>NC_083605.1:31015856-33415856 GCF_029168945.1 Cannabis sativa
ATAGCAAAAGGAAATGTGTGCTCCTTCAAAAATTACATCTCGAGAGATGCATAAGCACCCATTAGAATACAGACATTTATTGCCCTTGTGATTGAGGCTATACCCCCGGAAAGGTGTTGGGTTTTATGCCCTAAATAAAACCATTTACAATCTGATTAGTTATCAATATAATGAAATTTGGAAGTGATTTATGTTTGCATGAATTTTACATGCTTATGGTTTAATATGTTTATTGTATTTACACACAAAATGCATTAAGTCCAGATCATATGTTTATTCACAATTATAGTATTGTCAACACGGTGGAATGTGATTATGGTTATATGATTCAAAAGGGCTTAAGTCCTTGTTTCATCGGTGTTTTGGATTTACACTAATGTGATAATGGGCGATGATGTGTACTTACACTTGGAGTAAGTGTTATGTTCTTTCAAGGACATTGGTAAAGTATACTAGTTTCAAATGTATGGAGTATACATTGGACTGGACCGATATTGAACTTAGTTAAGATATTATAAACTTACCGTTATATCTTGAAGTCAATATCGGTAGTTGATCTTAAGATTAAAAGAATCTAAATCACGATATGCTTAGGCTCGACTCAGGAGTGCTATTGTAAACCCAGCTTAGTTTAATTTGGAAATTAGCAGTTAATTATGTTTATTTATGGAAAATTATTTATATTTATTTAAATAATTATTATGCGGTATTGTTGAATTGAAATGTATTTTATGTCATTTAGTGATTTTCATAATTTTGCATTTCCCGGTGCCGGTAACATGGAGCCCGGTGTTTGGCTCGAGTCTGATCACAACTTAGTATGTTTGTATTAGGGGACGATTATTTAGACATTGGGAATGTCGGGATTGGCAGGGAATTTAGAATTTCCCAAAAATACCCCTTTAGTGCTCTTTATACTATTTTTAGTGAAGGGGCAAAATGGTCATTTTGCCCCATTGTTATTTTGTCCTTTAGTGGACTTTATATGGTGTAATTATATGTGTATGTAGAATTTCTTTTGGCTGAAGTAAAGGGATAGAAATAGCATTTCATTTTTCTCGTTATTCAAAGCATGATTTCAAAGTTAGAAAAAAAATTAGAATTTCAAGCTCTTTCTCTCTCTCTTTTCGGCCAAGCTTGGAGCTCTTGGGAGCTGTGATTCTTTGCAAAATTCAAGTGTTTTCCTCAAGTTTAGAGTGAATTTTCGTGAAGGTAATCCTTGTCTAGCTTATAACCTTTTAGTTTCTTGAAATTTTGATGAAAAGATGATGTTTGCCTGCTTGTTTGAATTGTTCTTGCTGCTGTGTTTTGATGTTGATTTCGGGGAGGTTCATTTATAAATTAAAATGTTGATTCAAGCATGTTAGGATTGGTGATTACTTGATTTTATTGAGATATGAAATTTTGGCTCAAAAACTATGGTTTTCAAAGAGAAGTGTTGAAATGCGATGCTTTGTTGTTTTGTTGATGTTTGTTGTGGTTACCGAGAGGGTTAAGTTATGCATGTTTGAGTGGGTTTAAGAATTTGAATTGATTGCATGTTGAGTCTTTGTTTAATCAAGTTTGAGTTTGGAGCTCAAAGCTTGAAGCTTTAATGGTGATTTTTGGTTTGTTTGCCTGAAGCTCGGTTTTTATGCTTTAGAATTGTTCCTTAGAGATTGTCTAAATAGCGGGTCTGGAAGGTTTTGTTTGAATTGGTTTGGATTTGAGCAAGTTATAATTTTTTGGTTGAGTTGCGAGGCAAGAAATTAGATTGTGCATCCGGAATTCGGATGGGATTCGAAATTTCTGACTGGAATTAGGTTGGGCAGCGAGTCTGCGGATGGGTGATTTTCGAAACCCTAGATTTTTCTCGTTTACATAATATTTGGGGTATTGCCATGCTTTTTGCTGATAGGGAAACTTTTAGTTCCTAGTTTAAGTCCGAGGAAGTGATTTAGCGTATCACTTTATAGTGTTGTGATTGTTATGATTTAGGAGCACATGCGCCGTTTGTGCGATTCGTTCAGTCAGGTTGGCCAGGCACACTGGAAATCGGAATTGAGGTAAGATTAGTATAACACTATGAATATATATATTACATGTTTAGCGTGCATGTGTTAGGAGGCTTGTTAGATTACATTAGATATGTATGTTGGCTTCGTACCACCCGAACCATATCACATCGGTTAGGCTAGAGTATATTCTTGGCCCAGGTATGACCCGGTATACGAGTATATAAGCTGATTCCGAGTTTGGTGGTACGGTGCTATGTGGCCGTATCACATCGGTGCAGGCTATGAGTATGACTATGAGTAGAGTATGACCGGTGAACCTAGTATAGGCTGGAAATCTTGCTAAACATCAGTCCTATAATTGCGTGTGACTAGTGTTGGAGTATAACCGGTGTACGATTGATGTCTGGTATAATTTGTTACTTGTCAATAGTACGCGTCTTATGAACGTTCGGGGACTCGGTATCGTGTCAGGACACGGCAGATTGGGGTTATGGTCGGGGGTATGGGCGTACGATCATAACCGAGAGACTATGTATGTTTATGATTTATGCTTTAACTGCGGGTACGACCATTTCGCGGTCTTATGTTTATGTGTAGGTAAGGGCAAGGCTAAAGCTGAAGAACCGTGAGAGCGAGCCGGTGAAGATTGTACATGTCGGGGCGGTTAGGCCTGGAGCGTACGATCCTCGGGACAACAAGGCTTTTTTGTAATTAGTCGCTAGGCGACAAGTGTTTTTGATTAGTCGGTAAGCTTTTGTAAATTGTTGCATAATCGGGATCCAGAGTATATTTTTATTATAAATATTTTATAAGTTTAATTAAAAAAGCAAAAATTTTTAATTAATCACGATTTCCATAAACCTCGTTGATTAACGACGAAGTACACGATATGTTTAAAAATCACGTAATACGCACATGCTAGTTAGGGTGTTACAATTTGGTATCGGAAGTAGCCGAGGTTGTCTTACGAAGATCGTCACGACATGTACAATCATCATCATCAGTTAGCACGTTCTACGGTTCAGTAAGCTTTTATTGCTTTAGTAGTTTATTTAATTTTTATGAAATAAGAAAAGCCTGATAGGAAGCATGATAATAGCCTGATAGTAGAATAGGCACATGTTTTTTTTAATTTCCAAATTAAGCGGCATTAGTAAGCTACTCTTTGATCATGACACGATGTGCGAACTCTTGGTTTCGGGAGTACATTCGGACTAGATGGATGCCAGGCGGAATACCAGGAGCCAGGGCTACTCAGTAGGGTCAAATCAGGGTCAGGGAGCCCAGTTTCCCCCGCATGCTACGGGTCATGGTAGAGGTCCCAGGGGCAGAGCTCGTGGTCGGGGTGATGATGGCCGCCACGGGCGCCGAGTACGCCGGAAGTCGATCGAGGAAGCCCGGGGAGTGGGAAACTAGGTTTGCCGAAATGCAAGCCGAGATAGAGGAGCAAGATACGAGATTCGAGAGATTGAGGGCAGCGAGGTGCTCCTGCCGGTGCACAGTGCCCGAGAAGCTCATGGCACCCGCCCCTGCTTGCTTTCCGGGCCGAGATAGTGGTAGCGGCAAACGGGAATGGAACCCACATATGAAAGGTTCCGGAGGCGAACACCTCCGGTTTTTCTAGGAGGTCCGGACGTCATGAAAGCCGAACAGTGGCTGACGGTGATAACCAAGATACTGAACTTTATGGGTGTCACCGGAAATGACAGGGTGGTGTGTGCCACCTTCCAGTTCCAAGAAGACGGCTACAGTACGGTGGGACATGGTGTCTCGGAACCATGATGTCACCACCATGACTTGGGAAAGGTTTCGGGGAACTCTTCAACGCCAAGTATTATAACGAGGCGGTTAGAAGTGCCAAGAGGAAGGCGTTCTCCCACCGACCCGGCGGGAAAATATGAGTGTGACCGAGTATACCACCCGATTTGATCGGTTGGCGAGGTTGGCCTTGGGAATGGTGCCAATAGATTTCGGCCAAAAAGAAAAGTGTACGGACAGATTGGTCTTGAACATCAAACACTGACCTTATGATCACCACCGAAGCGACAAGACCACTTATGCCGAGATGAGAGTGGAGAAGACGCTGCGAGTGAGGGCGCGGTTGGATGTATGTTAGTCGGCTAGTACTGGGTGGGTGGCGGGGCTCCTACACCTCCTACATGGGGCTTTAGCGGGGGAGGTAGTGGTTCGGACATGGACCGGAAGAGGAGAACATCCACGTCGATCCGGTGGCTCGAGTCGGAACGAGAGGTTGCGAGGGAACACAGAGGTAGAGGTAGCCGTTAGGGTGGTGCGGGGACCCGGTTTTCTTATCACGAGTGCCCCGGTTGTAAAAGGCACCATCTGGGTGAGTGCGGAGGTAGGGGATGCTTTTGTTGGGTTTTATACCCTAAATAAAACTCATTTCAATATAATCGAATTTACTTATTAATAAACATCGAAATAACATTTTATGTTGCATGGTTCACATGATTTTATTTCATGATTACATGTATATAATGTATGAATTCTTTTTAAGTCAAGGAACATATGAATTTGATAAGATTATAGTGTTGTCGGCCATTTCAGTGGAATATAATCTTAATTATATGTTCAAAAAAGTTTGATACGATTTGTCGGAACACTTGGATTTAGGCTGACATGGTATAATCGGCGATAGGTATTCTTACACCTGTGGAAAGAGTGTTATTTGTTGGAGCTTTATGCCCTAAATAAAACTCATTACAATCTGATTAGTTATCAATTTAGAGTGAAGCATGTTTACATGTATGTTTACATGTTTATGGTTTAATACACATACTTGATATATGCTCTTTTCAAAATCAGGTTCAAATCCAGAACACCATATAGTTATTCACAATTACGGTCATACGTCAATACGGTTGGAATGTTATTGTGATTATATGAGTTCAAAAAGATTTGGATACTGTTCCTTGATCGAGTGTTTTGGATTTGTTGATCAACGATGTGATAATCGATGATAAGAGTATACTTACACTTGGAGTAAGTGTTATGTTCTTTCTCAGGGAGACATTGTGGTAAAGTATCTTGGTTTCGAATGTCATGGAGTATGCAATTAGACTGCAGATAGATAGATATTGAACATGGGTAAAGATATTGTAAACTTACCGATTTGTATCTTTCCGAGTCAATGTCGAGAAGTTGATCTTAGGATTAGAGAGAATCTAAATCACGATATGCTTAGGACTCCAATCTCGGTGAGTGCTATTCTTGTTCTTTGATTTATTAGTTAAAAACCTGTTTTAAGTCGGGATAATACATATATTTTGGGAACATGATAGCATAAGCTGAATAGAGAGTGCTGAACATAAATATGGAAATCTCATAGCATTCTACTGGTGTATAGAAGTAAAGTGATGATTCCTTTTGAGCTTAGTTAAATAGAAGTAAATGGATGAGCTCTTGTTTCGGTGACTATATATTAGATCACTAAAAACATCATTTACAGGTAACTAAGTGTTCAAATGGGCAAACCATATATTGAGGGAGTGTAAACGGTAAATTAGTCCCGTCTCGATGTAAATCATCTTATATATGAGGATCTCAAATCACATTAAGATTATAACAATGGTTAAATGAGAATAACATATTGATATCGTGAAACATATGATATATACTTTCTGTATATAAGTGCGAGAGTGCACGATTCCAAGTTCTAAGAGTGGATTCAACGAGGAATTAATAAGTTAAGGGATTTACTTGGTAAATCGGTTCAACTTATTGGAAGCTTCCGAGAATATAGATCCATGGTCCCCATTCAGTTTGAGATTATCATTTGTTTGTAGGACTCTTATAATTGATTTATAGATTAATCAATTATGCAATTCTAAAAGTTAGGGACTATGTCTAATTTGTGAATTCTCACAGTTTAGGGATGAAATCCATAAATAAGAGGGTTTCTAGGTTTCCAATTATTAATTATGAGACTTTACATGTCTGAATTAACTAATTAATTTTAAATGGCAATATTATTTAATAAAAATCTATTTTAGTTATTAAATAAATTGGTTTTAACATTTAATTGATTAGAATTGAAAAAAAAAAAAATGGCATTTTTGGAGAAATAGAAATAAAATTGAAGGAAACCGCAAAAATCAATGTGAGGCCCATTCACCACCATGGCCGGCCACATCATATGCCTTTTCCCGAATTATTATTTTCAATTTTAATTTGTCATTTAATTGCTAATCAAAAGCCTAAACGCCTAAATAGGAAAGTGGTGAATCACACTTTTAAATAAGGCGGTTATTCTATTACACGATAAAAGAGGGAAACTGCTGTTTATTTGTTGAAAGTTGTGGTCTTCTCTTTTCCTATTTATAGCAGCCCCTCTCTTCTCTCTTTGTATGTGTTGTGTTGCTTGAGAAACTTTGCTTTCTGCAAAGTGTATGCACACGAAAATAAGAGAGAAAGCAAGAGAGAGATTTCGAAATTCCCTAGTGAGAGAAAGTTGCCCACTCACATCATTCAATATCTCATCATAGATTTGGGAAGACTGTGAAGGATCACATCCAACTGAAGAACTTTCGGGCTCAGATCTTGATTATACTGCTACAGCGGGAATGAGGGAATCAAGGGTTAGAGATACGAGTGGAAGGAGACATTAATTCCGCCGCATAAATCACCGTAAGTTATTTCTACTTAACTTTTATGTGTTTAGTTCATCGTTTTAGAAGTTCAATATTAGGTTGTTAAATCAACACATCACTTTGCAATAGAATCTAAGATCCCGCTTTATAAATATAATACCACCCGACAAGCTGGCACCGCAGGCCATGGTAATTGATTTACTTGCAAGAAATTTAGGACTTAAAACGATTTGCTTGTTGATTTAGGATGGTTTTCCATGTTGTGTATCATATTGATGTTTGATTGATGTTTGTAGTAGATTCTGGGAAAAATAATGTATGCGGAATTATTTTTTATTGGATAGTTTGGAAAATTCTAAGCAATTTAATTTTTTTTACAGTAACTCGATTTCGATTTAATTTGAATTAAGATTATGAATTTTTGAAAATCGGGAAAAACCTAGGTGGTGAGCATGTCTCCCCTACGCTCGCGGAAATCATGCGCAGGGGTGCTTGCGCCCAGTTTGTTTGGGCTGTGGCTCCTCTACCACCTGCTATTTTCTTCGTTTTCTTCGATTTTTCATGCTATTTCATGGAATTAAATTCCGATTTTTTGTGTAGTTTTGTATGTTGATTTTTGTTTTTTCAAATCTCAAATCTAATTATCAGAAATAAATTTAATTTTAATTTTTTAAAAATTAATTTTAGATATGTAGTGCAATTTGATTTTGAAAATGGGAAAAATCAAGTTTTGCTTACCTCTTTTCTTATTTCTTTTTAAAATTTGATTATTTTATTTTTTTTAAGGTCAGATATTAATTTTTTTTGGTAACTTGACCTTAATTAAAATAAGATCCAAATAATCATGATAATTTTAAAAGAGGAAATATGGTATTTTTTGTTAACTTTTAAATTTTGTTATTTTTCAATTAGAATTAAGTTGTAAAATCAAGAAAAAGGGTATGTATTTACCATTTTCTATTTTATTTAATTTAATTTATTAAATAACTTATGAAATTTAAAAGGAAAGTTAACAATTTAATTTTTGAAATGTATTTAGAGTTACCCAAAACCTAAATTTTCAAAATGAAGGTAAGAAAGTTTCAATTTTAATATTATTTTTCGAAATATAGATTTAAAATTAAATAAATCCTACATCCAACGTATCCGAGATCTAACCTTGTTGCGGGAGTATGTGTTTTAGATTGTTTTGTAAGTTTTTTCTAAAACCTAGTTATTACTTGATCTAAATTGCAGGGGTTAACTTGTTGACGGACATCAGAATGATACTCGATTTTAACCCATGGTTCAATTAGATGATAGATCCCGAGTTGATAATCTATGTGATAAAAAATTTTTACAAACTTCTTTCATGTTGTGTATGACCTAGTAACATGATAGGATCCATCCAAATACTGTGTGCCTGTGTGAGCCTATATGTTTAATTTTTATTATAGATACATATAGGTTGTTGTTGCATAAATAACAAATGTCATAACTTTGATAGATTTTATTTGAGGCTCATTTTAGTTAATGGGCCTATTCAATTAATAACGATTGTTCATTTTAAGGTTAAGATTCCTCTCTTTTGGGCACTTGTGTGAGAGTTGGGAGCCTTAGAAGTGGGTGCGACATACTTGGACCCGGCTCCCTCACATGTGAACGACCCCAATTGTGAAGTGCCCATTTGCCTAATTTGGATAAGCTGTGCTAGGTTAATTATATTAGTTTGACCTAATAAAAATTGAATAGCAACATAATTAATTTCTTCGAAATTAATTTAAAAGAAAAAACATAGTTTAATGAATTTCATTTAAAATTTTGGATAAACTATTTGTATTTTTCTTGTATTTAATTAAATAAAGAATTTTAACTAAGCTTAGATTCTTTACCGAGAAACTTATTTTTATTATCTCATCTAAATATTCTTATTTAAGTTATGAATTAAAGTAATTACTAATTTTTCATAATAACTTAAATTTTAATATATTTTGATAATAATGTTAAGGGCGATGAATTCAGGAATTAGTTATTAAGAAGATTCTTAGAAAGATATTATTTTAAGTTGGTTTTTAAACTTAAAAGGAAATATCTTTAAAAATTAGGTAGTTACCACCTAATTTTGATATTTAATTAAATGATGTTTGAGAAAATTTTAAGTTTGTAAATTATAGATTCCTTCTATAATAACTTAAATTAAGATATTTTCCAGATCTTGAAAAAAGATACTTAGTAGAATTGAGATATTTTTTAAGTATAGATTATTTGTCCATACTAATTATTATTTCTAATCTAGGAAAAATATCATTGATTGTGAAATTAATTGGTTAATAATTAATTTAAAATCGTACAATTCAATTAAGGATATTTTTCCTTGTATTAAATTGGAAATTAATGATTAAGCCTTTCTATACTTAATTATTTATTTCTGAATTTAGTACATTTAATTAAATTCGAAAATTAAATGTCTAAGTTGATTTTCATAATGACACTTGGATATTGATATTTTCATGATATTTAATTAAATAAGAAAATTATTTTAAGTTGGGTATTTCCATAACAACTTAAATTTGAATAATTTTCATAATATATTTTATTTATTTTATTAATCATTTTTTCAAAATAAGCATTTAATTATGCAAGATGATTTTGAATTTATCTTGAAAGATAGATTGAAGTTGTAAATTAATTATTTTAATTAATTTTGAATCAACTTAAATCAATGATCTTTTCATTTAATGATCTAATCTAAAATAAAGGATAGCTTGAAATATATTATTAGAAATTGGATTAATTAGTCAAGAAAATCTAGATAGATAATATTTTTTGCTTCGAAGTATTTTTTCTAAGTAAAGTTTGATTTATTTTAAATGTATTTCAAAAATTGTGTATTTTTGGAAATACAATATATATATATATTTGTAGAAAATTTTAATTTGGCGAGTTGCAAATTAATTTAAATTAATACAACTTAAATTAAGTAATTTTCTTAATATTTGTTGGAAAATTAACAGGTTAAGATGGAAATAATTCATTTTATTTTCTTAACCATCTAAGCTTAATTTTACAAATATTGAAATTAAATTTTATTTAAAGATTCTATTCTAAAATTTTAAAATTTTAATAAATATATATATAGATTTAAAATAAATAAATAATAGAAGAAAATACAATTTAAATAATGAGCTTTTATTATTTTGAGATATTCGATCTCCATTGTTGGTTTTACATAGCTATTGTTTTAGTTGAGTAATCCTCCCTAATACTGAGGAACGTTCATTAGCAAAGTTATCGCCGTTTAATCCCTCTCGAAAGATAAGTATGTTTGTAAGTGTTTTATATTAGTATTAACCACCCTTAATGGTGGGTATTTGTATAAGACTTACAAACATATGAAACAATAGTAGAAGCTACAATGAAATAAGAATGACCTTGACTCTCGCCTAAAGCGGGACAACGCTTCGGATTCTCTTTTTCGATCGAATAAAAGGTTGCTAGAAAGGTTTGCATATTCTAGATGAGGTAGAGCAACTCTATTCAATGAATGATAGCTTTGACCCTGCCTCAAACGGGACAGCGAGTATCGAGTTTGTTGAAAACACTTGGAAATTATTTAGGATTGAATTTTTTTTTTGTATTTTCTCTAGTCATTCCTACTTCTTTGTCATCTTGATAATTTCTAAATAAAAGATTTTGTGATAAACCATAATCTTGATATCACAATAGTATTATCTTGTAGTATCACGAATTGAAATGTCAAATCCCATGTTGTCACTTTCTTAGCTCGAAAAATAAGGCTAAATGGGTCTAACTTCACCGAAGTGGAGAGAGAACATTCATATTGCTCTCATAGCAGTGAAAGTGCCTCGTTTCGTGTTGGGCGAGCCGAGTCCACCGAGCGACGAAGTGACAATGCAACCAAAGCTTTGTAAAAGAAGAGAAGTTTGAGCGTTGGCATAATGCTAACAATAAAGCTCGTTACTTCATGCTTTCCGGCATGGTTGACACCTTGAAGACAAGGTTTGCGAAACAACGCTCACGAGCTGCCCCGAAATCATGACGCGATTAAGCTGGAGCCATTCGGTATGGCATCTATTCGGTCCCTCGTTTCGACGCGACTAAGAAATTCATCCAATGCACGGATGGAACCCCATCGGGGAATGTGCGTGATCACCTTCTCCGAGATGGCTAGTTATTTCCGGGGAAGCCCGAGAATCATGGTGCTTTGAAATGGATGCGGAACTACCCGAGTGAGTCTCATCTTGAATAGCACGACTCTGGATTTTACGCTCCTATACATCAAATTATGTCATGAATAAGAAAGGAACAAAGACTTTCATACTTTAGTCAATGACCTTGAGACATATGAAAATTTGATTGGAGGTCCTAAGAAAAGAGGGAATAAACCCTCGGAGATACAGGAAATGGTAATAAGACAAGTAATCCACAGAGAACAGCACTGAAGTTGCTTCTACTTCCAAATCCCATCATAAGAAGAAGTGGAAAAATGCCAAGAAGCGAGCTCAAAGGCTGCCGAATGCGGCTAGAAACAAAAATGTTGGAGCTTCCGGCAATACCACAAAAAGGGGAAAATGTTTCTCTTTTGCAATGGTAGAAAGGCCATTGGAAATCCCAATGTCCTAAGTATCTCGCAAAGAAACAAGGTACCTTTTTCTTTATAAAGTGATGTGTTTTTAGTGAATTATTATCCTTTTGGATTAATAATTCTGGACTACTAACCTTGTTTATTATTCTTCTTATAGCTAAAGCTTCTTGAAAGCTCGGGTCTTTGTCTTAACGAGTTGGATTAGAAAGAAATTTGGATGGTGGATGGAGATTGTCTATAATAAAGGAAAAGCTCTTTCATTTGAATTAATTGTTTAGTTTTTTCAAACAATTTGGATTTCAAGTTCTTTGGGATTTTAACTCCATAACATGCTTGTTTGATTCTCATAAAATATTGCAAACAATTTTGGGTTTATAATAATTTTTTTTTCATTATATTGCAATTTATGAGTTGTAGCTTCGGTTAACTTTATTTTATCTATTATTTGATTATTATATTTATTATGTTTGAATGTGTATGTGTTTTTATTATTGATGCAAATTCATAAGTATTTAAACTCTTTACGTAGTTATTACTACATAAACACTTGAAGTTATTTCTATGTTTATGAATAATTGTTGGTTTCAAAGCAACAGAATTATTTGAGAATTTGTTTAATAAATGCAGCATCTTTTCGATCTGAGTCGGTGGTGGAGAAAAGTTAAGAATAATATGCAGTTCAAAACGATTTTTTATATCTAATGAACTTCTGGATTATATTCAACTCCATAGACTACTGCTACATCACACTTAAGAGATTTACAACCTTTAGGGGTGGACCATAATCTCTATAAACTTAGGGGTGGATTTTATTCTACGGTACCACTTTGTGACACATAATTTTAAACATGGAAATAATATAATAAATTAGCTTATTATCGGAATAAATTCTTGATCTTGATTATATGTTCCAGTTCTTAGATTTACCGTTGTAATAGTTATTGATACCATTAAAGTTGCTTTGATAATGTTTCACATTACCTTGGTTGAGTGGGGAGAATATTAAAATTCTTTACCCATCTTCGTTTGGGTGATAATTGTGATAGGAACTTAAGAACACACTCTGATAAAAACAAGTCTAACCATTCACATGGATAGAAATAACTTATCGAAATTATGAGAGTAAGATAGAAGAAGAATTCTTGCATAGTCTATTCGAAAGGCGGATTCAAGATGTCTATTTCTCATAACATTTTGTGGTATCTTGATTTGAGTTGCTTAAATCTCTAGCAAGTATTTTTTTCACTTCAAATACTAGACTTTGGCTATGTTGTTGAACTAATCTTAAAGAAACTTACGGTTTCGGCTTAAGATAATAAGTCACAACGAGATGTTCCCGTAAACAATAGTAAAAGGTTAAAAGTTTCTAACAGGAGCATCTGTATGTGAGTGGGAGCCATACCGAGATGTAATCAAATGGGGAACATTAGGAGACAATCAAGAAAGATTTACAAAAGTGACGTATATGTTATTAAGGAACTATTCATTAGTGATCACGATATGCACACCGAGCTCATTGTGAGATGAGTGGTTACTACTGGGGGTGGAAGAATCATTATAGAAGAGTGTTAAAACCCATCTATAATTATTCCAAGCTTCATCGAGAGAGAGATATAACTTTGTAAATTCAAAATTACCGGAAAGTTATTTCTTGAGAAGGAAAATTCTACCTTTTGCATTATCTCAATTCCAAATTTTAAAATTTGAGAGATATGTCTTCTTGAGTTATTCGAGATGTACTTAAAAGAGGCGGTAAGGATTTCGGTATCCCTTCACGCAGTAAAGCATAAGTTAGGGAAGGTTTCATGTGTCTCATGAGACACGATTCCAGATATATGGGTGGAAAGAAAAAAGAAAAAGCATTTTTTTTTTGAAAAATTCAAAGATACTACACTTGATCGAGAAGGGATCAAGAGAGAAAGATTGATTGTAATGCACTACTTGTTTTATGTTAGTGCGAAGTGGGAGTTTGTTGGGTTTTATGCCACTAAGAAATAAAACTCATTACAATGCCGATTAGTTATCAATTTTAGAAGTGAAGCATGTTTACATGTATGTTACATGTTTATGGTTTAATACACATACTTGATAATACCTGCACAAAATCAGTTAAATCCGGAACATATAGTTATTCACAATTACGGTATCGTCAATACGGTGGAATGTGATTGTGATTATATGATTCAAAAAGATTTGGTCCCTTGTTCATCGAGTGTTTTGGATTTACAGCGATGTGATAATCGACGATGAAGTACTACTTACACTTGGAGTAAGTGTTATGTTCTTTCCGGAGAACATTGGTAAAGTATCTTTTGGTTTCGAATGCCATGGAGTATGCATTGGGTGGACCGTAAATATTGAACTTGGTTAAAGATATTGTAAACTTCACCGTTGTATCTTTCCGAGTCAATGTCGAGAAGTTGATCTTAGATTAAGAGAATCTAAAATCCTTGATATGCTTAGGCTCAATCTCGGGGAGGTGGCTATTCTTTGCTTCTTTGATTTATTAGTTAAAGCTGTTTTGAGTCGTGGGATAATACATTTATTTTTGGGAACATGATAGCATAACTTGAATAAGGGAGTCTTGCGAACAATAAATATGGAAATCTATAGCTTCTACTTGGTGTATAGAAGTAAAGTGATGATTCCTTTTGAGCTTAGTTAAATAGAAGTAAATGGATGAGACTCTTGTTTCGGTGACTATATATTAGATCACTAAAACATCATTTCTGAGTAACTAAGTGTTCAAATGGGCAAAATACATTGAGGGGTGTAAACAGGTAAATTAGTCCCGTCTCGATGTAAATCATCTATATAGAGGATCTCTAAATCACATTAAGATTATAAACAATGGTTAAAATGAGATAAGCATATTGATATACGTGAAACATATGATATGCTCTATATAAGTACTGAGAGGTGCAATTCCAAGTTCTAAGAGTGGATTCAACGAGGAATTAATAAGTTAGGGATTTATTTGGTAAATGCGGTTCAACTTATTGGAAGCTCTGGAATATAGATCCATGGTCCCCATTCTAGTTGAGATTATACTGTTATTTGTAGGACTCTATAATTGATTTATGATTAATCAATTATAATTCTAAAAAAGTTAGACTATGTCTAATTTGTGAATTCTCACGAGTTTAGGGATGAAATCATAAATAAGAGGGTTTCTAGAGTTTAATTATTAATTATGTGAGACTTTGCATGTACGAGATTAATAATTAATTTTAAATGGCAATATTATTTAATAACTAAAATGGTTTTGGCATTTAATTGATTAGAATTGAAAAAATGGCATTTTTGGAGAAATAGAAATAAAATTGAGAAAACTGCAAAATCAATGTGAGGCCCATTCACACCATGGCCGGCCACATCAATGCCTTTTCCCAATTATTATTTTCAATTTTAATTTGTCATTTAATTGCTAATCAAAGCCTAGCCTAAATAGGAAAGTGGTGAATCACACTTTAAATAAGGTAGTTATTCTATTAAGCACAAAGTAAAAGTAGGAAAGCCGTTTATTTGGAAAAGTTGTTGTCTTCTCTTTTCCTATTTGCATAGCAGCCCCTCTCTTCTTCTTTGTATGTGTGTGTTAGCTTGGAGAAACTTTGCTCTTTGCCAAAGTGTACCACACGCGAAAATAAGAGAGAAAAACAAGAGAGAGATTTCAAAATCCCTAGTGAGAGAGAAGTGCCCACTCACATCATTCGGTATCTCATCATAGTTTGGAAGACGTGAAGGATCACATCCAAGGCCGAAGAACTTTTGGGCTCGGATCTTGATTATACTCTGTCTACGAGACGGGGAATCAAGGGTTAGAGAGATTTGAGTGGAAGGAGACATAGTCCAATTCCGCTGCCCAATCATTTTGTAAGTTATTCTTAACTTTTATGTGTTTAGTTCATCGTTTTAGAAGTTCAATATTAGGTTGTTAAATCAACATACTTGCAATAGATCTAAGATCCTGCATAAATATAATACCAACAGTTATGTCCTTTCCAGGACATTGGCAAATTTTACCAGTATCGGATGTATGGAGTATACATCGGAAGGGACCGATATTGAACTTTGATTAGATATATTTAAATTTACCGTAATATCTGATTCAATTCAATATCACTTTGTTGATCCTAGATCAAATGATCTTAATCCTTATATGGTTAGGCTCAATCTCAAGAGTGTTATTCGTGTTCTTTGATTTGTTAAGTTAAAAACCTCACTTTTGGAGTTAGGGTGATACTTACATTTTGGGAACACGGTGAGTGCGGGGGGGGGGGGGGGGGGGGGGGGGGAATTGAGTGGGAGCGCTAACATAAATATGGAATACAGTAACTTCTATTTGGCAAATAGAAGTAAATGATGATTTCCTTCGAGCTTAACCAAACTTGAGAGATAAATGGTGGAGATCTTATTTCACTTAGGTGAAATATCATTTATACAGTGGGTTAAAGTGTTTTAAGGATAAAATACATTGTAGGGTGTTACGGTAATTTAATCCACTTTTACGGTGTAAATCATCTATATAGAGGATCATTGATCACATTAGGGTTATAACAATGGATTACTAATGACGTGTCTATATCATGGAACATATAGGAGCGTTTCTATATGACCGAGAGTGCAATTCCAAGTTACTAAGATGTGGATTCAATGAGGAATTAATAAGTTAGGGAAATTTACTTGGTAAATTCGGTTACGTACTCTTATTGGAAGCTCGGTTGATATAGACTCATGGTCCCCATACTAAGTTGAGACCATACTTTGCTTTGTAAGACTCGATTAATTGATTATAATTAATCAATTATAATTCTAAAAAGTTAGAGCTATGTCTGCTTTGCATGAATTCTCACAGTTTAAGGAATGGGAAATCGTAAAGAAAAGGGTTTCTAGGTTTAATTATTAATTAAGAGACGTTGTATGTACTAATTAATAATTATTTTAAATGATAATATTATTTAATAATCTATTTTAGTTATTAAATAATTAGTTTTGGCATTTAAATGATTAGAATTGGAAAAATGGCATTTTTGGAGAAATAGAAATAAAATTGAGGAAGCTTACTTGAAGAATCCAAGTGAGGCCCATTTCCCTCTATGGCGAAGAGCCCAGCTCCCTTTGCTTGTTTCACCAATTATTATTTTCAATTTTAATTGCCATGTAATTGCTAATCAAAAGCCTATGCAATAATAGGAAAGTGGTGGATCACACTTTAAATAAAGAGCAGCCTTCAATCAATTACACGATAAAAGAGGAAAGCTTGTTTTATTTGGAAAGTTGTGCTCTCCCTTTTTTCCCTATATAAAGCAACCTTGTTCTTTTCTCTTGTAAGCATCATAAGCCACGAAATTCAAGAGAGAGAAAAAGAGAGAAAATTTCGAAATCCTATGTGAATGATGAGTAGTGCCCACACACATCAAGTGGTATCTCGATCAAAGTATGTAAGACTATGGAAATTCTGCATCAAAGAAGAAGAAAAGAAGATCCGTGGTTCAGATCTTGGTGATGCTGCTACGAAAGGAAAGTCATGGGCTAGAGATGCCGAACGGAAGGAGTCATAATATTCGAAAGCTGCACCCATTTTGTAACATAGGTTTTTCTAACTTTATATGTGTTTTATTTTCATTGTTTTAGAATTCATATTAGGTTGTTAATCTAACATACTTGTTAGTAAATCTAAGATCCTGGTAAAATAATTTCCAACAAAGTGGCACTGCAGCCATGGTAATGATTTAGTTTTCATGTAATATGAATTAAAACGATGATTTGCATGTTTCTGTGTTGATTTGGATGGCTTCATGTTGGTTTATGTGTTGTTTGATGAATGTTGATGAATATTGAACAGTTTCGTTTTTTCCATGTAAAATATTTTTTCTTATTTTTTGAAAATATTTTATTTGGATTCCTTGTGAAAAATTAAGCAATTTTTGTTTTTACGGAACTCGATTCCGATAAAAATCAAAAAATATATGAATTTTTGAAAATCGGGATTTCATGGTATGTCGAGGGTGGTGCTCATGCGCACCGGCACCCTCGAGACACCTTCCACTTTACCGTGCGCGTGACTGGCAGCCTTCAGGACCCTGCCGGACACGCCCGTGCGTCTCGCCCAAGATCCGCGCAGCCCGCCGAGGAATTTCTCGGCGAATGCCAAGGCGCTGCTCACCACCCCTCGCTCCGCGCCGCGTTTGGGGTGTCATGCGGCCCTGGCCCCATTTTGGCTGCAGATTGCGGCCAGTGTAACGGCAGCAAAAACCCAAAATTGCGATTTTTGAGGATTTTTTTTCCAAAAATCCAATTTTTAGATGGGTTTGTTTCCCAAAAATTCATTTTTCCTTTTTAAATATTTCTAAATTGAAATGTTTCCAATTTTAAATATTTTCAATTTGGAATTTTTACAATTTTAAATATTTACTTTTTGGAATATTTCTAATTTTAAATATTTCCTATTATGGTCAGATTTAAAAATTTGTTAACTTCTTTAATATTTATTTATTATTTAATTATAAGATTAGATATTTTGATATTTAAGATATTTTAAATTAAAAGATAACTTTGTCTTTTTAATTAAAATATTATATTAAAATTATCTTATATGACAAATTAAATAATTAATAAATTTGAAATTAACATAGATATTTTTATAGATATACTTACCATAATGTTTTCAAATTCAAAAATTTGTTATTTTGTTAAATATTTAATTATTTATAAATTATAAGTTTAAAAATGATATTTTTTCTATATATATATATATCATTTTTTTCCTTATTAGAAATTTATAAATCATATCTTAAGTATTTAAATAACATAGATATTTTGTAGAGATTTGAATATTGCTTAATTTGAGATATTTTGACATATAATTATGGTAATTATTATTCATTTATTATTTTATTCCTAAAATAATAATTATCTAACCAAATCTATTTTAAAATTGGTTTATTTTATTAAATTATAAGATCTGAAAGTGATATTGAAGATTCTTTCCTTTCAAATCATTGATCTTATTAGATATTTAATTTAATTTGATTCAAATAAACCTAGATATTTTAAAATTAGTTTCCTTTATTTGGTTAGTTTAAGAATAATAATTTAATTATATTAATATCTTATTTCACATCTGTTACATGGACAATGTTTGTTTATTTATATTGTTTATTCAAAAACTCTTTTTAACAAACCTATTATTTATCTGATCTAAATTGCTATGATTAACTTGTTGACAGATCCAATGATCTGATTTTAATCATAGTCCAATTGTCAATAGATCTTATAAATAATTTGTAACAGGTAAATTTTGTACTTCTTTCATCTGTGTAAACCTAGTAACATGATAGGGCCCATCCAAATCATTTGACCTGTGTGAGCCTATATGTTTGCTTTTGGGCTTAGATGCATATAGGAAGCCCATTTAAGTTATTACTAAGTAAATGGACTAGGTTGCTAAAATAAATTTTGACATAAGGAAATTTATTTAGGTCCAATTAGATTTGGGCTTATTCAATGAATAACAATTATTTATTTAAGGTTAAATTCCTCTCTTTTGGGCCTTGTGTCAGAGTTGGGGGCCATAGAAGTGGGTACGACATACTGAACCCAGCTCCCCCTCACATGAACTACCCCAATTGTGAAGGCCCATTTGCCTTATTTAAATAATTGTATTAGGTTAATTATATTAGTCTAACCTAATTAAAATTGAATTAGCAACATAATTAACTTTTAAAATATATGAAATTTATTTTTCATTGTAATATTTTAAAGTTAATTTTAGAAAAACACTTAGTTAATGATATATTCTAGATAGTTATTTCTAGTACTAGTTATTATTTCTAATATTAAATAGGGAAATATCATTGATTGTGAAATTAATTGTCTCATAATTAATTTTGGTACAATCTAAGTTTAGTATATTTTCCTAGTATTAAACTAGAATTAATAATTAAGCTTCCTTTATACTTAATTATTTATTTCTTGAATTTAATACATTTAATTAAATTGAAAATTTCAATATCTAAGTTGATTTTCATCATGATACTTTAATATTGTTATTTTCATGTTATTTAATTAAAGTTGAAAATTATTTTAAGTTTGGAATCTTATTTCAGAATAACTTAAGTTTGAATAATTTTCAAAATATATTTTATTTTATTTTATTAATCATTTCCCAAAATTTCGAAATTACATTTCTTTAATGTAGAAATTTCGAATTTTATTTGAAAAATAGATTAAAGTTGAAAATTATTTATTTAATTTTGGACCAACTTAAATCATTGATTTTTTCATTTAATGATTAATTAAAATAAATGAACTAAAATATATTATAATTAGAAATTAGATTAATTAGTCTATGAAAGTCTAGATAGATATTATCTGTTTTGCTTGAAGTATTTTTCTAGCGTATTTAATTAAATAGAAAATTAATATTTAAGTTGATTTTTAATCGTGATACTTAAATATTTGAAATTTTTCTTAGATATTTAATTAAATAGGAAAATTATATTTTTTGTTGAAAATTAATTTTTATTAATTTTGGGCCAACATAAAATTAGGGTAATTTTCCAGGATTTATTTTTATTTTATTTTAAAGCATTTTCGAAAGTAGTATTCTTATACACTTCATTTTTCGAAATTCAATATATATTTATAGAAAATTAAATTTGAGTTGTAAATTAATTTAAATTAATTTTGAAACAACTTGAATTGAATAATTTTCTAAATATTTATGGAAATTATTACTAAGATGGAAACAATTCACGTTATTTACATATCCATCTAAGTACAATTTATAAATATTAAATTAAAATTTATATTTGGAATTTTTCATTCTAAATTGGAAATTTTAATTAAATAAATATATATTTAAAATAAATGGATTAAAATAAATATTAGAAGAAAATACAACCCTTCATTAAATAATGAGCTTTATTATTATAAGGATATTCGATCTCCATTGTTGGTTTTACATAGCTATTGTTTTAGTGAGTAATCCTCCCTAATGGAGGAACGTTCATTAACAAGTTAGCACTGTTTAAACTCGAAAGATAAGTAATCTTGTAAGTTTTTTATATAGTTTATGCTCACCCTAATGGTGGCGACTGTATAAGACTTGCAAGAATATGAAACAATGGTGGAAGCTCATAAGATAGAATAGCCTTGACTCTCGCCTAAACGGGACAACGCGGATTTAAATCTTGATCGAATAAAAGGTTGCTAGAATGTTTAACATTTTAGATGAGCTGACAACTCTATTCAATGAATGGTAGCTTTGACTCTCGCCTAAACGGGACACTGATATCGGTTTGTTGAAAACCTTGGAAATTATCTAGGATTGTATGTTTTAGTATTTTCACTTGTCATTCCTACTTGCTATGTGCTTCATAATTTCTGAATTGTGTATGAATTTGTATTGAACCATGTTATTTTCTCTTATTAAATCGTAGTTTAATTTCGAATCTTCATTGTTGGTCTAACTTGGTTTGTTTTTCTAATGAGATAAATCCCTAATGGATTTTCACCATTAGACTAACATAGTAGTGTTAGATCTCGAAAGATAAATATTGTATATGCAACATCTAGCTGTTCATCAATTGATGACACCTTAGACTAGTATTTTACAATATGAAACAAGAAGATTAAATAAATAAGATTACTTTGACTCTCGCTAATCGGAGCATCGTTGGATTCTTATTTAAAACGAAATTATCCTAATTCCTCTTAGCTTATTCATTTCGAATTAGCTTAATGACATATCATTGGATGAATCGTATATAAATTATATAAAGTCATATTTTCTCTTAAGAAATTAGATGACGCATATGATTATATTCCCGGAATTCTATCCCAAAATGATATATATCCTCAATCTTAGATATCTCATACTTGTATAGGCAAATCATAGAGCTAGATTAGTAGTGGTGGTCCAAGAAAGAATGACTTATTATACAGTTACACTTTCACAAGTGTTTCATAACCATTTTTTATCAATGGATTCAAACTGTATGAGTTTAGTATTCTGTGACCAGAATCACTATTCTAAGAATTCTTTGATGTAACTAAAGTAAGTCATCAAAAGATACAACCACATTTTTTATAAATCTATGGCATTTGTATCTTGTTCATAGTGGTTTTGACAAGATCATTCTCTGCAAATAGTTAATATGCCTATATTCACTGAATGTAAGTTCATCTCATTTGCAGATGGATGTACATTCAGGGGTGGATATGAGTTATCGTTGTATTCTTAAAACGATCACTCTAGATTTTACCTTATGCAAAAGAAATTTTAAATGTTTGAAAAATTTCATGAATTTCTAGCAATGGTGAAGGTAAGTGGTTAAATATCTTGGGAACTGATAGGGGTGGAGAAAAAGTTAGTAGATATGCAGTTCAAAGATCATTAATTTGATTTTTGAATTATATCCAAACTTACCTCCCCAGAAATTCGAGTTGCATATTGATGATTAGTTACTAGTTGTTGCCTAAATCCTTTTATGTTAATTTCAGAATGATGCAATGGTTGTATACTTAATGTAAATCATTACTAGATTCATGGATGACCTAATCGAAATCTTAAGAAAAGCTAGAACTGCTAACCTTGGTTTGCATGTTTGTTAGCTATTCTAAGTGATTAGGGGTGGAGCATCCCATAGTCATTAGATAAGAAAGTGTTTGTTTAAACAAGTACTACTTTTCTAAGAAAATGACTAAGTCTGAAAATAAAGTAGCAAATAAAGGAGATATTTTTTCTTGATTCCATAAGTGTTCCATCATCTTATTCGTTACAAGATGATCCCACTTCCTCTGTTGTCTAAACACAACCGAGGAGGTCAATACCATTTAGTTTTCTTAGACATAGTTCACGGTACCTTGTCATAGTAGGAGAGTTTCAAGGAACTTTACCTTCTTATGACTTTTAAACAAGTAATGGATTGTCAAGATAAGAAACTAAGAAGAAAGCCAAGAGAACTATGGTTTGATCCATTCACATGGAGTAACCTAAAGTTTTCTGTTACAAGGACATGAAAGGAAATTTTCGTTAATAAGTATATTCAATGGACTTAACAAAACTTCCTGTTCCTAGTATTATAGGTTTGAGTTTATCTAAACCTATGGCTTGTGGTATACCTGGTAATTACTTACTCTAATTCAAGCATAAGATGCTGGAGAATTTTCTTTCCAATGGCAATCTATAGAAGCTTCACAACTTCTAAGCATAGATTTTGTTTATCTAAGGAAAAGTCTCAAGTATTCCAGAAGATAAAGCCATGGAAGAATTTCTTAAATCAACAGTGAGAGGTCTCAGATATGCTTTTGTATGCCTTAGACCAAACACCTGCTGTTGAGTGGGAGTAATGAGTAAGTATCAGATTAATCCAAGAGAGGAACATTGGAAGACAATCAAGTAAATTTTTAAGATTAAGAAGAGGAACTATATGTTAGTCAATAAGGGTGGTTTTAAAACTCTTAGACTACACCACATCAGATTTCAAGACTTGCCTTTGTGCTAGAAAGTCTGCTGATGAGATGGTGATTACTTTGGGGGTGGAGTAGTGATTTTGGAGAAGTGTAAAAACCTATCTGAAATCACTTGGTCTACCAGAGAGAGACTGAATGTTAAAAGTTGCAGGAAAGATACTTATTCAGTCTAAGGAAAGTTCTATACATTTGCATGGCAAGCTTTGTTCCAACTTGCCTTAACTACTAGGGTTACTTCCTGAATAACCAAAGAGTAGTTGCCAAAAGTATAGAATCCAGTATCCCAAGAGAGTAGACATATAGAGAGGAATTTCACATTATCAAGGATTTTGTGATTAAGGAAGAGTAATGGTGGAGAAGAGGTTGTGTTTAATTCAACCTGTCAGATCCTATTACGAGGAGTTTACTACTATTACACTTGATTGGTATATCAAGGTGTTGATGATTATTTGAAATGCACTTTTTGTTTTATATTAGTGCAAGTGGGAGTTTGTTGGGTTTTATGCCCTAAATAAAACTCATTTCAATATAATCAGATTTACTTATTAATAAAGATCAGAAATAACATTTTATGTTGCATGGTTCACATGATTTATTTCATGATTATATGTATATAATGTATGAATTCTTTTTAAGTCCAGAACATATGAATTTGATAAGATTATAGTGTTGTCAGCACAATGGAATATAATCTTAATTATATGTTCAAAAAGTTTATTCCCTGATTTGTCAGAACACTGGATTTAGACTGACATGGTATAATCAGCGATAGGTATTCTTACACCTTGGAAAAGTGTTATGTCCTTTCCAGGACATTGGCAAAGTTTACCAGTATCGGATGTATGGAGTATACATCGGAAGGGACCGATATTGAACTTTGATTAGATATATTTAAATTTACCGTAATATCTATTCAATTCAATATCACCTGTAGATCCTAGATCAAATGATCTTAATCCTGATATGGTTAGGCTCAATCTCAAAAGTGTTATTCGTGTTCTTTGATTTGTTAAGTTAAGCCTACTTTTGGGTTAGGGTGATACTTACATTTTGGGAACACGGTAGTGCAATTGAGTGGGAGCGCTAACATAAATATGGAATCTATAGCTTCTATTTGGCAAATAGAAGTAAAGGATGATTTCCTTCGAGCTTAACCAAACGAAGATAAATGGTGGAGATCTCATTTCACTTAGGTGAAATATCATTTATACAGGGTTAAGTGTTTTAAGGATAAAATACATTGTAGGGTGTTACGGTAATTTAATCCCTTTACAGTGTAAATCATCTATATAGAGGATCATTGATCACATTAGGGTTATAACAATGGATAACTAATGACGTGTCTATATCGTGGAACATATAGAGCGTTTCTATATGACTGAGAGTGCAATTCCAAGTTCTAAGTGTGGATTCAATGAGGAATTAATAAGTTAGTGAATTTACTTGGTAAATTCGGTTCGACTTATTGGAAGCTCGGTTATATAGACCCATGGTCCCCATACTAGTTGAGACCATACTTCTTGTAAGACTCAGTTAATTGATTTTAATTAATCAATTATAATTCTAAAAGTTCGACTATGTCTACTTTATGACACTACTACAAAAATGGGTTTTCGCGACGCTTTTAAACAGTCGTTTAAAGTATTGTCGTCGGTTTCTATAACCGTCGCCTATTCGGCCGTCGTAAATTGGGCAAAATAGGCGACGGTTCAAAACCGTCGCTAATCTGGGATTTCCGACGGTTTAAAACCGTCGCCTATAACTGGGTATAGGTGACGCTTTTAAACCGTGCCTAATACTATAGGCGACGGTTTAAAACCGTCGCCTATAGTATTAGGTGTTGGGTTTTATGCCCTAAATAAAACTCATTTCAATATAATCAGATTTGTTTATTAATATAGATCAGAAATAACATTTAATGTTGCATGGTTCACATGATTTATTTCATGATTATATGTACATAATGTATAAATTCATATGAAACCCTTTTCACATACTTGATCTTGTTTATTGTGCCGTCAACACATTGGAAAGTAAACATGACTATGTGAATAAAGTTTCCTAGATTTATCAGACACAGGGTTTTACTGATATGATAATCTACAACAAGAGTTTACTTGTATTTGGAGAAATACTATGTTTAAAGTAAAGCTCAGGTTGGATGCATGGAGTATGCATCGGAAGGGACCGATATTGAACTTTGACTTAGATTTATTAAACTTACCGTAATATCTATTCAAGTCAATATCGCCTAGTTGATCCTAGATCAAATGATCTTAATCCTGTTATGATTAGGCTCAATCTTGAAAGGCTATTCGTGTTCTTTGATTTGTTAGTTAAGCCTACTTTTAGGTCAGGGTGATACGTACATTTTGGGAACACGGTAGTGCAATTGAGTGGGAGCGCTATCATAAACATGGAATCTATAGCTTCTATCTGGCGAGTAGTAAGCAAAGGATGATCTCCTTCGAGCTTGACCAAAAGAACATAAATGGTGGAGTACTCATTTCACATTAGCTGAAATATCATTTATACGGGGTCAAGTGTTTTAAGGAATAAATACATTGTAGGGTGTAACGGTAATTTAATCCCTTTACAGTGTAGATCATTCATATAGAGGATCATTGATCACATTAGGATTATAACAATGGATAACTAATGATGTGTCTATATGGTGGAACATATAGAGCATTCTATATAACTGAGAGTGCAATTCTAAGTTCTATGCGTGGATTCAACGAAGAATTAATAAGTTAGTGAATTTTAGTGCTAAATTCTTGATCTACTTATTGGAAGCTCGGTTATATAGACCCATGGTCCCCCCACTAGTTGAGATAATATTGCTTGTAAGACTCATGTAATTGGTTTTGATTAATCAATTATAATTCTCAAATTAGACTATGTCTATTTGTGAATTTTTCACTAAGTAAGGGCGAAATTGTAAAGAAAGAGTTTATAGGGGCATATTTGTTAATTATGATACTTTGTATGGTTCAATTAATAAATATGATAAATGACAATATTATTTAATAATTATTTATAGTTATTAAATAGTTAGAATTGGCATTTAAATGGTTGAATTAGGAAATTGGCATTTTTGAGAAAATCAGATACAAAAGGTGTTAAAATTGCAAAATTGCAAAAAGCAAGGCCCAATCCACTAAGTTTAGGGCCAGCCACTTTTGTAGGAAATTTAAACTGATTTTTTCATTATTTTAATGCCATATAATTCAAATCTAACCCTAGTAGGAATGCTATAAATAGATAGTGAAGGCTTCAGGAAAATTACACTTTTCTTCTGACTTTTTCTATTCAGAAAAACTGAGCCTTCTCTCTCCCTATCTTTAGCTGACCACTCTCTCTCTCTTCTTCCTTGATAATTTCGAAATCCTTAGTGTATGAGTAGTGCCCACACACATCAAGTGATACCTCAATCATAGTGAGGAAGATCGTGAAGAAAGATCATCAGCAAAGGAGTTTCAGCATCAAAGATTCAGAGAAAGAGATCCAGGTTCAGATATTGATAATGCTCTGCTACAGAAAGGAATCAAGGGCTAGATATCTGAACGGAAGGAGTCATTTAATTCCGCTGCACCCAATGTAAGGTTTCCTAAACTTTATATGTGTTTAATTTATCGTTTTAGAAAGTTCATATTTAGGATGTTAATAAACATACTTGTGAGTAGATCTAAGATCCTGGTAAAATAAATTCCAACAACCGGCCTCAGAGCCATGGTAATTGATTTACTTACATGTAATTTGGACTTTAAAACGATTGTTTGTATGTTCTTTGGATGGTATCATGTTGTATTGAGTGTTATTTGATGATTGATTGATGATTGTGAAATTTTCGTGAAAAATAATTGTTATTTCGGTTCTGGCATTATTTTTATTGGATAGTATGGAAAAAATTAAGCAAGTTAGCCTTTTACAGAACTCAATTTGGATTTTATTTGAATTAGTTATGATTTTTTGAAGATTTGACAAAATCGGGGCTGTGCTGATAGTTTCCTGCGATCGCAGAACTGTCCGTACAGTTTCGAATTTTTTCAATTTTCTTCAATTTTTCATACTTTTTCATGGAATTAACTTCCAATTTTTTGTATGGTTTTGTATATATACTATTACTATTCCTAATTCAATTCTAATTATCATTTTGAATTAATTTAAATTTTTTTAATTTAATTCAAGATATTAGTGTAATTTGAATTTGAATAGAATTAGTATTTATCTTTTTGCTTAAAAATCTATCTTATTTTTAAATTTGATTATATTTTTTTTAAATTTAAGGTCAGATATTTTAAGATATTTATAATATCTTTTAAGATATTTAAAAATATCTTATCTTTTAAAGATATTTATAATATCTTTTAAGATATTTTAAAAATATCTTATCTTTTAAGATTTTTTAATTAAATCTTTTTAGATATTTTGACCATATTTAAATTTAAAATAAGATATTTATAATCATGTAATTTTAAATAGATATAAGATATTTTGCTAATTTTTTAAATTTTGTTATTTTATTTATTTAAATTACATTTAAAAATTTGAAAAAGATATTTATTTATCTTTTCTAATTTTTTATTTAATTTTTATTTATAAAATAACATTTAAAATTTAAAAGTAGTTAGCAAATTTTTGAAATGATATTTAGGTTGGTTGAAACCTAATTTTTCAAAAATTGTAGGTTTAATTTTAAATTTTTTTTTTTAAATTTCGATTTTTTTTTAAATTTTTTAAAAATTTTCGAATTTTTTTATTTTTTTTTATTTATTTAATTAATTATTTTCGAAATTAAATATTTAATTTAAAATTAAATAAATCCTACATCCAACTATCCAACTAACCTTGTTGCAGGAGTATGTGTTTTAGCTTATGTGTAAGTTTTTAAAACCTATTATTACTTGATTGCAAATAGCCATGGTTACTTTTTGCCAGATCTAATGATCTGATGGCTCCCTTGGTCAAGATAATAATTTGTAACAGGTATATTTACAATCTTCTTTCATCTGTGTATGACCTAGCAACATGATAGGACCCATCCAAAGTGTGCCTGTGTGAGCCTATGTGTTTAATTTTATTATAGATGCATATAGGTTAATGTTGCTAAATAAAATGTCATAGTCATTGATAGATTTTATTTAGGCCCATTTAGTTTTGGGCTTATTCAATTAATAACAGTTGTTCTTATTAAGGTTAAATTCCTCTCTTTTGGGCCTTGTGTGAGAGTTGGGAGCCATAGAAGTGGGTACGACATGCGGAACCTAAAGACACCCTCACACAAACCACCCCAATTGTGAAGGCCCATTTGCTGATTTGAATGATCGTACTAGGTTAATTAAACTAGTTTAACCTAATAAAATTGATTAGCAACATAATTAATTTCATTTATTTTGAAATTAATTTAAGAAAAATATAGTTTAAGGAATTTTATATTCTAAGCTAAACTATATGTATTTTCTTGTATTTAATTAAATATAGAATTATAACCATCTAGATTCTTTCTGGAACTTAATTTAAATTTTTCATTAAATATTCCTATTTAAGTTGATATTTAGTTATCTTCAACTAACCAACTTAAATGCGAATATCTTTTGAATTCAAAATTTCAAAATTAAGTTGAGGAATTTTAGGCATTGGTTATTAAGATTCTTTAGATATTTTTTAAGTTAATATCTTTTCAAATATTAACTTAAAATGGAATATTTTCAAATTAAGTGGTTACAACTTAATTTTTGATATTTAATTAAATTTAAATTTGAAAAATATTTAAGTTCTAGATTTTTTCTAATACAACTTAAATTAGATATTTTTTCAAATTTTGTGGAAAAGATACTTAGTCAAATAAGATATTTTCTAGATAGTTATTTCTAGACTACTTATTATTTCTAATATTAAATAGGAAAATATTATACATTGTGAAATAAATTATTTAAATAATTAATTTTGGTACAATTTATTTTAAGTATATTTTTTCCTAGTATTAAACTAGAGATTAATAATTAAGCCTCTCTACACTTAATTATTTATTTCTTGAATTTAATACATTTAATTAATTTGAAAATTAAATATCTAAGTTGATTTTTATCATCATACTTAAATATTTCTTTTTCATGACATTTAATTAAATAGAAAATTATTTTTAGTTGAAATTTAATTTTTCAACTAAATTTAAATAATTTTCAAAATATATTTTTTCTTTATTTTATTAATCAATTTTCGAAATTGCATTTCTTAAATGCTAGAATTTCGAATTTTATCTTGAAAAATAGATTAAGTTGTAAATTAATTATTTTAATTAATTCTTGGATCAACTTAAATCAATGATTTTTTCATTTATTGATTAATTTAAAATAAATTGAATTAAAGTATATTATTAGAAATTGAATTAATTAGTCGAAAGGAAAATCTAGATAGATGATATTTTTGCTTGAAGTATTTTTCTAGTGTATTTAATTAAATAGAAAATTAATATTTAAGTTGATTTTCATCATCATACTTAAATATTTAAATTTTTCTTATATATTTAATTAAATAGGAAAATTATATTTTTTTGTTGTAAATTAATTTTATTAATTAATTTTGGGCCAACATTAAATTAGAATAATTTTTTCCAGGATTTATTTTTTATTTTAATATGCATTTTTCGAAAATTGTATTCTTATATACTTTAATTTTTTCGAAATGCAATATATATTTATAGAAAATTAAATTTGAGTTGTAAATTAATTTAAATTAATTTTGTAACAACTTAAATTGAATATTTTTCTAAATATTTATTGGAAATTATTACTAAGATGGAAATAATTCATGTTATTTTCATATCCATCTAAGTAAAATTTATAAATATTAAATTAAAATTTATATTTAGAATTTTTCATTCTAAATTGGAAATTTTAATTAAATAAATATATATTTAAAATAAATAGAATAAATAAGGAGAATCAAAGAAAATACAACTCACTTTAAATAATGAGCTTGATTATTATTAAGATATTCGATCTCCATTGTTGGTCTTACAAAAGTTAAATGTTTTCAATATAACCTCGAGACGCTAGACTTCGTCCCCCTATGGATGGTTATTCGTTGAACGCATTTAACACCGTAAGATTTCATTTGATAAGTGTTTTGTAAGTTTTCGTCTCTATTAGACTCTCCCCTACGGTGACTACTTAGAGATAAACTTATGAAACATGAAACAATGGTAGAGGCTCATGAAATGAGAATAACCTTGACTCTCGCCTACCGGGACAACGTTGGATTCTTATTTTGATCGAATAAAAGGTTGCTAGAATGGTTTCTATTTTAGATGAGCTGACAACTCTATTCAATAAATGATGCTTTGACTCTCGCCTACCGGGACACTGTATCAGTTTGTTGAAAACCTTGGAAATTATTTAGGATTGTATGTTTTAGTATTTTCACTAGTCATTCCTACTTGCTATATGTTTATAATTTCTGAATTGTGTATGAATTTATATTGAACCATGTTATTTTCTGTTATTAAGTTGTAGTTTAATTTCGAATCTTCATTGTTGGTCTAACTTGGCTTGTTTATCTAATGAGATAAATCCCTAGTGGATTTTCACCATTAGACATACATAATAGTGTTAGATTTCGAAAGATAAATATTGTACATGCGACATCTAGCTGTTCATCAATTGATGACACCTTAGACTAGTATTTTTACGATATGAAACAAGAAGATTATATAAATAAGATTACTTTGACTTTCGCTAATCGAAGCATCGTTGGATTCTTATTTTAAACGAAATTATCCTAATTCCTCTTAGCTTATTCATTTCGAATTAGCTCAATAACATATCATTGGATGAATGGTCTATGAATCATTTCATGTCATTATATTTTCTCTTAAGAAATTAAATGACGCATATGATTATAACCCCGAAATTCTATTCCCAATTGATATAAATCCTCAATCTTAGAAATCTCCTACTTGTATGGGCAAATCTGACTTAGAGTTTGTATTAGTAGTGGTGGTCCAAGAAAGAATTACTCATTAAATTTGGTTGAATTTAAGTCTTTGACTTTAATTTTAGATTCCAAATAGAAATTTTCTTAAATTTCTAATTCCAGAATACAATACAGTTACACTTTCTCAAGTGTTTAATATCCATCTTTTATTAATAGATTAAAACTGTATGGAATGTGAGTTAGGTATTCTGTGACCAGGATCCACTTGAAGTATTCTAAGAACTCTTTGATGTAACTAAACCTATGTCATCATAGACACTACCACATTTTCTTAATCTATGGCATTTGTATCTTGTTCATAGTGGATTTGACAAGATCAATCTCTGCAAAGAGTTAATATGCCTATATCCACTGAAAGTAGTTCATCTCATTCGCAGATGAATGTACATTCAGGGGTGGATATGAGTTTTTCGTTGTATTCTTAAAACGATAACTCTAGATTATACCTTATGCAAAGAAATTTGAAATGTTTGAAAAATTTCATTAATTTCTAGCAATGGTTAAACACCATTAAGGTAAGTGGTTAAAGATCTTGCGAACTGATAGGGGTGGAGAAATAGTTAGTAGATATGCAGTTCAAAGATCATTAAATTGATTTTTGAATTATATCCAAACTTACCTCCCCAGAAATTTCGAGTTGCATGTTGATGATTAGTTACTAGTCGTTGCCTAAATCCTTCTATGGTAATACAATTTCAGAATGATGTAATGGTTGTATACTTAATGTAAATCATTACTAGATTCATGGATGACCTAATCAAAATCTTAAGAAAAGCTAGAACTGTTAACCATGGTTTCTTAGCTATTCTAAGTGATTAGGGGTGGACCATCCCATTGTCAATAGATAAGAAAGTGTTTGTTCAAACAAATACTACTTTTCTAAGAAAATGACTAAGTCTGAAAAACAAGTAGCAAATAAAGGAGATATTTAATTCTTGATTCCAAAAGTGTTCTATCATCTTATATGACATATGATGATCCCACTGCCTCTGTTGTCTTGTCACAACCAAAGAGGTTAATACCATTTAGTTTTCTTCGACATAATTCGCGGTACCTTGTCGTAGTGGGAGAGTTTCTAGGAACTCACCTTCTTATGACTTGGGAGACACAAGTGATTAAAATCCATTGTGAGTTTAAACAAGTAATGGATTGTCAAGATAAGAAACTAAGAAGAAAGCCTATAGAACTATGGTTTAATCCATTCACATGGAATAACCTAAAGTTTTCTATTACAAGGACATAAAAGGAAAATTTCGTTTATAAGTCTATTCAATGGACTTAACAAAACTTCCTGTTCCTAGTATTACAGGTTTGAGTTTATCTAAACCTATGGCTTGTGGTATACCTGGTAATTACTTACTCTAATGCAAGCAACTTACTTTAGTAAAATGCTGAAGCATTTTCTTTCTAATGGCAATCTATAGAAGCTTCACAACTTCTTAGGTATAGATTTTATTTATCTAAGGAAAAGTCTTAACTATTCCAGAAAAGATAAAGCCATGAAAGAATTTCTTATATCAACAGTGAGAGGTCTTAGATATGCTTTTGTATGCCTTAGACCAGACATCTGCTGTTGAGTGGGAGTAATGAGTAGGTATCAGATTAATCCAGGAGAAGAACATTGGAAGACAATCAAGTAAATTTTAAGATTAAGAAGAGGAACTATATGTTAGTCTATAAGGGTGTGTTTAAAACTCTTAGACTACACCATATCAGATTTCGAAATTTGCCTATGTGCTAGTAAATCTTTCTGATAAGATGGTGGTTACTCTGGGGGTGGAATAGTGATTTTGGAGAAGTGTAAAAACCTATCTGAATTCTCTAAGTCTACCAGAGAGAGACTGAATGTTAAAGCTGCAGGAAAGTTACTTATTCAGTCTAAGGAAAGTTCTATACATCTTTGGCACCATTCCAAATTGCCTTAAACTACTAGTGTTAATTTCCTGATTAACCAAAAGTAGTTGCCAAAGGTATAGAATCCAGTATCCCAAGAGAGTAGACATATAGAGAGGAATTTCACATTATCAATGATTTTGTGATTAAAGGAAGAGTAATGGTGGAGAAAAAGTTGTGGTTAATTCAACCTTTCAGATCCTATTACGAGGAGTTTACTACTACTACACTTGATTTGCATATCAAGGTGTTGAGATTATTTGAAACGCACTTTTTGTTTTATATTAGTGCAAGTGGGAGTTTGTTGGGTTTTATGCCCTAAATAAAACTCATTTCAATATAATCAGATTTGTTTATTAATATAGATCAGAAATAACATTTAATGTTGCATGGTTCACATGATTTATTTCATGATTATATGTACATAATGTATAAATTCATCTGAAACCCTTTTCACATACTTGATCCTGTTTATTGTGCCGTCAACACATTGGAAAGTAAACATGACTATGTGAATAAAGTTTCCTAGATTTATCAGACACAGGGTTTTACTGATATGATAATCTACAACAAGAGTTTACTTGTATTTGGAGAAATACTATGTTTTTTTTCAGAACATTGGTTAAAGTAAAGCTCAGGTTGGATGCATGGAGTATGCATCGGAAGGGACCGATATTGAACTTTGACTTAGATTTATTAAACTTACCGTAATATCTATTCAAGTCAATATCGCCTAGTTGATCCTAGATCAAATGATCTTAATCCTGTTATGATTAGGCTCAATCTTGAAAGGCTATTCGTGTTCTTTGATTTGTTAGTTAAGCCTACTTTTAGGTCAGGGTGATACGTACATTTTGGGAACACGGTAGTGCAATTGAGTGGGAGCGCTATCATAAACATGGAATCTATAGCTTCTATCTGGCGAGTAGTAAGCAAAGGATGATCTCCTTCGAGCTTGACCAAAAGAACATAAATGGTGGAGTACTCATTTCACATTAGCTGAAATATCATTTATACGGGGTCAAGTGTTTTAAGGAATAAATACATTGTAGGGTGTAACGGTAATTTAATCCCTTTACAGTGTAGATCATTCATATAGAGGATCATTGATCACATTAGGATTATAACAATGGATAACTAATGATGTGTCTATATGGTGGAACATATAGAGCATTCTATATAACTGAGAGTGCAATTCTAAGTTCTATGCGTGGATTCAACGAAGAATTAATAAGTTAGTGAATTTTAGTGTTAAATTCTTGATCTACTTATTGGAAGCTCGGTTATATAGACCCATGGTCCCCCCACTAGTTGAGATAATATTGCTTGTAAGACTCATGTAATTGGTTTTGATTAATCAATTATAATTCTCAAATTAGACTATGTCTATTTGTGAATTTTTCACTAAGTAAGGGCGAAATTGTAAAGAAAGAGTTTATAGGGGCATATTTGTTAATTATGATACTTTGTATGGTTCAATTAATAAATATGATAAATGACAATATTATTTAATAATTATTTATAGTTATTAAATAGTTAGAATTGGCATTTAAATGGTTGAATTAGGAAATTGGCATTTTTGAGAAAATCAGATACAAAAGGTGTTAAAATTGCAAAATTGCAAAAAGCAAGGCCCAATCCACTAAGTTTAGGGCCAGCCACTTTTGTAGGAAATTTAAACTGATTTTTTCATTATTTTAATGCCATATAATTCAAATCTAACCCTAGTAGGAATGCTATAAATAGATAGTGAAGGCTTCAGAAAAATTACACTTTTCTTCTGACTTTTTCTATTCAGAAAAACTGAGCCTTCTCTCTCTCTATCTTTAGCTGACCACTCTCTCTCTCTTCTTCCTTGATAATTTCGAAATCCTTAGTGTATGAGTAGTGCCCACACACATCAAGTGATACCTCAATCATAGTGAGGAAGATCGTGAAGAAAGATCATCAGCAAAGGAGTTTCAGCATCAAAGATTCAGAGAAAGAGATCCAGGTTCAGATATTGATAATGCTCTGCTACAGAAAGGAATCAAGGGCTAGATATCTGAACGGAAGGAGTCATTATATTCCGCTGCACCCAATGTAAGGTTTCCTAAACTTTATATGTGTTTAATTTATCGTTTTAGAAAGTTCATATTTAGGATGTTAATAAACATACTTGTGAGTAGATCTAAGATCCTGGTAAAATAAATTCCAACATTAGGCACGGTTTAAAACTGTCGCCTATACCCAGTTATAGGCGACGGTTTTAAAACGTGCCTTATATGCTGGTTTCGTTTTTGAATTTTTTTAGCGACGGTTTTTTTCGGTCGGTACATTTGAAAAATAGGAAAAAAAAACAAATTTTCTGCAATTTTTTTCCCTGCATTAATTTTTAAATTTTGTAAAAATCTGCATAGTGACAACAATTAAACTAACGTCTAAATATATTTAAAATTTTGTATAGTCACAATAATTGAACTAACGCTAATTAATATCATCTAAATATGTATATGTATACACACTATCTAACACGGTAACTGTTGTCGCTCCGCTTCCGCTTTCACATAATGAATCCACCGATCACGCATAATATTTATCTCATCATTAGTGTACGGAGTGGAGAACCTATCTTGTCGGGTCAACAATTGTATTGGATCTTCTACGACCATGAAACTTTCAATGAATTTCATGACGTAGTATCCACACTGTTTGTCATCGGGTTGTTGAGGACAAATAGGAGTCATCCACTGGGTAGGTCGATCAGGTCGTCGTACCATTCGGTTATACATTGTGAACGATCTACACAAAAAGTAAATTTAATTAGCATATATAAATTTATAAATAAAGAACACGCTAACATATTGGGATGTTTGATATAGAACTTACGTGGATATAATAAAGTTCAAATCATCCGGGATGTCGTCGTTGCCTGAATCCAAGTACGCCACCGTCTGCGTACTTGGCTGGATCACTACAAGCATCCAGTGAAACATCTTCCTGCTCGGACAAATAAGTGTAAAACTGTTAACATATACATAATAATAAATTTTATGAAGAGTTAAAAATACCGAAATTATTTAGTTTACATCTACATATACCTATTATTATATGGGGCAATAAGCCATTTCTCTGAATTAGTCATCCTAGTCATTCGAGCGACTAGTGCTTGGCAACGATTACTCTCATCCCCTGCATCGGTGGCAATCGCACCCGGATTCAAAAATTCATAGACTCGATTCAACCCACCCATGTCCAGCAGTCTTTCTTTAAGGTACCTGATAAAATGTCATAATTAATAACTGTTGCTGTCAAATGAACATTAGCGAGTTTATTATTAAGAGTTATAAATCATACTTGCACCAAACTCCTATTTGTTGGGCTCCCAAGTATTGCATGGTGCACAATTCTTGAATGTCACTCTTAGCAAGCCAAATAGAGTCATCTGCGACCCCAAATAGCTCATTCTGGACTTGGAATTGGAGCATGGATGACTTGGGCCACCTTTTGACGAAGTTCCAAAATGCAATAATGGAAGAAGTTTGGCGTGGTTGGGCATACTTTGCATTAACTTTTGCCTTACTCGGCCTCCCAGGGTGTTTTAGAGGCTGTGTTGGAGGACCGAGTAAATCTTCAGAGCTTTTCTTCACGGGTTGCTTCTGAAGTTTCTTGGTGGGTGGTTGTGTCTATATATATGAAAAAAAACAATAAGTTAGCAATGCCATTAACTAATAAACACAATAAGTTAAGTAAACAAATTGAAACATACCAAATATTTCCCAACAGCTGTAAGATAGTCTTTTGGCCATGCCACATGACCATTTACAGCTTGACTCTCTTGTCATCAATGAATCGTCGACTGAGGGACACGGGAGCAGTGCATTCTCCATATTGGCTTCTTCGATATATACCCGACGATAATCTTTGTGTAGGTATTCTTCCATGTTAATGGAAAACTTTCCATCTTTCAAATATTTCTCCTTCACAATGTGGCCTGAAGCAACCTTCAGTACCATCCCACTAGGCTCCAACAGACAGTGCATCCAACATGGTAAGGTCTATAAATCCAAAACAAACAAGCAACAACTCAATTTGTAAGTTGACCATATTTATAATTTTGCATTTGAATAATTCGTAAACTAACATTAAGATTACCTCTTCCGAACTACCACCAGTAGGTGGCGGTGCTGCTGCTGGAGCAATTTCCTCTCGAAAACGCGGGGGTGATGGAGAGTAGACATTAGCAGTACCCGACGGTTGTGCTATGGGATCTGGTGCAGAGTAGATATTGGCATCACCTGACGGTTGTACTATGGGATCTGGTGCAGAGTAGACATTGGCAGCACTCGACGGTCGTGCTACTGGTTCGGAGGCAATGTCAACGTTCTGTGGTTCAGTTGATGCTCCTCCAACACCGGAACCAGATGCAACGCAGCCCTTTATCACAGGGAACTAATAAAACGAATGAGCTCATCCACTTTATCCTCCAACTTTCTGTTGCGTTCCTCTGTCTCACGCACGCGTCTCTCCAATTCAGATGATGCCTGGTTCGACCCATCGACATTTTTCCTTTTAGGGCGTGGTGTGTTGAAATATTGGGTTTGGGTGACGCCGAAACCCATGGCTCGAACCCGACCACCATGCTCATCTGTCCCGAGCGCCATGGTCAGCACATCTCTTTTACCTTCCACTTGTACAAGACCCTCTGCCACTTGCTTGCGTAATTCATCCTACAAACAAAACAATTAGAGTTAGAAATAAATTATGAAGCATAAGAATTAATACAAACAAAATTAAACTTTAAACTTACAATCCGTTTAACGACTTCTGCAGTTGGGCCCTCCACCTCGCCATTAGACTTAGTGCGAGATCTTTTCCAAATTTCAGATCTATCAAATTCAGTAATTTGGTGGCCGACCTCTTTCTCCATCTGTTCTTGAATCATCCTTACACCACCTCGTCCAGTGCGATGGGGATAAAGATTACAAGCCCTACTCTCTTGGGCCCTCTTCCTCTTCACACCAAATTCTGGACTTAATCTCGAGTCCACAAACTCTCTCCATTCTTGCAAATTAATTATTTTTTCATAAAGTTTGGGGGGCTTCTCGAGAAGATGGGGAGCGACATCTTTGAATGTAAAAATACCTTCTGTTAGGGTACTTTTCCAATCTTTCCACCTATCTCCACCTTTAGCAATTGTCATCCTCTTATCTGTGTCTGGTACATCAAACGCGACCTGCAACATTGACAATAGTATAGTTATAAGTACCTTGTTTTATAATCAATAATGAAGATCTCGAATAATAGAATTAATTTTACCTTTATGTGTTCCCATAATTGGTTTTTAAGGTCCTGGCTCACTTTAGGCCACGTAATGTCTCTAAGTGGAATATTAGTTCGCACCCATGCTCCAATTCGGGTAACTTTTGCCGTCCCTCCCGTTCCCCAGTGTTGTCCGTAGTGATTGTACTCAATCTCCATCTTTCTTCCCTCGCTAACCATTTTTGTTATATCATTTCGTTTGCTTCTCCCGCGAGTATTTTTTTGTGTTTGTTCTTCAGGATCACCACTACCTTCTTCCACAGATGGCTGTTCAGGATCAACACTAGATCCTTCTGGCAAGGATGGACCATCATCACCATCATAATCCATCCATGCACTCCACTCATCGTCCCCACCTCGTTCCATGATATAAAAGCCTACACAAATTTAAAATCATACATTAGAATATACAAGAATAGTCAAAATAATAGCTAAATGTAAATATATGAAAAAGACTAAATACCAATACGTGTTTGATATATGAATCATGTGTTGATAGATTCGTTCAACCATAATCCTTCACCATCATCACGAGATGATATGATATCGTCCCCAACGGTGACATCAACAGGTGGTGGGGTGATTTGATGAATTTGGTCACTAAGCATGAGATCATCGCCATTACACTCTTGATTATCATAATCTTTTGGTTGTGTCGTCAAGACAACTGACCAGCGTGCATCTAATGGATCACTCATGAATTCCCACAGTTTAAGGATGAAATCGTAAAGAAAAGGGTTTCTAGGTTTAATTATTAATTAAGAGACTTTGTATGTCTAATTAATAATTATTTTAAATGATAATATTATTTAATAATCTATTTTAGTTATTAAAGAATTAGTTTTGGCATTTAAATGATTAGAATTGGAAAAATGGCATTTTTAGAGAAATAGAAATAAAATTGAGGAAACTGCCAAATCCAAGTGAGGCCCATTTCCCTCTATGGCCGGCCACTCCCTTTGCTTGTTTCCCAATTATTATTTTCAATTTTAATTGCCATGTAATTGCTAATCAAAGCCTAGCAATAATAGGAAAGTGGTGGATCACACTAAATAAGGCAGTTAATCAATTACACAGTAAAAAAGGAAACTGTTTTATTTGGAAATTTGTGCTCTCCCTTTTTCCCTATATAAAGCAACCTTGTTCTTTTCTCTTGTAAGCATCATAAGCCACGAAATTCAAGAGAGAAAAAGAGAGAAAATTTCGAAATCCTTGTGAGATGAGTAGTGCCCACACACATCAAGTGGTATCTCAATCATAGTATGTAAGACTATGGAAATTCTGCATCAAAGAAGGAGAAAAGAAGATCCAGGTTCAGATCTTGGTGATGCTCTGCTACAGAAAGGAATCAAGGGCTAGAGATCTGAATGGAAGGAGTCATAATATTCCGCTGCACCCACTGTAAGGTTTTCTAACTTTATATGTGTTTATTTTCATTGTTTTAGAATTCATATTAGGTTGTTAATCTAACATACTTGTTAGTAAATCTAGATCCTGGTAAAATAATTTCCTACAGCTTTCAGTGTGGCATGCCCGGACACTACAAGAGGGATTGTCCCCAGCTCAGATCAGAGGCACCTAGGGCTCCGGCGAGACCCACTCCAGCTAGGGTGTTCGCCATCACGCAGGCTGATGCAGATGCCAGCCCCTCAGTTGTAACAGGTCAGCTCTCGGTTAATAACTCATTTTACTCAGTGCTGTTTGATTCTGGGGCCACACATTCTTATGTGGCAGCCAGAATCTTTAGTAAATTGGATAGACCGTGTGATAGTTATAAATCAGGGTTTGAAACCCTATTACCTGGCGGAGAGTTACTTATCTCCAAAAGGTGGATTAGGTTTATGCCGATCAGAATAGATGGTAGAGAGTTAAGTGCTGACTTGATTGAGATGAGCCTAGTAGATTTCGATATTATTTTAGAAATGGATTTCCTATCTAATTACTCGGCCAGTATTGATTGCAAGAGGAAGATGGTGATCTTTCAACCTGTTGTCGAGCAAATTTCGCAACACCAAAAAGTATGATTTAATCGATAAGACAGGGAATTATTTGAGAGATGACAAGTGCGAGTATTCAACCTAAAATGGCGAGTACTCGGATGGGAATGCGAGAGTAAACAACAAGGCTGGAAAAAATAAGTAAGACGATGAATTATAGTGGTTCAGTCAGATTTCGTTCTGCTTAGTCCACTGTAGCAAAGGATTCGTAGGTCCATTTTCATGGTGGATAACCCCTTTATATACAAAGTAGGTGTCCAATCGGTTACATGAGGATCACATTTATTGTTAATCCATTATTTACACATTGAATTGCAATGACTAAACTCAAACAACGTTAACATTAATAAATGTATGACAGTTACTAAATTCATCAACGTATGCGTCTTTCGCATCTGCGAGTTGACCGTTCATGTTCCGTCTGTTGAGCTCGTAGGGTAGCAAATACGTTTGGAACGTCTGCGTCCTTAGGTAATCACCCTTTGTAGACGTCGCATGTTGAAGCTGGTAACATCTGGACATGCGAACTTATATTGGTCTGTTAGGGCTATTGGGTCGCTGGGACCAAAACTGCATCATAGGGCATTGGTCTCTATACTCGTCGCGGAGGTATAGAGGGGGACACTCGCACATGTTCTGACATATGCGAATTGGATCTACCCTGCATGATGAGAATTATGGTTATGCGGTGTGACTTAAGTCGCACCTACAGTATCTCGCTATTTTTATCCTGCGCGAGGTCTAAACTTCGAGAAATCTCTCACGGACATTCAGCCTTCATTGGAAATCTGAATACACGTGTCCTTTAAAGAGGAGTCTGGTCTCGAGTTTCTAGGTGAGAGAAATCTCACTATAACACATGCCCCTAGTTTCGCGACGTGACTAGAGCGGTCACTGAGGGAAACTATTGCTCGAGAGACAGGTGAAAGGTTGTCACGAGGAGGTGACCTTTTGGTTGTCCCATCGAGGGTTTCGAAAAATGACGGCTGTAATAATTAATTTTTATTATCTCTAGGATGCCACGTCACAAAACCCTTCGGTTTTCGTGTAGGCGTGGCCATAATTGGCCGTTAGATTGGGCGACCTTAGGCATTCTGACTGCCACGTGTCATGATCCCAATTAATAAGGGATATGGGTATTTAAACGCTTTGATACGAATCAAATTTCCCCATTTTCCCTCTTTTCTTTTAACTTCCCTCTAGTTCATACACTTCAGAAAAAGTTCATCCCCAGATTTCTGCCAGTTTTCACAACATTTCCAATCTCAGACGTGATCGAGAGCAGTTTGCAGGAATCAGAACTAAAGGTTAGTTTTCTGCATTTTTCGTTTTTGTTTTTAGAGAAATTGCGTTTTACTTTCTGGGTTTGGATGTTTTCGAAGACTGTGTATGCTAGTGGGTATTTATGAAACTGGGTAATATTCATAGTATAGGGCCTGTAAATTGACATAACCGCATACAATTCATAGGCACTGATTCACGTCTCGAATGCTCGCGGACATTCGGATGAACAATTTGAATGTTCGCGGGTGTTCGGATGAACAATTTGAATAATCGCATGTTTCCAAGACTTATTTCCGCTTAACTATTAGCTAGATCTTTTAGGATCTTTACATGTCGCGGGCTGAGTGGTGAGAGTATTAATTGCCATTCCAAATGGTGGGTGTGTCACAGTATTCTAATGGCTATATATGCGATTATATGCCCCTTGAGATACTGAGATACACCCAGCCATTTGTTGACGTGCGTTAATGCTCGAATGACCGTACTCTTTGGTTGATAGGTAGTCTCGAAACGGTGGGAGTCTCCCAGTAACTTCAGGGTTATGCTCGAAAATGCATACCTCTTGAGTCACTGGGATACGCCCAGCCGTTTCTGGAGGTATACCGCACAACCGAGGATGCGTGAATTACTTGCCCAAAGATAGTTATATTTCTTCTCGCATGTTGATAGGAGGGTCAGTTTTCGCATAGAGCTTGACCTTCCTGTCGAATGCGACTTTTATAATCTACTGCGGGTGAGATCACTTACCTTTATTTTTTCACACATCCATCACGCTGAAAAGATCTTCTATCTTTCAGATGAGCGATCTATCGGATAGCCAGCAGCTCGGCTCAGGAGGTCGCGCCTTTGACGGGGAGTCGGACCAAGAGAGAGACAGTTTTCTCCCTACGGATATCTCCGAAATGGAGGCTGCGAAGATAGAGTTAGGTCCGATGTCTTCTGTAGACATCGAGAGGATGGTACAGGAGCTCGCTGAACCTGGGACAATCGATATCCGAGATAGCGAATCCACAGTGTCAGCACGCGACTACCTCATACATACGAGACATGCTCCCGACATCGAGGTCGAGGAGGTGGAGGAGGAATGGACTACCCCGGTCCGTGAGTCAGGTGGGGAAGAAGAGGAAGCGGAAGGGAGTGGGACGGATTCGGTCGACGACTCCCAATTGAACGAACCCTTCTCATGCGAAGATTTAGTCTCGAGGGTCGCCAAATCTGACTTCACCACCTTCGTGAGGTTGAATTTGTTGCGACTTGCGTTTCAACGTCCCAAACCATCTCAGAGAGCGCATCTTCCGTTCACCAACCCTGCGATCATCCCTACAGAGGACGTGGTCATCTCAATACCCATTCTTCGATGTGGTGTATCGGTCCCATTTCATCCTTTCGTCGCAGCCATTCTCAGGCGATATGACGTATCGCCCTTTCAGCTAACACCCAACAGTTATCGCACTGTACTAGCTTTCTATGCGATGTACATGGAGTATGCCCATAGGGCACCGTCAGTAGAGGAGTTTAGTTACTTCTATGACATAAAGAGCGTGGGTCTTCATAACGGCTTCTATTGCTTTAGTAAATGGGCGACTTCTGAAATAAACGGTGTCGAGGGGATGGTATCGAACATGGGTGACTGGAAGTCGAAGTGGTTTTATGTTTTTAAGGTTCCTGGGATTAGAACTGACTTTAATCGCAGACCCAGTATGTCGCGTATTTGTTGACTTAGATATAATTTTTACTTTGTTCTCTGAGATCTTTTGCTAACTCGCTTTTTGTTGTTATCGCAGATAGACCAGCTCGACCAACTCTTGACTCGACTAGAAAGGAGACAGCTGAAATTCTCGGGAGTCTTCCGGTACAAGATCGCGACTGGCGATTACTGTGCACAACTGCGAAATTGCGAGAACACCAGCTGATCCCTGAGAACGCGAGTCTTCAACGGGAGCCAGTATATAAAGAACCATCTGAGAAGCAGCAAGAGCGGATTGACAAACGTCTTTCTAAGCAAACTCCTCGGCAAATTTCAGGTAACTCGTCTTTTTGCTATAAACTGATGGGTAGGATTGTGACTTTTTACTTATCTGTCCTTTTTGCTTGTAGACATGACTTTTTTGAAGTCTGCCCCCGTCCTGAAAATCAAGCAAAAGGGTGGAACACCGGCGACTTCGCCGGTCGTCGCCCAAAAGAGGAAGAGCGATGTGATGGCTTCGCTTGTCGCAGATTCTTCCAAGAAGTTGGCCAAGACTACTCAGGATAAGGGGAAGAAAGTCGTCATCGACTCTCCAGTTCGTGCTCGCGACTTCCTGGCCATGCAGGAAAAATTTCTGACTGAGATCCCTTACGAGGATCTCGTTGCTCGATCTACTGAACTGGCCGCGCAATCCATGGCTTTGTTCATAAAAGCCGCGGCTACTCCTTCTAAGGAAGCCGACTCGCTGAAGAGGCAGAACGCCCATTTTCAAGAAAATATAAAGAAGCTGAAGCAGGAGGTGGCGAGGATTGAGGAACTTAACAAGGCCAAGGAGAAAGAGCTCGAGGAACTCAGCAGGGCAAAAGAACAGGCGGAGCTCGAGGTGAAGAAGTCGCAGACAACGATTGCCGAGATGACTCGCGACTTGGAGGCTGAGAAAGAGAATGGGAAGAAACAGTACGATCAGGCTGTGTCTGATTATATTTATACCACTCTTTCTAAAGTCCCCGACTTTGAATTCTCGCTTTTTGGAGCTGAAGCTGCTGAGATGGCTGAAGCCTTTCGTGCCATGTCGCCTACCCAGACTCAAGGTGGGGGAGGCAACCTTCCAGACGAGGTCGAGGGCGTACAGGCTGAAGAGGTCGAGAATGAGGTCGTCAGCAAGGTCGTGGACGAGGCTGCTCCTGATGAGACTACTACTGCTGCTCCAGATGCTTGATTATCTTCCAATTGTTGTTTAATTTCACTCTTCTCTTTTTTTTTTATATATGCGGTACATGGGTACTCGCACTTATGTACTTGAACAAATTTATTTTACCTTTTGAACAAATTTCTATCCTCGCGGGGATAGCTTACATTTTAATATTTACGCAGTACACGGGTACTTGCGATTTTATATATTTTTAACTTTGATTACAGCTTGGTGTAATCGCAATTTTATATATATATATATATATGCGACTTTAATTACAGCTTGGTGTAATAAAGTAGGAGAAACTTTGAAGTTGGTAAATTAAATTACTCGAAAAACTTAGCAAGTAGTTTTATTCATGCAATTAGTAGTACATGCGGGCATACATCCCCCTATACTTAGGATTTATTTTGAACAAAAAATATCTAAGTATAAGTACTCGAATTAACATAACCGAATAACGCGAATATTACTGATAATAAAATTTCAAGCTCTCGCTATTCCATGCTCGTGGAATCGCGGTTCCATCGAGTGTTGCGAGTCGATAAGTGGCATCACCAATTTGATCTGCGATTATGTATGGTCCTTCCCAATTGTCCCCAAAGACTCCATGAGATGGGACTTTGGTGTTTGGCATTACCCTTCTAAGGACCAAGTCTCCTACTCGCAGAGGTTTTATCTTTACTTTCGAGTTAAAGTACCTTGCTGTTCGTTGTTGATAAGCCGCGTTTTGTAGTTGCGCTTTATCACGCTTTTCTTCTAAAAGATCAAGGCAAAACAACTGATTCTCGTTGTTCTGCGAGATATCGAAAGCATCTCTGCGTAAGGATCCTGCCCCAACTTCTACCGGCAACATGGCCTCGCACCCGTAAGAAAGCGAGAAGGGTGTTTCGCCAGTTGTAGATCGAGGGGTTGTATTGTAAGACCATAGGACTTGCGATAATTCATCTGGCCATGCCCCTTTGCGATCTTCTAATTTTCCCTTTATGGTGTGCTTAATTATTTTATTGACTGCTTCAGTCTGTCCATTACTCTGCGGGTAAGCGACTGCGGAAAAGGCTTTTTTAATCCCTAAATCATCGCATAGCTGTCGCATTTCTTTACAGTCAAACTGTTTTCCATTATCTGAAATGAGTTTGTGCGGAATGCCAAAACGACAAATGATGGAAGTGTAGACGAACTCGCGTAACTTCGTCGCAGTGATGGTTGCGAGTGCTTTCGCTTCAGCCCACTTCGTGAAATAGTCAACCGCGACTACAGCATATTTGACTCCGCCTTTTCCCTTGGGTAACTCACCGATTAAATCAATTCCCCATATTGCAAAGGGCCAGGGACTCGTGATAGAATGGAGGTTACTCGGGGGTTGGTGTGTGTATGTGGCTATTCGCTGGCATCTATCACACTTTTTTGCAAATGCGAGGGCATCTTGTCGCAATGTTGGCCAGTAATATCCTTGTCGCATAATTTTTAAGGCAAGGGAATTACCTCCAGTATGATTTCCACAAATTCCCTCATGCACTTCACGCAGTATGTAATCGCAACCTTCTCCACCGATACATCTGAGAAGTGGTTGACTAAAACTTCGGCGATACAAACTCTGGTCATATATCACATAACGGGCTGCTCGTTGTCGCAATTTCCTTGCTTCTATTTTATCGTCAGGTAGGAGCCCCTTGTCAAGGTATGTGAGGATAGGAGTCATCCAGGTAATCTCCTGAACGTCATCGATCTCCATGATTGTTTCTCGATCTATGGTTGGATGAGACAATACATCTACCGGAATTACATCGAGTAATTCGGCTTCTCTGGTGGAGGCCAGTCGGGCCAATGCGTCTGCGTGGGCATTTTGAGTACGCGGTACTCGAGACACAACTACATGTTTGAACTTCTGCATTATTTCACGAACGATGGCTAAGTATTTAACCAATCTTCCGCCTCTCGCTAGGTATTCTCCACTCACTTGACATACCACGATTTGAGAGTCGCTAAATGCTTGTAGATATTCGACTTTCATCTCGAGAGCCAATTTCAGACCTGCGATTAAAGCCTCATACTCGGCTTCATTGTTAGATGCAGAGAATTCAAAACGTAGAGCAGCGTGTACCTTGAAATTATTGGGACTGATTAACAAGATCCCGCTGCCAGAACCTTCATTATTTGAGGCTCCATCGACATACAATGTCCATACCTCTTTGCCCATCATGGCGATGTCATTTCCACCCTCTACAACCGCCACCTCTGTGCTTGGGAACTCAAGTATAAAATCTGCCAGGGCTTGCCCCTTGATCGCAGTTCTTGGTTTATACCTGATGTCGAACTGACTCAACTCCATCGCCCACTTTAACAATCTCCCCGATGCCTCTGGCTTTGCCAAAACCTGTCTTAAGGGGAAGTTTGTCAAAACTTCAATGCTGTGAGCCTGGAAATAAGGTCGCAATTTTCTTGAGGATATTATCAAGGCAAAAGCCAGTTTCTCCATTTGAGGATAACGCGTCTCGGCGTCCAATAATCGCTTACTGACGTAGTACACCGGGTGTTGACGTCCTTGGTCCTCGCGGACTAGTACTGAACTGATCGCGTACTCGGAGACGGCTAAATAAATAGACAAAACCTCTCCGGGCAATGGTTTTGATAGAATTGGAGGTTGCCCCAGATGCGTTTTTAACGCTTGAAAAGCCTGCTCGCATTTCTCATCCCATTGAAACCTCTTGTTACCTTTCAAAATCTGAAAAAACTCTTTACACTTGTCAGAGGATCTGGATATGAAGCGGTTTAAAGCCGCGACTTTGCCTGTGAGGCTCTGAACCTCCTTTGGCTTGGGTTTCAAGTGATCGCATTTCTACCAACGCTCTAATCTTCGCAGGATTGGCTTCTATTCCTCGCTGATTTACCATAAAACCAAGGAATTTTCCGGAACCCACTCCAAAGACGCATTTTAAGGGGTTTAGACGCATCTTATATCGTCGCAATATGTCGAACATGGCCTGTAAGTGCGTGATATGATCCTCCGCATGTTGCGATTTTACGAGCATATCGTCAACATATACCTCCATTGTCTTTCCAATAAGATCTGCGAACATCATATTCACTAGCCTTTGATAAGTCGCACCTGCGTTTAATAAACCAAAAGGCATTACCTTGTAACAGTATAATCCTCGATCAGTAATGAACGAGGTATGTTCTTGGTCTGGTTCGTCGATATCGAACATCGGGATTTGATTGTATCCCGAGTATGCATCCATGAAGCTTAAAAGCGCGTGACCTGCAGTGGCATCGACAAGCTGGTCAATGCTAGGAAGAGGAAAGCTGTCTTTGGGACAGGCTTTGTTCAAATCTTTAAAGTCAACGCATGTACGCCATGAGCCATTGGGCTTTGGCACGAGTACTGGGTTAGCTAACCAGTCGGGGTAAAATGACTCCCGTATAAAGCCGCAGGCAAGGAGGCGGTCAACTTCCTCTTTCAGCGCTTGGTACCTCGCGGGGTCCATTTTGCGGCGCTTTTGTCGGACACCTCGCACTTCTGGGTCAATGTTCAAGCGATGACACATGACCTGTGGAGATATCCCGACCATATCTGAATGTTTCCAGGCAAAAATGTCAAGATTTTGTTAACTGTATTGACACCCTGATCGCTCGTATGGGGATCATGGAGCGTCTCCGTGTTATGCGGCCCGCGGGAGCGCGCCCTAAAGATTGCGTTGAGATGATCACGCAGATCACCTCGGTGTACACGATAGTGTCCTCCTTGCTGTGTCTGCACAGAGCCAGACCTCGTATACCTGCTCGGAGTGCGGCCATGCGAGGATGAGGAGGCTGACTCTGCGTCGTTATCTCGAGGTGGACGACTGCGAGGGTTGCGGCGCTCAGGATCCTCGTCGATTTGCGCGCTCTGGTTAGGCAACCTTGCAGATTGGTCTCTTGACGTCGGGTGATTCAAGTCCAAGATTTCAGGATCAGTTCTTCGTTCCCTGCGTGCACGGTTAGTTTGACGTCGGGAAACTGTTACCTGAGGGTTTTCGTTACGAATGGCAGGGACCCGAGGAGGGCGTCGAGCTCGGCTCTGTCCATCTACCTCGGCTTGTAGTGCTCGCAGCTGATCCTGGATTGCAGCGTATTGATCAGTCGTGAGCTGGACCACTCCTTCGGACACGACCGCCGGGGTGACAGGGGGAAAGTGCATGGTTGCTGGTGGTGTGGACGTGCCTCCGACTTGAGGACCAGTTGTTTCTGGAAATAGGTTGAGTGGTCTGATGTTGCTCCTCCCTACCCCGCCGTTGATGACGTCTACAGGTGGCACTCCGGCTCCAGGCAATGGTACGCTCATCATTCCAATATTGATGGATTCGTTGTTAGCTCCATTAGCGTGATTTCCAGCCATGATGAGTGGTGTTCTTTGAAGTGAATAGAATCTTACAGTCGAATTCCCACAGACGGCGCCAAATGTTGTCGAGCAAATTTCGCAACACCAAAAAGTATGATTTAATCGATAAGACAGGGAATTATTTGAGAGAAGACAAGTGCGAGTATTCAACCTAAAATGGCGAGTACTCGGATGGGAATGCGAGAGTAAACAACAAGGCTGGAAAAAATAAGTAAGACGATGAATTATAGTGGTTCAGTCAGATTTCGTTCTGCTTAGTCCACTGTAGCAAAGGATTCGTAGGTCCATTTTCATGGTGGATCACCCCTTTATATACAAAGTAGGTGTCCAATCGGTTACATGAGGATCACATTTATTGTTAATCCATTATTTACACATTGAATTGCAATGACTAAACTCAAACAACGTTAACATTAATAAATGTATGACAGTTACTAAATTCATCAACGTATGCGTCTTTCGCATCTGCGAGTTGACCGTTCATGTTCCGTCTGTTGAGCTCGTAGGGTCGCAAATACGTTTGGAACGTCTGCGTCCTTAGGTAATCGCCCTTTGTAGACGTCGCATGTTGAAGCTGGTAACATCTGGACATGCGAACTTATATTGGTCTGTTAGGGCTATTGGGTCGCTGGGACCAAAACTGCATCATAGGGCATTGGTCTCTATACTCGTCGCGGAGGTATAGAGGGGGACACTCGCACATGTTCTGACATATGCGAATTGGATCTACCCTGCATGATGAGAATTATGGTTATGCGGTGTGACTTAAGTCGCACCTACAGTATCTCGCTATTTTTATCCTGCGCGAGGTCTAAACTTCGAGAAATCTCTCACGGACATTCAGCCTTCATTGGAAATCTGAATACACGTGTCCTTTAAAGAGGAGTCTGGTCTCGAGTTTCTAGGTGAGAGAAATCTCACTATAACACAACCGGAAAGTGAAGAACCATTTGTGTTCGTTGGTTCGGTTCGGGGATCTCGGATCCCGGTAATTTTGGCCATGTCAGCTAAGGAATTAATACATGGCGGTTGTTTAGGGTTTCTGGCCGTGGTGATGGACCCCACTCTGCCAGATACCATTTGGCCAGAGGATATCAAGGTGGTTCGGGAATTTCTAGATGTTTTTCCCAAAGAACTTCCAGGGTTACCACCTCAGCAGGAGATTGATTTCGTTATAGATTTGGCACCAGGAGTGGAACCGGTTTCCAAGGCTCCGTATAGAATGGCTCTAGTTGATCTTAAGGAATTAAAGATTCAGCTTCAGGGGTTGCTTGACATAGGGTTTATTCGGCCTAGTGTGTCACCCTGGGGAGCTCCGATTTTATTTGTTAAAAAGAAGGATGGAACTGTGAGGATGTGTATCGATTATCGAGAATTAAACAAGCTAACAGTGAAGAATAAATATCCACTACCTAGAATCGATGATCTGTTCGATCAACTTCAGGGGAAGACGGTCTTTTCCAAGATTGATCTCTGATCGGATTATCATCAGTTGAAAATCTGAGAGGAAGACATTCGAAGACGACTTTTCGTACTAGGTATGGACATTACGAATTCTTGGTTATGTCGTTTGGACTAACCAATGCTCCTGCAACATTTATGGATTTGATGAATAGGGTATCCAAGGATTTCCTCGATATCTGTGTTATCGTGTTTATCGACGACATCCTTGTGTACTCTCAGTCAGAAGAGGAGCATGAGTTACATCTTCAGATGGTTTTGCAACAGCTTCGGGAACACAAGCTTTACGCCAAATTCAAGAAATGTGAATTCTGGCTATCTCAGGTGTCCTTCTTAGGGCACATTGTTAGCAAAGATGGGATCAAGGTGGATCCCGGGAAGATAGAATTCGTCAGGGATTGGCCGAGACCGAAGACAGTGACGGAAATTAGAAGCTTCTTAGGTTTAGCCGGGTATTATCGTAGGTTCGTGGAAGGGTTTTCTAAAATTTCAACACCCTTAACCGAACTTACAAAGAAGAATCAGCGGTTTATCTAGTCAGATAAGTGCGAGGCTAGTTTCCAGGAGCTGAAACAGAGATTGATTACCGCTCCAGTGCTAGCCTTGCCTTCAGACAACGAGAAATTTGTGGTTTATTGCGATGCGTCCAGACAAGGTCTGGGGTGTGTGCTGATGCAAGCCGATCGGGTTATCGCTTATGCCTCCCGTCAGTTAAAGGATTATGAACAGCGATACCCGACTCATGATCTAGAGTTGGCCGTAGTGGTTTTTGCATTGAAGATTTGGTAACATTACATTTACGGAGAAAGGTGTGAAATCTATACCGACCATAAAAGTCTCAAGTATTTCTTTACTCAGAAATATTTGAATATGAGACAGAGGCGTTGGTTGGAATTAGTGAAAGATTATGATTGTGAGATTCTCTATCACCCTGGGAAGGCCAATGTAGTGGCCGATGCCCTGAGCAGGAAGGGTCCCAGGCAGGTAGCTAGCATGATCCAGATCTCACCTCAGCTAGCGGAGGACATGGTTAGATCCAACATTGAGTTTGTGGTAGGTCAGCTTCACAACTTAATACTGCAATCTGATCTGTTGGAAAGAATTAAAGCCACTCAGATGACTGATCCAGAGTTAATGAAAATCAGAGATGAGGTTTCGGCTGGTCAAGCCAGGGATTTCTCAGTGTCTGATAACGGTATGCTTCTGTATAAAGCTAGGGTTTGTGTTCCAAGTAGCGAGGAACTCAGGAACGAAATCTTTGAGGAGGCTCATTCTACCCCTTATTCTCTACATCCCGGCACCACCAAGATGTACCAGGATCTTAAACCCTACTTCTGGTGGAGCGGTATGAACAAGAATTTGGCAGAATTCGTATCGAGATGCCTCACCTGTCAGCAGATTAAGGCTGAACATCAGAGACCATCAGGGTTGTTGCAGCCTTTAACCCTACCTAAACGGAAGTGGGAAGATATCACGATGGATTTCGTGGTCGGGTTACCTAGAACCACGGGTTTGTTCGATTCCATCTGGGTTGTGGTGGATCGATTCACGAAATCTGCTCATTTTCTGCCTGTTAGAACAACCTTTACAGTGGATCAGTTGGCAGAATTGTATGTTAGAGAGATTGTAAGACTTCACGGGGTACCGAAGTCTATAGTTTCGGATAGAGATCCGAAGTTCACTTCCAAGTTTTGGCAGAGTTTGCAACGAGCAATGGGTACAAAACTGAAATTCAGTACAGCATTCCATCCTCAGACAGATGGTCAGTCTGGAAGGACAATTCAGATATTGGAGGACATGTTACGAGCCTGTGTTATGGATTTTGAAGGCTCTTGGAATAAATATCTACCGTTGATAGAATTTTCTTACAACAACAGTTATCAGAGTACGATAGGGATGGCTCCCTATGAACTGTTATACGGTAGGAAGTGTAGATCTCCCATCCACTGGGATGTGACAGGGGAGAAGAAATACTTAGGTCCGGAGTCAGTGCAGCGGACCAATGAGGCAATAGAGAAAATAAAAGCTAGAATGCTTGCCTCAGAGAGTAGACAGAAAAGTTACGCAGATCCGAAACGCAGAGATGTTGAGTTCCGAGTAGGGGACCGAGTGTTTTTACGGGTATCTCCAATGAAGGGGATCAAACGTTTCGGGAAAGAGGCAAGTTATGCCCTCGATTTACAGGACCTTTTGAGATTCTCGAGAAGATAGGTCAAGTGGCATACCGGTTAGCATTGCCTCCAGCTTTATCAGCAGTTCACAACGTATTCCATGTCTCTATGTTGAGAAAATACGTTTCAGATCCCTCTCATATACTCAGTTATGAGAGCCTTGAACTACAGCCAGATATGCCTTACGAAGAACAGCCAGTGCAGATCCTGGATAGAAAGGATAAAGTCCTTCGGAATACGACCATAGCATTGGTCAAAGTACTCTGGAGAAACAGCAAGGTGGAGGAAGCCACCTGGGAGCTAGAGTCAGATATGAGAGCTCAATATCCAGAGTTATTCAGGTTAGATTTCGGGGAAGAAATCCTTTTAAGGGGGGAAAAGTTGTAAAGACCGCTTAGTTTAATTTAGAAATTAGCAGTTAATTATGTTTATTTATGGAAAATTATTTATAGCTATTTAAATAATTATTACGCTGTTATTGTTGAATTCTGAAGTGCATTTTATGTCAATTAGTGATTTTCATAATTTTGCATTTCCGGTGCCCGGTAACATGGAACTTGGTGTTTGGCTCAGTACAATCAGAACTTAGTATGTTTGTATTAGGGGACAGTTATTTAGACATTGAGAATGTCGGGATTGGCCGGGAATTTAGAATTTTCCAAAAATACCCCTTTAGTGCTCTTTATACTATTTTAGTGTGAAGGGGCAAAATGGTCATTTTGCCCCATTGTTATTTTGTCCTTTAGTGGACTTTATATGGTGTAATTATATGTGTATGTAGAATTTCTTTTGGCTGAAGTAAAGGGATAAAATAGCATTTTATTTTTCTCATTATTCAAAACAATTTCAAAGTTAGAAAAAAAATTAGAATTTCAAGCTCTTTCTCTCTCTCTTTTCGGCCAAGCTTGGGGGGCTGCTAGGGCTGTGATTCTTTGCAAAATTCAAGTGTTTTCCTCAAGTTTAGAGTGATTTTAGTGAAGGTAATCCTTGTCTAGCTTCTCTTCTTTTAGTTTCTTGAAATTTTGATGAAAAGATGATGTTTGCATGCTTGTTTGAATTGTTCTTGCTGCTGTGTTTTGATGTTGATTTCAGAGGTTTATTTATAAATTAAAATGTTGATTCAAGCATGTTAGGATTGGTGATTACTTGATTTTATTGAGATATGAAATTTTGGCTCAAAAACAATGGTTTTCAAAGAGAAGTGTTGAAATCTGTTGCTGTTGTTTTGTTGATGTTTGTTGTGGTTTCCAGAGGTTAAGTTATGCATGTTTAAGTAGGTTTGGGCTGAATTGATTGCATGTTGGTGTTGTTTAATCAAGTTTGAGTTTGGAGCTCAAAGCTTGAAGCTTTAATGGTGATTTTGGTTTGTTTGCATGAAGCTCGGTTTTTATGCTTTAGAATTGTTCCTTAGGGTCTCAATAGCAGGTCTGGATGGTTTTGTTTGAATTGGTTGTGATTTGAGCAAGTTATGATTTTTTTGGTTGAGTTCTGCGAGGAACCGGAATTCTGGTTGTGCATCCGGAATTCCGGATGCGGTTCTGAAATTTCCCAGAACTGGAATTCCGGTTGGGCAACCGGTCTGCCGGTTGGGTGATTTTCAGAAACCCTAGATTTTCTCGTTTCTATGTTATTTGGGGTATTGCCATGCTTTTTATCGATAGGGAAACTTTTAGTTCCTAGTTTAAGTCCCCGGGAAGTGATTTAGCGTATCACTTATAGTGTTGTGATTGTTATGATTTAGGAGCCTGTAAACCGCCGTGCAGTCGTTCCAGTCAGGTTGACCGGCACACCTGAATTCGGAATTGAGGTAAGATTAGTATAACAGTATGCATATATATATTACATGTTTAGCGTGCATGTTAGGAAGCGAGTTAGATTACATTAGACATGTATGTTGGCTTCGTACCACCGGACCATATCACATCGGTTAGGCTAGAGTATGACTAGCAACTGGAGTGTGACCAGTATACCGAGTATAGGCTGATACTAGGGTTTGTGGTACAGTGCTATGTGACAGTATCACATCGGTTAGGCTAGAGTATGACTAGCAGCTGGAGTATGACCAGTGAACCGAGTATAGGCTGATACTGTAACACATCGGTATAGGCTAGAGTATGACTAGCAGCTGGAGTATGACCAGTGTACCGAGTATAGGCTGTTACTTGTCAATAGTACCGTCTTATGAACGTTCGGGACTCAGTATCGTGTGGGACACGGCAGTTAGGGTTATGGTCAGGGGTATGGGCGTCTGATCATAACCCGGGATTTATATACGTTTATGATTTATGCTTTTCTTACTGAGTCTGTCGACTCACAGTGCTATGTTTATGTGTAGGTAAGGGCAAGGCTGAAGCTGAAGAACCGTGAGAGCGAGCCGGTGAAGATTGTACATGTCGGGGCGGTTAGGCCTGGAGCGTACGATCCTCGGGACAGCAAGGCTTTTTTGTATTTAGTCGCTAGGCGACAAGTATTTTGATTAGTCAGTAAACTTTTGTAAATTATTTTGTAATCGGGATCCCGAGTATTTTTTTTGTATAAATATTTTATAAGTTTAATTAAAAAGCAAAAATTTTAATTAATCACGATTTCCATAAACCTCGTTGATTAGCAACGAGCTGTACAATATGTTTAAAAATTACATAATACGCCTATGCTAGTTAGGGTGTTACAGCTATTCATGTTCTTTGATTTATTAGTTAAGCCTACTTTTGGGTCAGGGTGATACGTATATTTTGGAAACATGATAGTATGATTGAGTGGGAGTGCTGAACATAAATATGGAATCTATAGCTTCTACTGGTGTATAGAAGTCAAGTGATGATTCCCTTCGAGCTTAGCTAAATAGAAGTAAATGGATGAGCTCTTGTTTAAGTGACTAATTTTTAGATCACTAAATATCATTTACAGGTAGCTAAGTGTTTTAAGGGGCAAAATACGTTGAGGGGTGAGAACAGTAAAATTATCCCATCTCGATGTAAATCATCTATATAGAGGATCTTTGATCACAATAAGATTATAACAATGGTTAAATGAGATAGCATATCTATATCGTTGAACATATAATATGCTCTATATAAGTCTGAGAGTGCAATTCTAAGTTCTAAGAGTGGATTCAACGAGGAATTAATAAGTAGGGATTTACTTAGTAAATTCGGTTCACTTATTGAAAGCTCAGCATATAAATCCATGGTCCCCATTCTAGTTGAGACTATACTACTTGTAAGACTCAATAATTGATTTGTGATTAATCAATTGTAATTCTAAAGTTAGACTATGTCTAATTTGTGAATTTTCACTAAGCAGGGGTGAAATTGTAAAGAAAAGAGATTCTAGGTTTATTTATTAATTAAGAGACTCTATATGTCTAATTAATAATTAAATTAAATGACAATATTATTTAATAATCTATTTTAGTTATTAAATAATTAGCGTTTTTGAGAAAATAGAAATAAAAATTGTGAAAGCTGCAAAAACTAAGTGAGGCCCAACAACACCTTGGCCGGCCACTTAAGCAACTTTTTCCAATTTATATTTTCATTATTTTAATGCCAAATAATTGTTAACCTAAACCTAGTAGTTGCCTATAAATAGAAAGTGATGGCTCAGTCAAATAACAAGTTTCACAAGTTTTTCAAGCCTTCTGTTAGAAAATTGCTTTTTCAGAAAAACTGAGGCTTCCACTTCACTCTCTATAGCCGACCCTATACCTCTCTCTTTTCCTCTTCTCAATTTCAAAACCTTAGTGATAGAGTAGTGCCCACACACAACAAGTGGTACCTCAATCATAGATTGGAAGACTATGAAGGATCACACACAAAGAGAAGGACATTCGGGCTCAGATCTTGATAATACTCTGTGACAGAAAGGATACAAGGGTTAGAGATCTGAGTGGAAGAAGACATTATTCCGCTGCAACCAATGTAAGGTTTTCTTAACTTTATATGTATTTAATTATCGTTTTAGAAAGTTCATATTTAGGGTGTTAAACAACATACTTGTGAGTAGATCTAAGATCCTGGTAAAATAAATTCGAACAACTGGCCTCAGAGTCATGATAATTGATTTGCTTGCAAGAAATTTGGACTTTAAAACAATTTGTTTGTGTTTTGGATGGTTTCACGTTGTGTTGTGTGTTATATGATGATTGATTGATGTTTGTGAATTTTCATAAAATACAATTGAAATTCTGTTTCTGGAATTATTTTTGTTGGATAGTATGGAAAAAATTAAGCAATTTACTTTTTTACAGAACTCAATTTCGATTTAATTTGAATTAGTTATGATTTTTTGAAGTTTCAAAAAATATTAGGGAGATGCAACTAACCTACGCGCGCGGATGAGGGGTAACCCTCGGACAGCACGCGTTCAGACAGCTGCTCGACCGAGTTTTTGTCTGAAACTCGTCCCTGCGCGCGCGGAACAGGCTACATGCAACCTCCTGCGCTGAGGGACCTCGGCCATGCACCTCCCCATACGCGCGCGGGCAGTATGCACAGTATACTGTCCGTACAGCTTGCAATTTTTTCATTTTTCTTCGATTTTTCATGCTATTTCATGGAATTAACTTCCGATTTTTTGTGTAGTTTTGTATTTAGATTTTTATTTTTCAATTTTCAAATTTAATATCAGAAATAAATTAATTTGAATTTTTTTTTTAAATTAATCTTAGATATTAGTGTAATTTGAATTTGAAAACAAGTAAAAATCTATCTTTTTGTTTGATTTTTTATCTTATTTTTAAATTTGATTATATTTTATCTTATTTTTTAAATTTAAGGTCAGATATTAAATTTTTAAATTAAATATTTTTTTTAAACAATTTGACATTATTTAAATTTAAAATAAGAATCATGATATTTTGAATAGAAATAAGATATTTTGCTAACTTTTAAATTTTTTTATTTTATTTATTTAAATTAAATTATAAAATTTGAAAAAGATATTTATTTATTTATTTAATATTTAATTTATAAAATAACAATTTTTGTTTTTTTTAAAAAAAAAAATAGTTAGCAAAATTTTTTTTTGAAATGATATTTAGGTTAGTTGAAACCTAATTTTTCAAAATTGTAGGTTTAATTTTAAATATTATTTATTTTCGAAAAATATTTTTTTTATTTAATTATTTTTTTTTCGAAATTTAATTATTTAAAATTAAATAAATCCTACATCCAACTATCCAGTTAACCTTGTTGCAGGAGTATGTGTTTTAGCTTATGTGTAAGTTTTATAAAACCTATTATTGCTTGATCTAAATTTTCATGGCTAACTTGTTGACAGATCCAATGATCTGATTTTAACCCATGGTTCAATTGTCAATAGGTCATGTAAATAATTTGTAACAGGTAAATTTTACAATCTTCTTTCATCTGTGTATGACCTAGCAACATGATAGGATCCATCCAAATGTGTGCCTGTGTGAGCCTATATTTTTAATTTATTATATAGATGCATATAGGTTGTTGCTAAATAAAATGTCACACCATGATAGATTTTATTTAGGTCCATTTAGGTTTTAAACCTATTCAATTAATAACAGTTATTTATTTTAAGGTTAAATTCCTCTCTTTTGGGCCTTGTGTGAGAGTTGGGGGCCAATAGAAGTGGTACGACATACTGAACCCAGCTCTCCCTCACATGAACTACCCCAATTGTGAAAGCCTATTTGCCTGATTTGAATAACTGTGCTAGGTTAATTAAATTAGTTTAACCTAATAAAATTGATTAGCAACATAATTAACTTTTAAAATATATGAAATTTATTTTCATTTTAATATTTTAAAGTTAATTTTTAAGAAAAACACTCTTAGTTTTAGATATTATTTCTAGACAAACGATTTGTATTTTTCTTGTATTTAATTAAATAAAGAATTTTAACTAACTAGATTCTTTCTGAAGCTTATTTAATTAAATATTCCTATTTAAGTTATAAATTAGTTATATTAACTGATTTTTCTTATCTAACTTAAATTTGAATATTTTTTAAATTCAAAATTAAGTTGAGGAATTCTAGGCATTAGTTATTAAAGATTCTTAAGATATTTTTTAAGTTAGTTTTAAACTTAAAATGGAATATTCACTACTAGAAAAATGGGTTTTAGTGATACACATTGAGTGACTCTAAAATCATTTAGTGACACTTCACCGCGCGTCACTAATGAGGGTGACTGGAAAGACAATTTTTAGTGACACTTCACGCGTGTCACTTAACCCTTTTACAGTCACTCACTGCGCGTCACTATAGGCATTTAAAGTCAAATTTTGTCAGACTGAAAAAGTAATAGCTACACACAAAAAGTGTCACTATATCTTTTTTTTCTTTTATTTTATTCTTCATTATTATTTTTAGAGGTATAGTGACACACAAAAAGTGCCACTATATTAAATATTTTTCTAAAAAAAATAATATAATTTTCTCAAAATAATTTTTTTAATTTTTTTTAGAAAATTAATAATTTTTTTTAATTAGGAAAACAATATCATATTTTTATATTTTTTATTTAATTTTATAATTTTATTTTTAGAAAATTAATAATATTTCATTTTTTTAGTTTAAATTATATATTATAAATTTATAATAATAATTTAATTATAGATAATAAAATAATTAATGATATCATTTAATTACTATATACCAAACTTAATATGTTTAAATTTAGCTTTATATAAGAACCTATATAATAAAAATATAACAAAATACATACAGAACCAAAAAAAACACTTAGATAAAAAATTTATAAACATAGACATAAACATCTAAAATTCCTAATCTTTAAAGAAAAAAAATACAAAAATTAATAACACAAAAACCTAAATACAGATTTAAGTAATAAAATGTCTTAAACTTAACAAAAAATTTATACATCAAAAATCAAATTATAAAACCAGATCTTAAACATAGAAAGGCAATATGATATTGTAATAATTTCTCCTCCATCACTTCACTTCCTTGAATTTAGTCCTAATCATCACACTAATATAAAAATCAAAACCACAATGTCAGATATATAAACAAAATCCATAAATCTTACTGTCAACCAGTCCCATAAACTCATAAATCTTTAAAAAAAAATATACAAAATATTTAATCTGACTATGTTCGTTGATGATGATGGCTCTTGGACGATGGTAACCTGTCGTTGGGGAAGAAGACCGGACACGGAGGTTCGCGTGAAGCTCGGGCCGAGAACCAGAGGGAGAGAATGAACCGTCACGTCCGAAGTCATCCTCCGTCGATAGATGCAAACGAATAGGCTGAGGTCTGCGATTGGCCACTGGTCACCGTTCGGGTTTCTGCGAGCACTAGGGTGGCCATCGTGGCCTGGCAGTGTCGTCGTGCAAGGGAAGAGAAAGATTTTTTGGGGTAGAAGAGGGTTGTTGATGGCTAGAGCCAGCTGTGGCTTTCCATCGCTGCACCAGAAAAACAGGGGGAGACGGAGAGATAGAGATCGGGAGGACGAGACAGAGAGAGGAAATTTAAAGTTTGTTTGTAAGAAAAAGTTAAGTGGGAAGAGAATTAGGGTTTCAACACATTCATTTTATACCATATTTATTTTTTTTAATTTTATTCTTTTTTTATTTCCTTTAATAAATAAATTAATAGAAAAAAAAAACCTATAGCTAGAATACCGTGCGTGTCCAGCCCATTTAATTAGTACATGTCCTTTATTTTTTTGTTATTTGTTTTTAATTTTATATTGAGTCTTTAGTGACATACATTGTGTGATTCTAAATACTTTTAGAGTTGTACAATACGCGTCACTATATATTTATATTTTTAAAAAATAAATAGATAAATAAATAAGCTTTTAGTGACACTCCAAAGTTTTAGTGACCCGCATTATGAAACATAATGTAAATTTTTTACTGTCACGCAATGCGTGTCACTAAATATTGGTTAAAACATTTAGTCACACACACTTTTTGTGCGTGTCACTAAATTGTGTCACTAAATGTGTAAATTGTAGTAGTGATTTTTCAAATTAAGTGGTTACAACTTAATTTTTGATATTTAATTAAATTTAAATTTAAAAATATTTAAGTTCTAGATTTTTTTCTATAACAATTTAAATTAGATATTTTTTCAAATTTTTATGGAAAAGATACTTAGTTGAAATAAGATATTTTCTAGATAGTTATTTCTAGACTACTTATTATTTCTAATATTAAATAGGAAAATATTATACATTGTGAAATTAATTATTTAAATAATTAATTTTGGTACAATTTAAGGTAAGTATATTTTTTCCTAGTATTAAACTAGAAATTAATAATTAAGCCTTCTCTACACTTAATTATTTATTTCTTGAATTTAATACATTTAATTAAATTGAAAAATTAAATATCTAAGTTGATTTTCATCATGATACTTAAATATTTCTTTGTTTCATGACACATTTAAATAGAAAATTATTTTCAGTTGAAATTTATTTTTTCAACTTAAATTTAAATAATTTTCAAAATATATTTTCTTTATTTTATTAATCAATTTCGAAATTGCATTTAATTATGCAAGATGATTTTGAATTTATCTTGAAAAATAGATTAAGTTGTAAATTAATTATTTATTTTAATTAATTCTTGGACCAACTTAAATCAATGATTTTTTTCATTTAATGATTAATTTAAAATAAATGAATTAAAGTATATTATTAGAAATTGAATTAATTAGTCAAAGAAAAATCTAGATATGTGATATTTTTGCTTGAAGTATTTTTTCTAAGTAATTATTATTTAAGTATTTCGAAAATAGTAAAGTTTTATACTTGCTTTTTCAAAATACAATAAATAAATTCTCATGAAAATTTAAATTTGAGTTGCAAATTAATTTAAATTAATACAACTTAAATAATTTTCTTAATATTTATATATAAAAATTACTACTAAGATGGAAATAATTCAATTTATTTCAATCACCATCTAAGTATAATTTTATAAACATTAAATTAAATTCTAATTAGAATTTTAATTCTAAATTCGATATTTAATGAATATATTTTATTACAAATAATAAAGAAAATACATTTTAAATAATGAGCTTTATTATTATTATTAAGATATTCGATCTCCATTGTTGGTTTTACATAGCTTTTGTTTTAGTGAGTAATTCTCCCTAATGGAGGAACGTTCATTAGCAAGTTAGTACCGTTTAATATCGAAAGATAAGTAGCTTTGTAAGTGTTTTATATGGTATGGATCACCCTAATGGTGGCGACTGTATTTGACTTACAAAATATGAAACAATGGTAGAAGCTCATAAGATAGAATAGCCTTGACTCTCGCCTAAACGGGACAACGCTGGATTCCAATCTTGATCGAATAAAAGGTTCCTAGAATGTTTAACATTTTAGACGATGTGACAACTCTATTCAATGGATGGTAGCTTTGACTCTCGCCTAAACGGGACACTGATATCAGTTTGTTAAAAACCTTGGAAATTATTTAGGATTGTATTTTTTTTTTAGTATTTTCACTTATCATTCCTACATGCTATGTGCTTATAATTTCTGAATTGGATTTTGTGTTAAACCATTATTGATTTCTATTTATTATTTTGTAGTATCCTGTATAACCATGATGAATCCCATGTTATCACTCTTGACCGAAAATAAGCTAAATGGATCTAACTTTCCAAAATGGAATGAGAACATTAATATTGCTCTCATAGGAGAAAGTGCCTTGTTTGTGTTAACTGAGCCGTCTCCTGAAGTGCCGGGTGACAATGCAACCAAAGCTGTTAAAGAGAAGTACGAGCGTTGGCAAAATGCTAACAATAAAGCTCTATACTTCATGCTTTCCAGCATGGTTGACACACTTAAAACTCGGTTTTCCAAAACCGAAAAGGCTGCTGAAGTTATGACGAAGTTAATTGAGCTATTCGGTAGGGCATCTCTTCAGTCTCGCTTTGACGCGACTAAGAAATACATCAATGCATGAATGGAACCCCATCAAAATGTGCGTGATCATGTTCTCCTAATGGCAAGTTATTTCCAAGAAGCCCAGGATCATGGTGCTGAAATGGATCACACTGCTCAAGTAAGCCTTATCTTGAATAGTCTAACTCCATCATTTTTGCCTTATACATCAAATTATGTCATGAATAAAAAGGACATAGACTTTCATGAGTTAGTCAATGACCTTCAGACATATGAAAATTTGATTGGAGGCCCCAAGAAGAAAGCGGGTAAACCTCAAAATTCTGGCAATGGTAATGGGACGGTTAAACCTGAGGCAAATGTTGCCTCTACTTCAAAACCCAAATCTAAGAAGAAGTAGAGAAACACCAAGAAGCGAGCCAAAGCCATGAAAAACAAAAAGGTTGCTGCTTCTGGTGATGCTCTAAAAGGAAAGTGTTTCTACTGCAATGAGAAAGGTCATTGGAAACCCCAATGTCCTAAACTTCTTGCAAAGAAACAAGGTATTTCTTTCTATAAACTTTAAGAGTTTTAGTGAATTATCATCCAACTGGATTATTAATTCTGGACTAACTTTGTTTATTTGTTTCTTCTTCTTATAGGCAAAGCTACTTGAACTCAGATGCTATCTTAGTTGGATCGGAAAGCTGGACAAACGGGTGAAGATCGTCCAAGATGAAGATGAAGCTCATTTATTTATCTATTTTTTGAATTAATTGTTTTAGTTTAAAAATAATTTGGATTTTGAATCTTAGTTTTGGATTTTTATCCCTGTTTTTCTCATAATGTTGCAATACATTTTTTTTATTATTAATAATATTTTATTTTCTATTACAAATAAATTACAATTTATGAGATTGAGCTTCATTTACTTTATCTTAAACCACAATTACCACATTATATTTATATGTTTGTATGTGTAAGTGTTTTTATTATAGATACAAATTCTATAATATTTACAACTCTTCATAGAGTTATATTAAATAAACACTAGAAATTATTTCTATGTTTATCAATAATTGTTAATTCTTGTTATAGTGAGATTTCTCTCACTTAGAAACTCGAGACCAGACCCCTCTTTGAAGGACACGTGTATCCAGACTTCCAGTGAAGGCTGAAATGTCCAGGGGAGACTTCTCGAAGTTTAGACCTCGCCCAGGATAAAACCAGCGAGGTATCGCGGATGCGACTTAATTCATACCGCATAACTGTAATCCTCATCATACAGGGTAGACCCAGCTCGCATATGTCAGAACATGTGCGAGTACCTCCCTCTATACCTCCGCGGCAAGTATAGAGGCCAATGCCCTATGATGCAGTTTTGGTCCCAATGACCCAATAGCCCTAACGGACCAGTGTAAGTTCGCATGTCCAGATGCTACCAACTTCAGCATGCGACGTCCGTATCGAGCGATCACCTAAGGACGCAGGCGTTCCAAACGTACGTGCGACCCTACGAACTCAACAGACGGAACACGAACGGTCAACTCGCAGATGCGAAGGACGCATACGTTGATGAGTTCAGTAACTGTCATATATTTATTAATGTTAACGTTGTCTGAGTTTAATCATGACAATTCAATGTGTAAATAATGGATTAACAATAAATGTGATCCTCATGTAACCGATTGGGCACCTGCTTTGTATATAAAGGGGTGATCCACCATGAAAATGCACCTACGAATCCCTTGCTACAGTGGACTAAGCAGAACAAAATCTGACTGAACCACTATATTTCATTGTCTTCTGTATTTTTTCCAGCTTTATTGTCTGTTATCGCATTGCATATTGGAGTACTCGCCGTTTTAGGTTGAATACTCGCATTTATCATCTCTCAAACAATTCTATCTTTTACCAGCTAAATTACATTTCTTGGTGTTGTGAAATTCTAGTAACAACATTTGGCGCCGTCTGTGGGAAACGATTGTAAGATTTTATTTACCTCAAAGAACATCACTCAACATGGCTGGAAATCACGCTAACAGAGCTAACAATGAATCCATCAACATTGGAACGATGAACGTACCGTTGCCTGGGACCGGAGTGCCGCCTGTAGACGTCATCAACGGCGGGGTAGGGAGGAGCAGCATCAGACCACTCAACCTGTTTCCAGAAACAACTGGTCCTCAAGCTGGAGGCGCATCCACACCGCCGGCAACCATGCACTTTCCCCCTGTCACCCCGGCGGTCGTGTCCGAAGGAATAGTCCAGCTCACGACTGATCAATACGCTGCAATCCAGGATCAGCTGCGAGCACTACAAGCCGAAGTAGACGGACAGAGTCGCGCTCGACACCCTCCTCGGGTCCCTGCCGTTCATAATGAAAACCCTCAGGTAACAGTTTCTCGACGTCAAACTAACCGTGTACGCAGGGAGCGAAGAACTGATCCTGAAATCTTGGATTTAAATCACCCAACGTCGAGAGACCAATATGCAAGGTTGCCTAACCAGAGCACGCGAACCGACGAGGATCCCGAGCGCCGCAACCCTCGCAGTCGTCATCTTCGAGATAACGACGCGGAATCAGCCTCTTCATCCTCGCATAACCGCACTCCAAGCAGATATACGAGGTCTGGCTCTGTGCAAACACAGCAGGGAGGACGCTACCGTGTACACCGAGGTGATCTGCGTGATCACCTCAATGCAGTCTTTAGGGCGCGCTCCCGCGGCCCGCGCAACACAGAGACACTCCATGATCCCCATATGGGCGATCAGGGTGTCAACGCAGTTGCCAACCCGCCTATCGCGCCGATCGCGACCACAGGGATTAACGTCCCTTCAAACCTTGCCGCAGTGGCTGCGAGCCCCACTGTTGTAGCGACTCCACCTCCTGCGACAGGAGGAATCGATCAAAGTATGCTTCTGCAAGCTTTGAAAATGCTCGAACAGCAGCGTAAGCCCGTATACAAGCTGCACGGCACCTCGCCGTTTACCGCAGAAGTGCGACAGGCCCAACTTCCAAAGGGATTCCGTTTGTCTGAATCCCTCAAGTATAAAGGTACATCTAATCCGTTAGACTACCTAGAGAAATTTAACACCATAATGGAAGTGGACCAGGTGCCGCAACTCGCGAAGTGTCGCATTCTCGCGGCTACGCTCGAAGAGAATGCCCATGATTGGTTCACCCAATTGCCAGAGGCATCGATATCGACATGGGAGAACTTCGTCGATCTATTTCTCACACACTTCCAGGCCACGATGACGTATAGGCCACCCTATACGACTTTGGCAAACATCAAGCAAGAATCTGGTGAGTCTTTGCAGAATTATTTCAAGCGTTTTAACGCTGAGGTAACGAAAGTTGAGAAGGCTCCCGAGTCTTCGCTTGTGTGCATGTTAATAACAGGTGTCCTGCCAAGAACCGACTTCTGGAAAGAGCTGCAGGCTCGAAGGCCAGAATCCTTGGTAGAATTCTTCGCCATGGCCGAACCTCATAAGAGAATCGAGAACTCCCTGGCGGAATTAGAAAAGGGCAAGAACAAGAGGCGATCACCCATACCGCGGTCGCGATCCCGCAGTCCGCGAGGAAAGAATTCTAGGGGCCGAAGCCCCAGAAGACGCAGTCCACGCAAACCGCGGAGCCCGAAGTTGGCTAAGTCGCCACCTAAAAAGGAGTCCTCGCCCAAAAGAAAAGGAGGACCTCGCTTCGTCAACTATACTGAACTCGCCGTCCCTCGAGACCACATCTATGCGGTTGAGGAAAGGAACGGCGTCTTCAAGAAGCCGCCCCCCATCAGGGGAAATCGCGATCGAAGAGACCCCAAGAAGTTCTGTAAGTACCACAAGGATATCGGTCACACTACCCTTGAATGTTGGGTCTTGCAGGACGAGATTGAAGAATTAATCAGACGGGGAAAATTCGATAAGTATAGAAGAAACGAGGAAAGTCATCCCCGAGCGGATGACAAAGAAGAAAATCAGAATGCGAGTGGCTCTAGAGCACCTCGCAATATCTTGACTATAATCGGAGGACCACACATCGCGGGCGACTCTCGCAAATCCCAAGAGCGGTATGCCAGAGAAGCCAAGGAAAAGCCGCTTACCAACGTGAACAATCTTGGTGAACGGCCAGAGAAGCTCTTCAAGAGAGACTGCGAGGACATTGTCTTCATGGAGAGTGATGCGAGATGGGTCCACCACCCGCATTCTGATGCACTTGTGATAATTGCCAATATAGGTGGAGATAACGTCCATCGCATATTGGTCGACAATGGAAGCTCAGTAAATTTACTGAACTTCCAAGCTTTCAAACAAATGGGGCTACAAGAAAAAGATTTGCGGCCCATGACATCGAGCATCTATGGCTTCACGGGAGATGTCATAGCTATAAGGGGGATGATCAAACTCCCAATCACTTTGGGAACTGCCCCGATAACTGCCAAGTCGATGGCCGACTTCGCAGTAATTGATCAATATTCGGCATACAACGCCGTGATTGGACGGCCGATTCTAAAGGAGATGAAGATCGTAACTTCGATCTATCATCTAACAATGAAGTTCCCCACTCCTTCTGGAGTAGGATCAGTGAGGGGAGTCCAATCTGACTCTCGAGAATGTTACAACGCAGCTATAAAGCTCGCAGAAAAAAGGACGGTGAACGTTATCCACCTTTTGGACGCGCCACCACCTCGCCAGGAGATCCTTCGGATCGAAGAGGTACCGCATATAAACAAACCAGACTTGGATCCGAGAATCCTTGATCACACGGCCGCAGCCCAAGCCGCGGAAGATACAATCGAGGTACCTATAGATCCTATAGACAATAACAAGGTTTTGAAAATTGGTTCTAGATTAAATAAACAATTGCGAGAACAATTAACGACTTTTCTAAAACAAAATCTTGATATTTTTGCCTGGAAACATTCAGATATGGTCGGGATATCTCCACAGGTCATGTGTCATCGCTTGAACATTGACCCCGAAGTGCGAGGTGTCCGACAAAAGCGCCGCAAAATGGACCCCGCGAGGTACCTAGCGCTGAAAGAAGAAGTTGACCGCCTCCTTGCCTGCGGCTTTATACGGGAATCATTTTACCCCGACTGGTTAGCCAATCCGGTACTTGTACCAAAGCCCAATGGCTCATGGCGTACCTGCGTTGACTTTACAGATTTGAACAAAGCCTGTCCCAAAGACAGCTTTCCTCTTCCTAGCATTGACCAGCTTGTCGATGCCACTGCAGGTCACGCACTTTTAAGCTTCATGGATGCATATTCGGGATATAATCAAATCCCGATGTACGAACCTGACCAAGAACATACCTCGTTCATTACTGATCGAGGACTATACTGTTATAAGGTAATGCCCTTTGGTTTAATAAACGCAGGTGCGACTTATCAAAGGCTGGTGAATATGATGTTCGCAGACCTCATTGGAAAGACAATGGAGGTATATGTTGACGATATGCTCGTAAAGTCGCAACATGCGAAGGACCATATCACGCACCTACAAGCCATGTTCGGCATATTGCGAAGATATAAGATGCGTCTGAACCCCTTAAAATGCGTCTTTGGGGTAGGTTCCGGAAAGTTTCTCGGTTTTATGGTAAATCAACGAGGAATAGAAGCCAATCCTGCGAAGATTAAAGCGTTGGTAGAAATGCCATCACCGACTAAGCCAAAGGAGGTTCAGAGCCTCACAGGCAAAGTTGCAGCTTTAAACCGCTTCATATCCAGATCCTCTGACAAGTGTAAAGAGTTTTTTCAGATCTTGAAGGGTAACAAGAGGTTCCAATGGGATGAGAAGTGCGAGCAGGCTTTTCAGGCGTTAAAGACGCATCTGGGGCAACCTTCCAGATTCTATCAAAACCGTTGCCCGGCGAGGTTTTGTCAATTTATTTAGCCGTCTCCGAGTATGCGGTCAGTTCGGTACTTGTCCGCGAGGACCAAGGACATCAACACCCTGTATACTATGTCAGTAAGCGATTACTAGACGCCGAGACACGTTACCCTCAGATGGAGAAACTAGCCTTTGCCTTAATGATATCGTCAAGAAAATTACGACCTTATTTCCAGGCTCACAGCATCGAAGTTCTGACAAATTTCCCCTTAAGGCAAGTTTTAGCGAAGCCAGAGGCATCGGGGAGAATATTGAAGTGGGCCATGGAATTGAGTCAGTTCGATATCCGGTATAAACCAAGAACTGCGATCAAGGGGCAAGCCCTCGCAGATTTTATACTTGAGCTACCGAGAACAGAGATAGCGGTTATAGACGGTGGAAATGACGTCGTCATGACAGGCAAAGACGTATGGACATTGTATGTCGATGGAGCCTCGAATAATGAAGGTTCTGGTAGTGGGATATTGTTAATCAGTCCCAACAATTTCAAGGTACACGCTGCTCTGCGTTTCGAATTCTCTGCATCTAACAATGAGGCCGAGTATGAGGCTTTAATCGCAGGTCTGAAATTGGCCCTCGAGATGAAAGTCGAATACCTACAAGCATTTAGCGACTCTCAAATCGTGGTATGTCAAGTAAGTGGAGAATACTTAGCGAGAGGCGGAAGATTGGTGAAATACTTAGCCATCGTCCGTGAAATCATGCAGAAATTCAAACATATAGTTGTATCTCGAGTACCGCGTACTCAAAATGCCCATGCAGACGCCCTGGCCCGACTGGCCTCCACCAGAGAAGCCGAGTTACTCGACGTAATTCCGGTAGACGTATTGTCACATCCAACCATAGATCGAGAAACAATCATGGAGATCGATGACGCTCAGGAAATTACCTGGATGAGTCCTATTGTCGCATACCTCGACAAGGGGGTCTTACCTAATGATAAAATAGAAGCAAGGAAATTGCGACAACGAGCAGCCCGCTATGTGATATATGACCAGAGCTTGTATCGCAGAAGTTTTAGTCAACCGCTTCTCAAGTGTATCAGTGGTGAAGAATGCGGTTATATACTGCGAGAAGTACATGAGGGAATTTGTGGCAATCATACTGGAGGTAATTCCCTTGCCTTAAAGATCATGCGGCAAGGATATTACTGGCCAACACTGCGACAAGATGCCCTCACATTTGCAAAAAGGTGTGATAGATGTCAGCGAATAGCCACCTACACGCACAAGCCTCCGAGTAACCTCCATTCTATCACGAGTCCCTGGCCCTTTGCAATATGGGGAATTGATTTAATTGGTGAGTTACCCAAGGGAAAAGGTGGAGTCAAATACGCTGTAGTCGCAGTTGACTATTTCACAAAGTGGGCTGAAGCAAAAGCACTCGCGACTATCACCGCAGTGAAGTTGCGCGAGTTCGTCTACACTTCCATCATCTGCCGTTTCGGCATCCCGCATACGCTCATTTCAGATAATGGAAAACAGTTCGACTGTAAAGAAATGCGGCAGCTATGCGATGATTTGGGGATTAAAAAAGCCTTTTCCGCAGTCGCTTACCCGCAGAGTAATGGACAGACTGAAGCAGTCAACAAAATAATTAAGCACACCCTAAAGGGAAAACTAGAAGATCGCAAAGGGGCATGGCCAGATGAATTACCGCAAGTCTTATGGTCCTACAACACAACCCCTCGATCTACAACTGGCGAAACACCCTTCTCACTTTCTTATGGGTGCGAGGCCATGTTGCCAGTAGAGGTTGGGGCTGGATCCTTGCGCAGAGACGCTTTTGATATCTCGCAGAACAACGAGAATCAGTTGCTTTACCTTGATTTTTTAGAAGAAAAGCGTGATAAAGCACAACTACAAAACGCGGCTTATCAACAACGAACTGCAAGGTACTTTAACTCGAAGGTTAAGATAAAACCTCTGCGAGTAGGGGACCTAGTCCTAAGAAAAGTAATGCCAAACACCAAAGTCCAATCCCACGGAGTCTTCGGAGACAATTGGGAAGGACCGTACATGATCGCAGATCAAATTGGTGATGCCACTTATCGACTCGCAACACTTGATGGGACCGCGATCCCACGAGCATGGAATAGCGAGAGCTTGAAATTCTATTATCAGTAATATTCGCGTCCTTTGATTCGAGTACTTATACTTAGACATTTATTATTCAATATAATTCCTAAGTATAGGGGCATGTATACCCGCATGTATTACTGATTGTTTGAATAAAAGTGCCTGTTAAGTTTTTTCTACTTTGTTACACCAATTTGTAATTAAAGTCGCATATATATATAATCGCGGTCACACCAAGTTGTGATCAAAGTTGAAAATAAAATCGCAAGTACCCATGTACTGCGTAAATATTAAAATGCATACTATCCCCGCGAGGATAGAAATTTGTCCAAAAAGTAAGAGGAAATTCTTTAAGTACAAAAGTGCGAGTACCCGCGTACCGCATATATAAAAAAAAAATAAGTAAAGCAGCAAAACAAAAGTGAAACTAAGATAGAAAATAATTAAGCAGCGGGAGTAGTCTCATCAGGAGCAGCCTCATCCACGATCTTGCTCACAACTTCATTCTCGACCTCCTCAGCCTGCGCTCCCTCGATTTCATCTGGAAGGTTGCCTTGAGTCCGGGTAGGAGACATCGAGCGAAAGGCTTCAGCCATTTCAGCAGCTTCATCTCCAAGCAGCGAGAAGTCGAAGTCAGGGACCTTAGAGAGAGTAGTATAAATGTAATCAGACACAGCCTGATCATACTGTTTTTTCCCACTCTCTCTCTCAGCCTCTAAGTCGCGAGCCATCTCGGCGATCGTGTCCTGCGACTTCTTGAGCTCGAGCTCCAACTGTTCTTTGGCCCTGTTGGCTTCCTCGAGCTCCTTGTGAAGTTCCTCCATCTTGGCCACCTCCTGCTTCAGCCTCTTTATGTTTTCCTGAAAATGGGAATTCTGCCTCTTCAGCGAGTCAATTTCCTTCGAAGGCGTGGCCACGGCTTTCATAAACAAAGCCACAGATTGTGCGGCCAGTTCAGTTGATCGAGAAACAAGTTCCTCATAAGGAATCTCGGCCAGTAATTTTTCCTGCATAGCCAGGAAGTCGCGAGGACGAACCGGAGAATCAATGACAACCTTCTTCCCCTTATCCTGAGCGGTCTTGGCCAACTTCTTGGAGGAATCTGCAGCGAGCGAAGTCATCACATCGCTCTTCCTCTTCTGTGCGACGACTGGTGAAGATGCCGGTGTCCCACCCTTTTGCTTGATCTTCAGGACAGGGGCAGACTTCAGGAAAGTCATGTCTGCAAACATAAAAGACAGATAAGTAAAAATCACGACTCTACTCATCACGTTATAGCGAAAGGACGAGTTACCTGAAGTTTCTCGAGGAGTTTGTTTGGAAAGCCGTTTATCTATCCGCTCCTGCTGTCTCTCAGATGGTTCTTTATATACTGGCTCCCGTTGAAGACTCGCGTTCTCAGGGATCAGTTTGTGTTCTCGCAATTTGGCAGTCGTACACAGCAATCGCCAGTCGCGATCTTGTACCGGAAGACTCCCGAGAATTTCAGCTACCCCCTTTTTATGAGCGTTAAGCGTTGGTCGAGCTGGTCTATCTGCGATGCCAACAAAAGAACGAGTTAGCAAAAGATCTCGAAAAACAGAGTAACAAACTTTATCTAAGTCAACAAATGTGCGACATACTGGGTCTGCGATTAAAGTCGGTTCTGATCCCAGGAACCTTAAAAACATAGAACCATTTTGACTTCCAATCACCCATATTCGAAACCATCCCCTCAACCCCGTTGATTTCAGAAGTCGCCCATTTACTAAAGCAAAAGAAGCCGTTATGAAGGCCCACGCTCTTTATGTCATAAAAATAACTAAATTCCTCTACTGACGGAGCTCTATGGGCGTACTCCATGTACATCGCATAGAAGGCTAGAACAGTGCGATAACTGTTGGGTGTTAGCTGAAAAGGCGATACGTCATAGCGTCTAAGAATGGCTGCGACGAAAGGATGAAATGGGACGGTTACACCACATCGAAGAATGGGTATTGAGATGACCACGTCCTCCGTGGGGATGATCGCAGGGTTGGTGAACGGAAGATGCGCTCTCTGAGAGGGTTTGGGACTTTGAAACGCAAGCCGCAACAGATTTAACCTCACAAAAGTGGTGAAGTCAGATTTGACGACTCTCGAGACTAGGTCTTCGCATGAGAAAGGCTCGTTCAGTTGGGAGTCGTCAACCGAGTCCGTCCCGCTCCCTTCCGCTTCCTCTTCTTCCCCACCTGACTCGCGGACTGGAGTAGTCCATCCCTCCTCCACCTCCTCGACCTCGATGTCAGGAACCTGCCTCGTACGGATGAGGTAGTCGCGAGCTGACACTGTGGATTCGCTATCCCGGATATCGATTGCCCCAGGTTCGGTAAGCTCCCGTACCATCTTCTCGATCTCCACAGAAGACATAGGACCTAACTCTATCTCCGCGGCCTCCATTTCGGAGATGTCCGTAGGGAGAAAACTGTCCCTCTCCTGGTCCGATTCCCCGTCAAAGGCGCGACCTCCTGATCCGAGCTGCTGGCTATCCGATAGATCGCTCATCTGAAAGATACAAGATCTTTTCAGCGTGATGAATGTGTGAAAAGATAAAAATAAGTGATCTCACCCGCAGTAAACTATAAAAGTCGCATTCAACAAGAAAGTCAGACTCTGTGCGAAAACTGACCCTTCTATCGATATGCGAGAAGAAATGTAACTATCTTTGGGCGAGTAATTCACGCATCCTCGGTTGTGCGGTATACCTCCAGAAACGGCTGGGCGTATCACAGTGACTCAAGAAGTATGCATTTTCGAGCATAACCCTGAAGTTACTGTGAGACACCCACCGTTTCGAGACAACCTACCAACCAAAGAGTACGATCATTTGAGTATTGACGCACGTCAACAAATGGCTGGGTGTATCTCAGTATCTCAAGGGACATATATTCGAATATATAGCCATTAGAATACTGTGACACACCCACCATTTGGAATGGCAATCAATGCTCTCACCACTCAGCCCGCGACACGAAAAAATCCTAAAAGGTCTAATCAACAGTTAAACAGAAATAAGTTTGGAAACATGCGATTATTCAAGTTGTTCAACCGAACCCTCGCGAGTATTCAAAATGTTCATCCGAATATCCGCGAGCATTCGAATACGTGAATCAGTAGTGATCAGTTTTTGCGATTATGTCAATTTACAGGCCCTACACTATGGTATTTACCCAGTATCATTTACCAAAACACATAAATGCCCACTAGCGTACCCTCCTAAAAAGAGTTTTCCATAAGCACCCAAAACCAGAAACACATTTTCTTCAAAGTGCAGAAAATGAAAATGCAGGGATTTAGAAGCTAACCTTTAGTTTCGATTCCTGCGGTTGTTCTTGATCACTTCTGAGAATGAAAATGCGGTGGGAAATGACAGAAAAGTTGGAATGAATTTCTTTTTTCTGGGCTGTATATACTGGGGAGAAGTTAAGAGAAAGGAGGGAAAAATGGGATATTTGATTCGTATCAAAGCGTTTAAATACCCCTATCCCTTATTTATTGGGATTGTGACACGTGGCAACCAGAATGCCTAAGGTCGCCCAATCCAACGGCCAGCTATGGCCACGCCTACACGAAAACCGAAGAGTTTCGTGACGTGGCATCCAAGAGATAATGAAAATTAATCATTACAGCCGTCGTTTTTCGAAACCCTCGATGGGACAACCAAAAGGTCACCTCCTCGTGACAACCTTTCACCTGTCTCTCGAGCAGTAGTTTCCCTCAGTGACCGCTCAAGTCACATCGCGAAACTAGGGGCATGTGTTATAGTGAGATTTCTCTCACTTAGAAACTCGAGACCAGACCCCTCTTTGAAGGACACGTGTATCCAGACTTCCAGTGAAGGCTGAAATGTCCAGGGGAGACTTCTCGAAGTTTAGACCTCGCCCAGGATAAAACCAGCGAGGTATCGCGGATGCGACTTAATTCATACCGCATAACTGTAATCCTCATCATACAGGGTAGACCCAGCTCGCATATGTCAGAACATGTGCGAGTACCTCCCTCTATACCTCCGCGGCAAGTATAGAGGCCAATGCCCTATGATGCAGTTTTGGTCCCAATGACCCAATAGCCCTAACGGACCAGTGTAAGTTCGCATGTCCAGATGCTACCAACTTCAGCATGCGACGTCCGTATCGAGCGATCACCTAAGGACGCAGGCGTTCCAAACGTACGTGCGACCCTACGAACTCAACAGACGGAACACGAACGGTCAACTCGCAGATGCGAAGGACGCATACGTTGATGAGTTCAGTAACTGTCATATATTTATTAATGTTAACGTTGTCTGAGTTTAATCATGACAATTCAATGTGTAAATAATGGATTAACAATAAATGTGATCCTCATGTAACCGATTGGGCACCTGCTTTGTATATAAAGGGGTGATCCACCATGAAAATGCACCTACGAATCCCTTGCTACAGTGGACTAAGCAGAACAAAATCTGACTGAACCACTATATTTCATTGTCTTCTGTATTTTTTCCAGCTTTATTGCTCTGTTATCGCATTGCATATTGGAGTACTCGCCGTTTTAGGTTGAATACTCGCATTTATCATCTCTCAAACAATTCTATCTTTTACCAGCTAAATTACATTTCTTGGTGTTGTGAAATTCTAGTAACAACAATTCTAATACAATTATTGAGAATTTGTTTAATAAAAGGATCTTTTGATCTTATAGGGGTGGAGAAAAGTTAAGAAAACTATGCAGTTCAACGATCTTTTATATCTAATGAACTCTGGATTGTATTCATCTCCACATAATCTCTATAACACTTAGAGAATCATGATATTTATAACCTTTAGGGGTGGATCACAATCTCTATATACTTAGGGGTGGAATTTATCCACAATACCCTATGTAACACATATTTTCTTTAAACATGGAAGTAATATAATAAATTAGCTATTATCAGTATAAATCCTTGATCTTGATTGTATGTTCCAATTTAGTTTTACTGTTGTAGTAAATAATGATACCTATAAAAGTTCTTTAATAATGTATCACAATACCTTAATTGAGTGGGAGAATTTTAAAATTCTATACCCATCTTCATTAGGTTGACACTTGTGATAGGAACTTAAGAACACTACTGAAAAGAAAATCTAACCATTCATGTGGATAGATATAACTTATCAGAATTATGAGAATAAGATAAAAGAATTCTAGTTCAGTCTATTCGAATGACTTGAGCCAAGATTTCTTAATCCTCATAACATTTTATGGTATCTTAATTTTGATTACTTAATCTCTGGCAAGTATTTTTCACTTCAAATACTAGTCTGCTATGTTGATGACTTAGTCTTAAAAGAAACATATAGTTTCAGACTAATACAATAAGTCACAACTAAATAACTCTCCAAACAATAAGAGGTTAAAAGCATTATTTAACCAGACATCTGCTATTGAGTGGGAGCTATCTGAGATGTAATCAAATAAGGAACGTTAGAAAATATTCAAGAAAGATTTATAAAAGTGATCTATATGTTAGATATTAAGGAACTATATATCAGTTATCCTTATATCTACCCCAACTCATTCAAAACTTTGAGACGGTGGTTACTCTAGGGGTGGAGGAGTTATTCTATAATAATTCAAGCTCTACCAGAGAAGATTTATAACTTTGTAAATTTGAAATTACCAGAAAGTTATTTTACTGAAGAAAAGTCTACGCTGTATTATCTCAATTCCATATTTTAAAATATGAGAGATATGTCTTCTGTTCATTCAGATGTACTTTAAACAGTAAGGATTTCAGTATCCCTTGATGAGTAATGCATATAGTAAAGGATGTTTCATATTGTTTTTATAAACTAGTTTCCAGAAGTTTGGTTGGATTCAAATATACTACACTTGATCTGAAGATCAAGACAACAGATTGATTAATTTGCACAGTTTGTTTTATGTTAGTGCAAGTGGGAGTTTGTTGGGTATTGTGCCCTAAATAAAACCCTTTACAATCTGATTAGTTATCAATATAAGAAATTTGAAGTGATTTATGTTTGCATGAATTTTACATGCTTATGGTTTAATATGTTTATTGTATTTATACACAAAATATATTAAGTCCAGATCATATGTTTATTCACAATTACAGTATTGTCAACACAGTGGAATGTGATTGTGATTATATGATTCAAAAGACTAAGTCCCTGTTTCATCAATGTTTTGGATTTACACTAATGTGATAATCAGCGATGGTGTGTACTTACACTTGGAATAAGTGTTATGTTCTTTCCAGGACATTGGTAAAGTATACTAGTTTCGAATGTATGGAGTATACATTGGACTGGACCGATATTGAACTTACTTAAGATATTATAAACTTACCGTCATATCTTTCCAAGTCAATATCAGTAGTTCATCTTAAGATTAAAAGAATCTAAATCCTGATATGCTTAGGCTCAACTAAGGAGTTCTATTCATGTTCTTTGATTTATTAGTTAAGCCTAATTTTGGGTCAGGGTGATACGCATATTTTGGGAACATGATAGTATGATTGAGTGGGAGTGCTGAACATAAATATGGAATCTATAGCTTCTGTTGGTGTATAGAAGTCAAGTGATGATTCCCTTCGAGCTTAGCTAAATAGAAGTAAATGGATGAGCTCTTGTTTAAGTGACTAATTCTTAGATCACTAAACATCATTTACATGTAGCTTAGTATTTTAAGGGGCGAAATACGTTGAGGGGTGAGAACGGTAAAATTATCCCATCTCGATGTAAATCATCTATATAGAGGATCTTTGATCACAATAAGATTATAACAATGGTTAAATGAGATAGCATATCTATATCCTGGAACATATAATATGCTCTATATAAGTCTGAGTGTGCAATTCTAAGTTCTAAGAGTGCATTCAACGAGGAATTAATAAGTAGGGATTTACTTAGTAAATTCGGTTCACTTATTGGAAGCTCAGCATATAGATCCACGGTCCCCATTCTAGTTGAGACTATACTGGTTGTAAGACTCAAGAATTGATTTGTGATTAATCAATTATAATTCTAAAGTTAGACTATGTCTAATTTGTGAATTTTCACTAAGCAAGGGTGAAATTGTAAAGAAAAGAGATTCTAGGTTTATTTATTAATTAAGAGACTCTATATGTCTAATTAATAATTAAATTAAATGACAATATTATTTAATAATCTATTTCAGTTATTAAATAATTAGTTTTGGCATTTAAAAGGTTAGAATTGGAAAATTGGCGTTTTTGAGAAAATAGAAATAAAAATTGTGAAAGTTCCAAAAACTAAGTGAGGCCCAATAACACCTTGGCCGGCCACTTAAGCAGCTTTTTCCAATTGATATTTTCATTATTTTAATGCCAAATAATTGCTAACCTAAACCTAGTAGTTTCCTACAAATAGAAAGTAATGGCTCAGTCAAATAACAAGTTTTACAAGTTTTTCAAGCCGACCATATACCTCTCTCTATAGCCGACCATATACCTCTCTCTTTTCCTCTTCTCAATTTTGAAACCTTAGTGATAGAGTAGTGCCCACACACAGCATGTGGTAGCTCAATCATAGATTGGAAGACTGTGAAGGATCACACACAAAGAGAAGGACATTCGGGCTCAGATCTTGATAATACTCTGCGACAGAAAGAATACCAGGGTTAGAGATCTGAGTGGAAGGAGACATTATTATGCTGCAACCAATGTAAGGTTTTCTTAACTTTATATGTGTTTAATTATCGTTTTAGAAAGTTCATATTTAGGGTGTTAAACAACATACTTGTGAGTAGATCTAAGATCCTGGTAAAATAAATTCCAACAAAAGGTACATGAAGAGGACCTGAAATCAAATTTGTGTCTGTTGTAAGGTCTTATATTGCGATAAATGGTGCACCCAAAAATTCAAAAGGTTCTATAATATGCGGTCATATGAAATAATACTTGTATAGGTATTTTTTTACTCAAAATATTTCGCTAGTCTGTTATTTAAGTAAATAGTTGTTTTAAAAGCCTCATCCCAAAAGTTTAAGGACATAGAGGCTTGAGCTAGTAGGCTAAGGCCATTCTGCACTATGTGCCTATGGTTCTTCTCAGCTAAGCTATTTTGTTCATGTCTAGTGGGGCAAGAATGCCTCTGCAAGATCCCATGCTCCTGTAAAAATGGAGTAAATGTTCTGAATTCCCCAACCCAATCTGTCTGCAAGGTTTTTATTTTCTAACTCAACATCAACTTTAGAATTTTAGAAAACAATTAAGGCATCTGTTTTGGCTTTGAGCATATATATATCCAAGTGAACCTAGAGTATGCATTTATGAAATAGATGTAGTATTTGTCTCAATTAAAAGAAACACCTGGTGAGGGTCCCAACACAGATCAGAAACAACCAATTGTAATAGTTCAATAAATTCAATAAGAGAGAATTGGGGAAAATAACTAGGATTTTTATTGCTCTGAGTGCTATAAGAGTTGTAAAAATTTAAAAACCCTTTCAGAGGGATGACCAAACCTATTATGCCAAATGGCTCAGTAAATAAACTAGTCGAGTTATAAGAAGAACAACAAGACACACAAGATGAAGATACAACTAGAGGAGATAACATTTGGAGATGATTGGAATCTAAAGAATACATGCCATTCACTTGCTTCCCACTCAACATGATGGAATTGGTCTCCTTGTCCTTGACACAACAAACATGAGAGAGAAACTCAAAGTAAACAAAATTGTCATTAACAAAGTTAGAAGCACTCGTGAGATTTTTGGTAATAGATGGAACATGAAATAAATTGCTCAAAAGTAAGGGATGAGGACGAGAGATAGAGGTAAGAAATGAGATTCCAATTAATTTTAAACACAAACTTGAATCATTACCCATAAAAAAAAAAAAAATTCACCTCCCTCATAGTCAGATCCAAGAGTCATGTTTTGAGCATCTGGTGTGAAATGATTTGTGGCACCCAAGTCAGGGTACCAATTTGAGTCAAATCCAATAGTTTGAGTTGTGAAATTAACTTGAGCTAGTGGTGGAGTAGATGTACCTTAAGGGTGTTGAAACCTGGAGTTCACAAGTAGTAGAGGGAAACTACTATCAAAGCAGTAATAATAGTCTTGAACCACATGACCAACACGCAAACAAAGTTAACATTGAGTGCAATTATTGGTAGAAGAGTATCTACCACTGCCTCTACCAAGAGTGAAGCCACCACGATAAGTCACAAACTGTGCAAAATTCCCTCCAAATTGAGAAAAAGATCCTCGACAATAGTTGTCAGGGTAATCAGAGCGCCCTGCATTGTTATTGAAATGAGCGAAGGAATATGGTGGATATGGTGATAAAAAAATATCTCTATTTGTTAAATCTTCTAGCCATGAACACAGGTTCATAAAGAAAACAGAGTAACCATGAAAGTAAGAAAGAAGAAATGAGAGAAAGAAAGACAGAGAAAGAATGAATGAAAGATCTCATTAATTAAAGGAGAGTAGTACACTGGTTTATATACATACCAGTTGCAACTAACTGAATACAAACAAACTAACAGATACAACTAACTAATAATAGAATTAACTAACTGTCTATTCCAACACTCCCCCTCAAAACTCATAATTGAAAGGTCTTCAATTTTGAGTTTGTTTCTGAAGTCAAGAAATCTCTGGCTGGAAATAGCTTTGGTAAGACCATCAGCTAGTTGATCATAAGCTGTGACATGCTTGACTTGAATCATTTTGTTCATCACTTTTTCTCTAACAAAATACAAGTCAAGTTCTATATGTTTGGTTCTAGCATGTAGGATGGGATTCTGAGTGAGCAGAACAATACTCATATTGTCACACCAAATGGTTGGAGGTTGTGACATTTGAATCCCAAGTTCAGAAAACAGGTAATGCAGCCAAGTTATTTTAGCAGTAACATTGGCTACAGTTCTGTACTCAGCCTCTATGCTTGATCTAGAAATCGTTGGTTGTTTCTTGCTCCATCAGGCAATCAAATTAGAACCAAAAAATATAGCAAAACCAGTTGTACTTCTCCTGTCATCTGGATCTGATGCCCAGTCGGCATCACAGTAAGCTGTTAGGTTGAGGGACACGGGTTTAGTGAGATGCAGACCAAGTTCAATGGTGCCACTGATGTATGTTAGGATTCGTTTGACAGCCAACCAATGAGTGGTGAGGGGGTTCTGCATGAACTAACAGACCTTATTAACACTAAACGACAGCTCAGGCCTGGTAATGGTGAGGTATTGCAGAGCCCCAACTATTGATCGATACAATTGAACATCTGCTACAGGATCCACCTGTTGGGCTGACAAACGAAGTCCACTTGTCATAGGTGTTGGAGCAGGCTTTGCTCCAATCATTTGAGCTTTCTGTAGGAGGTCCCGTGCATATTTGGCCTGACATAAGTGTAAACCATTCTCTGTTGTTTGCACTTCAATTCCCAGGAAAAATTTAGATTACCTAAATCTTTTAGTGAGAATTGATTGTTAAGAGCAGAGATGAGTTGAGAGACAGCCTTGGAATCACTTCCTGTGATTAAAATATCAACGACATATATTTATCTATTTTTTGAATTAATTGTTTTAGTTTAAAAATAATTTGGATTTTGAATCTTAGTTTTGGATTTTTATCCCTGTTTTTCTCATAATGTTGCAATACATTTTTTTTTATTATTAATAATATTTTATTTTCTATTACAAATAAATTACAATTTATGAGATTGAGCTTCATTTACTTTATCTTAAACCACAATTACCACATTATATTTATATGTTTGTATGTGTAAGTGTTTTTATTATAGATACAAATTCTATAATATTTACAACTCTTCATAGAGTTATATTAAATAAACACTAGAAATTATTTCTATGTTTATCAATAATTGTTAATTCTAATACAATTATTGAGAATTTGTTTAATAAAAGGATCTTTTGATCTTATAGGGGTGGAGAAAAGTTAAGAAAACTATGCAGTTCAACGATCTTTTATATCTAATGAACTCTGGATTGTATTCATCTCCACATAATCTCTATAACACTTAGAGAATCATGATATTTATAACCTTTAGGGGTGGATCACAATCTCTATATACTTAGGGGTGGAATTTATCCACAATACCCTATGTAACACATATTTTCTTTAAACATGGAAGTAATATAATAAATTAGCTATTATCAGTATAAATCCTTGATCTTGATTGTATGTTCCAATTTAGTTTTACTGTTGTAGTAAATAATGACACCTATAAAAGTTCTTTAATAATGTATCACAATACCTTAATTGAGTGGGAGAATTTTAAAATTCTATACCCATCTTCATTAGGTTGACACTTGTGATAGGAACTTAAGAACACTACTGAAAAGAAAATCTAACCATTCATGTGGATAGATATAACTTATCAGAATTATGAGAATAAGATAAAAGAATTCTAGTTCAGTCTATTCGAATGACTTGAGCCAAGATTTCTTAATCCTCATAACATTTTATGGTATCTTAATTTTGATTACTTAATCTCTGGCAAGTATTTTTCACTTCAAATACTAGTCTGCTATGTTGATGACTTAGTCTTAAAAGAAACATATAGTTTCAGACTAATACAATAAGTCACAACTAAATAACTCTCCAAACAATAAGAGGTTAAAAGCATTATTTAACCAGACATCTGCTATTGAGTGGGAGCTATCTGAGATGTAATCAAATAAGGAACGTTAGAAAATATTCAAGAAAGATTTATAAAAGTGATCTATATGTTAGATATTAAGGAACTGTATATCAGTTATCCTTATATCTACCCCAACTCATTCAAAACTTTGAGACGATGGTTACTCTAGGGGTGGAGGAGTTATTCTATAATAATTCAAGCTCTACCAGAGAAGATTTATAACTTTGTAAATTTGAAATTACCAGAAAGTTATTTTACTGAAGAAAAGTCTACGCTGTATTATCTCAATTCCATATTTTAAAATATGAGAGATATGTCTTCTGTTCATTCAGATGTACTTTAAACAGTAAGGATTTCAGTATCCCTTGATGAGTAATGCATATAGTAAAGGATGTTTCATATTGTTTTTATGAACTAGTTTCCAGAAGTTTGGTTGGATTCAAATATACTACACTTGCTCTGAAGATCAAGACAACAGATTGATTAATTTGCACAGTTTGTTTTATGTTAGTGCAAGTGGGAGTTTGTTGGGTATTGTGCCCTAAATAAAACCCTTTACAATCTGATTAGTTATCAATATAAGAAATTTGAAGTGATTTATGTTTGCATGAATTTTACATGCTTATGGTTTAATATGTTTATTGTATTTATACACAAAATATATTAAGTCCAGATCATATGTTTATTCACAATTACAGTATTGTCAACACAGTGGAATGTGATTGTGATTATATGATTCAAAAGACTAAGTCCCTGTTTCATCAATGTTTTGGATTTACACTAATGTGATAATCAGCGATGGTGTGTACTTACACTTGGAATAAGTGTTATGTTCTTTCCAGGACATTGGTAAAGTATACTAGTTTCGAATGTATGGAGTATACATTGGACTGGACCGATATTGAACTTACTTAAGATATTATAAACTTACCGTCATATCTTTCCAAGTCAATATCAGTAGTTCATCTTAAGATTAAAAGAATCTAAATCCTGATATGCTTAGGCTCAACTAAGGAGTTCTATTCATGTTCTTTGATTTATTAGTTAAGCCTAATTTTGGGTCAGGGTGATACGCATATTTTGGGAACATGATAGTATGATTGAGTGGGAGTGCTGAACATAAATATGGAATCTATAGCTTCTGTTGGTGTATAGAAGTCAAGTGATGATTCCCTTCGAGCTTAGCTAAATAGAAGTAAATGGATGAGCTCTTGTTTAAGTGACTAATTCTTAGATCACTAAACATCATTTACATGTAGCTTAGTATTTTAAGGGGCGAAATACGTTGAGGGGTGAGAACGGTAAAATTATCCCATCTCGATGTAAATCATCTATATAGAGGATCTTTGATCACAATAAGATTATAACAATGGTTAAATGAGATAGCATATCTATATCCTGGAACATATAATATGCTCTATATAAGTCTGAGTGTGCAATTCTAAGTTCTAAGAGTGCATTCAACGAGGAATTAATAAGTAGGGATTTACTTAGTAAATTCGGTTCACTTATTGGAAGCTCAGCATATAGATCCACGGTCCCCATTCTAGTTGAGACTATACTGGTTGTAAGACTCAAGAATTGATTTGTGATTAATCAATTATAATTCTAAAGTTAGACTATGTCTAATTTGTGAATTTTCACTAAGCAAGGGTGAAATTGTAAAGAAAAGAGATTCTAGGTTTATTTATTAATTAAGAGACTCTATATGTCTAATTAATAATTAAATTAAATGACAATATTATTTAATAATCTATTTCAGTTATTAAATAATTAGTTTTGGCATTTAAAAGGTTAGAATTGGAAAATTGGCGTTTTTGAGAAAATAGAAATAAAAATTGTGAAAGTTCCAAAAACTAAGTGAGGCCCAATAACACCTTGGCCGGCCACTTAAGCAGCTTTTTCCAATTGATATTTTCATTATTTTAATGCCAAATAATTGCTAACCTAAACCTAGTAGTTTCCTACAAATAGAAAGTAATGGCTCAGTCAAATAACAAGTTTTACAAGTTTTTCAAGCCGACCATATACCTCTCTCTATAGCCGACCATATACCTCTCTCTTTTCCTCTTCTCAATTTTGAAACCTTAGTGATAGAGTAGTGCCCACACACAGCATGTGGTACCTCAATCATAGATTGGAAGACTGTGAAGGATCACACACAAAGAGAAGGACATTCGGGCTCAGATCTTGATAATACTCTGCGACAGAAAGAATACCAGGGTTAGAGATCTGAGTGGAAGGAGACATTATTCTGCTGCAACCAATGTAAGGTTTTCTTAACTTTATATGTGTTTAATTATCGTTTTAGAAAGTTCATATTTAGGGTGTTAAACAACATACTTGTGAGTAGATCTAAGATCCTGGTAAAATAAATTCCAACAAAAGGTACATGGAGAGGACCTGAAATCAATTTTGTGTCTGTTGTAAGGTCTTATATTACGATAAATGGTGCACCCAAAAATTCAAAAGGTTCTATAATATGCGGTCATATGAAATAATACTTGTATAGGTAATTTTTTACTCAAAATATTTCGCTAGTCTGTTATTTAAGTAAATAGTTGTTTTAAAAGCCTCATCCCAAAAGTTTAAGGACATAGAGGCTTGAGCTAGTAGGCTAAGGCCATTCTGCACTATGTGCCTATGGTTCTTCTCAGCTAAGCTATTTTGTTCATGTCTAGTGGGGCAAGAATGCCTCTGCAAGATCCCATGCTCCTGTAAAAATGGAGTAAATGTTCTGAATTCCCCAACCCAATCTGTCTGCAAGGTTTTTATTTTCTAACTCAACATCAACTTTAGAATTTTAGAAAACAATTAAGGCATCTGTTTTGGCTTTGAGCATATATATATCCAAGTGAACCTAGAGTATGCATTTATGAAGTAGATGTAGTATTTGTCTCAATTAAAAGAAACACCTGGTGAGGGTCCCAACACAGATCAGAAGCAACCAATTGTAATAGTTCAATAAATTCAATAAGAGAGAATTGGGGAAAATAACTAGGATTTTTATTGCTCTGAGTGCTATAAGAGTTGTAAAAATTTAAAAACCCTTTCAGAGGGATGACCAAACCTATTATGCCAAATGGCTCAGTAAATAAACTAGTCGAGTTATAAGAAGAACAACAAGACACACAAGATGAAGATACAACTAGAGGAGATAACATTTGGAGATGATTGGAATCTAAAGAATACATGCCATTCACTTGCTTCCCACTCAACATGATGGAATTGGTCTCCTTGTCCTTGACACAACAAACATGAGAGAGAAACTCAAAGTAAACAAAATTGTCATTAACAAAGTTAGAAGCACTCGTGAGATTTTTGGTAATAGATGGAACATGAAATAAATTGCTCAAAAGTAAGGGATGAGGACGAGAGATAGAGGTAAGAAACGAGATACCAATTAATTTTAAACACAAACTTGAATCATTACCCATAAAAAAAAAATCACCTCCCTCATAGTCAGATCCAAGAGTCATGTTTTGAGCATCTGGTGTGAAATGATTTGTGGCACCCAAGTCAGGGTACCAATTTGAGTCAAATCCAATAGTTTGAGTTGTGAAATTAACTTGAGCTAGTGGTGGAGTAGATGTACCTTAAGGGTGTTGAAACCTGGAGTTCACAAGTAGTAGAGGGAAACTACTATCAAAGCAGTAATAATAGTCTTGAACCACATGACCAACACGCAAACAAAGTTAACATTGAGTGCAATTATTGGTAGAAGAGTATCTACCACTGCCTCTACCAAGAGTGAAGCCACCACGATAAGTCACAAACTGTGCAAAATTCCCTCCAAATTGAGAAAAAGATCCTCGACAATAGTTGTCAGGGTAATCAGAGCGCCCTGCATTGTTATTGAAATGAGCGAAGGAATATGGTGGATATGGTGATAAAAAAATATCTCTATTTGTTAAATCTTCTAGCCATGAACACAGGTTCATAAAGAAAACAGAGTAACCATGAAAGTAAGAAAGAAGAAATGAGAGAAAGAAATACAGAGAAAGAATGAATGAAAGATCTCATTAATTAAAGGAGAGTAGTACACTGGTTTATATACATACCAGTTGCAACTAACTGAATACAAACAAACTAACAGATACAACTAACTAATAATAGAATTAACTAACTGTCTATTCCAACACTCCCCCTCAAAACTCATAATTGAAAGGTCTTCAATTTTGAGTTTGTTTCTGAAGTCAAGAAATCTCTGGCTGGAAATAGCTTTGGTAAGACCATCAGCTAGTTGATCATAAGCTGTGACATGCTTGACTTGAATCATTTTGTTCATCACTTTTTCTCTAACAAAATACAAGTCAAGTTCTATATGTTTGGTTCTAGCATGTAGGATGGGATTCTGAGTGAGCAGAACAATACTCATATTGTCACACCAAATGGTTGGAGGTTGTGACATTTGAATCCCAAGTTCAGAAAACAGGTAATGCAGCCAAGTTATTTTAGCAGTAACATTGGCTACAGTTCTGTACTCAGCCTCTATGCTTGATCTAGAAATCGTTGGTTGTTTCTTGCTCCATCACGCAATCAAATTAGAACCAAAAAATATAGCAAAACCAGTTGTACTTCTCCTGTCATCTGGATCTGATGCCCAGTCGGCATCACAGTAAGCTGTTAGGTTGAGGGACACGGGTTTAGTGAGATGCAGACCAAGTTCAATGGTGCCACTGATGTATGTTAGGATTCGTTTGACAGCCAACCAATGAGTGGTGAGGGGGTTCTGCATGAACTAACAGACCTTATTAACACTAAACGACAGCTCAGGCCTGGTAATGGTGAGGTATTGCAGAGCCCCAACTATTGATCGATACAATTGAACATCTGCTACAGGATCCACCTGTTGGGCTGACAAACGAAGTCCACTTGTCATAGGTGTTGGAGCAGGCTTTGCTCCAATCATTTGAGCTTTCTGTAGGAGGTCACGTGCATATTTGGCCTGACATAAGTGTAAACCATTCTCTGTTGTTTGCACTTCAATTCCCAGGAAAAATTTAGATTACCTAAATCTTTTAGTGAGAATTGATTGTTAAGAGCAGAGATGAGTTGAGAGACAGCCTTGGAATCACTTCCTGTGATTAAAATATCAACGACATATATCAATACTAGGATAGTCAATTCAGCTGATCGCTTGATGAAGAGTGGGTGGTCAGATTTAGAGGGTGTAAAGCCAAGTGAGACAAGGCTGTGATGGAGCTTCTCAAACCATGCACGAGGAGTCTGCTTCAGGCCATACAAAGCCTTATTAAGTTTGCAAACCAGATGAGTTTTGCCAGGAATTTCAAAGCCCGGTGGCTGGGTCATGTAAACTTCTTCTTGTAAATCACCGTTTAAGAAAGCGTTGTTCACATCTAGTTGGCGAACTGTCCATCCTTTTGACAAAGTAAGAACCAAAACCACCCTAATAGTAACAGGTTTGACTACTGGACTGAAAGTTTCAGTGTAGTCGAACCCTGCTTGCTGATGAAACCCTTTCGCTACAAGCCGAGCCTTGTACTGGTATACTGTGTTATCAGGGTTTTCTTTTTTCCTATACACCCATTGACATCCAATAGCTGTCTTTCCAGGAGGAAGCCTGACTAGAACATAGGTTTTGTTTCTTATTAAGGCTAGAATTTCATCTCTCATGGCCTTATTCCAGTGTTCATTGAGTAAGGCTTCTTGAATACAAGAAGGCAGTTTAGAAACCAGAAATACTTTGGGTTTGTGAATCCCAGATTTTGATATGGTTTTCATGTGATGGTTGTTGGCTTTGCTAGGATCATTTGAACAACCTGGCATGATAGGATGCTGAACCACATTAGCATCAACATTTTCAGATCGAACAGCAGCAGTAGTAGTGCCATCATGAGCAGTGGCAACTGGTGCAGCAATGAATTCATCAGCTGCTGTGTTGACACCAGTTCCAGGTGTTAAGACAGGTTCATTAACTTCAGTAGTGATTGGCTCAGTAGATATTGGGAAGCCTAAACCTGGTATGAGATTAGGCTGGGGACACACAGCAGAAATAGGGCCCTGCAATAATGGTTCACCTGTAGCATTAAGAGAATTTTGGCTTGGAGATCCATTGTTAGTAGCACAAATTGGAGAAATATTATCTATTGAAACATGCTGATCAACCATTTGATTATTAGTGACAGAGTGTGAGTGCACAAGGTCATTGATTGTGTAAGGCTGCCTATAATGAGAGCATTTTGGAATTAAGGCCGATCTAGGATTGTGGATATCTGAGATGAATCAAGGGAATCATGATCCACAATAGTCTCATAAGGAAAGGAAAATTCATCAAAGACTACACTCCAGGCCTAAGCGCCCCGACATGTACAATCTTCATAGGCTCGTTCACGGTCCATCAGCTCTAGCCTTGCCCTTACCTACACATAAACATAGCACTGTGAGTCGACAGACTCAGTAAGAAAAGCATAATAATACTCATACATAAATCCCGGTCATGATCAGACGCCCATACCCCTGATCATAACCCTAACTGCCGTGTCCAACACGATACTGAGTCCCCCTAAATGCCGTGTCCAACACGGTACTGAGTTCTGAACGTTCATAGGGACGGTACTATTGACAAGTAACAGCCTAATCGGTCGAACCGGTCATACTCCGGCTGCTGGTCATACTCCAGCCTGTACCGACGTGTTACAGTATCAGCCTGATCGGTCGAACCGGTCATACTCCGGCTGCTGGTCATACTCCAGCCTGTACCGACGTGATACGTCAAATAGTACGGAACCACCAACCTAAGTATCAGCCTAATCGGTCGAACCGGTCATACTCCGGCTGCTGGTCATACTCCAGCCTGTACCGACGTGATACAGTGTCAGCCTAATCGGTCAAACCGGTCATACTCCGACTGCTGGTCATACTCCAGCCTGTACCGACGTGACACAGTTGGATGGTTCGAAGCCAACATACATATCTAATGTAATTTAACAGGCTTCCTACATGCACGCTAAACATGTAATCTACATATGCATACTGTTATACTAATCTTACCTGGATTCCGAATTCAGGTGTGCCGGTCAACCTGACTGGAACTATCTGCGCGGTGGATTACAGGCTCTTAAACCATAAAAATCACAACACTATAAGTGACACGCTAAATCACTTGCCGGGGACTTAAACTAGGAACTAAAAGGGGGGTATTTTTGGGAAATTCTAAATTCCCGGCCATTCCCGACATTCCCAATGTCTAATAAACCGTCCCAAACTACTAACATACTAAGTTGTGATTTTACTGAGCCAAACACCGAGTTCCAAAATACCGGGCACCGGAAATGCAAAATTATGAAAACTACTAAATGACATAAAAATGCATCTCTGAATTCAATAATAACAGTATAATAATTATTTAAATAGCTATAAATAATTTTCATAATTAAACGTGATTAACTGCTAATTTCCAAATTAAACTAAGCGGTCTTTACAACTATTCCCCCCTTAAAAGGATTTCGTCCCCGAAATCTAACCTGAATAACTCTGGATATTGAGCTCTCATATCTTACTCTAGCTCCCAGATGGCTTCCTCCACCTTGCTGTTTCTCCAGAGAAATTTGACCAATGCTATGGTCTTATTCCGAAGGACTTTATCCTTTCTATCCAGGATCTGCACTGGCTGTTCTTCGTAAGTCATATCTGGCTGCAGTTCTAGGCTCTCATAACTGAGTATATGAGAGGGATCTGAAACGTATTTTCTCAACATCGAGACATGGAATACGTTGCGAACTGTCGATAAAGCTGGAGGCAAGCTAACCAGTATGCCACTTGATCTATCTTCTCGAGAATCTCGAAAGGTCCTGTAAATCTAGGGCATAACTTGCCTCTTTTCTCGAAACATTTGATCCCCTTCATTGGAGACACCCGTAAAAACACATGGTCCCCTACTTGGAACTCAACATCTCTGCGTTTTGGATCTGCATAACTTTTCTGTCTACTCTGTGAGGCAAGCATTCTAGCTTTTATCTTCTCTATTGCCTCATTGGTCCGCTGCACTACCTCTGGACCTAAGTATTTTCTCTCCCCTGTCTCATCCCAGTGGATGGGAGATCTACACTTCCTACCGTATAACAGATCACAGGGAGCCATCCCTATCGTACTCTGATAACTGTTGTTGTAAGAAAATTCTATCAACGGTAGATATTTATTCCAAGAGCCTTCAAAATCCATAACACAGGCTCGCAACATGTCCTCCAATATCTGAATTGTCCTTTCGGACTGACCATCTGTATGAGGATGGAATGTTGTACTGAATTTCAACTTTGTACCCATTGTTCGTTGCAAACTTTGCCAAAATTTGGAGGTGAATTTCGGATCCCTATCCGAAACTATAGACTTCGGTACCCCGTGAAGTCTTACAATCTCTCTGACATACAATTCTGCCAACTGATCCACTGTAAATGTTGTTCTAACAGGCAGAAAATGAGCAGATTTTATGAATCGATCCACCACTACCCAGATGGAATCAAACAAACCCGTAGTTCTAGGTAACCTGACCACGAAATCCATCGTGATATCTTCCCACTTCCATTCAGGTAGGGTTAGAAGCTGCAACAACCCTGCTGGTCTCTGATGTTCAGCCTTAATCTGCTGACAAGTGAGGCACCTCGATACGAATTCTACCAAATTCTTCTTCATACCGCTCCACCAGAAGTACGGTTTAAGATCTTGGTACATCTTAGTGGTGCCGGGATGCAGAGAATACGGGGTAGAATGAGCCTCCTCAAAGATCTCATTCCTGAGTTCCACACTATTCGGAACACAAACCCTAGCTTTATACAGAAGCATCCCGTTGTCTGACACTAAAAAGTCCTTGGCTTGACCAGCCAAAACCTCATCTCTGATCTTCACTAACTCTGGATCAGTCATCTGAGCGGCTTTAATTCTTTCCAACAGATCAGATTGTAGCGTTAAGTTGTGAAGCTGACCTACCACAAACTCAATGCCAGATCTAACCATATCCTCTGCTAGCTGAGGTGAGATCTGAACCATATTAGCTACTTTCCCGGGACCCTTTCTGCTCAGGGCATCGGCCACTACATTAGCCTTCCCAGGGTGATAAAGAATCTCGCAGTCATAATCTTTCACTAATTCCAACCAACGTCTCTGTCTCATGTTCAAATCTTTCTGAGTAAAGAAATACTTGAGACTTTTATGGTCGGTATAGATTTCACACCTTTCTCCGTAAAGGTAATGCCGCAAAATCTTCAATACAAAAACCACCGCGGCCAACTCTAGATCATGAGTCAGGTATCGCTGTTCGTAATCCTTTAACTGACGGGAAGCATAAGCGATGACCCGTTCGGCTTGCATCAGCACACACCCCAAACCCTGTGTGGATGCATCACAATAAATTACGAACTTCTCGTTGTCCGAAGGCAAAGCTAGTACTGGAGCGGTAATCAACCTCTGCTTCAGCTCCTGAAAACTAGCTTCGCACTTGTCTGACCAGACGAATCGCTGATTCTTCTTTGTAAGTTCGGTTAAGGGCATTGAAATTTTTGAGAACCCTTCCACGAACCTACGGTAATACCCAGCTAGACCCAAGAAGCTTCTGATCTCTGTCACTGTCTTCGGTCTCGGCCAATCCCTTTCGGTCTCGGCCAATCCCTGACGGATTCTATCTTCCCGGGATCCACCTTGATCCCATCTGTGCTGACGATGTGCCCAAAGAAGGACACCTGAGATAGCCAGAATTCACATTTATTGAACTTGGCATAAAGCTTGTGTTCCCGAAGCCGTTGCAGTACCATCTGAAGATGTAATTCATGCTCCTCTTCTGATTGAGAGTATACGAGGATGTCGTCGATAAACACAATCACACAGATATCGAGGAAATCCTTGAATACTCTATTCATCAAATCCATGAATGTTGCAGGAGCATTGGTTAGTCCAAATGACATAACTAGGAATTCATAATGTCCATACCTAGTGCGGAAAGCCGTCTTCGGAATGTCGTCCTCTCGGATTTTCAACTGATGATAACCCGAGCGAAGGTCAATCTTAGAAAAGACCGTCTTCCCCTGAAGCTGATCGAACAAATCATCGATCCTAGGTAATGGATATTTATTCTTCACTATCAGCTTGTTCAATTCTCTGTAATCGATGCACATCCTCATAGTTCCATCTTTCTTCTTGACGAACAAAACTGGGGCTCCCAGGGTGACACACTAGGCCTAAAAAAAATCTATGTCAAGCAACCCGTGGAGCTGAATCTTTAATTCCTTAAGTTCAGCTGGAGCCATTCTATATGGAGCCTTGGAACCCGGTTCCACCCCTGGTGCCAGATCTATCACAAAGTCAATCTCCCGCTGAGGTGGTAACCCTGGAAGTTCTTCGGGAAAAACATCTAAAAATTCCCGAACCACCTTGATGTCCTCTGGCCGAATGGTATCTGGCCGAGTGGTGTCCACCACCACGGCCAGAAACCCTAAACAACCACCATGCAATAATTCTCTAGCTGACATGGCCGAAATCACCGGGATACAAGATTCCCCAACCGAACCAACAAACACAAAAGGTTCCTCACTTTCCGGTTGGAAGATCACCATCTTCCTTTTGCAATCAATACTCGCCGAATATTTAGATAGGAAATCCATTCCTAATATAATATCGAACTCTACTAAACTCATCTCTATCAAGTCAGCACTTAACTCTCTATCATCTATTCTGATCGGCATAGACCTAATCCACCTGTTGGAGAGAACCAACTCTCCGTCAGGTAATAGGGTTCCAAACCCTGATTCATATCTATCATACGGTCTATCCAATTTACCAAAGATTCTGGCAGCCACACAAAAACATCCTTGACCTAAGCACTCACCCGGAGGATGCCTCTTGCTAATGAGACACTCCAGTAGGAATAACGGGTCTCAACACTAACCTGACGACCGTCTTGATTCTTGTTCCCTCAGAACCTCTTGTTCTGCCCCGAGCCACCGGGTGCAGTGGATGATTTCCTCCTCTAGTCCATGGCCGAAGCACTACCTCCCCTGCTGAAACCTGACGCAGGAGGGGTAGGAGCCCCGCCACATTCTGGAGTCTTTAACTGATTCCAACATACATCTAACTGCGCCCTCAGCTTGCACTGCCTTCTCCACCGTCACAGCATAGGTGGTCTTGTCGTCGGTAGTAACCATAAGGTCATACTTGATCTTCACGTTAAGTCCATCAAGATATTTTTCTTTCTTACTGAAATCGGTTGGCATAAATCCCGAGGCCAACCTCGCCAACCGATCGAACTGAGTAGTATATTCTGTCATGCTCATATTCTCTCGCTGGGTCAGGTGAGCGAACTCTTTCCTCTTGGCGCTTCTGACCGCCTCGTTATAATACTTGGCGTTAAAGAGTTCCTGAAACCTTTCCCAGGTCATGGTGGTGACATCATGGATCTGAGACACCATGTCCCACCAGACAAGAGCGTCTTCCTGGAACTGGAAGGTGGCACACACCACTCTGTCATTACCGGTGACACCCATAAAGTTCAGTATTTTGGTGATCACCGTTAGTCACTGTTTGGCCTTCATTACATCTGGACCTCCCAGAAAGACCGGAGGTGCTTGCTTCCGGAACCGTTCATACAAGGGTTCCATTCACTTTGCCGCCACCACTACCTCGGCCTGAGCAGCAGGGGCGGGTGCCACTGGAACATCTGGCACCGGCACTGCAGGAGCACCCTACTGCCGCAATCTCTGAATATCATTATCTTGCTCCTCTATTCTGGCTTGCATTTCAGCAAACCTAACTTCCCAATTCTGGGCTTCCTGATTGACCTGGGCAGCCTGTGGCGAGTTGAGATCACCCCGACCACGAGCCCTGCCCCTGGGACCTCTACCTCAGCCCATAACACTTGGGGGAAAAACTGAGCTGCTTGACCTTGATCTGACCCGACTGAGATGCCCTGACTCCTAATATTTCGTCTGGCGTCCATCTAGTCTAACTGCCTCGAAATCCCGAGTTGGCACTTCAGGTCACGATCATCGAGAGCTTACTAATGCCGCTTAATTTGGAAATTAAAACGAAACATGTGCCTATTCTACTATCAGGCTACTAACATGCTTCCTATCAGGCTTTTCTTATTTCATAAAATAAAGAAATAAACTACTAAAGCAATAAAGGCTTACTGAACCGTGGAACGAGCTAACTGCTGATGATGATTGTACATGTCGTGACGATCTTCGGAAGACAACCTGGCGGCTCTGATACCAAATTGTAACACCCTAACTAGCATAGGCGTATTACGTGATTTTTTAAACATGTTGTGCAGCTCGTTGCTAATCAACGAGGTTTATGGAAAACGTGATTAATTAAAATTTTTGCTTTTTAATTAAACTTGTAAAATATTTATACAAAATACTCGGGATCCCGATTACAAAACCATTTACAAAAGTTTACTGTTCATACAAAATAATTGTCGCCTAGCGACTAGTTACAAAAATAGCCTCGCTGTCCCGATGATCGTACACTCCAGGCCTAACTGCCCCGACATGTACAATCTTCATAGGCTCGTTCACGGTCCATCAACTCTAGCCTTGCCCTTACCTACACATAAACAAAGCACTGTGAGTCGACATACTCAGTAAGAAAAGCATAATAATACTCATACATAAATCCTGGTCATGATCAGACACCCATACCCCTGATCATAACCCTAACTGCCGTGTCCAACACGATACTGAGTCCCCCTAACTGTCGTGTCCAACACGGTACTGAGTTCTGAACGTTCATAGGGACGGTACTATTGACAAGTAACAGCCTAATCGGTCGAACCGGTCATACTCCGGCTGCTGGTCATACTCCAGCCTGTACCGACGTGTTACAGTATCAGCCTGATCGGTCGAACCGGTCATACTCCGGCTGCTGGTCATACTCCAGCTTGTACCGACGTCATACGTTAAATAGTACGGAACCACCAACCTAAGTATCAGCCTAATCGGTCGAACCGGTCATACTCCGGCTGCTGGTCATACTCCAGCCTGTACCGACGTGATACAGTGTCAGCCTAATCGGCCGAACCGGTCATACTCCGGCTGCTGGTCATACTCCAGCCTGTACCGACGTGACACAGTTGGATGGTTCGAAGCCAACATACATATCTAATGTAATCTAACAGGCTTCCTACATGCACGCTAAACATGTAATCTACATATGCATAGTGTTATACTAATCTTACCTGGATTCTGAATTCAGGTGTGCCGGTCAACCTGACTGGAACTATCTGCACGGCAGATTACAGGCTCCTAAACCATCAAAATCACAACACTATAAGTGACACGCTAAATCACTTCCCGGGGACTTAAACTAGGAACTAAAAGTTTCCCTATCGATAAAAAGCATGGCAATACCCCAAATAACATAAAATCGAGGAAAACTAGGGTTTCTGAATTTTCCCCAACCTGTAGACCGGTTGCCCGGGAATTTTCGAAACCCATCCGGAATTCCGGATGCACAACCGGAATTCCGGTTCCTCGCAGGCAGATCTTCAAAAATTCATAACTCAACCAAATCAAATCCAATTAACCTCAAACCTTCCAGACCTGTTCTACACAACCCCTAGAACATATCTAAAGCAACAATACCGAGCTTCACACACAGGAACTCATTTCACCATTAAAAGTCAAAGATTGAGTTCTAAACTCAAAACTTGACTAAGCAACCTATCATGCATTAAATCTAGATTAAAATCACATATCCAAGCATATAAAAACTGCAGAAATCAAACCCTAACTCATGCAACAACTACAGCCACTAAAAATCCAATTTCTCTTTGAAAACCTTAAGCTTTTACACTAAAAACTCCACAACTCTAACAACGTCCTAACCATCAAGCATTACAAGCAGCTTAATAACATCAATTAATCAAGCTTAAACCTCTGCAAACAACTATAAAATCACAGCAACATTAACAACTTAAACTATACATGCAAACATCATCATTTCATCAAAATTCTTCAAGAAACTAAAAGGAAGAGCTACAAGGATCTTACCAACAACTTGAGGTCCAAATCTATGCTAAAATCAGCTTGAAATCCAAGAGAAATTCCCCCCCAAACCCAGCTGCTCACAACCGAAAAGGAGAGAAAGAAAGAAAGCCTTTGAATACCAATTTTCTAACTTTTGAAATTTTTGACTAAATGAAATAAATGCCACTTAACTTATTTTACTTCAGCCAACATATACTCTATTAAACCACATAATTCCACCAATTAAAATCCACTAAAAGACAAACTAACCATGGGGCAAAATGACCATTTTGCCCCTCCACACTAAACTAACATAAATAACACTAAAGGGGGGTATTTTTGGGAAATTCTAAATTCCCGGCCATTCCCGACATTCCCAATGTCTAATAAACCGTCCCAAACTACTAACATACTAAGTTGTGATTTTACTGAGCCAAACACCGAGTTCTAAAATACCGGGCACCGGAAATGCAAAATTATGAAGACTACTAAATGACATAAAAAGGCATCTCTGAATTCAATAATAACAGTATAATAATTATTTAAATAGCTATAAATAATTTTCATAATTAAACGTGATTAACTGCTAATTTCCAAATTAAACTAAGCGGTCTTTACATAACAGTGGTGGAAGCTTTTGGGAAAGGAAACTTATGTATTTTGCCAAGACAACATGTAGCACAAACTGAAAAAGGAGAATTTTTATTGCTAACAGGCAGATTACAAAGCTTTAGAACAGTTTGTACAATCTTTTCTGAGGGATGGCCTAATCTATTATGCCATAGTGTGATATCATTTTGAACATTAGGATTACACTTGTGGCAACTTGACATAGAGACCTCAGAATTTTGAAAAGAAACAGTGAAGACACTTTTGACACTAGGACTGCTACAGGTTTGAGGAGAGTCATTCTTGATGATTCTTTCCTTGAGATTTGAGGAAACAAGATTGATTTGTGTAGAATCAAAAGTATATAGGCCATTCTTGTGCATCCCCTTCATCAAAGTAGTATGAGTCAATTTGTCCTTTACACAACACATGTCAGCATGAACTTCAAAGAACACATTATTATCTTGAGCAAATTTAGATACACTAATGAGGTTCTTTGTTATTTCAGGCACATGAAGTAAATTATTAAGAATAAGAGGCTGTGTAAAAGATGAATTGGAGGGAATAATAAAGGATTGACCAATATGTTTAATAGACAAACCTGAACCATCACCAATGTGCATTTGACCCCGTCCATTGTAATCATAGAAGTTTGCAAGATTTTGGGCCTAAGGAGTGCAGTGATTTGTGGCTCCCGAGTCTGGGTACCAATTGGTATCACTGGTGTTGTTAGCAGTGGCAATATTAGCCTGAGGTTGGGATGTTGATGCTGAAGTTTGACTGCTATTCGAACCTACTGGAGGCCTTGTGAAATTCTTATCAAAACGATAAAGGCAGTCTTGCACAACATGACCAAATCTAAAGCAAAGTTGACATTGTATTCTAGTGTTGAAGTTCATACTAGTTCGTCTGACTAGATCCACTGAAGAACCGTGAGTTGCCTCTGCCAAATTGTCGTTGCTGTCTGAACCTCCTGAAAGCAAGATTAGCTTCAATAGCTGAATCTTCTTCACCAGTGACAATATTGGCACTCAGATCAACTTCTTTCCCTGACTTTTCAATTCTTGATTCCAAAGCTAACAACAGAGCCTCAATTTCTCCAACAGTATAGTTTTCGATTCGAGTGTTGGAGGAGATTACAAATGTGTCGTATTCACTGGGGAGTCCCTTGAAAATAGCTGCAACGTGATCTCGATCACTGAGAACTTCTCCTACAGAGGCAACCAGGTCCACTGTTTGTTTCACTTTGAGAAGGTAATCATTGAGGGATAATGAGCCTTTCTTTAAGTTCTGCAACTTAGTTCAAAATTCCAGAATTTTGGAGGAGACTTGTAATGTGAAGTGTTTTTCCAGTGTTGTCCAGATCTGATGTGAGGTGTTGCAGCCAACCATTCTTGTTAAAAGACTTTCAGTCATGGACGATAGTAACCACGAAATAAGGAGTTGATCTTGAATTTCCCAATCGACATATGCAGTATTGATTCTGTTAGCAGCACGATCTTCATTGGTCAGGAATTCAGCTGGAGGAGGGTCTTTGATATATCTGAGCAATCGATTCCCCTTGATAGCAGCAAGAACTTGTTGCTTCCAAAGAAGAAAGTTATGATCATTTAGATGAATCGAAATGTTGTGATTGAAAAATACTGGATCTTGAGAATTTTGGTTGGTTCTTGATCTGGAATTTGGTTGAGCTCCATGGACAGCTGGATCTGCTTGATTGTTAGCTGAGTTGTTTCCAATCGTTGCCATGTTTGCAACCAGAGGAGGAAACTCCCACTCTGATACCATGTTAAATCTTCTAGCCACGAACACAAGTTCATAAAGAAAACAAAGTAACCATGAAAGTAAGAAAGAAGAAATGAGAGAAAGAAAGACAGAGAAAGAATGAATGAAAAGATCTCATTGATTAAAGGAGAGTAGTACACTGGTTTATATACATATCAGTTGCAACTAACTGAATACAAACAAACTAACAGATACAACTAACTGATAACAGAATTAACTAATGGTCTATTCCAACACTATTATTCAATAGATTTGCTTCAGGTAAAAATGATCTAGCTTTGATATAGTTTCCTAACACTGCGCTGAGATCCACTTCCTATTCTGTTTTCTCAATATGGAACTCAGTGGCAAGACGAAGAGCCCCTCTCTCAGCAACATAATAGTTTCCTAATCTATTATTAGTTGAGATGACAAAAGTGTCATACTCACTTGGAAGGCCCTTGAAGATCGCTCCACCATGATCACGAACACTAAGAGCTTCACCAACAGAATCAAGTAACTCCACAGTCTATTTAACCCTATTTAAACTTGAGAAGATACTCATTGAGGCTCAATTTTTCTTTCTTGAGGTTCTAGATTTGGTACGAAACTGCAAATCATGGCCAAGACTAGGAAAGTAAAGTACTGTTTGAGTGTAGGCCAGATCTGGCGAGAGGTTTCATAGCCAAGCATCAGTGTGGAGACTCTCATTCTTGGAAGAAAAAAGCCAAGAAACGAGGAGTCAAATCTTGTTGATACTAGTGAAGAAAATCAAGATTTAAATTTCTAGCTGTGCATTGGAAAGAAATTGAGGAGGCAGACTTTCCATGAAGCCTTGGAGACAATTCCCTCAAATAGCCTCTAGTGTACTTGTTGTTTCCACAAAAGAAAATTATGATCATTGAGTGATTGAATGAGATTGGATTGTGTTAGTCAGATTCTTTCTATTATTCACGCAGTTGGAGGAAAACCAGGAGGGCGATTGTCAATCTCGTTTGTCGGACATTCGCCTGAGCTAGATGTGGTGGCCATGTTTGCCATTAACGGTGGTGGAAACTCTGATATATGTTAAAACTCTTAGCCATTTATAATAGATACAGACACTACAAGAAAACCAGCTTTTACCGGCGCATTGTTGCGCCGGCAAAAGTACCCTGACTGCGCCGGCAAAGCTTTGCCGGCGCAGTTGTGCGCCGGCAAAGCTTATCTGGGAAGCTTGGTCGGTAAAGGACTTTTTACCGGCGCGTATATTAACTGCGCCGGTAAAACGTCCTTTTACCGGCGAGTAACAACGCCGGCAAAAAATAAGCGCCGGTGTTAAAAAATGCCCTTATCCGCCTTGAACCTGCTATGATTAGGTTTTGCCGGCGCAATAGTGCGCCGGCAAAACAATTGGCGCCAACAGTCAGATTGGCACCAATAGTTTTACCGGCGCACTACATGCGCCGGCAAAACTATTGGCGCCAATCTGACTGTTGGCGCCAATTGTTTTTGCCACTTTTTACCGGCGCACTATTGCGCCGGCAAAAGTATTAAATTTTATTTTTAAAAAAATTTAATTAATTATATTTAATTAATTTTAATATTAATTAATTAAATATAATTAATTATATTTTTTTAAATAATTATAATATTATATTAACAAAATAAACCAACATAATTTACATTACAAGATAAACCAACATTAATTACTACTAAAATCAGTATATAAACAAAATGTTAAATGTTCGAACTGGATAATAAAAAAAGTACAGTTCTATAGGCGGGTAATGTCGTCATCGTTGTTTCTCTGAGTCTCGGGAGGCTGCGATGATGATCCAGCACCAGCAGCAGCCGATGATCCAGCACCAGGAGTGGGCAATGGTGGAAGATCCATGGGAGGCAAGTTGAAACCCGGCACAGCTCGAGAAAGATACTCAAACTGATCTTGGAATCGTCTGAGGTAGAGTTGTTGTGTCTCATACTGCTGCCTCGTATGTTGAGTTGTCTGCTCCGCTTCCTCCACTTTTTTCTGTAAAGCCTCGTACTGTTCCATTGTAACAGTCGGTTGGGCTGAAGGATGCGTGGCAGGTGCTCTTTTGGCCCCAACTCCCTTCAGTCTGGGGAGATGGCCAAAGCCTCTAAGATGCCGAGATCGTTCCCCGAGTACTTGCGTCATAACGGGTAAGTCTCGGGGGTGCGTGTAGGATCGACGCAGTTGTTCGGGCTCATCTGCAGTGGGCGCTGGTTGAGTTGCCGCTATTTCAACCATTTGCTCCTAAAACAATTAAACAAGTAAGTTAAATGGTTAATTTTAACACAAAATAAATTGAAAGAAATAAATAAAAATTGAATTAAAACGTAAACTTACGTAAGCTTGTTGCGCGAACTCGTTGCGCCAATCGTTGCCTTTATGGTGAAACTTTTGAAAAGTTTCCACCGCAGTTGGCAGCTCTCCTGTGTCGGGGTTAGCCTATTTTCAAGAGAAAATATATTAGTAATGTTATTTTACTAGAAAAAGTTAAATGAATGATAGTTAAATATAAACTTACCCCTTCGACAACATGTGAAACAATGGGCTTGGAGCCCCAGCCTCCTAGAAATTTCATCTTACCCCGACTTTCTTTATTTTTCGCTGCTCTCGCCTGAAATTAATAATTTTTCTAACAATTAATTATTTATTATTGACTATATAAATTAAACATTACCAAAATTTCAAATTTTAAAAAATGTACCTTTTGTTTGTCTGTGCTCCAATAAGCGATGCAGTCACTCCACACCTCTTGAGTTACTCCCTCAGGAGGTGACATGTCGGCCCTCTCCTGTCCAAGCTCCTCAATGTTTTGTATCCACTTCTTCTTGCAGTCTGCCCTCCAGTCACGTAAACCCTTTGACATCTCGTACTCACCGTAGTCTACGAATGTAGGGTTATCTCGTGGGAGGATAAACTTGGTCTGCGACTTCGGTAATTTTGTCCCCTCTGGAAATAGATCAATCAAGATGGACAGCAACATATTGAAAGAGTGGTTGCTCCACCTATTCAAAACCTTGCAGTGCATAAGCTTTACCAGTGCATTAAGGGCTGATTTTTTGCAACCTGGATATAACTCAGCCTCCATCTCCTTAAACAAGTCATCGAACTTGTTGTTGTCGTTGATAGGGGGTTCATTGAAAGAATCAGTAGTGTTAGCAGATTCGTCAAACCCAGGGTCCCCTCTTAACATGTCCGCCAACACATCTGCCATTTCCTCTTCGTCATTTTCGGGAAGTTCAAGCGCGAGAATTTTGAGAGAAAGTCTCCCCGTGAAAATACCAGGGGTTGTACGAAGGTTGGATCCCGCTGAGAAATAAATGAACCCTTATAGTTGCAGGTGTGTGAAAATTGACATTCAAACACCGCATGCATGGGCATCGAGCTAATCCGTCAGCGTTCACGTGGTTCGTTGCTACCGCAACGAACTCGTCAACGCCACTTCGAAACTCTGCAGAGTGCCGGTGCGCCTTCATCCAACTTCGGTTGGCAGGCATCTTCCACTACGAAGTATTTAACAAAAACAATTTAAAAACAAACAAAAAAATATGCAAGTGTCCTAATCCACCTTCTCACTCCATTACTAAAAGGGTAAAGAACCTATCCCATTCAGGTTTGTAATATACATATAGTGCAATCTACGCTCTTAAGATTATTTCATTTTTGTAAAAATTTCGGCAGCACCTCCCCACAGTTCTTATAAGTTAGCAAACTTGTAGTAATTAAGTTTGCCGACTTACAAGAACGTGTAAGAAGACGTTGTACCAAAATATCTACTAATGAAATAATCAAATAAGCAATAGATCATACTATAAGTATAAAACAAGCCCAAACTATCCATGCGGACAAACGATCTGGATAATTTGGAGAAGCGTATTTAAGAGTCCTTACTGACTCAGCCTCTCCAAACGGGTCTAAGGTATTTCGTGCATGTGTAAATTTAAAAAAAAAAAAATTATCACTATGTGATAATACAATTTTACTATCCTATCTTTGGTGTATAACCAAAGAGATCAAGAAAAGATAATAAAAATTTAATTTTATGCTATTTTAATATCTTATGCTCATTTGTACTTACTTTATAATTACACTTACTTTATGCTAATTAGATTAAATTCTTACTATAATTACTTTAAAATTTTATTTTATTTTATTTTTAAATTATAAGTATAAATATTTAAAATTTATAAATATCACTTCATTACATTTTAAATTTTATAATAAACATTAATTTATAACTTTTTATTTAATTTATTTAAAATACCCCCCTCTCACTCTCTTCGTCTCTCTCTCTCTCTGACCGAACTGAAAAAAAAAAAACATATAGTCCGATGGTCGGACCACATGGTCCGATGGGTCCGACCAATCGGACCCATCGGACCATGTGGTCCGACCATCGGATCATGTGCATTTGTTTTTTTTTGTTCGGTCCGAGAGAGAGAGAGAGAGAGAGAGAGAGAGAGAGAGAGAGAGAGAGAGAGAGAGAGAGAGAGAGAGAGAGAGAGAGAGAGAGAGAGAGAGAGAGAGAGAGAGAGAGAGAGAGAGAGAGAGAGAGATATTTTTGGAGTTTTGAAAAAAGTGTCATATTTTTTGTAGTGTAAAATGTATTGGTTTTAAAAAAAAAATTGACCATTTTTAAGTATAGAAAATCAAATTTCCCATTACAAATTACAAAATTTTTAATCTTCAAAATATCATTTGCTTTCATTTTCAATTTTGTAATAAATATTCATTTATAATTTTCTATTTTATTTATTAAACTTAAAAATTACAACCTTTTTAAAGTTCATCACTTACTTACTTTTTAAAATTAAACAATAATTAGTAATTACCAATTTTGACATTTATTCAATTAAATTAAAGATTACAAATTTTTTTTTTTTAAAAAAAAAAAATATTACCTATTATATTTTATAATATATACTAATTTTTTAATATTATTTATTTAAATTAAAGATTACAAATTTTTTAAAATAAAAAAGAAATTTTGATTACCTATTATATTTTATAATATATATTAATTTAAATTAAAGATTACTAAAACAAATATTTTGATTACCTATTATATTTTTTAATATATACTAATTTATATTTTTCTATTTTATTTATTTAAATTGAATATTATAAAGTTTAAAAATTTCAAATACATTTTTTGGAATACTTTTGACATTTTATGATATACATTATTTTACAAATTTTTATTTAATTTATTTAAATTAAAAATTACATTACATAACTATCTACCAAAATTTGGGCAGCATAACGGCTTAAAAAGCGTAAACCCAAAATTTTCAAAACCTATCAATATAGCACAAACAAACTTTCGATAACAACATATGAAAAATAATAAATCACACCACCGATCAGACTGCAGTATTTTATCACAGAACCTACTTCACTAACATGTATAGGCATACTAACTTATAACAAAACTATTAAATTAATTACTAATATAAAGAAAAAAAAAACAAACCTGAAGCAGTCCAAAAATGACAACAACAAGCAGGAGGCGGTGCTTCGGGCCGGTCAACGGGACCTAATTTCATAAAAATAAAACTCAATAATTAAAATATCAACACACATATACACACATAAATATATATACATACACTTATACTTAAACTTAAATATATATACACATACACATACATACACACACACACATAAACACATACACATATACATATACACACATAAACACCTATATACTCTCACATATTTACATATACTCTCACATAAATATATATACACATATACATATATATACATACACCCACATACACATACACATATACATATATACATATATACACCCACATACACATATACATATATATACATACACCCATATACACATATATACATCCACATCCACATACACATACACATACACATACATACATACACATACAGAAATACATATATATACACATATATACACTAATAAACACATTTACACATACACATACACATTTACATAAACTTTTCAAAAAAAAATTAAAAAATACCAGGAGGTGGGGCTTCGGGGTGTGCGGTGGAGGCTACTGCGGCCGGTGGTGGTGCCCGACGAACGGTGGTGAGTGGCTGCCGGCGGTGGGGATTTTTTTCCAAAAAAAAAAACAAATTTTTTTAGAGAAATGAGTGGGATTTTGAGTGAGATTGATAGAGAAGTGAGATTGAGTGAGAATGAGTGAGATTGAAAGAGAGGGATGAAGGAGATGAAGGAGAAATTTTTTGAGAGAAAAAAAAAAATTTCTGAAAAAAAAAAAAGCAGAAATGGGCTCTGCTCGTCGAAGGGGATATATGAACACTTTTACCGGCGCATTGAATTGCGCCGGTAAAAGTGGTCATATAACCCTAAAACCAAACGCACCGTTTGGCTTAACACTTTTACCGGCGCAGTAATGCGCCGGTAAAAGTAACCCCACCTACCACGCGTTTTATTTCCCCCCAAATTTTCACGAGGGCGGTTAACATTCCCACCAAAATTTGGGAAACTTTTACCGGCGCAATTGTGCGCCGGTAAAAGCCTTACAGAATTGGACATGTGTTCGCGCCATTTGGCGGTTCAGTATTCATCTTTTACCGGCGCATTTCATTGCGCCGGTAAAAGGTATAGCTGAATCCAATCCCAAATTCAGCATCTCATTAATGCTGACAACTTTTGCCGGCGCAATTGGTCAACTGCGCCGGCAAAAATTGCTTTTCTTGTAGAGTGAGATAAGGAAATAAATAGAAAGGTATTGAAAGAGATTAAAGAAGTGGAAAGACTGAATGTGCAATCCTTTATTCTCATTACTCAACAAATACAAAGAGCAGAGTTTACATACAGATACAAAACAAGAAGGAAGCTAACTGCATTCAGTTAGAACCAGTAGGACAAGGCTAACTATCAACCAAAAGCAACAACCTTTAGCTAACCAATTCTAACCGTACTAACTGTCATTGACTGTTCCAACACAACAAACCAATTAAATATATGTGACAGAAAGAGAGTCGTGTAAAAATATGAATACGCTTATAGACCAAATCTCAACCAACCATTTTTCTACATACAAATTCAAAAGCTTCTATAACATATTATTATAATTAAGATCGGTATCTAATAAACTACATTAGTTAAATTTTCTTTTAATAATATTTTGTTAATAAATAAATTGGGCAGCCATACCAATTTGGGACAAGCTATCTTTGTCACCAACGATCAATTAATCTATATGCACACGATAATTTATGAAGACTATTACATATGAATATGACGTATATATGTAATATAAAAAGCACAAAATTTCAATGTGTTGCTGTATCTCAATAATATATATGTATAAAAAATTTCTTAGTCAAACTACTCTGTATATAGCTACATTATAGGTAGTTCTAGTACATGAGAAAAGCACATTTTTAGTATATACCAATTGTCATACATCGCCGGCTAATTAATTAGCAGGCTCTGGCCGGCCCACATTTTCCATACATAACACTATAGCACATATTTTCACATATATATACACACAAAATCTTAAAAATATATATATGATCATCAATTAAGAAATTAAAAACAAAAAAAAAAAGTAAAGGTAAAGGTACTAATACATAATAATAATAATATTATGAGGCAAGCGGGAACATATTCAGGAATAAGATTTGGAGGGAATGGGAGTCATTGTTTGCCATTAGCAAGGATTAAGAAGATTATGAAGAGTAGTAGTGGTAGTGGTAGTGATGAAGAAGTGAAAATGATATCAGGAGAAGCTCCAATTGTGTTTGCCAAGGCTTGTGAGCTTTTCATCCAACAACTCACTCATAAATCTTGGACACTTACACTACAATCCAAGAGGAGGATTCTTCATAAACACGACGTTGCTTCAGCTGTTCTAGCCACTGATCTCTTCGACTTCTTACTTCCATTGGTAGAACATCAAAATGATGATGATGATCTTAAGTCATGAATTACAGAATTAAAGAGACTATTAATCTTGGACCAATAATATACATGATTATCTCATATATAATCAGACTGTATATATTATTAATTATCTTTATTGTTTATATTTATATGGGGAATCACTTATATAATATTTTTTTTTTTCTTATTTTTACGGCATGGATTGCTCCGGTAGTTCTTATTAGGGATGTTCATCAAACTGCTCAAATCGCTCAAATCGCCCGCACCGCACCACGCCGCAAAAAAATGTGGTTTGAAATTCTTTGCGGTGCGGTCGCGGTTTGAATTTTTCCTAAACCGCGCGGTGCGGTGCGGTTTGCGGTTTTGAATTATTAATATGCGGTTCAAACCGTACCGCACCGCATGTTATAAAAATACGAATTTTTATATTTATTTAGGTCAAATATGTGAAGGCCCAACCTAAGCCCACTAATTATTGCATTGTTGAAAGAGGAAATTACACTTAGTATGGGATTTTAAAAGTTCTTATGATAAATATGGCACATTTAAGTTTGGCCAATTTATATGGTATTTTTTTATTTTTAGGTTTTTTTATGGTATTTGATATGCCATATATATGTAATTAGGTTTCTAAATCCCATATTTAATGTTTTTATTTGTTTAGGAATTTTTATTTGTCATTGATGCCGGAAAAGTCACCGGAGTTTGCTGCCGGTGCCGGAAAAGTCACCGGAGTAGCGGTCGGTGCCGGAAAATTCGTCGGAGTTGCTGCCGGCGCCGGAAAATTCGTTGGAGTTGGCATTTTTGCCGGAAAAATCACTGAAAAATCACCAAGAAACCGGTTTCTTGAAGTCTAAGAAACCGGTTTCTTGGTGATTTTTCCGTTGACAATGCCAATTCTGACGACTTTTCTGACGCTAGCAGCTACTCCGGCGACTTTTCCGGCAGCGACAGTAAACTTCAGAAAAGTCATCAGAATTGGCATAGTCGCTGGAAAAATTACCAAGAAACTGGTTTCTGGTTTCTTGATGAAGAAACCAGTTTTTTGGTAATTTTTCCGGTAATTTTTCTGACGACAATGGCAATTATGACGAATTTTCTAGCATTGGTAGCAACTCTGACGACTAATACACCGACATCTACTCCGGTGACTTTTTCAGTACCGACAGTAAACTCTGAGAAATTCGTCAAAATTGGCATTGTCACCGGAAAAATTATCGGACTAATCACCAAGAAACTGGTTTTTTTTCGGTTTCTTGGTAATTTTTTTTGTATTTTTTTTCTCTATTTGGTTGATTGATGAAACTGGTTTCAATTATTTTTCAGTGTATATCATTTTTGTTTTGTTTTCATAATCTTTATTATTGTTGTGTAACAAAATTAGTTCCTTGATGAAGAAACCACTTTCTTGGTGAAGAAACCAGTTTCTTGATAAAAAAACCACTTTCTTGGTGATTTTTCTAATGATTTTGCTGGCGACAATGCCAATTCTGACGACTTTTTTTACGCCGGCAATAACTCTGGCGATTTTTCCAACACCAGGAACTACTCCGGCAACTTTTTCGGCACCGACATCAAACTCCAGAATAGTCGTCGGACCTGGCATTGTCACCGGTAAAATTACCGAAAAAATCACCAAGAAACCGGTTTCTAACATCAAGAAACTAGTTTCTTGGTGATTTTTCCAGCGACAATGCTAATTCTGATGACTTTTTCGGCGCCGGCAGCAACTCCGGCGACTTTTCGACGCGACGGCTACTCCGGCGACTTTCCGGTGTCGGCAGTAAACTCCGATGAATTTTCCAGCACAAGTGACAACTTCGGCAATCACTATAGTATTATTTGTTTTATTTTTTTAAAAAAATAAATATGAAGAGAATTTTAATATTTTTTATGGTAATTTAATTAAGTTTTTATTTTTTATGAATTTTAAATTCAGATTTCTTTTTAATGTCTTATATGGTTTTTTTTAGAAAAAAACCCATATTTTTAGTTTGATTGGTTAGATAATGCCATATTTAATGGCATTTACTTTTTATGCCATATTTATCATAACCTTAATAATTTTTCCCATATTTTTGAAAATAGCCCTTGTTGAAACTTGAATTTTTTTTTTCGTATTTATTTTCAAGCCTTATGGTATTTTTGCAAGTGTTGCTCAAACTTTGTTGTATTTGTGATAGTTTATTATTTAATGATAGTCCAAACTGTAAAACCGCATAAACCGCACCGCACCGCACCATTTTTTGCGGTGCTGTTTTTGCGTTTTTTAGTTTCGCGGTGCGGGTGCGGTTTGAGAAATTGAAAAATCGCATGTGCGGGTTGGTTTGAAAAAATAGTCAAAAACCGCACCACCCGCACCGTGAACACCCCTAGTTCCTATGTTGAGATGTAGATTTGGGTTGCGATTTATGTTGCTCATTAGTTACTCCGTGTATTTCGTATAAATGCAAAAAAAAAAAATATATATATAAAAATAAAAAAAAACCTCAATTTATATTATACATTTGTAATATTTAATATTTTATTTACTAAGTTATATACTATTTACCCTTAAAAAAATAATAATTATATACTATATACATCATTATTAATTAAGGTGATTTTTACACTTGGTGCCACTTTTTGCTAATTTTTTACATTTTTGTCAATATTCGATTGTGTAATCATTTATAAAAGTTTTATTTTTCAATTTTACATTTTCAAAAGTTTCATAATTACAAATATGTCTATCCATGCTTATGTCATGGGTTTTCCCGCTTTTTACACTCCACCACTGCCATAACTTCTCCTTTCTTATTTGTTTTTTTTTTTTTGAATTTTTTTTATTTTCTGTTACACTTTCCTTGGTTTTTTTGTTGCCACAACCCACGATCATCACGTCCGAAGCCCTAACCCACGATTTTTCAACCTCCCATCTATGACACTATCTCCATTATCTTCCATAACTTCTGTTAGTTTTTCCTCCCACATTTTCTTCTATTCTTCCATAAATAGCCACCACTAGGCCGGGTTTGAAGTCACCTTCCCCAGCTAAGAAAATTTCAAAAAATACTAAGAAAGTTCCTTCGAAGTCATCTAAAGTTGATCCTAAAATGAGTTTCAAGGGCATTGCGAAGAAGGGAATGGGTGATGTTGCAGAGCCATGGTTCTAAAAAAAGACATATTCCAAATAAATTGAGTCTCGTAAGGCAAAGAGAACAAAATCTTTGAAATCTACCAACGATGTAAGTTGGGTTATGTTGTTTTTTAATTTTTTTTTTTTAGTTTTTTTCTTGTTGCTGTATTTTTCGTATGATGTTTTGTGTTTTAAATGTTTCTCCCTTGTTGTTTTAGGTTATCTCTGATTCTGATTTTGAGGATGAAGTCCTTGATTTGGAAGTAAAGCCTAAAGTTAAATCCAAGATATTTTTACCTTGAATTTTTTTATTTTCTTAAGTTTAAAATTTTTAATCACCATTTGTTTTCTTTTTGTTTTTGTTTTACCTGTTTATAATGACGGTTTTATGTTTTGTCTCATTCTTTTGTGTATTTTTTTTAATGTATTTTTGTTGATGTTGTTTTTGTGTTGTTTTTCAGTTATTTTTTGTTTTTTTTCTGCTATTAAAATGTTTATAGCATTATTGGTTTTTTAGTGTTTTATTGGCTTGTTCTGAACAGTTGTTTAAATGTTTGTTTTCAGTTATTTTCATGCTGCTTAATTTAATTTTACGGTTGACAATTACTATTGCAATTTTATTTTCTGCATAGTGTTCTTAATATGTTGTTTGGAAGTTGTTCATCTTTTAGGCTGAGCATGTTGGAGTTGTTTTTTAAATGTTATTTTTTGATTTTTTCCTGATTGCTTAGATTTTATTTGTCTTTTTCTTGTTGCTTGCATATTATTTATTTAGTTGTTCAAATTTGTTGCTTATGATTTTTATTGTTATTCCCACTTTCAGGTCCATCCTAACAGCTTAGAGAAGTTTGAAGACTTTGACATACCTAAAAAAATCCTCTTATGGTATCTATTTTTTTTAGTTTTTTTATAGTACATTTCTGTTTTTTGTTTCTTGTTTTGTATTTTGTATTTTAGTTTTTTAGTCTTTTGTTGTTATCCTCATGTTGTTTGTTTGAACTGCTGCAGGAATGAGATTACATATATGACCAGAAGAATCTGTTTCTTGCGAAAGCCGTCTCCACTGCTTCATACCAGGTTATAGATAATATTAAGACTTGCCTTTCACCTAACCAGCTTGAAATGTTCTCAAAAACCTGTTTTGGGCATTTCATTAAACTTCTTAAGTTCAAAGTTCAACCGCAAGTTTTTCATGGGTTGTTGTTGCAGAAGGTTCAACAGCCTAATGATGCTGAATTGTGGGTTATGATTCATGGTGTTAGGATTAGGTTTAACATTGAGGAGTTTGCATTGATAACTGGTTTAGATTGTGAAGGGGATTGTAGTGTGTTGAATTTTAAGCAAGACATTAATTAATAGTCTTTGTTTGAAATATTGGCCAACTTTATCCTCTATTACTAAAGAATCTGTTAGGGAATGTTTTACCACAAAGAGGTGAGGTGATTCTGATGAGGATGTTGTTAAGCTGGTAGTTCTTTATTTTGTAGAATGGTTTTTGCTTAGCGGTACTAAGCATAGAAATATTCATAGGTCCATTCTAGAAGTTGTAGACAGTGAGAGGTATGATGAATTTGCTTGGGGACAGAGTTCTTTTGAATTAACTATTTCGTCGTTGAAGGGTAAGCTTGGCAATTGGGTTGAAAGTGTTAGAAAGGCAAAGAGTTTAGGAAAGAGGCCTAGTGTATTTTACACTTTGATTGGTTGTACTCATGTATTTCAAGTTTGGTTTTATGAGTGTTGTAAGTACATGAAAGGTAAGTATTGCCAAAGGAAATTCTCGTATTCTAAGGATTATTCAGTGGACTTATACCAGCCAGCCGGCTTTCAGAATTTTGAAGACTACTATTTTTGATGTTTCCAAAGACAAGTTATTTTTGTTTGTTGTTTTTTTGATTTTTTATTAGTTGTTTTGCTGTTCTTTTTTATTTTAAAAACACTCTTATTGATATTTTTCCTTTTCTTGTTTTTTTCTCAGCTGCAACTATCAAATATGAAACCCACTGCTGCTGAGTTCAAAGCTTTGAAATTGAGCAGTATCAAGTTTGACACTGATTACAATTCTTACAAGAGTATTCTTGTTCCGGAACAACCTTCTATGGTTGAGAGTGTTTATAAATAGGATTGGAAATAGTCCAAGTTGACAATATATCAACCTATGCATTGGGTCCAGTTTCAGGCTGCCAAATGGTTCTGTTTGACTCCTGAAAACACTTGCATCTTAATCTTTGACAAAAACAGAGAATATGCTTGGAAAACTTCTTCAAAAAACTTCTTGTAACTGGCCCAGGTTGATAAAATATCGACATGGGCGCTAGACTAGCACCAGATGTCAACATGGGTGTTGGACCCTCTTTATGGCTCCCATGTCGGTCTGTTTCTTCCCTTAAAGTACTTGTTTCCACATTTTTTATGAAGACGAAGAAAATGCACAAGATAGTTCCTTAGTTTGATGCATGGAAGTATTCCAGGTTGACAGAATGTCAACCTAGGGGCTTGGTGGCTTGGGCACCTGCTGCTTTAGGTGGTTAAAATGAATTTTATTCTGATGCCTCAAATATATGTTTATGACATGTGTAATTCGTGTCCCAGTACAAAGTTTGACCCAATTTCACTCAGGCGGTCCCAAAAAGTAAAACCCTAGTTGGGTTGTCAACCTGGGCGTTGGGTGAAACACTAGATGCCCGGGTTGATTTCTGAGGTGTTGTTTCGTGTGTTTTTAGCTCCCAGGCCTTGGACTTGGATTGTTCATATCTTCATGGTACAAAATATTGAAAGATAGTGAGTTGAAAACAACTTGGCAGAATTCAAACACCCATTTTGAAACTCCTGAAGTCAACCTAGGCGCAGGGCTAGGGGCCCCTCCCAACTTGCTATGATTAGGGACTACTTAAACCCAAGATATTTTATTTTTTTTGCCACATATCAAATATTGATGTCCACGTTATTAGGGTTACTTTTGGTGTAAACACTCTCTTTCACATTATTTTTGGTATGTTCTGATCTAAAATATTTTAATGGTAATCACTTTTAAAAATTATTAAAATAATATTATATTATTATTTAATTATTAAATGGTTAATTTTTTTTTTTTAATTTTACAATAATAATACTAAGATATAAAGATAGGTAAATACTATTTTGGACGCTGTGTTTTGTAAAAGTTACTAATTGGACCCTCTGTTTTGTTAAATGACAAAATGATTCTTGTATTTTCCAAAATGGTAAAAATAGGACCCTGGGTTTAATTTTTGACAATTTTTTTTTTAATATAACCAACTTGAAGACAATTCCTAATACAAACACATACAGAAAATGTAAATAATTTTGTCATACCACTTTTAGATCGAATTACTATTAAACTTTATTTTGACAAAAAATTAGTTCAAAATTCTAGTTGTACCATTTTAAAAAATACAGAATCTATTTTATCATTTAATAAAACAAAAAGTCTAATTATTAATTTTTGTAAGCGCAAGATTTAAAATATTATTTAGCGTTGAATATGATTATTAGACATTTATACTTAGCATTATTTTTCCTTCAACTGTAAGTAATATCATCCATTAAAATATGCTAAAAAAATATATATATGAGAGGCTAAGAGATAGGAATGCTGCAGTTTTCTTTGTCTGGTGACTTTCTATACGTGTCAAATGATATGGTATCTATCTTCTTGGCTTTCATTTCCAGTCGATTCTTTCTTCTTACTGACAGGACAACATTTTTCTTCTGAGTTTTGTTTTTAAAAATACTATTTTGGATCCTGTATTTTGCAAAAGTTACTGACTGGACCTTGTGTTTTGTTAAATAACAAAATGGACCTTGTATTTTCCAAAATAGTAAAAAAAGACCCTCAACTTAATTTTTGATAACTTTTTTTTTATAATATAATCGACTTGAAAATAATTCCTAATACGAGCAGATACTATAAATGTAAATAATTTTGTCATAACACTTTTAGATCTGATTATAATTAAATTTTATTTTGACAAAAAATCAATTCAGGGTCCTATTTGTACCATTTTGAAAAATACAGGGTCTATTTTGTCATTTAACAAAACAGAGGGTCTAATTGATAACTTTTGCAAAACACAGGGTCCAAAATGGTATTTACCCGAAGAATAACTTGACAGTGCCAAAACTCTGCAACCTCTTTTGCTTTTAAAGAATAAAGTATTTTTGGGGCACTGTTTACCCAAAAATTGTACTGTTTTCAGCTATACGCATTACGTGACAGGAATGAGATGCAAAATGGCCCTAAATTTGGTAACTAAGTTAGTAAATGTCTACTTTTTAAAAAAATTAAGAAAATTGTCAAATTTAATAAATTAGCTAATAAAAATTATAAAAATACATTTATCACATATTTTTTTAAAAATATATATAATAATAAAATTAAGTTACATAAGTTTTTTAGTATTGCATATTATTATATTGTAACAAAAATAAATAAATATATTAGATCATTTAAATATATACAGCAGTGTTAGATATATCGTAGTACAGAAAATTAATATACCGTAGTAATAAAACTATATACCACAAAGAAATTATGGCAATGCTAAATGTTGGGTATTTGGTTAATGGGCCAATGCTATTGGGCCTTCACTAGGCCTTTACTAACATGGTCTTGCTCAAGTTTGACTTAGAAATTAAAAGAAGTATGGTAAAATTTAAAGAATTTACTTTTTTTATAGCATATATTTTTTTGTATTTAGATTATGAATTTTTACAAATATTTACATTTTTATGTTTAAAATATGCATATTTCCATATTTTATTTTATTTTTGGTCCAATTAAGTTTTTGTCCTTTTTATTTTCTGTCTGATACGGATCAAACTTGAATTTAGAAAAAAGACTTTGAGATTTTTCACCACTCAAAGCAACAAAATCCTTTACAACAATCTAGAAAAATAAAAACACAAAACAATTTAAAAAAATCAAAAAAAAAATAAAACAAACAATAACCAAAAAATGAAATTTGAAAAAAAAAAATTACTTTCGGATTGTTAAACACACCCTGAATCAACTCACTAAACTCCGTTGTAGGGCTATTCTCCCAATTCAGAACACGAGGAATCTTGTTGCTAATTCTTTTGCGAAATCGAGGAGACAAAGACGGGATAATCTCGTACATCCAAATAAGAAATGCAATAGGAAATCCTTTAAGCTTGTAACCCTTCTCAATCATCTTCTTCTTAGCAAGATGTTTAAAGGTATTTTCCATCTTTTAATGCAATCTTCAAGTGATAAAAAGTCTTTTCCCACAATAATGTCCCCCATCCAAACCGATTAAACACTTCAATGTAATCATTACCATTAACCATAGCAAATATAAAGTTGTCAATCTTTTTCTCTTGGGGATAACCATACAAATACCCATCAAAGAAGTATACAAGAGCTATCTTCACATAAGCTTCGTCATCTTTCAACGCACCACTGAAGAAAACACTAGCAACTTCCTTCACAGTAAGCTTCTCAGTAAGCCCATGCATACAAAAAATATCCTCCTTGTAAGCAAGCAACTTCTTTGATTTGAAGAGATCAACATCATAGGATTTAGTACAATCCAAACCGGTTATTAGGGAAAACTCTTCAATTCCAAAACGAATAGCCTTGTCTCCCAATTTGAACCAAAGCTCAACATCATCCCTTTCGGTGTGAATCTGCCGCAAAAGAACGAGATGAATCAGCTATATCTGATAGTTAAAGTTGCTCGCATCAAGAAAATGGCCAAATGGAGACTTGTGAAACAACTCCTTCTGATCATCTGAAAGATTCTCATTGATATCATCGATGACATTATAAGGATTGTAAAGTTGTGGTTTCCTAGCAAACCTCTTCTTAACATCAATTTTAAAATAATATTCCTGTGAGAGAAAAAACAATATAAACAATCGAAATTAAAATTACGCAAAAAAAAAAAATCGAAAACTAGTTACCCACCACAAAGAGAAAAACTAAAAACTGAAAATAAAAACATATATATTAAAAAAAAAAACAGATTTAAATAAAACTGTAAATAGAAAACCTGTAACATGCAAAATAATAAATTAAAAAATCGGTTTCTTAAAAAAAAATAAAAATTACCAATGGAGCGTCAACAGCAAGAGCCTCGCTCTTCTTCTTGCCATGCGATTTGGAAATCGGTTTCTTCTTGACTTTCTTAGCAACATTAACAAGCTTCTGATCATCAGCAACATTAGGTTCACAAACTTTATCCTAAATAAACATAAAATACAAAACAGTTAAATGAAAATGAATAAAACAAAACTATTAACATAAACAAAAACAACCAAGAAATATAAGAAAAAAAGAAGACATACCAAATTAGAGTCCTCCACCACATCCTTAGTTTTACTTTTCTTTGACGCACTAGCGTCAAGATTACTAACAGCTTTCCTTTTCTTGCTTGAAACACCTTCTGCCACAACCTTCTGAGTCTGAAAATCATAATCACTCGCTGCTTGAAGGACATTAGTAGCCTTCTTACTGACTTTTTTACTACGGTGTTTGTGAGAAACATGATCAGTAACATCACATTTAACTTCTTGATTATCATCCTGAAAAATTAACAAACATATAAAACCGGTTTTATATAACATAGTGAATCCAATAACAAACATATATATGATAAAAACTAATATTCGAGGAACAAATACTTAGAAAATATAAACACAATTTAAATAACAAACCACATGTTGGGTTTTATGCCCTAAATAAAACTCATTTCAATATAATCAGATTTACTTATTAATATAGATCAGAAATAACATTTAATGTTGCATGGTTCACATGATTTATTTCATGATTATATGTACATAATGTATAAATTCATCTTAAACCCTTTTCACATACTTGATCTTTTGTTTATTGTCTTTGTCAACACATTGGAAAGTAAACATGACTATGTGAATAAAGTTTCCTAGATTTATCAGACATAGGGTTTTACTGATATGATAATCTACAACAGAGTTTACTTGCATTTGGAGAAATGCTATGTTCTTTCCAGAGCATTGGTTAAAGAAAAGCTCAGGTTGGATGCATGGAGTATGCATCGGAAAGGATCGATATTGAACTTTGACTTAGATTTATTAAACTTACCGTAATATCTATTCAAGTCAATATCCCCAAGTTGATCCTAGATCAAATGTTCTTAATCCTGTTATGATTAGGTTCAATCTTGAAAGGCTATTCGTGTTCTTTGATTTGTTAGTTAAGCCTACTTTTAGGTCAGGGTGATACGTACATTTTGGGAACACGGTAGTGCAATTGAGTGGGAGCGCTATCATAAACATGGAATCTATAGCTTCTATCTGGCGAATAGTAAGCAAAGGATGATCTCCTTCGAGCTTGACCAAACGAACATAAATGGTGGAGTACTCATTTCACATAAGCTGAAATATCATTTATACGGGGTCAAGTGTTTTAAGGAATAAATACATTGTAGGGTGTAACGGTAATTTAATCCCTTTACAGTGTAGATCATTCATATTGAGGATCATTGATCACATTAGGATTATAACAATGGATAACTAATGATGTGTCTATATGGTGGAACATATAGAGCATTCTATATACTGAGAGTGCAATTTTAAGTTCTATGCGTGGATTCAACGAAGAATTAATAAGTTAGTGAATTTTAGTGCTAAATTCTTGATCTACTTATTGGAAGCTCGGTTATATAGACCCATGGTCCCCCCACTAGTTGAGATAATATTGCTTGTATGACTCATGTAATTGGTTTTGATTAATCAATTATAATTCACAAATTAGAGTATGTCTATTTGTGAAATTTTCACTAAGTAAGGGCGAAATTGTAAAGAAAGAGTTTATAGGGGCATATTTGTTAATTATGATACTTTGTATGGTTCAATTAATAAATATGATAAATGACAATATTATTTAATAATTATTTATAGTTATTAAATAGTTAGAATTGGCATTTAAATGGTTGAATTAGGAAATTGGCATTTTTGAGAAAATCAGATACAAAAGGTGTTAAAATTGTAAAATTGCAAAAAACAAGGCCCAATCCACTAAGTGTATGGCCGGCCACCTTTGTAGCTATTTTAAGTTGATTTTTTCATTATTTTAATGCCATATAATTCAAATCTAACCCTAGTGGAATGCTATAAATAGATAGTGAAGGCTTCAGGAAAATTACACTTTTCTTCAGACTTTCTGAATCAGAAAAACTGAGCCTTCTCTCTCCCTATCTTTAGCTGACCACTCTCTCTCTTCTTCTTCAATATATTTCGAAATCCTTAGTGATTATAGTAGTGCCCACACACATCAAGTGATACCTCAATCATAGTGAGGAAGATCGTGAAGAAAGATCATCAGCAAAGGAGATTCAGCATCAAGGATTCAGAGAAAGAGATCCAGGTTCAGATATTGATAATGCTCTGCTACAGAAAGGAATCAAGGGCTAGATATCTGAACGGAAGGAGTCATTATATTCCACTGCACCCAATGTAAGGTTTCTTTAACTTTATATGTGTTTAATTTATCGTTTTAGAAAGTTCATACTTAGGATGTTAATAAACATACTTGTGAGTAGATTAAGATCCTGGTAAAATAATTTCCAACAACTGGTATCAGAGCCATGGTAATTGATTTACTTGCAAGAAATTTGGACTTTAAAACGATTGTTTGTATGTTCTTTGGATGGTATCATGTTGTATTGAGTGTTATTTGATGACTGATTGATGTTTGTGAAATTTTCGTGAAAAATAATTGCGATTTTATCTCTAGAATTATTTTTGTTGGATAGTATGAAAAAAATTAAGCAAGTTAGCCTTTTACAGAACTTAATTTGGATTTTATTTGAATTAGTTATGATTTTTTGAAGATTTGAAAAAATCGGGGCTGTGCTAATATTTTCCTGCGATCGCAAATCTGTCCGTACAGTTTCGAATTTTTTTGTTTTTCTTCGATTTTTCATGCTTTTTCATGGAATTAACTTCCAATTTTTTGTATAGTTTTGTATTTATACTATTACTATTCCTAATTCAATTCTAATTATCATTTTGAATTAATTTAATATTTTTTAAATTTAATTCAAGATATTAGTGTAATTTGAATTTGAATAGAATTGGTATCTATCTTCTTGCTTAAAAATCTATCTTATTTTTAAATTTGATTATATCTTATTTTTGTTTAAATTTAAGGTCAGATTTTATAAGATATTTATAAAATCTTTTAAGATATTTTTAAGATATCTTATCTTTTAAGATATTTTTAATTATATCTTATCTTTTAAGATTTTTTTTTAAAATTAAATCTTTTTAGATATTTTGACCTTATTTAAATTTAAAATAAGATATTTATAATCATGTAATTTTAAATAGATGTAAGATATTTTGCTAACTTTTAAATTTTGTTATTTTATTTATTTAAATTAAATTTAAAATCTGAAAAGATATTTCATTTATCTTTTCTAATTTTTATTTAATTTTTATTTTTAAAATAACATTTAAAATTTAAAAGTATTTAGCAAATTTTTGAAATGATATTTAGGTTGGTTGAAACCTAATTTTTCAAAATTGTAGGTTTAATTTTAAATTTATTTTTTTTAATTTTCGAATTTTTTCAAATTCTTTTAAAATTTTCAAAATTTTTTTTATTATTTAATTAATTATTTTCGAAATTAAATATTTAATTTAAAACTAAATAAATCCTACATCCAACTATCCAGCTAACCTTGTTGCAGGAGTATGTGTTTTAGCTTATGTGTAAGTTTTCAAAACCTATTATTACTTGATTGCAAATAGCCATGGTTACTTTTTGCCAGATCTAATGATCTGATGGCTCCCTTGATCAAGATAATAATTTGTAACAGGTATAATTTACAATCTTCTTTCATCTGTGTATGACCTAGCAACATGATAGGACCCATCCAAAGTGTGCCTGTGTGAGCCTATGTGTTTAATTTTATTATAGATGCATATAGGTTAATGTTGCTAAAATAAATTATCATAGTTATTGATAGAATTTATTTAGGCCCATTTAGTTTTTGGGCCTATTCAATTAATAACAGTTGTTCTTATTAAGGTTAAATTCCTCTCTTTTGGGCCTTGTGTGAGAGTTGGGAGCCATAGAAGTGGGTACGACATACTGAACCCAGCACCCCCTCACACAAACCACCCCAATTGTGAAGGCCCATTTGTCTGATTTGAACAACTGTACTAGGTTATAATTACACTAGTTTAACCTAATAAAAATTGATTAGCAACATAATTAATTTCATTTATTTTGAAATTAATTTAAGAAAATTATAGTTTAAAGAATTTTTTATTCTAAGCTAAACTATATGTATTTTCTTGTATTTAATTAAATATAGAATTATAACCATCTAGATTCTTTCTGGAACTTAATTTAAATTTTTCATTAAATATTCCTATTTAAGTTGATATTTAGTTATCTTCAACTAACCAACTTAAATCTGAATATCTTTTGAATTTCAAATTTCAAAATTAAGTTGAGGAATTTTAGGCATTGGTTATTAAGATTCTTTAGATATTTTTTAAGTTAATATATTTTCAAATATTAACTTAAATGGAATATTTTCAAATTAAGTGGTTACAACTTAATTTTTGATATTTAATTAAATTTAAATTTGAAAATATTTAAGTTCTAGATTTTTTCTAATACAACTTAAATTAGATATTTTTTCAAATTTTGTGGAAAAGATACTTAGTTAAATAAGATATTTTCTAGATAGTTATTTCTAGACTACTTATTATTTCTAATATTAAATAGGAAAATATTATACATTGTGAAATTAATTATTTTAAATAATTAATTTTGGTACAATTTATTTTAAGTATATTTTTCCTAGTATTAAACTAGAGACTAATAATTAAGCCTTCTCTACACTTAATTATTTATTTCTTGAATTTAATACATTTAATTAATTTGAAAATTGAATATCTAAGTTGATTTTCATCATCATACTTAAATATTTCTTTTTCATGACATTTAATTAAATAGAAAATTATTTTTAGTTGAAATTTATTTTTTCAACTAAATTTAAATAATTTTCAAAATATATTTTTTCTTTATTTTATTAATCAAATTTCGAAATTGCATTTATTAAATGCTGGAATTTCAAATTTTATTTGAAAAATAGATTAAGTTGTAAATTAATTATTTATTTTAATTAATTCTTGGATCAACTTAAATCAATAATTTTTTCATTTATTCATTAATTTAAAATAAATTGAATTAAAGTATATTATTAGAAATTGAATTAATTAGTCAAAAAAAAAAAATCTAGATAGATGATATTTTTGCTTGAAGTATTTTTCTAGTGTATTTAATTAAATAGAAAATTAATATTTAAGTTGATTTTCATCATCATACTTAAATATTTGAAATTTTTCTTATATATTTAATTAAATAGGAAAATTATATTTTTTGTTGTAAATTAATTTTATTAATTAATTTTGGGCCAACATTAAATTAGAATAAATTTTCTAGGATTTATTTTTTATTTTAACATGCATTTTTCGAAAAATTGTATTCTTAAATACTTTAATTTTTCGAAATGCAATATATATTTATAGAAAATAAAATTTGAGTTGTAAATTAATTTAAATTAATTTTGTAACAACTTAAATTGAACATTTTTCTAAATATTTATTGGAAATTATTACTAAGATGGAAATAATTCATGTTATTCTCATATCCATCGAAGTAAAATTTATAAATATTAAATTAAAATTTATATTTAGAATTTTTCATTCTAAATTGGAAATTTTAATTAAATAAATATATATTTAAAATAAATAGAATAAATAAAGAGAATCAAAGAAAATACAACTCTCTTTAAATAATGAGCTTTATTATTAAGATATTCGATCTCCATTGTGGGTTTTACACCGCGTTTGTTTTAGTGAGTAATCCTCCCTAATGGAGGAACGTTCATTAGCAATTTCGCACCGTTTAACCTCGCATGATAAGTAGTTTGTAAGTGTTTTGTATGGTATGGATCACCCTAATGGTGGCGACCATACTTGACTTGCAAATTATGAAACAATGGTGGAAGCTCATAAGATAGAATTGCCTTGACACTCGCCTAAACGGGACAACGCTGAATTCCAATCTTGATCGAATAAAAGGTTGCTAGAATGGTTATCATTTTAGATGAGCTGACAACTCTATTCAATGGATGATGCTTTGACTCTCGCCTAAACGGGATACTGTATCAGTTTGTTGAAAAACCTTAGAAATTATTTAGGATTGTAAGTTTTAGTATTTTCACTTGTCATTCCTACTTGCTATATGTTTATAATTTCTGAATTGTGTATGAATTTATATTGAATCATGTTATTTTCTGTTATTAAGTTGTAGTTTAATTTCGAATCTTCATTGTTGGTCTAACTTGGCTTGTTTATCTAATGAGATAAATCCCTAGTGGATTTTCACCATTAGACATACATAATAGCGTTAGATCTCGAAAGATAAATATTGTATATGCGACATCTAGCTGTTCATCAATTGATGACACCTTAGACTAGTATTTTTACGATATGAAACAAGAAGATTGTATAAATAAGATTACTTTGACTTTCGTTAATCGAAGCATCGTTGGATTCTTATTTAAACGAAATTATCCTAATTCCTCTTAGCTTATTCATTTCGAATTAGCTTCAAACATATCATTGGATGAATGGTCTATAAATCATTTCATGTCATTCTATATTTTCTCTTAAGAAATTAAATGACGCATATGATTATAATCCCGAAATTCTATTCCCAAATGATATAAATCCTCAATCTTAGAAATCTCCTACTTGTATGGGCAAATCAGACTTAGAGTTAAATTATTAGTGGTGGTCCAAGATAGAATTACTCATTATATTTGGTATAAATTTAAGTCTTTGACTTTAATTTTAGATTCCAAATAGAAATTTTCTTATATTTCTAATTCCAGAATACAATACAGTTACACTTTCTCAAGTGTTTAATATCCATCTTCTATTAATGGATTAAAACTGTATGGAATATGAGTTAGGTATTCTGTGACCAGGATCCACTTGCAATATTCTAAGAACTCTTTGATGTAACTAAATCTAAGTCATCAAAAGACACTACCACATTTTTTTTTAATCTATGGCATTTGTGTCTTGTTCATAGTGGATTTGACAAGATCAATCTCTGCAAAGAGTTAATATGCCTATATCCACTGAAAGTAGTTCATCTCATTCGCAGATGGATGTACATTGAGGGGTGGATATGAGTTTTTCGTTGTATTCTTAAAAAGATAACTCTAGATTATACCTTTTAGCAAAGAAATTTGAAATGTTTGAAAAATTTCATTAATTTCTAGCAATGGTTAAAACCATTAAGGTAAGTGGTTAAAGATCTTGCGAACTGATAGGGGTGGAGAAATAGTTCGTAGATATGCAGTTCAAAGATCATTAAATTGATTTTTGAATTATATCCAAACTTACCTCCGCAGAAATTTTGAGTTGCATGTTGATGATTAGTTACTAGTCGTTGCCTAATTCCTTCTATGGTAATACAATTTCAGAATGATGTAATGGTTGTATACTTAATGTAAATCATTACTAGATTCATGGATGACCTAATCAAAATCTTAAGAAAAGCTAGAACTGTTAACCATGGTTTCTTAGCTATTCTAAGTGATTAGGGGTGGACCATCCCATTGTCAATAGATAAGAAAGTGTTTGTTTAAACAAATACTACTTTTCTAAGATAATGACTAAGTCTGAAAACAAGTAGTAAATAAAGGAGATATTTTTTCTTGATTCCAAAAGTGTTCTATCATCTTATATAACATATGATGATCCCACTGCCTCTGTTGTCTTGTCACAACCGAAGAGGTCAATACCATTTAGTTTTCTTAGACATAATTCACGGTACCTTATCGTAGTGGGAGAGTTTCTAGGAACTCACCTTCTTATGACTTGGGAGACACTAGTGATTAAAATCCATTGTGAGTTTAAACAAGTAATGGATTGTCAAGATAAGAAACAAAGAAGAAAGCCAAAAGAACTATGGTTTAATCCATTCACATGGAATAACCTAAAGTTTTCTATTACAAGGACATAAAAGGAAATTTTCGTTTATAAGTCCATTCAGTGGACTTAACAAAACTTCCTGTTCCTAGTATTATAGGTTTGAGTTTATCTAAATCTATGGCTTGTGGTATACCTGGTAATTACTTACTCTAATGCAAGCAACTTACTTTAGTAAGATGCTGAAGCATTTTCTTTCTAATGGCAATCTATAGAAGCTTCACAACTTCTTAGACATAGATTTTATTTATCTAAGGAAAAGTCTCAACTATTCCAGAAAAGATAAAGCCATGAAAGAATTTCTTAAATCAACAGTGAGAGGTCTTAGATATGCTTTTGTATGCCTTAGACCAGATACCTGCTGTTGAGTGGGAGTAATGAGTAGGTATCAGATTAATCCAGGAGAAGAACATTGGAAGACAATCAAGTAAATCTTAAGATTAAGAAGAGGAACTATATGTTAGTCTATAAGGGTGTGTTTAAAACTCTTAGACTACACCACATCAGATTTCGTAATTTGCCTTTGTGCTAGTAAATCTTTCTGATAAGATGGTGGTTACTCTGGGGGTGGAATAGTGATTTTGGAGAAGTGTAAAAACCTATCTGAAGTCTCTAGGTCTACCAGAGAGGGACTGAATGTTAAAGTTGCAGAAAGGTACTTATTCAGTCTAAGGAAAGTTCTATACATCTTTGGCACCATTCCAAATTGCCTTAAACTACTAGTGTTAATTTCCTCATTAACCAAAAGTAGTTGCCAAAGGTATAGAATCCAGTATCCCAAGAGAGTAAGACATATAGAGAGGAATTTCACATTATCAATGATTTTGTGATTAAAGGAAGAGTAATGGTGGAGAAAAGGTTTTGGTTAACTCAACCTTTCAGTTCCTATTACAAGGAGTTTACTACTACTACACTTGATTTGTATATCAAGGTGTTGAGATTATTTGAAATGCACTTTTTGTTTTATATTAGTGCAAGTGGGAGTTTGTTGGGTTTTATGCCCTAAATAAAACTCATTTCAATATAATCAGATTTACTTATTAATATAGATCAGAAATAACATTTAATGTTGCATGGTTCACATGATTTATTTCATGATTATATGTACATAATGTATAAATTCATCTTAAACCCTTTTCACATACTTGATCCTGTTTATTGTGCTGTCAACACATTGGAAAGTAAACATGACTATGTGAATAAAGTTTCCTAGATTTATCAGACATAGGGTTTTACTGATATGATAATCTACAACAGAGTTTACTTGCATTTGGAGAAATGCTATGTTCTTTCCAGAGCATTGGTTAAAGAAAAGCTCAGGTTGGATGCATGGAGTATGCATCGGAAGGGACCGATATTGAACTTTGACTTAGATTTATTAAACTTACCGTAATATCTATTCAAGTCAATATCGCCAAGTTGATCCTAGATCAAATGTTCTTAATCCTGTTATGATTAGGCTCAATCTTTAAAGGCTATTCGTGTTCTTTGATTTGTTAGTTAAGCCTACTTTTAGGTCAGGGTGATACGTACATTTTGGGAACACGGTAGTGCAATTGAGTGGGAGCGCTATCATAAACATGGAATCTATAGCTTCTATCTGGCGAATAGTAAGCAAAGGATGATCTCCTTCGAGCTTGACCAAACGAACATAAATGGTGGAGTACTCATTTCACATAAGCTGAAATATCATTTATACGGGGTCAAGTGTTTTAAGGAATAAATACATTGTAGGGTGTAACGGTAATTTAATCCCTTTACAGTGTAGATCATTCATATAGAGGATCATTGATCACATTAGGATTATAACAATGGATAACTAATGATGTGTCTATATGGTGGAACATATAGAGCATTCTATATACTGAGAGTGCAATTCTAAGTTCTATGCGTGGATTCAACGAAGAATTAATAAGTTAGTGAATTTTAGTGCTAAATTCTTGATCTACTTATTGGAAGCTCGGTTATATAGACCCTTGGTCCCCCCACTAGTTGAGATAATATTGCTTGTATGACTCATGTAATTGGTTTTGATTAATCAATTATAATTCACAAATTAGAGTATGTCTATTTGTGAAATTTTCACTAAGTAAGGGCGAAATTGTAAAGAAAGAGTTTATAGGGGCATATTTGTTAATTATGATACTTTGTATGGTTCAATTAATAAATATGATAAATGACAATATTATTTAATAATTATTTATAGTTATTAAATAGTTAGAATTGGCATTTAAATGGTTGAATTAGGAAATTGGCATTTTTGAGAAAATCAGATACAAAAGGTGTTAAAATTGTAAAATTGCAAAAAGCAAGGCCCAACCACTAAGTGTATGGCCGGCCACCTTTGTAGCTATTTTAAGTTGATTTTTTCATTATTTTAATGTCATATAATTCAAATCTAACCCTAGTGGAATGCTATAAATAGATAGTGAAGGCTTCAGGAAAATTACACTTTTCTTCAGACTTTCTGAATCAGAAAAACTGAGCCTTCTCTCTCCCTATCTTTAGCTGACCACTCTCTCTCTTCTTCTTCAATATATTTCGAAATCCTTAGTGATTAGAGTAGTGCCCACACACATCAAGTGATACCTCAATCATAGTGAGGAAGATCGTGAAGAAAGATCATCAGCAAAGGAGATTCAGCATCAAGGATTCAGAGAAAGAGATCCAAGTTCAGATATTGATAATGCTCTGCTACAGAAAGGAATCAAGGGCTAGATATCTGAACGGAAGGAGTCATTATATTCCGCTGCACCCAATGTAAGGTTTCTTTAACTTTATATGTGTTTAATTTATCGTTTTAGAAAGTTCATATTTAGGATGTTAATAAACATACTTGTGAGTAGATCTAAGATCGTGGTAAAATAATTTCCAACACCACAATGGAACATAAAATACATGCAAAACCGGATTCAGTAAAATATAATACATACGTTAAGTTTCCGGGGAGATCTTCTCGTTGGAGCTTTCAAGGGAATATCTTCCCCAACATTACCATCCTTAAACAAAACAAGTAAAAACCAGTTTCATCCCAATAAAATAAATAAAGAAAAACATGAATAAAGAGAAAAAGAAAAACATATTCAAAAAACACATATAACATACTTTGGATTTACGAGGAGACTTCCTTGTTTTTACTTCAACAGTATTTTCTTCTTCGACAGAACGAACCTAATAAAAAAATAAAATAAAACCAGTTTCATAAAAATAAAAAAAAAAAACAACAAACATAAATACTAAACACCGGTTTCAATACAAACTAAAACATACTTTAGCTTTACTAGAAGATTTTTTTGGTCGGCCTTTAGCCTTCGTAGTCGGCTCAACCTTTTCACCAACAGATCGCACTTTTGAGTCAGATTCACTCTCCATCTGATGAAAAAACAAAACACCAAATAAACATTAGACACAAACAACAAAATCAAACCTAAAATTTAACATGAAAACCAGATTCAAACAATATCGAAACAAAACAACAAATAAAAAACCAAAACAAAAAAAAAACATAACAACAAGTTCCTCAATAGTAATTAACTAAATAAATAAACTAATAATCCAGCCAAAAAGAAACCAAATAAAAGATTAAAGCATTTTGCAACAACAAACTTAAAACCACCTACACACCAAATATCACATAATGCACAAATAAAGCGAATCTAGAATATAAATCGAACTCCAGAAACTGGTTTTTAGCTGATTCCAAATTAGGTATCCGATAAACCCAAACAACACCTGATATAAAAATTGTAATCTTGATATAGAAACAGGTTTTCCAATGACAATTTTTAAAATCACAGAACGCACAAATAACACAAATCAATCTCTAGAAACTAATTTTGGACATGTTTCTAACCATGTTTTATACACCTTTCTGAGAAAAGCTACCTAATAAACTTGAGCTTTCTCAACATTGATCATAGGCAGTAGCTCTAGGTTCTTATCTTTTTCCTCCTCATCATTAATGTTAATGGATGCAAAATTATTGGTCAAAAGATCCGAAGGGATGATAGCCTCAGATTGACCAGACTTGGGGACCAAAAATATCAAAGACAAAGTCGAAAACCTCAAAACATTCCTAATGAGAACAACCAACCATAAGTTTGTAAAGTCATTTCTAGTGACATGAAACAGATGAAGCACCATTCCACCACCCCATTTTGAGGTTAAGGAGCCAAGGCTATCAATGCACATAAGAAGGGCAAAGAAGGTGCCTTCGATTCTAAGAGGGCAGAGTCGACAGCTTAACACGATCATAGGCATCCATCAAATTCTGCTCACAATTCTACAAACACATTCTTCCATAATCACAAACAAGTAGTCTGGGATTCCGAGGGCTAAGTTCCACCTAAGGATGAACATGAGGTCCAACATTCCACACACACTATAACACAGAAACCCAGAAACATAGAAACCCATAAACATAAAAACCCAGAAACACAGAAAATCATGAGGTCCTACCATAGCTTTTCTCATAATGGTCAAAACATAGAAACCCATTTTCAAAATAACACATAATGTCGGCTTATTAAACTGAAAAGAAACCAACAAAAAAACGAAATCAAAAATTTCAAAAAATACACAACAACAAACACTATTCACTTCGGTTTATTCATTTTCTAAAAAAGAAGATCAACTAAAAACTAAAAACACTAAAATGGTAATTAGTAAAGAGCAAAATGAAAAAAGAAAAAACGAAGCTCCATTAACAACCCAAAAAACTTCAACAAACACATAAATCAAAATGGAAAAAAAAACCCTAAAATCTGTAAAATAATAAAATGGAAAGAAAGAATCAATACCTTGAAGATAAGTCGAACAATGCAACCTCCAAGTTGTAAAATGAGCAATGTCGTCCCCTCGTCCAAAATCGCTAGCCAAGGCAAAACCAGAGAAGAAAACGTAGAAGAAAAGAGGAGAGAGGGGAGTGAGAAATGAGAGGGAGATAGCTAAAGAAATAGGCGGTTTAGTGTTTATAGGGATGAATTGAAAACTCAAAAAGTAAGTTAAAATGGGGAAGCAACCATCAAATCGTAATGCTTACATGCAAAAACCCTCTACAATAAGCAACTATCTTCAAAAAAAACTGAACCAAAAATTTAAACACCTAAAATTACTAAAATAACCTAAATAAAATACAATACACACAATATGGGCTTTTGGCAAAATTATTCCAGCCGTAAGGGCTTTAAAATCCCATAAACTATGGCCAAAGTTTAAAAAAGCCATATAAATGGGTCCATAGTTAAATATGCCATATTTATCATAAAAGGTTTAAAAAAACCATACACCACGTAAATTCTACTATTTTGTACCCTATTCACCCAACAACTAAAAGAGGGACTAAGTACATACCTCCTTGATGAACATGATACAACTGCCATTTTTGAAAAAGAAGTAATTGCAGAAGAAAAGTACAACAGAGGAAGGAAAGAGAGGGGGGACCAAAGTGCAAAGAGAGAAGGTACACAAGCTTTTGTGTTTGATTTTCTTTTACTTTCCCTTATGATTTTTCTTTCTTCTTTTCTTTTCTTGTTTCTTTTATTTAGATATTAAAACTTGTTGAATTGTAAACAAAGGACATCAGCCATGGAGAAATACTTTTTAGTTTGGATTTTATTTTCTTATTTGAATATGAGCTAGACTTTTTGAGATTTGAATGGCTATGTACTTTTATGTTGGGTATGATTAATTTTTAAGCTTATTTTAGCATCTTTACCTTTATTCATTCAAGTGAGCTTGCCATTTTATTTGATTGTTAGTTCTTGGCCATGAGTAGCAATTTGTTAAGCTAGATCTTATTCTGGAAGGGCTAGATCTAGTAGTTAAACTTGGATGGAGCAAGAGAAATCCTAGATTTAGGTTTTCCTTTGTAAGTGGAATAGAAATATTTCATTTACCTTGCATAACTTAAGAATTGATGTTTCAATAGTATTTTGCTTGCTGGTTTGATATAGGATTATATTGAGCTAAGTGGTAGACATTAATTTGTGAGTTTTGGAAAATTCTCATAAGCCTGGAAGAATTTATGTTATCTCTGTGTCAAAATGCTAGAATAATGCTGAACCGATGCTGTAATAACTAGGAAAAAACTTGACTAGGCGGGAATAGCTATTCAAGCCACTTTTTATCATATTACATTTCTTGCGAATAATTTTCTTGCAACAATAGCATTAATTTTAGCAAGTTTAATTATAGTTATTTTAATTTTGAATCATTGCTCAACCATTCTCATATTTTTTTTCTTTTTGCTTTAAGTTGTAATTAGTTGGTTTTACATCGTATTTTGTTTACAATCTTTGTGGAGACAATCTTACTTATCACTTTATTACTTGTGTGATTACGTATACTTGCGTACAAAAATTTTCACAAAAAGTTTTTGGCATCGTTGCCGGGTGTCACGGGCTCACCTTTTCAGGCAGCGGAACACCCGTGCGGCACCTTGACTTCTCTAAGCCAAGGTCAGCCTTCCAACCATCCGAGTAACAATGGGCTCACTTTTCGCGCGGCCGTGTGCCTCGTGCACACTTCCGTCTCTCGAACAACTCCCGCCGAGTCATGCTCGCAAGCATCCATGAGTGCATCCATGCATCGAGGCTCTCTAGCCAAGATACTCACACTGTCCATAGGTTCCCACCATGGTCAGACAAATCCCAACAACGACGCTCACCTTGTCACTCGTGACCAAGGTAGCATGTGTGGCGAGATGCCAACACCAAGCCAACGTGCCAACGCCTCTATCATGCCCCATTCGATACTATCCGAATAGTCTCCCTCGTCGCCCAAGGACTCCCATATGTCCATGGACCAATCCTCAAGGCGCCATGCCTCCACGCATGTTGGCAGGCCCTCAAGACAAGCCACCAAACCAGTTGCATACATTAGACCTCTGTCCTTTTCCAACATGGTACATCCGTCCCATGCGCGTATGTAAACTAGCCCACGAATGACTACCCGTGTCATCTCGTGTTGAGACTCGTGGCCTAGGCGCACCACGACGTCTCTTGGAGGATCTAGGCCACGTCTCGTGCAAGCGGCATACCGGCAAGCCAAGGGAAACGTACCATTGAACCTCTGGCGGCATTCTTCGACGCACTACCGGGTCGGCCCGATAATGTCCATGAGTACTCCAACTCATGGAGACATATGAGTCCCCTCGTGGTCCTCATATGCCCGCCCTACTAGTCCCCACTGGCTAGTAGTAGCTCACTTAGCACCAAGGTGCAAGGGGTGGTGGAGAGCTGACACCAGGGTACCCCCCTTAAAGAGCATTCTGAGCTTTTAGCCTTCTACCAGGAACATAGATGATTTTTGCTCTGTAGACATATGGGAAGCACCATATACCAAATCACCTAGTTTCGCCAAACCGATTGCACCATTCTATTTGTAGACCCAAATAAATGGCGAATACTAAGTCCCGTCCCGATCCGGACAATATTGAAGATATTTACGAAAATGCCACTGCATACAAACTAAGCATCAGCATGCCACCTGCATGCACCACAACATGCGCCACCACTTGGCCAACTTGTGGGCATCACTTAGCTTGTAACGTGCCATCATAGACTGCACGTAACATTCTCCCCCACTTCAACATGTCGATGCCCTCATCGACGGACCGCAGGCAAATCTCCCTGATCTCGACTCTTAAGCTTACCCCACGCTTCTCCAAACATGAACTCCTCTGAGTCCATCACGACGTCCTTCCAGTCAACCAAGTAGCCCTTGCAACACTGACCCGGAAGCTACCACATCCTCTGATTGTAGCTCACTCGCCAATCGTCCAATGCATACTCCTTTCGACAAGGACCAAGTATGGTGCACCCCTCGGGGTGAGGTTCGCAAACCAACCGTTCCCAACGGCACCTACAAAACCCGCTTCCACTGAAGCCCTGAAGCCAAGTCCCTCTGGACAAGTCCCTTTGGAAACTACACACGCCAACTCTATGGCGCACCATCCTCCTGATGGCAATCGAGCAAGACACTCTCATCGCAGGATAAAGTTTGGTGCGTCCCACCTGGACGAGGCTCGCAAGCCAACTGCACCCAATGCAGCACCAAGTGCACTCTTGCACCCAATTTCTTCGCGAAGTTGACAACATTGGCCCTCCGGCCCAACCGCATACCCACGGCTACATGCAAAGGTCCCACTGACCCACTGCATACTTGCTCCTCTGAGCTCCTGCTTGTGTCGGCTCCCAAAATTGTGTCACAAGTTTATCTCCCAAAATCAACCCTGCATCCTCTGATGACTCGCTAACTTTCGACAAACTTGCTGACACCCAGTCTTACTCTTAAGACTTGAAGTCATCCCAATCCGCTATCTCCCATCGACATATGTTCTCTGAACCATTCGGCTTACAGTGTCCCATACAACACCAGTGTTCCCATAAACACAAAACATGCCCATAACATGCCGCAAACTAGCTCAGTCTTGATCTCAGTCTACGCCCTTGCATATTGTCTATCTACAGCTTGCAGCAATCATGCAAGTCTTCACCCTGAACAACTAATCTGTTGTAGTGTTTCCCTCTGGATCACACACCAAAACTGAACAAGTACCCTGATTCTTCAAACACATGAATTAGTGGGCTCCCCCACTTCAACTTGGGAAGCAACTTCTCTCTTAGAGGAATATCCCTCAAGATATAGCTCGCAAGCTAACCGCATACTCGCATACGGTTCCTCCACTCCACATTTCACTTTGATGAAGATGTTAAACTAATGCCTCGGTCATTCTGACTCTTCGCCCCTCGACATTTCAATGTTGCCTTAGTACCTTAGTCCTGCTGACTTTCGCCTTAGGCCAACATAGCCACGATGTTAACTTAGTACCTGAGTCTCGTAGACTTTCACCCTAGATAACTGGCTCTGCCTGTGTCCTGAGTCTTCTTGACTTTACATCCTGAACAACAATCAATCTCCATGATACTCATCTCGATGCTTGTAATGAATGACTAGTCTTGTTGAGTGAACCGTGAAGGTCTCTCCCCCACTTCATCTGTTGGCGTCCTCGACAACGTGCCCACACGCAAATGTCTGACTGTCCAACTTTTCATGCACACCATGTCATCTAAAAGTGCATCCCGCAGGATGTGACTCTCGAGTCAACTATTTCATTAGCACCCCTGTCGATTTCCACATGCATGCACTAACTTCCCACTCGACCATCCAACTGATTCACACTTGCATCACGCCCTTCTGGCTCCCACGGTGTACTAAGTTCCAATGACGCAGCCCTCTGGCCTTCATGCAAACTGTAGCACCCTTTCTCGACCTTCGCAGGCCAACATGACTACTAAGTCTCACTGGCACGGCCCTCTGGCCTCCACACAAACTCTAGCGCCATCTCAATGCTTGCGCTCGGTCTTCTCAGCCCTGCTGGCTTCCTTGATGCCTTTATTCCACAACTCCGCGTCTCTATCGATGTCTTTGTGTGACTTACGCCCCCCTGGCGATTTAACAAGCCAACACATTCCACTCAACTGCCTCGGCGCTTCCATATAGATCAAATAAAACTCGCATACAAACACCTCCAAGTACAACCATCCTCTGACGATTGCGGCCTCTGCCTGCCTTGGTCTCCATGTGCGTCCCTCTCGACACACAATGTAGCAACTGAAGTATTCCATGTCTGTCCCCATCTGAACTATATCAGTTATCAACTCTCGACCTCTGTCGTGACTAACAAGAATCTGACGGTCCCTGCACTACTTCCACACTCCTGCCAGCAAGCTTCCTTTTCAACAAAAGCGCCTCCTGCGGCTTACAATGTCACTCAGGCAAACTTGGCCTAGTGTACCAAGCATACAACATGGACTATCCCCTCAACCTTGTTCTATGCCAACGAGTTTCAAACATTTTGTTGCGCCCCTCAACAGTTGCATGTGGTAGTTGTCTGTCTAGCATCCCTGAACTTAACTCGAAGCAACCATCCATGTCTCCTCTTTAGGATGTCCAGTATTCCCATGAAGAGAAGCAACCAAGTCTTAACTCCATCTCAGCCTACTGATCCTCTTTAAAAGACTAACTGGCTCAACGACGTCTTGTTCCAACATTCGGACCATCTCGATCCGTCCACACGCCTACATCCTCTCTAGGATAGGCCAACCAGGTTCACCTCCCACTGAGATGAACCTGGCTCTGATACCAACTGTCACGGGCTCACCTTTTCAGGCAGCGGAACACCCGTGCGGCACCTTGACTTCTCTAAGCCAAGGTCAGCCTTCCAACCATCCGAGTAACAATGGGCTCATTTTTCGCGCGGCCGTGTGCCTCGTGCACACTTCCGTCTCTCGAACAACTCCCGCCGAGTCATGCTCGCAAGCATCCATGAGTGCATCCATGCATCGAGGCTCTCTAGCCAAGATACTCACACTGTCCATAGGTTCCCACCATGGTCAGACAAATCCCAACACCGACGCTCACCTTGTCACTCGTGACCAAGGTAGCATGTGTGGCGAGATGCCAACACCAAGCCAACGTGCCAACGCCTCTATCATGCCCCATTCGATACTGTCCGAATAGTCTCCCTCGTCGCCCAAGGACTCCCATACGTCCATGGACCAATCCTCAAGGCGCCATGCCTCCACGCATGTTGGCAGGCCCTCAAGACAAGCCACCAAACCAGTTGCATACATTAGACCTCTGTCCTTTTCCAACATGGTACATCCGTCCCATGCGCGTATGTAAACTAGCCCACGAATGACTACCCGTGTCATCTCGTGTTGAGACTCGTGGCCTAGGCGCACCACGACGTCTCTTGGAGGATCTAGGCCACGTCTCGTGCAAGCGGCATACCGGCAAGCCAAGGGAAACGTACCATTGAACCTCTGGCGGCATTCTTCGACGCACTACCGGGTCGGCCCGATAATGTCCATGAGTACTCCAACTCATGGAGACATATGAGTCCCCTCGTGGTCCTCATATGCCCGCCCTACTAGTCCCCACTGGCTAGTAGTAGCTCACTTAGCACCAAGGTGCAAGGGGTGGTGGAGAGCTGACACCAGGGTACCCCCCTTAAAGAGCATTCTGAGCTTTTAGCCTTCTACCAGGAACATAGATGATTTTTGCTCTGTAGACATATGGGAAGCACCATATACCAAATCACCTAGTTTCGCCAAACCGATTGCACCATTCTATTTGTAGACCCAAATAAATGGCGAATACCAAGTCCCGTCCCGATCCGGACAATATTGAAGATATTTACGAAAATGCCACTGCATACAAACTAAGCATCAGCATGCCACCTGCATGCACCACAACATGCGCCACCACTTGGCCAACTTGTGGGCATCACTTAGCTTGTAACGTGCCATCATAGACTGCACGTAACACCGGGGGTTGAAACTAAAAATTGTGTATTATCAACTATTTTGCAATTTGTTTTCTTGTTTGAGATTCTAATCCTATGTTGGTGCGCTGAATTTTTCTTTTGCGTGTGTAATTTAGTGCATGAACGAGCAAGAAGAAGACCTTGAACTAGCTCCTATTGACCCCGAAATTGAACGCACTTTCAAACAAAGGAGAAAAGGAATAAAAGGCTAAAAAATGCTGCAATATGACCGGTGGGTTTCAAGTTGGGGGTGCTCATAATAGTGCCAATCCTATTGCCTTGGTCGATGATAGAGCCCGAGCAATAAGAGAGTATGCAGCCCCCATGTTCAACGAGCTTAATCTGGGTATTGTGAGACTCGAAATCCAAGCACCTCACTTTGAGCTCAAGCCCGTCATCTTTCAAATGCTCCAAATGGTTGGTCAATTTGGTGGGCTGGCAACGGAAGATCTTCACATCCATATTCGCTCATCCTTGGAGGTGAGTGACTCTTTCAAGCTACAAGGAGTAAGTGAAGAGGCTTTAAGGTTGAAGTTGTTCCCATTTTCCTTGAGGGATCGAGCTAGAGCATGGCTCAATACCCTTCCTCCCGATTCTGAGTTGTTGTGTATTATTTGTTGTTATTCATTTTGTTGTGGAACCGGTTCCATTTTAATTTATATTTAAGACATCTACTTCTAGTGACTTTTACGGTAACGTGACTTTTTCAGTATTAGTGACTTTTCTGGCGAAACTTATTATTAAAAATTTTATCAAATTTACGTATCGTCTTTTTTTAAAGTTTTCCATATTTTTTATAAGAATCATATATGGGTTCCATCTCAAAATAAATTAGTGATGAGTGGAGTAGTCCATGTTTTTATATATGACTCAATACTTTTATATTTAATCTATGTGGGACAAGATTTTCAATTAATTTTAAATATTAATTATTTTTTAATCTCATATTTTTTTTTAAATTATTTATTTATGCTATATAAAAATAAACTCTATTAACCTTTTTTATATTTATGAATAATCCCCTTTTTTCTTTCTATATTGTTAATGGGACTTAAGGAAACCCAGTTTAACATGAGATATAATATACAATTTAATAGTCTTATTTATTTTACTTTGATAATACAAAAAATTTTACTTTTAACAATAAAATTTATGACTAATTACAAATCATCATTCTTATGTTGTGATTAAAAAAGTTGTGGCTAAAAGTACAAATTTTTGTGACTAAATGTGTTTTTGTTGTGACTAAAAGTCACATTTAGCCACAAAAAATTTATGTTCTTACTAAAAAATTATCACTAAAAGAACTATTTTTTTTGTAGTGCATGCTAGAAATTATAGAAAACTTTTAATCAATTATAAAAAAAGTATGCCATGCTAGACATTTTAGTGTCTTTAACAATGTTCTATATAATAAGATAATAATACAACAAACGACACGTACAATAATGAGAGGTTGGGTAACAGGAGTTTCATTAAAGGGCGAAGGGTAAACCCCAAACTTTGTGGCATTTGATTACATCTTTCATTGAGTACTTGTACTATTGTTGCTAATTTAGTTTGAGCATTGCTATAAACCACCCTTCTACATCAATAAGCATATGCATCTTTCTCTTCTTAATTATATAGACAAATATAATGCCCACACACACTCTTTTCAGCCTACATATATATATATATAAAGAGAGAGAGGATGTAACTATTATTTATTAATTAAAAGGTTACAAAACATAAGGTAAGAGGGAAAGAGAAAAGCTGTATACATAGAGTACATACATAATTGATGCTAGGCTAAGTAGAGAAGAAAGTAAACACAAAATTATTATCAGTACTAACACCAAGAGAATGATGAGGATGAGGTTTCTTCATCATAATATTCTTCTTGCTCTTGTTCCTGTTCCTGTTCTGCATCATCATCACCATGATATTCTCCTCCACCTCATGACTATTATTATAATTATTATGATCATCATCATCTGCCTTCTTTGAGCTTGTACTCTTCATTCCATTCCCTTTGCCTGATGATAAAGCTGCTTTTCTCTCCACTCTTCTCCTCATTACGTACTCTTCAGGAATGAATACATCCATATTTAACTAATCTTGAAGATTTTGTTCTCCAATATAGGAAATGAAATTTATTATGTCCCCCAACTTTGTTGAGATATGGAAAATATATATAGCATATTTTGCTCCTCTTTAATTATTAACTCTAATAAAGTACCCCTTAGCTGGGAGTGAAGAGAGAGAGAGAGAATATGAGTAACATAGGAAATTAAAGTTGATGTGATACCATGGGCGTTTTGGGATGAGTATACCCCATGTTTTTTTTTTCTTAATTTTTTTTAATTCAAAGCAAAACAGTGTATATTAATTCGCCAAATTAACGAAATTTCCAAAGTGCAGTGGATGTAGTAGTAGTGTACACACTTGGGTTTTGGAAATGAATTAAAAAATAAATAATAAATTAAATAAAAAGTGTGAGTAATAGTAAGGACATAACAACATTACAAATGTAATTGTACGCAGAGAGCATGTGTAAAGTTAGACAACTTTGTGTTTAGACGAGTGTCTGCAGTTTTACACTACAACGGTTTCTTTTCTCTTCTCTTTCTCTTCACTCAACTCTCTCAACTCAACAACCCTCCCTTCGTTCCTTTAAACAGATAAATATTTTTCTTTATATTATTTTTAGAAGAAATTATACTCTATACTATTTTTATATTGTCCTCTTTTATTTTTACTCTTTTTTTAAAGTCTATCATTTTTACCTCTTTTTTTAAACATTGTGCTAATTTTACCCCTGTCACTTCAAGATACTCTCCATGTGACTCTCTTATGTCAAGGTATTTTGGGTACAATACATATAAAAATAGGTATGTTTCGAATAAATATAAAATTAAAAGTAAATTTGATTAATTGATTAATAAAAGTGGTATTTTTCAACTTACTCCTATTATTTATTAGGTAACTAAGCGGTGCATCCCCAGTGTTGGCTAACTTTTGTAAATTATACATATGTATATTATATTATATTAAATAATTTTTACTGCAATCAATCAAAAATTACTTAAAATTTAATTAAAAAGTTATTATGTAATAAGAAAATAATTGATTAGCATAATAGAAATTTTTTTTGGCTATTATATAATTTTTGGTTGTTAGTTGTTACATAATAATTAATAACTTGTGTGTTTTTCTATTAGTCAAAATATAAAAATCTCAAAATATTGAAAAATAGAATAAAACAATTATAGAATGTCACATAAATTTGTTTGTGCATTCCTTTATATATATATATATATAATTATTATATATATATTGTAAAGCCCGCTTAGTTAATTTGGAAATTAGCAGCTGTTTATGTTTAATTATGAAATTATTTATAGCTATTTAAATAATTTATTACTGTTATTTATGGAATTCAGAAATGCATGATTAGGTCATCAGCAGTTTTTATATTTCGCATTTCCGGTGTCCGGTATTTTGGAACTCGGCGTTTGGCTCAGTAGAAATCACAACTTAGTATGTTAATAGTTTGGGGACGGGTTTTAGACATTGGGAATGTCGGGAATGACCGGGAATTTAGAATTTCCCAAAATACCCCTTTAGTGTGTTTTATGTGATTTTATGGTGGAGGGGCAAAATGGTCTTTTTGCCCCAATGACTTTTTGTCTTTTAGTGATTTTTAAATGGAAATTAAATATTATTTGGTTATTTTTAGTTGGCTGAAATAAGTTTAGTTAAATGGCATTATTCTTTTAATTTCTTTCATTTTTCATCACTTAGAGAAAAAAATAGAAATTTTCAAGAAAACTCTCTCTCTTTTCCTCTCATTTTCGGCTGGTGCATGGGATTCAAAGGGCTGGATTTTGTCAATCTTTCAAGTGAATTTTCATCCTAAATCTAAGCATTTTCCAAGCTAGGTTAGCTCTCTTGATTTCTTCCTTTAAATTTTGAAAAAAATGATGAAAAAGTTGAGTAAATGCTTGTTTATTTGAAGTTCTTGCTGCTGTGAATTGTTGTTGTTTTCTAAAGTTTATCTTGCTATTTTTTAAGTAATTTAGAGCTAGTGTATGCATGTTGATTACTTGGAATTATGTTTTGGGAGTTTTTAGTTCAAGAGCATGATTTTTGAAAATGTATGTGAATCTGTAAATTCTTGTTTGTGGTTGATCATTTTCATTTTCAGAGGCTTAGTTATGCATATTTATGTAGGTTTGATCTAGCTTGATTGCATGTTAGTGGATTTTAATCAAGTTTGAGTTTTGGAACTCAAAGCTTGGTCTTTAATGGCATTTTGTGATTCTGTGAGTTCTGGGTGATTTTGTTGCCTTTGAATGGTTATTTGGGGTATATAGATCAGGTCTGGAAGGTCTTGCATGATTTGGGTTAGATTTGATCGAGTTATGAATTTTGAAAAATTCTGCCGAGGAACCGGAATTCGGTTGTGCAACGGAATTCGGATGGGTGTCCGATAATTCCCGAACCGGAATTCGGTTGGGCAACCGGTCTAGGTTGGGGAATTTTTCCGAACCCTAGTTTTCCTCGTTTTTATGTTTTCAGGGGTATTGCCATGCTTTTTATCGATAGGGAAACTTTTAGTTCCTAGTTTTTGTACCCGGGAAGTGATTTAGCGTGTCACTTATAGCGTTGTGATTTTTATGGTTTAGGAGCTGTGTCCGCCGCTCGGCTTCGGTTCCGGTCGGGTTGACCGGCACACCTGAAATCGGAATCCAGGTAAGATTAGTATAACAGTATGCATATGTAGATTACATGTTTAGCGTGCATGTAGGAAGCTTGCTAGATTACATTAGTCATGTATTTAGGCTTCGAACCATCCAACCTGTCACGTCGGTACAGGCTGGAGTATGACCAGCAGCCGGAGTATGACCGGTTTGACCGATCAGCCGACACTTGGTTGGTGGTTCGGTGCTATTGACCTATCCGTCGGTACAGTGGAGTATGACCGGCGGCGGAGTATGGCCGGTTCGGCCGATCGGGAGGATACTTGTCAATAGTACCGTCCCCTGAACGTTCAAAACTCAGTACCATGTTGGACATGGCAGTAGTAGCTCAGTACCATGTTGGACATGGCAGTAGCGGGACTCAGTATCGTGTTGGACACGGCAGTCAGTTTTATGTATGATATTATTATGCTTTTCTTACTGAGTCTGTCGACTCACAGTTTATGTTCATGTGTAGGTAAAGGCAAGGCTGTAGCTGATGGACCGTGAGCGAGCTTATGAGATTGTACATGTCGGGGCGGTTAGGCCTGGAGCGTACGATCCTCGGGACAGCACGGCTGAGATTTTTGTAACTGTCGTTAGACGACTTTCATTTTGATGTAAAAGTTGAACAGTTAAAACGTTTGTAAATGATTTTATAAATCGGGATCCCGAGACTTTTATAATATGTTTTACAAGTTTAATCAAAAAGCAAAAATTTAATTAATCACGTTTTTCCATAAACCTCGTTGAATAGCGGCAAATTTTGCACAATACGTTTAAAAATCACGTAATACGCCTAAGATAGTTAGGGTGTTACAATTTGGTATCAGAGCCGCCAGGTTGTCTTCCGAAGATCGTCACGACATGTACAATCATCATCAGCAGTTAGCTCGGTTCACGGTTCAGTAAGCCTTTATTGCTTTAGTAGTTTATTTTATTCAGTTATGGAAAAGAAAAGCCTGTTAGGAAGCATGTTAGTAGCCTGATAGTAGAATAGGCGCATGTTTCATTTCTAATTTCCAAATTAAGCGGCATTAGTAAGCTCGCCTTGAATACGACCTGATATGCCAACTCTTGGTTTCGCAGGCGGTTCTAACTAGATGGACGCCAGGCGGACTACCAGGAGTCAGGGCAACTCCGTGGGGTCGAATCAGGGAGAGGGAGCTCAGTTTCCCCCACCTGCCAGGGGCCGAGGTAGAGGTCCCCGAGGCAGGGCTCGTGGTCGGGGTGATGAGAACCCGCCACAGGCTGCCCAGGCTCCCCCAGCCGATCAGGAGCCGGGTGGGAGTTGCGGTTTGCGGAGATGCAAGCCCGGATCGAAGAACAAGACCTCGAGATTCAGAGGTTGAGACAGCAGGGTGCTCCTGCAGTTCCTGTGCCCGTAGTTCCAGTGGCACCTGCCCCTGCTGCCCAGGCCGAGATAGTGGTGGCGGCCCATAGATTGGAACCTTTGTATGAGCGGTTCCGGAAGCAAGCACCTCCGGTATTCCTGGGAGGTCCGGACGTGATGAAAGCCGAGCGATGGGCGCGGTGATTACCGAATCTGAATTTCATGGGTGTCACCGGTAACGACAGAGTGGTGTGCGCCACGTTTCAGTTCCAGGAGGACGCCCTGGTATGGTGGGACATGGTGTCTCAGATTCACGATGTCACCACCATGACCTGGGAAAGGTTTCAGGAACTCTTCAACGCGAAATACTATAATGAGGCGGTCAGAAGCGCCAAGAGGAAAGAGTTCGTTCACCTGACCCAGCGGGAGAACATGAGCGTCACTGAGTATACTACTCAGTTTGACCGGTTGGCTAGGTTAGCCTCGGGAATTGTGCCGACCGACTTCAGCAAGAAGGAGAAGTACTTGGACGGGTTGAATCCCAAGATCAGGCATGACCTGATGATCACCACGGACGACAGCACCACCTATGCTCAGATGGTGGAGAAGGCACTGCGAGCTGAGGGCGCAGTGGGGTGCATGTCAGAATCAGTCAGTACTCCGGTTAGTGGCGGAGCTCCTACCCCTCCTGCATCAGGCTATAGTAGGGGGAGTAGTGGTTCGGCCATTGATCAGAGGAAGAGGGCACCCACTGCTTCCGGCGGCTCGAGTCAGAACAAGAGGTTCTGGGGGAACCAGAACAGAGGGAGTCGTCCTGGTGGTACTGAGACCCGATTCTCCTATCCCGAGTGCCCTAGCTGCAAGAGGCACCATCGGGGCGAATGCAAAGGTCAGGGATGCTTTCTTTGTGGCATGCCCGGACACTTCAAGAGGGAATGTCCCCAGCTCCGGCCAGAGGCACCGAGAGCTCCAGCGATACCCACTCCAGCCAGGGTGTTCGCTATCACGCAGGCTGATGCAGATGCCAGCCCATCAGTTGTTACAGGTCAGCTTTTTATTAACAACTCGCTTTATTCAGTGCTGTTTGATTCTGGGGCTACACATTCTTATGTGGCGGCCAGAGTCTTTAGTAAGTTGGGTAGACCCTTTGATAGATATAAATCAGGGTTTGGAACCCTGTTACACAGCGGAGAATTGGTTATCTCCAATAGGTGGATTAGGTCTATGCCGATCGGGATAGATGGTAGAGAGTTAAGCGGCGATCGATAGAGATGAGCTTAGTCGAATTTGATATTATTTTAGGAATGGATTTCCTATCTAAATATTCGGCGAGCATTGATTGTAAGAGGAAGATGGTGGTCTTCCAACCGGAAAGTGAAGAACCGTTTGTATTTGTGGGTTCGGTTCAGGGATCTCGGATCCCGGTGATCTCGGCTATGTCAGCGAGAGAATTATTGCACGGCGGGTGCTTAGGGTTTCTGGCCGTGGTGGTGGACACCACTCGGCCAGACACCATTCGGCCAGAGGACATCAGAGTGGTTCGGGAATTTTTGGACGTTTTTCCCGAAGAACTTCCAGGGTTACCACCTCAGCGGGAGATTGATTTCGTGATTGACTTGGCACCAGGGGTGGACCCGGTTTCCAAAGCCCCGTATAGGATGGCTCCAGCTGAACTTAAGGAATTAAAAATTCAGCTCCAAGGGTTGCTTGACATAGGGTTCATTCGGCCCAGTGTGTCACCCTGGGGAGCCCCGGTTTTGTTCGTCAAGAAGAAGGATGGATCTATGAGGATGTGCATCGACTACAGAGAGTTGAACAAGCTGACGGTGAAGAATAAATATCCATTACCTAGGATCGATGACTTGTTCGATCAGCTTCAGGGGAAGACAGTCTTTTCTAAGATTGATCTCCGTTCGGGTTATCATCAGTTGAGAATCCGAGAGGAGGACATTCCAAAGACGGCTTTCCGCACTAGGTATGGACACTACGAGTTTCTGGTTATGTCATTCGGACTAACCAATGCTCCTGCAGCATTCATGGACCTAATGAATAGAGTATTCAAGGATTTCCTCGATATCTGTGTGATTGTGTTTATCGACGACATCCTCGTGTACTCTCAATCAGAAGAGGAGCATGAGTTACATCTTCAGATGGTACTGCAACGACTTCGAGAACATAAGCTCTACGCCAAGTTCAAGAAATGTGAGTTCTGGTTGTCTCAGGTGTCCTTCCTAGGGCACATTGTGAGTAAAGATGGGATCAAGGTGGATCCCGGAAAGATTGAATTCGTCAGGGATTGGCCGAGACCGAAGACAGTGACAGAGATCAGAAGCTTCTTGGGATTAGCTGGGTACTACCGTAGGTTCGTGGAGGGGTTCTCCAAAATTTCAATGCCCCTAACCGAGCTTACAAAGAAGAACCAGCGATTTATCTGGTCAGATAAATGCGAAGCTAGTTTTCAGGAGCTGAAACAAAGGTTGATTACTGCACCGGTACTAGCTTTGCCTTCGGACAAGGAGAAGTTCGTAGTCTACTGTGACGCATCCAAACAGGGTTTGGGGTGCCTATTGATGCAAGCCGATCGGGTTATCGCTTATGCCTCCCGTCAGTTAAAGGATTATGAACAGCGATACCCGACTCATGATTTAGAATTGGCCGCAGTGGTTTTTGCACTGAAGATTTGGCGGCATTACCTTTATGGGGAGAAGTGCGAGATCTATACCGACCATAAAAGTCTCAAGTATTTCTTTACTCAGAAAGATTTGAACATGAGACAAAGGCGTTGGTTGGAATTAGTGAAGGATTACGATTGCGAGATCCTCTATCATCCCGAAAAAGCCAATGTAGTGGCCGATGCCCTGAGCAGAAAGGGTCCCGGGCAAGTAGCTAGCATGGTTCAGATCTCACCTCAGCTAGCAGAGGATATGGTTAGATCCAGCATTGAGTTTGTGGTAGGTCAGCTTCACAACTTAACGCTGCAATCTGATCTGTTAGAAAGAATAAAGGTTGCTCAGATGACAGATCCGGAGTTAGTGAAGATCCGAGATGAGGTATTGGCTGGTCAAGCCAAAGACTTTTCGATGTCAGATAGTGGAATGCTTTTGTATAAAGCCAGGGTTTGTGTTCCGAACAGTGTGGAATTGAGGAACGAGATCTTTGAGGAGGCTCATTCTACCCCGTATTCTCTACATCCCGGCACCACCAAGATGTACCAAGATTTGAAACCGTACTTCTGGTGGAACGGTATGAAGAAGAATTTGGTAGAATTCGTATCGAGATGCCTCACTTGTCAGCAGATCAAGGCTGAACATCAGAGACCAAGCGGGGGTTGTTGCAGCCTCTAACCCTACCAGAATGGAAATGGGAGGATATTACTATGGATTTTGTGGTCGGGTTACCTAGGACCACGGGTATGTATGATTCCATCTGGGTAGTGGTGGACCGATTTACGAAATCTGCTCATTTTCTGCCGGTCAGAACAACATTTACAGTGGATCAGTTGGCAGAACTGTACGTCAAAGAGATAGTGAGACTTCACGGGGTACCGAAGTCTATAGTTTCGGACAGGGATCCGAAATTCACCTCCAAATTTTGGCAAAGTTTACAACGGGCAATGGGTACAAAGCTAAAATTCAGTACAGCATTCCATCCTCAGACAGATGGTCAGTCCGAAAGGACAATTCAGATATTGGAGGATATGTTGAGAGCCTGTGTTATGGACTTTGAGGGTTCATGGAGCAAATATCTACCGTTGATAGAGTTCTCTTACAACAACAGTTATCAGAGTACGATAGGGATGGCACCCTATGAACTGTTGTACGGTAGGAAATGTAGATCCCCTATCCACTGGGATGAGACAGGGGAGAGGAAATACCTAGGTCCAGAGTCAGTTCAGCGGACCAATGAGGCGATAGAAAAGATAAAAGCTAGAATGCTTGCCTCACAGAGCAGACAGAAGAGTTACGCAGATCCGAAACGTAGAGATGTTGAGTTCCGAGTAGGGGAACATGTGTTTTTGCGGGTATCTCCGATGAAGGGGATTAAACGTTTCGGGAAAAGAGGCAAGTTATGCCCTAGATTTACAGGACCTTTCGAGATTCTCGAGAAGATAGGTCAAGTGGCATATCGGTTAGCATTGCCTCCAGCCTTATCAGCAGTGCACAACGTATTCCATGTCTCAATGTTGAGAAAATACGTTTCAGACCCCTCTCATATACTCAGTTATGAGAGTCTTCAGCTTCAGCCAGACATGTCATATGAGGAACAGCCAGTGCAGATCCTGGATAGAAAGGATAAAGTCCTTCGGAATAAGACCATAGCATTGGTCAAGGTTCTCTGGAGAAACAGTAAGGTGGAAGAAGCCACCTGGGAGCTAGAGTCAGATATGCGAGCTCAATATCCAGAGTTATTCAGGTTAGATTTCGGGGACGAAATCCTTTTAAGGGGGGAATAGTTGTAAAGCCCGCTTAGTTAATTTGGAAATTAGCAGCTGTTTATGTTTAATTATGAAATTATTTATAGCTATTTAAATAATTTATTACTGTTATTTATGGAATTCAGAAATGCATGATTAGGTCATCAGCAGTTTTTATATTTCGCATTTCCGGTGTCCGGTATTTTGGAACTCGGCGTTTGGCTCAGTAGAAATCACAACTTAGTATGTTAATAGTTTGGGGACGGGTTTTAGACATTGGGAATGTCGGGAATGGCCGGGAATTTAGAATTTCCCAAAATACCCCTTTAGTGTGTTTTATGTGATTTTATGGTGGAGGGGCAAAATGGTCTTTTTGCCCCAATGACTTTTTGTCTTTTAGTGATTTTTAAATGGAAATTAAATATTATTTGGTTATTTTTAGTTGGCTGAAATAAGTTTAGTTAAATGGCATTATTCTTTTAATTTCTTTCATTTTCATCACTTAGAGAAAAAAATAGAAATTTTCAAGAAAACTCTCTCTCTTTTCCTCTCATTTTCGGCTGGTGCATGGGATTCAAAGGGCTGGATTTTGCCAATCTTTCAAGTGAATTTTCATCCTAAATCTAAGCATTTTCCAAGCTAGGTTAGCTCTCTTGATTTCTTCCTTTAAATTTTGAAAAAAATGATGAAAAAGTTGAGTAAATGCTTGTTTCTTTGAAGTTCTTGCTGCTGTGAATTGTTGTTGTTTTCTAAAGTTTATCTTGCTATTTTTTAAGTAATTTAGAGCTAGTGTATGCATGTTGATTACTTGGAATTATGTTTTGGGAGTTTTTAGTTCAAGAGCATGATTTTTGAAAATGTATGTGAATCTGTAAATTACTGGCTGTGGTTGATCATTTTCATTTTCAGAGGCTTAGTTATGCATATTTATGTAGGTTTGATCTAGCTTGATTGCATGTTAGTGGATTTTAATCAAGTTTGAGTTTTGGAACTCAAAGCTTGGTCTTTAATGGCATTTTGTGATTCTGTGAGTTCTGGGTGATTTTGTTGCCTTTGAATGGTTATTTGGGGTATATAGATCAGGTCTGGAAGGTCTTGCATGATTTGGGTTAGATTTGATCGAGTTATGAATTTTTGAAAAATTCCTGCGAGGAACCGGAATTCCGGTTGTGCAACCGGAATTCCGGATGGGTGTCCAGTAATTCCCAGAACCGGAATTCCGGTTGGGCAACCGGTCTACCGGTTGGGGAATTTTTCCGAACCCTAGTTTTCCTCGTTTTTATGTTTTTAGGGGTATTGCCATGCTTTTTATCGATAGGGAAACTTTTAGTTCCTAGTTTTAGTCCCCGGGAAGTGATTTAGCGTGTCACTTATAGCGTTGTGATTTTTATGGTTTAGGAGCCAGTAATCCGCCGCTCAGCTTCAGTTCCAGTCAGGTTGACCGGCACACCTGAAATCGGAATCCAGGTAAGATTAGTATAACAGTATGCATATGTAGATTACATGTTTAGCGTGCATGTAGGAAGCCTGCTAGATTACATTAGTTATGTATTTAGGCTTCGAACCATCCAACCCTGTCACGTCGGTACAGGCTGGAGTATGACCAGCAGCCGGAGTATGACCGGTTCGACCGATCAGGCTGACACTTGGTTGGTGGTTCAGTGCTATTGACCTATCCCGTCGGTACAGGCTGGAGTATGACCAGCAGCCGGAGTATGACCGGTTCGACCGATCAGGAGGATACTTGTCAATAGTACCGTCCCCTGAACGTTCAAAACTCAGTACCATGTTGGACATGGCAGTAGTAGCTCAGTACCATGTTGGACATGGCAGTAGCGGGACTCAGTATCGTGTTGGACACGGCAGTCAGTTTTATGTATGATATTATTATGCTTTTCTTACTGAGTCTGTCGACTCACAGTTTATGTTCATGTGTAGGTAAAGGCAAGGCTGTAGCTGATGGACCGTGAGCGAGCTTATGAGATTGTACATGTCGGGGCGGTTAGGCCTGGAGCGTACGATCCTCGGGACAGCACGGCTGAGATTTTTGTAACTGTCGTTAGACGACTTTCATTTTGATGTAAAAGTTGAACAGTTAAAACGTTTGTAAATGATTTTATAAATCGGGATCCCGAGACTTTTATAATATGTTTTACAAGTTTAATCAAAAAGCAAAAATTTAATTAATCACGTTTTTCCATAAACCTCGTTGAATAGCAACGAGCTGCACAGTACGTTTAAAAATCACGTAATACGCCTAAGATAGTTAGAGTGTTACATATATATACTATATTGATGTTACGAGTAATGTACGTATAATTAGTTTTCTTTTTAATTAAGTTTAACTAAGTGATGTTAGTGCAATACATGTATGTTCAAATTTTTTAATTAGATAATGTATTTTTACTTTTTAAATTTTGAAATAGGATTTGACATTTTAATCTTTGAGAATTTTTTTTAGCTATTGTAGCTACATTGATGTGGTATTTAGATGTGATTATATACGTATTTTATATATACAATAAAAGAATAAATGTCATTGTTATATGTATTTTATATTGATCTCTTTATATATAATGATAATATTAGAAAATATTTTGACAAAATTTAAGTTTGATTAGAGAATTAATTACTTTCAAAATACATTTTATATGTTATGTCCAAACATATATTTTAAAAAAATAATGATAGTGATAGATACAATATTTTAATTTGTAATTAAGAGAGTGTGGTTATAATAAAGTGTACAAATTATTAGAAGCATATATATATCATTAATTATTTTTAAAATAAAAAGTTGTCGTGAAATTAAAATTTAAATATATATAGATATAATTTTTACTTTTTAAATACATATAATTAAATTAAATTTATTTTATATAAAATATCTGTCTAATTTTTTATTTTTAAATATATATAATAATATTATAAAATAAATAAAGAATATTATGTTAAGTAATTAGAATATTCTGTTAAACTTAACGTAGAAAACCAAAAAATCTTGTTAAACCAAGAATTTCGTTACATAGCCACATTTTATATAAAATAGATATAAATTTATTATTAGAGTAATTTGTGGCATAAATACTTAAGTTTAACTCCTAGTTGTAAATAAATACCTAGGTTTAATTTTTGGTATTAATAATACCTAAGTTATATTTTTAGAACTCTAAAGGTACCTGGCCGTTAAATGTCATGTCATTACCCACGTGTCATTTTCTTATTGGTATATATAAATTAATTTTTTTTTTAAAAAAAAATTAAAAACTCATGACTTGGACCAATTAGAGATTGTTATGTGGCAATTTACTTAATATTTAACAATCAGGTACCTACAAAGTTCCAGAAATATAACTTAGGTATTATTACCACCACAAATTAAACTGAGATATTTATTTACAACTAGGAGTTAAACGTAGATATTTATGTCGTAAATTACTCTTATTATTATTATTAACAAATGATATTCATACATATAAAGCCATCATATTTATAGATGCATATATATATATATATATATAACATTTCTTAATACCAACTGTCACATGCTCACCTTTTCCTCGTGCGGTACCTTGATTTCTTTAAGCCAAGGTCAGCCTTCCAACCATCCGAGTAATAAAATGGGCTCATTTTTCGCGCAACCGTGTGCCTCATGCACACTTTCGTCTCTCGAACAACTCCCACCGAGTCATGCTCGCAAGCATCCATGAGTGCATCCATGCATCGAGGCTCTTTAGCCAAGATACTCGCACTATCCATAGGTTCTCACTATGATTAGGAAAATCTCAACACCGTCACTCACCTAATCACTCGTGACCATGGTAGCATGTGCGGCAAGATGTCAACACTAAGCTGACGTGCCAACGCTTCTAATCATGCCCCATTCGATACTGTCTGAACAGTCTCCCTCGTCGCCCAAGGACTCCCATACTATTCCATGGACCAATTCTTGGGCACCATGCCTCCATGCATGTAGGCAGGCCCTCAAGACAAGCCACCAAACTAGTTGCATACATTAGACCTTTGTCTCTTTCCATCATGGTGCATCCGTCCCATGCGCGTATGCAAACTAGCCCATGAATGACTACTCGTGTCATCTCGTGTTGAGACTTGTGGCCAAGGCGCACCACGACGTCTTTTGGAGGTTTAGGCCACGTCCCGTGCAAGCGGCATACCGGCAAGCCAATGAAAACGTACCTGCTAACCTCAGGCAGCATTCTTAGACGCACTACCGGGTCGACCCGATAATATCCATGAGTATTCCAACTCATGGAGACATATGAGTCATCTCGTGGTCCTCATATGTCCGCCCTACTAGTCTCAACTTACTAGTAGTAGCTCACTTAGCACCAACGTGCGCCAAGAGGTGGTGGAGAGCAGACATCAAGTACTCCCCCCTTAAAGAGCATTCTAAGCTTTTAGCTTTCTACTAGAAATATATATGATTTTTACTCTATAGACATATAGTCACCAAGGAACATATAGTATTACTCAATTACTTAATAAATTTAAGTATAAATATTAATTTTAAAAATATTAAACTATTAAATTTTCATCCAACAATAAATAATGAAAAAGAAATTTAAATTTCAATATTAAATTTAACTACTTAATTTAAAAATGTCAAAAAAAATATCTTATTTTACACTGTATCAAAAATATATATATAAAAAAAAAATATTCAAGACAAATTAACTCAACATTTTTTTATCTTTTTCTTGCTTTTTTTTTATTATAAAAGATCTTTTAATTAGATAAAAAATTAAGTATAAAAATTTAAATTTAATTAACACAAAATCTTAAGAAAATTTAGATTGGATAATGGATTCGAAAAATAATAACACAAGTTACCTGAATTAATAATAAGAAAAATTGAAAATTAATATTAGCTCTAAAAATGCTAGTTATAAAATTAAAAATTCAATATTGGAGAATATATATAAAATAATATTATAATATTTTTTAAAATAAATATGCGATGAACTCATATATATATATATATAATATTAAAGTTGGAATGTAAAGTTTTAATCAAATAGATACGTAACGGTAGCATATTCGCACTAGTTGGGGTTTAGTTAGAAGGAATGAAAATATAAGAATAGGAATGAGAATGAAAATAGGAATATGAATAGAATGTGAATGAGAAATATTAATATGAATGAAATAGAATAAAATTTAACATACATAGAAAAATTGATAAAAAAAAAGTATTAAATTTTGTCTCATTATACATTAAAATAGTCTTTCCTTCTATTTCAAAATAAAATAGTTATTCCACCAAAATAGTAAAATGTATTTCAATACTTTAATATGAAACTAAACAAAGGAATGGAATGAAAATTATTTTATTTCCATTCTATTCCATTTCATTACCTACAACCAAACGCCACATTAGTGCGGATTTTATTTTTAGATCCAATTTAATCTGTACAATAGCTTAAATCCAATCCAATCCGTAAAAGTATGGATTGGATCGGTTATTTTAGATTAGTTACTTTTTAATATTAAATTATTTAATATTTATGAAAAAAAAAATATTGTTTTTCACATAACTAACCACAAAATAAAATAAATTATTGTTATTTTATATCTCTAACAACAAATTAAAATAAATAAATAATAAATAACAAATTCAAAAGAAGAAAAAAAATAATGTATAAAGAAATATTTAATTTTGTTTCACATTGTATATAGAAAAAAAAAATTACATATAAACACAGAATATACATTTAATCTATTAAGTTTTAAAATATAATTATATTATATGTATTCCACGTTTAAATTAATATTTTCTTTACATTAAAATATTATTTGTATATATATTTTTATTTTATTTTTATAAATATATGTATTGGATTGTATTAGTTATTTTTATATGTCAATCAACATCTAATTCACACAATTGCAAATTTTAAATTTTCTAATCCAATCTAATTTCCACAAATATGGATATCTGCATTTTGCGGATTGAATTAAATTGAATAATGTAGATTGAATTGGATCAACTATTTTATGAATACTCCTAAATATACACATAAATGATCTATCAAGTTTTTTTTTTTTCCAAATTTTAACTTTTAATTATTATATTAGCACAATAGATTCTTTAATTATATATAAGTATTATTACATAAAATTATTGTAGGGAAACTCGTTAAAAAGAAGCTATATGAATGAACAATTGATTATCTATAAAACACTTTTAATGCCGATTACCTGAAAAATAAATATATTATTAATTCGTAAAGGTTTGTCACTGTCTAATTTCGATATAGAGATTCTTCTTGGTATGAGATTCCCAAGACGCTTGAAGTAAATGGGAATAAGTTTAAAAAACAAAGAAAAGAAAACATGTGAAGTCACGTGTGAATTGGATCAACAAATAAAAAAAACAAAACCTTAGTTTGGCTATATTTGGTAGACCATCACTAATACATGGGATCCCATCATAATTTCACATAGTAGTATTATAATTTCACATTCTTAAAACTTTTTAAAAAAAAATTAACAAAAAAATTGAAAAGAGGATAAATATATATATATATATACTAGGTGAATGTACGTGCTTAGTACCACGTATTGCTAGTTTTATTTAAGATTTTGGTCTTTTTAAGATTTTGAATGTATTTTATTTTTAAAGATTACAAATTTTTTGTTTGAAAAAATTAAATATTTATATTTGAAATATTATTTAATAATGTATTAAAAATAATATTAGTGTAATTCTAAAATTGTAAATAAATTTATTATTGGAGTAGTAGATTATTCTATTTAGTTTTTTTTTTTTTTAACATAGCATTCTAATGTAAGTTTATATCTATAAATATTCTGTAAAGTGTTAATATTATATGAACATCTCCATTTATAAAGCTAAAAAGTGGGTCAATGACAGAAGTGGTATATCTGCAATCACACAAAGATAGAAGTGGTATTTCTGCTTCCTATGCTTATCCAAAGAAAACATTAGATAACGTGAGGTTAACTTTAATATATAAAGATTTTTCTTTTTTAAAAAATAAATAAAAAAAAATATTAATATTCTCCCAAGATAGGTTTGTTAGAGAGATATGTGCCTAAGATGATTTTTTTTTTTAATTTAAAAAGAGATTATTAATGTTTAAAAGATTGTTTAATTTTTTGGGTTTAATTATTGGGTTTATTTGTTAACGGGAGATCAAACATAATCGTTAAATTTAACAGAATATTCTTTTATTTTTAAGTATATTCTGTTAAACCAAGAATTGCCGTTAGATAGACACTTTTAATATATAAAGATATATATATATATATATATAAAAAAACGAATTGGAAGAATTGATGATGATGAAAATAAATAATTTATCCATTTAAAAAAATAAATAATTAAATAAAAAATTTATATATATGGAATACTTTTTGATGGGTATTACCCATTGATGGGTACTAAAAAATTTTTAATATAAATATTAAACAATTAAATTTTAATCTGATAGCGAATAATAAAAAATAAATTCAAATTTCTATGCTTAATTAAAGAAAAAATCAAAAAATATATATTTTTACACTATATCAAAAATATGTTTATATGAAAAATATTTAAGTTAAACTCAACTTTTTTTATCATGTCTTTTTTTTGCCAAAAAACTTTTATTTTTATTATTTTTTTCAGCTGATGGAACAACCCTGACACATATAATGTAAAGATGAGAATTTTTTTTAATTAAATTGAAAAATTAATCATAAAAACTCAAAATTTTCTAATATTACCCATTCATGGGTAATACCCATAAGAGTGCACACATATATATAAAACATCTTATGCAATTCCACACTCATTGTGAGTGGTTAGTAGTTTTTTATATTACTTATTAAATTAAAATGTGTTAGGCTCAATATTAAATTGCACTAATAGTGACATGCTACCTTTTGTGGTCTTTGACACCTTAAGGTGTCCCTTAGCATTTTTTAAAATTTAATGTACGTAGTATATTTACTCGATCTCATTTTTATTATTTAAAAAATTATATAATTTTTCTATGCAAATAACGATATTGATTCCTTCTTTACCCCTTTGATCTTAGACCAATTAATTAGAGAACCACGTGTTAATTATAGAGAACTCATACCTAATCATTTCTTAATTAGGTCATCAATAATGTACCTTGAGAGTTGCCATGTGTTTCATTAAAAATGACATTATTATAGCAGGTTAGTCTCTCCAAGGAAGTAAGTTATATGGGACTAAGATAACTCGCCACATACTATAATAGTTGTTCATGTTACCAAGCGAATTGAACCCATCAGTGGCCAAACTCAACCTTACATTTCTAGGTTCTATTAGAATATTTTATTTATGGAAATAATTTTCTAGTTAAGGAAATGATTTTCTATTTAAGGAAATAAATAAATAATTGATTTTCTGATAAATGAATATTTTATATTCATTGAATCTGGACAAAATTATTTATGTAATATTCTATGTATGGTCAGATTTCTATATTCATTACCTGATTTGATTTCCTGAATTAATTGTCAAAATATTCTGACAATTAATGTGGCGCAGATACTGATGGAGTATCTCACCTATAAATATAGGGTCTCAGTCCCCGAGCTCCTGACTTATTCTGAATTCATTCAGCAAATTCCATCTTAAGAGAGTTGAGAGAGCGAGGAAGCCCGAACTCCAATACCGAAGCTATCGCAGGGATTGAAGCTCAAAGATCAATGGCTGGAGGTATATCGATCCTTTCATTGCATATATATTATCGATATGATTACAGTTTATTTTCCGCATTTCATATTGTTTGTATATGCTATATTACATACACTATATTATAGTCTAACAGTTGGTATCAGAGCGGTTTTATCTCTGCCTTGATTTTATTTGAGTTTCATATATATATATATACATATATATACAGTATTCATATATATATATATTTGTTTCGTTCGGTTCGTGTATATATATATACTCATATTCATATAATTCCAAATATATATATTTTTTCATACGTATATACATATATATATGTATATCTTTATTTAAAATGTTTATATGTATATATTATATACTTATACACGTACTGTATATATATATTTTTTTTTTCATTTTTCAGTATATTTACGTGTATATATATTTATATATATTGTATATTATATATGCTTTATCACATAATATATTCATAATATTTATTTTCATTTATGTGATATATACATGCATATATATATATAACATAAAGTTATCGGTGTAAAGTTTATTTTTTCCGTTTTTCATTTTTATTTTTCGGTATTTATTTCGAATTCTAATACATTACTATATTCGTATAGTATTATAGATCGATCTAAGCATTGAAAATTCATTGAAAAACTTAAAGATGGAAAAAAATTTCAGTTAAAACTTTTTCGGACCCGATTAACTTCGTGATATTAAAGTTTATATTTTTTCAAGTTTTCGTACATAAAATCTATGTGGATCTTTTTATTATTTGATTTAGAACATTTTAGATTTGAAAACACGCATTTTGGTCGTTGGAATTGTCTATTCCGATCGGGTTTGGGTCGGGTTCGACGAACGCACGTGCAGAAAAACGGGTAAAAATCGACCTGGTTTGGCTGAAGAAGACGACGCAAACGACATGTCGTTTGTCAAAAAACGACGTGTCGTTTGAAACCTACGTTGCAGTTGTCGTTGTTAAAAAACGACATGTCGTTTTTCGTCTTCTGAGGCAGCCCTTTGGTGAATGAAACGACGTGTCGTTTTTGTATGTTTTCTGCACCCTTCAGATTGGCAGAAACGACGTGTCGTTTTGCATTTTGCAAAAACGACATGTCGTTTATACAGTGTGTTTTTTCAAAAAAAAAAAAAAAAGGGAAAAATTCCGAATTTTTTATAAATTTTTATTTATTTGGAATATTAATTATTTTTCTATTTTTGTGTTAATTTAGTCAATAAATTGCATTTAGTTAATTTTTCATTATTGTTTAATACATATATGTAGTATAAATTGAAAATGGAAATTTGTTTAATTGGTAATTTATTACATGATTTATTTAGGCATGTAAAAATTGTGCTAATTTGTGCATTTAATTATATATTACCAAATTTATGCAATTTATTGTTTAAATTAATTTTGAAAAATCTGCCATTAATTTCATATTAAGGAATTAGCATTTAATTAATAATCATACATTAATTGTATTATTTTGTATTTATTTGACAAATTTATGTTTAATACAATTAATTTAGATTTGTATGATTTAAATGCTATACATAAATTCCTTTTATAGTGCTAGATATATTTAGAAATATTCAAACATTAAGATAGGTTGAATATTTTATTTAGGAATTAAGTTTCATAAAACTTCATAAAATTATTCATAAAATATTCATAAAACTTTATAAAATATACATAAAACTTTATAAAATGAATAAAATATGAATAAAACGTAAGTAGTTTTGTGGTTTGACATAAGAAAACATGAACCTGAGATAAATGCTCATATCTAGAACGGTTTTTAATGATCTTCGGACGACCACACTAGGAGCACTAATCTCAGTGATTGTCTATTATGTTAATAACGAAATTACTTTTAGGTAGAGTCCAATACCTAATGTCTAAAGTGAAAATATAATTTTAAATAATTAGGGAGTAGCCACAGCATCTTTAATTATATAAAATTATATATTAATTAAAATTCACCTTAATGGACAAAACTTGTAATTAATTATTTGAATATAATAATTTTACCCCACAGGGATTTTATTATATTTTTATAATTAATTAGGATAATATATTAAGTTAAATTCTCTTAATTTACCCCATAGGGAGTTATGAGGATTTGATTTAATAGTGTTATCACAAATTTTAATTAAAGATAGATTTCATTCCTCCATTATTTCTAAATTAAATACTTCATTAAATCTATCATAAAGTTCATATAATTTTATTAGATTTAAAATTTAGCCCACAGGCAAATATTTTCCGTTTTTCATTTTTATTTTTCGGTATTTATTTCGAATTCTATATACATTACTATATTCGTATAGTATTATAGATCGATCTAAGCATTGAAAATCCATTGAAAAACTTAAAGATGGAAAAAATTTTCAGTTAAAACTTTTTCGGACCCGATTAACTTCGTGATATTAAAGTTTATATTTTTTCAAGTTTTCGTACATAAAATCTATGTGGATCTTTTTATTATTTGATTTAGAACATTTTAGATTTGAAAACACGCATTTTGGTCGTCGGAATTGTCTATTCCGATCGGGTTTGGGTCGGGTTCGACGGACGCACGTGCAGAAAAACGGGTAAAAATTGACCTGGTTTGGCTGAAGAAGACGACGCAAACGACATGTCGTTTGTCAAAAAACGACGTGTCGTTTGAAACCTACGTTGCAGTTGTCGTTGTTAAAAAACGACATGTCGTTTTTCACATTGTGGAAAACGACATGTCGTTTTTCGTCTTCTGAGGCAGCCCTTTGGTGAATGAAACGACGTGTCGTTTTTGTATGTTTTCTGCACCCTTCAGATTGGCAGAAACGACGTGTCGTTTTGCATTTTGCAAAAACGACATGTCGTTTATACAGTGTGTTTTTTCAAAAAAAAAAAAAAGGGAAAAATTCCGAATTTTTTATAAATTTTTATTTATTTGGAATATTAATTATTTTTCTATTTTTGTGTTAATTTAGTCAATAAATTGCATTTAGTTAATTTTTCATTATTGTTTAATACATATATGTAGTATAAATTGAAAATGGAAATTTGTTTAATTGGTAATTTATTACATGATTTATTTAGGCATGTAAAAATTGTGCTAATTTGTGCATTTAATTATATATTACCAAATTTATGCAATTTATTGTCTAAATTAATTTTGAAAAATCTGCCATTAATTTCATATTAAGGAATTAGCATTTAATTAATAATCATACATTAATTGTATTATTTTGTATTTATTTGACAAATTTATGTTTAATGCAATTAATTTAGATTTGTATGATTTAAATGCTATACATAAATTCCTTTTACAGTGCTAGATATATTTAGAAATATTCAAACATTAAGATAGGTTGAATATTTTATTTAGGAATTAAGTTTCATAAAACTTCATAAAATTATTCATAAAATATTCATAAAACTTTATAAAATGAATAAAATATGAATAAAACGTAAGTAGTTTTGTGGTTTGACATAAGAAAACATGAACCTGAGATAAATGCTCATATCTAGAACGGTTTTTAATGATCTTCGGACGACCACACTAGGAGCACTAATCTCAGTGATTGTCTATTATGTTAATAACGAAATTACTTTTAGGTAGAGTCCAATACCTAATGTCTAAAGTGAAAATATAATTTTAAATAATTAGGGAGTAGCCACAGCATCTTTAATTATATAAAATTATATATTAATTAAAATTCACCTTAATGGACAAAACTTGTAATTAATTATTTGAATATAATAATTTTACCCCACAGGGATTTTATTATACTTTTATAATTAATTAGGATAATATATTAAGTTAAATTCTCTTAATTTACCCCACAGGGAGTTATGAGGATTTGATTTAATAGTGTTATCACAAATTTTAATTAAAGATAGATTTCATTCCTCCATTATTTCTAAATTAAATACTTCATTAAATCTATCACAAAGTTCATATAATTTTATTAGATTTAAAATTTAGCCCACAGGCAAATATTTTCCCTTTTTTCATTTTTATTTTTCGGTATTTATTTTGAATTCTATATACATTACTATATTCGTATAGTATTATAGATCGATCTAAGCATTGAAAATCCATTGAAAAACTTAAAGATGGAAAAATTTTCGATTAAAACTTTTTCGGACCCGATTAACTTCGTGATATTAAAGTTTATATTTTTTCAAGTTTTCGTACATAAAATCTATGTGGATCTTTTTATTATTTGATTTAGAACATTTTAGATTTGAAAACACGCATTTTGGTCGTCGGAATTGTCTATTCCGATCGGGTTTGGGTCGGGTTCGACGGACGCACGTGCAGAAAAACGGGTAAAAATTGACCTGGTTTGGCTGAAGAAGACGACGCAAACAACATGTCGTTTGTCAAAAAACGACGTGTCGTTTGAAACCTACGTTGCAAGCAGAAAATGTTGTTAAAAAACGACAGGTCGTTTTTCACATTGTGGAAAACGACATGTCGTTTTTCGTCTTCTGAGGCAGCCCTTTGGTGAATGAAACGACGTGTCGTTTTTGTATGTTTTCTGCACCCTTCGTATTGCGAAAACGACGTGTCGTTTTGCATTTTGCAAAAACGACATGTCGTTTATACAGTGTGTTTTTTTTTTTAAAAAAAAGGGAAAAATTCCAAATTTTTTATAAATTTTTATTTATTTGGAATATTAATTATTTTTCTATTTTTGTGTTAATTTAGTCAATAAATTGCATTTAGTTAATTTTTCATGATTGTTTAATACATATATGTAGTATAAATTGAAAATGGAAATTTGTTTAATTGGTAATTTATTACATGATTTATTTAGGCATGTAAAAATTGTGCTAATTTGTGCATTTAATTATATATTACCAAATTTATGCAATTTATTGTCTAAATTAATTTTGAAAAATCTGCCATTAATTTCATATTAAGGAATTAGCATTTAATTAATAATCATACATTAATTGTATTATTTTGTATTTATTTGACAAATTTATGTTTAATGCAATTAATTTAGATTTGTATGATTTAAATGCTATACATAAATTCCTTTTATAGTGCTAGATATATTTAGAAATATTCAAACATTAAGATAGGTTGAATATTTTATTTAGGAATTAAGTTTCATAAAACTTCATAAAATTATTCATAAAATTATTCATAAAATATTCATAAAACTTTATAAAATGAATAAAATATGAATAAAACGTAAGTAGTTTTGTGGTTTGACATAAGAAAACATGAACCTGAGATAAATGCTCATATCTAGAACGGTTTTTAATGATCTTCGGACGACCACACTAGGAGCACTAATCTCAGTGATTGTCTATTATGTTAATAACGAAATTACTTTTAGGTAGAGTCCAATACCTAATGTCTAAAGTGAAAATATAATTTTAAATAATTAGGGAGTAGCCACAACATCTTTAATTATATAAAATTATATATTAATTAAAATTCACCTTAATGGACAAAACTTGTAATTAATTATTTGAATATAATAATTTTACCCCACAGGGATTTTATTATATTTTTATAATTAATTAGGATAATATATTAAGTTAAATTCTCTTAATTTACCCCACAGGGAGTTATGAGGATTTGATTTAATAGTGTTATCACAAATTTTAATGAAAGATAGATTTCATTCCTCCATTATTTCTAAATTAAATACTTCATTAAATCTATCATAAAGTTCATATAATTTTATTAGATTTAAAATTTAGCCCACAGGCAAATATTTTCCGTTTTTTATTTTTATTTTTCGGTATTTATTTCGAATTCTATATACATTACTATATTCGTATAGTATTATAGATCGATCTAAGCATTGAAAATCCATTGAAAAACTTAAAGATGGAAAAAAATTTCAGTTAAAACTTTTTCGGACCCGATTAACTTCGTGATATTAAAGTTTATATTTTTTCAAGTTTTCGTATATAAAATCTATGTGGATCTTTTTATTATTTGATTTAGAACATTTTAGATTTGAAAACACGCATCTTGGTCGTCGGAATTGTCTATTCCGATCGGGTTTGGGTCGGGTTCGACGGACGCACGTGCAGAAAAACGGGTAAAAATTGACCTGGTTTGGCTGAAGAAGACAACGCAAACGACATGTCGTTTGTCAAAAAACGACGTGTCGTTTGAAACCTATGTTGCAGTTGTCGTTGTTAAAAAACGACATGTCGTTTTTCACATTGTGGAAAACGACATGTCGTTTTTCGTCTTCTGAGGCAGCCCTTTGGTGAATGAAACGACGTGTCGTTTTTGTATGTTTTCTGCACCCTTCAGATTGGCAGAAACGATGTGTCGTTTTGCATTTTGCAAAAACGACATGTCGTTTATACAGTGTGTTTTTTCAAAAAAAAAAAAAGGGAAAAATTCCGAATTTTTTATAAATTTTTATTTATTTGGAATATTAATTATTTTTCTATTTTTGTGTTAATTTAGTCAATAAATTGCATTTAGTTAATTTTTCATTATTGTTTAATACATATATGTAGTATAAATTGAAAATGGAAATTTGTTTAATTGGTAATTTATTACATGATTTATTTAAGCATGTAAAAATTGTGCTAATTTGTGCATTTAATTATATGTTACCAAATTTATGCAATTTATTGTCTAAATTAATTTTGAAAAATCTGCCATTAATTTCATATTAAGGAATTAGCATTTAATTAATAATCATACATTAATTGTATTATTTTGTATTTATTTGACAAATTTATGTTTAATGCAATTAATTTAGATTTGTATGATTTAAATGCTATACATAAATTCCTTTTATAGTGCTAGATATATTTAGAAATATTCAAACATTAAGATAGGTTGAATATTTTATTTAGGAATTAAGTTTCATAAAACTTCATAAAATTATTCATAAAATATTCATAAAACTTTATAAAATGAATAAAATATGAATAAAACGTAAGTAGTTTTGTGGTTTGACATAAGAAAACATGAACCTGAGATAAATGCTCATATCTAGAACGGTTTTTAATGATCTTCGGACGGCCACACTAGGAGCACTAATCTCAGTGATTGTCTATTATGTTAATAACGAAATTACTTTTAGGTAGAGTCCAATACCTAATGTCTAAAGTGAAAATATAATTTTAAATAATTAGGGAGTAGCCACAGCATCTTTAATTATATAAAATTATATATTAATTAAAATTCACCTTAATGGACAAAACTTGTAATTAATTATTTGAATATAATAATTTTACCCCACAGGGATTTTATTATATTTTTATAATTAATTAGGATAATATATTAAGTTAAATTCTCTTAATTTACCCCACAGGGAGTTATGAGGATTTGATTTAATAGTGTTATCACAAATTTTAATTAAAGATAGATTTCATTCCTCCATTATTTCTAAATTAAATACTTCATTAAATCTATCATAAAGTTCATATAATTTTATTAGATTTAAAATTTAGCCCACAGGCAAATATTTTCCCTTTTTTCATTTTTATTTTTCGGTATTTATTTTGAATTCTATATACATTACTATATTCGTATAGTATTATAGATCGATCTAAGCATTGAAAATCCATTGAAAAACTTAAAGATGGAAAAAATTTTCAGTTAAAACTTTTTCGGACCCGATTAACTTCGTGATATTAAAGTTTATATTTTTTCAAGTTTTCGTACATAAAATCTATGTGGATCTTTTTATTATTTGATTTAGAACATTTTAGATTTGAAAACACGCATTTTGGTCGTCGGAATTGTCTATTCCGATCGGGTTTGGGTCGGGTTCGACGGACGCACGTGCAGAAAAACGGGTAAAAATTGACCTGGTTTGGCTGAAGAAGACGACGCAAACGACATGTCGTTTGTCAAAAAACGACGTGTCGTTTGAAACCTACGTTGCAGTTGTCGTTGTTAAAAAACGACATGTCGTTTTTCACATTGTGGAAAACGACATGTCGTTTTTCGTCTTCTGAGGCAGCCCTTTGGTGAATGAAACGACGTGTCGTTTTTGTATGTTTTCTGCACCCTTCAGATTGGCAGAAACGACGTGTCGTTTTGCATTTTGCAAAAACGACATGTCGTTTATACAGTGTGTTTTTTTTTTAAAAAAAAAAGGGAAAAATTCCAAATTTTTTATAAATTTTTATTTATTTGGAATATTAATTATTTTTCTATTTTTGTGTTAATTTAGTCAATAAATTGCATTTAGTTAATTTTTCATGATTGTTTAATACATATATGTAGTATAAATTGAAAATGGAAATTTGTTTAATTGGTAATTTATTACATGATTTATTTAGGCATGTAAAAATTGTGCTAATTTGTGCATTTAATTATATATTACCAAATTTATGCAATTTATTGTCTAAATTAATTTTGAAAAATCTGCCATTAATTTCATATTAAGGAATTAGCATTTAATTAATAATCATACATTAATTGTATTATTTTGTATTTATTTGACAAATTTATGTTTAATGCAATTAATTTAGATTTGTATGATTTAAATGCTATACATAAATTCCTTTTATAGTGCTAGATATATTTAGAAATATTCAAACATTAAGATAGGTTGAATATTTTATTTAGGAATTAAGTTTCATAAAACTTCATAAAATTATTCATAAAATTATTCATAAAATATTCATAAAACTTTATAAAATGAATAAAATATGAATAAAACGTAAGTAGTTTTGTGGTTTGACATAAGAAAACATGAACCTGAGATAAATGCTCATATCTAGAACGGTTTTTAATGATCTTCGGACGACCACACTAGGAGCACTAATCTCAGTGATTGTCTATTATGTTAATAACGAAATTACTTTTAGGTAGAGTCCAATACCTAATGTCTAAAGTGAAAATATAATTTTAAATAATTAGGGAGTAGCGACAACATCTTTAATTATATAAAATTATATATTAATTAAAATTCACCTTAATGGACAAAACTTGTAATTAATTATTTGAATATAATAATTTTACCCCACAGGGATTTTATTATATTTTTATAATTAATTAGGATAATATATTAAGTTAAATTCTCTTAATTTACCCCACAGGGAGTTATGAGGATTTGATTTAATAGTGTTATCACAAATTTTAATTAAAGATAGATTTCATTCCTCCATTATTTCTAAATTAAATACTTCATTAAATCTATCATAAAGTTCATATAATTTTATTAGATTTAAAATTTAGCCCACAGGCAAATATTTTCCGTTTTTTATTTTTATTTTTCGGTATTTATTTCGAATTCTATATACATTACTATATTTGTATAGTATTATAGATCGATCTAAGCATTGAAAATCCATTGAAAAACTTAAAGATGGAAAAAAATTTCAGTTAAAACTTTTTCGGACCCGATTAACTTCGTGATATTAAAGTTTATATTTTTTCAAGTTTTCGTATATAAAATCTATGTGGATCTTTTTATTATTTGATTTAGAACATTTTAGATTTGAAAACACGCATTTTGGTCGTCGGAATTGTCTATTCCGATCGGGTTTGGGTCGGGTTCGACGGACGCACATGCAGAAAAACGGGTAAAAATTGACCTGGTTTGGCTGAAGAAGACAACGCAAACGACATGTCGTTTGTCAAAAAATGACGTGTCGTTTGAAACCTATGTTGCAGTTGTCGTTGTTAAAAAACGACATGTCGTTTTTCACATTGTGGAAAACGACATGTCGTTTTTCGTCTTCTGAGGCAGCCCTTTGGTGAATGAAACGACGTGTCGTTTTTGTATGTTTTCTGCACCCTTCAGATTGGCAGAAACGATGTGTCGTTTTGCATTTTGCAAAAACGACATGTCGTTTATACAGTGTGTTTTTTCAAAAAAAAAAAAAAGGGAAAAATTCCGAATTTTTTATAAATTTTTATTTATTTGGAATATTAATTATTTTTCTATTTTTGTGTTAATTTAGTCAATAAATTGCATTTAGTTAATTTTTCATTATTGTTTAATACATATATGTAGTATAAATTGAAAATGGAAATTTGTTTAATTGGTAATTTATTACATGATTTATTTAAGCATGTAAAAATTGTGCTAATTTGTGCATTTAATTATATATTACCAAATTTATGCAATTTATTGTCTAAATTAATTTTGAAAAATCTGCCATTAATTTCATATTAAGGAATTAGCATTTAATTAATAATCATACATTAATTGTATTATTTTGTATTTATTTGACAAATTTATGTTTAATGCAATTAATTTAGATTTGTATGATTTAAATGCTATACATAAATTCCTTTTATAGTGCTAGATATATTTAGAAATATTCAAACATTAAGATAGGTTGAATATTTTATTTAGGAATTAAGTTTCATAAAACTTCATAAAATTATTCATAAAATATTCATAAAACTTTATAAAATGAATAAAATATGAATAAAACGTAAGTAGTTTTGTGGTTTGACATAAGAAAACATGAACCTGAGATAAATGCTCATATCTAGAACGGTTTTTAATGATCTTCGGACGACCACACTAGGAGCACTAATCTTAGTGATTGTCTATTATGTTAATAACGAAATTACTTTTAGGTAGAGTCCAATACCTAATGTCTAAAGTGAAAATATAATTTTAAATAATTAGGGAGTAGCCACAGCATCTTTAATTATATAAAATTATATATTAATTAAAATTCACATTAATGGACAAAACTTGTAATTAATTATTTGAATATAATAATTTTACCCCACAGGGATTTTATTATATTTTTATAATTAATTAGGATAATATATTAAGTTAAATTCTCTTAATTTACCCCACAGGGAGTTATGAGGATTTGATTTAATAGTGTTATCACAAATTTTAATTAAAGATAGATTTCATTCCTCCATTATTTCTAAATTAAATACTTCATTAAATCTATCATAAAGTTCATATAATTTTATTAGATTTAAAATTTAGCCCACAGGCAATTTTAGATTTAATAAAATTTTTATCTTCATCATGTTTTTACATTGGTAAAACATGAATTCATTAAAGCCTCAATTTCTCTTAACATCTAAATTTTTGTAATCCTATTCTTGCAGCTATTTCATCCACCTCTAAATATGCTGAAATCACTAGCGAAATCCCTGAGCTTAGGAGTGACAACTTCAAAATCTGGAAGGAACGAGTTCTTCTCCACCTAGCTTGCACTGACATGGATTATGCAATAAGGAAAGATGAACCAGTTGCTATCACTGATACTAGCACTGCTGCTGAGATTGCACTACGTGAAAAGTGGGAGCAATCTAATCGTCTTTGCATCATGTTCATTATGTCCAGAATTCCTATGGGAATGCGTGGATCGGTGGAGCCACCTGAGAAGGTGAAAGATTTTATCAAAGTGATGGATGAGCAATTTGACACTTCAGATAAATCTTTGTTCATCAACCTCATCCAAGAGTTCTCGTCCACAAAACTCACCGGTGTTAAAGGAGTTCGATAACACATTTCTAAAATGAGGGACATCACTGCTCATTTGAAGAAACTCGACGTTATCATTCCTGATACCTTCCTGGTTCATTACATCCTTCACAATCTTCCTCCACAGTATGGGCCTTTCAAAATTTCCTACAACACACATAAAAAAAAATGGACTATAAATAAATTGATGACCATGTGTGTTCAAGAGGAAGCCAGGCTCCTACAGGAGCAAGGAGAAAGTGTTCACCTGACCACTCAACCTAAGAAACGCAAGCCATTCAAGAAGAACAAAGGGAAAAAGCCCATGGCTCCCAAGGCTGCCATAAAGAAAGATTCCATCAAATGTTTCTTTTGTAAACAAAAGGGACATGCGAAAAAGGAGTGCAGCCAGTTCAAGAAATGGATGGATGACAAAGGTAATCCAATTTCCTTAGTATGTTATGAATCTAATATGGCTAATGTTAATCTTAACACATGGTGGATTGATTCCGGTTCAACAATTCACATAACAAATTCCTTGCAGGATATTCAAAATCTAAGGAAGCCAGTGGCAAGTGAGCAAAGCATCTTATCAGGAAACAAGATGGGCTCACATGTGGAAGCTATTGGAACATGAAATTTAGTTTTAAGTAATGGCTTTGTTTTAAAGTTAGAAAAGACCTTTTATGTACCAAGTTTCTCTAGAAACTTGATTTCAGTTTCAAGACTTATACCCTTTGGTTTTCCCTTTACATTTTCAGACAAATATTTCGATTTATATTATAAATCTGAATGTGTTGGAAATGGTATTTTGTCTGATGGTCTTTACTGCCTTAATTTACAAAATAATACCACTAATAATGTTATGCATGTTCACGCTGGCACTAAAAGATGTGTTATGAAAGAGGATTCCTGTACATTGTGGCACCGGAGATTAGGACATATCTCTATTGATAGAATTAAAAGGTTGGTAAAAGATGGGGTACTCAATACCTTAGATTTTACTGACTTTGATACTTGTATAGATTGCATTAAGGGAAAGCAAACCTCCAAGTCTTTCAAAACGGGTGTCCATAGGAGTTCTGAAATATTAGAAATCATACATACTGATATATGTAATCCAGATATGGAGTCACATGGTCAGAAATACTTCATCTCATTCATAGATGATTACTCACGCCACATGTATATCTACTTACTTCATAATAAAAGTGAAGCATTAGATGTCTTTAAGATATTTAAAGCTGAAGTAGAGAAACAATGCAACAAGCAAATTAAGATAGTGAGATCAGATAGAGGAGGTGAGTATTATGGTAGATACACAGAAGATGGACAAGCACCTGGTGCATTTGCGAAGTTTCTTGAAGAAAATGGGATTGTTGCCCATTACACCTTGCCCGGTACACCCGAGCAAAATGGTGTTGCAGAAAGAAGAAACCGAACATTAATGGACATGGTGTGGAGTATGCTTAGTAGCAACTCTAACCTTCCTAAATCCTTGTGGACTGAAGCATTAAAGACATCCGTGTACATATTAAACCGAGTTCCAACAAAGGCAGTCTCAAAAACTCCTTTTGAATTATGGAAAGGTTGGAAACCAAGTTTGAATTATGTACGCATTTGGGGATGTCCATCTGAAGTTAGAATATATAATCCACAAGAGAAGAAATTGGACCCAAGGACCATAAGCGGATTCTCTGAAAAGTCTAAAGGTTACAAGTTTTATTGTCCATCTCATAGCACAAGAATTGTGGAATCAAGGAATGCAAAATTTCTTGAGAATGCCTTGATCAGTGGGAGTGATCAATCAAAGGACTTAGGTCCTGAGAAAGATCCTTCAGAACCTTCCACTTCAAAAGCAAGATTGATAATGGTTAACACTCCTGTAGTTCAAACAAATGTTGAACAACCATTACCAATCACTGAAGATCCACAAGTTGGTAATGATAATCCAATAGATCAAGATGTTCAAGAGTTGCCTGCAACTGTTGAACAACTTGCTGAACTTACTGAACCTGCTGAACCAGGTGCTGCTCCCCAAGAGCCTGTTGGTGAAGTCTTAAGAAGATCTACTAGACCTATCAAACCAAAGATTTACAAAGACTATGTTGTGTATTTATTAGAATCTGATATTGGAATTGGAAATGATCTAGAATCGTTTTTACAAGCTATGAACAGTAGAGAATCAAAATTGTGGTACAATGCTATGGATGATGAAATGAATTCTATGAGGTGCAACAGAGTCTGGGAACTTGTAAAGTTGCCTAATGGGGCGAGAGCCATTGGCTGTAAATGGGTCTATAAAACTAAGAAAGACTCATTAGGCAACACTGAGAGGTACAAAGCGAGACTTTTTGCTAAAGGATTCACTCAAGAGGAAGGAATTGACTATACGAAGACTTTTTCTCCTGTATCAAAGAAAGATTCCCTCCGAGTCATCTTGGCATTAGTTGCTCATTTTGATTTAGAGCTGGAGCAGATGGATGTAAAAACTGCTTTTCTGAATGGTGATCTAGAGGAGGAGGTATACATGAAACAACCAGAAGGATTCTCCTCTAGTGAAGGTCAGGATTTGGTATGCAAGCTCAAGAAGTCCATCTATGGATTAAAACAAGCATCCCGCTAATGGCATTTAAAATTTCATAATGTCATCTCTTCTTTTGGATTTGAAGAGAATGTCATGGATCAATGCATATACCTGAAGGAAAGTGGGAGTAAAATCTATTTTCTTGTTTTATATGTGGACGATATTCTTCTTGCATCCAATGATAAAGGGTTGCTACGTGAAGTGAAACAATTTCTTTCAAAGAACTTTGAGATGAAAGACATGGGTGAAGCATCCTATGTCATAGGCATTAAGATTCATAGAGATAGATACCGATGTATCTTAGGTTTATCTCAAGAAGCCTACATCAACAGAGTTTTAGAAAGATTTCATATAAAAGATTGTTCACCGAGCGTTGCTCCAATTGTGAAGGGTGATAAATTAAATTTGAGCCAGTGCCCAAAGAATGATTTTGAAAGAGAACAAATGAAGAACATTCCTTATGCTTCTGCTGTCGGAAGCCTAATGTATGCTCAGGTGTGCACAAGACCCGACATTGCTTATTCTGTCGGAATGTTAGGAAGATTTCAGAGTAACCCGGGGATAGACCACTGGAAAGCTGCAAAGAAAGTTATGAGGTATCTTCAGGGTACTAAGGATTGCAAACTGATGTTCAAACGAAGTGACAATCTAGAAGTAGTTGGCTACTCAGACTCAGATTTCGCTGGTTGTACTGATTCACGTAAATCTACATCTGGTTACGTGTTTATGTTTGCTGGTGGAGCTGTGTCCTGGAGGAGTAACAAACAAACCTTGACTGCTACTTCTACTATGGAGGGTGAGTTCGTTTCTTGTTTTGAGGCTACATCACATGGTGTATGACTAAACAGTTTCATTTCAGGCCTTAGAGTGCTTGATTCCATTGCAAGGCCACTAAAGATGTTCTGTAACAATTCAGCTGCTGTTTTCATGGCTAAGAACAATAAAAGTGGTAGTCGAAGTAAGCACATCGACATTAAGTACTTAGCTATTAGAGAACGTGTTAAAGAAAATAAAGTGGTCATTCAACACATTAGCACTGAATTGGTGATTGCCGATCCTATGACAAAAGGCTTGCCACCTCATAAATTCAAGGATCATGTAGAGAACATGGGACTTGGTTCCCCTATGTAATTTTTACAAATAAAGTTATTATTAATGAAACTCTTATTTTGATTTTTCTCATATTTATGCGCATCTTAATTTTACACTTGAGAAAAATTTCAGAGGACCTGAATAAACATAAGGTTTAGGGTTTATTCACTTAAGTACATTGCCACATAAAGTACATTGTTATATAGTAAATGTATTGTAATACATGGAAGATAATACTCGACCCATAATGAGGACATGTCGGTATGATTCGTATGTTTATTATATAATGAGGAACGTTGGGTTTGAATATTTTAGTTTAAATGCTGATCAAGTGGGAGAATATTAGAATATTTTATTTATGAAAATTATTTTCTAATTAAGGAAATGATTTTCTATTTAAGGAAATAAATAAATAATTGATTTTCTGATAAATGAATTGAATCTGGACAAAATCATTTATGTAATATTCTATATATGGTCTTCTATATTCATTACCTGATTTGATTTCCTGAATTAATTGTCAAAATATTCTGACAATTAATGTGGCGCAGATACTGATGGAATATCTCACCTATAAATATAGGGTCTCGGTCCCCGAGCTCCTGACTTATTCTGAATTCATTCAGCAAATTCCATCTAAAGAGAGTTGAGAGAGCGAGGAAGCCCGAACTCTAATACCGAAGCTATCGCAGGGATTGAAGCTCAAAGATCAATGGCTTGAGGTATATCGATCCTTTCATTGCATATATTATCGATATGATTACAGTTTATTTTCCGCATTTCATATCGTTTGTATATGCTATATTACATACACTATATTATAGTCTAACAGGTTCAAGTTCGAAGGATAGATGGCGCCTGTCAAACCGCTTCCACTCTTCTGTATATGTAGATGCCTAAGCACGTCATACTCTTTAGGTCTCTTAGAGTAATGCCACCACGTGTCACCGACTGAATGTCTTGAACTATATAACATCTTCAATCTCGAAGTTAGGAAAAGTATTGCATAATATTTTTGGCAACTTTTTTTAGTCTATCTTTTTCTTTTTCCAACAACTCTTGCTATAAATAGGACAGAAATCTTTTTTCTCATTCTCCTTTCAAAACAAGGTACAATAATACTTGCATACATCAAATGAGTCATAAACTAAACTAAGGTTAGACAACTTCCTCTTTGACTTGTAATGGGACTTGGGTAATTTTGTACTCTTTAGAAATAAATCAATTAATCAATATGGAGAGTAACATATCAAAGAATAGTTACTCCACTTGTTGAGAACTTTGCAGTACATCAGCTTCACCAAAGCATTAAGCGCTAATTTTTTCCAACCCGAGTACAATTCAATTTCCATATCCATAAACAATTCAACGTACTTACTACTACCATTCAGTGGATGATTGTTAAAAGAAGCAGTGGTAGTACTTGTATCATTAAGACTATGATCTTCTCTTAAAATATTAGCCATCACATCTGTTATTTCTTCTATATCGTTGTCTACTATTTTTACAATCAGTAGCGTGAACGACTCCCCATGAGAATACCAGGTCATGTACAATGGTTAAATGCCATGCATAAACAAATGTACTCTAATATTATTAGGAGTCTTAAAGTTCACATTTAGACATCTCATGCAAGGGCATCGAGTAACTCCAAAAGAATTTATTTGCATTCGAGCAATTCTAGTAAACTCATCCACACTCCTACGAAACTCTACAGGTTGTATGTTCAATTAGAGTACGGTTTAAAATCGTCGCCTATAATAGGTTATAGGCGACGATTTTAAACCGTCGAGAAGTTCACATTAGCGACAGTTTTTAACCGTCGCCTGTTTTGCCCATTTTACAACAGTCGTATAGGCGACGGTTATTGAAACCGACGAGAATTTTTTAACGATTGTTTAAAAATGTTAAGAAAACCATTTTTGTAGTAGTGATTTGTCTATTAAAGTCAATTACATATTTGATGCTATTACTATTATTAAATCTTATTGGCGACACTAAAACTTTTTTTTTTAGTGGTGAACTGATACACGACCAATTTTGATCCTTTTGTTTGAAGAGTGGCCTGATGTTTCTTTGAGTTGATTTTATTAGAGATTCGTAGGTTAATTTCCTGCATTCACTATTATTTTCTCACTGTGGGTTTGGAAAGCCACAATGTAATTGGATTTGTGTAATTGGAGGTAATTACACCATTTGGCATGTTTGTTTGACCATGTAATTACACTGTAACTGTGTAATTAGAAGTAATTGAGGGGTTCCAATTACACTCTCCAATTCTCATGGCCCCCATGAGAATTGAATATAATTACACTGTCTAATTACTAAAAACTTTCCATATTAAACATTAACCATTAAAAAATATTATTTTCCCATGTAATTACTAACTACTTTGCCAAACAAGATTCATATGTAATTACCACCTCATATCCAAACACACCTTAAATTTTCAAATATAGTGTAATTACTAAACTGCATAATTACTACCCTAATAATTACATTATCTAATAATTACATAGTTACTTCCAAACACACTAAAAAAAACATATCCTAAGTCTTCAAGTGCAAAAGTAGTGCAAAAGTATTGGTCGGTCAATCCGTCGCATCTTTGATTATTTGATATACAATATATAATTCAGTTTTTGAAAAAATATAATTAATGTTTAGGATAAGGAAGGTATAGATAACAGGTAAATACCACTACAAAAAGTATTAAAAAATAATAAAAATAAGTTTTGCTTTAATAAAATAAATGGAATTCGTTATAATCACAACAAGGTACATATTTTACAACACAATTCGATAGAACATTTCTCTAACAACATAATATTCTCTGTTCGAATGAAATATATTTTTTAAAATGAAATTCAAAGACTTGGAGAAAAAATATTGACAATCGACTAGAATAAAACATGGGTTAAAGCCTTATTAAAAAAAAAATATGGGTTAAAGCCATAACTTAAGGCTTCTTCACATTTTTTTATAAAATTAGGTCATTATTATATGCATTGTACGTATATTTAATATATTTTTAATTTTTATTATTGTTATGTGTATTTTAAAATTTTATAAATTAAAATGAAATTGCTCGTTAATTCTTTAATTTTTTTTTAAAAATATTTAAAGTTTTAACAATTTGAAGAAAATATGAAAAATCAAGTTTTTGTAAATGTCAATAATATATACGAAAATATAAAATTGTATACGTCTGCAGAAGCATAATGTAATTCTGTTACTGCAGAATCCAGTTTTGCAGCGACAAAACAGAACAGACAAAATAAAAAAATAATTACAGAAAATTAAATCACTTGACACAAGAGATTTGTACGTGGTATCAGTGTTCTTTCGAACACTCCTCCACGAGGCCACGCTCAGAGAATGAAATTAATTAATAAAGTATCAACAATTACAAAGACAATTGACTTAAACAAGTTTAGACTCCCTCTAAATTATTGCCGCAATTCTTTGTAATACACTTTATGAATCTGACTTCTGAAACACCTTCAAGCGCGAACTCCCTTCATCTTTGAAGTGTGAGTGCTTACTTCCTCCCAAAGTAAGGCTTCAACAAGTCTTCTCCCGAAGACCGCTCTCTTGTTCAGTCAAGTCGTTCTAACAAACTCTAAGACAGAGTAAGAACTGATATGAAAAATACTAGAACCTAGATGAACAACTAAGTTCTCACAAAACAAAGAAACTCTCTTCTTACAAATAAGAAAAATGCAAAAAATGAATACTAGAAGAGTTGATTCGAATGTCTATTCTCTAGGTTCTATTTATAGAACATAGAAACCCTAGAGACAGCCACAAGATCGAATCTACAGCTGTACAAAACTTTCTTATAACATAATCTACAGCATCAGAAACAGAATCTGACGTAGCAAATCAGACCAGAAAAGGAAACTTGCATTAAACAAGTACGATCTTGTATTGGGTCTTGATTCCTGCCATAAACAGTTTGTATATTCTGATTGTATCAAGACACAATCGAATTTAATAAGGAAAAATGCAATAATTAAAGTTTCCTTTAAAAACTAACTTTCCATAAGAGAATTGCTTCTCTTACAAGAAGTTTCCATACAAGAAAAGTTCAGCTGAAAAATGCATCTTTCCTAACATAAAAAAGAGCAATAAAAACCGAATAAACAAGGTAAGAAAATTGATTATGAATGCAAATAGATCTTACCATAAAGTAAAAAAATATTTTGACATCTAACTTGCCAAAAAAAGACTTTACAAAACATATATAAAATTTAAGAATATTAAAATTAAACATACTGCTAATATTAAAAATAACAATAAATAATAATATTACAAATAATATATTAATATTTATATATATTTAAATTAATCTAAAATAAATAATATTAATATTTATATATATTTTTAAAACTAATCCTACTAACACCGTTAAATTTAACAAGATATTCTGTTATTTTAAAGTATATTCTGTTATACCAACTAAAATAATTAGTGTTGCCCCTGATTTTGTCCAATATACGTGGACCAACCACACAGGGACACGTAGACACGAAGATCTTAACACTCAAATTATTAGCTAAGTCTTTATAAAGGCTGGTGTCATCCGGGACCTGCCTCCCGGAGAAGGCCTATTAAGTCCTCTATGCTCCCGAATGCCTAAGCGGTATCAAAGCATCTCCGGGAGGTGTCAGGCTTCCTCTGAGCAGTCATCTCGCATTTAATGCCGCATGGGAGGAAAAATGTTGGAACTGCCACACACAATAAAGTCTGACGACGCAACCCCCGATCTGCACCTACAAAGCTATGATCACTTCAGTCTATTGACGGCTACACTGTGAAGAGTCACGTCAGTCAAAAGGCAATAAGGACATTCCACATAAAATCCCTACAGCACCTAGGGATTTGACCATGCATTACCCATGGTATATTCATTGGGAACACCCAACTTTATTGATAGTTACAGAAATACATGTACTATAATTCTGGGAATCACCCCACCAAAAACACTATAAATACCCCCTCAAAGCTCATTAATGGGGTCGAGAATTTTGGGTTGCATAAGTGCAAGAAGAGTAAATACTCACCAAGAACATTCTCTGTATTAAAGACACTCATAAATATACAGACTCGTGGACTAAGGCTCATTAACGCCCCAACCACGTAAAAATCCTTCTCTTAATTTCTTACAGCTCTTTAATCTTTTATTATTTTATTGGTTGCCGAAAACCTCGGTCAACATTTTGGTGCTTTCATTGAGAGCTGAAGAAAGCTTCTGTAAACACACATTACATTACAACAATGGTGGAGACTCGAAGCACTCGTCAACCTCGCCCTCTAGAAGATGCTCAAGACCCGAATGAGGAAGATGTAGCCTCAAGAGCAGCTGAGGGCTCCGAGGAGGAAGAAGGAATTCCTGATGATGATTACGAGGGAAACCTCGATGAGTACGCCTATGATGACGGTAGCTACTCAGATTTGGTTCTTCTAAGACAAAAGGCTTTCGATCATGAAGCTGAGATCGGAGCCCAAAAAGCACAAAACCAAAAGATGCAAGAGGTAATGCTGGCCATGCAAAAAGCCATGGAGGCGGCTGGCATCCACGTGCATCCTAAGGCTATGTCTGCTAGACTCGGCAAGGAACCAGAGGAATCCTCGCCCAGTACCCAACAGCAAAAGTCTAGGGAACCAAGCCCTATTAGGCATCCCGCTGAAGGGAGCCGAAAGAAAAACCCTACTTCTACCCCTGGGAGAAAGAAAAAGGCGCAGGATCCGCGAAAGGTCCGCTCAGATTTCCCGAAAGGGAAGGGTCCGCAGAGGGGCAAACTCCAAAAAGGGAGTCTTGGCCCTCAGGATCGAGAGGACCGAAAAAGCGTTTCCGTGCACCAGGAGCCCGGAGGTAGAGGGAGAAGGGGACAGAAATGTCCTCCCGTCGATTTGAGAAATCAAATCAATGGGAATCAAGGTGACCTCCGGGATCACCTTGACCAAAAAAGATACGGACCCGCGGTCTCCACGGGAACGTTAAATGAAGGAATCATGGCAGAACTCGCCATTCTTCGAAAAGATATCACCCGAGTCTCCCGGATTCAGAAAGGCGACGACTCTGACTCAGACTGTGAGGACCGGGAGCCATGCGCCAAGCACATCCTAGAAGCAGAGCTCCCAAAGAACTTTAAGATGCCCGAAATGGCCGCTTATACTGGGAACTCCGATCCAAGCGACCACCTGCCGCGGTTCAACCGTGTCCTGATGGTCATGAGAGTCAGCAATGACGCAAAATATCTGTGTTTCCCGCTTATTCTAAGAGGGTCCGCGGAGGAATGGTTCAAGAAACTGGAGCCAGGATCCGTGGGCTGTTGGAATAAGTTGCAGACCAACTTCCGGAGATAGTTTGTCGCCGCAAGAAAGGTCAACCTGGAGGTCAGTGTTGGGTTTTATGCCCTAAATAAAACTCCATTTTAATGTAATCTATTTTATTCAACATCAATAAAGAAACAGAAGTATTTTTCATTCCTTTGTGTATGTTTTGGTTTACTTTGTCAATTGCTTATCTATTTGATGTATAAATTCATCTTAAATCCTTTTCACATACTTGATCCTGTTTATTGTGTTGTCATCACTTTGGAAAGTAAACATGACTATGTGAATAAAGTTTCCAAGATTTATCAGACACAGGGTTTTACTAATATGATAATCTACAACAAGAGTTTACTTGCATTTGGAGAAATGCTATGTTCTTTCCAGAACATTGGTTAAAGTAAAGCTCAGGTCGGATGCATGGAGTATGCATCGGAAGGGACCGATATTGAACTTTGACTTAGATTTAATTAAACTTACCGTAAAATCTATTCAAGTCAATATCGCCTAGTTGATCCTAGATCAAATGTTCTTAATCCTGTTATGATTAGGCTCAATCTTGAAAGGCTATTCGTGTTCTTTGATTTGTTAGTTAAGCCTACTTTTAGGTCAAGGTGATACGTACATTTTGGGAACACGGTAGTGCAATTGAGTGGGAGCGCTAGCATAAACATGGAATCTATAGCTTCTATCTGGCGAATAGTAAGCAAAGGATGATCTCCTTCGAGCTTGACCAAACGAACATAAATGGTGGAGTACTCATTTCACATAAGCTGAAATATCATTTATACGGGGTCAAGTGTTTTAAGGATAAAATACATAGTAGGGTGTTACGGTAATCTAACCCCTTTACAGTGTAGATCATTCATATAGAGGATCATTGATCAAATTAGGATTATAACAATGGATAACTAATGATGCGTCTATATGGTGGAACATATAGAGCATTCTATATACTGAGAGTGCAATTCTAAGTTCTATGCGTGGATTCAACGAAGAATTAATAAGTTAGTGAATTTTAGTGATAAATTCTTGATCTACTTATTGGAAGCTCGGTTATATAGACCCATGGTCCCCGCACTAGTTGAGATAATATTGTTTGTAACTCATGTAATTGGTTTTGATTAATCAATTATAATTCTCAAATTAGACTATGTCTGTTTGTGAAATTTACACTAAGTAAGGGCGAAATTGTAAAGAAAGATTTGTTACGGGCATATTTGTTAATTATGATACTTTGTATGGTTCAATTAATAAATATGATAAATGACAATATTATTTAATAATTATTTATAGTTATTAAATAGTTAGAATTGGCATTTAAATGGTTGAATTAGAAAATTGGCGTTTTTGAGAAAATTAGATACAAAAGTGTTAAAACTGTAAAATTGCAAAAAGCAAGGCCCAAACCCAACAAGCCATGGCCGGCCACTTTTGTAGGCAATTTAAACTGATATTTTCATTATTTTAATGCCAAATAATTCAAACCTAACCCTAGTGGAATGCTATAAATAGAGAGTGAAGGCTTCAGGAAAATTACACTTCTAATTCAGAAAAACCTGAGCCTCTCTCTCTACCTTGGCCGCCACCCTCTCTCTCTCTTCTTCCTTGATAATTTCGAAACCCCTTAGTGATTAGAGTAGTGCCCACACACAGCAAGCAATACCTCAATCATAGTGAGGAGGAACGTGAAGAAAGATCATCAACAAAGGAGTTTCAGCATCAAAGATTCAGAGAAAGAGATCCAAGTTCAGATCTTGATAATACTCTGCTACAGAAAGGATACAAGGGTTAGAGATCTGAATGGAAGGAGTCATTTACTTCCGCTGCACCCAATGTAAGGTTTCTTAAACTTTATACGTGTTTATTTCATCGTTTTAGAAAGTTCATATTTTGGGTGTTAATAAACATACTTGTGGGTAGATCTAAGATCCTGGTAAAATAATTTCCAACAACTGGCCTCAGAGCCATGGTAATTGATTTTCTTGCAAGAAATTTGGACTTTAAAACGATTGTTTGATGTTTTGGATGGTATCATGTTGTATTGAGTGTTATTTGATGATTGATTGATGTTTGTGAATTTTCGTGAAAAATAATTGAATATCTGTTTCTGGAATTATTTTTATTGGATAGTATGGAAAAATTTAAGCAAGTTACTTTTTTACAGAATTCAATTTTGATTTAATTTGAATTAGTTATGATTTTTTGAAGTTTCGAAAAATACCGGGGTTGAGCAACAGGGACACGCGCGCGCACGAGGCTTGTCCCTCGGACAGCACGCGCGCAGACAAGGTTTTTGTCTGAATTCCTGGGCTCCGCGCGCGGAGAGGCTGCTGGCAGCCTCCTGCGCCGAGTTCTCTCGCCCATGCACCCCTTGTGGCGCGCGCGGACAGTATCCAATGCATATTGTCCGTACAGCTCGCAATTTTTTTGTTTTTCTTCGTTTTTTCATGCTTTTTCATGGAATTAACTTTCCATTTTTTGTGCAGTTCTGTATTTATATTATTACTATTCCTAATTCAACTCTAATTATCATAATGAATTAATTTAATATTTTTTAAATTTAATTCATGATATTAGTGTAATTTGAATTTAAAAATAGTTAGTATCTATTTTTTTTGCTTAATAATCTATCTTATTTTTAAATTTGATTATATCTTATCTTATTTTTAAATTTAAGGTCAGATTTTAAATTTTTTTAAATTAAATTTTTTTTAAATAATTTGACCTTATTTAAATTTAAAATAAGATAACTATAATCATGTAATTTTAAATATATGTAAGATATTTTGCTAACTTTTAAATTTTGTTATTATATTTATTTAAATTACATTTAAAATCTGAAAAAGATATTCATTTATATTTTTTAATTTTTTATTTAATTTTTATTTATAAAATAACATTTAAATTTTAAAAGTAGTTAGCAAATTTTGAAATGATATTTAGGTTTGTTGAAACCTAATTTTTCAAAATTGTAGGTTTAATTTTAATTTTTTTTTTAATTTCGAATTTTTCAAATTTTTTATTTAAATTTTCGAATTTTTTTTATTCAATTAATTATTTCGAAATTAATTATTTAATTTAAAATAAAATAAATCCTACATCCAACTATCCAACTAACCTTGTTGCAGGAGTATGTGTTTTAGCTTGTGTGTAAGTTTTCAAAACCTATTATTACTTGATTGCAAATAGCCATGGTTACTTTTTGCCAGATCTAATGATCTGATGGCTCCCTTGGTCAAGTAAATAATTTGTAACAGGTATATTTACAATCTTCTTTCATCTGTGTATGACCTAGCAACATGATAGGACCCATCCTAAGTGTGCCTGTGTGAGCCTATGTGTTTAATTTCATTATAGATGCATATAGGTTGTATGTTGCTAAATAAATTATCATAGTTTTTGATAGATTTTATTTAGGCCCATTTAGTTTTTGGGCCTATTCAATTAATAACAGTTGTTCATTTTAAGGTTAAATTCCTCTCTTTTGGGCCTTGTGTGAGAGTTGGGAGCCATAGAAGTGGGTACGACATACTGAACCCAGCACCCCCTCACATGAACCACCCCAATTGTGAAGGCCCATTTGCCTGATTTGAATAACTGTACTAGGTTAATTACACTAGTTTAACCTAATAAAATTGATTAGCAACATAATTAATTTCATTTATTTGAAATTAATTTAAGAAAACCATAGTTTAAAGAATTTTATATTCTAAGCTAAACTATATGTATTTTCTTGTATTTAATTAAATATAGAATTATAACCATCTAGATTCTTTCTGAAGCTTAATTTAAATTTTTCATTAAATATTCCTATTTAAGTTGATATTTAGTTATCTACGACTAACCAACTTAAATCTGAATATCTTTTGGATTTAAAATTTCAAAATAAAGTTGAGGAATTTTAGGCATTGGTTATTAAGATTCTTTAGATATTTTTTTTTTAAGTTAATATCTTTTCGAATATTAACCTAAAATGGAATATCTTCAAATTAAGTGGTTACAACTTAATTTTAATTTAATTAAATCTAATTTGAAAGGTATTTAAGTTGATTTTTTTTAGATTCTTCTAAAACAACTTAAACAAGATATTTTCAAATTTGTTCCATTTATTATTCGAATTTATTTTTCGAATTTAAATAATAATTGAAATTTAATTAAAGTTGATTTTTTATTTAAACCAACTTTGATTTGTAATTTTTCATTATTATAATATGGAACTTGTTCGATATTTATTTGAATTTATTTTTCAAATTAAATAATAATTGAAAAATTAATTAAAGTTGATTTTTTATTTAAACCAACTTTAGTTTGTAATTTTTCATTATTATAATATCGAATAAAATGATTATACAAAATACATATATTATTTTTAAATAATGAGCTTTAATCAAAAGATATTCGATCTCCATTGTTGGTCTTACAATAGTTAAATTTTTTCAATATAACCTCAAGACGCTAGACTTCGTCCCCCTATGGATGGTTATTCGTTGAACACTTTTAACACCGTAAGATTTCATTTGATAAGTGTTTTTTGAGTTTTCGTCTCTATTAGACTCTCCCCTACGGTGACTACTTAGAGATAAACTCATAAAACATGAAACAATGGTGGAAGCTCATAAAATGAGAATAACCTTGACTCTCGCCTACCGGGACAACGTTGGATTCTCATTTTGATCGAATAAAAGGTTGCTAAAATGGTTTTATTTTAGATGAGCTGACAACTCTATTCAACTAATGTTATCTTTGACTCTCGCCTACCAGGACACTGTATTTCATTATGTTGGAAACCTTGGAAAATAAACTATGTTAGATTTAGTATTTTTATAACATATGTGATTATTTGTTATTTCTGAACTTGTGTATGAATTTTGAACCAAAACCTTACTTTTGTTTTATTGATGTGTTGTAGTGTCTATAACCCTCTTCCCATTCCACTCCCAGTTAATATCTTAGCAATTGAACTTGAAGTTATAAACTCCTTGTCAGAGTAATACTTCACATATGCTCATGATGGACTTTAAATTCCAGAAAGCAGGTAAGCTGGGAATTGTTCACTCTGAAGAGCAAATAGTTCATAACTCCATAAATCCTACTACTTCAAGCTTAGTTGAGAAGATAAGAGAAAGTGATTCCACTTCCTCAAGTTATACTTCACAACAAAATGAACCAGCAAGAACAACAATTAACAAACGAATAAGCAGTAATGCTTTAGTCTTCGAATCATGTGTGTTAGAGAATGATAAATCCATTTGGATTCTTGGTTCTGGGTCTACAAACCATGTAAGTTGTTCATTGCAATTGCTTGAGAATTGGAATTATTTGAAATCCGGAGAGTTGAAACTTAAAGTTGGTAATGGCGAAATGGCTTCGGTTAGAGCTAGAGGAAAAGCCAAACTCAAGTTTCAAAACAGAATTTCGGAATTAGACAATGTCTTATACATTCCGAATTCAGTAGAAATTTGGTTTCTGTTTCATGCTTACAATTGCAACAATACAAATTATATTTTTCGAGTTCTAGTTCTGCCATTTCTCGAAATGACATTTAGATTTGTGTTGCATCCATGGAACAAGGGCTTTATGTTCTTAGACCAGAAACACCATTTGCCCTACATAACGAACTTTTTAAAGTAGCTAAACCTAGAAACCACAAAAAGCAAAAGATCGTTGATGATAATGAAACATATCTATGGCATTTACGTTTGGGTCACATTGGCTATGACAGACTAAACAGGCTAACCAAAGACGGTCCATTGAAAAATGTCATCTTAGGTGAATTACCTGTTTGCGAATCTTGCCTAGAAGGAAAGATGACCAAACGTTCTTTCTCTACAAAGGGAGAGCGTGCGAAACAACCCCTAGGGTTAGTGCATTCCGATGTCTGCGGACCTTTGAATGTCAAAGCCCGAGGTGGTTATGAGTACTTTGTCACTTTCATTGACGATTACTCTAGATATGGACATATTTACCTTATGCATAAGAAATCTGAAACATTTGCAAAGTTTCAAGAATTTCACGCATTGGCTCAAAACTAATTGGGTAAAACATTAAAGATCTTGCGAACTGATAGAGGTGGAGAATATATGGATATGCAGTTCAAAGATCATTTAATTGAACTTGGAATTGAATCCCAATTAACCGCCCCTAGCACTCCACAGCAAAATGGAGTTGCAGAAAGACGGAATTGCACGCTTTTGGAAATGGTTAGGTCCATGCTTAGTTTTTCAACTCTACCTATGTCCTTCTGGGGATATGCAATTCAGATGGCAACCGACATTTTAAATGTTGTTCCATCTAAATCAATCCCTAAGACACCTTTAGAACTATGGATTGGTCGTACACCTAGTTTACGCCATTACAGAATCTGGGGGTCCCTGCTCATATCTTAAGAAAGAAAGACGGCAAACTTGAGTCACGAACTGAAGTTTGCATGTTTGTCGGTAATTCTAAAGAGACTAGGGGTGGACTATTTTATAGTCGCAAGGATGATAAAGTGTTTGTTTCTACAAACGCAACTTTCCTTGAAGATGACTATATTAAGAATTTCAAATCACAAAGTAAAGTAGTGTTGGAGGAAATGCTTTCAGATATAAGTCCTTCCAATGTTCCGTTCTCTTCCACACGTGAAGAGGACAATCCCACTCCCTCAGTTGAACAAACTGAGAAATCTACTACTAAAGTTTTTGTTCAGAAGATCGCCGCACCTCGTCGTAGTGGGAGGGTTTCAACAAAACCTGCTCGTTATGGCTTGGATGGTGAAATCAATATGGTCGTAGGTGACGGTATTAAAGACGATCCATTAACCTATAAATAGGCAATGGCTAGTCCGCAACGGAAACAATGGTCGGCCGGCATGGATTCAGAAATGGATTCCATGAAAAAGAACAAAGTCTGGGAGTATGTAGACGCACCTGAAGACTATCATCCGATAGGATGCAAGTGGGTTTACAAGAAGAAAAGAGGAGCTGGAGGCGAAGTCGAAACTTTTAAAGCTAGACTTGTAGCCAAGGGTTATACCCAAAGAGAAGGCGTGGACTATGAGGAAACTTTTAGTCCTGTTGCCATGCTCAAATCCATCCGAATTCTTCTCTCCATAGCTGCTGCTTTCGATTATGAAATCTGGCAAATGGATGTCAAGACTGCCTTCCTTAATGGGGTACTTGAAGAAACCATCTATATGGAGCAACCAGAAGGTTATGTTCTTCTTGGGCAGGAAAAGAAAGTTTGCAAATTAAATAGGTTTATCTATGGACTTAAGCAAGCTTCTCGCTCATGGAACAAAAGGTTTGATGAAATCATCAAGACCTACGGCTTTCTTCAGAATGAAGATGAACCTTGTGTTTACCAACTCAAGGAAGACCAAGTAGTAGTATTCCTGGTCCTTTATGTTGATGACATTTTGATTATTGGAAACAATGTCAAGAAAATGACTCACATCAAGGAATGGCTTAACACTCAATTCGATATGAAAGATTTGGGTGAAGCAGCCTATGTTCTTGGTATTCAGATTATCAAAAACCGGAAGAACAGATCTCTTGCTCTCTCTCAAACAACCTACATAGACAAAGTCTTAGAGAGATTCTCCATGAACAACACCAATGGGGCAAACATGCCTTCTAGATATGGTATTCGTCTATCTAAGGAACAGTCTCCGACTGATCCTCAAGAGATAGAGGACATGGCAAAAATTCCCTATGCCTCTGCAGTTGGAAGTCTAATGTATGCAATGCTATGCACTAGACCTGATATCTGTTACGCAGTGGGAATCGTGAGCAGGTATCAGTCTAATCCAGGACAACAACATTGGAATGCAGTTAAGTATATTCTGAAATACTTGAAGAGTACAAGGAATCTTGTGTTAGTCTACAAGGGTGGTGCTTTAAGTCCCATAGGCTACACTGATTCAGATTTCCAGGCAAGTCTTGAAGACAGGAAATCTACATCTGGGATGGTGTTTACTCTTGGGGGTGGAGCAGTGGTTTGGAGAAGTGCTAAACAAACCGCGATATCGGACTCAACTATGGAAGTTGAATACATAGCAGCAGCCGAAGCTGCTAAAGAACTTGTCTGGCTAAGAAAGTTCTTCACCAGTATAGGTGTCGTTCCTGGAATGGAAAAGCCTCTGTTCTTACTTTGTGATAACAATGGAGCAATAGCAAACAGTAAAGAACCTCGAAGCCACAAGAGAAGCAAACACATTGAAAGGAAGTATCACATTATCAGAGAATACGTGGCAAGAAGGGATGTACTAGTTGAAAAAGTTGACACAGAGGACAACCTAGCTGATCCATTTACCAAAGTCCTGGCCGTGAAAGCCTTTGAAAAGCACCGTCAGAATTTAGGATTAATTGATATGTACTGATTAGTTTTATATTAGTGCAAGTGGGAGTTTGTTGGGTTTTATGCCATAAATAAAACTCCATTTCAATGTAATCTATTTTATTCAACATCAATAAAGAAACAGAAGTATTTTTCATTCATTTGTGTATGTTTTGGTTCACTTTGTCAATTGCTTGTCTATTTGATTTATAAATTCATCTTAAACCCTTTTCACATACTTGATCCTGTTTATTGTGTTGTCATCACTTTGGAAAGTAAACATGACTATGTGAATAAAGTTTCCTAGATTTATCAAACACAGGGTTTTACTGATATGATAATCTACAACAAGAGTTTACTTGCATTTGAAGAAATGCTATGTTCTTTCCAGAACATTGGTTAAAGTAAAGCTCAGGTCGGATGCATGGAGTATGCATTGGAAGGGACCGATATTGAACTTTGACTTAGATTTAATTAAACTTACCGTAAAATCTATTCAAGTCAATATCGCCTAGTTGATCCTAGATCAAATGTTCTTAATCCTGTTATGATTAGGCTCAATCTTGAAAGGCTAATCGTGTTCTTTGATTTGTTAGTTAAGCCTACTTTTAGGTCAGGGTTATACGTACATTTTGGGAACACGGTAGTGCAATTGAGTGGGAGCGCTAGAATAAACATGGAATCTATAGCTTCTATCTGGCGAATAGTAAGCAAAGGATGATCTCCTTCGAGCTTGACCAAACGAACATAAATGGTGGAGTACTCATTTCACATAAGCTGAAATATCATTTATACGGGGTCAAGTGTTTTAAGGATAAAATACATAGTAGGGTGTTACGGTAATCTAATCCCTTTACAGTGTAGATCATTCATATAGAGGATCATTGATCAAATTAGGATTATAACAATGGATAACTAATGATGCGTCTATATGGTGGAACATATAGAGCATTCTATATACTGAGAGTGCAATTCTAAGTTCTATGCGTGGATTCAACGAAGAATTAATAAGTTAGTGAATTTTAGTGATAAATTCTTGATCTACTTATTGGAAGCTCGGTTATATAGACCCATGGTCCCCGCACTAGTTGAGATAATATTGTTTGTAAGACTCATGTAATTGGTTTTGATTAATCAATTATAATTCTCAAATTAGACTATGTCTGTTTGTGAAATTTTCACTAAGTAAGGGCAAAATTGTAAAGAAAGAGTTGTTAGGGGCATATTTGTTAATTATGATACTTTGTATGGTTCAATTAATAAATATGATAAATGACAATATTATTTAATAATTATTTAGAGTTATTAAATAGTTAGAATTGGCATTTAAATGGTTGAATTAGAAAATTGGTGTTTTTGAGAAAATTAGATACAAAAGTGTTAAAACTGTAAAATTGCAAAAAGCAAGGCCCAAACCCAATAAGCCATGGCCGGCCACTTTTGTAGGCAATTTAAACTGATATTTTCATTATTTTAATGCCAAATAATTCAAACCTAACCCTAGTGGAATGCTATAAATAGAGAGTGAAGGCTTCAGGAAAATTACACTTCTAATTCAGAAAAACCTGAGCCTCTCTCTCTACCTTGGCCGCCACCCCCTCTCTCTCTTCTTCCTTGATAATTTCGAAACCCCTTAGTGATTAGAGTAGTGCCCACACACAGCAAGCAATACCTCAATCATAGTGAGGAAGATCGTGAAGAAAGATCATCAGCAAAGGAGTTTCAGCATCAAAGATTCAGAGAAAGAGATCCAGGTTCAGATCTTGATAATACTCTGCTACCGAAAGGATACAAGGGTTAAAGATTTGAACGGAATGAGTCATTTAATTCCGCTGCACCCAATGTAAGGTTTCTTAAACTTTATACGTGTTTATTTCATCGTTTTAGAAAGTTCATATTTACGGTGTTAATAAACATACTTGTGGGTAGATCTAAGATCCTGGTAAAATAATTTCCAGCAGTCAGTGTCTTGACTAACATCAAGCAGCTGCCTACGGAGACCTTAAAGAACTATATAAAGAGGTTCCAAGAGGAAGCCTCGAAAACAAAGAAAGTTGACGACGGACAACAGCTTGCCCTTCTCTAGACAGGCATCCGTACAGGGACTCCATTTTGGAACGAACTACAACAGGAAGGAGGTGCAAACCTTCAGGACTTCCAGAAAAGAGTCCAAAAATACATCAACCTTGAAGAGGCCCAAATAGTGGCCTATGGAGGATACTATCCCACCGGGATAGCAGGGTACATGCCCGGAGCCCAGCCGTCGGGTACTGTCCCGACCGCGGCTCTATCGATGAGCGGCATACAATTCTCCGCTACTCCCAGATACAGTCAGAGCCAGGTCTTGGCCCTCGCATCTTCCCATCTTGGAAATCCGTCGGGGATAAATGGACAAGCTCCCTCGCACTCCGCTCCAACCGCCAGCCTGGCAGGTCCTTCCCAGGGCTCAAGGAGTAAAAGATCCTCCAAAGGCAGCACCGGGACGGAGGAGAAGCGACAAAAGAGGGGGTTCACTCCCCAATACACCCAGTACGCGGAGTTGACGGACTCCCAAGAGCGTGTATACTTTGCTACTAGGAAAAATACGCACTACCGGAGACCACCTCCTCTGTACAAGGATAGCTCCCGGAGGGACCCCAACAAAAGATGCGAGTATCATAACGACATTGGGCACAGCACCAATGAATGCAAAAATCTCAAAGATGAGATCGAAAACCTAATCCAATTGGGGCACCTCTACGAATGGATCAAGAATCGACTGCCTCACCTCAATCCAGGTCAGGCGACAGGAGCTTTGCCACAGGGAACACCAGGGGGTGCAGCAGGAGTATTGGCTCTAGCTGCTCCCACCGGAGATGCCCAGCATATCCCCGGCCTGCCACCCAGACCTAATGGGAGAGTGGCCATGATCTCACGAGGACCCCATATCGGTGGAACTACCCGCAAAGAATTGAAGCGGTATGCGGGGGCCATGAAGAACAATGAGGTTTGGGAGGTTACTCACCTCCTAGCTCAAAGGCCCTGGCTGATGGATCAACCCATCACGTTCACGGAAGAAGACACCAAGACAGTGCGTTTTCCCCACCATGACCCGTTGGTCATAGAGACCCCCATCGCCAATAAATTAGTGGCCAGAGTCTTGATCGACAACGGAAGTTCTGTGAATCTACTTTTCAAAGAGGCCTTCACTGCAATAGGCCTGACGGACCGAGACCTCTCACCCAGTGGTTCCCAACTCACGGGGTTTAACGGAACGACACTTATCCCAATGGGGAAAGTGAGACTTCCCGTCACCTTGTGCCTGGATACCCCCCAAAGCACGTTCAAGTACTGCACTTTCGTGGTGGTAGACTGCCCAACCGCTTACAACGCGATCCTCGGCCGACCGGCCCTGGTAGATTTCGGCGCAGTCACATCCATACGACACTTGTGCTTAAAGTTCCCAACCCAGGAAGCTGGAATAGGAACGATGAGAAGAAATCAGGGGGAGGCGAGGCAATGTTACAACGTTGCAACTCACCTGCCCGTACTGATGGTCCGGGAAACCATTGAGCCAGAAATGGCTGAAGAAGATGAGTTGGATCCCCGCGTGGGGTCCGAGAAAATTGTAGAACCTATGGAGGATGTCGAGGAGATATCAGTGTGCGACCTCGACTCCACCAAGGTACTCCGGCTAGGAAAAAGCCTAGACCCGGAGGAAAAAGAAAAAATAATAAAGACACTGAAGGGCGCCATCGACATTTTTGCATGGCGCCAAGAGGACATGACTGGCGTAAGTCCCCATGTCATCACCCACGTCCTCAATGTCAACCCGGACATGCCACCAGTCCATCAATTCAGTAAAGGCCGAGGCTTTAGAGAAAGAGCTGGATAAGCTTTTAACAAATAGCATGATCCGCGACGTATACTATCCAGAATGGCTAGCCAATCCGGTATTGGTGCCAAAGCCTAACGGAACTTGGCGAGTCTGTATAGACTTCACCGATCTAAACAATGCTTGTCCGAAGGACTGTTTCCCTTTGCCCAGTATAGATCAGATGGTAGACGCCACTTCTAGATTCAAGCTACTATCCTTCATCGACGCCTACGCCGGATTCAAGCTACTATCCTTCATGGACCGATAAGGGGGTATACTGCTACCTGGTCATGCCTTTCGGACTGAAGAACGCTGGTGCGACCTACCAAAGAATGGTCAACCGGATGTTCAAAGGCCTCTTAGGGCGAAACATGGAGGTGTACGTAAACGACATGCTCGTCAAGTCTAAAGCATGCAGTAGCCATGCAGACGACTTGGAAGAGTGTTTCGAGGTAGTTCGGAGATACGGAATGAAGCTCAACCCAAAGAAATGCACCTTTGGGGTCAAATCAGGAAAGTTCCTGGGCTTCATCGTCAGCCAGTGGGGGATTGAGGCAAACCCGGAAAAAATTCAAGCTCTCCTGAGCATGCCATCCCCAAGAAGCATAAAGACGTGCAGAGCCTAACCGGAAAGGTTGCTGCCCTGAGCCGCTTTATCTCCCGATCTACAGACAAGTGCATTCTCTTCTTCAACATATTGAAGAAGTGCCAAAAGTTTGAATGGTCGGACGAGTGCGAGGAGGCATTCAAAAAGTTGAAAGAACACATGGCCAAGCCTCCAATCCTGTCGAAACCCCTTCTTGGAGAGGACCTGTTCCTATATTTGGCCGTCTCCGAGCACGCGGTCAGCGCTGCCCTAGTCCGGGAAGAAGAGAAAACTCAACATCCCGTGTACTACGTCAGCAAGTGCATGATAGGGGCGGAGACGCGGTACCCCATCATCGAAAAATTAGTTTTCTACCTCCTGATGGCCTCAAGAAAATTAAGGCCGTACTTCCAAGCACACCCAATCAAAGTATTGACCAATCACCCGCTCCGAGTCCTGCAAAAGCCAGAGGCGTCCGGAAGGCTCCTCAAATGGGCAATGGAGTTAAGTCAATTTGACTTACACTACATACCCCGCATCTCCATAAAAGGGCAAGCCTTGGCAGACTTCATCACCGAATGTAATGAAGCCGAGACAACCGCGAATGCGCCAATACCATCGGTCCCCACATGGAGAGTATTTGTGGACGGAGCCTCTAATGAAAACGGGTCCGGAGCGGGGGTTGCGATGATATCCCCGACCGAACTTCGACTCCAGGCAGCCCTACAGTTTGACTTCTCAGCTTCAAACAACGAAGCCGAATATGAAGCCTTGATAGCAGAGCTGAGATTAGCAAAGGCCGTGGGGGCCAAAAGAGTAGAAGTCTACAGTAACTCCCAACTGGTTGTAAACCAGATATCGGGAGAGTATCAAACACGTGGCGAGCGAATGGCTGCATATGTAACAATAGTCCAGGAACTGCTCCACGAGTTCACAGACTACAAAGTAGAAAGAATCCGCCGCTAAAAGAACGCTCACGGGGACTGTCTGGCTAAGTTAGCTTCAGACAGTGAAATCGAAGGACTGAGGGTAGTACTCGTGGAACGCTTGGCAGAGCCAAGCATCAAAATAAAAGAGGCCATAGTAATGGTTGGGCAGGAACCCAACTGGATGGTCCCCATCATAGAATACATAATAAAAGGTGAGTTGCCCCAAGAAAGGGCACTGCCTAGAAAGATCCAGTACCAGGCTCATCGTTATGTAATGATGGATAAAATTCTCTACCGAAGAGGACTCAGCATGCCTTATTTAAGGTGTGTATCGGACCCTGAAGCTAGGCAAATTATGCTAGAGGTCAACGAAGGGTTCTGTAGAAATCATACAGGAGGACCCAGTCTCTCAAAGAAAATATTGAGACAGGGATACTTCTGGCCAACAATGAAAAAGGATTGCATAGAATACGTCCAAAAATGTAATTCCTGCCAAAGGTTCGCGAACATACCGAGAGCTCCTCCCAATGAAATTACCCTGATGACTAGCCCCTGGCCCTTCGCGGTCTGGGGAATAGATCTTATTGGGTCCCTGCCAACAGGAAAGGGAGGAGTAAAGTATGCAATAGTAGCAGTAGACTACTTCACCAAATGGACGGAGGCTGAGCCCATGAAGACTATAACTGCTAAAAAAGCACTAGACTTTGTTATCAAAAACATAGTGTGTCGATATGGCTTGCCTCACAAAATAGTCTCTGACAATGGAAAGCAATTTGATTGCGAAGAGTTCACTGACTTCTGCAACCAACACGGAGTCGTAAAAAGCTTCTCCGCGGTGGCAAGGCCGCAAACAAACGGACAAGCAGAAGCAGTTAATAAAATTCTAAAGGTCACCCTAAAGAAAAAGCTACTGGCCTGCAAAAAAAATTGGCCCGAAGAGTTACCAAGAGTGTTATGGGCCTATCGGATGACCCCAAGAACCACGACCGGCCACTCGCCTTTCTCAATGGCGTACGGTTGTGAAGCGATTGTCCCGGTAGAAACGTTATTCCCGTCCCACAGGATAACGACTTACAATCTAGCTACAAACCAAGGTTTATTACAAGAAGCGCTAGATCAAGTTGAAGAACTCCGGGACGAGTCACAAATACGAATGGCAGCTTATCAAAAGAAGGTGACCAAATATTTTAACTCCAAAGTTAAAAACAGAAAATTCGCTATTGGGGATATGGTCTTAAGAAGAGTCTTCCTAGCCACCCAAGAACCCGGAGTGGGGGTACTTGGGCCAAATTGGGAAGGACCATATGAAATCGATGACGAAATCAGTTTAGGCACTTATAAGCTAAAAAGGATGGATGGAACCATTGTGCCAAGGGCCTGGAACGCCAATCACCTCCGAAAATATTACCAATAGTCCAAAAGTGTAACTTAGGCTTTGTTTAAAGGGTTTGTACCGTCTAAGTGTACGCAGCCTCTGTATTTTAAATAAAATGAGTACCTTAAAAACAAAGTTTTCATGCCACTCAGGGGGGTACTAAGGCATACAACACGGACAGACAAAAAACAGGCCAAAAGTAAAATATCCTGACCTAAAGGGCAGGTCCAAAAAGAAAAAAAGAGTATGCACCAAAAAGAGCATATATATAAACATCCTGACCCAAAGGGCAGGTCCAAAAAGAAAAAATTTGTGCATAAAAAAGGATCATATATATAGAAACCTGGCCCTAAGGGCAGGTAAAAAAAAATACAAAGGGCCCGGGGATAGGTCTTAACCATTGTTTCCCCTCAAAAAATAAAACAACTATTAAATAAAGATTGTCTTAAATAAAAGCAAATTAGCTGTAAATAAATAAATAAAAAAAAAAGAGATAAGAAAAATCTGGGTTGTAATGGGTTGGATTTGGAACGGCCTAGTCAATGCGAGGAGGAAGGCGAGGACCAATGCATGCCTCTAACATGGCGTCAATCTTCTTCTTCTTCTCCCGGAATTTGGCAATCATCTCAGGAGGTTTTGGGTAGAAGTCGAGCTTGATACTCTGGCCATTTGTTGACCAGGCCATGTAGACGCCATCATCGAAGCGCTAGATGCAACGGCTGCAGGAGATAAGAGAAAGGAGCTCATCTTTCTTAGCCTTCTTCAAGGATTGGTCTTTAAAGTCCTTAAGCTCCTTCAGCTCCACGGCCAAGTTAGCCCTGGACTCCAAGTCCGCCTGGTGCAATTCCTCTAAGGACTTTACCCTAGCGGCCATTTCGTCTAAGGCCTCCCTAGCCTCCCGGAGCTCGCGTTTGGCCTTGGCAACAGCCTCGCCCTCCGCCCTCAATGCTTCCCGGTGCTTTACCTCCAGCCTATCCCTCCGAAGGACCTCCTCTCGGATCATCGCCTCCGCTTGGGCTTCCCTTTGCTTAGCCTCTTCCTCGAACTTGGCCTTAGCAAGGGCCTCCTGTCGCGCAACCTCCTCCTGGAGCGACCGCCTTTCAGCAGACAGGTCCTGCAGGATCTTCACGACTTTATCTATGCCCCCAAATTCGGACAAGACGAAGCCGTGATTAATTATGTTTTTGGAAAGGCGGCCGGCCTCTGCAGCAAGCTGGAAAAGGAAGCAAGAGTGAGTAAAGGCCTTAAGCAAAATAATGAAAAAAGAAGTAAATCACAGAATACTTACCGCGGCCAAGGAGTGGCTGAGATCCTGAGCTTGGAAGACGGAGTTCAAGGATGCACAAGCAGCGTACCGCTTAGGCGCGCACCGGGTTAGCTGAGAGATGTACTCGTCGGTCATCTCCGCGACAAAAGGAGCCAAGGTAGGCCCGAGGAAACGATTGAACCAGTCCGTCAGGGGGTCCAGGTTTAGATCCCACGGGTTCTGGTAGTTCTCCTCGTTAAGGAAATTTTGCACCTCCTCTCGCAAAACCCTCCTCAAGGCCTCCACCTCAGCATGCCCTCGGGACTACTCGTCAAGGGCATAATTGTACTTGGCTATCTGAAGCTCCTGCCTCGCCTCATCTCCGAGAACCGAAGTCAGCACAATGCTAGGAGGCACTGTAAATTCCTCCGCCTCGGGAGGGATCCCGAATTCATGGCTCGGAGCCGGAGTGTCCACCCTCTGCCGCCGTTTAGGTGTCTCCTCAGCTACCATCTTGCCTTTGCGCTTGCACACCAAAGCAACCTCTTGCTCTTCTTCACTTTCTTCAACTTCCCCAGGAAGAGCCCATTGCTCTTCTTGACCTTCTTTAGCTTCCTCAAGAAGTACCTCCTCCTCATCCACTAAGTCTATAGTGTTTGGAAGGGCACTGAAAGAAGCTTTTGTTGGAAATTATTTTACCAGGATCTTAGATCTACTCACAAGTATGTTTATTAACACCCTAAATATGAACTTTCTAAAACGATGAAATAAACACATATAAAGTTTAGGAAACCTTACATTGGGTGCAGCGGAACATAATGACTCCTTCCGTTCAGATATCTAGCCCTTGATTCCTTTCTGTTGCAGAGCATTATCAATATCTGAACGTGGATCTCTTTCTCTGAATCTTTGATGCTGAAACTCCTTCTTGCTGAAAGTCTTTCTTCACGATCTTCCTCACTATGATTGAGGTATCACTTGCTGTGTGTGGGCACTACTCATACACTAAGGTAATTTCGAAATTCAAGAGGAAGAGAGAGAGAGTGGGTTCGGCCAAAGATAGGGAGAGAGAAGGCTCAGGTTTTTCTGATTCAGAAAGTGTCAGAAGAAAAGTGTAATTTTCCTGAAGCCTTCACTATCTATTTATAGCATTCCACTAGGGTTAGGTTTGAATTATTTGGCATTAAAATAATGAAAATATCAGAGATAAATTCCTATAAAAGTGGCCGGCCCTATACTAGTGGATTTGGGCCTCACTTTTTGCAATTTTGCAGTTTTATCTTTTCTGCATCTGATTTTCTGAAAAACGCCAATTTTCTAATTCAACCATTCAAATGCCAATTCTAACTATTTAATAACTATAAATAATTATTAAATAATATTGTCATTTATCATATTTATTAATTGAACCATACAAAGTATCATAATTAACAAATATGCCCCTAATAACTCTTTCTTTACAATTTCGCCCTTACTTAGTGAAAATTTCACAAATAGACATAGTCTAATTTGAGAATTATAATTGATTAATCAAAACCAATTATATGAGTCTTACAAGCAATATTATCTCAACTAGTGGGGGGACCATGGGTCTATATAACTGAGCTTCCAATAAGTAGATCAAGAATTTAGCACTAAAATTCACTGACTTATTAATTCTTCGTTGAATCCACGCATAGAACTTAGAATTGCACTCTCAGTATATAGAATGCTCTATATGTTCCACCATATAGACACATCATTAGTTATCCATTTTTATAATCCTAATGTGATCAATGATCCTCTATATGAATGATCTACACTGTACAGGGATTAAATTACCGTTACACCCTACAATGTATTTATTCCTTAAAACACTTGACCCCGTATAAATGATATTTCAACTTATGTGAAATGAGTACTCCACCATTTATGTTCGTTTGGTCAAGCTCGAAGGAGATCATCCTTTGCTTACTATTCGCCAGATAGAAGCTATAGATTCCATGTTTATGATAGTGCTCCCACTCAATTGCACTACCGTGTTCCCAAAATGTACGTATCACCCTGACCTAAAAGTAGGCTTAACTAACAAATCAAAGAACACGAATACCCTCTCGACATTGAGCCTAATCATAACAGGATTAAGAACATTTGATCTAGGATCAACTTGGCGATATTGACTTGAATAGATTTTACGGTAAGTTTAATTAAATCTAAGTCAAAGTTCAATATCGGCCCCTTCCGATGCATACTCCATGCATCCAACCTGAGCTTTACTTTAACCAATGCTCTGGAAAGAACATAGCACTTCTCCAACTGCAAGTAAAATCTGTTGTATATTATCATATCAGTAAAACTCTATGTCTGATAAATCTAGGAAACTTTATTCACATAGTCATGTTTACTTTCCAATGTGTTGACGGCACAATAAACAGGATCAAGTATGTGAAAAGGGTTTCAGATGAATTTATACATTATGTACATATAATCATGAAATAAATCATGTGAACCTTGCAACATTAAATGTTATTTCTGATCTATATTAATAAGTAAATCTGATTATATTGAAATGAGTTATTTAGGGCATAAAACCCAACAGCTTTCATGGGGGTGACCATCTGGGAAGAAGTTGGAGGAAGGGAAGCATCACGACTATGGGCTCCGGCAAGGGTGGCCAAGATCGCCTCCATGGGATTAGCTGCTGCAACAAGAGAAAAGAGTTAAGTGTTAGAATATCTGTGAAAGCAGTAAACACTTAAAAAGCAATCAAACTAGTCCTACCCTGACCCTCTAATTCGGCCCTAGCAAAGTTCCGAATCTTAACACTGGCTGCATCATCCCCGAGATAGCTGTCCAAGGGACGAAACCAGCTAAAAGAAAGATAGGCTGAAGGATCCAAGGGGACGGGCACCGGAGGTCCATAACCCACCGACCTAAATAATCTCCTAAGTTGGAGAAATAATAATCCTTTGCATGATCCCCCCACCGGGTCGAGGGCATCCTAAACCTAAGGAGACGTTCATTGAACCCTACAGGCCTAAGGCTAGCATATTCGCAAACAGAAGGGACGTAATGTATTGTTAAAGGGGACTTACCAGAGCCGGAAGTACTGGCATCAAGAGCCCCCGTATTCGGTACCTGGACGGTAGGCCTTGGCCTGGGAGCCCTCTTCTCAACCGGGCTCCCAATGCGAAGGGGTCTCCCGACAGCCGCCTGGGTCCTCCTCTCAACCGGACTCCCAACGCGACGGGGCCTCCCCGCAGCTGCCTGGGCCTTGGTGTAAGCCTTCTCCTGGGCCTTCCAGTCGAGATACTCTCGGTACTTCTCTTCTGCAGTGGCAATGATCTCATCCCGGAAGGTCTTCTCCGCGGCCGGAACCCTTACGTTTGGGCAGATAACCTTAGAAAGGTTGGAGTCCTCCACCAACTGATGCCCTAGGATCAGCTTGGCCTTCCAGTAATTCTCCGTCGTGACCAATCCCCCGACGCCAAGATCCTTCTTGTCATAAGTGGCAAAGGTCTTGGCCCGTTGGTGGAAGAGCTGAGTGGGCGCGGTCCGCTCATACGGAGGGATCCTAACCCATTCCGTGAGAAGCTCCGGGTGCTCCACAGCTCAGAACCCGGAGGAGAAGAAGAAGCGATGGCAATACTCCTTGACGTGTTTTTGCTGGTTGAAAGGGACCGAGCCCTCATTCAAAGGGTGGGCCCGGAAGCCGTAAAAGCCGTCCTTAAGTTTGTCCCCCTTCTTGGGGACAGAAACGAGTTCATAAAAGTACAAAATCTCTGCCGGACTGGGAGAGCCCCATCCCCGGGCAGAGTAAAAAATAAATAAGCCTGAAAGCAGGCGGTAAGCTTGTGGAATAAGTTGGTATGGCGCAAGGCCGACAAATACAAGGAAATTAATGAAATAATTCTGAAAGGGAAGCATAGCCCCGGTCATCAAATGCGTCTGGCTCCAAGCATCGAAGCCTCCGTAATTGTGATTGGGCGTCTCCGCGTCACGGGGCGGCCGGTGGTACGTCCCGGAAGTCGCAGGCTTGATGCCGACCACCACCACAATGTTCTCCAGTTGGTGAGGGCAAGTTAAGGTGGAGTGAAGCTCGGTCGCTTCCCACCCTGTAGCACGAGGCCTATACCCCTCCTGGGCGACGGGACCCACCATCACCTCTTATATTGGGTCTTGATTCCTGCCATAAACAGTACGATCTTGTATTCGGTCTTGATTCCTGCCATAAACAGTTTGTATATTCTGATTGTATTAAGACACAATCGAATTTAATAAGGAAAAATGCAATAATTAAAGTTTCCTTTAAGAACTAACTTTCCATAAGAGAATTGCTTCTCTTACAAGAAGTTTCCATACAAGAAAAGTCCAGCTGAAAATGCATCTTTCCCAACATAAAAAAGAGCAATAAAAACCGAATAAACAAGGTAAGAAAATTGATTATGAATGCAAATAGATCTTACCATAAAGTAAAAAAATATTTTTGCATCTAACTTGCCAAAAAAAGACTTTACAAAACATATATAAAATTTAAGAATATATTTTTTTTGATGAATCAGAATTTGTATTAGCACAAGAAACAATTTGATTACACCCAAATAGCACCCAAATAGACCTATAAAAAAGAGCTATACAATTACAATATATTTACAAAGTTTGGAACCATTGAGTGTCTACTTTTGAGACTTTTTTTGGCCAAAACATTTCAATTCTAAGCTTCAAACTAGTTTTTAACTCCTTGAGAATTACTGAGCTTGACTTCTCTTCTTTGGTCCACAACTTCCTATTTCTCAGCTGCCATACAGTGTACACCAAACCGGCAACAGCTGCTGTAAAAACCAGCAGCTTGAATTTTGATTCCTTCAATCTTCCTAGCCATTTGATGATGTTGGGAAGGTTTGTATGCATTGTTCTCATTCCGAGCCAGCTCTTGATATCCTGCAAGTAAATTAGTGTGTTCGGACAAGCAAAGAACAAGTGTTCTGCAGTTTCAGATCTATCACAGCAGAAAATACATGTTGTATCTGTGATGATTTTCATTTTGAAGAGCCGATCTCTGGTTTTGAGTCGTTGATGCATTGCAAGCCATAATATGAAGCAGTGTTTTGGAGCATTAAGACGGCTCCAAACCTGTCTTGTCCACTGAAGCTTAGGTGGATTTTGCACCAGCAACTTATACCCTGTCGAGATGGTATACTGCTGCAACATCATGGGCTGGTTACTCATTTTAAATTGATCCTTGAGCCTCAATAAACATCTCCAATACCAGCTGGTTTGGCTTGATGTTTCATAGGCCCACCAATCACCATTATGAAGATAGACACTATTAATCCACCTCATCCATAAACTATCTTCTTTGTTAGCAATAGCCCAAATGTACTTCCCCATTGCCGCCTTATTCCAAGAGCCTATATCCTTGAAACCAATTCCCCCAGCTACTTTTGGTTGGCAAATAAAATCCCAAGCAATTGCACCTGGCCCATGGTACTCAGCTTTGGCATTCCATAGAAAGTTCCTGCATATAGCTTCAATATTGGACACCACTTTCTTAGGTAGAATCATTACCTGACACCAATAAGAGTGAATGGCCATTAAGACAGAATTGATGAGAACCACTCTCCCCGCAAAGGAGAGATTTCTAGAACTCCACACTTTGATTCTTGCTGTCATTTTCTCAGCTAGGATCTCACATTCCTTCCCAGATATTCTCTTTGCACCAATGGGAACTCCCAAATAAGTAAAGGGTAAGGATTGGTGCTGAAAACCAGATATTGCCTTAATTCTCCTAACTTGATCTTCAGGCATATTACAAGTGTACATAGCCGATTTTGTAGCATTTGGATTCAAACCAGATGTTTCAGAAAATAACTTGAGACCTTGTAGCAGATAGTAAACACTCTTGAGATCCCCATTGCAAAACAGTAATACATCATCAGCAAAAGCTAGGTGGTTTAGAGAAGTGGCTGCACATCGGTCATGATAATAGAAGTCTTCTTTGTCACCTATTCTCCCCATTATTCGAGTGAGGTACTCCATTCCCAACACGAATAGAAGAGGAGACATTGGATCCCCCTGTCGAAGACCTCTTTTTGACTCAAAATATCCATGTAAAGTGCCATTAAACATCAATGAAAAGTGAGGTGTTCTCACACAGTTCATAACTAGTTTAATGAACTTAGGTGGAAATAAGAGTCCCTGCAACATTTCTTCAATAAAATCCCATTCTATAGTGTCATATGCCTTCTGCAGATCTAATTTGATAATACATGAAGGTTTATTATTCTTCCTCCCATAATGTCTCAACAAATCCTGACAAATCATAATGTTATGTCCTATGAATCTCCCTTTAATAAAGCCTCCTTGGTTCAAGGAGACTAAATTAGGGAGAATTAGTTTGATTCTAGAACACAAAAGCTTTGTTGCAATCTTATAAATAACATTACAACAAGCTATTGGCCTAAAATCTTTAACTGTGTTAGGACATTTTTTTTTGGGGACTAATGTCAAGATTGTAGCATTGATCTCTTTAAGAAGATTACCTGATTCCAGAAAAGAAGTCACTGCCTGAAATATGTCGTCTCCCACTATCTCCCAGCAATCTTGGAAGAAAAAGCTCGAGAAACCATCTGGACCAAGGGCCTTGTTTCCTGGAATGTCAAAGAGAGCAGCTTTAACTTAATCTTTAGTAAGATTCAACATCAGATCTTCAGCTTGTTGTGTAGACAGAACTGCACCCCTGCTAACTATCTTCTTGAGAACAGTCCTTCTGTTAGCCATGCTTGTTCCCAGCAACTCCTTATAGTAATCAACAAAAGCTGTTGAGATCAGATTGGGGTCAATGATCCTAGAACCCAGCTGGTTTTCAATGGAGAAAATCTGATTATGTCTTGCTCTTTGCTTGATACTTGCATGGAAAATTGCAGTATTCAAGTCTCCATTTTGGATCCAAGTGACCTTAGCCTTCTGTTGCAGAAATGTTGAATAGTCTTGCTGCACTCGGATTAGCTTAGTTCTCGCAGCCAATTCTCTATCAATCATCTCAATATCAAGCGGATCTTGCTGTAGTTGTTGTTGCACATTTTCTAGATCACCCTGGGCTCTTTGGACAGCCGTGTGCATATCAGAGAAACCATCTTTGTTAATCTCTTTTAGAACTGGCTTTAGAGCTTTGAGCTTGGATATCACTTGATACATCTTGGTCCCATATACCCGATTGTTCCATACATCCTGAACCTTATTGCTGAAGTTCAGGTAACTACTCCACATTCTGAAATACCGAAATGGTCTCCTTGTTGGAATATATTTTACCAGGATCTTAGATCTATTCACAAGTATGTTGTTTAAACACCCTAAATATGAACTTTCTAAAACGATAAATTAAACACATATAAAGTTAAGAAAACCTTACATTGATGCAGCGGAATTAATGTCTCCTTCCACTCAGATCTCTAACCCTTGAATCCTTTCTGTAGCAGAGTATAATCAAGATCTGAGCCCGAATGTCCTTCTTCTTCAAGTTTGATCCTTCACAGTCTTCCAATCTATGATTGAGTTACTGCTTGTTGTGTGTGGGCACTTACTCTTTCACTAGGGTCGAAAAAGATGAAGGAGAAAAGAGGAGAGAGGGTTTCGGCCAGGTATAGAAAGTGGGGAAGCCTCAGTTTTTCTGAAGAGAGAAATTTCTGTCACATTACTAATGAAAGCATTGTATGAGACTGAGCCATCACTTTCTATTTATAGGCAACTACTAGGTTTAGGTTAGGATTTATTTGGCATTAAAAGAATGAAAATATTAATTTGAAAAACTAACTTAAGTGGCCGGCCATGGTGTAGTAATGGGCCTCACTTGATTTTGCAGTTTTATCAAATTTTATCTCTATTTTCTCAAAAACGCCAATTTTCCAATTCTAACCTTTTAAATGACAAAACTAATTATTTAATAACTAAAATAGATTATTAAATAATATTGTCATTTAATTTAATTATTAATTAGACATATAAAGTCCATTAATAAATAAATAAACCTAGAATCTTTTTTCTTTACAATTTAACCCCTGCTTAGTGAAAATTCATAAAATTAGACATAGTCTAACTTTAGAATTATAATTGATCAATCACGAATCAATTAATGAGTCTTACAAGCAGAATGTTCTCAACTAGAATGGGGACCATGGATCTATATGCTGAGCTTCCAATAAGTGAACCAAATTTACCAAGTAAATTCCTACTTATTAATTCTTCGTTGAATCCACTCTTAGAACTTAGAATTGCACTCTCAGACTTATATAGAGCATATTGTATGTTCCACGATATCAATATACTATCTCATTTATCCATTGTTATAATCTTATTATGATTTAAGGATCCTCTATATAGATGATCTACATCGAGATGGGATTTCTTTACCGTTCTCACCCCTCAATGTATTTTGCCACTTAAAACACTTAGCTACCTGTAAATGGTGTTTAGTGATCTAATAATTAGTCAGTTAAACAAGAGCTCATCCATTTACTTCTATTTGCTAAGCTCGAAGGGAATCATCACTTGACTTCTATACACCAGTAGAAGCTATAGATTCCATATTTATGTTCACCACTCCCACTCAATCATACTATCATGTTCCCAAAATATACGTATCACCCTGACCCAAAAGTAGGCTTAACTAATAAATCAAAGAACATGAATAGCACTCCTGAGTTGAGCCCAAGCATATCAGGATTTAGATTCTTTTAATCTTAAGATCAACTACTGATATTGACTTGGAAAGATATGTGTAACGGTAAGTTTGTAATATCTTAACTTAGTTGCAATATCGGTCCAGTCCAATGTATACTCCATACATTCGAAACTAGTATACTTTACTAATGTCCTGGAAAGAACAGAACACTTACTCCAAGTGTAAGTACACATCATCGCTGATTATCACATTAGTGTAAATCCATTAACACTGATGAAACAGGGACCAAAACTTTTGATTCATATGATCACAATCACATTCCACTGTGTTGACAATACTGTAATTGTGAATAAACATATGATCTGGATTTAACTGATTTTGTGTGTAAATGTAATAAACATATTAAACCATTAGCATGTAAAATTCATGCAAACATCAATCACTTCAAATTTCTTATATTGATAACTAATCAGATTGTAAAGAGTTTTATTTAGGGCATAAAACCCAACAAACTCCCACTTGCACTAATATAAAACAAACTGTGCAAATAGGTCAATCTGATGTCTTGATCTTCAGATCAAGTGTAGTATATTTGAATCCACCCAAACTTCTGGAAACTAGTTCATAAATACTCTTATGAAACATCCTTTACTATATGCTTTACTCATCAAGGGATACTGAAATCTTTACTGTTTTAAAAGTACATCTGAATTAACAGAAGACATATCTCTCATATTTTAAAATATGTAATTGAGATAATACAGTGTAGACTTTTCTTCAGTGATATAACTTTCTGGTATTTTCGAATAGACCAAGTTACAATTCTTCTCTGGTAGAGCTTGAATTATTATTCAATAATTCCTCCACCCCCAAAGTAAGCACCATCTCATATAAATCGAAATTAGATGGTGAGATACAAAGACAACTGATACACAGTTCCTTAATATCTAACATATAGATCACTTTCATAAATCTTTCTTGAATATCTTCTAATGTTCCCTATTTGATTACATCTCAGATAGCTCCCACTCAATAGCAGATGTCTGGTTAAATAATACTTTTAACCTCTGATTGTTTAGAGAGTTACCTAGTTGTGACTTTTGTATTAGTCTTAAAACTTTAAGTTAAGACTAAGTCATCAACATAGCAGACTAGTATTTGAAGTGAAAAATACATGCCAGAGATAAAGTAATCAAAATTAAGATACCATCAAATTTTATGAGGATTAAGAATTCTTGGTTCAAGTCATTCGAATGGACTGAACTAGAGTTCTTTATCTTATTCTCATAATTCTGATAAGCTATACCTATCCATGTGAATGGTTAGATTTGCTTTTCAGTAGTGTTCTTAAGTACCTATCACAATTATTAACCTAATGAAGATGGGTATAGAACTTTAAAATTCTCCCACTCAATTAAGGTAGTGTGAAACTTTAACAAAGAACTTTCAAAGGTATCAAACTTTTACTTTCAACAGTAAAATCGAAATGGAACATACAATCAAAATCAAGAATTTATATTGACAATAGCTGACTCATTATATTACTTCTATGTTTAAACAAGATATGTGTTTCATAGGGAATTGTGGAATAGACTCCACCCCTAAGAATATACATATAGGGTACTATGGATAACCTCCACCCCTAAGTATATAGAGATTATGATCCACCCCTAAAGGTTGTAAAGATCATGATTCTCTTAGTGTGATAGAGTTTATGTGGAGTTGAATACTATCCAGAGTTCATTAGATATAAAAGATCGTTGAACTGCATAGTTTTCTTAACTTTTCTCCACCCCTATCAGATCATAAGATCCTTTTATTAAACAAATTCTTAATAATTGTATGAGAATTAACAATTATTGATAAACATAGAAATAATTTCTAGTGTTTATATAATATAACTCTATGAAGAGTTGAAAATATTATAGAATTTGCATCAATAATAAAAACACTTACACATACAAACATACAAATATAATGTGGTAATAATTGATGAAGATGAAATAAATGAAGCTCAATCTCATAATTTGCAATGGTGATTTCAAAAATAAAACTTTATTAATAATAAAAAAAAAATGTATTGCAACAATATGAGAGAAACAGGGATAAATATCCCTGACTAAAATTTGAAATCCAAATTGTCTTTAAACTAAAACAATTAATTCAAAAAATTGAAGAGCTTCATCTTCATCTGGACGATTTCACCCTTGGTCCAGCTTTCTGATCCAACTCAATTGAGTTCAAGTAGCTTGGCCTATAAGAAGAAGAAAACAAATAAACAAAGTTTAGTCCAGAATCATAAATCCAATTGGATAATAATTCACTAAAACTCTTAAAGTTTATAAATGGAAATACCTTGTTTCTTTGCAAGAAGTTTAGGACACTGGGGTTTCCAATGACCTTTCTCATTGCAGTAGAAACACTTTCCTTTAAGTGTAGCATCACCGGAAGGAGCAGCCTTTTTATTGGCTTTTGTTCGCTTCTTGGTGTTGTGCCACTTCCTCTTCGATTTGGGTTTTGAAGCAGAGGCAACATTTGCTTCAGGTTTCATCGTCCCATTACCATTCCCAGGATTATGAGGTTTACTCCCTTTCTTCTTGGATCCTCCAATCAAATTTTCATAAGTTTGAAGGTCATTGACTAATTCATGAAAGTCAATTTCCTTCTTATTCATGACATAATTTGATGTATATGGTAGAAATGCTGGAGTCAGGCTATTCAAGATAAGACTAACTTGAGTAGCACTGTCCATTTCAGCACCATGATCCTGGGCTTCTTGGAAATAACTAGACATGAGGGGAACATGGTCACGCACGTTTTGATAAGGTTCCATCCGTGCATTAATGTACTTCTTAGTCGCGTCAAAGCGTGACTGAAGTGATGCCTTACCGAATAGCTCATTTAACTTCGTCATAACTTCAGCAGCCTTCTCAGTTTTAGAAAACCGAGTTTTGAGGGTGTCAACCATGCAAGAAAGCATAAAGTATAGAGCTTTGTCATTTGCTTTCTGCCAACGCTCATACTTTTCTTTCACAGCTTTGGATGCATTGTCCCCAGGCACTTCAGGTGACGGCTCAGTTAAAACAAACAAGGCACTTTCTTCTATGAGAGCAATATTAATGTTCTCATTCCATTTATTAAAGTTAGATCCATTCAGCTTGTTTTCAGTCAACAGTGATAACATGGGATTCATTCTGATAATACAGGATACTACAAAATAATAGAAATCAACAAATAGAAATTAAATAATGGTTTAACACACAAAATCAATTCAGAAATTATAAGCACATAGCAAGTAGGAATGATATGAGAAAATACTTAAAAATTCAATCCTAAATAATTTCCAAGGTTTTTCAACAAACTGATATCAGTGTCCCGTTTAGGCGAGAGTCAAAGCTACCATTCATTGAATAGAGTTGTCAGCTCATCTAAAATGTTAAACATTCTAGCAACCTTTTATTCGATCAAGATTGGAATCCAGTGTTGTCCCGTTTAGGCGAGAGTCAAGGCTATTCTATCTCATGAGCTTCTACCATTGTTTCGCAATTCGCAAGTCAAATATGGTCGCCACCATGAGGGTGATCTATACCATATAAAACACTTACAAACCACTTATCATGCGAGATTAAACGGTGCGAAATTGCTAATGAACGTTCCTCCATTAGGGAGGATTACTCACTAAAACAAACGCGGTGTAAAACCCACGATGGAGATCGAATATCTTAATAATAATAAAGCTCATTATTTAAAATGTATTTTCTTTATTATTCTAATAAATAAATTCTCATTAAATTCAAAATTTAGAATTGAAATTCAAAATAAGAATTTAATATAATATTTATAAAATTATACTTAGATGGTGATTGAAATAAAATTAATTATTTCCACCTTAGTAATAATCTTAAATATAAATATTAAGGAAATTACTTTAAGTTGAATTAAATTAAATAATTAGCAACTTAAAAATTTTCTCTGAGAATATATTTATTGAATTTCGAAAAATTAAGTATATATTAAAAATATACAATTTTCGAAAATAATAAAAAAATAGAAAAGAAATACTTCAAGCAAAAATATCACCTATCTAGATTTTCTTTTGACTAGTTAATTCAATTTCTAATAATATATATATATATATTTTAAATTCATTTATTTTAAATTAATCAATTAAATGAAAAAATCATTGATTGTAGTTGGTCCAAGAATTAATTAAAATAAATAATTAATTTACAACTCAATCTATTTTTCAAAATAAAAAATTCGAAAATATTGCATAATTAAAATGTAAATTTCGAAATTGATTAATAAAATTAAGAAAAATATATATATTGAAAATTATTTAAATTTAAGTTGAAAAATTAAATTTCAACCTAAAAAAATTTTCTATTTAATTAAGTGTCATGAAAAATCAATAAATATTTAAGTATCATGATGAAAATCAACTTAGATATTTAGATTCTTCAAGTTAATTAAATGTATTAAATTCAAGAAATAAATAATTAAGTGTAGAGAAGGCTTAATTATTAATTTCTATTTAATACTAGGAAAAATATACTTAATAAAATTGTACCAAAATTAATTATTTAAATAATTAATTTCACAAAGTATAATATTTTCCTATTTAAATATTAGAAATAATAAGTAGTCTAGAAATTACTATCTAGAAAATATCTTATTTGACTAAGTATCTTTTCAAAAATTTGAAAAATATCTAATTTAAGTTAGATAGAAAAAATCTAAAACTTAAATAATTTCAAATTTAGATTTAATTAAATATCAAAAATTAAGTTGTAACCACTTAATTTGAAGATATCTTTTTAAAGTTAATATTTGAAAAGATATTAACCTAAAAAAATATCTAAAATATTCCATTTTAAGTTAATATTCGAAAAGATATTAACTTAAAAAATATCTTAAGAATCTTTAATAATTAATGCTTAGGATTCCTCAACTTGATTTAAAATTTAAATCAAATATTCAAATTTAAGTTAGATAAGAAAAATCAGTTGTTACAACTAATTTATAACTTAAATAGGAATATTTAATTAAATAAGCTCCAGAAAGAATCTTAGTTAGTTAAAATTCTATATTTAATTAAATACAAGAAAAATACAAATAGTTTGTCTAGAAATAATATCTAAACTAAAAGTGTTTTTCTTAAAATTAACTTTAAAATATTAAAATGAAAATAAATTTCATATATTTTAAAAGTTAATTATGTTGCTAATTCAATTTTATTAGGTCAAACTAATATAATTAACCTAGTACAGTTATTCAAATCAGGCAAATGGGCCTTCACAATTGGGGTAGTTCATGTGAGGGGGTGTTGGGTTCAGTATGTCGTACCCACTTCTATGGCTCCCAACTCTCACACAAGGCCCAAAAGAGAGGAATTTAACCTTAAAATAAATAACTGTTATTAATTGAATAGGTCCAATAACTAAATGGACCTAAATAAAATCTATCATGGTGTGACATTTTATTTAGCAACAACCTATATGTATCTATATTAAAACAAAATAAACATATAGGCTCACACAGGCACACTTTGGATGGATCCTATCATGTTGCTAGGTCATACACAGATGAAAGAAGATTGTAAAATTTACCTGTTACAAATTATTAACTTGACCAAGGGAGCCATCAGATCATTAGATTTGGCAAAAAGTAATCATGGCTATTTGCAATCAAGTAATAATAGGTTTTGAAAACTTACATACAAGCTAAAACCACATACTCCTGCAACAAGGTTAGCTGGATAGTTGGAAGTAGGATTTATTTAATTTTAAATAAACAATTTCGAAAAATAAATAATTAAATAATTAAAAAAAATTTAATTTAATTTTCGAAAAAATAAATAAAAAAATAAATATTTATTTCGAAAATAAAAAAAAAATTAAATTTCAAGATTATTTTAAAAAAATATATTTAAAATTAAACCTACAATTTTGAAAAATTAGGTTTCAACCAACCTAAATATCATTTCAAAAATTTGCTAACTACTTTTAAAAATTAAATGTTATTTTAAAAATAAAAAATTAAATAAAAATTAGAAAAGATAAATGAAATATCTTTTCAGATTTTAAATTTAATTTAAATAAATAAAATAACAAAATTTAAAAGTTAGCAAAATATCTTACATCTATTTAAAATTACATGATTATAAATATCTTATTTTAAATTTAAATAAGGTCAAAATATCTAAAAAAGATTTAATTTTAAAAAAATATATATATAAAATCTGACCTTAAATTTAAAAATAAGATAAGATATAATCAAATTTAAAAATAAGATAGATTTTTAAGCAAGAAGATAGATACTAATTCTATTCAAATTCAAATTACACTAATATCTTGAATTAAATTTAAAAAATATAAAATTAATTCAAAATGATAATTAGAATTGAATTAGGAATAGTAATAGTATATATACAAAACTATACAAAAAATCGGAAGTTAATTCCATGAAAAAGCATGAAAAATCGAAGAAAAACGAAAAAATTGTGAACTGTACGGACAGTTTTCGCGATCATGAAAATTTCAAAGATGTACCCGATTTTTTCAAATCTTCAAAAATTCATAACTAATTCAAATAAAATCGAAATTGAGTTCTGTAAAAGGCTAACTTGCTTAATTTTTTCCATACTATCCAATAAAAATAATTCCAGAAACAAAATCACAATTATTTTTCACGAAAATTTACAAACATCAATCAATCATCAAATAACACTCAATACAACATGATACTATCCAAAAACAAACAAACAATCGTTTTAAAGTCCAAATTTCATGTAAGTAAATCAATTACCATGGCTCTGAGGCCAGTTGTTGGAAATTATTTTACCAGGATCTTAGATCTACTCACAAGTATGTTGTTTAAACACCCTAAATATGAACTTTCTAAAACGATAAATTAAACACATATAAAGTTAAGAAAACCTTACATTGATGCAGCGGAATTAATGTCTCCTTCCACTCAGATCTCTAACCCTTGAATCCTTTCTGTAGCAGAGTATAATCAAGATCTGAGCCCGAATGTCCTTCTTCTTCAAGTATGATCCTTCACAGTCTTCCAATCTATGATTGAGTTACTGCTTGTTGTGTGTGGGCAATTACTCTTTCACTAGGGTCGAAAAAGATGAAGGAGAAAAGAGGAGAGAGGGTTTCGGCCAGGTATAGAAAGTTGGGAAGGCTAAGTTTTTCTGAAGAGAGAAATTTCTGTCAGATTACTAATGAAAGCATTGTATGAGACTGAGCCATCACTTTCTATTTATAGGCAACTACTAGGTTTAGGTTAGGATTTATTTGGCATTAAAATAATGAAAATATTAATTTGAAAAACTAACTTAAGTGGCCGGCCATGGTGTAGTAATGGGCCTCACTTGATTTTGCAGTTTTATTAAATTTTATCTCTATTTTCTCAAAAACGCCAATTTTCTAATTCTAACCTTTTAAATGCCAAAACTAATTATTTAATAACTAAAATAGATTATTAAATAATATTGTCATTTAATTTAATTATTAATTAGACATATAAAGTCCATTAATAAATAAATAAACCTAGAATCTCTTTTCTTTACAATTTCACCCCTGTTTAGTGAAAATTCATAAAATTAGACATAGTCTAACTTTAGAATTATAATTGATCAATCACGAATCAATTAATGAGTCTTACAAGCAGAATGTTCTCAACTAGAATGGGGACCATGGATCTATATGCTGAGCTTCCAATAAGTGAACCAAATTTACCAAGTAAATTCCTACTTATTAATTCTTCGTTGAATCCACTCTTAGAACTTAGAATTGAACTCTCAGACTTATATAGAGCATATTGTATGTTCCACGATATCAATATACTATCTCATTTAACCATTGTTATAATCTTATTGTGATTTAAAGATCCTATATGTAGATGATCTACATCGAGATGGGATTTCTTTACCGTTCTCACCCCTCAATGTATTTTGCCCCTTAAAACACTTAGCTACCTGTAAATGGTGTTTAGTGATCTAATAATTAGTCAGTTAAACAAGAGCTCATCCATTTACTTCTATTTGCTAAGCTCGAAGGGAATCATCACTTGACTTCTATACACTAGTAGAAGCTATAGATTCCATATTTATGTTCAGCACTCCCACTCAATCATACTATCATGTTCCCAAAATATACGTATCACCCTGACCCAAAAGTAGGCTTAACTAATAAATCAAAGAACATGAATAGCACTCCTGAGTTGAGCCCAAGCATATCAGGATTTAGATTCTTTTAATCTTAAGATCAACTACTGATATTGACTTGGAAAGATATGTGTAACGGTAAGTTTGTAATATCTTAACTTAGTTGCAATATCGGTCTAGTCCAATGTATACTCCATACATTCGAAACTAGTATACTTTACTAATGTCCTGGAAAGAACATAACACTTACTCCAAGTGTAAGTACACATCATCGCTGATTATCACATTAGTGTAAATCCATTAACACTGATGAAACAGGGACCAAAACTTTTGATTCATATGATCACAATCACATTCCACTGTGTTGACAATACTGTAATTGTGAATAAACATATGATCTGGATTTAACTGATTTTGTGTGTAAATGTAATAAACATATTAAACCATTAGCATGTAAAATTCATGCAAACATCAATCACTTCAAATTTCTTATATTGATAACTAATCAGATTGTAAAGAGTTTTATTTAGGGCATAAAACCCAACACTCCTTCCTTCAACTCTCCTTGAATACAAGGATAACACACAAGGAGAATGATCAAATGTCCCTTCGCTCAGAAAGTTCGCCTCTGCTGTCAGATATTGATCAAGCCATGCTTGGTTAGCCATAACTCTATCAATTTTTGAACAAATTCTATCTTTCCCTTGTTGTTTGTTTGACCATGTGAAAAAATTCCCAGTTGCCTTCACATCTTCCAACCGACACTGCTCAACACAGTTTGCAAAAGCTATATCTGGATAATACTTGACTTTATGTCCTATTCTCTCCTCCTTTAAGAGAATATCATTAAAGTCTCCCATTAAAAACCAGCTCTCCATTGTTGCTAAAGCTGCCAAATCTTTCCATAGTGTCTCTCTCCTAGCTTTATTATTGAAAGCATAAATGATAGTAGCAAAGCTACTAAAGGTATGATCCATTGTAGAGATTTTTAAATGCATTAGTTGACTTGTACATTTAATAATATCCACAATGTATCTTACCGGATTCCAAGCAATGACAATCCTTCCACCTCGATGCCAAGCGATGTTTGTTGAGAAACACCATCCTTCGAACACATTAAGATACAAGGTTCCCAATTTGTGAACCTTGACCCTTGTCTCAAGGAGCCCCACAAAACCAACACCCTGATTATGAATAAGTTGCTTGATTGCTCTTTGTTTTTGAGTGTTGTTGGCCCCTCGGACATTCCAACAAAGGAACTTATCCATTTCCAAGAGAGGGATCTCCCCCCCCCCCCCTCTTGTATTGATCTGTATGGCCCCAATCTCAGTTTCTTGTTCCTCTTGTTGCTCTTCCCCTGTACCATCTAAAATACTAAACACATTCTGTATTTCGGTTTCTACAGGGTCTTCTTGCATTCTGATCTTTTTGCCTTTTGATACCGGTTGAAAACCATCTTCATCCTGTGTATTCTTCCTGGGTTCTGCTCTATTATCTGCCTTCACAACCCATTCTTTCTTGGCCTGAGTTTTCTTTTTACATTCAGCAGTCACATGGCCCATTCCATAACAATGTTGACACACACTTGGCTTCCATTCGTACTGGACTGTTACTGTAGTGTTGCTGCCATATTCATTTTCAAATTCAATCATTCCTGGTAAGTCTTGTTCAATGCTAACCTCAACCAAAATCCTTGGGAACATAAGCCTTTCTCTTTCTCTTGTAATTGTTGGGAATTATTTTACCAGGATCTTAGATCTACTCACAAGTATGTTTATTAACATCCTAAATAAGAACTTTCTAAAACGATAAATAAACACATATAAAGTTAAGCAAACCTTACATTGATGCAGCGGAATAAATGTCTCCTTCCACTCAGATCTCTAACCCTTGATTCCTTTCTGTAGCAGAGTATAATCAAGATCTGAGCCCGAATGTCCTTCTTCTTCAAGTTTTGATCCTTCACAGTCTTCCAATCTATGATTGAGTTACTGCTTGCTGTGTGTGGGCACTTACTCTTTCACTAGGGTCACGAAAAAGATGAAGGGAAAAGAGAGAGGTATTTCGGCCAAGGTAGAAAGTGAGGAAGGTTCAGTTTTTCTGAAGAGAGAAATTTCTGTCAGAAAGCTAATGAAAGCATTGTGTAATTTGACTGAGCCATCACTTTCTATTTATAGGCAACTTCTAGGTTTAGGTAAGGAATTATTTGGCATTAAAATAATGAAAATATTAATTTGAAAAATCTATTTAAGTGGCCGGCCATATGGTGTTATTGGGCCTCACTTAATTTTGCAATTTTATCAAATTTTATCTCTATTTTCTCAAAAACGCCAATTTTCCAATTCTAACCTTTTAAATGCCAAAACTAATTATTTAATAACTAAAATAGATTATTAAATAATATTGTCATTTAATTTAATTATTAATTAGACATATAAAGTCTATTAATAAATAAATAAACCTAGAAAACTCTTTTCCTTACAATTTCACCCCTGCTTAGTGAAAATTCATAAAATTAGACATAGTCTAACTTTAGAATTATAATTGATCAATCACGAATCAATTAATGAGTCTTACAAGCAGAATGTTCTCAACTAGAATGGGGACCATGGATCTATATGCTAAGCTTCCAATAAGTGAACCAAATTTACCAAGTAAATTCCTACTTATTAATTCTTCGTTGAATCCATTCTTAGAACTTAGAATTGCACTCTCAGACTTATATAGAGCATATTGTATGTTTCACGATACCAATATACTATCTCATTTAACCATTGTTATAATCTTATTGTGATTTAAAGATCCTCTATATAGATGATTTACATCGAGATGGGATTTCTTTACCGTTCTCACCCCTCAATGTATTTTGCCCCTTAAAACACTTAGCTACCTGTAAATGGTGTTTAGTGATCTAATAATTAGTCAGTTAAACAAGAGCTCATCCATTTACTTCTATTTGCTAAGCTCGAAGGGAATCATCACTTAACTTCTATACACTAGTAGAAGCTATAGATTCCATATTTATGTTCAGCACTCCCACTCAATCATACTATCATGTTCCCAAAATATACCTATCACCCTGACCCAAAAGTAGGCTTAACTAATAAATCAAAGAACATGAATAGCACTCCTGAGTTAAGCCCAAGCATATCAGGATTTAGATTCTTTTTAATCTTAAGATCAACTACTGATATTGACTTGGAAAGATATGTATAACGGTAAGTTTGTAATATCTTAACTTAGTTGCAATATCGGTCAAGTCCAATGTATACTCCATACATTCGAAACAAGTATACTTTACTAATGTCCTGGAAAGAACATAACACTTACTCCAAGTGTAAGTACACATCATCGCTGATTATCACATTAGTGTAAATCCAATAACACTGATGAAACAGGAACCAAAACTTTTGATTCATATGATCACAATCACATTCCACTGTGTTGACGATACTGTAATTGTGAATAAACATATGATCTGGATTTAACTGATTTTGTGTGTATGAATGTCATAAACATATTAAACCATTAGCATGTAAAATTCATGCAAACATCAATCACTTCTAATTTCTTATATTGATAACTAATTAGATTGTAAAGAGTTTTATTTAGGGCATAAAACCCAACAGTAATCGCATCTACCATGATAGGCTTTCCCAATTGCCGAACAATTTTAAACAAAGACTTCTCTCCCCAATACTTGAGTTCTAAGCCCTCTAATTGTATCCAAATAGGTACTAATTTCACATCTTCTTTCTTAACACTTGAATTCGGGTCCCATGGCTTCATAATGACCGGTTTCCTATTGAAGAAAATATGGCCCCCATTCAACACTTCATCTCTTTGCTCAATAGAATGAAATCTGATCAAAAACACCCCATATGCTAATAGCTTTACTTTGTCCACTTTCTCAGACCATTTTCGTTTTGCAAAACCTTCAAGGATGTGCAATGGTGGATTAGAACCAAGCACATAGCACACCAAAGATGGTTTCCAATAGTTAATCTCATCCTCTATGTCCTCTAAATCAATCTTCACCTTCCTATCCTGCTGAGAACTTTAAAAAGAGTTCTCTAAATTCCTCACTACACTGGCAGATCTCAGAATAGGGGGAATAGGGTTCATACCTTTTGAGATACTACTATTACATTGCTCTGTAGCTTTAAGAAAACTCACAAAGTCACGCTGGACATCCTCTTGCCTTTGAATTTCCCGTAGAGAGCTTCGAGGAGACAGTGGCTCTGGAAAGTCCTTCGATCCCTAGCTCCTTCTCCCCAAATCAATTTCATCTGGTTCGTCTTCACTCCCTGAGATTTCTAACGCCTCAACCTCATCAGGAAGATTGATTTGCGATTTCATCTCCATGTGCCCCGCACGATTCCCATCTTTCTTGAGTTTTTTCGAATCCGATTTCAGCTTCCCGCCCCTCTTCGATTGCGTTTTCGCCATAGCTTCAGCAAAATGCTGCACGGCCAAAGCAGAGAGAGAAAACTTAAAATTTAAGAATATTAAAATTAAACATACTGCTAATATTAAAAATAACAATAAATAATAATATTACAAATATATATTAATATTTATATATATTTAAATTAATCTAAAATAAATAATATTAATATTTATATATATTTTTAATATTAATCCTACTAACAAGGTTAAATTTAACAAGATATTCTGTTATTTTAAAGCATATTCTGTTATACCAACTAAAATAGTTAGTGTTGCCCCTGATTTTGCCCAATATACGTGGACCAACCACACAGGGACACGTGGACACGAAGATCTTAACACTCAAATTATTAGCTAAGTCTTTATAAAGGCTGGTGTCATCCCGGACCTGCCTCCCGGAGAAGGCCTATTAAGTCCTCTATGCTCCCGAATGCCTAAGCGGTATCAAAGCATCTCCGGGAGGTGTCAGGCTTCCTCTGAGCAGTCATCTCGCATTTAATGCCGCATGGGAGGAAACGTGTTGGAACTGCCACACGCAATAAAGTTTGACGACACAACCCCTGATCTGCACCTACAAAGATATGATCACTTAAGTCTATTGACGGCTACACTGTGAAGAGTCACGTCAGTCAAAAGGCAATAAGGACATTCCACATAAAATTCCTACAACACATAGGGATTTGACCATGCATTACCCATGGTATATTCATTGGGAACACCCAACTTTATTGATAGTTACAGAAATACAATACTATAATTCTGGGAATCACCCCACCAAAAACACTATAAATATCCCCCTCAAAGCTCATTAATGGGGTCGAGAATTTTGGGTTGCATAAGTGCAAGAAGAGTAAATACTCACCAAGAACATTCTCTGTATTAAAGACACTCATAAATATACAGACTCATGGACTAAGGCTCATTAACGCCCCAACCACGTAAAAATCCTTCTCTTAATTTCTTACAGCTCTTTAATCTTTTATTATTTTATTGGTTGCCGAAAACCTCGGTCAACAGTTAGATATATAGCCACTTTTTATATATAAAAATATTTAGCAAAAAAAGTATATTAAATAAAAGGAAATCCTCTTATATACATCTTTTTAACTTTTTTTAGGAGGCGGTTACGTGTGATGTGCTTGCAATTGTTCAAGCACTACAAAAAATCTTACTTTTAGTCACAACAAAACTTATGACTAAAAGTAAAAAAGTTGTAATTAATTATAAATCATCATTCTTATGTTATGACTAAAAGATCCGTGGCTAAAGATATTAGTCACAAAATTTATAATTGTGACTAAATGTATTTTTAGTCACAATACTTGTTGCGACTAAAACTAAATTAGTGATAATTTGTATTTAAATACTATGTTTTAGTCACTAGTAACATTTTTTTGTGACTAAAAGTCACATTTAGTCACAAAGAATTTATGTTGTGACTAAAAAATTATCACTAAAGGTAGCAATTTTTTGTAGTGAAGATTGAAGGAACATGAAACAACTTGGGGAGCCTTCTCCTCTAGAGGATGCCAGCAACCCCAGGGTTATCGTGGTCTTTACTGATGCGGCTGTTCGTGGCTCGTTGGCTTATGAAGTGGCTTTAGTTCTTAATTCTGAAGGAGTGTTTGTGGATGCAATGTCGACAAAAGTCTCAGTCTCTTCTTCCCTAGAAGCAAAACTCCACGGCATGTTGCTAGCCTTGGAAATGTGCATCTCTGCTGGTTGGCCTGAGGTTTGCACCTTCTCGAAATGCTAATTTTTGGTTAAAGCAATCGTAGCTGGAAAGTGCCCTGTTTCGCAGATCAACCCTGTATTTGATCATCTCTTCCAATTGATTTTTAATCTTAATAATGTTAAGTTTATTTGGATTTCTTGTATTTTAAACCATGTTGCTCATTGGTATGGCAGATTGGGCTGCGTCCCATAACTTTTGTTGTTCCATTTCTGTTGAGAGGCTGCCCCTTTTCTTGGGAGCCTAGACGTTCTTGTTTAGTGTTCTGTTTCTATTGAATAAAGCATGGTTTTAGTAAAAAAAAATGGGGTTTTTTTTGCATTTTTAATAATTTGAATTGTTGTGTGGGTTACGATCTGGGTTGCATTGATAATTGCGATATAAATTGAGTTACGATTTAGGTTGCTCCGTGAGTTGCACCGTATATTCCGTATAAAAAAAAAATAGACATACAGATCATAGCCTCCCCTTTCATCATTACAATTTAGGGTATAAATTTCTAACTTTCATAATGTATTAAAATTAATCCCCTTAATTGAATATTTCATATAGAAACATTCTATTACTGATATTTTTATATAAATCCTCATTTTCAGTTTCAAAAATAGTGACACCCTTTTACAGTTGTCATGCCAAATTCACTTTTGGTGAGATCACATTCCACCAACACCACAAAATAAAATGTAAAAAGTTTTATAATATTAGTTAAATTGTTTTTTTTTTCTATTATAGGAAAAAAAAAAAAGGTTCTAAATAGTCGTTTAAAAATAACTACACCATCAATTACAAGGCCATTTTATTAAAATTAGAAATATTTTTTTTCATTTATTTTATTAGAAAAATAAATGCAGTTTCTTTATTAGTTAAGTTTTTAATATTTGTCACAAAATCGTCATCTTTCTATATATCTTAAAAATAAAAAATTATTCTAATTTCAATAGTATTATTTTTTTTTGTAATACACACATCAAATTATTATATTTTAAATTATATCGCTGAATAAATATAAAAAATATATAAATAAAAAGGTTATAAAAGTTAGATAACATGATCGCGCGAAGCCAACTTAGTTTCCTAGTTAAATATAGGAAAATTTACATAGTATACTAACTTTTGCCATTTTTTTTACAAAAATACTGTCAGGCGGTATTTTTTACTTTTTTACTGTATTTTTTTTTATAAGTTTCATACTGCAGTATACTGTGTTAAGTTTTCACTGTTGTTCTAATTGTTCTACTGTTATTTTGAGTTATTATGTTCTGTGTTCTACTGGTGTTTTATAAAAACACAGTATTTTTGAAAAAAAAAATCGTGTGACAGTATTTTTGTAAAAGTTAACCCAAATTCCAGTATTTTTGTAAGTTTTCCATTTTATTTCAAATCAAAATATTTATTAATCATAGATGTATGTATGAACAATGAGACCAGAACATAAACCCACAGAATTATTCAGATTATCATGAACAATAACTCAATGTTAGAGCATCTCCATTAAGTGATATAAATGCAAAATATAACTCATTTTGTTAAAACTCTATTTTAATAGTATGCCAAATTGTGATGCAAATATATCACATAACAAAAAGTGATCTAAATTTGGATCGCAATATAAAATCATATAAAATTTACATCACAATAAATAATATATTTTTATATTTACCATTATGTTAGTTTTAATATTTTATTATTAAATTTTAATTAACATGCTCATTTGCATTAAATGACTTGCATTATTATTATTTAATATTTTTTAATAAATTATTAAGTATTAAATAACATATTAAATTTTATATCAAGATTTACAATTAGCAATAGAGTACAATAGTAAAAGTTAATATAAAAATATTACAAAATTACTTTTTACGCCAAATATAATTCAACTTTTACATCTCTTATTAATTAAAATTAAAGTTTTGATTAATGCTCTTTATATATGTAGTAAACCACTACATCCCCAGATTCGAACCACTAGGGATGCACAAAATATGGGTCAAACCATTCAACCTGGCCAACCCAACTTATTTTATGTAGTAAAGGGTTATGTTAAGAGTAGGCTATGACTCATTGGATTGAAAAGTGATAGACCATATAATTATGGGTTCGTTATAAGTTGGACACATTTTAACTCTATATAACCCAAACCAACCCATTTCTTGAAAGATGTTCTAAATTTAAGACAACTTTCATACATAAAATATATTTGATATTCACAAAATACATACAAATATATATTTTACGTTTTCATAAATAAAAAAAATTACATTGTGATAACCTTAGAACGTGAATTAAATAAAACACATCACTAACATGTAGTCTATAATTACTCTACTACTTCTACCAACCAGCCTAATGTGAGAATCATTCACTATTATTAACTGTGCTACTCACACAATGATACCACTACTATCTTAGTTTTTTTCTAAAAGCACTATATTACACACACACACATATATATATATATATATATGTATCGTTTTTTTGTGTATGCACTAGGTTGAATAATATATCCTGTTTGTAACATAAATATTAAAGTTTAAAATATTCATCTCAATCCAATGAACCCAAACCAACACACCCCATATATCTTTATATATTAAAAGTTCCTATCTAACGGCATTTCTTGGTTTAACAGAATATACTTTACAAATAAAAGAATATTCTGTTAAATTTAACCCCAAAAGAACCATCCACCATTTTTTTAACTTTCCTTTTAACGCAGTTAACTTATTATTCTTATAAAAAAAAAGTTTCTCACTCTCAGTTGGAGACGACGATTGAAAACGATTTGGGTTCTTAATACCTACTTTCTAAACAAAAACGATTTGGGTTCTTAATCGAAGCTCAACTTTTCCAAGTGTTTAGGTGGGGCTTATTCGAAAGAGACTGATTGCCTTGTTTATTCTGGGTAATCTGGATTGGATTCCCTGGTGGTATTGAGTTCATTTGGGCCTGGCAAAAATTTAGGCATTCCGATTGGTCATTCAATTTTACTCCTTCTGTTAGAGTCGACGATTGAAAAAGATTTGGGTTCTTAATCCCTACTTTCTAAACGAAAACGATTTGGGTTCTTAACCGAAGCTCAACATGGAAAGTGTTTAGGTAGGGCTTATTCGAAAGAGATTGATTGCCTTGTTTGTTCTAGGTAACCTAGATTGGCTTCCCTGGTGGTATTGAGTTCATTTGAGCCTAGCAAAAACTTAGGCATTCCGATTGAGTCCTCCTTTCGCATTGATCCATCGATTTTTGAAACAAATCGTCGCTCAAAGTAAGCATTTAATATTAAAGTATGAAAAAAAAACAACAATTAAAAGAGTTTCTAATCCAATCATTTGAACATTGTTCTACTGCAGGAAGCACTCATTGAATCCCAAGGTTGGAGTCTCGTTATTCGCTGCTTAAGGCATGATGCATTCATCTCCAAGGCTGCTATTGAATTGCTTTATGAACTGTTACAAGACAGGTCTGGTTGGAATGTGTCTGTTTGCAGAAAACTCTCTCAAAAAAGCAATGCTATTCTTTTTCTTGTCACTCTTTTGAAGGGTTTTGTGCAAGAAAAATAAGTTAGCAATAAACATGTTAACACTTCTAGGTTGTTTTTCATGTTTGATTCATTAATGGGGATTAGTAGGTCCAACTTAAGTTGTGAGTTTGGGAACAAGACCAAAATAAGGTTGAGAAAGGAAAAGGCTGCTCTTGGTGCTATATTGTTTTTGTTTGCCTTTCTTTATGCATTTTGGCATATGGGCATTCACTTTCCTATGCCTTCTCCTCATAAAGGTTTCCCCTTTTTCTTTCTCTTCAAGTATATATGTATATATACTTCTATCTGAATTCATATTCATTCATTCACATTTCATTCTCAGGTTTCTTCACCATTCCTCAATTGCAATCATAGCTCCCAATGTAAGAAACTTTTTCCAATGTTTTTGCCTAATTAATCATTAAATGACATCAAATTTATACATTAAGTTTCTACTATTTTCAATTGCATCCAGTTCGTTAGAAGTGTAAGTGTAACGTCTCCGCTTCAAGCCTCTATTGGGCCCTTACACCCACGGACAAATGACTCTTATACACGAGTACGCCACTCTGGCTGCTTTATGGACTGATGACTGACCCTACAGACCAACACGAGTGTTTCCAGCATGCTTTGTCCCCACTCGCATGCTTCTTGGGAAAACTTCCCAAGAGGTCACCCATCCTGAAATTGCCCCAGGTCAAGCACGCTTAACTGTGGAGTTCTTTCGAGATGGGCTACCGAAAAACAAGATGCACCTTGTTGATATAGGTAGTACCAATCAATCCATTTAAGCCTTCTTCAACTGTGCAGTCTCATACCTACACAGCCTCAGAATCATCCCACTTGACCTTCCCCAGGCGATGTGGGATTACACAGCTTACCCGGCGTTTCCCCTTACGGATCACGGGACTACTGACTGTCACAATCACCCCCTCTTACGGGGTCCGACGTCCTCGTCGACCACACTTCCGGCTGGGTCAAGGCTCTGATACCATTTGTAACGTCCCCACTTCAAGCCTCCATTGGGCCCTTACACCCACGAACAAATGGCTCTTATATACAAGTATGCCACTCTGGCTGCTTTATGGACTGATGACTGACCCTACAGACCAACACGAGTGTTTCCAACATGCTTTGTCCTCACTCGCACGCTTCCTGGGAAAACTTCCCACGAGGTCACCCATCCTGAAATTGCCCTAGGTCAAGCACGCTTAACTGTGGAGTTCTTTCGAGATGGGCTACCGAAAAACAAGATGCACCTTGTTGATATAAGTAGTACCAATCAATCCATTTAAGCCTTCTTCAACTGTGCAGTCCCATACCTACACAATCTCAGAATCATCCCACTTGACCTTCCCCAGGCGATGTGGGATTGCACAGCTTACCCGGTGTTTCCCCTTACGGATCACGGGACTACTGACTGTCACAGTAAGAATTTTTTTTCTCTTCTGATATAATTTTCTAATTTTAAGCTATTTTTGTATCAACCTCTCTACCATGCAACTGTTAGTATATCTCAGTTTTTTTTTTTTCAAAAAAAAAGATTAATTTAACAATCTCAATAGTCCGGGGGGAATTTTTAACGACCAAAAAAGTTCAGGGGGCACGATTTAGTACATGTCAAAGTTCAGGGAGAAAAATTACTAATTAGCCTTTTTTCAAAATTGATTTGAAAATGAAAAAAGAATAGAGAGAGAGGGGGAGGTCGATTAGGGCAAGAAGTAACCAGAAAATGAATTTCAATTTTCTCAAAAATTGGATTTTAGTTGGTCAGATGATCAAAATGCCCCTAGGGCCAAACATAAATATAACAATATAATCAAGGGTACTATAGACATTCCACACGCACACACATAGCATATTAATTCAGATTTTCAAAATTGACATATTAATGCCAAATTAAATCCCAAAAATGTATTTTGGACCCCGAACCCAGTTTGGCCCAAAATACCCGGATGTGACTATACTGCGCCGACTTGTCAAAAAACACATGCAGATAGACAGAATACATATACTATATAATAATATAGCCCATAAGCACGATATATCATTAAATTATGATTTTACCTTCTCGGGTCAAAATTACGAAAAATGCTCCTAGTACACCAATGGGGTCTTAAAATACAATTTATCAGTATAGTTTTACATATTTAATTATATAATAATATAATTCCACATTAATATATAATTAAACTAGTTAGAGTTGCTAATCTAATTCCTTAAACCTTAGGGTATTATAGTAGCTTAGAAGTCTAGACTAAATTTCTAAGTCGACAAGTTGGCTGGATTTGAGTTTGAAATATACTTTTATAGCTATGACCTTTTGTTTTGATGAGTTGTAAGTTTAATATTGGTTTGGGAATATGTGAATATATAAAATTTTAAGCTCAAATCTTATTTCATAATTAAATATGATTAATTAATAAAATAATAAAAATAATAGTACTTTTGATTAAAATACTATTAAAAAAATTTAGCAAAAGAATAAGGAGCTCATTACATTTAGATAGCTCCCTAGTAATTCTTTATTCTAGAGAGTTATTTTTTTTATGATTGGAGTTTATTTTATACAGCTCAAATCTCTAAAAAAGAAATAAAAAATACAGTTCTCCCTATAGGCTCTTAAGAGCATTTCCATCTCCAATCATGCTCTCTAAATATACTCTTTAGCTAAAATATGGAGTGAGGTTTAAAAAAATAAACTCCACTCATATAAAAAAGGGAAATTTGCGGCAAAAGTCCCCAAAAAGTTCACGTTGATGCAGATTAGTCCCCAACCTCCAAAAATAGCGGCAATAGTCCTCAAGGTCACACTTTTTATTTGTCCGTCGATACCCAGTTTGACAGCCCCGTTAAGTACTGGCAAGAGTGCCACGTGTTGAAGTATTATTGGTCCAAATTTTAATTTTAATTAAAAATAATTCAAAATAAAAAAAAAATAATTAAATAAAAACTTTAATATTATTTTTTATTTTCTTATTTAAAATTAATTTCTTTTTTCTTTTTCTTTTTTTTTTCTTTTTCCTTTTTCTTTTTTTCTCTTTTTCTTTCTTTTCTTCTTCATCTTCTTCGTCTTCTTCTCCTTCTTCTCACTGCCATCACCATCAACCCCCAACTTTAACCCCAAACCAGCAGCACCACCACCTTCAAATAATTTCCAATGCATTAATAAATTTCTAATGCACAAATAAAAAATCCTAGAACCCCAAAAAATAATTTAAATAAAAAAACAAATCAAAACCCCAAATTAAAAAACCCCATGGCTGTCGTGCTTGGAATCTTCGTCGGCCAAGGATGGAGTGGCGTGCCATGGTTCGAGGCTGGAGCTGACCCATCAGCCATAGCTCCATTCTCGTTCGGCTCCCTTTTGGGACCCCAACTAATTTTAATGGGTTGGTTAGAAAGCAAGAGATGGGTGGACTTCTTCAACCCTGAATCACAATCGGTGGAGTGGGCGACGCCATGGTCGAGGACTGCCGAGAACTTCGCCAATGCCACCGGAGACCAAGGATACCCCAGTGGAAAATTCTTCGACCCATTGGGACTGGCCGGAACACTGCAGAACGGTGAGTACATTCCCGATGTGGAGAAACTGGAGAGACTGAAGCTTGCTGAGATTAAGCATGCGAGAATAGCGATGTTGGCTATGCTTATTTTTTATTTGTGGTGAAGATCCAGTTACATCCAACACATCCATGGATGGCCACTACCGATGCATCAGATCACGTTTCCGTTTGGAATTGGGAACATCGACAGGTACCTTTTCATCTCATTCTTCCTATTCAACTCATCCGTAAACTGGGGAATCAATCTCTGGTCTATCTTACTTTTGATCTATGGATTATTAGGTAATCTACGAGCTCAAAGCTGGTGGTGTTGATGATAGGCGTTTGGTCGGAGCGAAGTTGGAGAAGCTTGCCGAGGGTGAATCAGGTACAAATGTACTTCTTTATCGCTTTGTTATTTTTTATTTGTGCATTAGAAATTTATTAATGCATTAGAAATTATTTGAAGGTGGTGGTGCTGCTGGTTTGGGATTAAGGTTGGGGGTTGATGGTGATGGCAGTGAGAAGAAGAAGAAGAAGACGAAGAAGATAAAGAAGAAAAGAAAGAAAAAGAAGAAAAAAAAAGAAATTAATTTTAAATAAGAAAATAAAAAATAATTTTTTAAATATTTTTTTTATTTTTAATTATTTTTAATTAAAATTAAAATTTGGACCAATAATACTTCAACACGTGGCACTCTTGCCAGTACTTAACGGGGCTGTCAAACTGGGTATCGACGGACAAATAAAAAGTGTGACCTTGAGGACTATTGTCGCTATTTTTGGAGGTTGGGGACTAATCTGCATCAACGTGAATTTTTTGGGGACTTTTGCCGCAAATTTCCCTATAAAAAAATAGCTCTCTATAATAAGGAATTACTAGTAGGGAGCTATCTAAATGTAATGAGCTCCTTATTCTTTTACTAAATCTTTTTAATAGTATTTTAATCAAAGGTATTATTATTTTTTATTATTTTACTAAATTAATTTATATTTAATAAATTTAAATTATAAAATATTATTAGAGGATTGATTGAAGAAAAATAATAAAAATAGCTCCTTATTTTAATTTTTTAACTATTTTTACTAAAAAATAAAAATTTGATCAGAGATGCTCTAACAAACCATAACAAAAAATGACAACTCATCACAAGATGGCCTAAGCATGGCTGAGGTGAGCAAGCTCCAACCATGAAATGCCAAGTAACAACCTATAATTGGACCAACACAACAGAAAGAAAAAGTGATCAAATTTTTTTTTTTAATTTACTTATCCATCATATTAAAATCATCCTTTTAAGGTCAAAGAAACTGATTAAGTGACCGACTTTTGGCTTTAGCTGTTTACGAGATAGAAAAAAAAGAATTAAAAAAAAAACGTCCAAAAAAAGGACCATATATTATAAATTGAGTAGTCACAGATTTTAATATGTTTCCATTTTTCTCTTTTTGTCACAATCCAACTTTTCTGTTTCCTTTTATACCCACCACCAACAACATTACCTTCTTTTCTAGTTCAAGCTTTCTATAATCACCTATTCACTAAAAGAAAATTCCTTGCAACACTCATTTCATTTCTCCAACACATAATTTTGGTTCCAAATCCAATTGAGTTTTAATTGTTGGTCACAATTAATTTTCTTATAGTGTGGTCTAGTCTAATCTAGCCTACTTGAGAAGTGTAGCCACCACCAAAGCCGTTTTTTTTTCTTTAATTTTTATTGAGTGTTTATAGCTGTGGCTAAATTAAAAGAATACGTTATGGCAGAGGAAGAAGCCAAGAGGGTTGAGCCTCAATCGCCCGAAAATCCATCACCGGTAGCGGCGGAACAGTTGAAGAAGGAGGAAGCAAAAGAAGAAGAAGAAGTTGTAAACAGTAAGGATGTTTGTGCTTCTGATGAGAAGAGTTTGAGCCCGGTTCCATTAGAGAAGCCTCTTCCTGCCCCTGCAATTGTTCAAAGTACACTTTTCTTTTTATATTTATATTCTAATAAAATCTCTTACTTCATCTATATATGTTCATTTGTTTGTTTAAATTTTTGTGCTGAATTTCCATGCTACTTTTTTCTTCTTCCAATAATATATAACTCTATGCTGTTTATTTTACTGTTGTTGTTTTGCAAAAGGTGGAAGAATCTTTTTAAGAAGTTTTCTTTATAATTGTTTGAATTTTATTTTGGTGAAAAGCCAGAGAGAAAATTAAAACTGTGTTGAAGTAAATTTCCAAATAAATTACTTTGTATTATTATTGTTTGCTCTATCTAAAATTATAGAGTAAATTATGATAAGGTGAATCAGCTTACAATTAAAAACTATAAGAATTTTATTTATTTTTGGGTGAGGACAAGAAAAGTTGTTAATTCTCATGGAAAAAGAAAAGGGTTCTCATCTCTTACCATAAATTTTATCAAAATTCACACACTGAATGAGGCTGCTTTGTAATTATTTCAGTAGAACTAAAGTGACTTTATCAAAGATAAAGATGGGCTGCACTAGTTTTAGTAATTTGGTTGTACATTGTACTCAATTATGTCATAACTTAATTTCTTTTAGCTTATTTTCTTTCTTTTAGTTGTTTTTCAATAATTTATTATTATAATGTTGTTTTTTTTTTTGCTTGAACTTATAATGTTATTATTATTTTTATTATTATTATTATTTGAAAAGTATAATGTTGTTATTTAGAAGGCTCTTTTTTTTTCTTTCTTTTTTTTTTCTAAGGGGAAATATTGCTTAGAAGTTTATTATGCTTGAAAGATAGAGCTTTTCTTGTTTAAACCATGCCTCATGAGATAAAAAAAATCACTGTCAATAATATCAGAGCCACTAAAGTTAATTCTAGTGTGTACAATAAAGCTTGTTCTTGAAAAATTAGATGAGTAATTTGTTCTTCATTGACACTGATTTTTTCATTATCCCAGAAGTTGTTGATCCTTTTGTTGAGAAAAACTCAGAGGTTGCAGTTGACAGGGGTATGTATATGTTTGATCTTTGTTTTTCTTGCATTCATATATTTTTTTGAATAAATCAGGAGATTTATTAAATAATAAATTCGTTCAAAATAATAGAATGCACTTCAGAGGAACAATCCTCCAACTGAAGCGCACAACCTGTAGAGAAACAAGAGTCTCTTGTCAAGCAATGAGTCAACTTGTTTGCAGATCGTTTAACAAAACATAACTCAACAAAAGATAAAGCCAAAAGTAAATTTCTAATATCTTGAACAATAAGACCAAATTGTGAGGACACAAAAATATTACTTTGGACTGCTTGGACACACACCAAACTATCCGTTTCAACTATTGTTGTTGTTTTTGTATATAAAAAAACATATAATTTTATATATTTCATGGTCATATGGAAAATTAGTCTTTTCTGCATGTAGATGCAGTGCTTGCACGAGTAGAAGCAGAGAAAAGATTGGCCTTAATTAAAGCATGGGAAGAGAGTGAGAAGACAAAGGCAGATAACAAGTAAGTATTATGCTAATTCAATTATGTGATTTTCATACTCTTTATTTTTGTAATCAATTGATAATTTTACTTGAGGGATTGTTGTTAATTTTACATTAAGTACTAACTTTTTTGTTTATTATTTTAATCTTAATCCTATTATAATTTGTTTTCATTATAGGGCATACAAAAAGTTGTCTGCTGTTGAATCATGGGAAAACAGCAAGAGAGCTGCTGTGGAGGCCGAGCTCAAACAAATTGAGGTAAAAATAATATTTGTTAATCCAACTACACTATGTACTTTGATTAGCATGATGATTCTTTTTGTTCATTTAAATAGAAGTTTTTACATACACAAATTATAATAAGAAATATATTTCTGATCCCATGTAATCTAACTTTAGCCATGGATTAAACAACAGTCTATAATTGAACAAACAACAAACTATTTTTATCTCACGCTGATGTGAGAGTACAAAACTTTATACATATTTTTGTCTTAATTCAATAATAATGTGTAACAGGAAAAGTTGGAAAAGAAGAGAGCAGAATACACAGAGAAAATGAAGAACAAAGTGGTGGAATTACACAAGATAGCAGAAGAAAAAAGGGCAATGGTTGAAGCCAATAGACAAGAAGAATTTCTCAAGGTTGAAGAGACTGCAGCAAAGTTCAGAGCTTCTGGTTATTCACCTAAGAAATTCTTTGCATGCTTCTCTGCCTAATCTAATAATAAAAATCATTCCTAAACAAAGTTTAGTTTTGGTGTGTGTGTGATCACTTAAATAACTTTTATTTTCTTTTGATTGTTTGTTTGTTTGATTTGGATACGTAAACCATGTTTCTCATATCATTTTGTGTATATGTTCTTGGATATTGGTTTTCACTTATAAAATGCATGTTATGTTATGTGGCATCATGAGTATCCAACTACACACCCCTTTCTAGTTTTCATAATAAACATCATTTCAGTTTTAATTTCTTATTGGAGTTTTTATTAAACTCATTCAACTTAGAAAATGACAATCTTAAATCATTCCCTTCATTTATATTCTTTTTTACATTTTTACTGTTCCACTAAAAATAAACAATTTATGAGTAAGAGTCTCACTACCAAGAGATCCAAATTAGAATTTTGATCTCATCCCACTTTCCAATCCTCCCGTGACTAGGGGTGCAAATGAGCTGGGTTGGCTGGGTTAGAAGTGTTTTAATAGGCCAATCCAATGATTGTGGTTTGGATAAGCTATAAACCATTTAATTTTTTTTATTGTACAATCCAACCTTACTTAGTACATTAATATAAGGGGTGAGTTGGGTTGGGTTCATTGGGTTGAAATGAATATTTTAAACTTTAATATTTATGTTACAAACAGGATAAAATTATTCAACCTAGTGCATAGACAAAAAAAAAAAAACGATGCATATATATGTATATACATATATATATATATATATATATATGTGTGTGTGTGGAATATAGTACTTTAAAAAGAACTAAGGTGGCAATAGTATCATTGTGTGAGTAACAAAGTTAGACTGTATAATTAGTATAGTTATTTATTTGTTTTAGGTGTTTTAAGAGCTTAATAATATTGAATTAATTAATTGTAATTAATATACACAAAAAATTAATTAAAAATCATTGTTTTTTTTGTAATTAATATAATATTGAATTCTATTACATATATAGTTTTTTTTTTTTTAGAAAGTATATTATTGGATTGAAGCTGAAATCATATTAAAAAATATCAACCAAGATTTTTATTACATGTCGTGTGATTTTTGTAATAAGAAACTTATGTTCTACAACGACAACGAAGAAACAGATTGTGAAAATCCAAAATGCGGAAAAAGATGTCTTCCTACACCACGGTAAGTACATCATAACTAAATTAATATTTGAACTTATTGCATATTCATACTAACCGTTACATATTCTGTATAAATTATTAGTGCAAGGACATATGTACAGCTCGACGATGGTACAGAGTTACTAGATGCTGTGATGTTGCAGAAAACATATTCTCATGTACTGCAGTTCAATTAAGATCATATTCAGACGAGGTAACTATAAAAAAATAAATATGTAAAATTTATACATTTTCATACATAGAAATACATTAAAACTTATAACTAATCATTTTTTTTTTCAGAAACATAAGTTGTTTGTCCAAAAAACTACGAATCAATTATCTGCCAAAAAATGGAGAATTCAGTTGTACGTAGATGCAAACCGAACAATGAGTTCAAAGTACAATCAGTTCACCATTCAAGCAGCTGAACCAATGGAAGATTAGGCAGAAGTTACCCTTTTTTTTTACCGTAATTTTATTTTATTTAGTGTTGAGACTTTTCTTGGTGCCGAGCTTCTTTTTCTTTCTCTTGACTTGTTATTTATGGATTTACATGGAGTAGTGTATGCAAGTATTTCATATACCTAATTTTCTAGAAGTAAATAATAAGTATTATTTTATTATAATTTATATATACCTAATTATATTTTACCAACCAATTATAATAGCACAAATATTAATTTGATAAAACAAATCATTCGTATGATCATACCTTCACATACAATCTAAATAAGAAGAAATAAAAAAAAAAAAAAAACTAAACTTCACCTTAAACTAATATTTACGTGCATCGGCACGTAACTCCTACCTAGTATATACATATATGTGTGTGTGTGTGTAATATAGTGCTTTAAAAAGAACTAAGGTGGCAGTAGTATCATTGTGTGAATAACAAAGTTAATAAAAGTAATTGATTCTTACATTAAGCTTCTTGATAGAAGTAGTAATGAAAACGTAAAATATATATTTGTATATATTTTGTGAATGTAAAATATATTTTATCTATGAAAGTTGTCATAAATTTAGAAGATCTTTCAAGAAATAGATTGGTTTGGGTTATATAGAGTTAAAATTTGTCTAACTCATAACCAACCCATAATTATATAGTCTATAACCCTTAACATAACCCTTTATTTTGGCCCATATTTTGTGCACCCCTACCCGTCACATTATCATCTTACTCTTTGAATTTGGGATAAAATGAATGAAGTTCTATCTCAAAATCAATTGGCAATAGGAGGAGTAGTACATTCATCTTATATGTAGTAATTTATTTCTAACACTTAATCCTATTTGTTTCTGAAAGCATCTTACTCGTATTTTAACAATATTAATTTTAATATTCAAGCAAACAATAACTCGTCATAATTCTTATTTGATATTTCATATCACTATGTTCTCATCATCCGAATAAATGTTTATCAACTCTAGAGTGCTGACATGCAATTTCGTTTCTTATAGGGGCTATAAAGCCAGATGAAGAAAATACTCATAACTAACAAAGTAAAGATTTTGTCACATATTTGAATTGAGTTAGTGATTTGTACGTTTGCAACATATATGCCTCTAATCCGGGTAATCCCTTTGTAGCCTCCTTCTTCTCAAGTTTCTATAAATGGTCATTCACCTTAAACATAAGAGAAAACCAGCCCCCAAAAAGGAAAGCCGTTACATTGGTTTACCCAATGTATTCTATCTAAAGATCTGGTCAAACAACTAATCTGGTTCTCTAATTTGTCTCTTTGCCTTAACTAAAAAAAATGTCCCAAAAGAGATGGAAACCCCATCACGTGTCCTAAAATTACAACACCATTAACCATTTCCACTCATTAATCTATTTCATTTTGAGCCTTTAATCGTTATTCAACTTGACCTGTACAAGTACAGGGCAAAGGGTGGCTAAATTTTGTAGAGTTCATCATCATCATATCTCAATTTTTCTGAGATATAGAGAAAAAGAACTCTTCCTGTGGTTTCTCACTGAACGTTTTATCATTTATTGTATTTTGGTATTGTATATACCATTATTGATCTTTCTCTGTTGAGCTTTTGAAGTTTAACAACAGAAAGAAAGACAAAAAAACACAACAATGGCGTTCAGTGGAACCCAACAGAAATGCAAGGCATGTGATAAGATTGTTCATTTCATTGAAATGTTATCAGCTGATGGAGTTATTTATCACAAGACTTGCTTCAAATGCAGTCACTGCACTGGCCTTCTTGTGGTATGTTTTCAATAATGATTAAGCCTTTTCTTGTCAATTATTTTCTTTAACTTGATTTTAGGGAGGAAAGATCCTTAAGGGACTATAAAGATTATTCAACATGAAAATTTTTTCACATGGAAATCATAAGAGAAATTCACAAAGTTTCATGTAAAAGAAGATAAGGGTAAAGTAGTGATTAAAATGAGATGACGAAGCACTTATCTGATATATGACATATGACATCTTCTTTATGCAGATAAGCAATTACTCCTCCATGGATGGAGTCTTGTATTGCAAGCCTCACTTTGAGCAACTCTTCAGGGAAACTGGTAGTTTCACCAAGAAATTTCAATGTAAGAACACCCTCTTTCACCTTTGAAGATTGACTGATCTTATTTCCATCATAAACTACTAATAAATGTTTCTTCATCATGTCTGATCAGCTGGAAAGCCACCAACAGATCAACTGGTACATCCAAATCTTTTACATTTATCTTCATATCTTTTTCTTCTAGGAAATCTCTACTCAACTTAGCATATATGTATTCATTCAATCTCTCAAAATTCCTTCATGCCATACTTTCTCAGGCCAGGGCCCCTAGCAAGCTCTCCTCCATGTTCTCTGGAACTCAAGACAAATGTGCAATCTGCAGCAAAACAGTATATCCACTGGAAAAGGTAGGTGAAGAGTAAAATATAATCAAATCCCAATTGTACTTTTAGGCTTTGGAGTTCAGCACTCAAGTCATTAATGAGAATACATAACTTTTTCATTGTGGCAAATAATCAAACATCTGGGCCACATTGTATTTTGTGTTGCTGTTTACAGGTAACTGTGGAGGGAGAGTTTTACCACAAGTCATGCTTCAGGTGTAATCATGGTGGTTGCTTCCTGTCAGCATCATCCTATGCTGCTTTGGATGGAATTCTTTACTGCAAACACCACTTTGCCCAGTTATTCAAGGAGAAGGGAAGCTATAATCACCTAATTAAAACTGCTTCAATGAAGAAAAATGGAGTTCTATTAAATCAACAGAAGCCTGAGATAATAGAAAAAACTAAAGCTGAAGAAGGAACAGAAGTAAACCCAGATGAGGATTCAGTCCAAACATAAAATCAAGTCAATAAAAATAAGGAAGACAGTCAGTCAGTCAGCTTGATTTAATAATTTTGGTTTGATATATTTTTCAACATGTAGCAATGCTTTTTTCATTATGTATTAATTGTATAAGGAAGTTGTTGCTATAGAATTGTTCCTGGCTTTCACTTCAATATATAGCATGAATTTTTCAATCCACATTTATTTTTTTTTTATATTTCATAAAATAACAACAATTATCATATATTAGTATTGAAATTAAATACTAAAAAGAAACTTGTTTTTCTTTTTCTTCTCAAGTGAGCCCTAACAAAGAAAAAAAAAACCTTCAATCAAAGTAAAATTTGTCAAAATAGCCTTTTGCCAAATTAAAATTTACAAAATAATTTTACCTTCCTTTTTTTTTTTTTACTTTTATTTTACACTTAACTCATTTAAAAAATTAATTTTATATTAAACAAAATTGATTAAAACCTCATAAAACAAAAAACTAACCCTAACTTTCTTTTTTACCGAGAAGAACTCCTCTTCTTTCTTGTAAACTCCTCTTTCTTTTTGTTCTTCTTCTCCTCTTCTCCTCCTCTTTCTTATTCTTGCTAAGAAGACTAAAAAGATCATGAATGGTCACAAGTGAACCATTCTTCTTATTCTCCTCCTCTTCTCCTCTTCTTTCTTCTTCTTGGTAAGACCAAAAAGACCAGTCATTATTCATGAATGGTGGCAAGTGGTGGCAGCCATAGACAAAAGAATTTGAGATTTATTCTAACAGAGGTAAACCCCAAATAATTTCCTTGTCTCTTCTCATTCTGTTTCTTTTCTTTAATATTTTTTTTCAGTTGTAGCCATTAATATTTTTTTTCTCTCAATCTCTTACTTGCAATAACTAATCATTCAGTATTATAATGGAATCAATAAGTGATGCATCAACCACAATACCCACACCACCCAATGAACATGAACAGGTAACATATATATTTTATTGCAGTCTTTTGGATTATAATTTTGATTTTTGTAATTTATGGGTAAAAGACCTTGAATATGCTCTGAATAACCATAAACGACCTTGAATTTACACTATGCGACCATCATGGTCTTTTATGTTCTTCAACTAACTTTAAATAACTTGAATTTTCTCTGAACGACCATAAATGACCTTAAATTTACATTATGCGACCATCGTGGTCTTTTATGTTCTTCAACCAATTTTAAAAAACTTGAATTTGCTCTGAACGACCATAAACGACCTTAAACTTACATTATGTGACTATCATGGTCTTTTATGGTCTTCAACCAATTTTAAAGAACTTGAATTTAATCTTGTAAAGTCCTTTTTTGGCAAGTTAGTTGACAAAATATTTTTTCTTTTATGGTAAAATTCTTGTGAATTCATAACCGATTTCTTACCTTGTTAATTCGGTTTGTAGTTGCTCTTTTCCTTGTTAGGAAAGTTGCACTTTTCAGCTGAACTTTCCTTTGTTTGGAAACTTCTTAAAAGAGAAGCAATTCTCTTTTGGAAAGTTGTCTTTTTTAGGGAAACTTTAATTATTGTCTTTTCCTTATTGATTTCGATTGTATCTTGATACAATCAGAATATCTAATCTGTTTTTGGCAGAAATCAAGCATTGATAGAGGATCGGACCCGATTATAGCAAGTTTCCCGTTTCTGGTCTGATATGCTGCGTTAGCATCCGAATCTGATGCTGCAGATCGTGTTTTCTTAGGAAAGTTTTTGTACAGCTGTAGATTCGATCTTGTGACTGTCTCTAAGGTTTTTATGTTCTATAAATAGAGCCTAGAGAGCAGCCATTCGAATCATCTCTTCGATTATTCATTTTTTTGCATTTATCTTTTGAGAGAAGAGAGTTTTCTTTGTTTTGTGAGAGCCTAGTTGTTCATCTAGGTTCTAGTTATTTATTTCTGTTCTTACTCTGTCCTAGAGGTTGTGAAGAACTACTTGACTGAACAAGAGATTGGTCTTCGGGAGAAGACTTGATAAAGCCTTACTTCGGGAGGAAGTAAGCACTTTGGTCTTCGGGAGAAGAATTGTTGAAGTCTTACTTCGGGAGGAAGTAAGCACTCACACTTCAAAGATGAAGGGAGTTCGGGCTTGAATGTATTTCAAGAAGTCAGATTGATAAAGTGGATTACAAAGGATTGCGGCAATACTTTAGAGGGAGTCTAAACTTGTTTAAGTCAATTATCTTTGTAATTTTGATACTTTATTAATTGATTTCATTCTCTGGGCGTGGCCTCGTGGACTAGTAGTGTTCGGAAGAACACTGATACCACGTATAAATCTCTTGTGTCAAGTTATTTATTTTTTCTGCAAATAATTTATATTCTGCCTGTTTTGTTTTGTCACTACAAAACGAGTTTCTGCTGTAGCAGAATTACTTTCTGCTTCCGCAGACGCATACAGTTTTATATTTTCTTATATATAACTGACATTTGCAAAAACACGGTTTTTCAAATCTGAACAACCATAAACGACCTTGAATTTACATTAAGCGATCATCATGGTCTTTATGGTCTTCAACCAATTTTAAAGACCTTGAAATTGATCTGAACGACCATAAATAAACAACTTTGAATTTAGATTATGCGACCATAATAGTCTTTTATGGTCTTCAACCAATTTTAAAGAACTTGAATTTGCTCTGAACGACCATAAACGACCTTGAATTTATATTATGCAACCATTATGGTCTTTTATGATTTTTAACCAATTTTAAAGAACTTGAATTTGATCTGAACGACCATAAATGATCTTGAATTTACACTATGCGACCATAATGGTCTTTTATGTTCTTCAACCAATTTTAAAGAACTTTAATTTGCTCTGAACGACTATGAACGACCTTGAATTTACACTATGTAACTTGAATTTGCTCTGAACAACCATAAACGACCACTAAGGTCGCACACGGTCTCACTAGTCGCATAGGGTCGCACATGGTCGCACTATATATTTTCATACCACGTGCGACCTTGTTCATTTAGTTAAATTTGTAATTCTTTTTGTACTTTTTATATTTATGTTCTTATCGTTTATATATTTTTATTTATTTCACACATTATTATTGTAGATGTCCAAAACTATAGTAATAACAGAGCTTCCATGTATACCTCGTGCCATTATTACTAATACAGCTACAAAATCTAAAGTTACCATCAAATCCTCGCTAAGTGTAATAGGCCAAATAAAGAATTAGCTCACAAAGTCTGACCAAGATGTTTTTAAACATTACTCCCAATTGGGTCGTCTCTTGGACCTCGACACTATTAGGGTTTTTTCCTGGCACGTTAGTAAACTAGATAGTTTTGAGAAGGGTAGATTGCCAAAAGAGATATGAGTTATGGTTTTTGATTAATGGAAAACCTGTGAGATTTTCTCTCCAAGAGTTTGCAATAAATCTGGATTGTACACTGATGGTGGTTGGACACCTGAAGAAATAGAGCTTGTTTCTTCTAAGAACAAGTTAAAGGAAAAGTACTTCAAGAACACGATGTCTATTAAAATAACAGATATTGCCATTGCTCTAGATAACATATCTAGAGAAGCAAAGACTGGAGACAGAGTGAAGTGGTGCTTTATCTATTTGCTCAGTGCATTTCTAATAATGCCAAGTCCTTCTTCGGTAATAGATCTTGAATGGCTATAACTAGTGGACAATCTACCAATATTTGACAATTATTGTTGTGGAAAGCTGGCATATGAGAAAATCACAAAAAAAGATATGAAGAATAATCCAACTGAGAAGGATATTAAGTGGAACCTCTTTAGTTGTCCTTGGATATTTCTGGTAAGAAATTTGATTATAATTATAATTTATTTATTTTTGAATATTTTTTATTGTATTTTGAGATATAATTTTGATATGAATTTTTCTTTTATAGATATGGATTTGTGAAGCAATACCAAATTTTGGTGAAATGGTAAGACAAAGAGTCCCAGGAAATCATATTCCTCGATGGTCGACCATTGAGGTAAAGAAAACGTGTTGCAAGCTTGAAATCACCTTTCACATCGTGGCAGAGGAAATATCGGTACTCTAAGTTAGAACCTCCTACTTTCAATCCTTTCAGGCAGCCTATTGAAAAGGATGTGCAAGCATTCTTTAGGTGGTAAAATGGCGATACAAACGGTAGAAGAACCATTCGTTGTGGCTAGACATCACATGATAGAAGTTTTTTGAGATATTGTTGGCAAAGCAATGATATATTAATAGTGAAGTAAGCTTTATCATTCAAATAAATCATAATAATTATATCATATTATCATCATAACTAACAATGAGAAAATAATTTTTTTGGCAGCATGTAGATGAAATTATCTATTTATTTAGTAAAAGAATGGATAAGTTTCATAATATCTTTCCAAAAGATGTATGCATATTGACGGATGAATTTGAACAACATGAGCGTGCTTTGTACAAAGAATCTCGAAAGGAAAACAATAATATATGTAAGACCAATGAAGAGCTAATGATGTTTGTTAAAGGTACCAGACCAATTAGGGAGAGAATTTGGTAGGATGTCAATTACTTCTATGTGCCTTTGAATGATGATACACACTGGATGTTAGTTGTAGTTGACAGACATAGTCGGACAATATCGATTTATGACTCGATTCCAGATCACTGGATCTCTATAGAGGCAATGAAAAAATCTGTGGAGCCACTTGCAGCATATTTTCCTTTTTTACTTAAAAACAGTTGCCATATTGGGAGCCTCCATCATCAGTGTAGTGATCTCATGAGTATAAAAGTAGCTCCTGCAAATATTGTTCATCTGAACAAGAGAACGTAAGTTTTATTTAATATGTTCGCCTTTAAATCCAAACTGTTAACACTAATGCTAGCGTAGTTAAATTTGTCTTTATAGTAGAGATTATGGTATATTCATGCTTAAGACAATAGAAATGCACATTGCTGGTAAGTGCAACGAATCAGCTACAATGTTGCTCAACGACGATAACATAGATACATTCAGGAAGGCATATGCAGTTCAATTATATGTGGATAGTGCATATCCTTAATTAACTATGTCCTTGTTCATAATTTTGATTTTTGTAATTTTGTGAATAAACTTTAATTTTCTCTGAACGACCATAAACGACCTTGAATTTACACTATGCAACCATCATGGTCTTTTATGTTCTTCAACAAACTTTAAAGAACTTGAATTTGCTCTGAACGACCATAAACGACATTGAATTTACACTATGCGACCATCATGGTCTTTTATGTTCTTTAACAAACTTTAAAGAATTTGAATTTACTCTGAACGACCATAAACGACTTTGAATTTATACTATGCGATCATCATGGTCTTTTATATTCTTCAACAAACTTTAAAGAACTGGAATTTTCTCTGAACGACCATAAACGACCTTAAATTTACACTATATGACCACCATGGTCTTTTATGTTCTTCGATAAGAACTTAACTTTGCTCTTAATGACCATAAATAACCTTGAATTTACACTTGTATATTGTGTACTCTAATTCTTTAAATAGTTTAAAATTGGCTTATACCATGTAATTCAATGATTGAGTTATTTAAAATATGTAATTAAATAGTCACCAAGACTTATACAATGTACTTTAATGGTGAAATCGCTATATAATTATAAAATATACTTTAATTATAATCTATAGATTATACTTAAATAGTTATACATACATATTTTATAAAATAATTTGATTTATATATTAAATCTCATATATATAATGTAATTAAATAGTCACCTAGACTTATACAATGTACTTTAATGGTTAATCGCTACACAATTATAAAATATACTTTAATTATAATTTATAGATTATACTTTAATGGTTATACGTCCATATTTCATAAAATAATTTGATTTATACATTGAATCTCATATATATAATGTAATTAAATAGTCACCTAGACTTATACAATTATTTAATATACTTTAATTATAATTTATAAATTATACTAAATGGTTATACACATACATACTTTATGAAATAACTTAGAAAATATAGTTAAATAATTTATTATCATCTATATAATGTATTTAAATGATTATATTGAAATATATTATAGTCGCACATGGTCGCACAGGGTCACATAGACCAATATTAGGATATACTTTGAAATATACTATGGTCGCATATAGTCGCACTTGGTAGCATAGACCAATATTAAAATACAAATTTAAATATACTATGGTCGCACATAGTCACATAGGGTCCCATAGACACATATTAGGAAATACTTGAAATATATTTGGTCGCACAGAGTCGCACAAAGTCGCACCCCACCCTAGTGGTTAATAAAATGAACCTTAGTGTCGCACCCCAGTGGATGAATTCTATACCTGCTCGCAAATCGGGGTCGTAGCACCTACCAGAGTGTCACTGCCTCCACTTCTGCCTCTGTCCACCTAGCGGAGACGATTAGAGTGAGCGATGCCGGGGAGAGAGAGAGAGAGAGAGAGAGAGAGAGAGAGAGAGAGAGAGAGAGAGAGAGAGAAAGAAAGAACTATCATGCTCGGGCAATGGTGTGGTTGTTGATCAATTGCTGGCCTCTTGGTGTGGTTGTTGATCGATCGCTGGCCTCTTTACAGTTGTCGTCGTCATGCTTGTGCGATGGCCAAGGGAGTGTACTCTGTCCGCCATTAATGCCAGTAAGGAACTGTGCCGTGGAAAAAGAGGGAAAAAAGAGTTGTGACAGAGAGTAGGAAATCATGATTTTCAAGCTCGGGGAGTAAAAAAAAACTAATATAACTAATTTCAAATTTTATACACTTAAATACTTTATCTTTATTTTTGGAGACAAAAATATCCAATATTACAATTCTCTTACACCTGTTACTACCACTTCCGTTAACTTATAAATATGGACACGTGGAGGGCTCAAATACATTACATTTTTTTTTATTTTAAAACTAATATTCTTAATATCAGAAATTAAATGCTACTTGTTTCAATAAAAAAATCAATTCTCATAACAATTTTCACATTTTATTGGCACTTTAATTCAATAACCATGTTCCATATACTGCACTGGTTCACTTAGCTATGGTAATCTAGTATTGCATCTCTCTCATTTGTTTAAACAAATAGTATTTAGTTTGTGATATTTAAAATATTAAATTTCAAAATAAAATAAATAAATGTAATTTATCTAGGCCCTCCACGTGTCTATATTTATGAGTTAACGGAAGTGGTAGTAACAGGTATAAGAGAATTGTAACATTAAATATTTTAGCCTCTAAAAATAAAGATAAGGTATTTAAGTGTATAAAATTTAAAATATTAGGTATTTATGCCGCAATTTATCCTTAAATATATATTATGTAAAATAAAATTATTTTTGTTTTTAGGGTAATTTCAATAATAAATGTTAAATCAACACAATAATGATAAAATTTTGACACTAATTTTTTTTTCTATTCCAATCACAATACAAAAAGTTATACTAAAATCATATTCTTTATTATTATATTATTTCATTAAATTATAAATAAACACAAATAATAAATATACAAAAAGTTTAAGTATAAATATATTATTTAAATAGGGATATTTACAGCGAAACCCCTTAATGTTTATAATCGTTACACATATGACCCTAATAAAAAAAAAGTGACGATAAAAGTACCTTATCTTATGAATTTGTTACAGTTAACCCTTTTTTGGTCATTAAGTGTCAACTCAAAAATACGTAGCGATATATTATTGGACTACATATTAAATAAGCTAAAGAAATATATCGCCACATGTTTCTGAGCTGGTATTTAACATGCTTAATTAGCACTTAACAGCTAAACAGGGTACGATTGCAATAAAATCGTAAAATAAGGTACTTTTACCATATTTTTTTTATTAGGGTCATATGTATAACAGGTTTGAATATTAGGGAGGTTTTGCTGTAAATATCTCTATTTAAATATTAAAAACTAATAGAAAAAATATTTAGTGTGTAATTACCTCCAATTACACACAAATCCAATTACATTGTGGTTTTCCAAACGCACCCTTAATGTAGTCTATAGTGTCACACTGATAATAGTGGGACATTATAGACAATATTATAATGGAAACTAAGAAAAATGGAATGTTGATTATAATAAATAGTAATAAATAAAAGATTTGGACATCCACATAATTATTAATATTTATAACACTCCCCCTTGGATGTCCATAATAACTGCCTCATTAAAAATCTTGCAGAAAAACTTGATCAAAAAGAAAAAGAGTATAGTGTAAACTAACTCCCCCTCATTTAGGCATTCGTGGAGATCTTCTAATCGACGAATTTCGATCTTGTCTGTCGTCTTCTCAAATGTTGATGTTGGTAATAACTTTGTGAATAAGTTTGCAAGATTGACACTTGATTGAATTTGTTGAACACCAATATGCATTTTCTTGAAATGTATAAAGAAGAATTTGGTGAAATGTGTACTAATTCTATCTCTTTCAATGTACCCTCATTTTAGTTAAGCGATGTAAGCAGTTTATCTTCATAGAGAACTACTTGTGTGCTTTATAGAGTGCAATCCATATGTTTCCCGAATATGCTATGTCAATGATCTCACTCCCACACATTCTCTACTTGCAAGTATGTTAACATGATTTAAAGTTGCCTCTTTAAAAACCTTGTCAGAAAAACCCAGTGGGACAAAATCTGAGCTAAGAAAAAAGAGCGCAATATATATTTCATATTTATAACTATTTGCAAGTTGCCTCGTTAAAAACCTTGCCAGAAAAACCCAGTGGGACAAAACCTGAGCTAAGAGAAAAGGAGTGCAACGTGAATATGTCTCCCCCTCATGCACATATGATCCATAACTCTTTTGGTGATAATATATCTCATAAGATTATTGTTATTACTTTTAAAATATCACCATATACAATCTTTGATCATATATTTTCTGTAACGCTTCCAGAGTATGTATGGACTGTTGGAATTAATTTTACCAGGATCTTAGATCTACTCACAAGTATGTTGATTTAACAACCTAAATATGAACTTCTAAAACGATAAAAAAAACACATAAAAGTTAAGAATAACTTACAGTGATGGCAGCGGAATTAAGTGTCTCCTTCCACTCAGATCTCTAACCTTTGATTCCTGTCTGTAGCAGAGTATAATCAAGATCTGAGCCCGAATGTCCTTCAGTTGGATGTGATCCTTCACAGTCTTCCAAACTATGATTGAGGTACTGAATGATGTGTGTGGGCACTTCTCTCTCACAAGGAATTCGAAATTTCACTCTCTTTTCTTCTCTCAATTTCGTGTGATACAATGCATATCAAAGCATTCAAAAACTTGTTATGAGAAGAGAGAGGGGGCGGCTATATATAGGAAAAGGGAAGAGCTCAACTTTCCAAACAAGCAATTTCCTCTTTTACTGTGTAATTGATTAACTGCCTTATTTAGTGTGATCCACCACTTTCCTATTATTGCTAGGCTTTGATTAGCAATTACATGGCAATTAAAATTGAAAATAATAATTAGGAAACATGCAAAGGGAGTGGCCGGCCATGGTGTGTTATGGGCCTCACTTGGATTTTGCAGTTTCCTCAATTTTATTTCTATTTCTCCAAAAATGCCATTTTTCCAATTCTAACCATTTAAATGCCAAAACTAATTATTTAATAACTAAAATAGATTATTAAATAATATTGTCATTTAAAATAATTATTAATTAGACATACAAAGTCTCTCAATTAATAATTAAACCTAAAAACCCTTTTATTTACAATTTCATCCTTAAACTGTGAGAATTCACAAATTACACATAGTCTAACTTTTAGAATTATAATTGATTAATTATAAATCAATTATAGAGTCTTACAAACAGTATAGTCTCAACTAGAATGGGGACCATTGTAATACCCCGGAATTAAGAAATGGATTAGCAAAACCCTAACTAGATAATTATGTATAATTGAGGAATTATATTATTATATAGTTCAATATATGTGAAATTATATGAATTTTATTATGTTAAGACTCTGTTGGTGAGCTAGGGGTATTTTAGTAATTATGACCCGAGAAGGGTAAAATAATGAAATTAATTTAATTATGTGCTTAATAGAACTATATTATTATATAGTATGCATGTGTTGTCTTTTCAGGTGTGTTCTGACAGGTTGACGCGGTATAGTCACAACCGGGTATTTCGGGCCGAACCGGGTTCGGGCCCGAAATGCAAATTGGATTGAATTAACTGGCATTATATTTGATATTATGAAATCTGAAATTTATTTGGGACAATATTGCCCTTAAAAGTGTTTATGCGTGTTATTTAGCCCTAGGGGCAAAATGGTCTTTTTGACCTTAATTTTCTAAATTTAATAAAAGTTGATTTTTATGAGAAAGAGAATGAATTTTCTGAATTGACTCCCTCTCACCCGACCCCTCTCTCTCTCAAAACCCTCTTCCTTTAAAAAAATTGATTTTTGGGAAGGAACTTGATTCTTGGTATGAATTGAAGCTAGCTTTTGAAGAATTAAGCTTGATTGTGGCTTGAATTTGAGGTAGTTCTTCTCCTCAGCCCCTTTAATTATGAATTTGTTGTTGAGTTTGGAATTGAAAGCATGTTTTAGGTTTGAGTGTTCTTGATTATTTGATGAATGAATTTATGATTGATTTGGATGAATTGGAACTCTATTGCATGAAGTTGTTGTGGATTTTATTGTGAAGTTGTGGTTGTGTGTTTTAGGGGATTTTCTAGGTTGAATTTAGGTATTATTTGGATAATTTGTTTCTGGAAATGGATTGAGTAAATTGGGTATAAAGCTCAAGTTTTTGAACTTGACATGTTGTGGGTTAAAGCATGATTTTGGTGATTTTGATGCAATCTGATTTTGGAGGTTTTATGTTGGAATTTGATGCATGATTGTGTGTTTTTGACCCTCTATTATATGCTAGCAGCTCTATTTCGTGATTCTGAGAGATATGTATGTTTTGGGTGAGTTTGGGTGAGTTTTGGTACTTATTTTCGAAGCTGGAACTGAGTTTTTTGGGTTTTTAAACCCAGTGGTCGCGACTATCATAGATCTGGTCGCGACCATGATAATGGCAGATTGTTATTTTTTTATGTTTTTGTTTTTGCCATAACTTTTGACTCGGGACTCCGTTTGGGACGTTTTTTATACCGTTGGAAAGCTCTTTTCGAGCTCTATGTGATTATCTGTGATTTGGATGCCAATTTTATATTTTTGTGGAAGTGAATTTAGGGATTAACCCTATTTGTGTAAATCCCAGTATTGTGACTAGGATTACCGGCACCTGGTCAGGAGCACCCGGGGATTTGGAATCTCTACTATTGCGGGACAACAGGTAAGACAGTGATTAGCACGTAGAGTATGCGTAGTGGCGCTTATGTTGAGAATGATATGCATGAATGTTTAGTAACCGGGATTAGGGTTATTACCCTAATAGGAACGGTCTAATAGCCTAGGGTTATTACCCTAGTGAAATATGTGTATAAATGCCATGCCATGTTAATTGAAATGAAATTTAGGGATTATGCGCTCAAGGCATAATCAGGTTGGACTCGGTACACATAACCGAGATGAACCACTTCTAAGGCCTTAATGTAATTAGATGTGTGAGAGCAACATGTGGGTCTACATCACGTAGATTTAATTAGATGTGTGAGCGCAACACATAGGTCTACGGTACGTAGACATAAATGGGCATGTTGATATAATGATCAGGTCTGTGCTATACAGACATATGTGAATGAGCATATTATATTTGTTATGATTTACACTGTCTTGTTGGGCTTGGCTCACGGGTGCTCTACTGTGCAGGAAAGGGTAAGGCATTAGCTGATCAGCCATGAGTTTCAGGAGTAGGACGAAGAATGTACATGTTCATGCCACTTCAGACCAAGCGGGTTATGGGTCTAACAGTGTTGACTTCTGTATTCGGTTTTGCCGCTTAGGTCGGCTAGTAAGAAAGAACTTGTAATAAGTTTGTAAGTATTTTTGGGATCCCAACTATTTTGAAAAGTTTAAATATATTACAAGTTTATTTTCATTCTGATTAATATAAAAGTTTAAATTCTGCGCTATTTTAATTAGTAATCCTGATTAGGGGATTAGGGTTTTATAAGCATTTTGGGTAGCGTGCCTAATTATTTAGGGCGTTACAACCATTGATCTATATACTGAGCTTCCAATAAGTTGAACCGATTTACCAAGTAAATCCCTAACTTATTAATTCCTTGTTGATTCCACTCTTAGAACTTAGAATTGCACTCTCAGACTTATATAGAGCATATTATATGTTTCACGATATCAATATGCTATCTCATTTAACCATTGTTATAATCTTAATGTGATTAAAAGATCCTCTATATAGATAATTTACATCGAGATGGGACAAATTTACCGTTTACACCCCTCAATGTATTTTGCCCCTTAGAACACTTAGTTACCTGTAAATGATGTTTTAGTTATCTAATATATAGTCATTGAAACAAGAGCTCATCCATTTACTTCTATTTAACTAAGCTCGAAGGGATCATCACTTGACTTCTATACACCAGTAGAAGCTATAGATTCCATATTTATGTTCAGCACTCCCACTCAATTATGCTATCATGTTCTCAAAATATACGTATCACCCTGACCCAAAAGTAGGCTTAACTAATAAATCAAAGAACATGAATAGCACTCCTGAGATTGAGCCTAAGCATATCAGGATTTAGATTCTCTTAATCTAAGATCAACTTCTGATATTGACTTGGAAAGATACAACGGTAAGTTTATAATATCTTATCTAAGTTCAATATCGGTCCAGTCCAATGTATACTCCATACATTCGAAACTAGTATACTTTACCAATGTCCTGGAAAGAACATAACACTTACTCCAAGTGTAAGTATACTTTATCACTAATTATCACATCAGTGTAAATCCAAAACACTGATGAACAGGGACTAAGTCTTTGAATCATATAATCACAATCACATTCCACTGTATTGACAATACTGTAATTGTAAATGAATATATGTTCTGGATTTATAATGATTTTGTGCATATATTAAATATATATATTAAACCATAAACATATAACATACATGTAAACATAAATCACTTCAAAACTCTATATTGATAACTAATCAGATTGTAATGGGTTTTATTTAGGGTACAAAAACCCAACATGGACTTCTAAATTAAAGATGAGGGGTTCGTGGAACATTAATCTTTATCCAATTAATTTTATCATTCATGTGTATACAACTTTATTCATACTAAAATTTAACATTTCAAGTAGATATGAACATAACACATTAATGATAATATAAATTTTTCATTTGCGACAATGATGGTACTCCAAGACCATATATTTGTTCCATTCTTGTTGTATGATCTTAATTTTCATATTAAATGATCATATATCTATAATTCTTGATGCATATGAAGTACTTCAGGACTTCACTACTAACGAACAAACTTTATACATTTAATATTTCTCGATATACAAAAGAAATAAAAGTTTGTTCTTCAAAAACTCTTCAAAAGTCTATCACAGCATATAATTTACGAATTTATATTATATAAACAACCATACGTATTTTTCAAATAATAATTTACTTACATATCTTTATTTCATACAAAGATCTTTGTCATATAGTGCGTGCGACTTTGAATTTATATCACTTAAGACATGTATTAAATTATTCTAGAATTTTTAGATAAGGCTTATTTCAAATTCTCACTATATTAGGAGCTCCAAATAAATAATATTTTGTTGCAACATTTATGTGACGCTTATAAATTCTCATAAAATATATTCCAGGCTATAATCAAATCATGATTATATTTTCTCAATATTTAAGCCTTACTTCAATCAATCTCATGTCTATGCAAAATTTGTACAACAATTCATTTTGTGCAAATACATATATGCAAATTTCTCAGTATAAATATTTATTTGCACACCCTACAGGTCTTACTTCACTTTATGCGAGTAAACTTGCCTGGACCGCGTCATAATATTTTGGCCAAAAATAAAATGTATGTCGATAATTCTCGACAAATCTAATACCATGATCCTTGCTATCTCATGTTAGTTTATTGCATATGCAAACATTCAACTTCTATTGTCGACAAAAATTTCAGTATATTATAACTTCCTCCCATATTGACATAACTTATAGAGATCTCTTTAAATTACATATTTTCAAATATGTTTATAATTTATAGGTACCTATATAGAACCACTTCAGGGATTCAATTATAATCAAATGTGTTATGTCTAACTTCTCTTAGGAGTCTCTTCTAGAGTACCGTTTCCATCACGGTTATCATTTTTAAATCATCAATACTTTATAACATTAAGGTATCTCCATGAGTGCCTCTAGATTTAACAACTTCAGGGCAAATCAAATGAACATTTACTAATAATTTCTATATTGTTCATTTACGCTTTAGGCGTTTTCAATTCATTCTAACTCAACTTTGAATAATATTGATTTGCAGTTGGTATATATCATTTTGAACTATATCGTTCTTATATACTTTGTGCAAGGATCATTTTTCAAAAATTATCATCGATCCCAACTGCTTCTCTCCCCCTGATCGAGAGAATTTTTAAAAATTGTGATATCTAATAATATTAATATACCTGTAGGGATTTCAATATATCACAATGAATCAATATTTATTTAAACTCATATATACTATATGACATTGAACTTCAGGTTCAATAAACTTCAGTTTCAAGTTCAATCCTTATGAACTTAATTCATTTCTAAGAATGAGTCATACATGTATAATTAGAAATACATACACATTTTGTAAATACATGATCATATAATCTTATCACATCGATAAGAAACTATGCAATAAAAATATAACAATGGCTCAAGATTGTTAAAGAAATATAATTTAAATATTTTCTATGTGTAAGTATATGCACATTTGTCTTTTGAGCCTTATAAATTAACAATGAGAAGAATCTTCTAGTTCTTCAACAAAATTTAGTCAAATCCTTGGCAATTTATTGCATATGATTGATCATGTCAAAATAACTTAATTCATGAATTTCAGGTTCACTATAATTTGTATTTCAATGAAACTTTCATAAGGTAATGTAAAATCACTACAACATAATCATTACAAATTTTATTTTTATATACACGAATAATATAATTATATTATTCTCCAAAACATATGCATTCTTCAGGAGTCACTATTATGTTTATCAAACTTTATATTTCTTCAAGAATTACTATCATCAATTCAATGATGTGTATAATTTAAAAGATACATGACAACTTCATCATGTTATTGTAATGGTCAAATAGATATAACCATAATATATCATTCATTTTTCCTTGTATCTTTCTAACAAGTTGTCTAATTTATTAATAGACTATTTATCAGTCTAATTATCATGACTTGATATATTATATATTTAAATGTACAATCAGTACATATAATAAATTATTTCTTATCACTTTCATAACTAGATAAAGTTATACATCTAGGTACATACAAAAATATTTTACTACTCCAAGTAGCAATTGTATGTAAGACTTCTTCAGGAAGCTTTTCAAATAATCATTTTGTGATTCTTTATCACTTTGATTATAGTGGAACACTAACAAATATTAGTAAATTATATATTCACTTCTGGGAATATATAAACTGAATTAAATAGTAACTGTATATATACATATCTTGTACCAGCAATAGTTTGAAACTATTGATTTCAAGAAATAATAAAATATGTATATACTAATTTACTTCTGGCATTATCAATATATGTGAAATCTATATTCTTTGGAATAGAATTTCATGTCTATCCATTCTCTTCAAGGAAAGATATTTAAATATTCTAAATGTACAATTCATATTCTATTCAATAATCAAATATATTTTTATCTTGATTATAAGTGTGTCTGTACTACAGGTACGCGATTACTATTATTTAATTCCACACATGATATAAAGATTTCATGCACTTTGATTGTGTGTGGTATTTCATCTTTTGGTTGTTTTCACTTCCTTCTAGAAATATTTGAGTAGTAAATAGTACCATCGATTATTTAAAATCATTACATTCACTTCGGGAAATGACATTGAACAAGTAGAACATTACTATAATTTTCTTAAAAATTTATTACTGTTCATCCATAAAAATATAAAAAATTATTCAGTAATTTCTTTTACGATATTTCAAAGATTATATGAATACAATTTTTGCATAATCTCCAAGATGTATGCAAAATTTGATCTTTAATATATGTCACATGCAATAATTGCCAACATTGCAAGTAATAACAATGTATAATAACATGACTAATACGAACAATCTTTAAAAGTAATTGAATTCAATTCGTATCATTCTCTACAGGGAATGATGAACAATAAATACATGTCTCATGTATTTAAATAACATTAGTCATGCTCATTGTTATTCTTAAACTTTGATGTTTCAATGCAATTTTCTTAACATTCTCTTTTTTTTTCTTGGTATTCAAAACTCTCTATAAAATTGCATCAATAATAATAATCATTTTTTATGATTCTTTAGTTGTATTCACATAAATACAATTATTTTTTTTCGACAAATATAAAACATTTACTTCAGGAAATGTTTGTCAAAATCTATATCGATATTAGATTACTTTTCATTGTCTTCAAAAAATACAAGAACATATATATAAATATGTATTCATCTCTTTCATTATACATCCATCAACTATATAATAAATATTACGTTTGCATAATCTTCAGGATATATGCAAGATTTTATTGAGGATGCATAATCTTCAGGATATATACAATATTTCATCGAGGGTGCATAATCTTGAGGATATACGCAATATTTTATCGAGGATACATAATCTTCTGGATATATGTATAATTTATATAGATTTTCTCTATCATATCATAGACACACATATATTGTAAATATTATGAATGATAAGAACATAATATATATATATGAAATCAATAATAAATATATAAAAACATATACATATATATACACATATAATATATAGATATGTAGATAAAAAGAAAAAGGAAAACAAAGCATTCTTGAAATTGTTTCAGTCAGATGAGTATATATATAAATATATATTTAGTGTATCGTGACTTTAAAATAATTCAAGAACTTTAACAAGATACTTACATTGGGACTTGGCCAGAGACTCATGCTTGAAGCTTGGGCAGAGACTTGTACTGATAACGTGTTATAAAATAATATAGAATAATATAAAATAAGTAAGAAGAAAAGAAGAAGAAGAAGAAGAAGATGAAGAGATAAAGAAAAAGTGAATGAGAATTTCTTAGTTGTTTATTCCAATGGGGTGAACCCTTATTTATACAAATACAAGAGTCAAATATTAAGAAACTAAGAAAAGGGGGAAACTAAGAAAAATGGAATGTTGATTACAATTAATAGTAATAAATAAAAAGATTTGGACATCCACATAATTATTAATATTTATAACACATAATATATAAATTACGTTTAATAGTTAAACTATTTATTTAAAGTTTGTATTTTGTAGTGTTTATTTTGAAATTTAGAATTTATAGTTGATAATTTTAATTATACTTTAATATTATTTACATATGAGTATATATTTTTTTATTCAATTTTTTTTTTTTTTCTAAATATTGTTTAATACTTTTATGTTTATTCAATTCATATTTATTTTTTTAACATTAATTTAAATTATAACTATTTAAATTTTGAAAGGCATATATTATACATCTATTTTTTCAAATTAATGAACACAAAAAACTAATGAAATAAATAAAAAATAAAGATCGGTTTAAACGGGTTAACCCGACCAAACCAACAAAAATCATTGGGCGGGTTATACTTTTTTTTTTTATTGAACGGGTTATAATTAAATATTTGCGACTCGACATTTATATTGGGTTTATAAAAATACACTATAACCCAACCAAACCGACCGATGTACACCCCTACTAAATCATACTCTTTAAATTTTAATATCTACCAAATTATATCTTTCAAATTTTGACATGTATTAAATTAAGCTCCTTAAATTTTTATATATGTTAGATTTTGAAAATAAATTTATAACTCTAATAATCCCAATAATTTAAAGTAATTTGTAGAGGGCATAAAATTCTAATTAGTCAAAATATTCATTAGCCCCCAAAAAGAAAAATCAATTTTATTGTGTTAAGGAAGACAAGAACAGAGGTGCCACGTCACCGGAATCTGTGGTGGATAATAGAATTGAGTTGAGATTCTCTACTCTCCAAAACTTTTTCACTCACTCTGTTTGTTCTTCTATCTCGAAAATTCACACATGAACTGGTGCCTCAATCCTACACAGAAACTCGTTTATACTAAAGCAAGTTGAGAAGAAGATTAAAACCCACCAATCCAATGCTCTTTTAGAGCTGTTTGATGAGCTTAAAGCTTGTTACATCTCTGAGATAATGGACGGTCTTGCTCTCACTGTTACCTCTCCCATGGCTTCCACTTCTTCTTCTTCTTTCTCAATTTCTCGGACACCCATTTACTCTTTTCCCTTTATTACGACGAGAAGACTTATAAAAGGCCTTTCTTTGTCCAAATACCCCAATAAGTTTGTAGTTTGTGCTTCTCAAGATGAGCCTAGACTCGACCCTTCGGACCTAATGGAGCTCAAGTTCGGTCGCATGCTCGGTGAGGACCCTAAACTCACCCTTGCCAAGGTCCTTTCTCTCTCTCTTTGTTCTTCTCTCGTGATTTTTTTGAGTGTTTTTGGTGAAGTGGGCTCTTTCAAAGTCTTATCTTTTATTTATTTATTGTTTTTTAATTTCAGATATTGGGTAGGAAAGCAAACCCAGATGTTAGTTATATTGAAATAGAGAAAACTTTTCACAAGAACAAGGGTAAAATGCCTGACGTGAAAGAGATTCCTATCGATTGGTCTAATGATGGGCAGCCTTCAAAATCGTTGGATGGTTTGAATTTAGTCAGACCTGTTCCTAAGAAAGGCTTTGAATTCAAAGATGATGATGATGATAAGGCATTTGTACCTGAGATTAAGAAACCAATTCGGCCAGTTAGGAAGGGTGCTGATAGTGTTAGGCGTAGTCTTCCTAATGTTATTTTGAGGAAACCAAGTATGTTAAATGAGCCTGATGTTGGAGATAAACCATCTAGATTGAGACTTAGACCGAATTTGTCATTGACAATGGGGAATGTGCAAAAAAAAGATGAGGGATTTAGTGACATGACTCTGTTAAGAAAGCCTGAACCAATGAGTGCCAATGAAAATGTTGATTCGAAAGAAGACAATTCTGATGATGTAAATGTTGAAGAAGTTGGTGATATGGAGTTGACAATGAAAAAGGAAGAGCTCAACGATGGATTTAGCGATTTCACTTTGTTAAAGAAGCCTGCTGCAATGCCTGTCAAGAAAGTAGATGAAGGTTCCATCCAGCAGCATACTAATGCAGATTATGTAGAGTCTGGTGTTGTTGATGCTATTGGAAATGAGAGCTCAAGAGGTTCATTGGAACTGACTGGAACTGGCAATGAATTGGAGGATCATTCGATATTGAAGAAACCTACTCGTAAGGATGAATCTTTTGTTGGTATAGATCTTTAATGTTTGTTTTAATAAAGCTGCAAATTAATGTTATGCTTGGATTATTTTCTAAGGATTGCAGCCAGATGAGCAGAGTGTTGTAGGTTCCAGTGAGGAGATAACAGAGAAGGAACCTCCTCCAGCCACGAGTTCAGTTGATTCCAGTGTCAACTTCTCTGCGGAAGCTTCACTAATAGGAAAACCGAAAAGGTGCATTGTAGTCATGCCTTATATTTGTTTGTTTCCATTACTCTTATTCTAGTTTTTTATCTCTGACATTTGCACTTATAGATTAGACCAAACTACAAAGGATGTGTCAGTAAGCCCGGACAGTGTTAAGAAACCTGATGAGTTTGAGAATCTCCCTGTTAAATCATCGATGGAGGTAAGTTTATGCGTTTCATGTCTATAGGTTTCTTAATATTTGAGTTTTTGTGTTGGCTAATAATTGTGGATGCTTATGAGTAGGGATTTGAAGATGCTGATTGGACAAGAGCAGAAAATTTGGTTAAAATGGGAGATAGAGGAGAGGTGGAACTCATAAGCTGTAGCAGTAGAGGCTTTGTTGTAAGTATACTATACGTTTGCAGTAAAGTAGGCTTTGGAACAGGCTGCTTTTGCTTTGTATTTTTCATTTGTAGGCTAAGGTACAACTTGTATGAACTAGATATATTTTTTACAGGTATCTTTTGGCTCTTTGATAGGATTTCTTCCATACCGAAATCTTTCTTCCAAGTGGAAATTCTTAGCATTTGAGTCATGGTTAAGAAGGAAGGGTCTAGATCCATCATTGTACAGGCAAAGTTTAGGAGTTATTAGCAATTATGAGGCTGGAAAAAATAGTCCTCTTCTTGATAAGAGCCTAGATCCCAATATTGATATGAAAACTGGAGGAGAGATTTCATCAGACATGAATGTTGAAGAACTTCTCAGGATTTATGATCAAGAGAAAATCAAATTCTTGCAATCATTCATTGGCCAGGTTTCAAAAGCTTGTCTCTGTTTTCACAAGTGTTATTAGTTTGTGTTTAAGACTTGGTTTACTGAGCTTTTTGGCTAATTTGTATTTTTTTGCTCTTCTACTGACATAAATAAGATCAATGCTTTGCAGAGACTCAAAGTAAATGTACTGCTGGCCAACAGAAAATCTGGAAAACTTGTATTTTCTCTAAAGCCAAGAGAGAAGGAAGAGTTAGTTGCGAAAAAGAAAAGTTTAATGGTTAGAGGATGTATCTAATGTATTTGTCTTTTGATTTGATCTTTGACTAATGACAACTGTCTTACATTTTGACAATGGTATTGATATACCTCATGACAGGCTAACCTTCAAGTTGGAGATGTTGTGAAATGCTGCATCAAGAAGATTACTTATTTCGGTATTTTTGTGGAGGTAAGTGGAAGGTTTCCCAACTGCATTAGTCTTGTAAATCCATTTCTACACAAGGAGCTTTGTATGCAATTAGTCTCTTTCTTTTTTATCAAATGAAAATGAAATTGGCAGCGGGTGCCATGTTGCCTTAAATTTCAATGGCTTGTAATGGTAATGAATGAACAACTTCTGAACATGGAATTATAAGTGCAGATCCTGGTTCTCAATCACAAGATATTTTTCGTTGAATTCTCTTAACTATATTGATGTAGGTTGATGGAGTGCCTGCACTAATACATCAGACCGAAGTATCATGGGATGCCACACTGGATCCTGCAGCATACTTTAAAGTTGGCCAGGTTAGTCAAAATTAAACAGTATCACACTTTCAAATAGATAATTGTATGTTCATATAGATTGGTTTAAGCTAAAACTCTGATAATTCTGCCTTGCTCATTACTATTTTGATTAATCTTGTGACTCAAACTATTATTTTTCTGGATTCAGATTGTGGAGGCAAAAGTTCACCAGTTGGATTATTCCCTTGATCGAATATTCTTATCCCTTAAGGAAATTATGGTATTTCATGTCTTTGCCTTTCTATCTTATTAAAATCCTATGTGAGAGCAGAGACCCAATTTTTTTTTTCTTGTTTACTAAATTAGGCTAATATTGTATATGGCAGCCTGATCCACTGGTTGAGACTTTAGAATCTGTGGTCGGTGGTCGTGATCCCATGGATGGGAGACTTGAAGCCGCTGAAGCAGATGCTGAGGTTATTGACTTTTTTCTTTAACTAGTAATTTGTTAGTCTTTGTCATGGCTTCAAAGTGTTTTGAGATTGGTGTTAGTTGAATGGCCAAACCTATGATTCACCCATGTTTAAATTCTTCATCATAAGAACCTATCTAGCAATTTTTCTAGAGATTCCTATCTCCCACCAATCGTAGGTTCCGCAGGAGGACATACTAAAAAAAATGTTTAAAGAACACACTTGACTTATTTCACATTTTGGAAAATTTGGAAGATCCACAGATTTAAAGAGATCTGATTTGGAACTTTGACAGTGGGCTGATGTGGAATCTCTTGTCAAAGAGTTGGAACAAATTGAAGGCATTCAGTCTGTGTCGAAAGGCCGGTTTTTTCTTAGTCCCGGTTTAGCTCCAACATTTCAGGTATGAATGCTTGAATTTTTATACAAATTGTGGTGATCTTTTTTTTCGGTGAAGTGTTACAACTCACCTTATAACGAGTGCATCTTCTGTATGTTTTAGACTAACAGTTTACCTTGTTGTAGGTTTACATGGCATCCATGTTTGAGAATCAGTACAAATTACTTGCACGTTCGGAAAACAAAGTACAAGAGGTAAAAAATTTCTGAACTGGTCAGATGTCACCAGTCTGCTTTAGATCATGATATTACTGCCATACCATGTGCTAAAAATGAAAATCTGAATCCATTCGAATTCATTTTCGAGTACTAAATGAATCAATGCTCTTACACTTGGTACTGGTAGGTCATCGTTGAAACGTCCTTGGATAAAGAGGAGTTGAAATCTGCAATTTTAACAAGCACCAACAGAGTGAAATAGTTCAGACTACAGAAGTGTTCAAATTCCTTTAAAGATTACTCTTGACACAGCTATTTTGAAGAATATTTACTATTTACTTACAGGTTGAAAAGAAAAAAGGGTTTTCAAAGGGGAGAATGGATCATTTTTGCTTTCTTTTAAAGATTCATTCTGTAGACAGAATCTGTATATTCTTTTTTTAACCATGTAATGAAAACTTTAGTGATGTAATTAGTCTTTATTTGACACACTTGCATTGCATCATACAATATATACAAATATCCAGCAGATTGTCTTTTTGTTGAAAAAGAAAAAAAGAAAAAACAGAATGCATACTGTATACTACACTAGTATGATGTATTTAGATTTTTTTTTCCTTTTTAAGTATTTAGTCTTCAAAATGCATCTCATATATAACTATTTTATATTTGGGGAGTATGTGTCCCTATTTTTAAGGGTTGTATTAAAATATTAGAATTCGATATTTAGATATAGCAATAATAATTGGGTATTTGGGAAAGAGAGGCCAAGAACGAGTTGGGTAGATTGGTATGAGCAATGACCAAGTTTCTTAAACAATAATCTTTTTCAGTGTGAGCTTGAATTCGGCATAATTTTGTTCTATGATAAAAGTTGATAATTATAAGTTTTATCAGGTAGATACAGGCTTACACTTTTTGAAAAAAAACTCCCAATAGTTTTGTGAATACGTCTTCCTTACCATTCATGAAATATGTCATTTTATTTTGCATAAACATGCGTCCCTATGAGAATATTATTACACATTGCTTTTTTTTTTTGCCTCTATTATTACAATATAAGGTCATCATATGTAATAGAAGTAATATTGTATATGTTGTAATTGTAAGCCAAAATAAGTTAGACTTGTAGTTTTAGTTTAGTTTGGACTTGGAGTCTCTTGGGGTATGGTTTTTGACCGAATTTAGGAGCTAAAAAATAGGTAAGAATAATAATAGAAGAGTAGTAGAGTTATAGACCTGGCCGATCTAAGCAAAAGGTTTTAAATCTGTGTCCGTTATTCTTTGTCGTGTCGTGTCCAATGGTGAACCTTGGAAAAAACATGAGCCATGCCCAATCCCATTCCCATGTGCTACTAATCAATGTAACGCAGCTCATTTGACCATTTCACCAAAATACCCTTCTTTCTCAACTCCATCTCCAAATTTGACCCAACACTTGACTACCCACCAAAGAAAGAAAGCTTCGCCATTCTATTTTTCTTCGACTCCAACTGCTTCATCATCACTTTTGTAATAAGTGTCTTTCAGGAGAAAAAACTCATTTTTTTTTATTCATTCATTTATTTAAAAAAGATACCTGTGTGCCCAGAAAACTCTCTGACATTCTCTATCAACCTCTGTCTCCTTTCGCTGAGAGGTCCACAAGAGTAGAAGAGAAAATGGGTGTTGGAACCAGCACCTTTGTGATCAGATGGGTCAATTTTTTAACCATGGTATTTTCTTTCTTTTTCTTCTTCATCTTATTTTCTGTACAAAACCCTTCTTTTGATTACTCCAGTTCATGCTATTTCTCCGCTGTTGTTATAGGTTATAGCATCGATAATAGTTTTCAAGAACTTCTAACTTCATTGTTCAAACTGTTATGCTGCAATGTACACTCACTTTTCTATTTTAAGCTCTTTGCGTAAAAGGGTCTTTATGAAACGCTGTTCCAACTTATATTTACCAAAGTATGGTGTTTTTTTAAGTTTTCCATTTTGGGTTTTTACATGCTTTGTATGTAATGTATGAACATTGAGCAGCTTTTATCAGTGGTTGTGGTGGTATTTGGGATATGGATGAGCACTCATCATGATGGCTGTAGAAGGTCCCTAACTTTTCCAATCTTATGCCTCGGCGGTGTGATCTTTTTTGTGTAAGTTGCTTAATCTTTTTAGTTCTTTTTAACTTCCATTATTATATATTCTCTAAACACAGACAAGTGAGCTGTTTTGGTTTTGCATTTTTGGCTGTGTATAGATCTATAATCGGTTTCTTGGGCGCATTGAAGAACAGTTCCATACTGTTGTGGATTGTATCCTTGCCATTATGGTATTAAGACTGTAATTTTGTACTTATGTATGTATAAATTTATTTTTTTCTTTTCTGGGCTTTCCTTGACTTTTCACTTGCAGTATTTGATCATGCTCTGCTTCATACTGATTGGAATTCTGGTATTTACAGTGTTGGCGTAAGTACTCTTGTTCTACTAAACTTCATTGTTTCACATTATTGAAGTTTCCATTAATGTTGATTAGTAACAATCAATGTTGCCTAACAATGATTTCCACTTCTAAGTTAATTCTCATTCAGATGATTATCTTGTTAGAGTGGAAGTGTTAACTGCAAGTAGAGTTTTTAAAAGTTCAGTTGACAGATGAAAGTCATAGGCAATGCTCAATAAAAGGTGTCACCAAGATTATATGCAGCAAGAAATGAGAGTGTCTTAATGCTGTGCTGATGAGAATTCTGATGTTATATTACCCTACCGTCAGTGTTAGATTATATTGTTCTTGCTTTATAAGTATTACTAGGAGTAGGGGTAGCTCAAACTGTCAAGCATGTGTTTGCTTTTACAAGGCCTAAAGTTTGAGTCCTTTGATACCAAAATAGCAATTGCTATAGTTTCTTGTTCCTCTTGCTAACCATATTGTTCCTACTTTGTAATTATTACTAAGAGTATTCAAGAGGGGTAGCTCAAACAGTCGAGCATGTTGTTTGCTTCCATTTGATCTGACTTTCGAGTTCCTCTTGAGAATCAACATAGCAATTGATATAGTTTCTTGTTTATGAGATATTATAGGATTAGGCGGAGAGATAAAATCTAATGTCTCTGTCACCCTGTCTCCAACCTCACATTGAATAGAAGAGAGTACATATTTCTCAAAATGGAAAAAAAAAAATAACAATGATCAAAATATGGAGAAGTAACTGGTTGGAGACAGGGAATTCAAGACAGCTGACTTTTGTTCAAGCTAGGAATTCAGTTTCAAAAAAATGAGAATTAGTAAGAGTGTCATTCAGCTATCAAGGACTTCGGATGTTAAATAAGCTCTCTTTATTCACTTGTAGGTTCATTGTAACAAACAACGGTTCCGGTCATAGTGTGGATGGTTTGAGGTAACGAAAAAGTAACAATGCTTCATGCTTCAAGCTTTCTAAATTGTCTGAAGAATGGGGCTTCATGCCAACAATCATTTAAAATTGATTATAATCTAATGCATAAATTGGTGTAATGGGTAGAAATTATTGCTGTCTTTGTTTGTCAGATACAAGGAGTATCAGCTTAAAGATTACAGTTCTTGGTTTCTAAATCAGGTAAGCGAACATTTTATTTTGCAATATGAGAGATATTGAAGATTGAATATCATCTTTATCGTGCAGTCGTTTCGTGATATTAAATATTAGTCATCTTTTTACAGTTGAACAATACACATAATTGGAAGGAGTTGAAGATATGTCTTGTGAAATCCGAAGACTGCAATAACCTGTCGAAAAAGTATAAGGTGTATGCTCTACTCTCAACTTGTTGAAATTCCTATTTTTATGTTTCGTGCTTGCTTGCTTTTTAACATGTCATATTGGCTTAACGTATGTTTCATCTTCGTTGTAGACTCTTAAGCAATACAAATCAGCAAAACTGACCCCTATCGAGGCCGGCTGCTGTCGGCCACCTTCTGAGTAAGTAACCTTTTTCTATCTCTGTTTATGTGCAATTAGTAATCAGCTCTTCACTTCTCTACAAGGGTGTTTTCAAAAGTTTAAGGAAAAAAAAAAGGTGATAATTGTCAAATTTTTAAAAGGACATAATTTAACTGACATTTTTACCATATTGTTTATAGCTGTGGTTATCCAGCTGTAAATGCTTCATTCTACGATTTAAGTTTTCATCCAGTAAGTTCCAACAAAGACTGCAAATTCTACAAGAACTCTCGCCAAGTCAAGTGCTACAATTGCGATTCTTGCAAGTAAGCATCATCACAATCTCTGTTAGCCATGGATTAGAACAGCCAAAATCAATGGGGGTAATGTTTTGGTAATCTGCAATGGTTACATTCCTCATGTATGTTGTTACTTTCTTCATGGTTTTTACAGGGCTGGAGTAGCACAATACATGAAAACAGAGTGGAGAGTTGTAGCAATCTTCAATGTTGCCCTCTTTCTTGTCTTGGTAAGCTATTCTCTTCTAATCACCCAACTCACATTCAAATGATCAATAATAGACAAGTTGAGTTAAGTTTACTTTTCTTACCTATTGTTGTGTTATCAAATGGCAGTCCATGATATATTTTGTGGGATGCTGTGCTAGAAGAAATGCTTCAAGAAGCCAATCCAAAACTTAAAAGGGTTTTCCATGTAATTGAATTTTTTTTCTTCCTTTCAACGATGAACAATGAGTGGTTGTTGAAAATGGGGGAGTTCGATGACAACAAAGTAGCCACTTTTAAGATTGTTGTATCAACCAGAGAAGAAAATTGAGTAAGAAAGATCTTTTTTGTTGGGGGGGCTTTCGGAGTAAGTGAAGTGTTGGACATGAAATGAAATTATGTAAAAAGGAAAAAAGAGTAAAGAAAATAGAATTCTATTCTTCTTGTTGTGTCATGTTATGATGAAGAACAATCTATATATGCTTTATTTGTTCTAACCATTTGAGGTTTGAGTTATCATTTAATTATTTATACTTTGAGCAATGTTTGTTTGGTTGGAAAACTTACAAAACGACACCATCAACATCAGGTCTTTGGTTTGGTGTGGAACAAAGGAAACACGAGACAGAATAAGGTTATCAATTGATTATTATTATTATTTGAAATAAAGTAAGATCTTCTTTCAAGAATGAAGAGGCAAATCAATTGATTAGTTTTGACCAGGGAAAAAAAGTTAGTTAAAGATTTTACAATGTATTAAGTATAGGATATTATTGATTTTTTCCTCTCAACTAGTACTACTACTAAATTGTATACTTTGAATTTTAAATAGATAATTTTGTTAAAATTTTAATAAACTACTGTTGTACTTGCTACTAGGGATGTAAACGGGACGGGTGCGGGGATTGCTCCCTCATCCCATACCCGTTTCTTAAATTCACACACCTACCCGCCCCAATACCCGTTTAAATTAAAGCAGGGGCGGGGCGGGGATTACCTGACGGGAGAAGGACTTCAATTGGGTACCCATTACATACATATTTTTTTAAAAAAATGATGTTTGAAAGAGAATTGAAAAAAAATAATCATAAAAACTTAGTATAACAATAAACTTAAGTGGAATAGTGTGTACAATAATAATAAAAAAAGAGTATAATTAATAAAAAGCCTAAAACATGAAGTTATTTTAATTGTAGTAGTTATGATTTTAAAACTTAATTATATACATATATCATATCGGGGCGGGTATCTATTTCCCCCGCCCCCGCCCCGTTTCCGACTCGGGTATGAATCTTTAAACCCATACCCACCCTTGAAAGTCAACCCCCGCTCGCAGGCATAATTCTCATACCTAATTGCTACATGTATAATTTAAAATAAAAAGTTATTTTAAAATTTAAGAAATCTATAATCTTTTCAACAATTAATAAGAAAATTTTAAATTATTTATTTTTATTTATTTTGCTCTTGATAATTTTTTAAAAATTTAAGTTTCACATGTCGAGCTAATATATTTATAACACATTAGCTACATCAATATTTTGTTAGTCACATGAGATAAAATTTAACAGAAGTCTAGTAGTGTAAGTAGTTCGAGAGAATTTTTGAGGAACAAAAAAATTTTAAAAGTACAATTTAGTAGTTGTAATACTTTAGAGGTAAAACTCTTTACTAACCTATTTTATTTACTCTTATATAACTTTTTTGGTGAATGAAAAATTAAATTTAAATTCTGTTTCAAAAAAATAAAATAAAATAAAAATAAAATCTAAATAGAATAATTTATTGTCCTATACACATTAACTACTAAGAGTCTACTAATGATGAGAAAAAATAACACCATATTTTTTTTTAATAAGAGGAAAACTTTTCAATTACCAAAAAAAAAAAAAAGAGGAAAACTTTTCATTCAAACAAGCAAACGTACAAACTAAAGCCAACTGCTACAAGAAGCAGCTTCTCAATGGCTAAGCAACAACTGGATTAGAAATTAGCAATTACATTAACATGTAAATCCACTCCCTTCAATTTATCCACTTTAACATCTATCATCCTATACTTAATAATTTTCCTAATCTCCCTACTAATAAGCTTAGTAGAGTTAAAAGCACAATCAAACAAATATTTATTGTTGTTCGTTCAGAGAAAATATATCACAAGTTTCATGACAGTGTTTATCACTTTTGTTGTCGAGCAAATTTCGACAACACCAGTTTTGTGCGAGTATTCAAGGGCTACTTGGATACCAAAAATAGATATGCGAGTACTCCCTTAGAATAGCGAGTACTCAAAGAATATAGTGTATAATATACGCGAGTATTATGAATAGTATAAAATAGACACAGAAAAATATAGTGGTTCAGCAGGAGCTTCGGGCTTGGCCTGCCTAATCCACTGTTGAAAAGAGTACTCTAGCTCTGTTTCTTTATTCAGATCAGCCCCCCTTTGAATGGAGGGGGAAGCCCCTACTTATAGGTAGTAGGCATCGGTTACAAATAATGGCCATAATGAGACCGTTACAAAATAATAACAATAATATGCTTATTAATCAAATTAATTACAACGGTTATAAATATATGTAACGTTTGTCATGAATGCTCCTTAAATGTTTGACTGTTGACTTCCGTTAATTGGTGTATGTATTTGCACCTTTCCCTATTAGTACTGCGAGTTCACCAAATATGCGAGGTGTGCCTTTCTTACTATAGCGAGGTCTCTTTAAGTTAATATTGCGAGATCCTTTCTTTCGGTACTGCGAGTACTATAATATTGCGAGCCACCTTCAATACAGCGAGTTCTCTATAGACAAGTCTTTCTCGCGGGGAGGGTATATTTATGCCTATAACACATGCCCCTAGTTCTTCAGTATAGCTTACTCTGTGCTGGAGAACTAAAAATAGTCCAAGCCCGCGTTTGTCGGAGATCATGATGCCTTATTCATGTTGTGCGTCACATTTTCGATTGGTTATCTAAACTCGCAGGTTTCTTATAAGACCATCGCACAATAAAAATGTGAATCTCGCGGGATTCTTTTGGATGTGTGAACCGCTCGTGGTTCATATTGATGCATGGACCTCGCGGGGTTTTCATCGGTGTATGAACCTATCGGGGTTTTTATGAACCTTGTGAGGTTCTAATTGATGCATGAACTTCTCGGAGTTTGCACTGATGTATGAACCTTACGGGGTTCAAATAAATGCACAAACCTCTCGAGGTTTGTTTTGTTGTGCGAATCTCTCAGGGTTCTTAACTCATGGAATGGTTACGACTAAACAGGTCGCGTATCGGGCATTCGTGTATGAACCTCTCGGGGTTCTTATTTCATGGAATGCCTACGACTAAATGGGTCGCATATCAAGCATTCGTGTAGGAACCTCTCGGGGTTCTTATTACATGGAATGCCTGCGACTAAATGGGTCGCATATCAAGCATTCGTGTAGGAACCTCTCGGGGTTCTTATTACATGGAATGCCTGCGACTAAATGGGTCGCATATCAAGCATTCGTGTGTGAACCTCTCGGGGTTCTTAACTCATGGAATGCCTGCGATTAAACGGGTCGCGTATCGGGCATTCATGTGAACCTCTCGGGGTTCTTACCTCATGGAATGCCTGCGATTAAACGGGTCGCGTATCGGGCATTCGTGTGCTGACAACATAGAACTCGCAGGTTCTGGTCGAGTTGTCGTGCACATTGATCATCCGGACCAAATGCTGGTAAAGATGCAGTCTTTACATAGGCTTGAGGGAGAAACACCGGGTCATCACATATACTCGATATATGTCTCGACTGTGCTAACTTCTCTCTACGTCCCGCTTTTATTCTTTTTACTATGCGATGCATAGTGTGCGACTAGACCCTATCTCGGTCGCACCTTCTCGCAAGTTTTGATCATGCAAGGAAATACTGTGGGAATTGCTCTCTTATCATGCCCCTAGTTCTTGCGATGACATGTTGCTGTCTAATCGTTGAACTTTTCTCGAGGGACATTTGATCTGTCACATTGCAGGTGATCTTTAGTTTTACCTTATCGAGGTTTTCATAATGACTGTCGATCATCATTTATATTTTCAAGATGCCCTGTCAGCAGAACTCTTTGGAGTCTGTACTGTCCGTTAGGATGGAGAGGCAATTTTTTCATGAATCGTCCAAATAAGGCATAGATTTGGCAATATATACAATGTGCTAGTATTAAAAGTACCGAGCACCATCAGGGGTTTGCAATAAACTTGTTATTTTATCATGCAAAAATGAGTCTTTGGACTCGCCTATTTATGATTATTAAAATAATTATTGCAATAGACTCACTAAATAATTAAGCAAAAATGAACGCACGTAGCTCGCCAATTTGCGATTACTTAAGAATGAGCATAATTTGGCCCAAATAATTATGCAAAAAATGAGCACACATTGGGCTCGCCAATGAACGAATAAATGTATGAAGAGCATACTTGGCTCCTAAATAGCCATGCAAAAATGAGCACGGACAGTGCTCACCAATTTGCGATTAGATAAGCATAATCGTGGGCAAAAATGAACACTATTTTCGACTTGCCAATTATTTGTGAGCGTATACAAAAATGAGCATTATAGTTGGCTCTAAGTATCATGTAAAAATGAGCACACACTGGGCTCGCCAATTTGCGATTATGAAAAAATGGGTATTGCAATACGCTCATAAATAATTATGCAAGAAATAAGTGTCATGTTTCACTCTACTTTGCAAATAAAATGAGCACATAGCTTTATCATGCATTCAGATGCATTTTTATTCCCCTTAGAAGTTAACGGATAATAATTTATCAAATATAGAATAATTATTTGGCCAAAGTGTTGAACTTGATTAAAATAAAGGAAAAAGTGCACTTGGTAATCTGTAGGCGTTAGGCTATCCGCACATATAGCGTCCAGGCGTTGATTGATTCCTTCTCGTTCCTTTAATGTATCGTACCTCTTTACTTTTATATATTCGATATATAAGAGTGTGGTATTTACCAAGTGGGCCATCGGGCCCTAAAATGAGACAAAAAAGTCTTTTGCCTTTGGTAATTAATTCATCGTCCGAACCTTTTGAGTAGGGTTCGATTCTTTAATTTTTCTGAGACGTTAGCCAGCAAACCTTTCGGGTTTGTGCGCCCGATTGAATCAGAATGGTGCCTAGCGAGGCACTAGCCATACTTGCGATGTGCTAATAGGTAAAAATAATTGAGCACTATCGCGAGCTTGCCATATACTTGGTATTTTAGTATACAAAAAATAAGTGTTTGAGCTTGCCTCTTTGAGAGTACATAAGCATAATTGTGAACTTGTCAAATAATTTTGCAAAAAATAAGCACACGTAGGGCTCGCCAATTTGCAAATAGAAATACAATAGCGAGTTTGTTAAATAATAACGCAAAAATGAGCACTATATTAGGCTCGCCCATTTGCGATTATGTATGAGTGCAATAATAATTTATTAAGCAATTATGCAAGAATGAGCACACATTAGGCTCGCCATTATTTGCTAATATTATATTGTTGTTTCAACCATTAAGTTCATATGTAAAAATATATCCAAGCATATTTCTAACTTAATCTGATGAATAAAGACAAAATGAACCTGGAAGCATTTGGGAGTTGAATTCCAAACAACATTTTGCTTTTGGTCACGCTGAACATCTGGACTCCGAAAATTGGGCCTCCAATTTGAATAGACAAAAGTTGACTCGTTCTCCATTAATTATGCTTGAATAACCAAATATATAATATAACTAATGGGCTTCTTTTTCTTTACCAATTAGAATGGAGCCCTGACCTTTCACACAAAATGTGACAAGTAGAATGGGCTTTTGCTTTATGGCCCAATAGGGTTACTCAGCTTTTATCAATCAAATACATTCTGTATTAGTAAAGGCGCTGTTGCAATTAATCAATAAATTTTCTGGTACTTTCTCTGTAAACGACATGAAAGGAGGGAGAGACGTTTTAGGTTCTCCTCTGCTATACACATTGCTGCGCCCTCCTTTAATGCAAAATTTAATTTGTTTTCATACTGCGTTGGCACCTCCATTACTGCTATTTCTGACTTGAGAGATGTCGTTTGGAGTTCTCTGATCAATTTTTTTTTTTCTGGCAATGAGTGCAAATAATCAGGTGGATAGAATCGGTTTGTCTTCCTTCTCATCTAACCTTGTTGCTGCTGTGATTTTCTCTGTTGTGTCAACGATTCCATGGAAATTTCAAGTCCATCATCATTGTTGTTTTCTCACACGATTAGATTACGCAATTTCTCGTCTTTGCAATGACTTTTGAAGCGACTTATAATCGTTGCTCAGGGGCTCTTTCAGTAAGAATTAAGATCTAGTGATTGTGTGATCTGCTTGGAGATGACGTCCGCTTATGCACTGCCCCTTGCATTATCGTATCACGAATAATATATTTTGTTACTCCTGTTGTATGGTCTTTGAAGGAAACCGAGTCGAGATGTCCCAATACCAAGCGGCCCCAAAATCCGAGCATTCTCAAGACTTGGGCGGCTCTAGGATCTGGGCGTCCTCAAAATCTGGGCAGCTCCAAAGTCCATAATCTCAAGAGATGATTTCTATTGATCTTGGCTGATCAATTTTGTTGGGGGCTGATTTCTGTGTGCACTCGTTCATCGCGTCATGATTTTCCTCCAAAAATCATAGAAATATTATAAAATATCGATTTCCCACAGACGGCGCCAATTGTTGTCGAGCAAATTTCGACAACACCAGTTTTGTGCGAGTATTCAAGGGCTACTTGGATACCAAAAATAGATATGTGAGTACTCCCTTAGAATAGCGAGTACTCAAAGAATATAGTGTATAATATACGCGAGTATTATGAATAGTATAAAATAGACACAGAAAAATATAGTGGTTCAGCAGGAGCTTCGGGCTTGGCCTGCCTAATCCACTGTTGAAAAGAGTACTCTAGCTCTGTTTCTTTATTCAGATCAGCCCCCCTTTGAATGGAGGGGGAAGCCCCTACTTATAGGTAGTAGGCATCGGTTACAAATAATGGCCATAATGAGACCGTTACAAAATAATAACAATAATATGCTTATTAATCAAATTAATTACAACGGTTATAAATATATGTAACGTTTGTCATGAATGCTCCTTAAATGTTTGACTGTTGACTTCCGTTAATTGGTGTATGTATTTGCACCTTTCCCTATTAGTACTGCGAGTTCACCAAATATGCGAGGTGTGCCTTTCTTACTATAGCGAGGTCTCTTTAAGTTAATATTGCGAGATCCTTTCTTTCGGTACTGCGAGTACTATAATATTGCGAGCCACCTTCAATACAGCGAGTTCTCTATAGACAAGTCTTTCTCGCGGGGAGGGTAGATTTATGCCTATAACAACTTTATCCTGCGAGCTGAGAAGAGATTTAGAGAACCACCTCTTCCAATCTTCAAAATCATGAGACCACTGATGCAAACCGAGCCATATGATGACTTCAGTAAATACTATTTTGGCATAGCAACAATCCACAAATAAATGGCAATGAGATTCTCTACTAGCTTCATACACTGGACACAAATCAGAAGGAATTGACATAATTTGATCATTTATAGCTTGTTTAGGGGTATTCATCTTATGCCACACCTTGTTATCATAATCCACTTTGTCTGTTTTGATAAGAGAATGATAAAAAAATCTATACCTTGAACTTTCCATGACTTCTCTGTTGGAAATTATTTTACGAAGATCTTAAATCTACTCACAAATATGTTGATTAACACCCTAAATATGAACTTCTAAAATGATATAAATAAACACATATAAAGTATGAGAAACCTTACATTGGGTGCAGCAGAATAATACGTCTCCTTCTACTCAGATCTCTAACCCTTGTATCCTTTCTGTCGCAGAGTATTATCAAGATCTGAGCCCGAATGTCCTTCTTATTGAATTACTTTCTTCATGATCTTCCACACTATGATTGATGTACTCCTTGCTGTGTGTGGGCACTACTCTATCACTAAGAGGATTCGAAACAATCAAAGAAGAAGAAGGAAAGAGAGTGGCGGCTAGGTTTAGTGTGATGGCTCAAGTTTTTCTATGAAAGGAATAACATGCGAAAGTTACTTTTTCCTGAAGTCATCACTATCTATTTATAGCATGCCACATAGGGTTAGGTTTGAATTATTTGGCATTAAAATAATGAAAATATTAAATGATAAAGCCTACATAAGTGGTCGGCCATGGCTTAGTGGATTTGGGCCTCACTTTTTCAATTTTGTTGTTTTATCATTTCTGCATCTCATTTTCTCAAAAACGCCAATTTTCAAATTCAACCATTTAAATGTCAATTTCAACTATTTAATAACTATAAATAATTATTAAATAATATTTTCATTTATTATATTTATGAACTAGACCAACCAAACTATCTTAATTAACAAATATACCCTAAAAACTTTTTCTTTACAGTTTCGCCCTTGCTTAGTGAAAAATTCACAAATAGACATAGTCTAATTTGAGAATTATAATTGATTAATCAAAACCAATTAAATGAGTCTTACAAGTAGTATTGTCTCAACTAGTGTGGGGACCATGGGTTTATATATCCGAGCTTCCAATAAGCAGATCAAGAATTTATATCTTAAATTCACTGACTTATTAATTCTTCGTTGAATCCACGCATAGAACTTAGAATTGCACTCTCAGTATATAGAACGCTCTATATGTTCCTGTTGGATATATTTTACCAGGATCTAGATTTACTAACAAGTATGTTTCATTAACATCCTAATATGAATTCTAAAACAATGAAATAAACACATATAAAGTTTAGGAAACCTTACATTGGGTGCAGCGGAATATAATGACTCCTTCCGTTCAGATATCTAGCCCTTGATTCCTTTCTGTAGCAGATCATTATCAATATCTGAACCTGGATCTCTTTCTCTCCTTCCTTTGATGCTGAATCTCCTTCTTGTTGGTTGATTTTCCACAGTCTTACACACTATGATGGAGATACCACTTGATGTGTGTGGGCACTCACTCATTCACTCAAGGATTTCGAAATTTAGAGAAGAAGGAAAGAGAAGAAGAGGTTTCGGCTATAGAGAATAGAATAGGAGGCTCAGTTTTCATCTGACAGAATTCACAAAGTTCAAGTGTGAATGAGAGCCATCACTATCTATTTATAGGTAACCACCTAGGTTTAGGTTAGAATTATTTGGCATTAAAATAATGAAAAAATAAATGATAAAACCCTATAAGTGTGGCCAGCCATGGGCTTTGGATAATGGGCCTCACTTATGCAATTTTGCTGTTTTATCATTCCTGCATCTTATTTTCTCAAAAACGCTAATTTTTAAATTCAACCATTTAAATGCCAATTCTAATTATTTAATAACTAAAAATTAATTATTAAATAATATTGCCATTTAATATATTTATTAATTAGACATATAAAGTCTCTTAATTAATAAATAAACCTAGAATCTCTTTTCTTTACAATTTCGCCCTTGCTTAGTGAAAATTCATAAACTAGACATAGTCTAACTTTAGAATTATAATTGATTAATCAAAATCAATTAACTGAGTCTTACAAGCAGTATGGTCTCAACTAGTATGGGGACCATGGGTCTATATATTCGAGCTTCCACTAAGTAGATCAAGAATTTATATCTTAAATTCACCGACTTATTAATTCTTCGTTGAATCCACGCATAGAACTTAGAATTGCACTCTCAGTATATAGAACGCTCTATATGTTCCACGATATAGACACGTCATTAGTTATCCATTGTTATAACCCTAATGTGATCAATGATCCTCTATATAGATGATTTACACTGTAAAAGGATTAAATTACCGCAACACCATACAATGTATTTTATCCTTAAAACACTTAACCCTGTATAAATGATATTTCAGCTAAGTGAAATGAGATCTCCGCCATTTATTTTTGTTAAGCTCGAAGGAAACCATCCCTTACTTTCTACTCGCCAGATAGAAGCTATAGATTCCATATTTATGTTAGCGCTCCCACTCAATTGCACTACCGTGTTTCCAAAAATGTACGTATCACCCTGACCCAAAAGTAGGCTTAACTAACAAATCAAAGAACACGAATAACACTCTTGAGATTGAACCTAATCATATCAAGATTAAGATCATTTGATCTAGGATCAACAGGTGATATTAAATTGAATAGATATTACGGTAAATTCTAATATATCTAATCAAAGTTCAATATCGATCCCTTCCGATGTATACTCCATACATCCGATGCTGGTAAACTTTGCCAATGTCCTGGAAAGGACATAACACTTATCCAAGGTGTAAGAATACCTATCGCTGATTATACCATGTCATTCTAAATCCAGTGTTCTGACAAATCAGGGAATAAACTTTCGAACATATAATTAAGATTACATTCCAATGTGTTGACAACACTATAATCATTAACAAATTGATATGTTCTGGACTTAGATAGAATACATACATTATGTACATATAATCATGAAATAAATCATGTGAACCATGCAACATTAAATATTATTTCTGATCTATATTAATAAGTAAATTTGATTATATTGAAATGAGTTTTATTTAGAGCATAAAACCCAACAAACTCCCACTTGCACTAATATAAAACAAAATGTGCATTTCAAATAATCTCAACACCTTGATATACAAATCAAGTGTAGTAGTAGTAAACTCCTCGTAATAGGAGCTGAAAGGTTGAATTAAACACAACCTTTTCTCCACCATTACTCTTCCTTCATCACAAAATCATTAATAATGTGAAATTCCTCTCTATATGTTTACTCTCTTGGGATACTGGATTCTATACCTTTGGCAACTACTTCTTGGTTATTCAGGAAGTAACACTAGTAGAGCAATTTGGAATGGTGCCACAGTTGTATAGAACTTTCCTTAGACTGAATAAGTACCTTTCCTGCAACTTTAACATTCAGTCCCTTTCTGGTAGACCTAGAGACTTCAGATAGGTTTTTACACTTCTCCAAAATCACTATTCCACCCCAAGAGTAATCACCATCTTATCAGAAAGATTTTCTAGCACAAAGGTAAATCTCGAAATCTGATGTGGTGTAGTCTAAGAGTTTTAAATACATCCTAATTGACTAATATATAGTTCCTCTTCTTAATCTTAAGATTTACTTGATTGTCTTCCAATGTTCTTCTCCTGGATTAATCTGATACCTACTCCTTACTCCCACTCAACAGCAGGTGTCTGGTCTAAGGCATACAAAAGCATATCTAAGACCTCTCACTGTTGATTTAAGAAATTCTTTCATGGCTTTATCTTTTCTGGAATAGTTGAGACTTTTCCTTAGATAAATAAAATCTATGCCTCGAAGTCGAGAATCTTCTATAGATTGCCATTAGAAAGAAAATGCTTCAGCATCTTACTAAAGTAAGTTACTTGCATTAGAGTAAGTAATTACCAGGTATACCACAAGCCATAGGTTTAGATAAACTCAAACCTATAATACTAGGAACAGGAAGTTTTGTTAAGTCCATTGAATAGACTTATTAACAAAATTTCCTTTTATGTCCTTGTAATAGAAAAATTTAGGTTACTCGATGTGAATGGATTAAACCATAGTTCTATTGGATTTTCTTCTTAGTTTCTTATCTTGACAATCCATTACTTGTTTAAACTCACAATGGATTTTAATCACTAGTGTCTTCCAAGTCATAAGAAGGTGAGTTCCTAGAAACTCTCCCACTACGACAAGGTACCGTGAATTATGTCTAAGAAAACTAAATGGTATTGATCTCTTCGGTTGTGACAAGACAACAGAGGCAGTGGGATCATCATATGTCAAATAAGATGATAGAACACTTTTGGAATCAAGAAAAAATATCTCCTTTATTTTCTACTTTATTTTCAGACTTAGTCATTGTAACACCCCGATATTTGCCTTACTTTACAAACATACAATTTTAAATGCATAATTTGAAAAGAAAAAAAAAATCCTTTAAATACAACAATGGATTTTAGAAATCAAAATGCAAAAGAGAAGGATCCTTCATTTGTAAAACAAAATACGATAAGTAAATAATTTTAAATAATACATTTTCATTGTGTTTAGATTTTTCAACTGCTTAAAATAAAACAGGCACCACCGGCGTTCTAGATCGTTCGCCCCGTCCGTAGCCACTCACAGTATACGTACCAGAACTGACCCTGCTCACTATACATACTTCCCTGTCTAATACCTGTAGGGGGAAAGTAAGGGAGTGAGCTAAAAGCTCAGTAAGGAAATGCTTATAATAAAATACCATATAATATCACACATACCATTACTGTATTTATTAAGTTTTAGCAATATCATGCACTTTATTTTATAACCATAACCAAATAATTGTATACATAGAAACATTTATCATATAGATCCATAAAAATTGTTCACACCATACATATATACAGAGATCATAACTCAGTATCACATTCATAACATAATCATATCAATATTATAAATAATAATGCCATTGCCATAATATTGGCATATCATAGCCATTACTTACATAATCTGGGCCTAGCTTGGCCCTACAATATCCTGGGCCTAATCTGCCCATATAATAACCTGGGCCTATGCAGCCCTACTATTGTTATAGGATAGGGTATCTCTATATTCAACAGTAACATTACTGTATCATACCCACCATAACAATCTCATACACGACTCAGTAAAATGTAGGGTAGGGTATCTTTACATTCAACGGCCTTATCCCGTATCATACCCCACCATGGTCCCTCACTTTACCTGAGACGTTAGCATACAACATATAACATACAACATACACCATACACCATACAACATACAATACACATCATACAACATACAACATTATACAAGTCATAAAAACCATAATTTATATATCAATTTACGAACATTGTGTCCATACCACACATTCTCAGTACCATATATAGAATTATAATAACATATCATAACTCATATTTCTTTTTTGAATAATCATAACTCATATTTCAGTACACAAAGAATCCAAATTTATGCAGATAAACACATATAAAACTATCTAATTTCCTTACCTCAAATCCCGCTGCTTAAACTTGTTATCTCGTCACTAATACCTATAATAACACATGGGTCAAGGCCCTAACATTAAAATTCACACTCTTACAGTACAGCAGAAAGAATACTATTTTTGACCAATAACTACACGAATTCAGTAAAAGTTTCCTTCATAAAAATTATAGGAAATTCAATTATCTTTCCAATGATATAAAGATCACTAAAAATGGATTAAAACTGAGGGAGTTATGATAGTTTTACTGAAACTATTTCTGAAAAGGAATATGGAGTAACGAATCACAGTAGACATCGGAAATCCAAAGTTTTGATACTGAAATATTCCAAATCAGAGAATACTATCTTCATAAAAGTTTTGGAAAATCGAATTCCCTTTCTAATGACACTAAATTCTTTAAAATCAGAGTTATAGATATAGGTATTATACCGAAACAGTTTTCTAGAAATCCTGAAACAAATGGATTTCGAACTACAACAATAAAACAATAATTTTGACTTAGAATAGTCAATAATTAGTGAATTGTTTCTTCATAAAACATTTAGAAAATTAAGTTATCTTTTCAACGGTACTAAGATCGCTAGAATCGGATCATTATTCAGGGAGATATTTGAATTTTACTGAGACAACTTATATAGAAAGTATGAAAAACGATTTACAACAAACAGCGTAGAAATAGTTATTTTTGACATAGATAAATTTCTATTCAGTAAAACCTTTATTCATAAGAATTATGGGAAATTCAATAAGCTTTCTATAGACACCAAGATTGCGAGAATCGGATGAGTATTTAAAGAGATATGGCAATTTTACTGAGACATGTTTCATTCTGAAAAAATAAGAAAAGGAGACCTACGAATATTCTCCTATTGTGATCAATAAATAAGGTGCCGTTTGGTAACACTTTTGTTTTTTAATTTTTTAATCACAAATTGAAAGTAAAATTTTTGTTTTTAAAAAATTTATTGTTGAAAAACAAAAATACGTTCTGTAACCACTTTTGTTTTTCAATTTTAAAAACAGAAAACAAAAGTGTGTTCTGTAAAATTCATTTTTATTTTTATTTTTTGATGTTATTTAAGTCGGGTCTAGGTCCAGGGTCGGATTCGGGTTCAAGTTAAAAGTCGGGCTGTGGGGAGGGGATTTGGGTCCGGGTCTGGTCGTAATCCAAAAGATTGATTAAGAAAAAAAAAACTGTTTAAAAAAATATTGAAATTAAAGTAATTTTTTTTTGTTTTTAAAATTTTGATTTCTAATTATAAAATTGAAAAGTAAAAACAGTTTTATAGAACATGTTTTTGAAAAAAAAAATCACTTTTCTACTTTTAAAAACAAAAAACTGATTAAAAAAGTGTTACCAAACGCCACCTAAATAAATGTAGAGTTTCTTACCTCAAATACATCAAGCTGCTTGGATCGATAGACATAAGATGATGGTGATCAAAGATGAGAGTGAAGAGTGGTACAGATTTGGCTAAGGATGTAATGGAAAGATGACTTGAAAATTTTAGGGTTAGTCTTGCTCAGGTGGGAAGAATAGAACGATATAATTTTAGGGTTGAAACCTATACTATCTGACTCGTTTAGTTTTATCAATAATAATAATATTAATATAATAACAATAATAATATGATAAATTATTAAATAAACAAATATCTAACTTTTAAATTTAAATTGTAAGCTCTCAATCTCGTAACTTTAGGGCTTAGTTTTGACCTAGAAAAATTACGAATTCTGATATTGCTATTTCTAGAAAATTTATAGATCTTTGAATTATCTTTCCAATGCCACTAGAATCACCTCAATCGGAGTTATAAAACTCCAGATATAGTCATTTTAGTAAAATAGTTTCTAAACATGCGAATTTCTCTAAACTTACGATTTTTCTAACATTAATCAAATAATAATATTATTTAATACCACTTATATATACAATTAATTAAATCTAATAAATATATTATAAAAACGTAATGGACTTTCATATCGGGATTGAATTAAACATTACTTACTTATGAAAATATCATAATATTTTACTTTCGTAGTTAATACAACTTAACTTTCTTTAGAAAATTGGTACAACTACTCTAAGCAATAATATCAACTCACTAACAACACAAATAAATGAGATAATTATCCTCGCACAATTAATATCCAAAAAAAAAAAAATTAAATACTATTTTAAATTGGATATTACATTCTACCCTCCTTAAAAGAAATTTCGTCCTCGAAATTTAACTTACCAACACTCGGGGTGTTGAGTCTTCATGTCTTTCACCACTTACCGCATAACCTCCTTATCTACTATATGGAGCCAACAAATATGCATTTAACCTATATCTTGTCGATCAATCCATAAAACATATAATACAAATAACTTATTAATTAAGCATTATTATTTCTCTATACATTACTTAAATATCAAAACATACTCTATCATAATAAATTACATATACATGCTTTAAATACATAAGTTTTGCAATAGCATGCTCGTAATATTATAAAAAAAATTCTTCTCTTATGACCATCCTTACATGACATTAAGAGTGAAACTATTTATTCTTCCATAAGCATCCTTACATGCCATTAAGAGTAAAACTATTTATTCTCTAAATGAACATCCTTACATGTCACTTGAGAACACATTATACAATACATTATACAGTGTCATTCTTTCAATTTCATAGATGTTACTCACTCATCGATAGACACTTGTTCCATGACACTTGGAAATAAACATGTAAGCTCTAAAAAAAAAGGTCTTCTATATATAAATATTTTAATGATCCATTTCGACCTTTTTTTTTTGTCTCACATTCACTTCTTGATATATTTTATCCATGTATTCATTGCACTTGTCACGCCTTCCCATTTTCCTAGGTAACTGATGTTGGTTTCTTTTGTAGTCTCTTTCTTGTAACACTCTATTGTACTTTCTTCGCTAATCTCTCCTATGCTGCTTGGTCCTCCATTACTCATTTCAATCAAGTTGACTTGATTATGAGATTATCTAGTTTTTCCCATTAACTTTTTTTTTTCTGCTAGGCAAACATGAGATAACAAATTCAGTCTTTCATTAAGATTTCAAATAGCTATGTCGAACTCAAGTTGATTATGTTTCACCTCTTCCTCGGAGAAAGACGATCAAACAATTCCCAATCATGGTCCTCGCGGATCGGATCATCCATATAATATATGTAACGCCCCGACTCTCAGGGACGCCACGTGTGTGTGCTTTTTAAAAAAATTTATTATCACTAATCTATAAATTTTGAAAAAAAAAAACAGTGTGGTTTAATTTAAATCTTTAATTAAATTCAAAATAAAGACTTTCATTTTAAATACTATCGTAAAATAGGATCCCCTATTTATAAAATAAAAATATTCTTTTACAATAGATTACATTTCCAAACATAGAAAGGAATTTGATCCTGCTTCCCAGAAGCCAAGACCCCACGGCTGATATGTACATTGCTGGGAGACTTCTGACTCATGGCCGAACACAGCTTCTAACTTCCTTACCTGCACCACGAAGCACCCGTGAGTCACAATGACTCAGCAAGAAAAGCTACTAGATAAAGAAAATCATGGAAAATAATAGAAAATTATAGTACCACAGATTATACATACCAAGGGATCATTCTCTTTCAACGTACATATACAATTCAACGTCTATACAAGCAAACTTGTTACAAAATTAAGAGTAATTATAGTTATACATAATCAATAACCTCAGTGTTTCATAAAACACCCTAATCATATAGTATTGTAAACACTTACTTTCAATGCTTCATAAAGTACTCCAGTTCACACATTAACATATCCACTCAATTTCAGTACTTCATAAAGCACTCTAATCATGCATCATTACAAGAGAATTGATTAATTTCACAAGCAATATAACATTCGTTCAGTCACACTATAACATAATATATTCGATTACAACTCATCATAAAGTACCCTTACCACTCGTTACCCACGAGCTATATATGTCACTATCGTTGCCCGATATAGCAAACGATAAGTAAGAAACCTATCCGCGGTTTCAGGAGTAATTACTCATAACGGTAATAACCGTTTCTTTTACTCGATCATAATCGAGCCACAACGATAATAATCGTTTCATAATACTTCCCTCGATCATAATCGAGTCAAACGATAATAATCGTTTCATAATACTTCCCTCGATCATAATCGAGTCAAACGATGATAATCGTTTCCTATTATTTCCCTCGATCATAATCGAGTCAAACGATGATAATCGTTTCCTATTATTTTCCTCGATCATAATCGAGTCAAACGATGATAATCGTTTCCTATTATTTCCCTCGATCATAACCGAGTCACATCCAATACATATCGTTAACTTCGATTAGAATTAAGTCACAACAACGTATAACAAGATTTCAATCTTAATCGAAACTGTAACAATCATAACATTAACCTTATACAGTATTTAATACTTTTCTTACCTCAAATTCTGGTTTAGGTATGTTGGCCGACCTGCTTGGAGAACGATCGATCATCCCGGGCCCTATGTCATAACGATGATAAACCAATAAGTGTTTATCCCAAAACACTGCTTAATAACTGTAAAGGAATACCTAGGGTTTCTTACCAAACCTTGAGGGAAAAATTCACTAAAATGAAAATTATATTTTGGCTCTAAAATATACACCATATCATAGATCTCGTCGCAAGCTTCGAAATGGTATACAGAACGTACAAAACAGACACCCGAGTGAAAAGTTATGGCCAAAATACGAAATTCGACTTTTCCGAAAACTAACCAAACGGAATTCCGGTTGGTACATCCGGAATTCCGGTTCTGAACTGCCAGGAACACGATTTTCTTCAACTTTAAACTCTCCAAACTAACTCAAAACCTAACCAATTCATTCCAAACTTCATATGAGACATATGTATCATCCATATAACAGTTCCAACGTAACAGAAATCAAAACCATGCCCTTAAATCAAAAGTGCCATTAAAGCTCAAGCTTTGAGCTTAAAACTCAAGCTTGGAGCTTTTCCACCCCACAACTATCAAACCTACCAAATAAGCATTACAAACAATCCTAAAACATCATAAAAATAAAACCCAAGGCCCAATTAAATCCCATCAATCACAGAATAAAATTTCAACCCTTTAAACCTATAACTCAAGCTTGAAACTTAAGGAAAAGTAAAACCTTACCTCAAGTTTCTTTTTCCTTGAACTTACCTATGCTCACAGCTGCTGCTAGAGCTGGTTTTAGGCTAAAGATTGAAGAAAAAAAAGGATGAGGATGGTGGTTTTTTGTGGCACGAAGAGGAGCGAGAGAGATAGGATAGGTTAGTTTTTTTCTTTTTCAAAGTTTTAATATATATACAGATAACTTTAAATTTTAATATAATAATAATAATAATAATAATAATAAAATAATAATAATAATAATAATATTAATAGAAACTTTATTATTAATAATTATTTTATTATTTCTTAGCCATTAAGAAATTTATACTTCTAGGGCGCTAAGTTAAATTCTACATACTCCTTATTACCCCAATACATACACTATCAACTAATCACAATATTCCCATTAAAACTAATAATTAAACCTGTTATGATATTTTTGGCCCCCGATCGAGTCTCCAAGGTCGCCAAACCTGCAAATATTTTTATTCCACATTTATCTTATATTACATTCAGACATACTATATAAATCTCCGTAGTTTATAAATTACGCTTATTTACTCACTTATAGCAAAATTTAAAATTTATGTTGAACTAGATTAGTAGGATCATAATCCCACTTATAACCTGATTAATCCATAATATAATTATAAATCCTAATTACTTACAATAAGGCTTATTGGGATATTACAACCATCCCCTCCTTATAAAAATTTCGTCCTCGAAATTTACTTGATAATTTGGGGATACAGCTCCCTCATCTGCGACTCTAATTCCCAAGTCGCTTCCTCGTAAAATCAGTTGTATGGAATTTAATATCATCGTAACTTAAATATGTGTCGGATCTGACAAATACTTTCTTAACATAGATATGTGGAAGACATTATGCACCCCTCTCTTAGGTGGTACTAAAAAAAAATTCTAAGTCTCTGACCCTCAAAATATATCACACATGCTTGTTACAGACTCTCTCAGCATTTAGATGTAAACTTTAAATCTCAATCTGAGATAATTACTTTCAGAGCATCACAGGGTTGAACTATTCCCTTGACAAATAGATTAGCACACTAATCTGCCACAAACATATTCCACTCTAATAAAAAAAAAAAAAAAATTTGTAGTGATCTTATATCTTAGTTACTCCCGAGTATAAAGAGTATAGTGTAGTATGAAACTCATTTAGAACCTTCTATTCAATATCCTTAGCAGACTGATACACCAACCTTGTCTTTATATCATAAAATTCCTTCAAACAAAATCAAAAAGTTCTTTGTCAATCTGGTTCCAAGCCTTTCCTTGTACTTCTAAAGTTCAGAGTCACTCTGCTCGGCCACTCTATTTCTTTCCAACATAATAAACTACAATGTAAGATTAACTAGTTCTCCAATCATGAACTTAATCCCTATTCTGGTTACATTTCTAGCAACCTTTAGTGAGATCTTTTTGTTTTACAAACTTGTCCTAGACCTCTTTAGTTTAAGGTATTTACTACTAATTTACTTCCCAGAGTGGTAGAAAATCACACCGTTAAAAATTTCAATCAACTTTAACCGTCACCACGGCCTCCCATCTAAATTCTTCCAAAAGAAAAGTATTTGAGGCTTTTGTGATCTGTATAGACTTCACATTTTCACCATATAGAAAATGGTGCCAAACTTTCAGTGCAAAACGATTACAGCCAATTCAATATCATGACTAAAATATCACTTCTCATACTCCTTCAATTGGTCTAAGTAATTAGGCAACAACTCTCCTAAATTGTGTCAGAATACAATCTAATCCTTGTATAGAAGTATCACATCAAATCACATTCTCCCCTCACTGACTAACAATGTTAACATTGGTATAATAGTTAATCTCTGTTTCAATTCTTTTGATTTGATTCCACTAAGGGCGTTGACAACCCCCAACAAATATTCTGTAGTATCCTGTTAATTCCAGAAAAATCTCTAACCTTCATTGCAACTTTGGGATCTGCAAAATTTGCATTTCTTACATTTAGCATAAAACTTATGCTTCTAGAGACATTACAACATCATCCAAGGGTGTCTCTCATATACCTCCCTTGGATCCGAAGAAATCACAATACCCTTAATTAAAACAATTACAAAGTCATCGGTACCAAAACTGTTTTAGGAAATCCTCCTTTCGAGTCTTCAACTGGTAATAACCAGATCGAAGACCGACCCTAGAGAAAAATGATCCTTCCCTAAATTGTTCAACATAACATCTGTCCTTATCAAAGGATACTTATTCTTCACAAATAAAACTGGTGTATTCTAGAATGAAATACTTAGACTAGTAATTTCAAGCCCAACCTTTCCTACAACTGAATCTTCACTCCTTTCAATTCTACAGTTACCATCCAATTCATAATTTTAGATACAGGTTTTACTCCCATTACCACTTCAATTCAGAATCAATTTCCCGCTTAACCAATAACCCTAGTGGCTCCTCTAAAAGCATCTAGAAACCTTGAGCCACAAGATTGTGTCCCAATCTCACTAATGTTCCCTTTATAATATTGGCCACACTAACTGAAAAGTTGATACATCCATCCCAGCCTTAAACGCCGGGATCAATGGATTTCAGGACCTTTGAACCTTGCCTAAGAACACAAATGTGTCCTTACTTTTTGATTCAAGAGTTGCCACCTTTCTTTTCACTCGATAGTTGCATTATACCTTGCAAATTAGTTCAACTCTAGTATAATATTAGATTTCTCTAAATTCAGCACAACTAAAACAACGAACTATTTCCTTACCCTCACAATCTGGGAAGGGTTTAGACCACATACTGGAAAATAACTAGTTTTCCAGTAAACAAAAAGGTACCAGAACTACTCAGTAACACACCATTAAATTTACACAAACTCTTAATCATTCTTCCATTCCCGCTACTGTAACCATGGGAAGTTTCTTTTGAAATGGCCTACTACCCCACACTGAATGCAGGCTCTCATGTAGCGTTCATTTTACTGGTGTCTCTTGCATCTCGACCCTCTGAATGGGTTTACAAATCTTTTGTTCCCACCATGTCAGAAACTTTGGTTACCTTAAATTCTCCCACTAGGACCCATAACTGGTGGGTTGGTAACCTTTTTTTTTTTTAAGATCGTTAAGGTTAACAACTTTTACCCGATCCAACACTAGACATTTACTTTCATGAATCTCCTTTCATATTATGTCTTTCGTGATCTAGTCCTTGCACCCCCAGCAGTAAGGGTTAGCTCAACCATTTGAGCATAAAACCAGGCAACTTCTAGTTGCTTAGCCATTATATCTACATTCTGAGTGATATACTCTTTCCACCTTCAATTAGATTTAACCCTCCTAGCAGCCTTTGAAGCTACTCCATCAAAACAAAACTTTGCCAATCGGTCCAGCTTAGTGTCCATTTCCATCACCCCGCTGCCCGGGACCAACTATGTAAATTCTACTACTTGGCCACTCAGGTAATCTCTTACTTCATAGCATTCATTTGCTCTCAGCCCTGTGGTAGTGGAAGATTAATACCCAAACCACCTACCCCGAGCCTAACAGGCTCACAATCATTCTTACTAGATTGCCTCAAGTACACCTTCTAGTATACTCACGACCATTCCTTGCTCATAGTTAGAATCTTTCTAACTAAAACTAATGCTAATAAGCATTACCGCACATGCATAGACATACTTAGCAACTTTATATCAAAAACTTATCATGCTTCTCTAACAACTTACACATTTCAAATAAGCAGACAATTCACATAATCAATAAATAATTCACTAATAACCTAATAATTAGCACTTACTAGACCACGAATCGAACGAGTCATCGCAACCAATGTACATATCAAACCAGTCTTCAGGATCTTTAAACCTTGGTCGCTCTGATACCATGTTGTAACGCCCCGACTCTCAGGGACGCCACGTGTGTGTGCTTTTTAAAAAAATTTATTATCACTAATCTATAAATTTTGAAAAAAAAAAACAGTGTGGTTTAATTTAAATCTTTAATTAAATTCAAAATAAAGACTTTCATTTTAAATACTATCGTAAAATAGGATCCCCTATTTATAAAATAAAAATATTCTTTTACAATAGATTACATTTCCAAACATAGAAAGGAATTTGATCCTGCTTCCCAGAAGCCAAGACCCCACGGCTGATATGTACATTGCTGGGAGACTTCTGACTCATGGCCGAACACAGCTTCTAACTTCCTTACCTGCACCACGAAGCACCCGTGAGTCACAATGACTCAGCAAGAAAAGCTACTAGATAAAGAAAATCATGGAAAATAATAGAAAATTATAGTACCACAGATTATACATACCAAGGGATCATTCTCTTTCAACGTACATATACAATTCAACGTCTATACAAGCAAACTTGTTACAAAATTAAGAGTAATTATAGTTATACATAATCAATAACCTCAGTGTTTCATAAAACACCCTAATCATATAGTATTGTAAACACTTACTTTCAATGCTTCATAAAGTACTCCAGTTCACACATTAACATATCCACTCAATTTCAGTACTTCATAAAGCACTCTAATCATGCATCATTACAAGAGAATTGATTAATTTCACAAGCAATATAACATTCGTTCAGTCACACTATAACATAATATATTCGATTACAACTCATCATAAAGTACCCTTACCACTCGTTACCCACGAGCTATATATGTCACTATCGTTGCTCGATATAGCAAACGATAAGTAAGAAACCTATCCGCGGTTTCAGGAGTAATTACTCATAACGGTAATAACCGTTTCTTTTACTCGATCATAATCGAGCCACAATGATAATAATCGTTTCATAATACTTCCCTCGATCATAATCGAGTCAAACGATAATAATCGTTTCATAATACTTCCCTCGATCATAATCGAGTCAAACGATGATAATCGTTTCCTATTATTTCCCTCGATCATAATCGAGTCAAACGATGATAATCGTTTCCTATTATTTTCCTCGATCATAATCGAGTCAAACGATGATAATCGTTTCTTATTATTTCCCTCGATCATAACCGAGTCACATCCAATACATATCGTTAACTTCGATTAGAATTAAGTCACAACAACGTATAACAAGATTTCAATCTTAATCGAAACTGTAACAATCATAACATTAACCTTATACAGTATTTAATACTTTTCTTACCTCAAATTCTGGTTTAGGTATGTTGGCCGACCTGCTTGGAGAACGATCGATCATCCCGGGCCCTATGTCATAACGATGATAAACCAATAAGTGTTTATCCCAAAACACTGCTTAATAACTGTAAAGGAATACCTAGGGTTTCTTACCAAACCTTGAGGGAAAAATTCACTAAAATGAAAATTATATTTTGGCTCTAAAATATACACCATATCATAGATCTCGTCGCAAGCTTCGAAATGGTATACAGAACGTACAAAACAGACACCCGAGTGAAAAGTTATGGCCAAAATACGAAATTCGACTTTTCCGAAAACTAACCAAACGGAATTCCGGTTGGTACATCCGGAATTCCGGTTCTGAACTGCCAGGAACACGATTTTCTTCAACTTTAAACTCTCCAAACTAACTCAAAACCTAACCAATTCATTCCAAACTTCATATGAGACATATGTATCATCCATATAACAGTTCCAACGTAACAGAAATCAAAACCATGCCCTTAAATCAAAAGTGCCATTAAAGCTCAAGCTTTGAGCTTAAAACTCAAGCTTGGAGCTTTTCCACCCCACAACTATCAAACCTACCAAATAAGCATTACAAACAATCCTAAAACATCATAAAAATAAAACCCAAGGCCCAATTAAATCCCATCAATCACAGAATAAAATTTCAACCCTTTAAACCTATAACTCAAGCTTGAAACTTAAGGAAAAGTAAAACCTTACCTCAAGTTTCTTTTTCCTTGAACTTACCTATGCTCACAGCTGCTGCTAGAGCTGGTTTTAGGCTAAAGATTGAAGAAAAAAAAGGATGAGGATGGTGGTTTTTTGTGGCACGAAGAGGAGCGAGAGAGATAGGATAGGTTAGTTTTTTTCTTTTTCAAAGTTTTAATATATATACAGATAACTTCAAATTTTAATATAATAATAATAATAATAATAATAATAATAATAATAATAAAATAATAATAATAATAATAATATTAATAGAAACTTTATTATTAATAATTATTTTATTATTTCTTAGCCATTAAGAAATTTATACTTCTAGGGCGCTAAGTTAAATTCTACATACTCCTTATTACCCCAATACATACACTATCAACTAATCACAATATTCCCATTAAAACTAATAATTAAACCTGTTATGATATTTTTGGCCCCCGATCGAGTCTCCAAGGTCGCCAAACCTGCAAATATTTTTATTCCACATTTATCTTATATTACATTCAGACATACTATATAAATCTCCGTAGTTTATAAATTACGCTTATTTACTCACTTATAGCAAAATTTAAAATTTATGTTGAACTAGATTAGTAGGATCATAATCCCACTTATAACCTGATTAATCCATAATATAATTATAAATCCTAATTACTTACAATAAGGCTTATTGGGATATTACAATATACAAAAGGAAACTCCAGATATTTGGTATCCTTCTCTTTGAATGAGATCTCAATTCCAGCGACAGTTTCATTAGATTTCGCCCATAAGCATCTATATTTCATTTGATCATTTATTAACTAAATATTAACTAAGGGATGAACCTAATCTAGAATATGAACCATAAAAGAAAATACCGAGTAAACCGATCACTAGAACACCAGTTACAGTACCTATTATCCAAAGAGGAATCCTTCCAGTAGTATTAGCCATTTGTCCTACTTTCCTCCACATTTCATCAAGTGGTGTTACATTGCTATAGTTATGAAGTCTAAATCTGCAATGCTGATAGATTTGTGTAATTGTGTTCAATGATCGTTTCTTCTATTATACTAACCTTCTGGGTATAACATCACTTTCATATTTATGATACCATATATTTTTCTAACCATATTTATGTCTTACATATTGTAGACCTCTATAGTTCACAAAATAAATCCCAACTTCTTAATTGCACTGTTAAGACCTCCAAAATCTAAAACCAACTTACATTCGAGTACAGACCATCTACTTTTAGTTAAGTAAGATCATATATGCTAAATATCGAAAGTGCATTAATAACCCTTTAAAACGAGTTCAACCCTAACATAGGTTAGGTAGCCCAATTATTTATTTATCATTTACTATTTAACCATAGGTTAATCATGTAATCTCATAATATATCAATCAACTAAGTTGTCGGGGTAAGGATACTATATACATAATTGGCAAATCATGCCAAACAGACCTTACTTTGTTCATCGTTACTATACCTCCTACACCCCACTTGTATCTGATTTGCTACTAGAGACTCACTTTTTATAATTATTTAGCCAGGGCTCTTTGACTCGTACTTCCTAAATTACCCTAAAAAACATAAGTTCATACTTCACTTAAGCATCTTCATTCCATATATGAATGCAATCATATACATCCATTTCTCTTTCCTTATAAGTTCCTCACTTTCAATTAGATAAACTTTAGTTATTTTCCAAACAATGGCTATTGTCTTATTCCATCTTAGTATGTTCCTCTAGGATATTGCTCCATTACTAGCCCTCTGGGTCGAGAAAGTTTCAAATATTTGTCTGAATTCTTAGCTCTTGACAACTTTAACTTTTGGCAGATCTGATGTCATTCTTTCCTTTAACACTATATAGCATAGAAATGCCACTTCTCTTGACCAACATTAACACTTTTGTAATTTTTTTTTTATTTGCTTCTATTCACTTAAACATACTCATACTATTGTCCACAAAGAAAATCATGAGTGGATTGTAGTATCATTTGCATACTCTGTGCCTTTTATGCTGCTTGATCATTTCATAATCCCAACACTTCACAAAAACTCGTATGGTCCTTGTCGTTCCATGAAATTCTTGTAGATGTATCACATCAGTCCTAGTTGTGTCTCACTTGTCTCTTGCCTTTGAGTGAGGCTTTCCTAACCTCTTCTCCTTGAGTTATGATCTACACCGTTGTTGTATCGATGGGTATTTAGAATCTAGGGATGTCACCCTTGAATATTAATTTCCCCTCTTCCTCAAGTCTTGAATTTATGATCTACTTTCTATAGTTGTTTATTTTTTCATCCTTTACAAAGATGTATCTATGATCTCTAAGTTGTCCAGTTTGAATTGTTCTGTATAGTTGTCCTCTGTGTTGACTCTCATTCATGTTGTACCCAAATTGTTAGTCGTGTCTAAATCTTCTTTTTCTTCCTCCTTTGAAATTGTCTTTATCGAAACCATGCGCATTTTACTTTATTGTCTCCTCACAAAGTAGCTGACCTTGAGTTTGAAGCTTACAATTTTCCTTCGGTAATCTAATATTTGTTGATGCTCTACTTATCTCTTGGTGTTCAAGATACCTTCATAAGTCATTATTTTTAAAAAAAATTATATCAGGTCTCTTTCTAACTTCTTATTCTAGATTCTGTTCAGTGTGCTACACTCCTTTCTACGTGATGGCATAGTCCTCTTTGGACTAATTTGTATAATAGACTTTTCTCTAAAGTCTTCATATACAATATTCATACTTCTTACCATCTAACTTAGGGGTGTGTATCCATAGAATATCCATCAAGATAGTACTTGCTCCTTATAGGTCTATTCTTTCATCTTTCTTAATAAGTGAGTTTCATAAAATACCATATCTGGTCTAGTATAGCATCCACTATCTTAAATCATTCCCTACTCCCTATAGGTTGGGCTTCCTTTCATAACTAGGTGTAGAGACTTCATCTTTAACCATTTGTAGACAGGTGCAATTCTATGCATCGATACTTAGTTGGCTATTGGTACATTTCATTATGTGCTTCAAGTTCCACTACTAGTGTTGGTGATCTATTGCGCTGAGCCTGTGAAAACTCTTCAACAAATCGCCTTAGTCATGCTCACATTCCTTCCAATGCCTCTATTAGATCGTTAGCCTTAACTACTATTGGGTTCGATCTGGAACATCAACCATTTGTGGGTTAGCAGAACACACATCCTTAGCCCCCACCTCTACTGGTCGTTCCTTTCACATTGATTCTAACTGCTCTTCTAGTTTCATGTGTGAGCTCTTACAAGAAAGGTTGATTTAATAGAAACAAAAGAGTTCAATTATTAGAAGAGAAGATTCTATGTACATATCTAAACTTAATGTTGTCAAGCTTAACTAGTAATATTCTATTTATCAAATAAAGTCTTATGAACTCCTAATATAATTTATTCTAAATTTTCAAGAAAGGAACACGGTCCTTCCTAGTTCAATTCAAGACAATGAAGAAATATAAACATATTCATCTTCTTCCTAAAAAGTGTAATCAATCATAAGAGATAGAGGGTACTGTTGGTGTCTCTAAGCACCACCTCAGATGAGGCTCTAATTATATGTATCACATATAAGACTATTAATGGCAATAACAAGAAAATTAAAACTAACACTTACATAATAGTGAGAGGGATCTTTTTCAGTCTTCTGTATGTATACCGTGAGTATCCTTCGGGCTAACGGACGATCGACTCTGATACAACCTGTAACACCCCGATATTTGCCTTAGTTTACAAAAATACCATTTTAAATGCATAATTTGAAAAGAAAAAAAAATCCTTTAAATACAACAATGGATTTTAGAAATCAAAATGCAAAAGAGAAGGATCCTTCATTTGTAAAACAAAATACGATAAGTAAATAATTTTAAATAATACATTTTCATTGTGTTTAGATTTTTCAACTGCTTAAAATAAAACAGGCACCACCGGCGTTCTAGATCGTTTGCCCCGTCCGTAGCCACTCACAGTATACGTACCAGAACTGACCCTGCTCACTATACATACTTCCCTGTCTAATACCTGTAGGGGGAAAGTAAGGCAGTGAGCTAAAAGCTCAATAAGGAAATGCTTATCATAAAATACCATATAATATCACACATACCATTACTGTATTTATTAAATTTTAGCAATATCATACATTTTATTTTATAACCATAACCAAATAACTGTATACATAGAAACATTTATCATATAGATCCATAAAAATTGTTCACACCATACATATATACAGAGATCATAACTCAGTATCACATTCATAACATAATCATATCAATACTATAAATAATAGTGCCATTGCCATAATATTGGCATATCATAGCCATTACTTACATAATCTGGGCCTAGCTTGGCCCTACAATATTCTGGGCCTAATCTGCCCATATAATAACCTGGGCCTATGCAGCCCTACTATTGTTATAGGATAGGGTATCTCTATATTCAACAGTAACATTACTGTATCATACCCACCATAACAATCTCATACACGACTCAGTAAAATGTAGGGTAGGGTATCTCTACATTCAACGGCCTTATCCCGTATCATACCCCACCATGGTCCCTCACTTTACCTGAGACGTTAGCATACAACATATAACATACAACATACACCATACACCATACAACATACAATACACATCATACAACATACAACATTATACAAGTCATAAAAACCATAATTTATATATCAATTTACGAACATTGTGTCCATACCACACATTCTCAGTACCATATATAGACTTATAATAACATATCATAACTCATATTTCTTTTTTGAATAATCATAACTCATATTTCAGTACACAAAGAATCCAAATTTATGCAGATAAACACATATAAAACTATCTAATTTCCTTACCTCAAATCCCGCTGCTTAAACTTGTTATCTCGTCACTAATACCTATAATAACACATGGGTCAAGGCCCTAACATTAAAATTCACACTCTTACAGTACAACAGAAAGAATACTATTTTTGACCAATAACTACACGAATTCAGTAAAAGTTTCCTTCATAAAAATTATAGGAAATTAAATTATCTTTCCAATGATATAAAAGATCACTAAAAATGGATTAAAACTGAGGGAGTTATGATAGTTTTACTGAAACTATTTCTGAGAAGGAATATGGAGTAACGAATCACAGTAGACATCGGAAATCCAAAGTTTTGATACTGAAATATTCCAAATCAGAGAATACTATCTTCATAAAAGTTTTAGAAAATTGAATTCACATTAGACATGCGAATTTCTCTAAACTTACGATTTTTCTAACATTAATCAAATAATAATATTATTTAATACCACTTATATATACAATTAATTAAATCTAATAAATATATTATAAAAACGTAATGGACTTTCATATCGGGCTTGAATTAAACATTACTTACTTATGAAAATATCATAATATTTTACTTTCGTAGTTAATACAACTTTAACTTTCTTTAGAAAATTGGTACAACTACTCTAAGCAATAATATAAACTCACTAACAACACAAATAAATGAGATAATTATCCTCGCACAATTAATATCCAAACATAAAAAAAATTAAATACTATTTTAAATTGGATATTACAGTCATTATCTTAGAAAAGTAGTATTTGTTTAAACAAACACTTTCTTATCTATTGACTATGGGATGGTCCACCCCTAATCACTTAGAATAGCTAACAAACATGCAAACCATGGTTAACAGTTCCAGCTTTTCTTAAGAATTCGATTAGGTCGTCCATGAATCTAGTAATGATTTACATTAAGTATACAACCATTACATCATTCTGAAATTGTATTACCATAGAAAGACTTAGGCAACGACTAGTAACTAATCATCAATATGCAAATCGAAATTTCTGGGGAGGTAAGTTTGGATATAATTCAAAAATCAATTAAATGATCTTTGAACTGCATATCTACTGACTATTTCTCCACCCCTATCAGTTTGCAAGATCTTTAACCACTTACCTTAATGGTTTATCACCATTGCTAGAAATTCAGAAATTTTTCAAACATTTCAAATTTCTTTGCATAAGGTATAATCTAGAGTTATCGTTTTAAGAATATAACGAAAAACTCATATCCACCCCTGAATGTACATCCATCTACGAATGAGATGAACAACTTGTTGGGTTTTATGCCCTAAATAAAACTCATTTCATATAATCAGATTTACTTATTAATAAAGATCAGAAATATTATGCGAGCTTCCGGGAGCACCTTGCACTCCGGGTGCCTCCTCCAGGACCTATGCCCAGGGTGCTTCCTTGTGGCATACAAAGACTTAACAAATATTTACAAGTTATCTGATCCACGTGTCCCTGTTCGATTGGTCCACGTATATTGGGTGAAATTAGGGGCAACATTTACCCCCCAAGCCTTGTTTACTTGGAAAATAAACCAAGGCTTGCTTAGGTGCCTCTGGTTGACTCCTCGGTTCCCTAGCCCAAGCTCAGAGCGCGTGGGGGCGTATTTAATGATGGCATTAAATGCAGCGATTCGCTTTTTGCAGAGGTGTCTCCGGCCGACTCCTCGGTTTCCTGGCACGAGCTTGGGGCGCGTGAGGGTGCATCTAATGATGGCATTAAATGCAGCGATTCGCCTTTTGCAGAGGTCGATTCGTTTCATGCCCATTGATTGATGCGGCCCATTAATGGTGTCAGATGGATACTCAAACGTTTCCACCGCCTTTATTGCAACTCAATCTGGCCCGTTGATCTTTGGGTATTTGAATCGTGCGTTTCCCCCACCGTTCGATTGGTAGGTTGTGACGCCTGTTCCTCACGCACTTTTGCCTATAAAAGCCACCATCTTTCCTTCATTTCGGTTACTTTCCATTCCTTGCCATTTTTGCTCGAATTTCCCAGAGAGCAAATTCTTCAAAAACAGCACGAACCTTCTGAACACTTTGCCATTTTTTCCCAGTTTTTCCTTGCTTGCTGTTATCAGTCCTTTTCATCTTTACTCGACTAAAATCAGGAACCCCAGTTCAACACTTCACTGTAAGTTTCTTGCATCCTTTAGTAATGACATGCTTTTACTTGCTTTGTTTGTTTCTTTCTGGGTTCGCATTTTGAGATTTCTGGGTATGCAAGTGTTTAGGTTCTTCATGTATTCTGTTTTGTGTTTACTGCTTTAGTTGTAGAATCACCATTATTATGCCTTCTGTTATTATCGTGCAATTTTGTTGAAGAAAACCATATGTTCTTCGTTCAACGGTTGCTTGGGGCATAGGATGGGGTCTTTTTCTTTCTGTTTCCCTTACTGTGTAAAACCACCTTCTGCGATTTTACTGCACCCGACACTTGTTCAGGGAATCTTTCTAGGGTTTCCCATGTGACACGTGTCCGGAGGGGGCCTCTTTCCAGCGGTTAGGGGACCCCCATTCCCTTTTTCTTGACTTAGGGTTTGGTATGGGACCTAACTGCTGGAATTTTCTCTTTCTTTTTTGTTTTTCACAGAATAGAAAATGTCTGCCTCTGGCTCGAAGTCCTCGAAGAAGAGCGGGAAATGCATGGCCACTTTGGAGGAGGTTTCCTTAGGACCCGTTGCCCAGGAGGGGTATAAGTCCCGAGCAACCGGGTGGGAAGCGGTTGAGCTTCATTCCACCTTAACCTGTCCCCATCAACTGGAGAATATTGTGGACGTCACTGGGATCAAACCTTCCACTTCGGGGACCTATCACCGGCCACCTCGCGACTCGGAGACGCCTAACCATAATTACGGCAGCTTCGGAGCCTGGAGCCAGACGCACCTGATGGCCGGTGCCATGCTCCCACTTCAGGACTATTTTATTAATTTTCTTGTTTTTGTCGGCCTTGCGCCATACCAACTTATTCCTCAAGCTTATCGCCTACTTTCAGGCTTATTTATTTTTTATGCCGCCCGCGGATGGGGATCTCCCCGCCCGGCGGAAATTTTGTATTTTTATGAACTTGTATCCGTCCCCAAGAAAGGGGACAAACTTAAGGACGGTTTCTATGGGTTCCGGATCCATCCCGCTAACGAAGGGGTGGTTCCGTATAATAGGCAGACTCATGTCAAGGAGTATCGCCATCGCTTTTTCTTTTCCTCCGGGTTCAGGGCAGTGGATCACCCGGAGCTCCTTACTGAGTGGGTGAGGATCCCACCCTATCAGCGGACGGCCTCTACACAGACCTTCCTCCGGAGGGCCCAAGCCTTTGCCTCCTACGACCGCGCCGATCTCGATGTTGGGGGTTTGGTCACCACGGAAAACTGCAGGAAGGCCAAACTTATCCTTCCGCATCAATCCGTGGAGGACTCTAACCTCTCACGGGTCATCTGTCCCAATGTAAGGGCGCCAGTCGCGGAGAAGACCTTCCGGGACGAGATTATCGCCACGGCAGAGAAAAAATACCAAGACTATCTCTACCGGAAGGCCCAGGAGAAGGCATACTCTCAGGCCCAGGCGGCCTCTGGGAGGGGACTTCGCGTGGGGAGCCCGGTGGTGCGAAGGAGCCAGGCGATTGCCGGGAAGTCCGAGGCTAAATTTTTTGACAAGATTCTTCAAGAAGAGATTGGGGATCGTCCTGCCGGGAGGCCCCTCCGCATTGAGGATTCTTCGGAGAGAAAAACCCCCAGGCCACAGCCTTCGGTCCCAGAGCCAAATTCAGGGGCTCCTGGTGCTAGCACCTCCGGTGCCGGCGGTAAGTCTCCTTTGATAATTCGTTATGTTCCTTCCGTTGGCGAATACGCCAGTCATAGGCCTATAGGGTTCGACGAGCGTCTTCATAGGTTTAGGATGCCATCGACCCGGTGGGGGGATCATTTGAAGGAATTTTACTTTCCAAACTTAGGAGATTTTCTAGGTCGGTCCCGGATGGGCTCTGGCCCTCTGGAACCTATTCCCTTAGGTCCTTCAGCTTACCTTACGTCCAGCTGGTTCCGGCCTTCGGACAGCTATCTCGGAGATGATGCTGTAGCATTAAAGTTCAGGACTTTGCTAGGGCCAAATTAGGAAGTCCGGGTAGGAGTAGCTTATTTGCTGTATCTTATGTAAGTGGTTTCCCACGGATATCTAACACTTGCTTATTTTTGTGAAACAGGTGTCTCCATGGATGCCATCTTGGAACAGCTTGCCGGAGTTCACACTCCCGTGGCTCCTCCGACCTTTACCTCTTCCCCCATAGCCCCTTCTCTGAAGGTCTCTTCTAGCGCTCCCCCTGACACTGTTGATTTAGTGGACGACGAGGAGGTGCTTCCGGGAGAAGGCCAAGGAAAGCAATGGGGCTTTTCTGAGGAAGTCGCCGAGGGTGCGGGAGAGCTCCGGGCCCTTCCGGAGGAGGCTGAAGAAGGCGAAGAGGAGCCTGAGGTGGCTCTGATTCGTAAGCGCAAGGGCAAGATGATTGCCCAGGACGAGCCCAAGAAGCCTCGGAGAGCCGACACTCCTGCCCATGGTCTTGACGGCGGGGTCTCCCCCATGGAAGAACATCCTGCTCCTCCCAACATCGTGCTTACTCCGGTCCCTAGGGATGAGGTGAGGCAAGAGCTTCGGATAGCCAAGCATAACTATGCCATGGACGAGTACTCCCGGGGGTATGCCGAGGTGGAAGCCCTTAGGAGGGTTTTGCGGGTTGAGGTAGAGGCGAGTATCAACAACCCAGAGTACCAGAATCCGTGGGACCTTAACTTGGACCCCCTATCGGACTGGTTCCGTCCATTCTTTTTAGTTTGTAAGTGCCGGAACCGATCTCGTCCTCGATCTCATATGGTCCTTCCCAATTTGGCCCAAGTACTCCCACTCCGGGTTCCTGGGTGGCTGGGAAAACCCTTCTTAGGACCATATCCCCAATAGCGAATTTTCTGTTTTTAACCTTAGAGTTAAAATACTTGGTCACCTTCTTTTGATAAGTAGCCATCCGTATTTGAGACTCATCCCGGAGTTCTTCGATTTAATCCAAAGCTTGTTGAAGCAGTGCCTGATTCGTGGCAGGATCGTAAGTCATCCTCCTGTGGGATGGGAATAATGTTTCTATCGGGACCATTGCTTCACAACCGTACGCCATCGAAAAAGGCGAGTTACCGGTCGTGGTTCTGGGGGTCATCCGGTAAGCCCATAATACCCTTGGCAATTCTTCAGGCCAGTTGTTTTTGCAGGCCAGCAGCTTTTTCTTCAAGGTGACCTTTAGGATTTTATCGACCGCTTCCGCCTGGCCGTTTGTTTGAGGCCTGGCTACCGCGGAGAAGCTTTTCACTACTCCGTGTTGGTTGTAGAAGTCAGTAAATTCCTCGCAATCAAATTGCTTTCCATTGTCGGAGACTATTTTGTGAGGCAAGCCGTATCGACACACTATGTTTTTGATAACAAAGTCCAATGCTTTCTTGGCAGTTATTGTCTTCATAGGCTCAACCTCTGTCCATTTGGTGAAGTAGTCTACTGCTACTATTGCATACTTTACCCCTCCTTTTCCTGTTGGCAGAGACCCGATGAGATCTATTCCCCAGACCGCGAAGGGCCAGGGACTGGTCATCAGGGTGATCTCATTTGGAGGGGCTCTCGGTATGTTCGCGTACCTTTGGCACGAGTCACACTTTTGGACATAGTCTACACAATCTTTTTTCATTGTTGGCCAGAAGTACCCTTGCCTCAATATTTTCTTTGAGAGGCTGGGTCCTCCCGTATGATCTCCACAGAACCCTTCGTGGACCTCTAGCATGATTTGTCTAGATTCAGGGTCCGATACACACCTTAAATAAGGCATGCTGAGTCCTCTCCGGTAGAGAATTTGGTCCATCATTACATAACGATGAGCCTGATACTGAATCTTTTGAGACAGTGCCCTCTCTTGGGGCAACTCACCTGTTGTTATGTATTTTATGATGGGGACCATCCAGCTGGGTTCTTGCCCAACCGTTAGTGTGGTCTCTTTTATTTTGATGCTTGGCTCTGCCAAGCGCTCCACTGGTACTACCCCCAGCTCTTCGATTTCGCTGTCCGAGGCTAACTTAGCCAGACAGTCCGCATGAGCGTTCTTTTCTCGGGGGATTCTTTCTATTTTGTAGTCCGTGAACTCGTGGAGCAGCTCTCGGACTATTGTTACGTACGCGGCCATCCGCTCGCCGCGGGTTTGGTATTCTCCGGATACCTAGTTTACGACCAGTTGGGAGTCACTGTAAACTTCCACTCTTTTGGCTCCTACAGCTTTTGCCAATTTCAGCCCTGCTATCAGGGCTTCATATTCGGCCTCGTTGTTTGAAGCTGTGAAGTCAAAGTGGAGGGCCGCCTGGAGTCGCCTGGAGTCGCAGTCCAGTTGGTGATATCATAGCCACTCCGGCTCCTGAACCGTTCTCATTAGAAGCTCCGTCTACAAATACCCTCTAGGTGGGGATTGGTGGTACCGGCGTATTTGCTGTTGCCTCGGCTTCGTTGCATTCAGTAATGAAGTCTGCCAAGGCTTGGCCTTTTATAGAAATCCGGGGGACGTAGTGCAAGTTGAATTGACTTAGCTCCATCGCCCACTTGAGGAGTCTTCCGGACGCTTCAGGCTTTTGGAGAACTTGCCGGAGCGGATGGTTGGTCAGAATCTTGATCGGATGGGCTTGGAAGTATGGCCTTAACTTCCTTGACGCCATCAGGAGGCAAAATACTAGTTTTTCAATGACCGGGTACCTTGTCTCGGCTCCTATCATGCGCTTACTGACATAGTACACGGGATGCTGAGTTTTCTCCTCTTCCCGGACCAGGGCAGCGCTGACCGCGTGCTCGGAGACGGCCAAGTAAAGGAACAAGTCTTCTCCAAGGACGGGTTTTGATAGGATAGGAGGCTTGGCCATGTGATCTCTTAGCCTTTTGAATGCCTCCTTGCACTCGTCCGACCATTCGAACTTTTGGCATTTTGTTTAGCACGTTGAAGAAGGGTATGCACTTGTCCGTGGATCGTGAGATAAAACGGCTTAATGCAGCTACCTTTCCGGTCAAGCTCTGCACATCTTTATGCTTCTTGGGGGATGGCATATTTAGGAGAGCCTGGATTTTTTCCGGGTTTGCTTCAATCCCCCTTTGGCTGACTATGAAACCCAGGAACTTTCCTGATTTGACCCCGAAGGTGCACTTCTTTGGGTCGAGTTTCATGCCGTATCTCCGGACAACTTCAAAGCATTCTTCTAATTCCCTTGCATGGCTGTTGCATGCTTTGGATTTGACGAGCATGTCGTCCACGTACACCTCCATGTTTCGTCCCAGGAGGCCCTTAAACATCCTGTTAACCATTCTTTGATAGGTTGCTGTGGCGTTTTTCAGTCCGAAAGGCATGACTAGGTAGTAGTATGCCCCCTTATCGGTCCTGAAGCTAGTGCACTCCTGGTCTGCTGTATGCATTTTTATTTGGTTGTATCCAGCATAGGCATCCATGAAGGATAACAGCTTGAATCCGGAAGTGGCGTCTACCATTTGGTCGATCCTGGGCAGCGGGAAGCAGTCTTTTGGACAAGCTTTGTTTAGATCAGTGAAGTCTATACAAACTCGCCAAGTCCCGTTCGGCTTGGGCACCAGGACCGGATTGGCCAGCCACTGCGGATAGTACACGTCGCGGATCATGCCATTGGTCAAGAGTTTGTCCACCTCTTTCTCTAGAGCTTCGGCTTTCACCGAGTCGAGCGGGCGTCTCTTTTGCTGTACAGGAGGCATGTCCGGGTTGACATTGAGTACATGGGTGATGACATGAGGGCTTATGCCGGTCATGTCTTCTTGGCGCCATGCAAAGATGTCGATGGCGCCCTTCAGTGTTTTTATTATTTTGTCCTTTTCCTCCGGGTCCAGGTTCTTCCCTAACCGGAGTACTTTGGTGGAGTCGACGTCGCACACTGGTATTTCTTCGACATCCTCCATTGGTTCCACGATCCTTTCGGATCCTATACGAGGATCCAACTCATCCTCTTCAGCCATCTCTGTCTCAGCGTGCTCCCGGACCATTAGTACGGGTAGGTGGGTGGCAACATTATAACATTGCCTTGCTTCCCCCTGATTCCCCCTCACAGTCCCGACTCCGGCCTCCTGGGTAGGGAATTTTAGGCACAGATGTCGGATCGAAGTGATTGCACCAAAGTCCACTAGGGCCGGTCGGCCGAGGATTGCGTTGTAGGCTGTCGGGCAGTCCACCACCACAAAGGTGCAATATTTAAATGTGCTTTGGGGAGTATCCGGGCACAGAGTAACCGGGAGCCTCACCTTTCCCATTTGGGATAAGTGTCGTCCCGTTAAACCCTGTGAGCTGGGACCCACTAGGCGAGAGGTCACGGTCGGTCAAGCCTATCGCGGTGAAGGCTTCTTTGAAGAGCAGGTTCACGGAACTCCCATTGTCGATTAAGACTCTGGCCACCACTTTATTCGCGATGGGGGTCTCTATGACCAACGGGTCGTGATGAGGGAAGCGCACCGTCTTGGCGTCTTCTTCCGTGAACGTGATGGGTTGGTCCATCAGCCGAGGCCTTTGAGCTGGGAGTTGAGTAACTTCCCATATCTCATTGTGTTTTGCGGCCTCGGCGTATCGTTTTCGCTCCTTGCGAGTGTTCCCTCCGATATGGGGACCTCCGGAGATCATGGCTACCCGCCCGTTAGGCCGGGGCGGCAGTCCGGGAATATGCTGGGCGTCACCTGCGGGAGCAGCCGGAGCCAATACTCCTGCTGTACCCCCTGGTGTTCCCGGAGGCATACCCCCAGCCACTTGACCCGGATTAAGGTGGGGCAGCCTATTCTTGATCCACTCATAGAGGTGGCCCAATCGGATTAGATTTTCGATCTCGTCCTTGAGATTCTTACATTCATTGGTGCTATGACCAATGTCGTTATGGTACTCGCATCTTTTGCTCGGATCTCTCCGGGAGCTGTCTTTGTACAATGGTTGTGGTCTCCGGTAGTGCGTATTTTGCCTAGTGGCGAAGTACACACGTTCCTGGGAGTCCGATAGCTCCGTGTATTGAGTATATTGGGGGGTGTACCCCTTTTTCTGGCGCTTCTCCCCCGTCCGGGTGCTGCCTTTGGAGGACCTTTTACTCCTTGATCCCTGGGAAGGGCCTGTTAAGCTAGCAGTCGGGGCAGCCTGTGAAGGAGCTTGCCCATTTACTCCGGACGGGTTGCCAAAATGAGAGGATGCTGGTGCCAAAGCTTGGCCCTGGCTATACCCGGGGGTAGCAGAGAATTGTATGCCACTCACTTGTGGAGTCGCGGTCGGGGCAGTACCCGAGGGCGATACTCCGGGCATGTACCCTGCTATCCCGGTGGGATAATAGCCTCCATAAGCCACGATTTGGGCTTCTTCGAGGTTGATATATTTTTGGACTCTTTTTTGGAAGTCCTGGAGGCTAGCCGCCCCTTCTTGCTGCAACTCATTCCAGAAGGGAGTCCCAGTACGGATTCCTGCTTGGAGAAGTGCAAGCTGTTGTCCGTCATCAACCTTCTTGGTCTTCGAGGCTTCCTCTCTGAACCTCTTGATGTAATTCTTCAAGGTCTCAGTGGGCAGTTGCTTGATATTAGTCAAGGCACTGACCTTTAAGTTGACCTTTCTTGCGGCGACAAACTGTCTCCGGAAGTTGGTCTGGAGCTTGTTCCAACAGCCCACGGATCCTGGTTCCAGCTTTTTGAACCATTCCTCCGCGGACCCACTCAGAGTGAGTGGGAAGCACAGACATTTGGCGTCATTGCTGACCCTCATGACCGCCATGACACGGTTGAACCGTGACAGGTGGTCGCTGGGATCGGAGTTCCCGGTATATGCCGCCATTTCGGGCATCTTGAAGTTTTTAGGGAGCTCCGCCTCCAGGATGTGCTTGGCACACGGCTCCCGATCCTCGCTGTTCGAATCGGAGTCGTCTCCCTTCTGCCTCCGAGAGACTCGAGCAATGTCTTTTCGGAGTATGGCGAGTTCCGCCATAATTCCTTCATTTAACGTACCCGAGGAAACCACGGGCCCGTATCTTTTTTGGTCAAGGTGATCCCGGAGGTCACCTTGATTCCCATTGATTTGATTTCTCAGATCAATGGGAGGACATCTCTGTCCTCTTCTCCCTCTACCCCCTGGTTCCTGGTGCACAGAAACGCTTTTTCGGTCCCTTCGATCCTGAGGGCCAAGACTCCCTTTTTGGGGCTTGCCCCTCTGCGGACCTTTCCCTTCAGGGAAATCTGAGCGGACCTTTCGCGAATCCTGCACCTTTTTCTTTCGCCCAGGGGTAGAAGTAGGGTTTTTTGTTTGATTTCCCTCAGCAGGATATCTTATAGAGCTAGGTTCCCTAGATTTCTGCTGCTGGGAATTAGGCGAAGATGTCGCTGGCTCCCTGTTGAGTCCAGCGGTCATTGCCTTGGGATGCACGTGAATGCCAGCTGCTTCCATGGCTTTTTGCATGGCTAGCATCACTTCCTGCATTTTCTGGTTTTGCGCTTTCTGAGCTTCGATCTCGGCTTCGTGATCGATAGCTTTTTGTCTGAGAAGCACCAGTTCTGAGTAACTTCCTTCGTCATAGGCATACTCGTCGAGGTTTCCCTCGTAGTCCTCATCGGGGACTATTTCTTCTTCCTCGGACTCCTCTGTAGCTCTTGAGGCTACATCTTCCTCGTTTGGGTCTTGAGCATCTTCCAGAGGGCGAGGCTGACGTGTACTTCTTGTCTCCACCATATTTGTTAAGTCAAATGCTTGTTGTGTAGCAGCTTCCTTCAGCTCTCAATGAAAGCACCAAAATGTTGACCGAGATTTTCGGCAACTACTAAAATACGATTATAATATTGAGCTGTAAGAAAGCGAGAGAAGGATTTTTACGTGGTTGGGGCGTTAATGAGCCTTAGTCCACGAGTCTTTGTTATTAATGGATGTATTTAATAACAGATTTCACACTTGAGGGAATGTCACCCTTATAAATACAAAGAATGTTCTTGGTGAGTATTTACTCTTCTTGCTCATATGCAGCCCAAGATTCTCGATCCCATTTAATGAGCTTTGAGGGGGTATTTATAGTGTTTTGGTGGGGTAATCCCTAGAATTGTTCTTACAAACGTATCTGTAAGTATCCATAAAGTTGGGTATTCCCAATGAATATACCATGAGTAATGCACGGTAAAATCCCTAGGTGCTGTAGGGTTTTTATGAGGAATGTCCTTTTTGCCTTGTGATTGATGTGACTCTTCGCAGAGTAGCCGTCGCTAGACTTAAATGATCATTACTGTGGCGCTGTTGTTTGGAGGTTGTGCCGTCAGACTTTATTGCGTGTTGCAGTCCCAACACGCTTCCTCCCATGCAGCATTAAATGCGACTTGATTGCTCAGGAGAAGCCTGACACCTCACGGAGAGGCTTTATACTATGCGAGCTTCCGGGAGCACCTTGCACTCCGGGTGCCTCCTCCGGGACCTATGCCCAGGGTGCTTCGTTGTGGCATACAAAGACTTAACAAATATTTACAAGTTATCTGATCCACGTGTCCCTGTTCGATTGGTCCACGTATATTGGGTGAAATCAGGGGCAACATATATCTTTATTGGTTTTTTATTTTCTTTCTATATATGTATTTTTGAAATGACTATAGTATTTGTTAGTGGCCGTTTAATTCACAAAAATATATAAAGATACCACAAGTGACAATTTAATTCACAAAAATATATAAGCATATACAAAATTCATTGCCAATAAATTATTAGGCTCTGTTTCAAAAAAAAAAAAATATTATTGTTAGCCCAAGATATGTTTCCAAGAGGGGGGGTGAATTGGAAATTTAAACTAATTTCGGAAAATTAAAACTTTTAACACAAAATTATGCAATTAGTCAATTAATCAAGTAAAAGCAAATAGTATGGCAAGCAATATATTAAGACAAATAATTAAACTTGTAAAGTAAAGAGTTTAAGGATTAGAAAATGCAAACTCTCGATTTTTACAAGGTTCGGTAGAACTATGCCACCTACGTCCTTGGTCTTCAAAGCTATGGACCTAGCTTTGAGTTCCAATATCGAGCCAAGTTAACGGGCTTGACTAACCCTTACAAACGGGAAATTTTCACCAAGGTATTTCCAAACCTCTTACAATAGTTTCGCACCCCCGAGGACTATTATCCTCTTTCTCGGATTGTTAAAGTGCCAATCTCACTATTTCCGGGTTGTTTACAAAACCGGTGCCAACCTCACCTCAATCACAATATGGAAATGTGTTTGATATACAAGCTAAAATCACTCTAGAAATATGATGATACAATGGAAACCTAGAGTGAAAAGCAAGCACACTTAAGATGAATAAAATCAAATTTTGGCTCAAAGTGTGTGAAAAGTGTTGGTTTGGATTTCAAACTTAGAAGCTCCTTAATCTCACTTAGATAGGTTAGATATATGTAATAAATGCTCAACCAACTTAATTTTTGAAAGAAAAATCGAGTTTATATAGTGTTTGATGAAAAACTAGCCGTTTATAGCCGTTAGCACGTTTCCCGAGGTGGGGTCAGCCATGAACCGGAAGTCCGGATGGGAACCAGAATTCCGGATTGATTACAACCGGAATTCCGGTTGCCAACCGGAATTCCGGATGGCTGACCAGTGGCAAAAATGCCACTTTTCGGGACTTAAACGCGCATAACTTCTTACTCGATTATCCGATTTCAGAAATTCCAACTTTGTTCTCTTAGTTAAACAAAATGTGATTTAGAAATTCAATCAAAAATTTTTTTGAACTATCGTGTGAGAAAACTTGTTGCACAAGTTAGTGAATGGGCCAAAATTCAAATTTATAAAAACTTAGTGTGCTATGCAAATCACTTTAACAAGACTAAAATAGATTTATACCATTTAATTTTGAGTAGTCTTGATGTAGATGAGCCTCCTAGCTTGATTTGCATGTTTTTGATCCCAAGTTGATTTTTCCCGAGAGTTGACCTTGACTTTGACTTTGACTTTGACTTTCGGGTTGACTTTTTGACTTTGGGATTTTGAAGACCTCTTTTGAATAGGGTCTTGAGTTGTTGATCCCTTGATGAATCTTTTGCTCTTGATATTCTTGTTGAGTCCATTTAGTGTTGCTTTTAAAAGTTTGGTAAAAATACCAAAATATTTATTTTCTCTTTTAAATTTGCTACAAAATCAATAAATCATTAGTAACAAATAATAATCAAATATTTGCTAATCATCAAAACAAGGAGATCGAAAATTTTGAGTTAACAATCTCCCCCTTTTTGATGATATCAAATATTTGATTATTTTGAAAGGGAAAGAAAAAAAAAATTTAAGCAAAGTAAGTTGGATTAGCTCCCCCTTAATGTGTGCAAGAAAAAAAAATTTACCTTTTAATTTTACCTTGCATGAATTTGTAAACCCCCCCTCAATTTTTACTTATGATAAAAGGATTAGATACCAAAAAAAATTGAGGTGATGCCAAAAATTAATCAATAGTTGTTCTCCCCCTTTTGATTCATCAAAAAGGGTGGCAAGGAATTCACAAAAAAATAAAAGAAAAGAGAAAAAAAATAATAAAAAAATGAAAACAAAGCAACAAGCCAATGCATTAAAAAAAAACATAACATCCAAAATAACATTCAACACACCAAACAAACAACAAATAAAAAAAAATACCAACTAACACAAAGTCAAAAGGCATGAAGCCTTTGCACACAACCAAAAAAAAAAAATAAAATAAAAGGAAACTAAATAAGCCAAAAAAAAAAAAAAATAATGCAAGAACTAGTTTGGTGGGGGGCCAAAGCGATCCATGTATGCCCTCCATTGTGCCATCTCCTCTTGCACATTAGCAAACCCATGCACCATGTCACTCCTCATGGTGTTGATGTCATTGTTGAGGTTGGAGAATTGTGAGTTGAGATCATTTCGCAAGGTTTGAAATTGGTTGTCAACCGAAGTGTGAAGACGAGTGAAAGCTTCCTCAAGGTTGAATTGGGGAAAAGTAGGCATGGGAGGAGCTTGAGGAGGCATGTCTTCTTCTTCTTCTTCTTCTTCTTCTTCACTTTCACTTGCGGGCAAATTGATTTCTTCATCATCACTCTCCAAATCAATTTGCATTCTTTGCCCTCTTTTGGGTGTGAACACCCATTCATTGTTAAGGAATTTGTAACCCATAGCCTTGAAAGTTTTGGATCCTAGAATGTCACTAGAGGTAGGATCATTTTTCTTTTCATGTAGGGTAGGAATTCCTAAGAGAGGAAAAAGGTAGCTAAGAAGAAAACCAAAGGGAAGTGCCTTAATCATATTAGGCTTGTCCACATCAAGTATGAATTTTAAAATAAGATAGCCTAGGTTGATGGGTGTGGTTTTGGCTATAATGAGATGCATGAGTAATTGATCAATGGAATTGATCTCATCTTGGTGGCCACTTCTAGGAGCAAGATTTGCAACAATAAATTTGTGGAGGATTTTAGCCTCTAAAGTGAGTTGGTGTCTTTTTGGTCTCATAATAAAAGGGCCATCACCACAAATATTCCTAGAACACTCATCAAAGTTAAAAATGGCATCATTTTTGAGAGAAAGTTTGGGTTCAAGTAATATGCCACCATTTGGTGCTCCTAACATGTCATTAAGAGATGCTACATTGAGTTCAAAAGCTACTCCTCTAAGGGTTCCTCTAACACCTAAAGGTTCTAATGTAGGTTTAATACAAGCATAAAAACCTTGAACTAGCCTAGGATACAATGGAGTATTAATTTGAATAAAAGATGTCCATCCTAGGGTATCAAAATGATGACTAAAATCAACACAATCAAGGCTAGGGAGATCACAAATTTTACCTTTGAGAATTTTCCTAGAGGAGAAATCATTGACAAACTTGTTGTGATCTTCATCATTGAAGAAGAGAGTGGGCTCTTGCCTTGCTTTTGCCACTTATTTCCCTTTGTTGAATTGCATTAGCCATTTTCTTGGGAGCTCTTGATGAGGAAGCCATTGAAGAACACACTTCTCTCTTTTTTTTTTTTTTTTAATTATTGGAAGATGAGAGTGAGGCTTTGAAAGAGAGAATTTTAGAGAGAAGGAGATGGTGGCTGCTTGTTTTAGGGTTGAAAACTGAATGGGGGAGAAAAAATTCGGTGGTAGGGTTTAAAAAGGGAAAAAATCGCAATAAAATGACAAAACTGCCCCCTTTGCTGATCCTGTGCCATCCGGAATTCCGGATGGTACAACCGGAATTCCGGTTGGTACAGGACCAGCAAAAAAAAAATTTCTAAAAGTGGGCTAAAAAATCCAATTTTGACCCAAATGACCCCAAACCAATTCTAATACCTTTAATATGATAAAACAAAATTGCTCAAACAAGAAAATCTGAAAAATAATGAAAAATGACGATTTACGGTAAGTTTTTCGAAAATTGCCAAGAAAACTAGAACCGTACCAAAAATGAGTTTTATGCAACGAAATTGAAAAATTCTTTTTCCAGCAGTTTTGTAAAATAAAATGTGAGGTGTACAAACTTACGGAATCGAAAAATGTTGAAAAATGAGAGAGTTTGGCGAAAAACACTCTTTTAGGCCTAAAAATCTAAAAATTCAACAAGTGAGGTACCAAAAATTTGTTTCATGCATATTTCAATCAAGGCAAACCTATAGGCATACTAAATACACTCTATTTCACATATTCAAGCATATAGACACACAAGAAAATCAAATATGCAAAAATTCACATGTTCACTTGTTTAAAAACAAGTCCAAAGTTCACCAAAAATCCACATTTTGACCTATAATTTTAAGTTTTTCAACAAGGATAGTTCATGTAGGTCAAGTATCAATAAAATTTTCTCATCTATGCATATAAATCTCATTAATATCATATTTGGAACAATTATGCATAAATAAGTAAGTAAAGAGATATGAAATTTTTCATAGCTAGCAAACCTTATATTTCATTTAAGTTGGTCATGCCTAGCTCTCTTCTAATGAAACTAAATCTCTCATCACTAAGAGGCTTGGTGAATATATCCGCTAATTGGAATTCGGTGCTTACAAAGTCTAGCATAATATCACCTCTTTGGATATGATCTCTAAGGAAGTGGTGCCTTATGTCAATATGCTTGGCTCTAGAATGCAATATTGGATTCTTAGAGAGGTTAATGGCACTAGTGTTATCACACTTTATGGGTGTACATTCAAAATCAATATCAAAATCCTTAAGAGTTTGTTTCATCCAAAGTATTTGTGCACAACAACTACCCGCGGCTATATATTCGGCTTCGGTTGTGGATAGAGCTACCGAGTTTTGTTTCTTGCTAAACCATGACACTAAGGAATTTCCTAAAAAGTGACAAGTTCCACTAATACTTTTTCTATCCGTCTTACAACCGGCAAAGTCGGCATCCGAGTAGCTAACTATTTCAAAGTTTGAGTTCTTGGGGTACCAAAGTCCTAGATTCATTGTGCCTATCAAGTATCTAAATATTCTTTTAACGGCACTTAAGTGGGATTCTTTAGGACAAGATTGGTACCTAGCACAAAGACCAACACTAAACAAAATATCCAGGTCTACTAGCGGTTAAATATAATAAAGAGCCAATCATACCTCGATACTTGGTGATGTCCACATTCTTACCGCTTTCATCTTTGTCCATCTTTATGGATGTGCTCATGGGTGTATTCATGGACTTTGCATTTGCCAAGTCAAACTTTTGAAGAAGATCCTTGATGTACTTAGTTTGACCTATGAATATGCCATCCTTTTGTTGCTTGATTTGAAGTCCAAGAAAAAAGTTGAGTTCTCCCATCATGCTCATCTCAAACTCACTATGCATACACTTAGAAAATTCTTCACAAAGAGCATCATTAGTAGCACCAAAGATAATATCATCAACATAAATTTGTACTATAATAATGTCTTTGGATTTTCTTTTTATAAAAAGTGTATTATCCGCTTTTCCCATTGAAAAACCATTTGAAATAAGAAAAGTGCTTAATCTTTCATACCAAGCTCTAGGAGCTTGCTTTAAACCATATAAAGCCTTTTTCAATTTGTAAACATGGTTAGGGTATTTATGATTTTGAAAACCGGGTGGTTGAGAGACATAAACCTCTTCCATAATGTACCCATTTAAGAATGCGCTTTTTACATCCATTTGATACAAGATAAAATTCTTGTGGCATGCAAAAGCTAACAACATTCTAATGGACTCAAGTCTTGCTACCGGGGCAAAGGTTTCCTCATAATCAATTCCTTCTTCTTGATTGTAACCTTGGGCCACTAATCTAGCCTTGTTACGCACAATGACCCCATGCTCATCTACCTTATTTCTATAGACCCATTTTGTTCCAATCACCGATTGATGTGACGGTCTTGGAACTAACTCCCAAACATTATTTCTTATAAATTGATTTATTTCTTCTTGCATAGCTAGAAGCCAAAATTCATCAACTTCGGCCTCTTTAAAATTCTTTGGTTCAATTTGAGAAATAAAAGCAATGAAATTACACAAGTTTCTAAGGGAGTTTCTAGTAGTGACACCTTGAGAAGGATCACCTAGAATTTGGTCTATAGGATGAGCACTTTTGAATTTCCACTCATGTGGAAGGTTAGAGTTCATACCTTGGCTTTCATTTTCCTTTTCCACGGGTGGTTCCTCTTTGGGAGTTTGTGAAGGAGCATTGGAAGTCTCTCCTATTTCGAGATTTTGAACTTCATCTCCCAAACCTACAACATCATCATCTAAACTTTTGCTCGTAGGCGGGTTAGTCTCATCAAAAGCAACATGAATAGATTCTTCAACAACATTAGTTCTTTTGTTATAAATTCTATAAGCTTTACTATGTGTTGAATACCCTATAAAAATTCCAACATCGGATTTAGCATCAAATTTTCCAAGGTTGTCCTTGGTGTTTAAAATGTAACATTTGCATCCAAAAACTTTAAAATAGCCAATGTTGGGTTTTCTTCCTTTCCAAAGCTCATAAGGGGTTTTATTCATGTTGGGCCTAATGAAAACACGATTCAAAATATAACAAGAAGTATTGACGGCCTCGGCCCAAAAGTATTTTGGTAATGAAATTTCATTTAGCATTGACCTAGCCATTTCTTGAATTGTTCTATTCTTCCTTTCGACAACTCCATTTTGTTGTGGAGTTCTTGGTGCCGAAAAGTTATGGTTAAAACCATGATCTTCACAAAACAATTCTAAGGCATCATTGTCAAACTCACCACCATGGTCACTCCTAACGGAGGTAATAGAATATCCTTTTTCATTTTGCACATTTTTACAAAATTTGACAAAGTTTTCCAAAACATCACTTTTAAGAGTCAATAAAATAACCCAAGTAAATCTTGAAAAATCATCAACAATTACAAATGCATAGTATTTACCACCAAGACTAGCAATTCTAGAAGGACCAAATAAATCAATATGAAGCAATTGCAAAGGTCTAGTAGTTGAAATTTCTTTCTTGGAATGAAAAGATGTTTTAATTTGTTTTCCAAATTGGCATGCATCACAAAGTTTATCTTTAACAAACGGAATAGATGGCAAACCAATAACAAGATCTTTTCTAACCAATTTTGAAATAGGATCCATACTAGCATGTCCTAATCTTCTATGCCACAACCAAGAATTATCATTCATAACGGTTAAACATTTATTTTTACTATCAAAAGAATCAACATCAATAACATACACATTATCCTTCCTTACTCCAAGGAAAATAACTTCATTGGTTGAAACATTTTCAATGGAGCATTTTGAGGATTCAAACACAACACGAAAACCTATATCACATAATTGACTAATACTAAGCAAGTTATGTTTAAGATTATCAACAAGAAGCACATTTTTAATACATGGAGAGTATATGTTACCGATATCACCAATGCCCAAGATTTTTCCTTTTGAATTGTCTCCAAAAGTGACAAAGCCACTTTCCTTGCTTTTAAAGCTTGAAAATCTTGATGGATCACCGGTCATATGCTTCGAACATCCACTATCCAAGAACCATAAGCTTTGGCTCTTTCTTGTTGATTCCTACAAAAACAAATTCATTTGTTGGCTTTTGGTACCCATATAACTTTGGGTCCATTCATGTTAGTTCTAGAACCCTTTGGTACCCATTTAGTCTTGCCTAGATATGCAAATTTCTTTACATGACAATAGGAAATAGTATGACCATCTCGGTTACAATATGTGCATGTAAAGTGAGGTAGACTAGATGATTTCACAAAAAGTTTCTCAAAAATTTTTGTTTCTTACTAGGATCATAGCCAATACCATTTTTTGAAAAACCACATGATTGGTTTCCCACCATGAGATCATAGCCTTCCTTACCTCTAGTGAAGGTATATATGTCATTTTTTAGGCTTCTCACATGGGCTTTCAAATCAATAATTTCTTTCTTATGTGAAGCACATGTAGCACATTGAGATTTAGCTATAAGTTCTTTTTCATTTATTTTCAAAATCTCAATTTCTTTTAAAAGCATGTTGGTCTTCTCTCTAAGGGTTTTGTTTTTAACAAGCAATTTACCAAAATCATCAAATAGTTCCTTAAATGAATTAGACAACTCATCATATGACATATCTAAGTTATCATCATCATTTTCACTATCACAATCATTTTGGTTAGAAATGCTTACCCCATCATCAAGTGCCATCATGCACATGTTTGCCACTTCATTCTTTCCTTCTTCTTCGGAGTCCTCTTCGTCACTATTGAGCCAATCCGCCAACATTGCCCTTCCTTTGTATTTGTTCTTCTTTCTCATTGGACAATCCATCTTCATATGTCCGGGCTTCTTGCACTCAAAGCAAATTGGTGGATCATCTTTGCTTTTTCTTTCTTTTGAGTCACTCCCTCTTTGTGGCCTCTTCACAAAGTTCTTTTTGAATTTCATGAACTTTTGTATTTCTTAGAGAAGAGTGCCAAGTCCTCCATGTCACTACATAAGCTTTCCTCATCTTCTTCACTAATGGCATGGGAGGAGGAAGACTTGAATGCAATAGTCTTCTTTTTCTTCTCAACTTCCTCTTCTTCTTGAGCACTCATGAAAATTTCATGGTTCATGAGTGAGCCAATTAGTTCTTCCAAGGGAAGTGTTGAGAGATCCTTGGCTTCTTGAATGGCAACCACCTTTCCTTGATAAGCCTTGGTAAGACTTCTCAAAATCTTGGTCACCATATCCTTTTGAGTAAGTACCTTGCCAAGAGAGTTCAAACCATTAGTAATTGTAGTGAAGCGAGTATACATATTAGCAATGGTTTCATCCGATTTCATCTTAAAGTTCTCATATTGAGTGGAATAAATTTGAATTTTAGTTTCCTTCATAGCACTAGTTCCTTGATGAGTAACTTCAAGCATTTTCCACATATCATAAGCGGTAGAGGCTTGTTCAATATTTTTAAAAATATCTCTATCCAAACCACATATAAGAGCATATTTAGCTTTAGCATTTTTAGAAAGCATTTTCTTATCATTTTCATCATATGCTTCATAAGTCTTAATTACTTCAACACCATTTATGACATGTTTAGCAACATAAGGACCACTAGACACAATATGCCACAAATCATAGTCAATAGATTGAAGGTAAGTTTCCATTCTAATTTTCCAATAAGGAAAATCTACTCCATTGAAGTATGGTGCTCTATTTGTGCTAAAACCTTCTAACATGTTATTTTGTGAATTACTTGGAAACGCCATGCTCTAGATTGTGAAATCTAATCAAATAATTTGAGCCCTTGCTCTGATACCAATTGTTAGCCCAAGATATGTTTCCAAGAGGGGGGGTGAATTGGAAATTTAAACTAATTTCGGAAAATTAAAACTTTTAACACAAAATTATGCAATTAGTCAATTAATCAAGTAAAAGCAAATAGTATGGCAAGCAATATATTAAGACAAATAATTAAACTTGTAAAGTAAAGAGTTTAAGGATTAGAAAATGCAAACTCTCGATTTTTACAAGGTTCGGTAGAACTATGCCACCTACGTCCTTGGTCTTCAAAGCTATGGACCTAGCTTTGAGTTCCAATATCGAGCCAAGTTAACGGGCTTGACTAACCCTTACAACCGGGAAATTTTCACCAAGGTATTTCCAAACCTCTTACAATAGTTTCGCACCCCCGAGGACTATTATCCTCTTTCTCGGATTGTTAAAGTGCCAATCTCACTATTTCCGGGTTGTTTACAAAACCGGTGCCAACCTCACCTCAATCACAATATGGAAATGTGTTTGATATACAAGCTAAAATCACTCTAGAAATATGATGATACAATGGAAACCTAGAGTGAAAAGCAAGCACACTTAAGATGAATAAAATCAAATTTTGGCTCAAAGTGTGTGAAAAGTGTTGGTTTGGATTTCAAACTTAGAAGCTCCTTAATCTCACTTAGATAGGTTAGATATATGTAATAAATGCTCAACCAACTTAATTTTTGAAAGAAAAATCGAGTTTATATAGTGTTTGATGAAAAACTAGCCGTTTATAGCCGTTAGCACGTTTCCCGAGGTGGGGTCAGCCATGAACCGGAAGTCCGGATGGGAACCGGAATTCCGGATTGATTACAACCGGAATTCCGGTTGCCAACCGGAATTCCGGATATCGACCAAAGTGGCAAAAATGCCACTTTTCGGGACTTAAACGCGCATAACTTCTTACTCGATTATCCGATTTCAGAAATTCCAACTTTGTTCTCTTAGTTAAACAAAATGTGATTTAGAAATTCAATCAAAAAATTTTTTGAACTATCGTGTGAGAAAACTTGTTGCACAAGTTAGTGAATGGGCCAAAATTCAAATTTATAAAAACTTAGTGTGCTATGCAAATCACTTTAACAAGACTAAAATAGATTTATACCATTTAATTTTGAGTAGTCTTGATGTAGATGAGCCTCCTAGCTTGATTTGCATGTTTTTGATCCCAAGTTGATTTTTCCCGAGAGTTGACCTTGACTTTGACTTTGACTTTGACTTTCGGGTTGACTTTTTGACTTTGGGATTTTGAAGACCTCTTTTGAATAGGGTCTTGAGTTGTTGATCCCTTGATGAATCTTTTGCTCTTGATATTCTTGTTGAGTCCATTTAGTGTTGCTTTTAAAAGTTTGGTAAAAATACCAAAATATTTATTTTCTCTTTTAAATTTGCTACAAAATCAATAAATCATTAGTAACAAATAATAATCAAATATTTGCTAATCATCAAAACAAGGAGATCGAAAAGTTTGAGTTAACAAGGCTAAGTAAAACGTAACATACTTTATTGAAAGAAAAATGTAGGACGTAACATACAAGTTAGTTTAGTTGCAATTTGGCTTAAGATACATTTAAGTCATTTTTTTCAAAAAATTTTTATGTAGCAACACGTTTGCTACTTTAATTTTTACAAGTTAGCTTAAATTCATTATTAATAATGCACATATTTTGAATGTCAATAAAATACCAATCGGTTACTTTTTATAAAATAATCTACTTTAAAATAAAAATATCTCACTTGTATATCTTTTAATTTTTAAATTGGTTACCTTTAAAATTATATGTTTATTTGTGTATTATATTATGTTATTTAAGATACTTTTAAGTTACTTTATTTTTCTTTTTTATGTAACAACATTTATGTTACCTTAATTTTATTTAAGAAACTAGTGCACATATAAGTTTTATAAATTAGTTTAAATTCATTACAAATAATGCATATTTTTAAGACTTTTTTAATTAATTTTAGTTTTAGATTAACTTTAGGGAAACTACTTCATATATTATTTTTTCACTTTTTTTTTTATAAATTTACGGTTTGGGTTTCTAAAGTTGTTTCTCCGGTGGTTTCTATGTGGACTGCTATACGAATTTTGGTTACGATTTAGGTTGCTCTGTTAGTTGCAATAGGGGTTTCTACGTAGAATTCCGTAAAAAAGCAGAAAAAAAAACTGTTTTAAAATATAAAAATGAAAAAACCTCTTAATTTTATTTATCTCATATAAATTTTAGTTACATTTCAATTATATTTATTCTTATTATTTATTATACTTTATGTTACAATTTTTTAGTAACATTTATGCTATTTTTAAACATATTTAATAAATCAAAATAAATGAATAAGTTACAATAAATATATATTATATATATATATATTATAGTATTTGTTTTAGTAATTAGTTATTTCAAAATAATATTTTAGTATTTTGCTTTGCAAATTATATTATAGTATCTTAATATTATTAAGATACATTTTTAGTAACCTTTAGTTTTATTGTAGAAACTAATTACAAAATGGGGAATTATCTCATATACTATTTTTTAACTTTTTTTCTTCTTTCAAATTTATGGTTTAGGTTGTTTCGGTAGTTGCTCCAGTAATTTCTATGTGGGTTGCTATGTAGATTTTGGTTGTGATTTAAGTTGTTTCATTAGTTGCTATGTGGGTTGCTATGTGAATTTCCGTAGAAATACAAAAAAAAAATTATTTTGAAGTGTAAAAATAATATATGGTGATTATATAATATACCCCTTAAAAGGGATGTACTGATGTACTCTCTACTTATTTCGGCATCCAAAAAAAAAACTTAATCTAATTTTTTTTTCATATTCATGTACGTTATAGTTATTTAAGATATCCTACAAAATTTTAAGAAATTCAAAAAAATTTACAATATAAAAAGTATTATTCAAACAGATTATTTTACATGCGTATAAAATAAAATAGTCACACGTGCAACACACTGTTTGAACCCTGTTTTTCGGCGTGTTAAACTTTTCCGAATTTTTTTAAATTTTACAGGATGTCTTAAATAACTATAATATACATTACCATAAGAAAAAAAATTGACTAAAAATTATTTACGATACTAAAACACATAGAGATAGCATCAGTACATTATAAAATTTTCCAATAATATAGATCTATGTATATAAGTGAATAAAAAAGAAAGAAATTTAGCAGAAAAAAAAAATAAAAAAGAAAGACGCTCAAACAAAAAAAAAAAAAAGCAAAACAGAAAATGTTTTTAGATTTTAGTGAAAACTTTATATTTACAAAAAAGAAAAATAAAATGAAATTATTTGTTGGATGCGGTGCACGCTCGCCTGGGTGAATTGACGGCATTCATAATGGGGAGGACGGTATTTGTGTTGCTATGCCACATTAACGTTATAATTGTAATTAATTTACCTATATTGTATATTAATGAAAAAATCCCTAATATTTATATCAATATATATGAAAGTCAGGTATAATATTGGACCCAACAGAACCACTCCATAACTAAATACATCGCTCATAGCTGTCACATGACCTGAAATTTTGTCACCAATATACACACATTAATAATATTATTATTAATTTATGAATCATGAGATCGATAATAATAATAATAATAATAATAATAATAATAATAATAAATAAAAATACGAAAGAGAAAAAGGGAAAAGATATTTCACCTTTGAAAATATGGTTGTCTAAGCTTCCCCGAGGCATGAATTCATAGACAATAAGCCTATGTTCATCTTCGCAACAATAACCGATCAAGTTTACAAGATGAGGGTGCTTTAATTGCCCAAGAAAATAAAAACGAAACATCTATATATATAAGCAATTTTGAATCACATAAAATAAACAATTGAATTGAATATTTTGGTGCATGATTTTATTATTAATTACCAGCCACTCCCGATGGCCTTGTTTGCCATCCAAATCGAGAACTTTAAGATTGAGCTTTCAAACCAGGCCTGACCTTGTCATCAAATAAACAGAGTACGTACCTTGTTGCTTTGAGCTTGAGTACGAGTTGGCCTTTTCGGAAGTCCGGTTGTAGAGGTCTCCAATTAATTTTTGTTACCAAGTTTCAGAATTTCGTAACCCTTTTCTCATCTCATCAATGATGAAAAGGGTTATGAAATTCTAAAACTTCATCACAAAAATTTGCTATTATTTTTTTCCAGCCATTACTGTTAATTACTGTTATTTATAATTAGGTTATATAGGATTATTAGGAAAAGAGATATTTATACGAAATCATAACCATTGTTCAAAAAATTAGAATATATATTATGAGAAATTGGTCTACTACGTATAATACTTCCATATATTAAAAAAGATATTTTAAAATATATCACAAAAAAATCTAATATTTTGTAAATATCTTTAATTATACGGAAAGTTATAAAATATACATTGTAGATTATTTTTAGAAATTTATGAAAATAGAGTAAAAAAATATTAAAAATTAACACAAACATAAAATAAAATAAATACTTAGAAAAATAAACAAAAACCCTGTAAACTTTAGGACACATTTATATGCACTCATAAAATTATAAATGTACTCTAATATTAAATAAAAATTATAATTATTTTAAAAATTTATATTTAATATTTTTTTTTTCAAATTTTCTTTTTCACATAATTTATTGTTAATTTCAATAATTATGTTAATTTGGATTTCAATCTTTTTTTTTTAAAAAAAAATAATGCATATTTTTTTATTTTTATTTTCAATAATTATGTAAATTTGGATTTCTTTTATTTTTAAAAATAATTATAGAAGATTTTTTATTTCATTCAGATTTTCATAAATATGATGCCAGGACCATAATATTTGAAAGGTACTTATAACCGTTAACAAACAGAAAGAAAAATGGATAAAAATCTCAAAATAAAAAAATTAATAATCATAATGAAACAAAAGAAAGACAACACTCCATTAAAGAATGTATGTTTATGTAATATTATTATGAGTAAATTGCACCAAAACTTCAATAGTCACTTTGCTAGCAATTAATTTCTAAAATCTAAATTTTGACGGTAAAAACTCCTTAAACCAAAATATTGTTAGCAAAATCCAACTTCTGTTTATCTCAGTGCCTTATTTGCCTATGACCAACTCCTAGGTCAACTACTATTACTATGTCACTCAAAATGTAATCAAATGGCATTTCCACGTGTGCATTATTGTACACGTGGTCTACCTACATTGGTCTACATACTATATTAATTTAAAAATTATTTTAAATTGAAAAATAAATTATAAGTTTTACAAATAAAAACTAATTAGAAAATTTATTACAAAATCCCACTCACTCAAATCGTCCCTGCCATGAAACCCAACTGAAGACACTCACAAAAATAACAATGCTATTATTTCCAGCCATTAATTATAGTTATTTGTTTCTCTTTAGTGGGTTTATATATATAGGCACTACGGAATATAATTTGGTAAATTAAGATTTAGGAATTAATATTACATTTCATTTTATTTTATATGTTAATATAAAGAGGTAAATCTTTTACTTTTATTAAATTAAACCACATAAATGATTAATTAATTAAGCGGTGGACCTTGGTATATTAAGGATTTAGAGCCGTCAGATCTCATATATATTTTAACTGTTGATAAAAAAGATATATATAAATATATAATTAGATATTAATTAAGAATAGGTTATATGTAAGTCGCCATATTAGAAGGAAGGTACGTACTGTGAAAAAACATGAATACGTAAAAAATAAATAAAGATTTTTTTTTAAAAAAAAATATTTGTAATTATATGAAATAATTAGTTTTTTTATGACAAAATTAAAATGATATATATTATTATTTTTTTGTCATTTTTAATTGGAGTTTTTAGACCATATACTTAAATTTTTAACTTTTTTATTTTTTTTATTGTGAGTTGGAATTATCTTTAAAAATACTGTGTAAAACTGTAAATTTTAGACTGTGTATTGTGTTAAGTTCTTACGGCTGTTCCACGGTTGTTTTTTAGTTGTTCTACTGTTGTTTAATTGTTCTATTTTATTGTTTTACGATTATTTTATAAAAAGATAGTATTTTTGTAAAACAATCGTGTGATGGTAAAATTGTAAACTTTTGTATAAAATCTAGTATTTTTTTGTAAAAATTCCTTTTTAATTGGCCATGGACTTAATTATTAGCAAACTGATCTTCTCCATCTCTCTCCCTCTCTCTCTCTCTCTCTCTCTCTCTCTCATAATCTCTCTCTCTCTCTCTGTAATTACAATCCCAAGTCTTTGAGAGATGGAGGGGTAACGAGTTTATTTACTTCGTTCTGAACCTTCCCACGGCAAGGCACTGGGTCACAGTTGAAGTCGACATAGAGCTGTGGAAAATTAATGTCTACGACTGTGATTCCAGCGTCTGTCATTGGACCGCCTTGGAACCCATCCTGAAGGTTTGGGCAGAACTGCTGCCCTCGCTAATCCTTGCAACCGGGGAATTTCCACATAACAACCAGATCATGGCGTTAGCTAACTGTGACATCACGGTGCTTCCAAAAATACACGCGACTCGAGCCACTCACGACTTAGTTCCGAAGTCAGCAACCAGGTACATAGCGATAAAAAAGTACTATAGTATTAAAATATGTTTTACGTTAGACTGACTTTACATTTTATTTTGCATTTAGTGGTGATTGTGGCGTGTATTGCATTGAGTATGTGGAGCATCTCATGATGCAGCGTGGATTGACCGATGTGACGCCAGACCGGATAGCTATGTTTCGTCAACGGTTGTGTGTCGATTTATTTTACCAAAATGTCGGCTGATTATATGTGTAATTATTGGGACATTGTATAATTTGTGTAATTAACATTACAGTTATGTATATATAGATTTTCTTTTCGTTCAAATTTTGATAATTATTCGTGGTTTCAAATATAAAATATCAATATTATTCAACAAAAATAACTATTAAACCTAAAAATAATTAAAATATTTGAAAAATATTCAACCTCAACAAAAATAACTATGACAAAATATGCATCATTACAATATATCAAATTTCCCAACGAATACGTACAAGACGCCTCAGATGCGGGCTTTGCATGTTGCTTTGTTGTGGCCTGAACTGCCACAGCGGCTGCAGTTTCGTGGTACAGAACCTTTTTTATCACCAGACGGGAAACGGTTCTCCCGTCTTCTTCCAGCGTTGCTTTTTCTTGGACGACCTACAGGCTTCTTTTCCACAGGTACCCCAACTTTCATATTCTTGATGTGTTCTGGGAGAACCCAATCATCCTCGTCACCAACAAGATTGATGGTATCATCGTAAATCTTCCTCCACGTTTCTTTTGAATAATAAGGTGAGCAAAGCGTGTACACACTTGTGTTCGTTTTCAATGCCGCGGCACATGCATGAAGGCAAGGGAGTTTCAATAACGTGAACACGCCGCAGGTGCATGTTCTTTCAACTAGATTCACATCACCACCTCTTTCACCGTTAGGTCCCCTACCAACGTTATACAAATTGGCTCCATTTCGTTGGACGCGCCTGTACCTTGCATTTTCATGAATTTTTGCCAAGTTTTTTTCGAAGAGCGTGGCCAAAGGGGTGGCACATTTGTCAGCATTTTCGAGGCGATCAGCGAACCACGATTGGAGTGTGAACCTGATAAATTCAACCAAAGTAGTTATTGGATATTTCCTGAACTCTTCTGTGACACTATTGAAGCTTTCGGCAGCGTTGCTCGTCATGATGTTGTATCTATCGCCCAAACAATAAGGGTGAGCCCACTTCTCAAACCCTATACTCTCCACATATGCAGCAATGGCCGGATTCATCTTTCTAAGCTTCTCGAACTCTCTATCGCATTCAGTCTTCGACCATGCGTAAGCAACATTATATATTTGGTTGTGAAAAGCATCAGTCTTGAATTTGGCGTTCACGTTCATAACAATGTGGTGATAGCATGCACAGTGGACTGCTTCGGGAAAAACGAGTTCAACAGCATGATCAATGCTTTGATGCCTATCTGACACAAACACTAAGTTCTCAACCACGCCAATTGCTACCCTCAACTTCTGTAAGAAATACGTCCAGGAGTCGTTATTCTCACTGTCAACGATACCATAAGCAACCGGCAACAATTGGTTGTTCGCATCGTATGCCACAGAAACTAACATTATACCGCCGTACTTCATCTTCAAGAAGGTGCCATCGATACTCAAAACAGGACGACAAAAAGAAAAGCCCCTTCTACATGCACCGAGTGATATAAAATAGTACTTGAACCGCTCATCCTCTAAGTACAAGTCAGTAATGGTACCTCGATTCTTCTGTTCCAGCATGTACAAGTACCCAGGAAGCTTCATGTATGAAAACTCAGGCGTACCCCTAGCATACGTAAGTCCCATCTCCCTGCACCTCCACGCCTTCACATAACTCATACTGATACCGTAGTTGTCAAACATGTCCCTCTGTATGTCTTTAGCCTTGTACTTAGTTCCGTCTTGGGTGTACTTCCCCTTAATAAGGTGGCCAACTACCCATGGTGCTGCTTGACGGTGATCTGAACGTCTCGCATTCAAGTTACATGTGTGTTCATTGTGAAATACAGTGACCTCAAAGTTGTCAGAATGCATCTTCTTCCTCCCCCTCAATCTCCATTTACAATCTGGAGCCTTGCATGTAACGTACAACACATCAGGGGATGACTTCTTCACCATCCACTCGAAATTGTTATTAAGTGCAAACCTACCCACAACTTGTCTCAGTTCTTCCTTGTTTTCATAAAAATTACCAAGCTCTATCACCCCTGCTTCCTTACTTTGTAAACAAGTAGTTAGCTCATGATTTTCCATTATATCTTCCTTTGTCCACATGGGAGCTTTGAACTTGGTACAAACTTCAAAAGAGGAGAACGTTGAGAACGTTGCATGACGAGCATGTTCTTCAGTTCTGCCTGGTCGACTACTGCTAGTTCCAGGTGTAGTGCGATTTTCACTACGAGGTTGTTGTTCTCGCTGTGTACCTTGGTTACTCGGTACACACTCTAACCTCAACAATGGTCCCGCTACGGGTTCATCGACTGCTAAATCATGCTCATCGTCCATATTCAAATCTACAATAGGATCGTTATTGTAGAAGGGTGTATCGAACTCTTCAAACTGATGAAATCCTGTCGCTTCTTGTTCTTGCCCTACATTGGTCGGAACATCAAAATTGGTCAGAACCTCTAAATTGGCCGGAACCTCCTCATTCACACCAATCCCAACATCTGTTTCGGGAACGCAAGACCCTACCACACTCCGAGGGAGAGGATTAGTAGGCGGCGTAGGCTCCGAATTCCCAACTTTTCTCACCTTGGTCACGAATAATGGCATAAACTCTGTATTTGACATTGTTGCCCTCATCTCTAAAAACGTTCTCAGTTGGCGTTCTCTCTTAATAACCTCTGGCGCAACCATTTTTCCCTTCATGTACAAGGAACAAATCTCCAACTTTAAATCATACGCTACCGGATCAACTTCCAACTCTTCATATAAAATTTGTCGCAGTTCTTGTAGGGTTGTCTCGGTTGTAACTGTCAACGTCAAGCTGCTATTTGCTTTGTAGATCCAATTATAATTCTCACATAACCAAACACCATCGTACGATACAACAAGGAACACTTTGTCTCCTGCAATTGCAAACCAAAAAAACAAGGTGAGTAAAGGAAAAAACACCCAAAAAAAAATAAAAATCGACATCCCATCGATATCAATAGACATAATGTCGAGAAGCACAACATCAGAAATTAGGGCACTGATTGTCGACATTGTGTCGACATATTATCGACATACAGTCGACAACAACACCAACCATGCTCGTCATCGACATAATATCGACATACCATCGACATTCAATCGACAATTAAAAACGGTTGCACATTTAATGTTAATAAATTTTACCTACGTTCCCAACAACCCTTCCCAACTGAAACGTTGCATGTCAGACACGTGTCCTATCGACAACATATCGACATGAAGTCGACATGGCGTCGACAAATGTGTTAGCAGTGACACTAAATTGGCATGTTGTCGACATGATGTCGACATAGTATCGACATTCAGTCGACAAATACACCATTTCATGCGTTTTCCCTGTACAGTTACACATTTAATGACCATTAAATTTTCATACATTCCCAACATGTTTACTGCTCTATAAAAGCAAATCCCTTTCTTATTCATAAGTGCTCTTGTCTTCTACTTCTCTCTTACTCTTAAAAATTTCTCTTATTCTCTTAAGTTCTAAATATGGCCCCAAGAAAGAACGGCAAATTCCCCATCTTAACTCCTGAAGAGCTGAAGCAGGAGCCTGATGTTGGCATAATTACTCCTGCAATGCAGAAAGTTTTGGACGCCGATCGAGCTTTCGAAAGAGAACGAAATCGTAACGAGTTCAGGTTCATGCAACTTGAAAGAGAATTTTGCAAAACTGGTGTATGGCCGGCTCCACCACCAGGGTTCCCCGAAGGATGCCGTCGTTGCAAACTAGGCATCTTTAACGGTAAACCGGTGAAGCCTGGAACATTATGCAAGTATTGCAAGGCTCACCCACAAGCCAAAGAATTTTAAAAAAAATAATTTCTTATGTTATGGCTTGTGGGGAGTTTTATTTAATGTTTATTTTTTTTTTATGAACTTTATTTTCTATTTTTTTTTATGTTTTTTTATGTTATTTTATGTTATGTTTTCTGTTTTTTATGTTTTCTTATGTTATGTTTTTTTTTATGTTTTTTAATTTTAATGTTATGTTATGTTTATGTTTAATTCACGGTTTTTTTATTTGCATCGATATTTTGTCGACAAAGTATCGACAACATCTAAAAAAAAGAAAAATGCATGTTGTCGACATTCTGTCGACAACTGTCGACAAAATGTCGACAAATAGTAAATACCATGTTGGTTGCATGATGTCGACAACATGTCGACATTATGTCGACATAACGTCGATAATGGTCGTCACTGACCTTCCCCTTTGTTATCATCGACAAACCATCGACATATCATCGATAACTCTGGAAAACCCAGAATTCGACTGAAAACCAGATCTGCCAGATCTCAACAATTTCAGACCAAAAAACAGCAGTTCCAACAATAAACACACATATAACAATTTTAAACTACATAAAGTCAAACAAAATGCTTAAAATACAACTTACCCATTATAATGGTGTAAGATTCTTGAGTGATGTTGTATTGTGCTTCGGTTTTCCACCAACACCCACCGAGAAAACAACCATTCAACAGCAAATAAAGAGAGTGGGACGGATAGAGGGAAATTTTTTGATAAATTTTTCAATTTTTTTCTAGAGAGAGAGAGTGGTGCACGAGAGAGAGGGAAGAGGGAAGAGAGAGAGAGAGAAATACCAATTTCAGATTTTAGCTTTTTCTTTTTTTTTTTTTTTTTGAAAAAAAGGGTAAAATGGGAAGTTTATGTAATTAATGGACTAAATTTGTACAAATTAAGGAAGGGTATAAATTTTTATATGGCTTGTATTATTAGGGTCAAAAATTGAAATTAGGCACTACGGAATATAATTTGGTAAATTAAGATTAGGAATTAATATTACATTTCATTTTATTTTATATGTTAATATAAAGAGGTAAATCTTTTACTTTTATTAAATTAAACCACATAAATGATTAATTAATTAAGCGGTGGACCTTGGTATATTAAGGATTTAGAGCCGTCAGATCTCATATATATTTTAACTGTTGATAAAAAAGATATATATAAATATATAATTAGATATTAATTAAGAATAGGTTATATGTAAGTCGCAATATTAGGAGTAAGGTACGTACTGTGAAAAAACATGAATACGTAAAAAATAAATAAAGATTTTTTTTTTTAAAAAAATATTTAGTTTTTTATGACAAAATTAAAATGATATATATTATTATTTTTTTGTCATTTTTAATTGGAGTTTTTAGACCATATACTTAAATTTTTAACTTTTTTATTTTTTTTACTGTGAGTTGGAATTATCTTTAAAAATACTGTGTAAAACTGTAAATTTTAGACTGTGTATTGTGTTAAGTTCTTACGGTTGTTCCACGGTTGTTTTTTAGTTGTTCTACTGTTGTTTAATTGTTCTATTTTATTGTTTTACGATTATTTTATAAAAAGATAGTATTTTGTAAAACAATCGTGTGATGGTAAAATTGTAAACTTTTGTATAAAATCTAGTATTTTTTTGTAAAAATTCCTTTTTAATTGGCCATGGACTTAATTACTAGCAAACTGATCTTCTCTCTCTCTCTCTCTCTCTCTCTCTCTCTCTCTCTCTCTCTCTCTCATTTTGCTGAATCAAAAACTGATTGGCCAAGCTTGTATTTATAAATAAATAAGTACTATTACAAGTTTGTTACTTTAGTAAACTAACAAATAAATAACTAATCTTTGTAACAGTCTATTTCTGTTACTCTATCATCCCCTCAAGTTGTACTGGTCTAGACCACGTGCTAACTTGTCTTTGAGGAAGTGAAATGAAGATACAAGTAAATATATCAGTTATTTGATTCATAGCGTCCAGATATCTTACATCTAGTTGGTTGGAAAGAACTTTATCTCGAACAAAATAAAGATCTATGTCAATATGCTTGGTTCTTGCATGAAATATTGGATTGGAAACCAAAGAATCAGCTCCCAAATTATCACACCACAAGATTGGACACTGAAGAATTGGTATTTTGAGTTCAATGAACAGAGATTGAATCCAAACCAGTTCAAAGGTGGCCAGAGCAAGGGCCCTATATTCAGATTCAATGCTTGATCGGGCAACCAATGTTTGTTTCTAGGAGCACCAACTGACCAAGTTACCTCCAAGGAAAATACAGTATCCTGATATGGACTTCTTATCATCATGACAACCTACCCAATCAGCATCAGTCTGCAACTCCATTTTGGAAGCTGGTGTGAAGACTAAACCAGTGTCCAATCTCCCTGCTAAATACCTTAGTGTTCTCTTGCAAGCACTACAATGTTCTGAAGTAGGAGCCTGAAGAAGCTGACTCAATTTATTAATAGGGAATGCTACATCGGGTCTAATCATTGTCAAACTTCTATACATTGTGGGATTTTGCATTGGAGTTCCTGTTTAAGATTACATCTTTATTGTGGAACACATGGGAGTTGGCTGGGGCTCGGAGTCACTAAGTTGAGTTTTCTGTAATAAGTCTCAAATGTACTTCTTTTGATTGAGATAAATGTTTTGGCCATCCCTGGTGACTTTAAAGCCTAGGAAGTACTTGACAGTTCCTAGAATTTTGAGTGCAAACTGGTTATGTAGAGCATAGATTATGTGTTGAACTTGGGATGGTTCTTCTCCTACGATGAGAATATCATCAACTTATATGAAAATAATGAGAAGCTTTTTTAGTGAAGAACATGTTGGTATCAGACTTACTGTTGTGAAAACCCCACTGCAACAACTGATTTTTGAGCTTGTCAAACCAGATTCTTGGTATTTGCTTAAGCCCATAAATGGCTTTATTTAATTTGCACACATGATGTTGATATTTCAAGGTTGATGAACCCTTGTGGTTCATGTTGGGAATTATTTTACCAGGATCTTAGATCTACTCACAAGTATGTTGTTTAAACACCCTAAATATGAACTTTCTAAAACGATAAATTAAACACATATAAAGTTAAGAAAACCTTACATTGATGCAGCGGAATTAATGTCTCCTTCCACTCAGATCTCTAACCCTTGAATCCTTTCTGTAGCAGAGTATAATCAAGATCTGAGCCCGAATGTCCTTCTTCTTCAAGTTTGATCCTTCACAGTCTTCCAATCTATGATTGAGTTACTGCTTGCTGTGTGTGGGCACTTACTCTTTCACTAGGGTCACGAAAAAGATGAAGGAAAAAGAGAGAGAGGTATTTCGACCAAGGTAGAAAGTGAGGGAAGGCTCAGTTTTTCTGAAGAGAGAAAATTCTGTCAGAAAGCTAATGAAAGCATGTTATGAGAGTGAGCCATCACTTTCTATTTATAGGAAACTACTAGGTTTAGGTTAGGATTTATTTGGCATTAAAATAATGAAAATATTAATTTGAAAAATCTATTTAAGTGGCCGGCCATATGGTGTTATTGGGCCTCACTTAATTTTGCAATTTTATCAAATTTTATCTCTATTTTCTCAAAAACGCCAACTTTCCAATTCTAACCTTTTAAATGCCAAAACTAATTATTTAATAACTAAAATAGATTATTAAATAATATTGTCATTTAATTTAATTATTAATTAGACATATTAAGTCTATTAATAAATAAATAAACTTAGAAAACTCTTTTCCTTACAATTTCACCCCTGCTTAGTGAAAATTCATAAAATTAGACATAGTCTAACTTTAGAATTATAATTGATCAATCACGAATCAATTAATGAGTCTTACAAGCAGAATGTTCTCAACTAGAATGGGGACCATGGATCTATATGCTGAGCTTCCAATAAGTGAACCAAATTTACCAAGTAAATTCCTACTTATTAATTCTTCGTTGAATCCACTCTTAGAACTTAGAATTGCACTCTCAGACTTATATAGAGCATATTGTATGTTTCACGATACCAATATACTATCTCATTTAACCATTGTTATAATCTTATTGTGATTTAAAGATCCTCTATATAGATGATTTACATCGAGATGGGATTTCTTTACCGTTCTCACCCCTCAATGTATTTTGCCCCTTAAAACACTTAGCTACCTGTAAATGGTGTTTAGTGATCTAATAATTAGTCAGTTAAACAAGAGCTCATCCATTTACTTCTATTTGCTAAGCTCGAAGGGAATCATCACTTGACTTCTATACACCAGTAGAAGCTATAGATTCCATATTTATGTTCAGCACTCCCACTCAATCATACTATCATGTTCTCGAAATATACGTACGGAATATATAATTTGGTAAATTAAGAATTTATATGTTAATATAAAGAAATAAATCTTTTATTTTTATTAATTAATTAAGCGGTGGACCTTGGTATATTAATGATTTAGAGTCGTCAGATCTCATATATATATTTTAAATGTTGATAAAAAAGATATATATAAATATGTAAGTCGCAATATTAGGAGGAAGGTACGTACTGTGAAAAACATGAATACGTAAAAAAAAAAAAATATTTAAAATATTTGTAATTATATGAAATATTAGCTTTTTTATGACAAAATTACAATGATATATATTATTAATTGGAGTTTTTACACCACATACTTAAATTTTTAATTTTTTTTATTTTTTTTACTGTGAGTTGGAATTATTTATTAAAAATATTCTGTCAAACTGTAAATTTTAGACTGTGTATTGTGTTAAGTTCTTACGGTTGTTCCACGGTTGTTTTTTAGTTGTTATACTGTTGTTTTAATTGTTTTATTTTATTGTTTACGGTTATTTTATAAAAAGATAGTATTTTTGTTAAAAAATCGTGTGACAGTAAAATTGTAAACTTTTGTATAAAATCCAGTATTTTTTTGTAAAAATTCCTTTTTAACTGGCCATGGACTTAACTTAATGACATTAATTATTAGCAAACTAATTAATTATTAGCAAACTGATCTTCTCCATCTCTCTCTCTCTCTCATTTTGCTCAATCAAAAACTGATTGGCCAAGCTTGTATTTATAAATAAACAAACTGTTATAAGTTTGTTACTTTAGTAAACTAACAAATAACAACTGTTAAAACTAATTTTTGTAACAATCTATTTCTGTTACTCTATCATCCCCTCAAGTTGTACTGGTCTAGACCACGTGCTAACTTGTCTTTAAGGAAGTGGAATGAAGATACAAGTAAATATATCAGCTATTTGATTCATAGAGTCCAGATATCTTACATCCAGTTGGTTGGAAAGAATTTTATCTCGAACAAAATAAAGATCTATGTCAATATGCTTGGTTCTTGCATGAAATATTGGATTGGAAGCCAAAGAATCAGCTCCCAAATTATCACACCACAAGATTGGACACTGAAGAATTGGTATGCTGAGCTCAATGAACAAAGATTGAATCCAAACCAGTTCAAAGGTGGCCAGAGCAAGGGCCCTATATTCAGATTCAGTGCTTGATCGGGCAACCAACGTTTGTTTCTAGGAGCACCAACTGACCAAGTTACCTCCAAGGAAAATACAGTATCCAGATGTGGACTTCTTATCATCATGACACCCTGCCCAATAAGCATCAGTCTACAACTCTGTTTTGGAAGCTGGTGTGAAGACTAAACCAGTGTCAATAAGTTTGAGGAGAACCTTCTCAAATTCCTCACCATCAGTCCATTCATGAATTGGTGTTCCTTGTTCATCTACATACATTTTGAATTGGTGTTGATCTCTGAAAAGTATTCTCTCACCCCAAAATGTTTCAATATTCTTTCGGTGGAGATTAAACTTGTATAATATTACAGAAATATTATGTATAATAAAGAACAAAAGGTATTCATGGAAAATAAAAGAAACAAAAGTAATGTTTTATTTATATATATATATACGTACCCAAGAGCATGGGCAGCCTTAATAGGAGGAACAACTCTAGGATGTATGGAGATTCGATTAAGAACTTGATCAGTAATCTCATCAATGGTTTTTCCTTATGAAGCTCCTTCTTCATTCTTTGCTGTTATATATTAAATTAAAATCTCACTTATTATGTATGTGAATCTCTAATAATAATTAAAAAAAAAAACGGACTCATTGGACCCCATGGTCCGACCATCGGACCTGGGCCTTTTTTTTTCATTTGATTTCAGAGAGAGGAAGAGAGAGGGGGTCAGATGGTCGGACCATGGGGTCTGATGGGTCCGATTGGTCGGACCCCATCGGACCCCATGGTCCGACCATCGGACCTGGGCCTTTTTTATTCATTCGATATCAGAGAGAGGAAGAGAGAGAGTGGGGCTGGGTCCGAGAGAGGGGGGCTGGGTCGGAGGTGGTCGGAGGTGGTGGAGGTGAGCTGTGGTGGTCCGAGAGAGGGGGCTGGTGGTGCGGTCGAAGAGATGCCAAGAGTGTGAGAGAGATAGATGCAGAGAGTTTGAGGGAGGAGAGAGAAAGGGTTTGAGTTATGAGGGGAGTATTTTTGGATTTTGAAAAATAGTCATATTTTTTGTAGTGTAAAATGTATTGGTTTTAAAAAAAAAAATTAAGTTTTTTAAGTATAGAAAATCAAATTTCCCTTTATTAATAACTATCAACATTTATCTTTGTAATAATTAATCACATATATGATAAATTTTTAATAATTATGCCACCAATATTACTAAAAAACATAAGGTTTTTTTCACAGGGAATAATAGAAAGTAAATTGTTTCTTGGACTAACAACTAACAAGAATACAAAATGCTTGTAGAAAAGATAAAAGTAACACAATTTATCAAAAAATAAAAAACTAAAAGTTATAAAACTATAAAGAAGGGCTAATTATTTCTATGAATTGAAATACATGAAGACGATTCTCATTCCAATAAAGACTTATATTATTAATAAAATTAGATAGCATGAAGCAAATAGATCTTATAGAGAAAACAAAAAAGAAAGATGGGTACAAAAGGCAAAAGAGAACATTACATGTCTTGGATTATAATATGCGCATTTCTAGCTTGGAGAGCAAAACATGGAATCCTAACAGTGATAAAAATAAAATAACATCTTTTTTTGCACTCTCTCTCAAACTGAACTCCAAGTCAAAGTAAAGATGACATAGTAGTTCCTGAAAAAGTAAGACATATTAATGCTTAATGTAAAGAGGCCTTGAGGCTACAACACTCTTAGTCCTCACCATGTTTAGTCCAAATAGAGCATAATCAAACATAAGATAACACTACCAAGCTATAATGCTAAAATCAAAGTTGTATTGAAGTGAAAATTCTAGGCTATTGTACAATATTTGATGATGGTTGTATATTATGGTGTATATTCTTCAAACACTTCTCCATCAATAGTTCTTCAAGTTGGCTGCTTATGATATAATTTTTTCTCTGAAATTTTCCTTAGTAACTTTTTATGTGTAGAAAGAGTTGAAACAATAATAAAAATCATAAAGAAAAATTATTATTATTCAAACATAACACTTCAATTAAAATAGAAAGAAATATAGATTTAATAGAAGTGTTTCATAGTCACAATTTGCTACATTCTTAATTAAAAGGAAATGTATATATTTCCCCTATTAATACAAATTAAGTTATGATATAAGATGTAAAGAATAATGTGAGTGAGGTAGCAATTAGCTGGCCAATTATAATATATAGCATCATCACGATGATTAATATGTATATATATTGAAATTTCGTATTTTAATATTCCCAGTTTAATTATTTAATTAAGTGATTAATTAAATGCGGAATAATGAAACTGGTACTGAAACAGTTTTTCCGTAGTTACAGAATACAACTCTGTAACTCCAGAGAAACCCAGAAAAACAAACAGTGCATAAAAGTAAAAACACACAAGATTTTTGTACGTAGTTTCAACAATCCTTTCAGATTATTACTAGTCCACACGGCCACGCCCAGAGATAAGATTCATTAGATCGGTATCAAAAATACAAAGTAATTGACTTATGCATAAATAGACTCCCTCTTATTGTATGCCGCAAGCTTGATGTATTCCACCTACTAACCGAATCTTGATAAAACTCCAAGAGCTCGAACTCCCTTCGATCACCTTGAAGAGTGCTTGAATCCTCCCGATTCAAGGCTTAAAGGCTATCTCCCGAAAGCCTATACAACCATCTCCCGAAGGTTGTGTGCTTGTATCATCCCGATGCAAGACTTCAAAAGCAATCTCCCAAAAGCTTGTAAAACCCTTCTCCCAATGGTGCACTGATGTTCTTCTTCGTTGTAGACTTGAATACAGACTCAAGACAATACAAACAACAAATAAACAGAGTAAGAGTAGAACAACTCTTCTCTACATAACAAAGACACTCTTTCCTACAGATTTGAATGTGAATGAAAGAGATACAAAACCTAGCTGCTATAAGATGTATTTATAATGAATATACATCTTATTGACAGCTTACATTCGGTCTGAACAAGACCTCAGCCCACTAGAAACTTCCCTAAAATAATTCTTCAATCAGTCTAGGAATTTCCGTTTCTGTACCTACAGAATCGTGGGCAGTAACTACAACTTTCCTTTTATAGAAAAGGAAAGTTTAGCTCCGGTTTTCTCTTCAAGAAATCTGATCTGAGAAAATGGGAAACTCAACACAGGATCAGATTATACAGCTGGTTAGATAAAAAAGAAATGGGTAACCAAACTTACCATTTTTACCTTTTTTCCAAAAATAGGAAAGCTAGACAACTTTCCTTCCAAGTTTGAATACACAAAATAGGAAACCATATTAAACACATACCAGCCGAAACTAATAGGAAATAATAAGATATTTCTGTCAATTAAATATGCCAAAAAACTTACAAAAATACTTATCTTTTGAGATTAAACGGTGCTTAATTACTTGCTAATGATCGTTCCTCCATTAGGGAGGATTACTCACTAAAACAATAGCTATGTAAAACCAACAATAGAGATCGAATGTCCTAATAATAATAAAGCTCATTATTTAATGAAAGTTGTATTTTCTTCTAATATTTATTTTAATCAATTTATTTTAAATATATATTTATTTAATTAAAATTTCCAATTTAGAATAAAAAATTCCAAATATAAATTTTAATTTAATATTTATAAATTATACTTAGATGGATATGAAAATAACGTAAATTATTTCCATCTTAGTAATAATTTCCAATAAATATTTAGAAAATTATTCAATTTAAGTTGTTTCAAAATTAATTTAAATTAATTTACAACTCAAATTTAATTTTCTATAAATATATTTGCATTTCGAAAAAAGAAGTGTATAAGAATACTGCTTTCGAAAATGCTTTAAAATAAAATAAAAATAAATCCTGAAAAAATTATTCTAATTTTATGTTGGCCCAAAATTAATTAATAAAATTAATTTAAAACAAAAAAAATATAATTTTCCTATTTAATTAAATATTAAAAAAAAAATTCAAATATTTAAGTGTTATGATCAAGAATCAACTTAAATATTAATTTTCTATTTAATTAAATACACTAGAAAAAAACTTCAAGTAAAACAGATAATAACTATCTAGGCTTTCATTAACTAATTAATTCAATTTATAATTATAATATATTTTAGTTCATTTATTTTAATTAATCATTAAATGAAAAAATCATTGATTTAAGTTGGTCCTAAATTAAAAAAAAATTACAACTTTAATCTATTTTTCAAATAAAATCCGAAATTTCTACATTAAAGAAATGCAATTTCGAAATTGTGGGAAAAAGATTAATAAAATAAAATAAAATATATTTTGAAAATTATTCAAACTTAAGTTATTCTGAATTAAAATTCTAAACTTAAAATAATTTCCAATTTTAATTAAATAACATGAAAATAACAATATTTAAGTATCATGATGAAAATCAACTTAGATATTGAAATTTTCAATTTAACTAAATGTATTAAATTCAAGAAATAAATAATTAAGTATAGAGGAAACTTAATTATTAATTCTAGTTTAATACTAGAAAAATATTCTAAACTTAGATTGTACCAAAATTAATTATTAAACAATTAATTTCACAATCAATGATATATTTTCCTATTTAATATTAGAAATAATAACTTGTAAAGAAATAACTATCTAGAATATATATCATTAACTAAGTGTTTTTCTAAAATTAACTTTAAAATATTAAAATAAAAAATAAATTTCGTATATTTTAAAAGTTAATTATGTTGCTAATTTAATTTTAATTAGGTTAGACTAATATAATTAACCTAATACAATTATTTAAATAAGGCAAATGGGCCTTCACAATTGGGGTAGTTCATGTGAGGGGGAGCTGGGTTCATTATGTCGTACCCACTTCTATTGGCCCCCAACTCTCACACAAGGCCCAAAAGAGAGGAATTTAACCTTTAAATAAATAATTGTTATTCATTGAATAAGCCCAAATCTAATTGGGCCTAAATAAAATTACTTATGTCAAATTTTATTTTAACTGTTGGGTTTTATGCCCTAAATAAAACTCATTTCATATAATCAGATTTACTTATTAATAAAGATCAGAAATAACATTTTATGTTGCATGGTTCACATGATTTATTTCATGATTATAGGTATATAATGTATGAATTCTTTTTAAGTCCAGAACATAGAGTTGGTTAAAGATTATAGTGTTGTCAGCACAGTGGAATATAATCTTTATTATATGTTCAAAAGTTGATTCCCTGATTTGTCAGAACACTGGATTTAGACTGACATGGTATAATCAGCGATAGGTATTCTTACACCTTGGAAAAGTGTTATGTCCTTTCCAGGACATTGGCAAAGTTTACCAGTATCGGATGCATGGAGTATGCATTGGAATGGACCGATATTGAACTTTGATTAGATATGTTGAACTTTGATTAGATCACATGATCGAAATCCTGATATGGTTAGGCTCAATTTCAAGAGTGTTATTCGTGTTCTTTGATTTGTTAGTTAAGCCTAGTTTTGTATCAGGGTGATACGTACATTTTGGGAACACGGTAATGCAATTGAGTGGGGGAGCGCTAACATAAATATGGAATCTATAGCTTCTATTTGGCAAATAGAAGTAAAGGATGATTTCCTTCGAGCTTAACCAAACGAAGATAAATGGTGGAGATCTCATTTCACTTAGGTGAAATATCATTTATACAGGGTTAAGTGTTTTAAGGATAAAATACATTGTAGGGTGTTACGGTAATTTAATCCTGTACAGTGTAAATCATCTATATAGAGGATCATTGATCACATTAGGGTTATAACAATGGATAACTGATGACGTGTCTATATCGTGGAACATATACAGCGTTTCTATATGACTGAGAGTGCAATTCCAAGTTCTAAGTGTGGATTCAATGAGGAATTAATAAGTTAGGGAATTTACTTGGTAAATTCGGTTCGACTTATTGGAAGCTCGGTTATATAGACCCATGGTCCCCATACTAGTTGAGGCCATACTGCTTGTAAGACTCAGTTAATTGATTTTAATTAATCAATTAAAATTCTAAAAGTTAGACTGTGTCTACTTTATGAATTTTCACTAAGCAAGGGCGAAATTGTAAAGAAAAGAGATTTTAGGTTTATTTATTAATTAAGATATTTTATATGTCTAAATTAATAAATATATTAAATGACAATGTTATTTAATAATCTATTTTAGTTATTAAATAATTAGAATTGGCATTTAAAAGGTGAAATTGGAAAATTGGCATTTTTGAGAAAATGGGAATGGAAAATAACAAAATAGGAAAGTTGCAAAGTGAGGCCCAATACCCTTTGTATGGCCGGCCCTTGCATAGGAAATTCCATTTGTAGTTTCCATTATTTTAATGCCATGCAATTCTAACCTAAACCTAGAGGGTTTTCTATAAATAGAAAGTGTTGGCTTGAGGAAACCATGACACACATCTTTGATCATTTTGGTTTCTCTCAGAAAAGCCTCACACGCCACCTTCTCTCTCTCTTTTCTTCTTTGTAATTTCGAAATGCTTGAGTGATGAGTAGTGCCCACACACATCAAGTGGTATCTCAATCATAGTATGGAAGACTATGGAAATTCTACATCAAAGAAGGAGAAAAGAAGATCCAGGTTCAGATCTTGGTGATGCTCTGCTACAGAAAGGAATCAAGGGCTAGAGATCTGAACGGAAGGAGTCATATTATTCCGCTGCACCCACTGTAAGGTTTTCTAACTTTATATGTGTTTATTTTCATTGTTTTAGAATTCATATTAGGTTGTTAATCCAACATACTTGTTAGTAAATCTAGATCCTGGTAAAATAATTTCCAACAATCGGCACCGAGCCATGGTAATGATTTACTTTCATGTAATATGAATTAAAACGATGATTGCATGTTTCTGTGTTGATTTGGATGGTTTCATGTTGGTTTATGTGCTTATGTGATGAATGTTTATGTTGTACGAAATTTTTCCATGAAATATATTTTTTCAATTTTTGAAAATATTTTATTTGGATTCCTTGTGAAAAATTAAGCAATTTTGTTTTTTACGGAACTCGATTCTGATAAAAATTGAGAAAGTTATGAATTTTAGAAAATCGAGATTTCGGGTATGCAAGGGTGCTCAATCGTGAGCACCAGGCACTCGGATGTGACTCCCATCCGCGCGCGTCCCTCGGTCGATCACCCTGCAGCTGACCGAGTTTTCTCGGTCAGGCAACCTGCAGGCGCCGAGCTTCCTCGGCGTGAGCACCCCATCCGCGCGCATGTGAGGCTGCTGGCAGCCTCCTGGGCTGCTGCATGCAGCCACTTTCCCAAAATTGCGATTTTCGGGATTTTTTTTTCCCAAAAATCCAATTTTTCCAAGGGATTGTTTCCCAAAATTCATTTTTCCAATTTTAAATATTTCTAAATTGAAATGTTTCCAAATTTAAATATTTTCAATTTGGAATTCTTTCCAATTTTAAATATTTCTATTTTGGATTGTTTCCAATTTTTAAATATTTCCTATTATGGTCAGTTTTAAAAATTTGTTAACTTCTTTAATATTTATTTGTTATTTAATTATAAGATTGGATATTTTGATATTTAAGATATTTTAAATTAAAAGATAGCATTGTCTTTTTATTTAAAATATTATATTAAAATTATCTTATATGGTAAATTAAATAATTAATAAATTTGAAATTAACATAGATATTTTTATAGATATACTTACCATAATGTTTTTCAAATTCAAAAATTTGTTATTTTGTTAAATATTTAATTATTTATAAATTATAAGTATAAAAATGATATTTTTTCTATATATATCATTTTTTTCCTTATTAGAAATTTATAAATCATATCTTAAATATTTAAATAACATAGATATTTTTGTAGAGATTTGAATATTGCTTAATTTGAGATATTTTGACATATAATTATGGTAATTATTATTTAACCAAATTTATTTTAAAATTGGTTTATTTTATTAAATTATAAGATCTGAAAGTGATATTGGAGATTCTTTCCTTTTAAATCATTGATCTTATTAGATATTTAATTTTATTTGATTCAAATAAACCTAGATATTTTAAAATTAGTTTCCTTTATTTGGTTAGTTTAAGAATAATAATTTAATTATATTACTATCTTGATTCACATCTGTTACATGGACAATGTTTGTTTATTTATATTGTTTATTCAAAACTTTTTAACAAACCTATTATTTATCTGATCTTAATTGCTATGATTAACTTGTTGACAAATCATGATCCATTGATCTGATTTTAATCATAGTCCAATTGACGATAGATCTTATAAATAATTTGTAACAGGTAAATTTTGTACTTCTTTCATCTGTGTAAACCTAGTAACATGATAGGGTCGATCCAAATCATTTGACCTGTGTGAGCCTATATGTTTGCTTTTGGGCTTAGATACATATAGGGAGCCCATTTAAGTTTTTACTAAGTAAATGGACTAGGTTGCTAAAATAAATTTTGACATAAGGAAATTTATTTAGGCCCAATTAGAGTTGGGCTTATTCAATGAATAACAATTGTTTATTTTAAGGTTAAATTCCTCTCTTTTGGGCCTTGTGTGAGAGTTGGGGGCCATAGAAGTGGGTACGACAAACTGAACCCAGCTCTCCCTCACATGAACTACCCAAATTGTGAAGGCCCATTTGCCTTATTTAAATAATTGTATTAGGTTAATTATATTAGTCTAACCTAATTAAAATTGAATTAGCAATATAATTAACTTTTAAAATATATGAAATTTATTTTTCATTGTAATATTTTAAAGTTAATTTTAGAAAAACACTTAGTCAATGATATATTCTAGATAGTTATTTCTAGTACTAGTTATTATTTCTAATATTAAATAGGAAAATATCATTGATTGTAAAATTAATTGTCTCATAATTAATTTTGGTACAATCTAAGTTTAGAATATTTTCCTAGTATTAAACTAGAATTAATAATTAAGTTTCCTCTTTACTTAATTATTTATTTCTTGAATTTAATACATTTAATTAAATTGAAAATTTCAATATCTAAGTTGATTTTCATCATGTTACTTTAATATTGTTATTTTCATGTTATTTAATTAAAGTTGAAAATTATTTTAAGTTTGGAATCTTATTTCAGAATAACTTAAGTTTGAATAATTTTCAGAATATATTTTATTTTATTTTATTAATCATTTCCCAAAATTTCGAAATTACATTTCTTTAATGTAGAAATTTCGAATTTTATTTGAAAAATAGATTAAAGTTGAAAATTATTTATTTAATTTTGGACCAACTTAAATAAGTGACTTTTTCATTTGATGGTTAATTAAAATAAATGAACTAAAATATATTATAATTAGAAATTGGATTAATTAGTCTATGAAAGTCTAGATAGATATTATCTGTTTTGCTTGAAGTATTTTTCTAGTGTATTTAATTAAATAGAAAATTAATATTTAAGTTGATTTTTAATCATGATACTTAAATATTTGAAATTTTTCTAAGATATTTAATTAAATAGGGAAATTATATTTTTTGTTGAAAATTAATTTTTATTAATTTTGGGCCACCATAAAATTAGAGTAATTTTCCAGGATTTATTTTATTTTATTTTAAAGCATTTTCGAAAATGCAATATATATTTATAGAAAATTAAATTTGAGTTGTAAATTAATTCAAATTAATTTTGAAACAACTTAAATTGAATAATTTTCTAAATATTTATGGAAATTATTACTAAGATGGAAATAATTCACGTTATTTATCTATCTAAGTATAATTTATAAATATTAAATTAAAATTTATATTTGGAATTTTTCATTCTAAATTAGAAATTTTAATTAAATAAATATATATTTAAAATAAATGGATTAAAATAAATATTAGAATAAAATACAAACCCTTCATTAAATAATGAGCTTTATTATAAGGATATTCGATCTCCATTGTTGGTCTTACATAGCTATTGTTCTAGTGAGTAATCCTCCCTAATGGAGGAACGTTCATTAGCAAGTTAGCACCGTTTAATCTCGAAAGATAAGTAATCTTGTAAGTTTTTTATATAGTTTATGACCACCCTAATGGTGGCGACTGTATAAGACTTGCAAGAATATGAAACAATGGTGGAAGCTCATAAGATAGAATAGCCTTGACTCTCACCTAAACGGGACAACGCGGATTCAAATCTTGACCGAATAAAAGGGTGCTAGAATGTTTGACATTTTAGATGAGCTGACAACTCTATTCAATGGATGATAGCTTTGACTCTCGCCTAAACGGGACACTGATATCAGTTTGTTGAAAACCTTAGAAATTATTTAGGATTGTATGTTTTAGTATTTTCACTTGTCATTCCTACTTGCTATGTGCTTCATAATTTCTGAATTGTGTATGAATTTGTATTGAACAATGTTATTTTGTGTTGTTAAATTGTAGTTTAATTTCGAATCTTCATTGTTGGTCTAACTTGATTTGTTTTTCTAATGAGATGAATCCCTAATGGATTTTCACCATTAGACTAACATAGTAGTGTTAGATCTCGAAAGATAAATATTGTATATGCAACATCTAGCTGTTCATCAATTGATGACACCTCAGACTAGTGTTTTACAATATGAAACAAGAAGATTGTATAAATAAGATTACTTTGACTCTCGCTAATCGGAGCATCGTTGGATTCTTATTTAAAACGAAATTATCCTAATTCCTCTTAGCTTATTCATTTCGAATTAGCTTAATGACATATCATTGGATGAATGGTCTATAAATCATATAAAGTCTTATTTTCTCTTAAGAAATTAGATGACGCATATGATTATATTCCCGGAATTCTATCCCTAAATGATATAAATCCTCAATCTTAGATATCTCCTACTTGTATAGGCAAATCATAGAGTTAGATTAGTAGTGGTGGTCCAAGAGAGAATTACTAATTATACAGTTACACTTTCACAAGTGTTTAATAACCATTTTCTTTCAATGGATTCAAACTGTATGAGTTTAGTATTCTGTGACCAGAATCCACTTGCACTATTCTAAGAACTCTTTGATGTTGATGTAACTTAAGTCATCAAAAGATACAACCACATATTTTATAAATCTAAGGCATTTGTATCTTGTTCATAGTGGTTTTGACAAGATCATTCTCTGCAAAGAGTTAATATGCCTATATCCACTGAAAGTAATTTCATCTCATTCGCAGATGGATGTACATTCAGGGGTGGATATGAGTTTTCGTTGTATTCTTAAAACGATCACTCTAGATTTTACCTTACGCAAAAGAAATTTGAAATGTTTAAAAAATTTCATGAATTTCTAGCAATGGTGAAGGTAAGTAGTTAAAGATCTTGCGAACTGATAGGGGTGGAGAAAAAGTTAGTAGATATGCAGTTCAAAGATCATTGATTTGATTTTGAATAATATCCAAACTTACCTCCCCAGAAATTCGAGTTGCATATTGATGATTAGTTACTAGTCGTTGCCTAAATCCTTCTATGGAAATAAAATTTCAGAATGATGTAATGATTGTATACTTAATGTAAATCATTACTAGATTCATGGATGACCTAATCGAAATCTTAAGAAAAGCTAGAACTGCTAACCTTGGTTTGCATGTTTGTTAGCTATTCTAAGTGAATAGGGGTGGAGCATCCCATAGTCATTAGACAGGAAAGTGTTTGTTTAAACAAATACTAATTTTCTAAGAAAATGACTAAGTCTGAAAATAAAGTAGCAAATAAAGGAGATATTTTTTCTTGATTCCAAAAGTGTTCTATCATCTTATTTTACAAGATGATCCCACTGCCTCTGTTGTCTTAACACAACTGAAGAGGTCTATACCATTTAGTTTTCTTTGACATAGTTCACGGTACCTTGTTGTAGTGGGAGAGTTTCTAGGAACTCACCTTCTTATGACTTGGAAGACACTAGTGATTAAAATCCATTGTAAGTTTAAACAAGTAATGGATTGTCAAGATAAGAAACCAAGAAGTAAGCCAAGAGAACTATGGTTTGATCCATTCACATGGAATAACCTAAAGTTTTCTGTTACAAGGACATGAAAGGAAATTTTCGTTAATAAGTCTATTCAATGGACTTAACAAAACTTCCTGTTCCTAGTATTGTAGGTTTGATTTTATCTAAACCTATGGCTTGTGGTATACCTGGTAATTACTTACTCTAATGCAAGCATGAGATGCTGATGCATTTTCTTTCCAATGGAAATCTATAGAAGCTTCACAACTTCTTAGACATAGATTTTATTTATCTAAGGAAAAGTCTCAACTATTCCAGAGAAGATAAAGCCATGAAAGAATTTCTTAAATCAACAGTAAGAGGTCTTAGATATGCTTTAGTATGCCGTAGACCAGACACCTGCTGTTGAGTGGGAGTAATGAGTAAGTATCAGATTAATCAAGGAGAGGAACATTGGAAGACAATCAAGTAAATCTTAAGATTAAGAAGAGGACCTATATGTTAGTCAATAAGGGTGGTTTTGAAACTCTTAGACTACACCACATCAGATTTCAAGACTTGCCTTTGTGCTAGAAAGTCTGCTGATGAGATGGTGATTACTTTGGGGGTGGAGTAGTGATTTTGGAGAAGTGTAAAAACCTATCTGAAATCTCTTGGTCTACCAGAGAGAGACTGAATGTTAAAAGTTGCAGGAAAGATACTTATTCAGTCTAAGGAAAGTTCTATACATTTGTGGCAGTGTTCCAACTTGCCTTAACTACTAGGGTTACTTCCTGAATAACGAAAGAGTAGTTGCCCAAAAGTATAGAATCCAGTATCCCAAATGAGTAAACATATAGAGAGGAATTTCACATTATCAAGGATTTTGTGATTAAGGAAGAGTAATAGTGGAGAAGAGGTTGTGTTTAATTCAACCTATCAGATCCTATTACGAGGAGTTTATTACTATTACACTTGATTGGTATATCAAGGTGTTAATGATTATTTGAAATGCACTTTTTGTTTTATATTAGTGCAAGTGGGAGTTTGTTGGGTTTTATGCCCTAAATAAAACTCATTTCATATAATCAAATTTACTTATTAATAAAGATCAGAAATAACATTTTATGTTGCATGGTTCACATGATTTATTTCATGATTATAGGTATATAATGTACGAATTCTTTTTAAGTCCAGAACATATGAGTTGGTTAAAGATTATAGTGTTGTCAGCACAGTGGAATATAATCTTTATTATATGTTCAAAAGTTGATTCCCTGATTTGTCAGAACACTGGATTTAGACTGACATGGTATAATCAGCGATAGGTATTCTTACACATTGGAAAAGTGTTATGTCCTTTCCAGGACATTGGCAAAGTTTACCAGTATCGGATGCATGGAGTATGCATTGGAATGGACCGATATTGAACTTTGATTAGATATGTTGAAATTTACCGTAATATCTATTCAATTCAATATCACCTGTTGATCCTAGATCACATGATCGAAATCCTGATATGGTTAGGCTCAATTTCAAGAGTGTTATTCGTATTCTTTGATTTGTTAGTTAAGCCTAGTTTTGTATCAGGGTGATACGTACATTTTGGGAACACGATAATGCAATTGAGTGGGGGAGCGCTAACATAAATATGGAATCTATAGCTTCTATTTGGCAAATAAAAGTAAAGGATGATTTCCTTCGAGCTTAACCAAACGAAGATAAATGGTGGAGATCTCATTTCACTTAGGTGAAATATCATTTATACAGGGTTAAGTGTTTTAAGGATAAAATACATTGTAGGGTGTTACGGTAATTTAATCCTATACAGTGTAAATCATCTATATAGAGGATCATTGATCACATTAGGGTTATAACAATGGATAACTGATGACGTGTCTATATCGTGGAACATATAGAGCGTTTCTATATGACTGAGAGTGCAATTCCAAGTTCTAAGTGTGGATTCAATGAGGAATTAATAAGTTAGGGAATTTACTTGGTAAATTCGGTTCGACTTATTGGAAGTTCGGTTATATAGACCCATGGTCCCCATACTAGTTGAGGCCATACTGCTTGTAAGACTCAGTTAATTGATTTTAATTAATCAATTAAAATTCTAAAAGTTAGACTATGTCTACTTTATGAATTTTCACTAAGCAAGGGCGAAATTGTAAAGAAAAGAGATTTTAGGTTTATTTATTAATTAAGATATTTTATATGTCTAAATTAATAAATATATTAAATGACAATATTATTTAATAATCTATTTTAGTTATTAAATAATTAGAATTGGCATTTAAAAGGTGAAATTGGAAAATTGGCATTTTTGAGAAAATGGGAATGGAAAATAACAAAATGGGAAAGTTGCAAAGTGAGGCCCAATACCCTTTGTATGGCCGGCCCTTGCATAGAAAATTCTATTTGTAGTTTCCATTATTTTAATGCCATGCAATTCTAACCTAAACCTAGAGGGTTTTCTATAAATAGAAAGTGTTGGCTTGAGGAAACCATGACACACATCTTTGATCATTTTGGTTTCTCTCAGAAAAGCCTCACACGCCACCTTCTCTCTCTCTTTTCTTCTTTGTAATTTCGAAATGCTTGAGTGATGAGTAGTGCCCACACACATCAAGTGGTATCTCAATCATAGTATGGAAGACTATGGAAATTCTACATCAAAGAAGGAGAAAAGAAGATCCAGGTTCAGATCTTGGTGATGCTCTGCTACAGAAAGGAATCAAGGGCTAGAGATCTGAACGGAAGGAGTCATATTATTCCGCTGCACCCACTGTAAGGTTTTCTAACTTTATATGTGTTTATTTTCATTGTTTTAGAATTCATATTAGGTTGTTAATCCAACATACTTGTTAGTAAATCTAGATCCTGGTAAAATAATTTCCAACATTAACAACCTAGTCCATTTACTTAGTAAAACTTAAATGGGCTTCATATATGTATCTAAGCCCAATAGCAAACATATAGGCTCACACAGGTCAAATGATTTGGATGGGCCCTATCATGTTATTAGGTTTACACAGATGAAAGAAGTACAAAATTTACCTGTTACAAATTATTTATAAGATCTATTGACAATTGGACTATGATTAAAATCAGATCATTGGATCTGTCAACAAGTTAATCATAGCAATTTAGATCAAATAAATAGGTTTGTTAAAAAAAATTTGAATAAACAATATAAATAAATAAACAAACTTTGTCCATGTAACACATGTGAAATAAGATAATAATATAATTAAATTATTATTCTTAAACTAACCAACTTAATTTTTGAAAATTTAGGGTTATTAAAACAAACCTTAAAATCTCAAAATAAAGGAAACTAATTTTAAAATATTTAGGTTTATTTGAATCAAATTAAATTAAATATCAAATAAGATCAATGATTTGAAAGAAAGAATCTTCAATATCACTTTCAGATCTTATAATTTAATAAAATAAACCAATTTTAAAATAGATTTGGTTAGATAATTATTATTTTAGGAATTATTGCGGAAGAGACAATGTAACATGAAAAGAGTTTATTTGATTGAATTGAATGAATACATTACAGAGAAGTAAAGTGTATATATACACAGCTAAAGGTCAGTCAAAGAAGTCCCACCAAAATAATAGGACAACCACAACTAATCTAACTACCCAAACTAAGGGACAACTAACAACCTAAACTAATATAACTGCCTTAACTAACTCAACAGTAATAACAAGGCTAAGTGTTGTATAGGCAGAAACAGAGGACAAACAGAATACATATAATTCTTGTTACTCCCCCCCCCCCTCAAGATGGATCATAAATGTCATGGATGGCCATCTTGGATAAATGGCAGTTGAGAGTGGTAGAAAGGAGAGGTTTTGTAAAGGCATCTGCAAGTTGAAGGTTGCTGCTAATAGGTATGAGTCGGATGGTGGAGTTGGCAATTTTCTCACGAATGAAGTGACAGTCTAGCTCGATGTGTTTGGTTCGTTCGTGAAAAGTGGGATTGTTGGCTATTGTTAGGTTATAATTAGCCTATGTTTCGGGTCTTTAAGTTAGCATTATCTCGTCTATTGGTGTCTTTTGGAGCAGTTTTACGCTTGATTTTCATTATTTCAGGTTCCTGGGGTGTTAAAGTTCGAATTCAGTCAAATGGCGAAAAACTTGGACAAACTTGGAAAAAAATTGGAAAATTCGGCTCCAGACGCATCAGTAGTCGCGACCTCCAGAGAGCCAGGTCGCAACAGGGTCGCGACTTCGAGAACTGGCAGAAACTCAGTTTTTCGAGTTTTGCCTTTAGTCGCGACCAGCTTAAATGCTAGTCGCGACTTGGTACGGAAATCGCAGATTTGACCTAATTTCGATTTTTATCTCAATTGGAGGAACACTTCTCATTCCTATATAAGGAATACGACATTGAAGGTCCAGGCAAGCAGAAATAGACCTAAATAGTGGATGCAAGTGGAGAGGAAGCTATCTTGAAGACCCGGAGCGATATCACCTTCTAGTTTCTTTCTTTTACCCTTAATTTCTTCTTTATGTTTGTTTTTGTTTCTGAATTAATCATGGATGTTTTTAGAGTTATTTTGAACGAAATTTCCCAATAAGGGAGGATGATGAATGTTGTTTAAGTTTATGCCTAGTTAATAAATAATTGCCATTCCTTCATCTTATGTGTGAATACTATCTATATTTGTGTTTAATTTCATGTGCAAGCTTGATCACCTTTTACATGTTTAAAGATCTCAATTCGAAATCTGAAAAGTGAGAATTGAGAATGCTAAAATTTGGATAGTCTAGGTTTTGATGTGAAACAAAAGTATTTACATAGCCTCAGTGACGAATAGATTATTGCTTAATGCTGATTTTGTGTTGATTTAATTAAGAAGTTAATTAGAGAACATATTATTTAGAACCTAAAAGATCTGAAAAGAGTTAGGTTAATTCATAATCTGTCATTCACATTAAGATAAGGATAGCAATTAGGTATTAACATTGGTAACTTATCAACAGGATTCACCTCCCTAATCTCTCATCTTGATTAATCGTCGTATATTCTTTTTAATTTTCTGAGTTATTTTCTTTAACTTGAAAAAATATTGTTTTTACCAGATAGAATCATAATTATAGTTTAGTAGTACTTAATCCAATTCTCTGTGGTTCGACCTCACTTGCGTGAGATACTACTTGATTGTGTATACTTGCGTAGTAACCATAAAATTTCGTAACAGCTATGTGAATGGCTGATTGGTTGTCACAGTAAATAAAAGCTGGTGTTGGTTGGGCAATGTGAAGATCGGTGAGAAGGTATTGAATCCAAGTCATCTCGCTAGTGGTGGCTGCGAGAGCACGATACTCGGCCTCAGCGGAGCTTTTAGAAACAGTAGCTTGCTTCTTGGTTTTCCAGGAAATGAGGCAATCCCCTATAAAAATACAAAAACCGGTGGTAGATCGCCGAGTGGTGGGACAAGTGGCCCAATCAGAATCGGAGAAGCCGCGGAGATGAAGAGAAGAATCGGTGGAGTAGAAAATTCCTTGGCCAGGTGAACCTTTTAAGTATCGAAGGAGATGGTGAAGGGCTGTCAAGTGTGGCGTGCGAGGGCATGACATGAATTGACTAAGTGTGTTGACAGCAAATGTAATATTTGGCCGTGAGAGAGTTAAGTAGAGTAAGCGACCAATGAGTTGTCTGTAATTGGAAGGATTGTCTAAGATGTCTCCTTCGGTATCATCTAATCTTTGTCTTGGATCCATAGGAGCCTTGGCAGGCTTGCTACTAGTATAACCGGTGTCATGAAGGAGTTGTAAGGTGTATTTCCTTTGAGACAAAAATAGACCAGTCTTGGCTCGGGCAATCTCAAAGCCAAGGAAATATTTGAGGGGACCCAAAGTTTTTAGTCTAAATCTGGCTTGTAGAGAATCTTGTAAAGCATGAAGAGTGTCAATGTTGGGTCCGGCTATGATAATATCGTCTACATAGACTAAGAGAGCAATAAAGGTTTTATGTGATCCCTTTGTGAAGAGCGTGTAGTCAGCTTGGCATTGAGTAAAGCCTTCTTGTAAGAGAGCGTCAGTGAGCTTTTTATACCATTGCTGCGAGGATTGGCGAAGACCATAAATCGATTTGTGTAGCTTGCAGGCAAGGTTGTTCCCTCTGACAGAAGATGGAAGTGTGAGTCCGGGTGGAATTTCCATATAAACTTTCTCTTCTAAATCACCATTTAGAAATGCGTTGTTGATGTCGAGTTGTAATGTGTGCCATTGTTTGATGGTGACAATGGCCAAGAGAAGCTTGAAGGTAACCATTTTGGCTACGGGGGAGAAGGTGTCGAAGAAGTCCAATCCTTCTTGTTGTGTGTAACCTTGAGCGACTAATCGAGCTTTGAGACGCTCCACACTAACATCACTGTTGTATTTTATTTTATAGACCCATCGACACCCGATTGCTCGTTTACCAGGAGGAAGTGGTACTACTGTCCAAGTATTGTTGGTAATTAGTGCTAAGAGTTCATCATCCATTGCTTGTAACCATCGTTTGAATTGGATCGCTTGCTTGTAGCTTTGAGGTTCAAATTCGGCTGTAACTGCAAGGATAAATGCCTTGTAAGTTTTTGAAAGTTTAGAGTATGAAATAAATTTTGAAATTGGATAAGCAGTATTGGATTTATCCTGTAACAAATTATAGCATTCAAAATCTTGTAGACAGCTAGGTTGTTTGGAAACTCTTGTAGATCTTCTTGGTAAAGTAGGAGGTTGAGATGGTGAATTTGGTTGTTGCTGAATTGGAGCAGGATCTGCAATATAGTCCTGCTGGTTTGAAGTTGCAGGTTGTTCTGTAGCAGATCGTTCCTGAGCAGGATCAAGTTCATCCTGCAAAAACGAGTTAGGAGAAATAGTGCTTGTTTCTAGTGTGTGATAATCCGTGATGTGTGTGCGAGTAACATGTGAAGTAGGAAGAACAAGGGGTGAGAAGGGATCAATTGTATGAGGGGTAGTATTAAGTTTGTGAAATGGATATACATTTTCGTGAAAAATCACATTTCTTGAAACAAATATTTGTTGAGTGTTTAAGTCATACAATTTATACCCTTTGATACCTCGCGGATAGCCAAGAAAAACACATGTTCTTGCTCTTGGTTCGAATTTGGTTCGGTGTGCAATGATAGTAGAAGCAAAGGCCAAACATCCAAAACATTTGAGATCATTATAATCGGGTTTCTTACCAAATAAGATCTCATAAGGCGTTCGCTTTTGTAAGTTTGGTGTAGGCGTTCGATTAATCAAGAAGACTGCTGTTAATAAGCACTCAGTTCAGTATTTGATAGGGACTTTGGACTGGAAAAATAAAGATCTAGCAACATTAAGGAGGTGCTGATGCTTTCGCTCAGCCACAGCGTTTTGTTTGAGGGTTTCAATGCATGTATAATCATGCAATATCCCATGTTTAGCAAACAAGTCTTTGAAAGTAAGTTCAGGGGCATTATCAGACCTGAATCGCTTAAAAATGCAATTGTATTGCGTTTGCAAATAAGAAATAAACTCTGGTATTATCGAAAGCACATCCGATTTGTGTTTGAGAAGATAAACCCAAGTGAATCTTGAGTGGTCATCAACTAAAGTCAAAAAATATCTGTGGTTAGTGTGAGAAGCAACATGATAAGGGCCCCAAATATCACAGTGTATAAGATCAAAACAATGAGAAGTAAAGTTTGCATTATTAGGAAAGGAGAGCCTTCTTTGTTTAGCTAAAGGACAAATGTAACAAGGCTCATTATTATGAAAATTCTTAGTATTACAATGCAAAGTATCTTGAAGTAAATCTAAGTGTTTATTTGATAAATGTCCTAATCGTTTGTGCCAAACTTCAGCAGAGGTGAAGGCATTGATGGAAACGTTATTGATATCCAAAACATAGAGACCATTATCCCAATCACCTTTGCCAATCATCTTCTTGGTTTGTGATTCCTGTATGTAAAATTAATCAGCATAGAACTTAATAGAATGGTTATCATCTTGGGTTAAACAGCTGACAGAAATAATGTTAAATTTAAAAAAAGGAACATACAACACATCACGAAGAGTCATATGTTTGCCAAGACAAACATTACCACTCTTATTCACAATCAGATGTTCATTATTAGGTAAAAACAGTTTGGTTGGTTGAATAGGATGAAGACTTTGGAAAGATTTTATATCAGCGCATATGTGTCTATTTGCACCAGAGTCAATGATCCACGAATTAGCTTCAGGTAAAAGAGAGTAGTTTGTCAAGATCATACCTGACTTACCTGTCGACGGTCCTGGATCAGTGGGGTGCTGACTGCAATTCTCGGCAGCAAGAAGACTCAGCAATTGCTGATATTGAGTTAGAGTTAATTTGGGCAACACAACATTGTTTTCATTGGTACTGGAACCGGTCTCATTTGCAGTGTGGAATTGATTTGCTGCTGCATCTTTCAACTTACTAGTTTTGTTGTATCCCGGTGGATAACCGTGTATTTTGTAGCACTTTTCTATTGTATGACCATGCATGTTGCAGTGTGTGCAAAAGGGCCTGCCACGTTTTGGTGCTTGGTTCTTCGAACCATCTGGTTTTCCTGCATTCTTTTCTCCTTGAAAAGAAAATGCCATATTTCCATTTGGATCCGAAGACACATTTTGTCCTCCCCTTTGATTTTCTTCCTGAGAAACCAAGTGAAAGACTCTATTAATTTCAGGTAAAGGGTCCATGACAAGGATATTACCTCTGACTTGGGCGTAAAAATCAGATAGCCCCATGAGAAACGACATGATGTACTCCATGTTATAATGGTCTTGCAACTTCTTGACTCCACCACATGAGCATCCATTACAAGTGCAGCTAGGCCTGAAATTGGTTAATTGTTCCCAAACAGTTTTCAGTTTAGTGAAGTACATGCTCACGGTTTGACTTTCTTGTTTCAAGTTCATCAAGTTTTTCTGAGGTTATAGATATGAGCACCATTTCTTTGTTGGAATCTCACTTTGAGATCGTTCCAAATAGCGGAGGCCGATTCATCATACAAAATACTAGAAGAAATTTCCTTAGAAACCGAGTTAATGATCCAAGAAATCACAATGTTGTTATTTCGAATCCAAGCATTGTAAAGAACATGATTAGAAATAGGGGGTTTAGAGATAGAACCGTTCAAGAAGCCAAGCTTGTTCTTGACAGAAATGGCTAACTCCATCGCACGAATCCAAGCAACATAGTTGTCTTGACCAGTCAGCAGCTGAGATACCAATATATTTCCAGGATTATCACCATGATGCAGAAAATATGGATCTAAGGGGTCTTCAATTTGACTTCTTGATCTGGTCAGTTGAGTGTTGCCTCCTACATCGGCCAATTGACTTTGATTTTCGCCATTGTTGGACTGGATTGAGGTTCCATCATCGGTTCTCGTTTCTTGGTCATTATTCGACATGATAGGAGAATAAGAGAAGAACAGAAAAGAAGAAGAAAGATGAATGTCGATGAAGAATTCACGTAAGAAAGGAATTCATCAATGCAGATGGTGATCTTTGCCGGAGAAGAAGAGATCGAACACGGCGAGAAGAAGCTGAGTGAAATCAAAATCGAAAGGAAGCATTTCTTCCTTGCTCTGATACCATATTGCGGAAGAGACAATGTAACATGAAAAGAGTTTATTTGATTGAATTGAATGAATACATTAAAGAGAAGTAAAGTGTATATATACACAGCTAAAGGTCGGTCAAAGAAGTCCCACCGAAATAATAGGACAACCACAACTAATCTAACTACCCAAACTAAGGGACAACTAACAACCTAAACTAATATAACTGCCTCAACTAACTCAACACTAATAACAAGGCTAAGTGTTGTATAGGCAGAAACAGAGGACAAACAGAAGACATATAATTCTTGTTAGAAATAAAATAATAAATAAATAATAATTACCATAATTATATGTCAAAATATCCCAAATTAAGCAATATTCAAATTTCTACAAAAATATCTAAGTTATTTAAATATTTAAGATATGATTTGTAAATTTCCAATAAGAAAGAAAATGATATGTATAGAAAAATATAATTTTTAAAATTATAATTTATAAATAATTAAATATTTAACAAAATAACAAATTTTGAATTTGAAAATATTATAGTAAGTGTATCTATAAAAATATCTATGTTAATTTCAAACTTATTAATTATTTAATTGGTGATATAAGATAATTTTAATATAATATTTTAAATAAAAAGACAAGGGTATCTTTTAATTTAAAATATGTTAAATATCAAAATATTTAATCTTATAATTAAATAATATATAAATATTAAAGAAGTTAACAAATTTTTAAATCTTACCATAATTGGAAATATTTAAAATTAGAAATATTTCAAAAAAGAATATTTAAAATTGGAAGAATTTAAAATTGGAAAAATTAAATTTTGGGAAACAATCTCAAAAGTCGGATTTTTGGGGAAATATCACACAAAATCGCAATGGTGGGTTGGCTGCCAGGAGGGTGCACCTGCAGCCCCAAACACACGCGGAAGGGAGGCTTTGCAGGGTCAGGCGCTGAGTTTTCTCGGTAGGTGCAAAATCCGTGTGGGCGGAGGTGCAGGGTGCGTGACCGATGCTTACGCGCGCGGATGCCTGGCTTGTTCGAGTGCCTGGTGCACTCGATGCACCCACTCGACAGCCATGGCTCCCAAATTTCAAAAATTCATAACTTTTCCAATTTTTATCGGAATCGAGTTCCGTAAAAACAAAAATTGCTTAATTTTTCACAAGGAATCCAAATAAAATATTTTTAGTAAAATCCCACTTCTGTTTATCTCAGTGCCCTATTTGCCTATGACCAAGTGCCAGGTCAACTCCTATTACTATGTCACTCAAAATGTAATTAAATGGCATTTCCACGTGTGCAACTGAATGCAGATTGGAACCATTGTTTTTTCCAGTCGACACCCACGACATTCATTCCTCACCATTGAACTCTCCTCAATTTCTTCTACCAAATTTCAGTTCACTATATAAAAAAAAAAAATTCTTACTTTTAGTTACAACAAAATTTGTGACTAATGATAAAAAAAATTGTGGCTAATTATAAATTATCATTATTGTGTTGTGACTAAAAGGTCTGTGGTTGAAAGTATTTGCCACAAAGGTTAACAATTTATTGTGACTAAATGTGTTTTTAGTCACAATATTTGTTGTGACTAAAACTAAATTAGTGACAACTTGTGACTAAAACATAGTATTTAGTTACAGGTTGTCACTAATTTAGTTACAACTTGTAACTAAATACTATGTTTTAGTCACAAGTAACTTTTGTTGTAACTAAATGTCACATTTAATCACAAAAAATTTATGTTGTAACTACAAGATTGTCACTAAAATTAAGTAGCAGTTTTTTGTAGTAGTTAGGTGATTTTGTTGCTTGGAGTTTATGAATTTCGTTTTTGAAATTGTGTGGGATTTTCTTGTTAAAAAAATTAATTTGATAATGGTAGTGGTGTTATAATATTGATTACTAAAGATTTAGAAATTTGGGGTCTATTGATGTTGCGGATTGATTATTTTACTTGGGGTATTTGGAATATAACAAATGGTAATGATAAATTAATAGATTTCTTTGATGGTATTTATTTTTCATTTAAGCTTTAATTATAAGTGAAAATGGCTCAAAGCAAACCTGAAGCTGATGTTGGAGGAGCTTTTCAGGGAAGGAGCTATGGTAGAGAAGGGGCTATGGTCTATATGTTTCTAGGATCCATTGGAGCTGGAGCCACTCTCGGGAGAGAGAGAGAGGGAGATCGGAGAGTTAGAGTTAGGGTTAGAAGAGAGAGAAGAATAAGAAACAATATTTAATTAGGCCTTTTAATTTTATTTTATTTAGTTTTAACTCATATTTTAGTTTAAAAATGCCAAGTAATTACTTTTAAAGTGACATGTTGAGCACTTATTAATGGAAAAAATAGCTCTGTTGGAGCTAGCAACGGTCAGGAGGACAAGGTCGAGGAAAATAAAATGAGAGAGGAAGAGGGAGGGTGAGCGAATTGAAAACCACGGCTGGCAGTCGAAAGAGAAGGGAGTTAGAGCGATTAAGAGAGAAAAATATTTTAGAAAATTTAGGGTTTAATGAGAGAGAAAAATTAATAAAATATGATATTTCAAATTAATAATTACAAAAAATAGCATAATAAATACCATAAAATTAAAAATAATAAAAAACCAAGCCCATAAAAAATGGGCAAACATAAAACCATCATATTTTTCAAAGAAAGTTTAAAAATAGTATATTAAGTGTAATTTGCTCTTTTCAAATTCAATAAAATTTGCAAAGGTAAAGATATCCAATAGGCTTGTGTTGAGCATGGACTGATGGGCTTCTGCTGCTAGAAAAGACCCAATCTATCTCACCAACTATGTCTGTCACATGTTTGTTGCCGTAAGTGTCCTTGTCTTATTTGCGTAATAGTATTCATGATTCTTATTGCCTGTCTGTTGACCATATCATGCCATTTTTCACTTTTGAACTTTTTAGGGAACTCTTCTTGTTCACGACATCCTCGCACTCAGCCCAGAGGCTCTCAAGCTCCAGGGTCATGTCTGTTATTACCTAAGACCATCGTTCGACAAGAAGAGTTCTCTAAAAAGTTCAAAAGTGAATATGGCAGGAGATGGTCTACAGAAAGGCAGTAAGACTCATGAATACTATTACGCAAATCAGATGCTTAGCTCACACAATAAAAAATCTTAATTTTAGTCCCTACAAAAGTTGTGACTAAAAAATTTGTGGATAAAAGTATTAATCACAAATTAAAATCACAATTTGTTGTGACTATATGTATTTTTAGTCACAATACATGTTGTGACTAAAACTAAATTAGTGACAACTTGTATCTAAATACTATGTATTATTATCACAAGTGACTTTTTGTTATAATTAAAAGTCACATTTAGTTACAAAAATTTATGTTATGACTAAAAAGTTGACATTAAAGGTCTTTTTTTTAGCACTGTCTTAACCCATATACATAAGTAGCATTAATATTTAATAATAACATCCAATCTGATCCGATCACAATTGGATATCCAATGTTTGGCGGTCGGTTGTAATTGGATCGGTCGGTTCTTATTGGATTGGATCGATTTATGCACACCCTAGTTTGTTGTGACTAATTATATATGCATTTTTTGTCAAAAAAATTTTTGTGACTAAAACTAAATTAGTGACAGCTTGTGTCCAACTACTATTTATTATTATCACAAGTAACTTTATGTTATAACTAAAAGTCACATTTAGTCACAAAAAACTTATGTTATGACTAAAAGGTTGTCATTAGGGTTGTACGTAAACTTTTGTAAACTGCCCGACCCGAATGACCTGTCCAAACCAAACAGAGATAACTCGATAAAAAATACAAATCCATAACCCTGACCAAAATATAACGCGCCCAATCTTTATATTGGGCAGGTTTAAAATAATACCAACTCTCTCAGTCAACCTGAACTAACTCGACCAATCCGATTGAAAGGGTTTATATATATATTTATGATATATATATTTATATATCATATAATTTATATGACTATTTAAAAAAATATAAAGTTGAAAATAATATATATGTTTCCTTATGGTGATTGATTTGAACTTTAAATTCAATCTATATATATTTGTCTTATTATTACAATCAACTAAAATGTATATAACAATTGAATGTAAAAATAAAAATATTAAAAAAAATTATTAGTGGTCGGGTTACTATTTTTTTTCTTTATTGGACGGGTTTGCACTTAAATTTTTGTAACACGCACGATCTTTATATTGAATTGAATAAGATGTATCATAAACTGACCAAACCGACCGACATACACCCTTAGTTGTTATTACAAGTCTTTTTTTTAGTACTGTCTTAAGCCATATACATTAGTAGCATTAATTATTTTCAAATTTAAAAAGTAGTAGTTTTTCAGTCTATGCTAGCTCAACATATTCTGCCACATCAAATTTATTTTGCTTCCCAAATTATTTTGATTTACATGGTTATTAAATTATTTATCTACTTTTCTCTAAAGTTAGTTATTTTATGTCACACGGTCAGAAGTGCTAATAAGGTTGTTATTGATTTAGTGAAACATGCTCTAAAAAGTTTAATTAAGAGATAATTTTTTGATTTGATATTGACTCACTTATTTACTCTATTACTGTAAACTAACTATACATAATAGCAATAATTTTCCTTAAGAAAATATTGATTTACGGGTATATGGTTCTTTTTTTCTAACAAAAAACAGTTTGACAATAGGGTCATACGTGCAAATTAATATTATATTAGGAGGAGTACTGCGGTCAATTTCTTATTACAATTTCTTAACTAGTCAACTTCTATACCTGAAAACACTAACCAAAATAGTTTTTTTGTCAATTTGTTTTTCATAAACATGTTTGTTATAGTTACAGCATCGTAACTATAAATTTTTGAAGAAATTGGAAAAATAAATTTGAAATTTTTTAAATATGCATGATATATAATCTGGAATAATATCAAAAACTCAATTTTCGGTACTATACATTATTCCGAATGTCTTAAAAATTTACAATAATAATATTACTATAACAAATACCGCTATTAAAAAATTAAAGAAAAAAAAATCCGTCATGTGATTTAAATGTGGAAAGTTTATTAAGAAATTGTAATAAGAGGTTAAAATTAATTAATATTCTCAATTAGAATAAATGGATTTGGTATTAATTTTTTATTAAAATCTTAATGAAAAAATAGATCATAATGGTCTAGTTAATGTGTTTTTCAAAAAAAAAAAGAAAAAGAAAATCTTGTGGCGGTTTTAAAGTATTTATTACATTATAAATAGTTGGTAGAATTAGTGTTGAGAGACCATAGTAATTATTTTCATCACAAATAAACAAACACACAAACACACAGTATAATAGATTAGATTAGAGAGATCACCTGCATAATTATCATCTCTAACAGCAAATAATTTCAATTCAATGTAAGTTCTCTTCTCTTCTCTACCATATATATTCTATTGCTTTCTCATTGTTAATATGATCATCACCTTAATTATATGTTAATTAATTAAAACTTTTATTTGTTAATTATCTATATAGTTCTTGCAGATTCTTCCTTTTCAATTGTACGTGCATTCAACTTGAGATCGAATTTGCAAGTCAAGAAAATTTGGAAAATCCAAGCTAGGTATAATATTTCTTCTTAATTTATAATTTTTTCTTTTTCATATTATATATAGCTTTATTATTTATTGCATGTATTAAAATTCTCTCTTAATGTATCCATGCATATTGTCTAAATCATGATTTTCTTCCTTTTCTTGCATTTCTTGTGGTTTGTTCATCAGTTCAAGAAAGAAGAAAATAAACAACAATCATATAATCTTTTCTTCTATTTCCATCCATGGAGATTCCAAACAACCAAGATGGCTTGAAAATAGAGTATCATCATGGTGTGTGCCTTGCTCGAAACCCGAAAACCGGAGTAATAGAACACCATCTTCCTATTCCTCAAGCGGAAAACGTTTTCGGAAATTTCTTTTATTATGATTCCGACACCCGTGGCACTATATTTGTCATCAAGTCTGAAAAGGATTATGAAATTCTAAAACTTGGTGACCAAAATTGGAGACCTCTACAACCCGATTTCCGAAAAGGGCAACCCGTACTCAAGTTCAAAGACAAAGATAGGGAGAAATTACTCTTCTTTTACCTTGTTCGAACTCCACAACAACAAGGTACTTTTGATTTAGAGATTAGTTGTTTTGATCTACTTACTGAGAAATATGAGAAGTTGAGAAATTTCCCAAGAAATATTTTCTGTGATGTAACGAAGCTCATTCCTTTTTATTGGGAATCTGATCCTGCTATTGCTATTGGTGAATTGAGTAAGGAACATGGGCTTAGGGTTTTGGTAATGAAGAATGATTATAGTTGGAATGAACAAGTGATAGAGATCTGCTCACCTTTCTTAAATCAACATTTGATTCCGACGGGAATCATTCCTGTGGCATTTGTGAATACTCTTCTGTGGTTTAGATATAGAAAGCACAATCATCGTAACATAGAGTATTGTTATGATACTATCTTAGGTCGGGTTATGGGCTCTAAAGAAGTATGATCCATTAATATTGTTCATTAATATTGTTCATTTTTGACCTTTACGTTAATTAATTAAGTTCTTAATTCTGATTTTTATATATTATTAATTAATACCAACTCTATAGGTCTACTTTTTCTTATTTATATATGTGCATGCATGACTTGAGAATAATTAATCTTAAAATGTACATAAATTATTAAAAAAATGCAAAAAGTGAAAAGTGAAACATGACCAACATCCTTTGAAGTGATAATTCCCAGCCAAACATTATCGATGAACCCTAATAAAGATGAGATCAATTAATTAATTATTCCCAGTTAACCCATTAATATTGAAATAGAGTAACAAAAACAAACATGGATTCTTTTTTAAAAAAATATTTGTAATTATATGAAATAATTAGCTTTCTTATGACAAAATTACAATGATATATATTATTATTTTTTTGTCATTTTTAATTGGAGCTTTTACAGCACATACTTAAATTTTTAACTTTTTAATTTTTTTTACTGTGAGGGTAAATTAAGCTTAAAATGTACATAAATTATTAAAAAAATGCAAAAAGTGAAAAGTGAAACATAAAAAATATTGTGTTAAGTTTCCACGGTTATTTTTTAGTTGTTCTACTCTTGTTTTAATTGTTCTATTTTTATTTTTTTTTTTGTTTTACGGTTGTAAAAAATTCTGTGTGACACTAATTAAAATTGTAAACTTTTGTACAAAGTCCAGTACTTTTGTAAAAACCCTTTTTAATTGGCAATGGACATAACTTAATGACATTAATTATTAGCAAATTGATTAATTATTAATAAATCATGTGAAAGAATTTGAAGCCAGATTCGTGAGCAAGACAAAACGAGAGAGAGAGAGAGAGAGAGAGAGAGAGAGAGAGAGAGAGAGAGAGAGAGAGAGAGAGAGAGAGAGAGAGAGAGAGAGAGAGAGATGGAAATAAATTTTGCTCAATCAAAACTGATTGGCCAAGCTTGTATTTATAAACAAAAAACTATTACAAGTTTGTTACTTCAGTAATTTAAGAAATAACAACTGTAATAACTAATTTTCGTAACAATCTATTTCTGTTACTCTATCATCCCCTCAAGTTGTACTTGTCTAGCCAAGGTGCTAACTTGTCTTTGAGGAAGTGGAATAAAGATACATGTAAATAAATCAGGTATTTGATTCACAGAGTCCAAATATCTTACATCCAGTTGGTTGGCAAGAACTTTATCTCGAACAAAATGAAAATCTATTTCAATGTGCTTGATTCTTAGCATGAAATATTAGATTGGAAGCCAATAAACCATCTCCCAAATTATCACACCACAATTGGACACTGAAGAATTGGTATGTTGTGCTCAATGAATAGGGATTGAATCCAAACCAAATTAGAGGTGGCCAGAGCAAGGGCCCTATATTCAGATTCAGTGCTTGATCGAGCAACCACTGTTTGTTTCTTGGAGCACCAGCTGACCAAGTTACCTCCAACGAAAATACAGGATCATCATGATTGTTGGAAATATTTTACCAGGATCTAGATTTACTACCAAGTATGTTTGATTAACATCCTAATATGAATTCTAAAACAATGAAATAAACACATATAAAGTTTAGTAAACCTTACATTGGGTGCAGCGGAATATAATGACTCCTTCCATTCAGATCTGTAGCCCTTGATTCCTTTCTGTAGCAGAGCATAATCAAGATCGGAACCTGGATCTCTTTCTCTCCTTCCTTTGATGCTGATTCTCCTTCTTGTTGTTTGGATTCTCCTACAGTCTTACACACTATGATTGAGATACCACTTGATGTGTGTGGGCACTACTCTATCACAAAGGGTTTCGAAATTGAAGAGAGGAAAAGAGAGAGGAAAGTGGTGCATGGCTTTTTTTGAAAGGAACAATGTGCAAAGTCATGAGTTTCCTGAAGCCAATACTTTCTATTTATAGAATGCCATCTAGGTTTAGGTTAGAATTGTATGGCATTAAAATAATGGAAAAAATTAATGGTAAAGGACTTGCATAGTGGGCGGCCATATAAGGAAATTGGGCCTCACTTTGCGACTTTCCCATTTTATTATTTTTCAATCTCATTTTCTCAAAAAATGCCAATTTTCTAATTTTAACCATTTAAATGTCAATTCTAATTATTTAATAACTTAAAAATAATTATTAAATAATATTGTCATTTAATATATTTATTGATTTAGACATATAAAGTATCTTAATTAATAAATAAACCTAGAATCTCTTTTCTTTACAATTTCGCCCTTGCTTTGTGAAAATTCATAAACTAGACATAGTCTAACTTTAGAATAATTATAATTGATTAATCAAAATCAATTAACTGAGTCTTACAAGCAGTATGGTCTCAACTAGTATGGGGACCATGGGCCTATATTTCTGAGCTTCCAATAAGTCGAACCGAATTTACCAAGTAAATTCCCTAACTTATTAAATCCATATTGAATCCACACTTAGAACTTGGAATTGCACTCTCAGTCATATAGAACGCTCTATATGTTCCACGATATAGATACGTCATTAGTTATCCATTGTTATAATCCTAATTTGATCAATGACCCTCTAATAGATTATCTACATTGAATAGGCACTAAGTTACCCTTACACATTCAATGTATTTTATCCTTAAAACACTTAGCTCCGTATAAATGATATTTCAGCGAAGTGAAATGAGATTTCCACCATTTATCTCTGTTTAGCCAAGCTCGAAGGATATCATCGTTTCACTTTTAAATTCCTATAGAAGTTATAGACTCCATATTTATGTTAGCGCTCCCACTCAATTATACTATCATCTTCACAAAATGTACGTATCACCCTGACCCAAAAGTAGGCTTAACTAACAAATCAAAGAACATGTATATTACTCTTGAGATCGAACCTAATCATATCAGGATTAAGATCATTTGATCTAGGATCAACAAGTGATATTGAATTGAATAGATATTGTTAGAACTATTATTTTCTGTAGTGACAAATTATGTCCAATAGCAGTCTAGTTGCGTCTGGGACTCGAAGTGTTTTGTCTGGGGTTCGTACTGTTAGTGTTAGTCCACGTCAGCAAAGATATTTTAGGTTTTACTTGTTCAGATGGTAACAACTATCTATTTCGGGTTTCTTGGTTTAGCTGGGTATAAATACGATTTCTGTGTATTTTTGTTGACGAAATTTTTGATCGGAGATTTGGGATTACGTTTCTTTCGTCTTGTTTCTTCTGTATGTTTCATGGCAGGTCAGATCTTGGAGCTTGAGGATGTTCATCAATGGCGGAATGATCTGAATCTGGAATTGCTGAGTTCAAACTGAAGGGAGTTCAGTGTCATCTTCATCATCAGATCTGAAGGGATTTCAGGTTGAAGACATGTTGAAGAAGAGCTCAGTTGCGGCACAAGGGATTGTGCATTAACAATTAGTGTTCTTGATTGTTGTTGGTAATTCATTACTAATTGCTGTTAAGGTTGTATTTGATTCCTTTAGAGAGAATTAGAAATTATAATATGAACCTTTGAGAATTAGTGGATGAATTTACCCTGGTTCGGGGAACCCAAGCACTAGCCGCCTAGAATGAGTTTCTAGGGCAGGTGAAGCTTGTAAAATTCTGGTGTTGAATCTTTCATTTTTTTCTTTTTATATTCAAGCTTAAATCAAGATAAAATCAATCTAAATATGAAAAGGATAGGTTAGACAAGAACTTGGGCTTACATTTGGTATCAGAGCCAGCTATTTCTGTTAGAAATATTGATCCTTAGGGTTCTTGCAAGATTCGTTATTCTGAAACTTATTGTTGCTGCAATTCTTGATTTTTCTGCATTTTTTCTTTCTGCAACACCCAGTTGGAACTAACCCCCTCTCCAGACACGACTCTGGGAGTATACTGCTTTCTATCTTTGTTTTGTTTTTCCTTGTTAGTACAGGAATGGAGATGTTCAGAGAAGGAGGGTCCACATCACGACCCCCAATGCTGGAAGGTGCTAATTACCCATACTGGAAAACCAAAATGCGAGCATTCTTGAGGGCGGTGAATGAAAGAGTTTGGATGGCCATAGAAGATGGTTGGACATGCCCAACGATGATGGATAACGGTGTCACCAAACCAAAACCTACGAGCTTGTGGACTCCAGATGAGATGGAGAGGGCCAATTTTAATTCGAAGGCCATTCATGCTTTGTTCAATGCAGTGTCCACAAATCAATTGAAGGTCATTGCAAACTGTGAGATGGCCAAAGAGGCTTGGGAAAAATTACGAATTAAAAATGAAGGAACGGATGCTGTAAAGAAATCCCGTCTTCGTGCTTTGGCAAAAGCGTTTGAAGATTTATCAATGGAGGAAGAAGAAACAGTGGCTGAGTTCCATGCTAAATTGTGTGACATATCAAATGAATCTTATGCTTTGGGAAAGACTTATTCTAATGCAAAGCTGGTTCGTAAAGTCCTTGGAGTCCTACCTAGGAGATTTATGTCTAAAGTAACCTCCATTGAAGAAATGAGAAACGTGGAGGAACTGGATCTTGATGAACTGATTGGATCCTTGCAAAATTATGAAATGTCATTAACAAGGTGGAAGAAAGAAAAAAAGAAGATGGACGTGAACAAGGAAAAATGGGACAACAATATTGCGTTCATTCACAAAGAAGAAAATAAGTCTATCCCAGATTTGTTTGCTGGTTTCTCAGATGAAGCTGTAGATTTGCTGACCAAGAACTATGCAAAATTCTTGAAAAAGAAGTACAAGAAACTGTGTTCTGAAGGTAAGGAAAATGATTCCAAAAGAAATCCTCTTGGGAACTTCTGGCATGGTCAGCAACCCAGTGACAATAAGAGCATGGGCATTCAGTGTAGAGAATGTGATGGGTTCGGACACATTCAGGCCGAGTGTGCTAACACTCTCAAAAAGAAGAAAGCCCTTGTTGCCACCTGGAGCGATAGTGACGAAGAAAAAGACTCTATTGCAAGCAAAAGTTCTAATGAGGATAAACAGGTAGTGGCTTTCATGGCTCAAAGTCATCAGTCTGTTGAATCTGAGGATGATGGAGTCTCCACTGTGTCTGAAGTCGACAGTAATGGAAGACAAAATGCATATGAAGAGATGTTTGCTCAATGGGAATATATGACTAAGCAGATTAGAGGTCTGAATAGTGCCAAGGAGCAGATAGAGTCTGAAAAAGTCAACCTGGAGGACACTGTTAAGAATCTCAACAAACTTCTTGATGAGAAGGACAATGAGATCTACAAGCTTTCAGCTGAACTCATAAGAGCTAAACAGGCTATAGAGTTTATCCCTCCAGGAACGGCTGCCATCAATCAAACTCTTCAACTTCAAAAACCTTATAGTGATCGAACCTCTATCGGATACAAGATGTTGTATAAGCAAGGAGATAACTTGGGGGTAGAAGAGTCCATTACACCAGTGATCAACCTAGACAAAAAGGATGACAAGCAATCATCATTTCCCTCGACACCTCAGTCCTCAGACCCCACTGGAAAATTCCATGTTCCATCTGGACCTACCAAGGTGAAGTTAGAAGGAAGAAGAATTGCCCCGGAGAATATATCTCAAATGGAGAGATTCATCCCAGTGTGTCACTTCTGTAACAGGAGGGGTCATATTCGACCCAGATGCTATAAGCTGCAGAACTACTTGAAAGCTATGATCAATCGACCTATGAGTTTTCAAAAACCCAATAAAACTCGAAAGGAAGGATCTCAATGTGAGTGGAGATTGAGGGCTGATCGTGAATCGAATGTTGGGTTGGTAGCTCAAGTTTCACTGTCTGCATTTCTGGAAGGACAGTGGTACTTGGATAGTGGTTGCTCTCGACACATGACGGGCAACAAGAAATTGTTAGTCAATTACAAAGAAGCAAAGGAAGGAGTTGTCACTTTTGGTGATGGAAATAAGGGCCATATTATTGGAAAAGGAGACTTGGTGATGAGTAGAGCTGCACCTCTTACTGAAGTACTATATGTGAAAGGACTCAAGGCAAATCTGATAAGCATCGGTCAACTTTGTGATGCAAATTACACTGTAAGTTTTTCTAAAACTCATTGTTTAGTTTCATTTTATGGGTGCTCAGTCTTAACAGGGAAGAGTTCTAGTTATGGTAGTTATTTGTTGGACAATGTTGTCCTATGTAATAGTGCATCATTGGATAAATCAGATATTGGAGACTTTACTGCTATTCCAAAAGTTTTAACCAAAAGAAATAAGAGTGTTAAATCATCACCTCGTCTTTCAAGAGCTCATTCACTATTATTAGTGCTATGGTATGGTCTTCTAAACCTTATACTGTTGAATCTTGGGTTTAAACAAAGAAATGATGATGTTTTTGTCCTAGTGTATGCTGGTTTTGAAAATGTTGTACATCGTACTCCCTTGCTTCAAAAGAAATATGATACACACATAATATGTTGTCTAGTGTTCCTCATTGCTTGTTTATGTGTCTTCATGTGTGATAATGAAAGTTCCACAAACATTTCTCAAAATGCACGTTGACTCAAAATATATAGATAACGGATATCATTTTTTAGAATTGGTTGAGTAAAAATACATTGGATAATCACATATTATTCTTGATGCTCTCTTGGATTTTTGTTTAATAAAGCCTTGAATTCTCATATTAATGTGTGCAACTTGGGAAGTTTTTTTTATGTGTTCTATCTGATTAATTCGTTGTGGTATATGATCATTATCTTTCTCTGTTTGTTCAGCTAAGCCTTGATTGCTATCATTTTTTTTCTATGAGGCACTTCATGTCCCATCTACAGGTTCTCCAGTTCTATCGAGGAAGCTCTAAATAGGTGAATTTTTCAGGATCTTTTGAACCTTTATTTTTCCCAGCTAAAAAGGCTACCTCTTTTAGATGCAATGGGAAGAGCTTTCTTTAGTCCATTTACTAATAAGTAGTATGCTCCTTCTATATTAGAATTTCTGATTAAAAGAGGACGGCTACATCTCTGAGGGAGAGTGGAAGCCGTAGCTGGTTGCAAAAGAAAGAGTCGGAGTGTCTAAAGATAAAAAAGGCAAAAAAAAAAAAAATGGGCAGCTTAATAAAATTTTTGAGAGAGTGAGCCAATGTTCTCACATGAGGTCACTTGCACACACTGAAGAAAAATCTTGGTTCAAAATCCTGTAAAAAATTCCTTGTTTATTGTCTTTCTCAAGTGTGTGTGAATATGTGGATTGGTAGAAGTTGTCTCATCTTTTTATTAAGTATGGCTCATTGTGAAGTTGAATGAATTTGTTCTTTGCTCAAATGATCATTGCTCACTTGTTAATTGATTAGGCCACTCATTGTGTTTCCTCTTTACAAGTTGAACATGTTAATTCTTGAGATATATCATTTGGCATGTTTTTGATTGAAATAAAAATAAATTTCATTTGTAGCATCATTCGTAATATTGTGGTGATCTGATTGTTTTGCTTAGTCAATCTCTCATTTTTTATATCTAATATCCATATGTTTTAGGTCATGTTGTGAGATGGTTTGTCTTTCTCCTTTAATGTTGTAATAGATACTTTGGAATTTCTTTGCAATGAGGAGTTTATGTTGCATTTTTGTCGCCATTCAGGGGGAGCTCTTTGATAAACTTCTTATTTTCTTAGGGGGACAATTTGACATGGATTATGCTCAATGAAGGGGGAGAAATACTTATCCTTTGTGTGTAAAGTGGTAGTGGTGCATTTGTTGTTTGGTTGTTTAAAGTGTTTGCTTTTCTGTTTGTTTAGACTCTGTTATATTTTGATGGTTGCTTTGTTTCGCACTGGTATTGTTGTCATTGACCATAATTTGTCAAGGGGGAGATTGTTAGAACTATTATTTTCTGTAGTGACAAATTATGTCCAGTAGCATTCCAGTTGCGTCTGGGACTCGTAGTGTTTTGTCTGGGGTTCGTAGTACTGTTAGTGTTAGTCCACGTCAGCAAAGATATTTTAGGTTTTAATTGTTCAGATGGTAACAGCTGTCTATTTCGGGTTTCTTGGTTTAGCTGGGTATAAATACAATTTCTGGGTATTTTTGTTGACGAACTTTTTGATCGGAGATTTGGGATTACGTTTCTTTCGTCTTGTTTCTTCTGTATGTTTCATGGCAGGTCAGATCTTGGAGCTTGAGGATGTTCATCAATGGCGGAATGATCTGAATCTGGAATTGCTGAGTTCAAACTGAAGGGAGTTCAGTGTCATCTTCATCATCAGATCTGAAGGGATTTCAGGTTGAAGACATGTTGAAGAAGAGCTCAGTTGCAGCACAAGGGATTGTGCATTAACAATCAGTGTTCTTGATTGTTGTTGGTAATTCATTACTAATTGCTGTTAAGGTTGTATTTGATTCCTTTAGAGAGAATTGGAAATTGTAATATGAACCTTTGAGAATTAGTGGATGAATTTACCCTGGTTCGGGGAACCCAAGCACTAGCCGCCTAGAATGAGTTTCTAGGGCAGGTGAAGCTTGTTAAATTCTGGGCTTACAGATATTACGATAAATTTTAATATATCTAATCAAAGTTCAATATCGGTCCCTTCCGATGTATACTCCATACATCCGATACTGGTAAACTTTGCCAATGCCCTGGAAATGACATAATACTTTTCCAAGGTGTAAGAATACCTATCGCTGATTATCATGTCAGTCTAAATCCAATAAACTGACAAATCAGCGAATAAACTTTTGAACATATAATTAAGATTATATTCCACTGTGCTGACAACACTATAATCATTAACAAATTCATATGTTCTGGACTTAAATAGAATTTATACATTATATATATATATAATCATGAAATAAATCATGTGAACCATGCAACATAAAATGTTATTTCTGATCTTTATTAATAAGTAAAAATCTGATTATATTGAAATGGGTTTTATTTAGGGCACAAAACCCAACAAACTCTCACTTGCACTAATATAAAAAAAATGTGCATTTCAAATAATCTCAACACCTTGATATACAAATCAAGTGTAGTAGTAGTATACTCCTCGTAATAGGATCTGACAGGTTGAATTCAACACAACCTTTTCTCCACCATTACTTTTCCTTAATCACAAAATCCTTGATATTGTGAAATTGCTCTCTATATGTCTACTCTCTTGGGATACTCGATTCTATACTTTTGGCAACTACTTTTTGGTTATTCAGGAAGTAACACTAGCAGTTCAGACAAGTTGGAATGGTGCCACAAATGTATAGAACTTTTCTTAGACTGAATAAGTACCTTTCCTACAACTTTAACATGCAGTCTCTCTCTGGTAGACTAAGAGACTTCAGATAGGTTTTTACACTTCTCCAAAATCACTACTCCACCCCCAGAGTAATCACCATCTTATCAGCAAACTTTCTAGCACAAAGGTAAGTCTCGAAATCTGATGTGGTGTAGTCTAAGAGTTTTAAACACACCCTTATCGACTAACATATAGTTCCTCTTCTTAACCTTAAGATTTACTTGATTGTCTTCCAATGTTCCTTTCTTGAATTAATCTGATACCCAACTCATTACTCCCACTCAACTGCAGGTGTCTGGTCTAAGGCATACTAAAGCATATCTGAGACCTCTCACTGTTGATTTAAGAAATTCTTTCATGGCTTTATCTTTTTTGGAATAGTTGAGACTTTTCCTTAGATAAATAAAATCTATGCCCAGAAGTTGTGAAGCTTCTATTAGATTGCCATTGGAAAGAAAATGCTTCAGCGTCTTACTAAAGTAAGTTGCTTGCATTAGAGTAAGTAATTAACCAGGTATACCATAAGCCATAGGTTTAGATAAACTCAAACCTATAATACTAGGAACAGGAAGTTTTGTTAAGTCCATTGAATAGACTTATTAACGAAAATTTCCTTTTATGTCCTTGTAATAGAAAACTTTAAGTTACTCCATGTGAATGGATTAAAACATAGTTCTCTTGGCTTTCTTCTTAGTTTCTTATCTTGACAATCCATTACTTGTTTATACTCACAATGGATTTTAGTCACAAGTGTCTTCCAAGTCATAATAAGGTGAGTTCCTTGAAACCCTCCCACTACGACAAGGTACCATGAATTATGTCTAAGAAGACTAAATTGTATTAACCTCTTCGGTTGTGTCAAGACAACTGAGGCAATGGGATCATCATATGTAGAATAAGATGATAGAACACTTTTAGAATCAAGAAAAAAATATCTCCTTTATGTGCTACTTTGTTTTTCAGACTTAGTCATTTTCTTAGAAAAGTAGTATTTGTTTAAACAAACACTTTCTTATCTATTGACTATGGGATGTTCCACCCCTAATCACTTAGAGTAGCTAACAAACATGCAAACCAAGGTTAACAGTTCTAGCTTTTCTTAAGATTTTGATTAGGTCATCAATGAATCTAGTAATGATTTACATTAAGTATACAACCATTGCATCATTCTGAAATTATATTACCATAGAAGGATTTGGGCAACGACTAGTAACTAATTATCAATATGCAAATCGAATTTCTGGGGAGGTAAGTTTGGATATAATTCAAAAATCAATTTAATGATCTTTGAACTGCATATCTACTAACTATTTCTCCACCCCTATCAGTTCGCAAGATCTTTAACCACACCTTGATGGTTTTTTACCATTGCTAGAAATTCATGAAATTTTTCAAACATTTCAAATTTCTTTTGCGTAAGGTAAAATCTAGAGTAATCGTTTTAAGAATACAACGTAAACTCATATCCACCCCTGAATGTACATCCATCTGCGAATGAGATGGACTTACTTTCAGTGGATATAGGCATGTTAACTCTTTGCAGAGAATCATCTTGTCAAAACCACTATGAACAAGATACAAATGCCATAGATTTATAAAATATGGTTGTGTCTTTTGATGACTTAGGTTTAGTTACATCAAAGAGTTCTTAGAATAGTGCAAGTGGATTCTGGTCACAGAATACTAAACTCATACAGTTTGAATCCATTGAAAGAAAATGGTTATTAAACACTTGTGAAAGTGTAACTGTATGATGAGTAATTCTTTCTTGGACCACCACTACTAATTTAACTCTAAGTTGATTTGCCCATACAAGTAGGAGATTTCTAAGAATGAGGTTTTATATCATTTTGGGATAGAATTTCAGGAATAAAATCATTTGCGTCATTTAATTTCTAAAGAGAAAATATAGAATGACATGAAATGGTTTATAGACCATTCATCCAATGATATGCTATTGAGCTAATTCAAAATGAATAAGCTAAGAGGAATTAGAATAATTTCATATTTAAATAAGAATCCAACGATGCTCCGATTAGCGAGAGTCAAAATAATCTTATTTATACAATCTTCTTGTTTCATATTGTAAATACTAGTCTAAGGTGTCATCAATTGATGAACAGCTAGATGTCGCATTTACAATATTTATCTTTTCGAGATCTAACACTATTATGTTTGTCAAATGGTGAAAATCCATTAGGGATTTATCTCATTAGAACAACAAACAAAGTTAGACCAACAATGAAGATTCGAAATTAAACTACAATTTAATAACAGAAAATAACATGGTTCAATATAAATTCACACACAATTCAGAAATTATTAAACACATAGCAAGTAGGAATGACAAGTGAAAATACTAAAACATACAATCCTAAATAATTTCCAAGGTCTTCAACAAACTGATATCAGTGTCCCGTTTAGGCGAGAGTCAATGATACCATCCATTGAATAGAGTTGTCAGCTCATCTAAAATGATAAACATTCTAGCAACTTTTTATACGATCAAGATTGGAATCCAGCGTTGTCCCGTTTAGGCGAGAGTCAAGGCTATTCTATCTTATGAGCTTCCACCATTGTTTCATACTCTTGCAAGTCTTACACAGTCGCCACCATTAAGGTGATCAATAATATATAAAAAACTGACAAAAATACTTATCTTTCGAGATTAAACGGTGCTTACTTGCTAATGAACGTTCCTCCATTAGGGAGGATTACTCACTAAAACAATAGCTATGTAAAACCAACAATGGAGATCGAATGTCCTAATAATAATAAAGCTCATTATTTAATGAAAGTTGTATTTTCTTCTAATATTTATTTTAATCAATTTATTTTAAATATATATTTATTTAATTAAAATTTCCAATTTAGAATAAAAAATTCTAAATATAAATTTTAATTTAATATTTATAAATTATACTTAGATGGATATGAAAATAACGTGAATTATTTCCATTTTAGTAATAATTTCCAATAAATATTTAGAAAATTATTCAATTTAAGTTGTTTCAAAATTAATTTAAATTAATTTACAACTCAAATTTAATTTTCTATAAATATATATTGCATTTCGAAAAAAGAAGTGTATAAGAATACTGCTTTCGAAAATGCTTTAAAATAAAATAAAAATAAATCCTGAAAAAATTATTCTAATTTTATGTTGGCCCAAAATTAATTAATAAAATTAATTTACCACAAAAAAAATATATAATTTTCCTATTTAATTAAATATTAAAGAAAAATTTCAAATATTTAAGTGTCATGATCAAGAATCAACTTAAATATTAATTTTCTATTTAATTAAATACACTAGAAAAATACTTCAAGTAAAACTGATAATAACTATCTAGACTTTAATTGACTTATTAATTCAATTTCTAATTATAATATATTTTAGTTCATTTATTTTAATTAATCATTAAATGAAAAAATCATTGATTTAAGTTGGTCCAAAATTAAAAAAAAAAAAATTACAACTTTAATCTACTTTTCAAATAAAATTCGAAATTTCTGCATTAAAGAAATGCAATTTCGAAATTGTGGGAAAAAGATTAATAAAATAAAATAAAATATATTTTGAAAATTATTCAAACTTAAGTTATTCTGAATTAAAATTCTAAACTTAAAATAATTTCCAATTTTAATTAAATAACATGAAAATAACAATATTTAAGTATCATGATGAAAACCAACTTAGATATTGAAATTTTCAATTTAACTAAATGTATTAAATTCAAGAAATAAATAATTAAGTATAGAGAAAACTTAATTATTAATTCTAGTTTAATACTAGGAAAATATACTAAACTTAGATTGTACCAAAATTAATTATTAAACAATTAATTTCACAATCAATGATATATTTTCCTATTAAATATTAGAAATAATAACTAGTATAGAAATAACTATCTAGAATATATATCATTAACTAAGTGTTTTTCTAAAATTAACTTTAAAATATTAAAGTGAAAAATAAATTTCATATATTTTAAAAGTTAATTATGTTGCTAATTCAATTTTAATTAGGTTAGACTAATATAATTAACCTAATACAATTATTTAAATAAGGCAAATGGGCCTTCACAATTGGGGTAGTTCATGTGAAGGGGAGCTGGGTTCAGTATGTCGTACCCACTTCTATTGGCCCCCAACTCTCACACAAGGCCAAAAAGAGAGGAATTTAACCTTTAAATAAATAATTGTTATTCATTGAATAAGCTCAAATCTAATTGGGCCTAAATAAAATTACTTATGTCAAATTTTATTTTAACAACCTAGTTCATTTACTTAGTAAAACTTAAATGGGCTTCTTATATGTATCTAAGCCCAATAGCAAACATGTAGGCTCACACAGGTCAAATGATTTGGATGGGCCCTATCATGTTATTAGGTTTACACAGATAAAAGAAGTATAAAATTTACCTGTTACAAATTATTTATAAGATCTATTGACAATTGGACTATGATTAAAATCAGATCATTGGATCTGTCAACAAGTTAATCATAGCAATTTAGATCTAATAAATAAGTTTGTTAAATTTTGTTTTTGAATAAACAATATAAATAAATAAACAAACATTGTCCATGTAACCGATGTGAAATAAGATATTAATATAATTAAATTATAATTCTTAAACTAACCAACTTACTTTTTGAAAATTTAGGTTATTAAAACAAACCTTAAAATCTCAAAATAAAGGAAACTAATTTTAAAGTATCTAGGTATATTTGAATCAAATTAAATTAAATATCAAATAAGATCAATGATTTGAAAGAAAGAATCTTCAATATCACTTTCAGATCTTATAATTTAATAAAATAAACCAATTTTTAAATAGATTTGGTTAGATAATTATTATTTTAGGAATAGAATAATAAATAAATAATAATTACCATAATTATATGTCAAAATATCCTAAATTAAGCAATATTCAAATTTCTACAAAAACATCTAAGTTATTCAAATATTTAAGATATGATTTATAAATTTCCAATAAGAAAGAAAATGATATATATAGAAAAATATAATTTTTAAACTTATAATTTATAAATAATTAAATATTTAACAAAATAACAAAGTTTGAATTTGAAAATATTATGGTAAGTGTATCTATAAAAATATCTATGTTAATTTCAAATTTATTAATTATTTAATTTGTGATATAAGATAATTTTAATATAATATTTTAAATAAAAAGACAAGGTTATCTTTTAATTTAAAATATGTTAAATATCAAAATATCTAATCTTATAATTAAATAATATATAAATATTAAAGAAGTTAACAAATTTTTAAATCTTACCATAATTGGAAATATTTAAAAAAAGAATATTTAAAATTGGAAGAATTTAAAATTGGAAAATCAAATTTTGGGAAACAATCCCAAAAATCAGATTTTTGGGGAAATATCCCACAAAAATCGCAATGGTGGGTTGGCTGCCAGGAGGCTGCACCTGCGTCGAGTCAGGCGTCGAGTTTTCTCAGTAGGTGCAAAATCCGTGTGGGCGGAGGTGCAGGGTGCGTGACCGATGCTCACGCGCGCGGATGCCTGGCTTGTCCGAGTGTTTGGTGCACTCGATGCACCCACTCGACAGCCATGGCTCCAAAATTTCAAAAATTCATAACTTTTCCAATTTTTATCGGAATCGAGTTCCGTAAAAACAAAAATTTCTTAATTTTTTACAAGGAATCCAAATAAAATATTGTTAGAAAAATCCCACTTCTGTTTATCTCAGTGCCCTATTTGCCTATGACCAAGTGCCTGGTCAACTCCTATTACTGTGTCACTCAAAATGTAATTAAATGGCATTTCCACGTGTGCACTATTGTACACGTGGTCCACCTACATTGGTCTACATACTATATTAATTTAAAAATTATTTTAAATTAAAAAATAAATTATTAGTTTTACAAATAAAAACTAATTATAAAATTAATTACAAAATCCCACTCACTCAAATCGTCCATGCCATGAAACCCAACTGAAGACCGTCGTGAGCCCAGGTTGGAATCAAATCGCCCCCTGACGAAAATGTGATTGATCTAGTCTTCTTGGAGGATTTAGGCAGAAAATGTTGAATATTCTTGACGCCTCCGCATCTTCGTCTCACTCTGTATTTTAATTTCTCTGAATCACGACATCCACTCCATTCGTCTCCTGCTCCGACAAGCTTCCGACTGTCGTTCTCCCCAGTGAAAGACCCCAAGCAGTCGAGTTCTGCAACTGAATGCAGATTGGAACCATTGTTTTTTCCAGTCGACACCCACGACATTCATTCCTCACCATTGAACTCTCCTCAATTTCTTCTACCCAAATTTAAGTTCACTATAAAAAAAAAATCTTACGTTTAGTCACAACAAAATTTGTGACTAATGATAAAAAAAAATTGTGGCTAATTATAAATTATCATTATTGTGTTTTGACTAAAAGGTCTGTGGCTGAAAGTATTTGTCACAAAGGTTAACAATTTATTGTGACTAAATGTGTTTTTAGTCACAATATTTGTTGTGACTAAAACTAAATTAGTGACAACTTGTGATTAAAACATAGTATTTAGTTACAAGTTGTCACTAATTTAGTTACAACTTGTAACTAAATACTATGTTTTAGTCACAAGTAACTTTTGTTGTAACTAAATGTCACATTTAATCACAAAAAATTTATGTTGTAACTACAAGATTGTCACTAAAATTAAGTAGCAGTTTTTTGTAGTAGTTAGGTGATTTTGTTGCTTGGAGTTTATGAATTTGGTTTTTGAAATTGTAAGGGATTTTCTTGTTAAAAAAATTAATTTGATAATGGTAGTGGTGTTATAATATTGATTACTAAAGATTTAGAAATTTGGGGTCTATTGATGTTGCGGATTGATTATTTTACTTGGGGTATTTGGAATATAACAAATGGTAATGATAAATTAATAGATTTCTTTGATGGTATTTATTTTTCATTTAAACTTTAATTATAATTAAGTGAAAAGGGTTCCAGGCAAACCTGAAGCTGATGTGGGAGGAGCTTTTCAGGGAAGGAGCTATGGTAGAGAAGGGGCTATGGTCTATATGTTTCTAGGATCCATTGGAGCTGGAGCCACTCTCGGGAGAGAGCGAGGGAGATCGGACAGTTAGAGTTAGGGTTAGAAGAGAGAGAAGAAGAAGAAACAATATTTAATTAGGCCTTTTAATTTTATTTTATTTAGTTTTAACTCATATTTTAGTTTAAAAATGCCAAGTAATTACTTTTAAAGTGACATGTTGAGCACTTATTAATGGAAAAAATAGCTCTGTTGGTGCTAGCAACGGTCAGGAGGATAAGGTCGAGGAAAATAAAATGAGAGAGGAAGAGGGAGGGTGAGCAAACTGAAAACCACGGCTGGCAGTCGAAAGAGAATGGTGTTAGAGCGATTAAGAGAGAAAAACATTTTAGAAAATTTAGGGTTTAATGAGAGAGAAAAATTAATAAAATATAATATTTTAAATTGATAATTACAAAAAATAGCATAATAAATACCATAAAATTAAAAATAATAAATAACCAAGCCCATAAAAAATGGGCAAACATAAAACCATCATATTTTTCAAAGAAAGTTTAAAAGTATTATATTAAGTGTAATTTCCTCTTTTCAAATTCAATAAAATTTTCAAAAGTAAAGATATCCAATAGGCTTGTGTTGAGCATGGACCGATGGGCTTCTGCTGCTAGAAAAGACCCAATCTATCTCACCAACTATGTCTGTCACATGTTTGTTGTCGTAAGTGTCCTTGTCTTATTTGCGTAATAGTATTCATGATTCTTATTGCCTTTCTGTTGACCATATCATGCCATTTTCACTTTTGAACTTTTTAGGGAACTCTTCTTGTTCACGGCATCCTCCCACTCAGCCCAGAGGCTCTCAAGCTCCAGGGACATGTCTGTTATTACCTAAGACCATCGTTCGACAAGAACAGTTCTCTAAAAAGTTCAAAAGTGAATATGGCAGGAGATGGTCAACAGAAAGGCAGTAAGACTCATGAATACTATTACGCAAATCAGATGCTTAGCTCACACAATAAAAAATCTTAATTTTAGTCCCTACAAAAGTTGTGACTAAAAAATTTGTGGATAAAAGTATTAATCACAAAATAAAATTACAATTTGTTGTGACTACATGTATTTTTAGTCACAATATATGTTGTGACTAAAACTAAATTAGTGACAACTTGTATCTAAATACTATGTATTATTATCACAAGTGACTTTTTGTTATAATTAAAAGTCACATTTAGTTACAAAAAAATTATGTTATGACTAAAAAGTTGTCATTAAAGGTCTTTTTTTAGCACTGTCTTAACCCATATACATAAGTAGCATTAATCATTATTTTCAAATTTAAAAGTAGTTTTTCAATCTATGCTAGCTCAACATATTCTGCCACATCAAATTTGTTTCGCTTCTCAAATTAAATTTTTGATTGCGATTCGTAGTTGTTTTTTGTTCATCCATGTGCTTTGATTTTATTATAAAATACACTGACTAAAACATTGTATATTTTGAAAAGGAAATATTTTTTTAGGACACAGTGGATTGGGTAGGCCCAAAACAGATGCCTAGCCCACACAACAAAAAAGGGCTATTTACAAAAATATGGGAAAATAAAGATAAGTTTTGATATATATGGCATAAAAACTTAATTACACTACATATGACATTTTTTTAAAAAACTTACAAATATGGGAAAAAGTCTTGAGGAATGCCATAAAAAACTTTAAATTTGTGTTTCTTTTTATTTATTATTTCTTTTTTTAAAAAATAAAATACTAAAATAAATAAAAAATGATCTCAACTATAGATATTATTTTTTTTTACAGAAATTAAACTTGTTTTTTTTTTAATTAAACTACTATTTTTTTTCTTTGTTTTTTTTTGTTAAAAACTAATTATTTCATTAAAAGCAGAAAAAAAAAAAAACCAGTTTCATCAACATCATCCTGAAGAAAAAATAATATAAAAAATTATAATCTAAAGATAATATAAACTTTAAAAATCAGTTTCATCAACATTGAAAGAAACTATTAATTTTATTAAAAGAATAAAAAAAATAATTTCATTATGTTATTAGAATTTTTTTCAAGTTACTTTTTTATTATTTTTTTTCGAGGTTGGAAACTTACATTTATATTTTGTTATTAAATTATTGGTAGGCATTATGTGTTGTTTTGATTATATTTGTAATTAGTATTTTTTTTTTTGTATATTTGTGTGTGTATGGTTTTATTTGATTGTCTGATGAAATTGGTTTCAATTAACTTTATTATTAACATTTGTATTTTGTTATGATTTTTTATAACGTCAAAACTGGTTTCACATGTCGAAACTGGTTTCACAGATTTTAACTGTTCTTTAATAGGGTTGCTCAATTTTTATGATATTATTATATATTTTTTAGTTTGTATAAAATCAGTTTTCTTATTGTATGATATTTGAACAACAATTTTTATTTTATTTTAATTAATCAGTTTCTGACACACATATTATTTTATTATTTTCATAACTGGTTTTTTTTAAGTAACTAGTTTTTATAACTAATTTTTTTTTTATTGTTGTTCATAATTGAATTTTATTCAATTTTTTATTAATTTATTTCAAGAAACTGGTTTTTATTTGTTTGTTTTTATTTTGGTTGTTTTACTAACTGGTTTCTCACATTCCACTGTTTTTTTTTTGTTATTCTTTTATGGTTTTTATTGCACTTTTGTCTCTTTAATTTTCTTTGTCTCTGTTTTTTTTTTCTCTTTCATTTTAATTTATGATTCTCTTTGTTATATTTGCTGCATATTGTATGTTTAAATTAACTCTAATTTTTGAGCAAGCAAATAAAAAATTAAATGCCAAAATAAAGAATGAAGTTAGAAGTTTGATTATTAGGTATTGATATAAAATTTATATGTTCGAAACTGGTTTTTAAATTTAGTATCGTTAATTTGTAAAAGTTTAGATATTAGGCATTGTGTATTTTTTATTATGTTATTGATGAAACTATTTTTTTTTTTGCCTCTTTTAATGAAATAATTCGTTTCTTTTAATATTGATGAAACTGGTTTTTAAAGTTAGTATCGTCTTTAGATTGTAATTTTTTCATTATCTTGTTGATGAAACTATTTTTTGTATTCTTTAAATGAAATTATTAGTTTCTTTCAATGTTGATGAAACTAGTTTTTAAAGTTTGGATTCTTTTTAGATTATGATTTTTTATATTGTTTTTTTTTCAGGATGATGTTGATGAAACTGGTTTTTTTTTTCTGCTGTTTTTAATGGAATAATTAGTTTTTAACAAAAAAAAAAAAACAAATAGTAGTTTAAATAAAAAACAAGTTTAATTTTTGTAAAAAAAATGAAATAAAAAAATTTACACTTATTATATATATTAAGAGAAAAAAATTAGGTTGAGAAAAAAAATTAAAAAAAAAAGAGAGACACATAAAGAAATTAAAAAAAAAACAATAGAGAGAGATAAGCGAAAGAAAGAAAAAAAAAAGTAGCAACTGACTTAAAAGTTGAAAAGAAAAAAGAGAGCCAAAATTGACTAAAAAATATATAAAAAAGACAAAAAAAAAACTTTTTGAAGTTTCAATAAGTATAAAAGAAAAAAAAATTAATAAAAGTATAAAAATAAAATGTTCTTGTCAAATTAAAAATGTAATGTTTGAAAAAAAATGTAATATTTGGTGTAAATTTTTCAAATAAAAAGAAACCCTAAAATGTAAGTGTAAAATAAATTAAAAAATAAATAAAACTAATTAAGCTAAAAACAAAAACATAAAATATGGGATTGGATAATAAGTTTATAAAAATATGGCATATCAAATACCATAAAAAATCTTAAATGTAAAAAAATGCCATAGAAGAGTGGCAAACTTAAAAATGCCATATTTTTCTAACTTTGTTATGAAATCCCATATTTCATGTAATTTTCACTAAAAATCTTAATTTTAGTCAGAACAAAAGTTGTGACTAATTATAAATTTTTATTCCTACGTTATAACTAAAAAATTTGTAGATAAAAGTATTAGTCACAAAAATCACAATTTGTTGTGACTAATTATATATGCATTTTTTGTCAAAAAAATTTTTGTGACTCAAACTAAATTAGTGACAACTTGTGTCCAACTACTATTTATTATTATCACAAGTAACTTTTTGTTATAACTAAAAGTCACATTTAGTCACAAAAAACTTATGTTATGACTAAAAGGTTGTCATTAGGGTTGTACATAAACTTTTGTAAACTGCCCGACCCGAATGACCTGCCCAAACCAAATAGAGATAACTCGATAAAAAATACAAACCCAAAACCCTGACCAAAATATAACCCGCCCAATCTTTATATTGGGCAGATTTAAAATAATACCAACTCTCTCAGTCAACCTGAACTAACTCGACCAATCCGATTGAAAAGGTTTATATATATATTTATGATATATATATTTATATATCATATAATTTATATGACTATTTAAAAAAATATAAAGTTGAAACTAATATATATGTTTCTTTATGGTGATTGATTTGAACTTTAAATTCAATCTATATATATTTGTCTTATTATTACAATCAACTAAAATTTATATAACAATTGAATGTAAAAATAAAAAAATTAAAAAAAAAATATTAGTGGTCGGGTTACTAATTTTTTTTCTTTATTGGACGAGTTTGCACTTAGATTTTTGTAACACGCACGATCTTTATATTGAATTGAATAAAATGTATCATAAACTGACCAAACCAACTGACATACACCCTTAGTTGTATTACAATTCTTTTTTTTTTTAGTACTGTCTTAACCCATATACATTAGTAGCATTAATTATTATTTTCAAATTTAAAAAGTAGTAGTTTTTCAGTCTATGCTAGCTCAACATATTCTGCCACATCAAATTTGTTCTGCTTCCCAAATTATTTTGAATTACATGGTTATTAAATTATTTATCTACTATTCTCTAAAGTTAGTTATTTTATGTCACACGGTCAGAAGTGCTAATAAGGTTGTTATTGATTTAGTTGAACATGCTCTAAAAAGTTTGATTAAGAGATAATTTTTTGATTTGATATTGACTCACTTATTTACTCTATTACTGTAAACTAACTATACATAATAGCAATAATTTTCCTTAAGAAAATATTGATTTACGGGTATATGGTTCTTTTTTTCTAACAAAAAACAGTTTGACAATAGGGTCATACGTGCAAATTAATATTATATTAGGAGGAGTACTGCGGTCAATTTCTTATTACAATTTCTTAACTAGTCAAATTCTATACCTGAAAACACAAACCAAAATAGTTTTTTTTGTCAATTTGTTTTTTATAAACATGTTTGTTATAGTTACAGCATCGTAACTATAAATTTTTGAAGAAATTGGAATAATTTACAGTACCAAAAATAAATTTGAAATTTTTTAAAATGCATGATATATAATCTGGAATAATATCAAAAACTCTTTTTTCGGTACTATACATTATTCCGAATGTCTTAAAAATTTACAAGAATAATATTACTATAATAAATACCGCTATTAAAAAATTAAACAAAAAAATCCGTCATGTGATTTAAATGTGGAAAGTTTATTAAGAAATTGTAATAAGAGGTTAAAATTAATTAATATTCCCAATTAGAATAAATGGATTTGGTATTAATTTTTTATTAAAATCTTAATGAAAAAATAGATCATAAGTGTCTAGTTAATGTGTTTTTTTTAAAAAAAAAAAGAAAAAGAAAATCTTGTGGCGGTTTTAAAGTGTTTATTACATTATAAATAGTTGGTAGAATTAGTGTTGAGAGACCATAGTAATTATTTTCATCACAAATAAACAAACACACAGTATAATAGATCAGATTAGAGAGATCACCTGCATAATTATCATCTCTAACAGCAAATAATTTCAATTCAATGTAAGTTCTCTTCTCTTCTCTACCATATATATTCTATTGCTTTCTCATTGTTAATATGATCATCACCTTAATTATATGTTAATTAATTAAAACTTTTATTTGTTAATTATCTATATAGTTCTTGCAAATTCTTCCTTTTCAATTGTACGTGCATTAATTCAACTTAAGAAAGTCAAGAAAATATGGAAAATCCAAGCTAGGTATAATATTTCTTCTTAATTAATTTATAACTTTTTCTTTTTCACATTATATATATAGTTTTATTTATTGCATGTATTATAATTCTTTCTTAATTAATTATCCATGCATATTAATTGTCTAAATCATTTTCTTCCTATTCTTGCATTTCTTGTGGTTTGTTCATCAGTTCAAGAAAGAAGAAAATAAACAACAATCATATAATTATTTCTTCTACTTCCATCCATGGAGATTCCAGCGAACAACCAATATGGCTTGAAAGTAGAGCATCATCACGGTGTGTGCCTTGCTCGAAACCCGAAAACCGGAGTAATAGAACACCATCTTCCTATTCCTCAGGCCGAAAACGTTTTCGGAAATTTCTTTTATATATTATAATTCCGACACCCGTGGCACTATATTTGTCATCAAGTCTGAAAAGGGTTATGAAATTCTAAAACTTGGTGACCAAAATTGGACACCTCTACAACCCGATTTCCGAAAAGGGCAACCCGTACTCAAGTTCAAAGACAAAGATAGTTAAAAACAAGTTCAATTGCTATAAAGAGACCAACCAAACAAACTTGTTAAATTCTGTACATAAAACCAGAAAATTTAAAGCAAAATATATAGAAACTAAAACTTTACCAAAAATAATATAAAATTTAATAAGTCAGCTTAATGTTTGAAAGCTCATATCAAAAAATATGAAATACAAAAATTCAACTCTATGTTTGCAAGTTTACATACATAATTAATAATTACATAAATATGTTCTAGTTTTAGAAACTAAAATTATTGACCAAAAGCCTAACTCGAAGCAACACGCATATAGCAATCCCTACTATTCTTTCAATCTCTAGAAATAATGGTAACTGAGATAACCATAATTGAAGTGACATTAAAGAAACTATGTATGATTATACTTACCCAATTCATGGATTGATATTTAGAGTGTAAGACATAACTGAAAAAAACAGCAAAAATAAATATAGATCCTAGTACATCTAAATAAGTCACATACACACCAAAAATAAAGAATTTACTAGAGAAAAATAATACTTACAGGAACTTGAAAATGATACCATGATCAACAATTCCCCATCAATTTTATCAAGGCTCTCTGCAACTTTTTCTGCAATACAGTTTTATAGATCAACAAAATCAAATACTTCAAATGTACTAACATGTAACGTACCTTGTTGTTGTGAACTAATAATCTCTAAATCAACAGTAACGTACGTTGTTGTTGTGGAGTTCGAACTTGACTTTGAGCTTGATTTCGGAAGTCGGGTTGTAGAGGTCTCCAATTAATTTTTGTCACCAAGTTTCAGAATTTCGTAATCCTTTTCTCTTCTCATCAATGATGAAAAGGGTTATGAAATTCTAAAACTTGCTCACAAAAATAACAATGCTTTACTAGATCCGTAGATTTTTAAATGTTGAAAAGGCTTATTACTGTTAATTAGAATAATATAATAATACAGGCGGTAGTTGCTGAAAATTTGTCCGTTCTTAAAAATTTTTCAAAACAATACAGGCGCATTAAAGGTTTCTAAATATTTATTTTACTTATTTTTTACAGATATTTCTAAGATATACTTCTATTTTTTTTACTTATTGATTTTATTTTGGTTTTCATTTTCATTCTAAAATCACCTAACTAACCTCTCCTCTATTCTCCATTAATTGTTAATTTTGTTTGGAAAAGCAAATATATAATTAGATATTAATTAGGAATAGGTTATATATATGTGAGTCGCAATATTAGGAAAAGAGATATTTATACGAAATCATAACCATTTTTCAAAAAATTAGAATATATATTCAGAGGAATTGGTCTACTACGTATAATACTTCCATATATTAAAAAAGATATTTTAAAATATATCACAAAAAAATCTAATATTTTGTAAATATCTTTAATTATACGGAAACTTATAAAATATACATTGTACATTATTTTTAGAAATTTCTGAAAATACCATAAAAAAAAATATCAAAAATTAACACAAGCAGAAAATAAAATAAATACCTAGAAAAATAAACAAAAACACTGGAAACTTTAGGACTGATTTATATGTACTCATAAAATTAATTATAAATGTACTTTAATATTAAATAAAAATTATAATTATTTTAAAAATTTATATTTAATATTTTTTTCCAAATTTTCTTTTTCACATAATTTATTGTTAATTTCAATAATTATGTTAATTTTGATTTCTTTTATTTTTAAAAGTAATTATAGAAGATTTTTTATTTCATTCAAATTTTCATAAATATGATAACAGGACCATAATATTTGGAAGGTACTTATAACCATTAACAAACTGAAAGAAAAATGGATAAAAATCTCAAAATAAAAAAATTAATAATCATAATGAAACAAAAGAAGAGAAAACACTCTATTGAAGAATGTATGTTTATGTAATATTATTATGAGTAAACTGCAGCAAAACTCCAATAATAGTAAATTTTGACGGTAAAAACTCCTAAACCAAAATATTAATTATTAGCAAAATCCCACTTTTCTTTATTTCAGTGCCTTATTTGCCTATGTCCAAGTGCCAGGTCAACTCCTATTACTATGTCACTCAAAATGTAATTAAATGGCATTTCCACGTGTGCACTATATTGTACACGTGGTCCACCTACATTGGTCTACATACTATATTAATTTAAAAATTATTTTAAATTAAAAAATAAATTATTAGTTTTACAAATAAAAACTAATTATAAAATTAATTACAAAATCCCACTCACTCAAATCGTCCCTGCCATGAAACCCAACTGAAGACAGTCGCGAGCCCAGGTTGGAATCAAATCGCCCCCTGACGGAAATGTGATTGATCTAGTCTTCTTGGAGGATTTAGGCAGAAAATGTTGAATATTCTCGACGCCTCCGCATCTCCGTGTCACTCCGTATTTCAATTTCTCTGAACCAAGACAGTCACTCCATTCGTCTCCTGCTCCGACAAAGCTTCCGACTGTCGTTCTCCCCAGTGAAAGACCCCAAGCAGTCGAGTTCTGCAACTGAATGCAGATTGGAACCATTGTTTTTTCCAGTCGACACCCACGACATTCATTCCTCACCATTGAACTCTCCTCAATTTCTTCTACAAAAATTTCAGTTCACTATAAAAAAAAAAATCTTACTTTTAGTCACAACAAAATTTGTGACTAAAGATAAAAAAAATTGTGACTAATTATAAATTATCATTATTGTGTTGTAACTAAAAGGTCTGTGGTTGAAAGTATTTGTCACAAAGGTTAACAATTTATTGTGACTAAATGTGTTTTTAGTCAGAATAATTGTTGTGACTAAAACTAAATTAGTGACAACTTGTGACTAAAACATAGTATTTAGTTACAAGTTGTCACTAATTGAATTACAACTTGTAACTAAATACTATGTTTTAGTCACAAGTAACTTTTGTTGTAACTAAATGTCACATTTAATCACAAAAAATTTATGTTGTAACTACAAGATTGTCACTAAAATTAAGTAGCAGTTTTTTGTAGTAGTTAGGTAATTTTTTTGCTTGGAGTTTATGAATTTGGTTTTTGAAATTGTGTGGGATTTTCTTGTTAAAAAAATTAATTTGATAATGATTGTGGTGTTAGAATATTGATTACTAAAGATTTAGAAATTTGGGGTTTATTGATGTTGCGGATTGATTATTTTACTTGGGGTATTTGGAATATAACAAATGGTAATGATAAATTAATAGATTTCTTGATGGTATTTATTTTTCATTAATTAACCTTTAATTATAATGAAAAGGGTTCGAGGGAAACCTGAAGCTGATGTTGGAGGAGCTTTTCAGGGAAGGAGCTATATATATGGTAGAGAAGGGGCTATGGTCTATATGTTTCTAGGATCCATTGGAGCTGGAGCCACTCTCAGGAGAGAGAGGGAGATCAGAGAGTTAGAGTTATGGTTAGAAGAGAGAAGAAGAAGATACAATATTTAATTAGGCCTTTTAATTTTATTTTATTTAGTTTTAATTTGTTTTAAAAATTTGAACTAATTAAAAAAAATTAACTCATATTTTAGTTTAAAAATGCCAAGTAATTACTTTTAAATTGACATGTTTTTTTTTTTTTTTTTTGGGTAACCGATAAAGGTTAACATAACAACGGTAACAAAAGTTACACAGAAGGAGGGGGGATTTCTTCCATCCAAGAAAGTTCGTTGTCTATCCTAAGGGCATGCTTAGCCAATCTATGAGCCTCAACATTAAAGTTGCGGCTAACATGAGAAAGAGATGCCCCAGGAAAACTAGACAATAGGACTTTAATATCAGAAAAGATAACCCCCTGTTCATTTAAATACACAGTCTGGCCCTCCAAAGCTGAGACCAAAGAAAGTGAATCAGAAAAAACTCTCTCCACGGGAAGTCCCACATCTTGAGCCCAACGCAATCCTACTAGTAAAGCAACTGCTTCTGCTTGGAAAACTGAAAAGGAACCTACAAATGAGATAGTTAAACCAATAAGTTCATTTAAATTTAAAACTAAAATTTTAGAGTATAATTGTTATAGAGTCAAAACCAAAGGGAAACCCCTTTAGTTTGACTCTTTATCTAACTTTTAACATGATAATATAATAGTATAAATTTAAATAACCCCTACGCTAAAAAGGATCATATATCTATTTTGAAAAACCATAACTATTAAAATTCTTTAAAGTTAATCCACATAAAAACCATTTATAATTATTTAGTTAAAAATATTTATGTTGTAGTCACATTTGTTATTATTACATCGTTTTATACCTTCATAAGTAAATTTGAAAACATAAACTGAAAACTAAAAAATAGACCCAAATGCAATTTACTATATTATTTTAAAATTGTATGTATTATCCCAGTCCTTGCTATAAGAGGCATAATACTTAGTAAATTGGACTGATTTACCTTGTAATGGTTTAGATAAGGCTGCCTTCATTTGTTTGTCTGAGGAGAAAATGACTGCTCCAAAACCAATCACATTTTGAGGGGTTGATATCGCTGCGTCCACATATAGTTTATAGCTAAGAACTTCTGTCTCTGTATTATTTTGCTCACTAGTACACCCAGTTGAAAACCCTTTTTTAATTTTATTTCTTTCTCGACGGATTTCATTATAATAAGAAGAGATCCATATCTTGATTTGGTGTGGAGTTCTTATAGTTCTTCCATGACTTTTCTTAATTCTTTCAAACCATATTGTCCATGCTGAAATTAACACTTTCTCAAAATCTTCTTTTTCAAGTATTTCTGATGCATACAGTAGTACTCCTTTGAAGGTCAGGTCCTCTTTTGGGCTTGCAAGAAAAAGGAAACTCATTTCCTTCCATATAACTTGTGAGAAGGAGCACCAGAAAATTGCATGTGCATTGGTATCGTTCCCGAAACCACATATAGAACAATTACTATGAGATGAGCTTTGTCTTCGAAATAGACCACTAAAGGAGGATAAAATTTCATGAAAACCCTTCCATCCAAAATGCAAAATTTTCTTTGGAATTTTTATTGCCCAGTATGAACTCCACCAAGCTGCCATAACTCATATTTTAGTTTAAAAATGCCAAGTAATTACTTTTAAAGTGACATGTTGAACACTCATTAATGGCAAAAATAGCTCTGTTGGAGCTAGCAACGGTCACGAGGACAAGGTCGAGGAAAATAAAATGAGAGAGGAAGAGGGAGGGTGAGCGAAGTGAAAACCACGGCTGGCAGTCAAAAGAGAATGGAGTTAGAGCGATTAAGAGAGAAAAACAATTTAGAAAATTTAGGGTTTAATGAGAGAGAAAAATTAATAAAATGATATTTCAAATTAATAATTACAAAAATAGCATAATAAATACCATAAAATTAAAAAAAAAAATAATAATAATAACCAAGCCCATAAAAAGTGGGCAAACATAAAACCATCACATTTTTCAAAGAAAGTTTAAAAATATTATATTATGTGTTATTTCCTCATTTCAAATTCAATAAAATTTGCAAAAGTAAAGATATCCAATGGGCTTGTGTTGAGCATGGACTGATGGGCTTCAGCTGCTAGCAAAGACCCAATCTATCTCGCCAACTATGTTTGTCACATGTTTGTTGCCGTAAGTGTCCTTGTCTTATTTGCGTAATAGTATTCATGATTCTTATTGCCTTTCTGTTGACCATATCATGCCGTTTTTCACTTTTGAACTTTTTAGGGAACTCTTCTTGTCAGCAAGTGGGTTCATAAGGTGAAACTCAATGTTGATGGTTCATTGTACATGTTGAAATAGACTAGTAGTAAAGGGCTATATGCAGGCTCTAGGTATTGACTATGAGAAGACATTTTCTTTAGTAGTTAATACAGTCAGAACTGTACTATCTCTAGCTGTTACTTCAAATTGAAAAGTCACTGAATTAGATGTTAGCAATGTATTTATTAATGGATTTCTAACTAAGAGAGTTTTTATGTAACAACCTCCAAGGTTTGTAGATCAGACCAAACCAAAATCATGTATGACTTCTACACAAGGCTCTTTATGGTCTTAAACAAGCTCCAAGAGCTTGGACTGACAAACTTAAAACTAGTCTACTTGGGGTTTCAAAACATCAAAACCGGACACATCCTTGTTTGTGTATGGTACTAGAGACATCCTTCTTATACTCCTAGTCTATATTGATGATATTCTAGGAACGGACCCAAACAAGAATCTTATATCTAAACTAGTTACAGATTTCAACAATCAGTTTTCTCTTAAAGATTTAGGTGATATTCACTACTTTCTTGGAAATATTTAGAGATTCTAATGGGATGTTCTTGTCTCAAACTAAACACATCACAAATCTTCTAGTTAAGTTTCATATGGCAGGAGCTAAGAGTTTGCTCTAAACCTATTAGCAATACAACAAAACTGTCCTTAAATGATGAAGAACCATTTAGAGAACCTACTTTGTACAGAAGCATAATTGGGGCTTTCCAATATCTTATTCTTACCAGACCAAATGTTGCCTTCGCTATCAAAAAACTGATTCAATTTCTCAAATCTCCAATAATGTTACATTGGGAAGCATGCAAGAAGTTGCTGAGATATCTCAAAGGCGCTATCTCTGGTGGATTGTTCCTAAAACCTTCTGTCGTCATGACTATAGAAAGCTACTCTGATGATGACTGGGCTAGTTGTTTTGATGATAGAAGATTAACAGGAGGATATGTGGTGTATTTAGGTGATAATCTAATCTCATAATCCGCAAAGAAGCAAGAAGTTGCTACTTGCTCAAGCAATGAAAGTGAATTTCGTGCTTTAGCAAACACAGCAACTGAACTAATTAATTAAAATGGATTGTCTCCTTGCTTATTGAACTACAAGTTGTCTTATCTCATTGCCATGTTATTTTGGTTGACAACTAGAGTGCAACCGCTCTAGCAGCCAACTAGGTTTTCCATGCTCTATCAAAACACATTGAGAACAATTTGCCTTTTGTCATGGACCAAATTTTGGAAAAGAAGTTATCAGTTCATTATGTTTCCAGTTTTGATCAAGTGGTTGACATGCTTACCAAACCCTTGGCTAAGGATCGTTTTAGCTACCTTAAATCCAAATTCAAAATGGCTCAAACTCCTTTTTGTTTGAGGGGGGATGTTAACACAGTTAGCTTTAGTTTAGTTGATGGTGTAACAGTTAGTTAAGGTAGTTAATGAGTTTTTTTAATAACTAATTGTACTTTGCATCAATAACTCATATATAAATAAATGGTCTTTAATTGATTAGAATAGCTTTTCCTAAGATGATTCTATCAGTCTTTTTCTCTTCTTGCTCTGTTCAAGGCTTTCTTTCTCTACACCCTTTCCTTGTACAATTCAGATCTCTCTCTCCCTTTCACAAAAGAACCCAGACCCCTTCCCTTTCCTTTTATGATTCAGATCTCTCTCTCTCTCTCTCGCTCCCCCCCTTTTATGAGAGCCTCCGAAATTAGACACTTAATATATTATATATATATCAATGACGAAAGAGAAACTATATACTTGAGGATTGTTTAAAAGGTGTAAAAGCAAAGTGATGAGAAAATGTAATTAATGGTTTAACTTCTTCTTTCTTTCGAATATTACATAGTACTCTGGCATAATGTAAGACTATGACGTTATTTAACATGCTTTTTAATGCCAATTTTTCTCTAACTAATATAATTTTGTTATGGCTAACTTATTGAGGTAGACTTGTAATATATTACTCATTGTTTTTATTTTTGAATACTATTACACAAATCAGACAAGGACACTTACGGCAACAAACTTGTGACCGACATAGTTAGCGAGATAGATTTGGTCTTTGCTAGCAGTTGAAGCCCATCAGTCCATGCTCAACTCAAGCCCATTGTCACTACTATAAATATCAGAATTCGCAACGGTCCTTAAAACAATTTTTTTCGGGGACCGTCGCTAAAAAAAATTAAGTAACTATTTAAAACCGTCGGGAAATATTTAGTATTCCCAACAGTTTAAAATTGTAGTAAACAAAATAAGTGACGTTTTTTTAATAAAATGAAATTTTTTAATGGACTCGCCTATAAGGGTCCATTGAAAAATCATCACCTACTTCTTGCCACATTTTCCACGTGCCCACCTACATTTTTTCTATTTCCCACATGCCCACACCCTATAACGAAAATCTTAACTCTCCAAAACCCCACCCACGCCTCCGCACCAACGCCCTCCTCTCTCGCCGTCTTCCTCCCTCTCTCGATCTCCATTTTTTCTTGTCTCTCTCGTCCATCGATCTCCACCCACCCCTCCTCCCGTCGGTCTCCCTCTACTCTTCGTCGCATACGTCAGACCACCACCACCTCCCGTCGGTGTCCCTCTCATCTTCGTCTCATACGTCGGACCACCACCACCTCCCGTCCGTCTCCCTCTCTCTCTTTCTCTCTCTCCAAGCTCGGTATAAATATATTTATTTATTTATTTACTTTTTTATTTATTATATATATATTTATTTTGTTATCGTATAAATTTAATGTGTTTTAAAGTTAGTTGTTATTGTAACAAAATTAATTAGTTGTTTTATTTTAACTTAAGTAAAATTATAAAGCTAATGGAGGAAGAAAATTGGGAAAAATATAATGACAGAAAAATCTGTATTTTTTCTTTTTTTTTTACATTCCCGACGTTTTAAAACCGTCGCCGATACCCAGTTATAGGCAATGATTTTAAACCGTCGGGAAACCCACATTAGCATCGGTTTTGAACCTATAAGATGCTGAAATTAATGGACAATAAAACTTAGTAAGTTTAGTTTTATTATTTTTATTGTATTGAAAGATACTAATAGGAATAGCAATATATAGTATTAGGAAAACATTAAGATATACATTACTATTTTCCTTTGACTTCTATCTATCTTAATACTATCTGTTGTGCAAGAACACAGCTGAAACAACACAATGCAAACAATAACAGAACAAACTCAAGAGATCAAAGAGATCAATTAATAATGAACTGAATCGAAAGTATATGAAATCGAATTCACCAAGAATCAATGAGGCTGAGTTTTGAATATGAAGAAGAATCTTTATTGCTGAATAATCTTTGATTACAATCAATGAGAGAGAGAGATAAACCAGAAAACTGATCAACTTACAAAACCAGAAACAAGTTACATTAAATCCTCACATGAGGGAAGCCATTTCATGAATGGACACTCCCTTTAACATCCCTCAAGAAAACTCTCTCTAAGTCTATCAATTTTGTTTTTGTACAATCTCTCTCTAAGCAATTACAATACATCAAAAACAGTAGTGAAATCAATAGACAGGAAATTCTATTTATAGGGGTAGGCAGCAGTTGATTTCGAAACCAACTGAATTCAGTAGGTTAGGTAAGTTTGTTGATGATGTGGCAAACTAACAATTTACATGTGGCTTAATTACAACAATTTCCACCTTAATTGAGACACATGTGAACTGAAGTTTGAGATTTTATGATTCTTCAATGTTGAGCAAGGTTAGACAATGTCTAAACTTGTCCAAAGTGACACACTTTGTAAGCATGTCAGCAGGGTTGTGGTCTGTGCTAAATTTCTTGACATGTACCTGGTTGCTGGTGACAATGTCTCTGATAAAATGCAATCTTATGTCGATGTGTTTAGATCTCTCATGGTGCATAGGATTTTTCATGAGATGAAGTGCACTTTGGTTGTCACAGTGCACTGTCATGTCATCAGTGTTGAGTCCTAGTTCACTAGTGAATCCCTTTAACCATAGTGCCTCTTTGATTGCTTCAGTGGCAGCCATATATTCTGCTTCTGTTGAAGATAGAGCTACAACCTTTTGCAAGGTTGATTTCCAGCTTACACAGCCACCAAACACAGTGAACACAAAACCTGTGAGAGATCTCCTTGTGTCTATGCAGCCTGCATAGTCAGAGTCCACACAACCAGTAGCAATTTCTTTGGTAAATGACTCTTTTCCAAACATAATCCCCATGTTTAGAGTACCTTTAATGTACCTTAGAGTCCATTTAAGAGCAGACCAGTGTTGTTGCCCAGGATCAGTGAGAAATCTGCTCACCATGCTCATAGCATATCCAATGTCTGGTCTGGTGCAGACCATGGCATACATTAAGCTGCCAACAGCATTGGCATATGGTATGCAGTCCATGTCAGCCCTTTCTTTCTCTGTTTTTGGTGATTGCTCCTTTGAAAGTCTGAAGTGGTGAGCTAAAGGTGTTGAGATAGGTTTGGCATTTTCCAATCCAAACCTGGTTAGAACTTTCTGCAGGTAACCTTTCTGAGATAGGAAGATGGAGTGTGGCCTTTTTCTTTTGATGTCAATACCTAAGATCCTTTTGTTGGAAATTATTTTACCAGGATCTAGATTTACTAACAAGTATGTTGGATTAACAACCTAATATGAATTCTAAAACAATGAAATATAAACACATATAAAGTTAGAAAACCTTACAGTGGGTGCAGCGGAATAATATGACTCCTTCCGTTCAGATCTCTAGCCCTTGATTCCTTTCTGTAGCAGAGCATCACCAAGATCTGAACCTGGATTTTCTTTTCTCCTTCTTTGATGCAGAAATTCCATAGTCTTCCATACTATGATTGAGATACCACTTGATGTGTGTGGGCACTACTCATCTCACAAGGATTTCGAAATTTCTCTCTATTTTTCTCTCTCAATTTCGTGGCTTTTCATCCATACAAGAGAAGAGAGCAAGGTTCCTTTATATAGGGAAAAGGGAGAGCACAACTTTCCAAATAAAACAGTTTCCTTAATTACTGTGTAATCAATTAACTGCCTTATTTAGTGTGATCCACCACTTTCCTATTATAGCTAGGCTTTGATTAGCAATTACATGGCAATTAAAAAATAAAAATAATAATTGGGAAACACAAAGGAGTGCTCGGCCATAGAGGGAAATGGGCCTCACTTGGATTTTGCAGTTTCCTCAATTTTATTTCAATTTCTCCAAAAATGCCATTTTTCCAATTCTAATCATTTAAATGCCAAAACTAATTATTTAATAACTAAAATAGATTATTAAATAATATTGTCATTTAAAATAATTATTAATTAGACATACAAAGTCTCTTAATTAATAATTAAACCTAGAAACCCTTTTCTTTACGATTTCATCCTTAAACTGTGAGAATTCATAAAGTAGACATAGTCTAACTTTTAGAATTATAATTGATTAATTAAAATCAATTAACTGAGTCTTACAAGCAGTATGGCCTCAACTAGTATGGGGACCATGGGTCTATATAACCGAGCTTCCAATAAGTCGAACCGAATTTACCAAGTAAATTCCCTAACTTATTAATTCCTCATTGAATCCACACTTAGAACTTGGAATTGCACTCTCAGTCATATAGAAACGCTCTATATGTTCCACGATATAGACACGTCATTAGTTATCCATTGTTATAACCCTAATGTGATCAATGATCCTCTATATAGATGATTTACACTGTAGAGGATTAAATTACCGTAACACCCTACAATGTATTTTATCCTTAAAACACTTAACCCTGTATAAATGATATTTCACCTAAGTGAAATGAGATCTCCACCATTTATCTTCGTTTGGTTAAGCTCGAAGGAAATCATCCTTTACTTCTATTTGCCAAATAGAAGCTATAGATTCCATATTTATGTTAGCGCTCCCCCACTCAATTGTATTACCGTGTTCCCAAAATGTACGTATCACCCTGATACAAAACTAGGCTTAACTAACAAATCAAAGAACACGAATAACACTCTTGAAATTGAGCCTAACCATATCAGAATTTCGATCATGTGATCTAGGATCAACTTATGATATTGAATTGAATAGATATTTACGGTAAGTTTCAAAATCTAATTCAAAGTTCAATATCGGTCCATTCCAATGCATACTCCATGCATCCGATACTGGTAAACTTTGCCAATGTCCTGGAAAGAACATAACACTTTTCCAAGGTGTAAGAATACCTGTCGCTGATTATAGCATGTCAGTCTAAATCCAGTGTTCTGACAAATCAAGGAATCTACTTTTGAACATATAATAAAGATTATATTCCACTGTGCTAACAACACTATAATCTTTAACCAACTCATATGTTCTGGACTTAAAAAGAATTCATACATTATATACACATATAATCATGAAATAAATCATGTGAACCATGCAACATAAAATGTTATTTCTGATCTTTATTAATTAGTAAATCTGATTACATGAAATGGGTTTTATTTAGGGCATAAAACGCAACACCTTTTTGCTGTTCCTAGGTCCTTCATTTCGAATTCAGCTTTAAGTTTTTCTTTTATCTTGTTTATCTCAGATCTATCTTTACCAATTAATAGCATATCATCTACATACAACAATAGATAAACATGCTGATTAAAGTAAACACAAGGATCATACCTGCTTTGACTGAATTCAATGGTCTTCATGAACTCATCAAATCTCAAATTCCATTGTCTCGGGGCCTGTTTCAAACCGTACAGTGACTTGAGCAGAAGGCATACTTGATTAGGATTTCCATTGTCAAATCCCTCAGGTTGTGACACATAAATCTTTTCATCAAGTGTGCCATGTAGAAATACAGTCCTAACATCCATTTGATCAATCTCAAGGTCATACTTAGCTGCTTTTGCTATCATCAACCTTATAGATGTTTGTTTCATAACTGGGGCAAAAATTTCAGTGAAGTCTGTTCCCTCCTTTTGAGTAAAGCCTTTGGCTACTAGCCTTGCTTTGTATCTCACTTCACCATTGCCAGTTTCATCTTCTTTGTGCCTGAATAGCCACTTGCATCCTACTAGCTTTTGACCCTCTGGTTTGTTAACAACAATCCATGTCTTATTTTTCTTCAAGGACAGCATCTCATCATCAATGGCTTTGTTCCATTTCTTGTTATCTTTACCTGTGATTGCTTCTTGGTAAGTTTCAGGCTCTGAGTTGTCTAGCTTTTCCGCTGCTGCAAGTGCAAAAGCTGTGAAATCAGCAAAACCAAATCTGGAAGGGGCTCTATGAACCCTTCTTTCTCTATCTCTAGTGACCTGATAACCATAAACTCTCATGTCAGTCTCTACTCCCATAGGTTCTTCTGTTTGAACCCGACCATCATCCTGTTCTTCAGGTGCCTGATCTGTAGTGTCTGCATCCACCTCAAACCCAACTGGTGTAGTACTAGAGTTTTCATTTGGTTTAGTGTCTGTCTTAGATTTCATTGCCATCTCCTCTTCTCTGAAGACAATATCCCTGCTTAGAATACACTTCTTGTAGCCTGGTTCCATGCACCATAATCTGTAGCCTTTCACTCCATCTGGATAGCCTAGAAATAGGCACTTCAGAGCTCTTGGTTGGAGTTTGTCTTGCCTTATGTGGGCATAGGCAGTGCATCCAAACACCCTAAGGTGTTCATAACTGGGTGGATGCCCTGTCCATTTCTCTTGTGGGGTTTTGAACTCAATAGCTGCAGAAGGGCATCTATTGATGAGATAGCTGGCTGTCTTCACAGCTTCACCCCAGAAAGGTCTCTCAAGTCCAGCACAATGTAACATGCATCTGACCCTCTCAGTTAATGTCCTATTCATCCTTTCAGCTAATCCATTTTACTGGGGATTCTTGGGTACGGTCTTGTGTCTGTCAATGCCTTCTCTCTTGCAAAACTCAGTAAATTGGTTTGAGCAAAACTCAAGACCATTGTCAGTTCTGAGTTTCTTCAATTTCTTTCCAGTTTGATTCTCAACTAATCTCTTCCAAGTGACAAATGTACTGAAAGTATTATCCTTAGAATTGAGTAGATACACCCATACCTTCCTAGAAAAATCATCTATGATGCTGAGAAAATAGCTAGCTCCTCCGAGTGTCTTAATTTTAGATGGCCCCCATAAGTCTGAGTGTATGTAGTTCAATGGTTCCTTACTGATGTGTAGACCAGATGAGAATTTTGCCTTACAACACTTCCCATAAACACAATCTTCACAAAATCCTAACTTGCCATCCAACTTGTCTTTCAACAGTCCCTGTTTTTCGAGTTCTTGCAGTCCCCATTCACTTACATGACCAATTAAGGTGCCAAAGCCTGGTCTTGTCAATTTCTTGATCTGTTATGGCTGGAGCAGCATTTCCCATAACAGTTTTCCCAATTAAAGAATATAAGCCATTCTTTAATTCTCCTTTCATCACAGGTATGGAATTCTTAAAAATCACAAGCATTCCACTTTCCACCTTGATGATGCAACCAATGCTGTCTAACATACCAATTGACAACAGGTTTCTCTTCAAATCAGGTACATATCTGACATTCTTAAGTGTTCCTGGTATGCCATCAAAGATATTGATGACCACAGACCCAATACCAATTACACTACATGCTTTGTTGTTTCCCAATAGCACTGTTCCCCCTGAGATCTCCTTGAGATCATTGAACATTTCAGCTTTAGGACACATGTGGAAGGAACACCCCGAGTCCAAGATCCACTCCTCTTCATATGCTCTGCTTGAAACAACTAAAACATCAGCAGACATATAATCTTGGCATGCAATGTGAGCTTCTCCTTGTTTCTTGCCTTCTTCTTTGGCAAGTTTGGCCTTGAGTGCCCTGCACTCACTTCTGAAATGTCCTTCCTTTTGGCAATAGAAACATTTCTTTCCTGATTTGAACTTTGACTTGTTTTGATTGTAAAGCCCGCTTAGTTAATTTGGAAATTAGCAGTTGTTTATGTTTAAATTATGAAATTATTTATAGCTATTTAAATAATTTATTACTGTTATTTATGGAATTCAGAAATGCATGATTATGTCATCAGTAGCTTTATATTTCGCATTTCCGGTGTCCGGTATTTTGGAACTCGGCGTTGGCTCAGTAGAAATCACAACTTAGTATGTTAGTAATTTGGGGACGGGTTTAGACATTGGGAATGTCGGGAATGGCCGGGAATTTAGAATGTCCCAAAAATACCCCTTTAGTATGATTTATGTGATTTTATGGTGGAGGGGCAAAATGGTCTTTTTGCCCCATTAGTATTTTGTCTTATGTGATTTTTAAATGGAAAATAAATGATAATTGTTTATTTTAATGGCTGAAATAAAATGGTTTAAGTGGCTTATTCTTTCATTTTTCTCTCATTTCACACTTAGTAAAAATTAGAAATTTCAAAAGAAAATTCTCTCTCTTTCTTTCCCTTCCATTTTCGGCCAAGCTTTGAGCAGCAAGGAGGGGGGTTTTCTCCTTTGATTTTGGCTGGTTATTCATCATCTCTTAGGTCCATTGCAAGCTAGGTTGGTTCTTGTCTTTCCCTCTTTAATTTCTTGAAAAAAATGTGTAAAAAGTGATGATGCATGCATGTTTTTGTGGCTGTTATTATGGCTGTGTTTAGTTGTTATTTTCTGAGGTTCAAAGCATGTTTAATTGTTGTTAATTGAGTTGTTTGAAGCATGTTAGTTAGGTTTGTTCAAAGCTTTTAGTTTCTATGTTAAAATAGGTGATTTTGAATGAAATGATCCTATATGTTGCTGTGAAGTTGCTGGGTGTTTCTATTAGTTTTCTGAGGTGATATTATGCTTATTTGAGTAGAATTAACTAGGTTTGGATGCATGTTTGGTGGATTTGCTCAAGCTTGAGTTTGGAACTCAAAGCTTGAGCTCCAATGGTGATTTTTGTGTATGTGCTTTCTGGGTGGTTTTGAGGCTTTAGATTTGTTCTAGGGATAGTTTAGAACAGGTCTGGAAAGTTTGGTACCAATTGGGGTTGAATTGGTCGAGTTATGAATTTTTGAAGTTGCTGCCTGCGAGGAACCGGAATTCCGGTTGTGCATCCGGAATTCCGGATGGGGGTCCTGAATTTCCCAGAACCGGAATTCCGGTTGGGCAACCGGTCTACCGGTTGGGGGATTTTTCAGAACCCTAGTTTTCCTCGTTTTTGGGTTTTTAGGGGTATTGCCATGCTTTTTATCGATAGGGAAACTTTTAGTTCCAAGTTTTAGTCCCCGGGAAGTGATTTAGCGTGTCACTTATAGCGTTGTGATTTTTATGGTTTAGGAGCCAGTAATCCGCCACTCAGCTTCTGTTCCAGTCAGGTTGACCGGCACACCTGAAATCGGAATCCAGGTAAGATTAGTATAACAGTATGCATATGTAGATTACATGTTTAGCGTGCATGTAGGAAGCCTGCTAGATTACATTAGTCATGTATTTAGGCTTCGAACCATCCAACCCTGTCACGTCGGTACAGGCTGGAGTATGACCGACGGCGGAGTATGACCGGTTCGACCGATCAGGCTGACACTTGGTTGGTGGTTCAGTGCTATTGACCTATCCCGTCGGTACAGGCTGGAGTATGACCAGCAACCGGAGTATGACCGGTTCGACCAATCAGGAGGATACTTGTCAATAGTACCGTCCCCTGAACGTTCAAAACTCAGTACCATGTTGGACATGGCAGTAGTGGCTCAGTACCATGTTGGACATGGCAGTAGCGGGACTCAGTATCGTGTTGGACACGGCAGTTAGTTATGTATGATATTATTATGCTTTTCTTACTGAGTCTGTCGACTCACAGTTTATGTTCATGTGTAGGTAAAGGCAAGGCTATAGCTGATGGACCGTGAGCGAGCTTATGAGATTGTACATGTCGGGGCGGTTAGGCCTGGAGCGTACGATCCTCGGGACAGCAAGGCTGAGATTTTTGTAACTGTCGTTAGACGACTTTTATTTTGATGTAATAGTTAAACAGTTAAAACTTTTGTAAATGATTTTATAAATCGGGATCCCGAGACTTTTATAATATGGTTTATAAGTTTAATCAAAAAGCAAAATTTTAATTAATCACGTTTTTCCATAAACCTCGTTGATTAGCAACGAGCTGCACAGTACGTTTAAAAATTCACGTGATACGCCTAAGGTAGTTAGGGCGTTATAATTTGGTATCCGAGCCGTCAGGTTGTCTTCCGAAGATCGTCACGACATGTACAATCATCATCAGCAGTTAGCTCGGTTCACGGTTCAGTAAGCCTTTATTGCTTTAGTAGTTTATTTTATTCAGTTATGAAAAAGAAAAGCCTGTTAGGAAGCATGTTAGTAGCCTGATAGTAGAATAGGCGCATGTTTCATTTCTAATTTCCAAATTAAGCGGCATTAGTAAGCTCGCCTTGAATACGACCTGATATGCCAACTCTTGGTTTCGCAGGCGGTTCTAACTAGATGGACGCCAGGCGGACTACCAGGAGTCAGGGCAACTCCGTAGGGTCGAATCAGGGACAGGGAGCTCAGTTTCCCCCACCTGCCCGGGGCCGAGGTAGAGGTCCCCGAGGCAGGGCTCGTGGCCGGGGTGATGAGAACCCGCCACAGGCTGCCCAGGCTCCCCCAGCCGATCAGGGAGCCCCGAACTGGGAGTTACGGTTTGCGGAGATGCAAGCCCGGATCGAAGAACAAGACCTCGAGATCCAGAGGTTGAGACAGCAGGGTGCTCCTGCAGTTCCTGTGCCCATAGTTCCAGTGGCACCTGCCCCTGCTGCCCAGGCCGAGATAGTGGTGGCGGCCCACAGATTGGAACCTTTATATGAGCAGTTCCGGAAGCAAGCACCTCCGGTATTCCTGGGAGGTCCGGACGTGATGAAAGCCGAACAGTGGCTGACGGTGATTACCAGAATCTTGAACTTCATGGGTGTCACCGGAAACGACAGGGTGGTGTGCGCCACATTTCAGTTCCAGGAGGACGCCCTGGTATGGTGGGACATGGTGTCTCAGATCCATGACGTCACCACCATGACCTGGGAAAGGTTTCAGGAACTCTTTAATGCGAAATACTATAATGAGGCGGTCAGAAGCGCCAAGAGGAAAGAGTTCGTTCACCTGACCCAGCGGGAGAACATGAGCGTCACTGAGTATACTACTCAGTTTGACCGGTTGGCGAGGTTAGCCTCGGGAATTGTGCCGACCGACTTCAGCAAGAAGGAGAAATATCTGGATGGGTTGAATCCCAAGATCAGGCATGACCTGATGATCACCACAGACGACAGCACCACCTATGCTCAGATGGTGGAGAAGGCACTGCGAGCTGAGGGCGCAGTGGGGTGTATGTCAGAACCAGCCAGTACTCCGGTGAGTGGCGGAGCTCCTACCCCTCCTGCATCAGGTTATAGCAGGGGGAGTAGTGGTTCGGCTATTGATCAGAGGAAGAGGGCACCCACTGCTTCCGGCGGCTCAAGTCAGAACAAGAGGTTCCGGGGGAACCAGAATAGAGGGAGTCGTCCTGGTGGTACTGAGACCCGATTCTCCTATCACGAGTGCCCTATCTGCAAGAGGCATCATCGGGGTGAGTGCAAAGGTCAGGGATGCTTTCATTGTGGCATGCCCGGACACTTCAAGAGGGAATGTCCCCAGCTCCGGCCAGAGGCACCGAGAGCTCCAGCGATACCCACTCCAGCCAGGGTGTTCGCTATCACGCAGGCTGATGCAGATGCCAGCCCATCAGTTGTTACAGGTCAGCTTTTTATTAACAACTCGCTTTATTCAGTGCTGTTTGATTCTGGGGCTACACATTCTTATGTGGCGGCCAGAGTCTTTAGTAAGTTGGGTAGACCCTTTGATAGATATGAATCAGGGTTTGGAACCCTGTTACCTGGCGGAGAATTGGTTATCTCCAATAGGTGGATTAGGTCTATGCCGATCAGGATAGATGGTAGAGAGTTAAGCGCTGATCTGATAGAGATGAGCTTAGTCGAATTCGATATTATTTTAGGAATGGATTTCCTATCTAAATATTCGGCGAGCATTGACTGTAAGAGGAAGATGGTGGTCTTCCAACCGGAAAGTGAAGAACCGTTTGTATTTGTGGGTTCGGTTCAGGGATCTCGGATCCCGGTGATCTCGGCTATGTCAGTGAGAGAATTATTGCACGGCGGGTGCTTAGGGTTTCTGGCCATGGTGGTGGACACCACTCGGCCAGACACCGTTCGGCCAGAGGACATCATAGTGGTTCGGGAATTTTTGGACGTTTTTCCCGAAGAACTTCCAGGGTTACCACCTCAGCGGGAGATTGACTTCGTGATTGACTTGGCACCAGAGGTGGATCCGGTTTCCAAAGCCCCGTATAGGATGGCTCCAGCTGAACTTAAGGAATTAAAGATTCAGCTCCAAGGGTTGCTTGACATAGGGTTCATTCGGCCCAGTGTGTCACCCTGGGGAGCCCCGGTTTTGTTCGTCAAGAAGAAGGATGGATCTATGAGGATGTGCATCGACTACAGAGAGTTGAACAAGTTGACGGTGAAGAATAAATATCCATTACCTAGGATCGATGACTTGTTCGATCAGCTTCAGGGGAAGACGGTCTTTTCTAAGATTGATCTCCGTTCGGGTTATCATCAGTTGAGAATTCGAGAGGAGGACATTCCGAAGACGGCTTTCCGCACTAGGTATGGACACTACGAGTTTCTGGTTATGTCATTCGGACTAACCAATGCTCCTGCAGCATTCATGGACCTGATGAATAGAGTATTCAAGGATTTCCTCGATATATGTGTCATTGTGTTTATCGACGACATCCTCGTGTACTCTCAATCAGAAGAGGAGCATGAGTTACATCTTCAGATGGTACTGCAACGACTTCGAGAACATAAGCTCTACGCCAAGTTCAAGAAATGTGAGTTCTGGTTGTCTCAGGTGTCCTTCCTAGGGCACATTGTGAGTAAAGATGGGATCAAGGTGGATCCCGGGAAGATTGAATCCGTCAGGGATTGGCCGAGACCGAAGACAGTGACAGAGATCAGAAGCTTCTTGGGATTAGCTGGGTACTACCGTAGGTTCGTGGAGGGGTTCTCCAAAATTTCAATGCCCCTAACCGAGCTTACAAAGAAGAATCAGCGATTTATCTGGTCAGATAAATGCGAAGCTAGTTTTCAGGAGCTGAAACAGAGGTTGATTACTGCTCCGGTACTAGCTTTGCCTTCGGACAAGGAGAAGTTCGTAGTCTACTGTGACGCATCCAAACAGGGTTTAGGGTGCGTATTGATGCAAGCCGATCGGGTTATCGCTTATGCCTCCCGTCAGTTAAAGGATTATGAACAGCGATACCCGACTCATGATTTAGAATTAGCCGCAGTGGTTTTTGCACTGAAGATTTGGCGGCATTACCTTTACGGGGAGAAGTGTGAGATCTATACCGACCATAAAAGTCTCAAGTATTTCTTTACTCAGAAAGATTTGAACATGAGACAAAGGCGTTGGTTGGAATTAGTGAAGGATTACGATTGCGAGATCCTCTATCATCCCGGAAAAGCCAATGTAGTGGCCGATGCCCTGAGCAGAAAGGGTCCCGGGCAGGTAGCTAGCATGGTACAGATCTCACCCCAGCTAGCTGAGGATATGGTTAGATCCAGCATTGAGTTTGTGGTAGGTCACCTTCACAACTTAACGCTGCAATCTGATCTGTTGGGAAGAATAAAGGTCGCTCAGATGGCAGATCCGGAGTTAGTGAAGATCCGAGATGAGGTATTGGCTGGTCAAGCCAAAGACTTTTCAGTGTCAGATAGTGGGATGCTTTTGTATAAAGCCAGGGTTTGTGTTCCGAACAGTGTGGAACTGAGAAATGAGATCTTTGAGGAAGCTCATTCTACCCCGTATTCTCTGCATCCCGGCACCACCAAGATGTACCAAGATTTGAAATCGTACTTCTGGTGGAACGGTATGAAGAAGAATTTGGTAGAATTCGTATCGAGATGCCTCACTTGTCAGCAGATCAAGGCTGAACATCAGAGACCAGCAGGGTTGTTGCAGCCTCTAACCCTACCAGAATGGAAATGGGAGGATATTACGATGGATTTTGTGGTCGGGTTACCTAGGACCACGGGTATGTATGATTCCATCTGGGTAGTGGTGGACCGATTTACGAAATCTGCTCATTTTCTGCCGGTCAGAACAACATTTACAGTGGATCAGTTGGCAGAGTTATATGTCAGGGAGATAGTGAGACTTCACGGGGTACCGAAGTCTATAGTTTCGGAAAGGGATCCGAAATTCACCTCCAAATTTTGGCAAAGTTTGCAACGGGCAATGGGTACGAAGCTGAAATTCAGTACAACATTCCATCCTCAGACAGATGGTCAGTCCAAAAGGACAATTCAGATATTGGAGGATATGTTGAGAGCCTGTGTTATGGACTTTGAAGGCTCATGGAGTAAGTATCTACCGTTGATAGAGTTCTCTTACAACAACAGTTATCAGAGTACAATAGGGATGGCACCCTATGAACTGTTGTACGGTAGGAAATGCAGATCCCCTATCCACTGGGATGAGACAGGGGAGAGGAAATACCTAGGTCCAGAGTCAGTTCAGCGGACCAATGAGGCAATAGAAAAGATAAAAGCTAGAATGCTTGCCTCACAGAGCAGCATTTAAGAGTTACGCAGATCCGAAACGTAGAGATGTTGAGTTCCGAGTAGGGGACCATGTGTTTTTGCGAGTATCTCCGATGAAGGGGATTAAACGTTTCGGGAAAAGAGGCAAGTTATGCCCTAGATTTACTGGACCTTTCGAGATTCTCGAGAAGATAGGTCAAGTGGCATATCGGTTAGCATTGCCTCCAGCCTTATCAGCAGTGCACAACGTATTCCATGTCTCAATGTTGAGAAAATACGTTTCAGACCCCTCTCATATACTCAGTTATGAGAGTCTTCAGCTTCAGCCAGACATGTCATATGAGGAACAACCAGTGCAGATCCTGGATAGAAAGGATAAAGTCCTTCGGAATAAGACCATAGCATTGGTCAAGGTTCTCTGGAGAAACAGTAAGGTGAAAGAAGCCACCTGGGAGCTAGAGTCAGATATGCGAGCTCAATATCCAGAGTTATTCAGGTTAGATTTCGGGGACGAAATCCTTTTAAGGGGGGAATAGTTGTAAAGCCCGCTTAGTTAATTTGGAAATTAGCAGTTGTTTATGTTTAAATTATGAAATTATTTATAGCTATTTAAATAATTTATTACTGTTATTTATGGAATTCAGAAATGCATGATTATGTCATCAGTAGCTTTATATTTCGCATTTCCGGTGTCCGGTATTTTGGAACTCGACGTTGGCTCAGTAGAAATCACAACTTAGTATGTTAGTAATTTGGGGACGGGTTTAGACATTGGGAATGTCGGGAATGGCCGGGAATTTAGAATGTCCCAAAAATACCCCTTTAGTATGATTTATGTGATTTTATGGTGGAGGGGCAAAATGGTCTTTTTGCCCCATTAGTATTTTGTCTTATGTGATTTATTAAATGGAAAATAAATGATAATTGTTTATTTTAATGGCTGAAATAAAATGGTTTAAGTGGCTTATTCTTTCATTTTTCTCTCATTTCACACTTAGTAAAAATTAGAAATTTCAAAAGAAAATTCTCTCTCTTTCTTTCCCTTCCATTTTCGGCCAAGCTTTGAGCAGCAAGGAGGGGGTTTTTCTCCTTTGATTTTGGCTGGTTATTCATCATCTCTTAGGTCCATTGCAAGCTAGGTTGGTTCTTGTCTTTCCCTCTTTAATTTCTTGAAAAAAATGTGTAAAAAGTGATGATGCATGCATGTTTTTGTGGCTGTTATTATGGCTGTGTTTAGTTGTTATTTTCTGAGGTTCAAAGCATGTTTAATTGTTGTTAATTGAGTTGTTTGAAGCATGTTAGTTAGGTTTGTTCAAAGCTTTTAGTTTCTATGTTAAAATAGGTGATTTTGAATGAAATGATCCTATATGTTGCTGTGAAGTTGCTGGGTGTTTCTATTAGTTTTCTGAGGTGATATTATGCTTATTTGAGTAGAATTAACTAGGTTTGGATGCATGTTTGGTGGATTTGCTCAAGCTTGAGTTTGGAACTCAAAGCTTGAGCTCCAATGGTGATTTTTGTGTATGTGCTTTCTGGGTGGTTTTGAGGCTTTAGATTTGTTCTAGGGATAGTTTAGAACAGGTCTGGAAAGTTTGGTACCAATTGGGGTTGAATTGGTCGAGTTATGAATTTTTGAAGTTGCTGCCTGCGAGGAACCGGAATTCCGGTTGTGCATCCGGAATTCCGGATGGGGGTCCTGAATTTCCCAGAACCGGAATTCCGGTTGGGCAACCGGTCTACCGGTTGGGGGATTTTTCAGAACCCTAGTTTTCCTCGTTTTTGGGTTTTTAGGGGTATTGCCATGCTTTTTATCGATAGGGAAACTTTTAGTTCCAAGTTTTAGTCCCCGGGAAGTGATTTAGCGTGTCACTTATAGCGTTGTGATTTTTATGGTTTAGGAGCCAGTAATCCGCCACTCAGCTTCTGTTCCAGTCAGGTTGTGGCACACCGAAATCGGAATCCAGGTAAGATTAGTATAACAGTATGCATATGTAGATTACATGTTTAGCGTGCATGTAGGAAGCCTGCTAGATTACATTAGTCATGTATTTAGGCTTCGAACCATCCAACCCTGTCACGTCGGTACAGGCTGGAGTATGACCAGCAGCCGGAGTATGACCGGTTCGACCGATCAGGCTGACACTTGGTTGGTGGTTCAGTGCTATTGACCTATCCCGTCGGTACAGGCTGGAGTATGACCAGCAACCGGAGTATGACCGGTTCGACCAATCAGGAGGATACTTGTCAATAGTACCGTCCCCTGAACGTTCAAAACTCAGTACCATGTTGGACATGGCAGTAGTGGCTCAGTACCATGTTGGACATGGCAGTAGCGGGACTCAGTATCGTGTTGGACACGGCAGTTAGTTATGTATGATATTATTATGCTTTTCTTACTGAGTCTGTCGACTCACAGTTTATGTTCATGTGTAGGTAAAGGCAAGGCTATAGCTGATGGACCGTGAGCGAGCTTATGAGATTGTACATGTCGGGGCGGTTAGGCCTGGAGCGTACGATCCTCGGGACAGCAAGGCTGAGATTTTTGTAACTGTCGTTAGACGACTTTTATTTTGATGTAATAGTTAAACAGTTAAAACTTTTGTAAATGATTTTATAAATCGGGATCCCGAGACTTTTATAATATGGTTTATAAGTTTAATCAAAAAGCAAAATTTTAATTAATCACGTTTTTCCATAAACCTCGTTGATTAGCAACGAGCTGCACAGTACGTTTAAAAATTCACGTGATACGCCTAAGGTAGTTAGGGCGTTATATTGATGATTGTTGTTAGGTTTACTGTGATGATTCTTTTTGTCTGGTTTGCCTTTGGTAAACAGCCCTTCTCCACTGATGTCAGCATTGTCATCAGATTTCTTTTGAATCTCCTTTGAGTTGAGTGCAGACTTGACATCTGCCATGGTTAGGGATTCCTTTCCATATAATATAGTATCAACAAAGTGTTCAAAATATTTTGGGAGAGAAGAGAGTAAAATTATACCTTGATCCTCATCATCTATCTTGACTCCAATATTAATCAATTCGAGAATAATTCTATTGAATTCATCAAGATGTTTTCTTAGCTCTTTACTTTCATCCATTCTTAAAGTATAGAGCTTTTTCTTCAAGTACAATTTGTTAGCTAAGGATTTCTTAAGATAAATGTTAGCCAACTTACCCCAAAGGCTTACAGCAGTCTCTTCTTCAGAGACTTCCCTCAGAACTTCATCACCAAGACTCAGCAAGATTGCACTATGTGCTTTGATCTGAATCTCCTTCTTCTTCTTTTCATCTTCAATGGCTTTCATGGCTTCTGCATCAAGAGCTTCATACAGTCCTTGGTGCACCAGAATGGCCCTCATCTTTAGCCTCCATAACCCGAAATCATTCTCACCAGTGAACTTGTCCATCTCGAATTTAGCCATTGACATTCTTGGTTTCTCTGTGTTGTAATCGAGTAGTTCTTGAATTGATTAAGCCAACCTTGGCTCTGATACCATTTGTTGTGCAAGAACACAGCTGAAACAACACAATGCAAACAATAACAGAACAAACTCAAGAGATCAAAGAGATCAATTAATAATGAACTGAATTGAAAGTATATGAAATCGAATTCACCAAGAATCAATGAGGCTGAGTTTTGAATATGAAGAAGAATCTTTATTGCTGAATAATCTTTGATTACAATCAATGAGAGAGAGAGATAAACCAGAAAACTGATCAACTTACAAAACCAGAAACAAGTTACATTAAATCCTCACATGAGGGAAGCCATTTCATGAATGGACACTCCCTTTAACATCCCTCAAGAAAACTCTCTCTAAGTCTATCAATTTTATTTTTGTACAATCTCTCTCTAAGCAATTACAATACATCAAAAACAGTAGTGAAATCAATAGACAGGAGATTCTATTTATAGGGGTAGGCAGCAGTTGATTTTGAAACCAATTGAATTCAGTAGGTTAGGTAAGTTTGTTGATGATGTGGCAAACTAACAATTCACATGTGGCTTAATTACAACACTATCAGTAGTATATTATGATTTATTTAAAATGCACTAAACTCCAATAGAGTCAAATAATAGTGTTTATCCTATTGGTAATGTCAATCAAGAAAGCTTAGATTTTTCCAAGGTTGTTTTTAAAAGATCTTTATCCAACAAGGCAGTCAACTTCTATGATTGATATAATAGAAATAGATCAAATGGTAGTTTCATTATACATATATGGTAGGATTTAGGTTCATTACTTTTTACTAAATTACATACTAAAATTTATTTTAGATGATATGGTCTTAGTAATGGATAGTGACTTTAAGAAGGTTATGAAGTAGAATGCTATAATTCAGTTGCTACTAGCCAAACGGTAATCCCTTTGGCTAGTTCTAGTAATTTTTAGTGGGGTTCTCGTTGCTTAGTTCTTGTTGGTTGGTAGATTCTGGTCAATTTGATAATTTTCTAATAAAAGTTTTATTCTGGTTTACTGCTACTTTTCAGGTGTATTTCAATGAGCTAGAAGCGGTGTTTGAAGATGTTATAACTTTATTGTCTAAATTTCCGGTGGCAATTTTGTCCCATGTGGCTCGCTCTGAGAATTTAGCGGCCCATGGTTTGGCAAAGCATGTTCTGCGGTTAGACAAAGAGCTATCCTGATTCGAGAAGGTTTCAACGCTGGTAGCAAATGTCTGCATTGTAAATTTATGAGTGATTCTAATCACTTTGTCAAAAAAAAAAAATGTTAAAATTGTTGTAGTGTATACATATATAAGCTTAGCCAAAATATATACTTTGTCTCCAATTAATCCATGTAAAAATAATAAAATTAAATAGAAAAACTAAAATAAAAAGGGAAGATACATATGGACACTAATTATTATTAGTTCGCATGGTCAATTCAATAATAATCTTATAGATATTCTAATTATAACACCAGCTAATACACATGCATGTTATTGGTCTAGCTAATATTATCATATAGTCTTCCGCCTAAACATAAATTTAATCATATTACTTGGTATATTGACTTAAAGCCAGTTGCAGTGAAAACAGATTCGATCTCATCACCACTAGTAATAGTGTTAATAAGTTTGAGCAGAACCTTCTCAAATTCCTCACCATCACTCCATTCATGGATTTTGGCCTTGATGAGAAGTGGGTCATTGGCAATTAATCTCCATAATAGGAAATTCTTCTTGGCATCACAAAATCACTCTCTTCCAGTTTCAAGCTTGGGCAATAGTCATCAGCTTTGAAAATGTTCTTGAACAGTTAGTTTAGGAAACAGGACTGTAATGAAATGAAATGCTTGATCAATCAAACTGATCAAGTGTTCTCTGATATTTATATAGCAGAGTTTTACAACCTAAAAACCAGGAGAAAAACTAACAGAACAAGAAACAGAAAATATCTAATAACTAACCTATAACAAACTTTGGGAAAGATAAAAACAGAACACTTGTAACAATAACGACGTCGACTCTTGCTCTTTTCCTCTCTTTGGTAACTATTATTATCTCCATTATTATTATTACTTCTACTACTCATAAGTACCACATCTTCATCATCATGATCAACTTTTTCCTCTCTTCCTAATTCAGTGGGAACAACATAAACAAAAGGTACTGTTTGAACCCTGTTTTTCGGCGTGTTAAACTTTTCCGAATTTTTTTAAATTTTGCAGGTTGTCTTAAATAACTATAATATACATTACCATAAGAAAAAAAATTGACTAAAAATTATTTACGATACTAAAACACATAGAGATAGCATCAGTACATTATAGAATTTTCTAATAATATAGATCTATGTATATAAGTGAATAAAAAAGAAAGAAATTTAGCAATAAAAAAAAAATAAAAAAGAAAGACGCTCAAACAAAAAAAAAAAAAGCAAAACAGAAAATGTTTTTAGATTTTAGTGAAAACTTTATATTTACAAAAAAGAAAAATAAAATGAAATTATTTGTTGGATGCGGTGCACGCTCGCCTGGGTGAATTGACGGCATTCATAATGGGGAGGACGGTATTTGTGTTGCTATGCCACATTAACGTTATAATTGTAATTAATTTACCTATATTGTATATTAATGAAAAAATCCCTAATATTTATATCAATATATATGAAAGTCAGGTATAATATTGGACCCAACAGAACCACTCCATAACTAAATACATCGCTCATAGCTGTCACATGACCTGAAATTTTGTCACCAATATACACACATTAATAATATTATTATTAATTTATGAATCATGAGATCGATAATAATAATAATAATAATAATAATAATAATAATAATAATAAATAAAAATACGAAAGAGAAAAAGGGAAAAGATATTTCACCTTTGAAAATATGGTTGTCTAAGCTTCCCCGAGGCATGAATTCATAGACAATAAGCCTATGTTCATCTTCGCAACAATAACCGATCAAGTTTACAAGATGAGGGTGCTTTAATTGCCCAAGAAAATAAAAACGAAACATCTATATATATAAGCAATTTTGAATCACATAAAATAAACAATTGAATTGAATATTTTGGTGCATGATTTTATTATTAATTACCAGCCACTCCCGATGGCCTTGTTTGCCATCCAAATCGAGAACTTTAAGATTGAGCTTTCAAACCAGGCCTGACCTTGTCATCAAATAAACAGAGTACGTACCTTGTTGCTTTGAGCTTGAGTACGAGTTGGCCTTTTCGGAAGTCCGGTTGTAGAGGTCTCCAATTAATTTTTGTTACCAAGTTTCAGAATTTCGTAACCCTTTTCTCATCTCATCAATCATGAAAAGGGTTATGAAATTCTAAAACTTCATCGCAAAAATTGCTATTATTTTTTTCCAGCCATTACTGTTAATTACTGTTATTTATAATTAGGTTATATAGGATTATTAGGAAAAGAGATATTTATACGAAATCATAACCATTGTTCAAAAAATTAGAATATATATTATGAGAAATTGGTCTACTACGTATAATACTTCCATATATTAAAAAAGATATTTTAAAATATATCACAAAAAAATCTAATATTTTGTAAATATCTTTAATTATACGGAAAGTTATAAAATATACATTGTAGATTATTTTTAGAAATTTATGAAAATAGAGTAAAAAAATATTAAAAATTAACACAAACATAAAATAAAATAAATACTTAGAAAAATAAACAAAAACCCTGTGAACTTTAGGACACATTTATATGCACTCATAAAATTATAAATGTACTCTAATATTAAATAAAAATTATAATTATTTTAAAAATTTATATTTAATATTTTTTTTTTCAAATTTTCTTTTTCACATAATTTGTTGTTAATTTCAATAATTATGTTAATTTGGATTTCAATCTTTTTTTTTAAAAAAAAAAAAAATAATGCATATTTTTTTATTTTTATTTTCAATAATTATGTAAATTTGGATTTCTTTTATTTTTAAAAATAATTATAGAAGATTTTTTATTTCATTCAGATTTTCATAAATATGATGCCAGGACCATAATATTTGAAAGGTACTTATAACCGTTAACAAACAAAAAGAAAAATGGATAAAAATCTCAAAATAAAAAAATTAATAATCATAATGAAACAAAAGAAAGACAACACTCTATTAAAGAATGTATGTTTATGTAATATTATTATGAGTAAATTGCACCAAAACTTCAATAGTCACTTCGCTAGCAATTAATTTCTAAAATCTAAATTTTGACGGTAAAAACTCCTTAAACCAAAATATTGTTAGCAAAATCCAACTTCTTATTATCTCAGTGCCTTATTTGCCTATGACCAACTGCTAGGTCAACTACTATTACTATGCATGTCACTCAAAATGTAATCAAATGGCATTTCCACGTGTGCATTATTGTACACGTGGTCTACCTACATTGGTCTACATACTATATTAATTTAAAAATTATTTTAAATTGAAAAATAAATTATAAGTTTTACAAATAAAAACTAATTATAAAATTAATTACAAAATCCCACTCACTCAAATCGTCCCTGCCATGAAACCCAACTGAAAACACTCACAAAAATAACAATGCTATTATTTCCAGCCATTAATTATAGTTATTTGTTTCTCTTTAGTGGGTTTATATATATAGGCACTACGGAATATAATTTGGTAAATTAAGATTTAGGAATTAATATTACATTTCATTTTATTTTATATGTTAATATAAAGAGGTAAATCTTTTACTTTTATTAAATTAAACCACATAAATGATTAATTAATTAAGCGGTGGACCTTGGTATATTAAGGATTTAGAGCCGTCAGATCTCATATATATTTTAACTGTTGATAAAAGAGATATATATAAATATATAATTAGATATTAATTAAGAATAGGTTATATGTAAGTCGCAATATTAGGAGGAAGGTACGTACTGTGAAAAAACATGAATACGTGAAAAATAAATAAAGATTTTTTTTAAAAAAAAAATATTTGTAATTATATGAAATAATTAGTTTTTATGACAAAATTAAAATGATATATATTATTATTTTTTTGTCAGTTTTAATTGGAGTTTTTAGACCATATACTTAAATTTTTAACTTTTTTTATTTTTTTTACTGTGAGTTGGAATTATCTTTAAAAATACTGTGTAAAACTGTAAATTTTAGACTGTGTATTGTGTTAAGTTCTTACGGTTGTTCCACGGTTGTTTTTTAGTTGTTCTACTGTTGTTTAATTGTTCTATTTTATTGTTTTACGATTATTTTATAAAAAGATAGTATTTTTGTAAAACAATCGTGTGATGGTAAAATTGTAAACTTTTGTATAAAATCTAGTATTTTTTTGTAAAAATTCCTTTTTAATTGGCCATGGACTTAATTATTAGCAAACTGATCTTCTCCATCTCTCTCTCTCTCTCTCTCTCTCTCTCTCTCTCTCTCTCTCTCTCTCTCTCTCTCTCTCTCTCTCTCTCTCTCTCTCTCATTTTGCTCAATCAAAAACTGATTGGCCAAGCTTGTATTTATAAATAAATAAGTACTATTATAAGTTTGTTACTTTAGTAAACTAACAAATAAATAACTAATCTTTGTAACAGTCTATTTCTGTTACTCTATCATCCCCTCAAGTTGTACTGGTTTAGACCACGTGCTAACTTGTCTTTGAGGAAGTGGAATGAAGATACAAGTAAATATATCAGCTATTTGATTCATAGCGTCCAGATATCTTACATCTAGTTGGTTGGAAAGAACTTTATCTCGAACAAAATAAAGATCTATGTCAATATGCTTGGTTCTTGCATGAAATATTGGCTTGGAAGCCAAAGAATCAGCTCCCAAATTATCACACCACAAGATTGGACACTGAAGAATTGGTATTTTGAGTTCAATGAACAGAGATTGAATCCAAACCAGTTCAAAGGTGGCCAGAGCAAGGGCCCTATATTCAGATTCAGTGCTTGATCGGACAACCAATGTTTGTTTCTAGGAGCACCAACTTACCAAGTTACCTCCAAGGAAAATACAGTATCCTGATATGGACTTCTTATCATCATGACAACCTACCCAATCAGCATCAGTCTGCAACTCCATTTTGGAAGCTGGTGTGAAGACTAAACCAGTGTCCAATCTCCCTGCTAAATACCTTAGTGTTCTCTTGCAAGCACTACAATGTTCTGAAGTAGGAGCCTGAAGAAGCTGACTCAATTTATTAATAATGAATGCTACATCGGGTCTAATCATTGTCAAACTTCTATACATTGTTGGATTTTGCATTGGAGTTCCTGTTTAAGATTACATCTTTATTGTGGAACACATGGGAGTTGGCTGGGGCTCGGAGTCACTAAGTTTAGTTTTCTGTAATAAGTCTCAAATGTACTTCTTTTGATTGAGATAAATGTTTTGGCCATCCCTGGTGACTTTGAAGCCTAGGAAGTACTTGACAGTTCCTAGAATTTTGAGTGCAAACTGGTTATGTAGAGCATAGATTATGTGTTGAACTTGGGATGGTTCTTCTCCTACGATGAGAATATCATCAACTTATATGAAAATAATGAGAAGCTTTTTTAGTGAAGAACATGTTGGTATCAGACTTACTGTTGTGAAAACCCCACTGCAACAACTGATTTTTGAGCTTGTCAAACCAGGTTCTTGGTATTTGCTTAAGCCCATAAATGGCTTTATTTAATTTAAATCAAATATTCAAATTTAAGTTAGATAAGAAAAATCAGTTGATACAACTAATTTATAACTTAAATAGGAATATTTAATTAAATAAGCTCCAGAAAGAATCTTAGTTAGTTAAAATTCTATATTTAATTAAATATAAGAAAACTACAAATAGTTTATCTAGAAATAATATCTAAACTAAAAGTGTTTTTCTTAAAAATTAACTTTAAAATATTAAAATAAAAAATAAATTTTCATATATTTTAAAAGTTAATTATGTTGCTAATTCAATTTTATTAGGTCAAACTAATATAATTAACCTAGTACAGTTATTCAAATCAGACAAATGGGCCTTCACAATTGGGGTAATTCATGTGAGGGGGTGCTGGGTTCAGTATGTCGTACCCACTTCTATGGCTCCCAACTCTCACACAAGGCCCAAAAGAGAGGAATTTAACCTTAAAATAAATAACTGTTATTAATTGAATAGGTCCAAAAACTAAATGGACCTAAATAAAATCTATCATGGTGTGACATTTTATTTAGCAACAACCTATATGCATCTATATTAAAACAAAATAAACATATAGGCTCACACAGGCACACTTTGGATGGATCCTATCATGTTGCTAGGTCATACACAGATGAAAGAAGATTGTAAAATTTACCTGTTACAAATTATTAACTTGACCAAGGGAGCCATCAGATCATTAGATCTGGCAAAAAGTAACCATGGCTATTTGCAATCAAGTAATAATAAGTTTTTAAAACTTACACACAAGCTAAAAACACATACTCCTGCAACAAGGTTAGCTGGATAGTTAGAAGTAGGATTTATTTAATTTTAAATAAATAATTTCGAAAAATAAATAATTAAATAAAAAATATTTTAATTAATTTCGAAAAAAAATAAAATTAAAAAAAAATTAAATAATTTCGAAAATAAAATAAAAAATTAATTTAAATTTCGAATTTATTAAAAAAAAAATATTTAGAATTAAACCTACTATTTTGAAAAATTAGGTTTCAACCAACCTAAATATCATTTCAAAAATTTACTAACTACTTTTAAATATTAAATGTTATTTTAAAAATAAAAATTAAATAAAAATTAGAAAAGATAAAAGAAATATCTTTTCAGATTTTAAATTTAATTTGAATAAATAAAATAACAAAATTTAAAAGTTAGTAAAATATCTTATATCTATTTAAAATTACATGATTATAAATATCTTATTTAAATTTGAATAAGGTCAAAATATCTAAAAAAGATTTGATTTTAAAAAAAAAATCTTAAAAGATAAGATATTTTAAAATATCTTAAAAGATTTTATAAATATCTTATAAAATTTGACCTTAAATTTAAAAAAATAAGATATAATCAAATTTAAAAATAAGATAGATTTTTAAGCAAGAAGATAGTTACTAATTCTATTCAAATTCAAATTACACTAATATATTGAATTAAATTAAAAAAATATTAAATTAATTCAAAATGATAATTAGAATTGAATTAGGAATAGTAATAGTATATATACAAAACCATACAAAAAATTGGAAGTTAATTACATGAAAAAGCATGAAAAATCGAAGAAAAACAAAAAAATTCGAAACTGTACGGACAGATTTGCGATCGCAGGAAACTATCAGCACAACCCCGATTTTTCCAAATCTTCAAAAAATCATAACTAATTCAAATAAAATCCAAATTGAGTTCTGTAAAAGGCTAACTTGCTTAATTTTTTTCCATACTATCCAATAAAAATAATTCCAGAAACGAAATCACAATTATTTTTCACGAAAATTTCACAAACATCAATCAATTATCAAATAACACTCAATACAACATGATACCATCCAAAGAATATACAAACAATCATTTTAAAGTCCAAATTTCATGTAAGTAAATCAATTACCATGGCTCTGATACCAGTTGTTGGGAATTATTTTACCAGGATCTTAGATCTACTCACAAGTATGTTGTTTAAACACCCTAAATATGAACTTTCTAAAACGATAAATTAAACACATATAAAGTTAAGAAAACCTTACATTGATGCAGCGGAATTAATGTCTCCTTCCACTCAGATCTCTAACCCTTGAATCCTTTCTGTAGCAGAGTATAATCAAGATATGAGCCCGAATGTCCTTCTTCTTCAAGTTTGATCCTTCACAGTCTTCCAATCTATGATTGAGTTACTGCTTGCTGTGTGTGGGCACTTACTCTTTCACTAGGGTCACGAAAAAGATGAAGGAAAAAGAGAGAGAGGTATTTCGACCAAGGTAGAAAGTGAGGGAAGGCTCAGTTTTTCTGAAGAGAGAAAATTCTGTCAGAAAGCTAATGAAACCATGTTATGAGAGTGAGCCATCACTTTCTATTTAGGAAACTACTAGGTTTAGGTTAGGATTTATTTGGCATTAAAATAATGCAAATATTAATTTGAAAAATCTATTTAAGTGGCCGGCCATATGGTGTTATTGGGCCTCACTTAATTTTGCAATTTTATCAAATTTTATCTCTATTTTCTCAAAAACTCCAATTTTCCAATTCTAACCTTTTAAATGCCAAAACTAATTATTTAATAACTAAAATAGATTATTAAATAATATTGTCATTTAATTTAATTATTAATTAGACATATAAAGTCTATTAATAAATAAATAAACTTAGAAAACTCTTTTCCTTACAATTTCACCCCTGCTTAGTGAAAATTCATAAAATTAGACATAGTCTAACTTTAGAATTATAATTGATCAATCACGAATCAATTAATGAGTCTTACAAGAAGAATGTTCTCAACTAGAATGGGGACCATGGATCTATATGCTGAGCTTCCAATAAGTGAACCAAATTTACCAAGTAAATTCCTACTTATTAATTCTTCGTTGAATCCACTCTTAGAACTTAGAATTGCACTCTCAGACTTATATAGAGCATATTGTATGTTTCACGATACCAATATACTATCTCATTTAACCATTGTTATAATCTTATTGTGATTTAAAGATCCTCTATATAGATGATTTACATCGAGATGGGATTTCTTTACCGTTCTCACCCCTCAATGTATTTTGCCCCTTAAAACACTTAGCTACCTGTAAATGGTGTTTAGTGATCTAATAATTAGTCAGTTAAACAAGAGCTCATCCATTTACTTCTATTTGCTAAGCTCGAAGGGAATCATCACTTGACTTCTCTACACCAGTAGAAGCTATAGATTCCATATTTATGTTCAGCACTCCCACTCAATCATACTATCATGTTCTCGAAATATACGTATCACCCTGACCCGAAAGTAGGCTTAACTAATAAATCTAAGAACATGAATAGCACTCCTGAGTTGAGCCCAAGCATATCAGGATTTAGATTCTTTTTAATCTTAAGATCAACTACTGCTATTGACTTGGAAAGATATGTATAACGGTAAGTTTGTAATATCTTAACTTAGTTGCAATATCGGTCCAGTCCAATGTATACTCCATACATTCGAAACTAGCATACTTTACTAATGTCCTGGAAAGAACATAACACTTACTCCAAGTGTAAGTACACATCATCGCTGATAATTATCACATTAGTGTAAATCCAATAACACTGATGAAACAGGGACCAAAACTTTTGATGCATATGATCACAATCACATTCCACTGTGTTGACGATACTGTAATTGTGAATAAACATATGATCTGGATTTAACTGATTTTGTGTGTATGAATGTAATAAACATATTAAACATATTAAACCATTAGCATGTAAAATTCATGCAAACATCAATCACTTCAAATTTCTTATATTGATAACTAATCAGATTGTAAAGAGTTTTATTTAGGGCATAAAACCCAACAAACTCCCACTTGCACTAATATAAAACAAACTGTGCAAATAGGTCAATTTGATATCTTGATCTTCAGATCAAGTGTAGTATATTTGAATCCACCCAAACTTCTGGAAACTAGTTCATAAATACTCTTATGAAACATCCTTTACTATATGTTTTACTCATCAAGGGATACTGAAATCTTTACTATTTTAAAAGTACATCTGGATAAACAGAAGACATATCTCTCATATTTTAAAATATGTAATTGAGATAATACAGTGTAGACTTTTCTTCAGTGATATAACTTTCTGGTATTTTCGAATAGACCAAGTTATAGTTCTTCTCTGGTAGAGCTTGAATTATTATGCATGAATTCCTCCACCCCCAAAGTAAGCACCATCTTATAGAAATCGAAATTAGATGGTGAGATACAAAGACAACTGATACACAGTTCCTTAATATCTGACATATAGATCACTTTCATAAATCTTTCTTGAATATCTTCTAATGTTCCCTATTTGATTACATCTCAGATAGCTCCCACTCAATAGCAGATGTCTGGTTAAATAATACTTTTAACCTCTGATTGTTTGGAGAGTTACCTAGTTGTGACTTTTGTATTAGTCTGTCACTTTAAGACTAAGTCATCAACATAGCAAACTAGTATTTGAAGTGAAAAATACATGCCAGAGATTAAAGTAATCGAAATTAAGATACCATAAAATTTTATGAGGATTAAGAATTCTTGGTTCAAGTCATTCGAATGGACTGAACTAGAGTTCTTTATCTTATTCTCATAATTCTGATAAGCTATACCTATCCATGTGAATGGTTAGATTTGCTTTTCAGTAGTGTTCTTAAGTACCTATCACAATTATCAACCTAATGAAGATGGGTATAGAACTTTAAAATTCTCCCACTCAATTAAGGTAGTGTGAAACTTTAACAAAGAACTTTCAAAGGTTTCAAACTTTTACTTAAACAGTAAAAAAAACAAAATGGAACATACAATCAAGATCAAGAATCTATATTGACAATAGCTGACTCATTATATTACTTCCATGTTTAAACAAGATATGTGTTTCATAGGGAATTGTGGAATGGACTCCACCCCTAAGAATATACATATAGGGTACTTGTGGATAACCTCCACCCCTAAGTGTATAGAGATTATGATCCACCCCTAAAGGTTGTAAAGATCATGATTCTCTTAGTGTGATAGAGTTTATGTGGAGTTGAATACTATCCAGAGTTCATTAGATATAAAAGATCGTTGAACTGAATAGTTTTCTTAACTTTTCTCCACCCCTATCAGATCATAAGATCCTTTTATTAAACAAATTCTTAATAATTGTTTGAGAATTAACAATTATTGATAAACAAAGAAATAATTTCTAGTGTTTATATAATATAACTCTATGAAGAGTTGTAAATATTATAGAATTTGCATCAATAATAAAAACATTTACACATACAAACATACAAATATAATGTGGTAATAATTGATGAAGATAAATTAAATGAAGCTCAATCTCATAAATTGCAATAGTAAATTTCGAAAATTAGAAACTTTATTAATTAAAAAAAAAAAAGTATTGCAACAATATGAGAGAAACAGGGATAAATATCCCTGACTAAAATTTGAAATCCAAATTGTCTTTAAACTAAAACAATTAATTCAAAAAATTGAAGAGCTTCATCTTCATCTGGACGATTTAACCATTGGTCCAGCTTTCTGATCCAACTCAATTGAGTTCAAGTAGCTTGGCCTATAAGAAGAAGAAAACAAATAAACAAAGTTTAGTCCATAATCATAAATCCAATTGGATAACAATTCACTAAAACTCTCAAAGTTTATAAAAGGAGATACCTTGTTTCTTTGCAAGAAGTTTAGGACACTGGGGTTTCCAATGACCTTTTTCATTGCAGTAGAAACACTTTCCTTTAAGTGTAGCATCACCAGAAGGAGCAGCCTTTTTCATGGCTTTTGTTCGCTTCTTGGTGTTCTTCCACTTCTTCTTCGATTTGGGCTTTGAAACAGAGGCAACATTTGCTTCAGGTTTTATCGTCCCATTACCATTACCAGGATTATGAGGTTTACTCCCTTTCTTCTTGGGTCCTCCAATCAAATTTTCATAAGTTTGAAGGTCATTGACTAATTCATGAAAGTCAATTTCCTTCTTATTCATGACATAATTTGATGTATATGGTAGAAATGCTGGAGTCAGGCAATTCAAGATAAGACTTACTTGAGTAGCACTGTCCATTTCAGCACCATGATCCTGGGCTTCTTGGAAATAACTGGACATGAGGAGAACATGATCACGCACGTTTTGATGAGGTTCCATCCGTGCATTGATGTACTTCTTAGTCGCGTCAAAGCGTGACTGAAGTGATGCCTTACCGAATAGCTCATTTAACTTCGTCATAACTTCAGCAGCCTTCTCAGTTTTAGAAAACCGAGTTTTGAGGGTGTCAACCATGCTAGAAAGCATAAAGTATAGAGCTTTGTCATTTGCTTTCTGCCAACGCTCATACTTTTCTTTCACAGCTTTGGATGCATTATCCCCAGGCACTTCAGGTGACGGCTCAGTTAAAACAAACAAGGCACTTTCTCCTATGAGAGCAATATTAATGTTCTCATTCCATTTATTAAAGTTAAATCCATTCAGCTTATTTTCAGTCAACAGTGATAACATGGGATTCATTTTGACAATACAGGATACTACAAAATAATAGAAATCAACAAATAGAAATTAATAATGGTTTAACACACAAAATCAATTCAGAAATTATAAGCACATAGCAAGTAGGAATGATATGAGAAAATACTTAAAAAAAAATTCAATCCTAAATAATTTCCAAGGTTTTCAACAAACTGATATCAGTGTCCCGTTTAGGCGAGAGTCAAAGCTATCATCCATTGAATAGAGTTGTCAGCTCATCTAAAATGTTAAACATTCTAGCAACCTTTTATTCGATCAAGATCAGAATCCAGCGTTGTCCCGTTTAGGCGAGAGTCAAGGCTATTCTATCTCATGAGCTTCTACCATTGTTTCGCAATTTGCAAGTCAAATATGGTCGCCACCATTAGGGTGATCTATACCATATAAAACACTTACAAACCACTTATCATGCGAGATTAAACGGTACGAAATTGCTAATGAACGTTCCTCCATTAGGGAGGATTACTCACTAAAACAAACGCGGTGTAAAACCCACAATGGAGATCGAATATCTTTAATAATAATAAAGCTCATTATTTAAAATGTATTTTCTTTATTATTCTAATAAATAAATCTCATTAAATTCTAAATTAAGAATTAAAATTCAAAAAATAAGAATTTAATATAATATTTATAAAATTATACTTAGATGGTGATTGAAATAAAATTAATTATTTCCATCTTAGTAATAATCTTAAAGATAAATATTAAGGAAATTATTTTAAGTTGAATTAAATAAATAATTAGCAACTTAAAAATTTCCTTTGAGAATATATTTATTGGGTTCGAAAATTTAAAGTATATAAAAATACAATTTTCGAAAATAATAAAAATAGAAAAGAAATACTTCAAGCAAAAATATCACCTATCTAGATATTCTTTGACTAGTTAATTCAATTTCTAATAATATATATATTTTAAATTCATTTATTTTAAATTAATCAATTAAATCATTGACTTGAGTTGGTCCAAGAATTAATTAAAATAAATAATTAATTTACAACTCAATCTATTTTTCAAAAAATTCGAAAATATTGCATAATTAAAATGCAAATTTCGAAATTGATTTATAAAATAAAGAAAAAATATATATTTTGAAAATTATTTAAATTTAAGTTGAAAAATTAAATTTCAACCTAAAAATAATTTTCTATTTAATTAAGTGTCATGAAAAATCAATAAATATTTAAGTATCATGATGAAAATCAACTTAGATATTTAGATTTTTCAACTTAATTAAATGTATTAAATTCAAGAAATAATAATTAAGTGTAGAGAAAGCTTAATTATTAATTTCTATTTAATACTAGGAAAAATATACTTAATAAAATTGTACCAAAATGAATTATTTAAATAATTAATTTCACAAAGTATAATTTTCCTATTTAAATATTAGAAATAATAAGTAGTCTAGAAATTACTATCTAGAAAATATCTTATTTGACTAAGTATCTTTTCAAAAACTTGAAAAATATCTAATTTAAGTTATATAGAAAAAATCTAAAACTTAAATAATTTCAAATTTAGATTTAATTAAATATCAAAATTAAGTTGTAACCACTTAATTTGAAGATATCTTTTTAAAGTTAATATTTGAAAAGATATTAACCAAAAAAAAAAATATCTTAGATATTCCATTTCAAGTTAATATTTGAAAAGATATTAACTTAAAAAATATCTTAAGAATCTTTAATAACTAATGCCTAAGATTCCTCAACTTGATTTAAAATTTAAATCAAATATTCAAATTTAAGTTAGATAAGAAAAATCAGTTGATACAACTAATTTATAACTTAAATAGGAATATTTAATTAAATAAGCTCCAGAAAGAATCTTAGTTAGTTAAAATTCTATATTTAATTAAATACAAGAAAAATACAAATAGTTTATCTAGAAATAATATCTAAACTAAAAGTGTTTTTCTTAAAAATTAACTTTAAAATATTAAAATAAAAAATAAATTTTCATATATTTTAAAAGTTAATTATGTTGCTAATTCAATTTTATTAGGTCAAACTAATATAATTAACCTAGTACAGTTATTCAAATCAGACAAATGGGCCTTCACAATTGGGGTAATTCATGTGAGGGGGTGCTGGGTTCAGTATGTCGTACCCACTTCTATGGCTCCCAACTCTCACACAAGGCCCAAAAGAGAGGAATTTAACCTTAAAATAAATAACTGTTATTAATTGAATATGTCCAAAAACTAAATGGACCTAAATAAAATCTATCATGGTGTGACATTTTATTTAGCAACAACCTATATGCATCTATATTAAAACAAAATAAACATATAGGCTCACACAGGCACACTTTGGATGGATTCTATCATGTTGCTAGGTCATACACAGATGAAAGAAGATTGTAAAATTTACCTGTTACAAATTATTAACTTGACCAAGGGAGCCATCAGATCATTAGATCTGGCAAAAAGTAACCATGGCTATTTGCAATCAAGTAATAATAAGTTTTTAAAACTTACACACAAGCTAAAAACACATACTCCTGTAACAAGGTTAGCTGGATAGTTGGAAGTAGGATTTATTTAATTTTAAATAAATAATTTCGAAAAATAAATAATTAAATAAAAAATATTTTAATTAATTTCGAAAAAAAATAAAATTAAATAATTTCGAAAATAAAATAAAAAATAAATTTAAATTTCGAATTTATTAAAAAAAAATATTTAAAATTAAACCTACTATTTTGAAAAATTAGGTTTCAACCAACCTAAATATCATTTCAAAAATTTACTAACTACTTTTAAATATTAAATGTTATTTTAAAAATAAAAATTAGAAAAGATAAAAGAAATATGTTTTTCAGATTTTAAATTTAATTTGAATAAATAAAATAACAAAATTTAAAAGTTAGTAAAATATCTTATATCTATTTAAAATTACATGATTATAAATATCTTATTTAAATTTAAATAAGGTCAAAATATCTAAAAAGATTTGATTTTAAAAAAAAATCTTAAAAGATAAGATATTATTAAAAAATATCTTAAAAGATAAGATATTTTAAAATATCTTAAAAGATTTTATAAATATCTTATAAAATTTGACCTTAAATTTAAAAAAAATAAGATATAATCAAATTTAAAAATAAGATAGATTTTTAAGCAAGAAGATAGTTACTAATTCTATTCAAATTCAAATTACACTAATATCTTGAATTAAATTAAAAAAATATTAAATTAATTCAAAATGATAATTAGAATTGAATTAGGAATAGTAATAGTATATATACAAAACCATACAAAAAATTGGAAGTGAATTACATGAAAAAGCATGAAAAATCGAAGAAAAACGAAAAAATTCGAAACTGTACGGACAGATTTGCGATCGCAGGAAACTATCAGCACAGCCCCGATTTTTCCAAATCTTCACAAAATCATAACTAATTCAAATAAAATCCAAATTGAGTTCTGTAAAAGGCTAACTTGCTTAATTTTTTTCCATACTATCCAATAAAAATAATTCCAGAAACGAAATCACAATTATTTTTCACGAAAATTTCACAAACATCAATCAATTATCAAATAACACTCAATACAACATGATACCATCCAAAGAATATACAAACAATCATTTTAAAGTCCAAATTTCATGTAAATAAATCAATTACCATGGCTCTGATACCAGTTGTTGGGAATTATTTTACCAGGATCTTAGATCTACTCACAAGTATGTTGTTTAAACACCCTAAATATGAACTTTCTAAAACGATAAATTAAACACATATAAAGTTAAGAAAACCTTACATTGATGCAGCGGAATTAATGTCTCCTTCCACTCAGATCTCTAACCCTTGAATCCTTTCTGTAGCAGAGTATAATCAAGATCTGAGCCCGAATGTCCTTCTTCTTCAAGTTTGATCCTTCACAGTCTTCCAATCTATGATTGAGTTACTGCTTGCTGTGTGTGGGCACTTACTCTTTCACTAGGGTCACCAAAAAGATGAAGGAAAAAGAGAGAGAGGTATTTCGACCAAGGTAGAAAGTGAGGGAAGGCTCAGTTTTTCTGAAGAGAGAAAATTCTGTCAGAAAGCTAATGAAACCATGTTATGAGAGTGAGCCATCACTTTCTATTTATAGGCAACTACTAGGTTTAGGTTAAGATTTATTTGGCATTAAAATAATGAAAATATTAATTTGAAAAATCTATTTAAGTGGCCAGCCATATGGTGTTATTGGGCCTCACTTAATTTTGCAATTTTATCAAATTTTATCTCTATTTTCTCAAAAACGCTAATTTTCCAATTCTAACCTTTTAAATGCCAAAACTAATTATTTAATAACTAAAATAGATTATTAAATAATATTGTCATTTAATTTAATTATTAATTAGACATATAAAGTCTATTAATAAATAAATAAATCTAGAAAACTCTTTTCCTTACAATTTCACCCCTGCTTAGTGAAAATTCATAAAATTAGACATAGTCTAACTTTAGAATTATAATTGATCAATCACGAATCAATTAATGAGTCTTACAAGCAGAATGTTCTCAACTAGAATGAGGACCATGGATCTATATGCTGAGCTTCCAATAAGTGAACCAAATTTACCAAGTAAATTCCTACTTATTAATTCTTCGTTGAATCCACTCTTAGAACTTAGAATTGCACTCTCAGACTTATATAGAGCATATTGTATGTTTCACGATACCAATATACTATCTCATTTAACCATTGTTATAATCTTATTGTGATTTAAAGATCCTCTATATAGATGATTTACATCGAGATGGGATTTCTTTACCGTTCTCACCCCTCAATGTATTTTGCCCCTTAAAACACTTAGCTACCTGTAAATGGTGTTTAGTGATCTAATAATTAGTCAGTTAAACAAGAGCTCATCCATTTACTTCTATTTGCTAAGCTCGAAGGGAATCATCACTTGACTTCTATATACCAGTAGAAGCTATAGATTCCATATTTATGTTCAGCACTCCCACTCAATCATACTATCATGTTCTCGAAATATACGTATCACCCTGACCCGAAAGTAGGCTTAACTAATAAATCTAAGAACATGAATAGCACTCCTGAGTTGAGCCCAAGCATATTAGGATTTAGATTCTTTTTAATCTTAAGATCAACTACTGATATTGACTTGGAAAGATATGTATAACGGTAAGTTTGTAATATCTTAACTTAGTTGCAATATCAGTCCAGTCCAATGTATACTCCATACATTGGAAACTAGCATACTTTACTAATGTCCTGGAAAGAACATAACACTTACTCCAAGTGTAAGTACACATCATATCTGATTATCACATTAGTGTAAATCCAATAACACTGATGAAACAGGGACCAAAACTTTTGATGCATATGATCACAATCACATTCCACTGTGTTGACGATATTGTAATTGTGAATAAACATATGATCTGGATTTAACTGATTTTGTGTGTATGAATGTAATAAACATATTAAACATATTTAAACCATTAGCATGTAAAATTCATGCAAACATCAATCACTTCAAATTTCTTATATTGATAACTAATCAGATTGTAAAGAGTTTTATTTAGGGCATAAAACCCAACAGTTCATACATGTAGACAGCTTCTTGAAGCTCCCCATTCAAGAAAGGATTATTAATGTCTACTTGTTGAATGTCCCAACCATGAGTGGCTGCAAGATTAAAAATTATTCTTATTGTACAGGGTTTGATAACAGAACTGTAAGTCTCAAAAAAATCAATATTAGGAATTAGTTCAAAATCTTTGGCTACCAACCTAGCCTTGAAACGATCAACATTTCCATCTTTGTTTTTTTCACTCTAAAGATCTATTTGTTGTGAACAATAGTCATGTAAGAGGTAGGAGGAACCAAAACCCATGTTTTCTTCTTGGTAAGAGCAATTATTTCATGATTCATGGCTGCATTCCACTTAGGAATAGTAAGTGCAACTTTAATTGATTTAGGTTCTAGTTCAATGCTTGTGCTAACAAGGTAGGATTTTAGTTTAAAAATTTCATGTTTTGATCTAGTAACCATGGGGCGATTGTTTAAAGTTTGGATGGTTTGAGATCCTATTGAGGTAGAATGATCGACAAAGATATTAGTGACTAAATTTTGTGACACGGGAGAGGTAGTGTCTGCCTCAGGAATGATGGGGGTTGGGGGAATGAGACTGAATTGGAGACTGAGAGCTGCTAGAATCATTTTGGGAATTAATGACAATTCTGGTTACGGGGAGATTGGGAAGTGTACTGGAAGGAATTTGAAAGTCAATGCATGGTTAATTATTCTAGGAGCACATTCAGTTGTCGTTTGAGAGAATAGATGAGGATAGGGAAACTCAGTATCATTGAAGGTGACACTTCGAGCTACATAGACTCTCCCACTAGGATGTAGACATTTATATCCTTTGGCAGGACTGTGATAGCCTATGAACAAACATTTGGAAGACATGAATGAAACTTTATGAGATTCATAGGCCCTAAGTAGAGGAAAGCAAGAGCAACCAAACACTTTCAACATGTTATAATCTGGGTGTCGTTGGAACAGTGTTTCATATGGTGAGACAAAGTTCAATTGTGGGTGGGGAAGTCTATTTGTTAGATAAGGGGCAAATGTGAAGGCATCCCACCCAAAATTTAGTGGCATATTGGCTTTGGCTAATAGGGTAAGTGTTGGGTTTTATGCCCTAAATAAAACTCTTTACAATCTGATTAGTTATCAATATAAGAAATTTGAAGTGATTGATGTTTGCATGAATTTTACATGCTAATTGTTTAATATGTTTAACATGTTTAATATGTTTATTACATTCATACACACAAAATCAGTTAAATCCAGATCATATGTTTATTCACAATTACAGTATCGTCAACACAGTGGAATGTGATTGTGATCATATGAATCAAAAGTTTTGGTCCCTGTTTCATCAGTGTTATTGGATTTACACTAATGTGATAATCAGCGATGATGTGTACTTACACTTGGAGTAAGTGTTATGTTCTTTCCAGGACATTAGTAAAGTATACTAGTTTCGAATGTATGGAGTATACATTGGACTGGACCGATATTGCAACTAAGTTAAGATATTACAAACTTACCGTTATACATATCTTTCCAAGTTAATATCAGTAGTTGATCTTAAGATTAAAAGAATCTAAATCCTGATATGCTTAGGCTCAACTCAGGAGTGCTATTCATGTTCATAGATTTATTAGTTAAGCCTACTTTCGGGTCAGGGTGATACGTATATTTCGAGAACATGATAGTATGATTGAGTGGGAGTGCTGAACATAAATATGGAATCTATAGCTTCTACTGGTGTATAGAAGTTAAGTGATGATTCCCTTCGAGCTTAGCAAATAGAAGTAAATGGATGAGCTCTTGTTTGACTGACTAATTATTAGATCACTAAACACCATTTACAGGTAGCTAAGTGTTTTAAGGGGCAAAATACATTGAGGGGTGAGAACGGTAAAGAAATCCCATCTCGATGTAAATCATCTATATAGAGGATCTTTAAATCACAATAAGATTATAACAATGGTTAAATGAGATAGTATATTGGTATCGTGAAACATACGATATGCTCTATATAAGTCTGAGAGTGCAATTCTAAGTTCTAAGAGTGGATTCAACGAAGAATTAATAAGTAGGAATTTACTTGGTAAATTTGGTTCACTTATTGGAAGCTCAGCATATAGATCCATGGTCTCCATTCTAGTTGAGAACATTCTGCTTGTAAGACTCATTAATTGATTCGTGATTGATCAATTATAATTCTAAAGTTAGACTATATCTAATTTTATGAATTTTCACTAAACAGGGGTGAAGTTGTAAGGAAAAGAGTTTTCTAGGTTTATTTATTTATTAATGGACTTTATATGTCTAATTAATAATTAAATTAAATGACAATATTATTTAATAATCTATTTTAGTTATTAAATAATTAGTTTTGGCATTTAAAAGGTTAGAATTGGAAAATTGGCGTTTTTGAGAAAATAGAGATAAAATTTGATAAAATTGCAAAATTAAGTGAGGCCCAATAACACCATATGGCCGGCCACTTAAATAGATTTTTCAAATTAATATTTTCATTATTTTAATGCCAAATAAATCCTAACCTAAACCTAGTAGTTGCCTATAAATAGAAAGTGATGGCTCAGTCACAACACATGCTTTCATTAGTAATCTGACAGAAATTTCTCTCTTCAGAAAAACTGAGCCTTCCCACTTTCTATCCTTGGCCGAAATACCTCTCTCTCTTTTCCCTTCATCTTTTTCGTGACCCTAGTGAAAGAGTAAGTGCCCACACACAGCAAGCAGTAACTCAATCATAGATTGGAAGACTATGAAGGATCAAACTTGAAGAAGAAGGACATTCGGGCTCAGATCTTGATTATACTCTGCTACAGAAAGGATACAAGGGTCAGAGATCTGAGTGGAAGGAGACATTAATTCCGCTGCATCAATGTAAGGTTTTCTTAACTTTATATGTGTTTAATTTATCGTTTTAGAAAGTTCTTATTTAGGATGTTAATAAACATACTTGTGAGTAGATCTAAGATCCTGGTAAAATAATTCCCAACAGTAAGCCCTATGTCAATTACATGCATGTGCTTTCTTTCAACTATTCCTTGTTATTGATGTGTGTGAGGACAAGAATTTCTTCTAACAGTGCCTGGATTTTTGAACAAATTATAGAGGGGTTCATATTATTTTTCCCATGTTAGACTGAACACTTTTAATTTTAGTTTGAAAATATCTCTCAACAAAGGCATTGAACTGTTGAAAGATATGATTAACTTCATATTTGGCTTTCATAAGAAAGAGCCATATAGACTTAGTCAAATCATCAATGAAACTTATGCAATTTGTATCCTTCATTAGAAGTATGAAAAGACGGTCCTCATACATCAGTAAGAACAAGTTCGAAAGGCATTGAAGTTTTATTGCTGGAATTTTTAAAACTAAAGTGATGCATTTTGCCAATTTGGCAAGCATCACAGAACTCAAACTAACTACACTTGACAACAGGTAAAACAGTTGCTAGAACTTTTGTTGTAATATTTTAACATGCAAGTACACGTATCGTAAACAACTAATAGACTCAAAAAGAGTGAGGTCGATTCCACAAGGATTGTAGTTAAGTACTTTAAAATTAAATCTTTACTTCTATTTGCCTATATAAAATTTAAGAGAAAATTAAAACTAGAAAACAATAAAAACAATAAAAATAGGAAACAAGTAAATTAATAGAAAAATTAATGATGATTAAAAGTTAGGGGTTTCGATTTCAATTGTATCTATCGATTATGGTTTAATATGATTCAATTCCTATTACCAAATTCTATGCAATTGCAAGTTTACTCAAGTAATTTATAGTCTTTTCAGATATATAAATCTCAATTACATGCAAATTTTCTAATCTCGTGATAAATTAAACATGTAAAAGACATTAAACACAAAAACTCTATAAGCTATTCAAATTATATAGGTACTCTTATCCTATATATTAACTTGGTTCTATTTCACTATAGCATAATTGACACTCTCTTCTCAGATTTTGTATCAAAATCATAAACAATAATTAAGAGTAATTAAGTACAAATGAAATAGAATACATAAAAATTGAGAAGAAATTAAATCACATTATAACCAAAAATTAATGTCAAACAATATCCATCTAAAACCTAATGAACTGTTTAGCTATTCATGTTTATCGTAGCAATTTCACACATATTAATTCAGAATAGAAGAAGAAAATAGAAAAGAAAAGAATGCTGAAAATCTTGTTGAGAAAGCCTTCACTATTCACTTTGCTCTCTAAAATTCGTACTCCTTAATTGCTTGCCGAAAACTATTGAAGTCTAATTCTTTTATAGCCATAAGAAGATAAAAAAGATTTAAAAAAAAATGCTGAAAAATCTTATTCTGCTTGGAATTAGATGGGGCGGGCCGCAACATAGGAAGTTCCGTGTTTGCAAGTATACACGTCTTCAGAATGCATTGACACGAGCCTAGGCATGGGATTTCCATGCCTAGGAATGACTCCCTTTTTTATGGGCAGCAGTGAGCATTTATTTGACTTTTCTTTTTCTTCTTATTCCTTCAATATTTTTTATTTTTTATCTATTTTAAATCTGCAAAAATAAAAGATAACAAAAAGTCTAAAATTGCTCCAAACAAGAGTAAAACTTAATTAAAAATACACTAAAATCAACCTAAAAATAGTACTAATAACATCCTAACAACTTTGTTTAAGACATATTTAGAAGGATTCCTAGCCTGCAATGCCATGTAGAAGCAACTTGGGACTTGTCTTGGACAGGATGGCTAGTGGTGGTAAAGTTGTGGGCAGTAGAACTAGGATGAATGGACACCACATAATTGTTGGATGAATCTTGAGACTTGGAAGGGGAGACATGTAGCTTGTATAGGCCCTGAAGAAGAACTTGCTTAGTGCTCTTGTCCTTGATAAGACAACACAAATCATAAAATTCAAAGGTAACATTATTATCTTTCGTAAATTAAGATATGCTAAGGAGATTCTTGGTGACATTAGGAACATGAAGAATGTCATGTAAGATTAGGGATCGGTTAGGAAAATTTGTAAGCACTGAACTATGACCTATATGATGCATTGGAAGAGAGGAGACATTACCTACAACAACTTTGGCTTTTCTTTTGTAATCTATGGCAGAGTTGAGTGTCTGAGTGTCATTGGTCATGTGATTTGTTGCTCCACTATCCAAGAACCAGGTTGTTGATAGATCTGAGGAAAAGTTGGACTTAGTTAGGAAGGCCTGAGGTTGTTCATTGTTAGAGGTGGTGGATGATGTGGATGGTGGAGGTCCAGTGAAAGCAATATCAAATCCGTGATAGCACTTAACAAAAGTGTGTCCAACTCGACGAAAAAGTTAACACGTGGGTCTTGAACCTCTTCCTCATCCTCTTCCATTGTTAGATGATTTTCTACCACCGTTGTAGGCTCCTCGATTTCCACAATTATTGTATGAACCTCTACCTCCAATGTTGTAATTTGAATTTTCCAGATTTACTTGAACATTGACAAGGGAATCTATTGTGAGTTGTTGAATTTGCGTTTCTTTATTTTGAAGCATGAATTGTACTTCTTGGAGAGTGAGAGGTTATGTGCTCGAAGTGAGATTGATCACAACAGATTTGTATTCAGATCCCAAGCCTCCAAGAATGTACAACACTAGATTATCATCAGTCATAGGTTGATCTGTAGCTACAAGCAGATCAGTATACTGCTTCATCTTTAGAATATAATCTTCAATGGACAATGAGCGTTGTTTGGTTGATTGAAGAAGATTTTGTAGTTGAAGCAGTCTTGCTTTGGATCAAGTGGAAAAGAGTTGAGTAAAGGTTCTTTAGATCTCAGCACAAGTTTGGTAATTGATAACATGACCAAGCATGTTTTCAGATACAGAATTCATTAGCCAGTGCATTAGAAACTAATCAAAATGCATCCATTATTGACGTGCAAGGTTAGGGACATTACCTACAAGAATAGATGGTGGAGGAGGATGCTGTCCGAGGATGTATTGATCAAGATATCATAGGCACAAACAGTAGGAAGAGCTAGAGATCTCCAGATTGTGTAGTTGGTGCGATCAAGACGAAGATTAAGAGGAAGGATATTGTTGTTTGGGAGAGCTACTTTAGCTTTTTCTAATTTGCTGATTTTTTATGGAGCTCGTTCTGCAAGTGGAGGATCAACTCAAGCTCTTTTAGCACCATTGTCTTCATTGTTAAACATGACTTTGATACCATGAAAGAATTTGACGCAAGAAAAAAGAGAGAGAGAGAGAGAGAGAGAGAGAGAGAGAGAGAGAGAGAGAGAGAGAGAGAGAGAGAGAAAAGAAAAAGATGGAACTGAATTTTGCTCAATCAAAAACTGATTGGCCAAGCTTGTATTTATAAACCAAAAACTGTTATAAGTTTGTTACAACGGTAAACTAACAAATAACAACTGTAATAACTAACTTTTTTAACAATCTATTTCTGCTACTCTATCATCATCAAATATAATAACTTGTAGTCAAAAATATTGATTCACAAAAATATGCTCACCACTTGCTCTCATGTAGTAATCATAAATATATTTCCCTCTCTTATGCATATCATGATCTTTTGGAAACCTTCAAAAAGATCCTTCTTCTTCAATCACACTTTTCACTTCTCTTTTTTTTTTTTTTTGAAAAGACTTTTCACTTCTCTTAATCCACTTGGAAAATATAATGGCATCTTAAAATTGTCCAGCCTTTTTTACTTCATTCCATTAGATTCAAGTATTTATACAAACTTAATTAAATTTGTACCATATAAGAATTGTTGTATAATAATCATGGAATAACTCCTATAATCATATACATAATATACTAAAGATAAATAAAGAATTAAAAACCTAATACAAGGATAATATAAGAGATTAATTATATAAATATTACAACACATATATTGTTATAATTAATAAAGACACTAAAAGATATTGGACTTTGCCACATTAGCAAGTGCTCTAACTAACTCTGTTAGTTACAACCTAATATTACAACACATATATTGTTATAATTAATGACGCTAAAGGATATTGGACTTTGCCACATTAGCAAGTGCTCTAACTAACTCTATTAGTTACAACCTGCATGTCCTAATTATAGATAGCTATTAGCTCTCTTTTGTTGAGAGAGGACTTGCATCATTATTTTATAGAAAGAGAATCAGAGAGAATATTAAGCCATAGTTACAGACATGAGATTTCTTGGAAGGATGTTAAAGGGATTGTCAATTCTTGAAATAGCTTCCCTGATCATGAGAGATGAATATGTAATCCTAGTTAGGCTAGTTTAGGGTGCTCGATCCATTGATTTCTCTATGGTTTTGTACTAAAAGTTCAACAATAAAAGCTTCTTCATCGTTCATAGTAGGTTTGATCATCATGAAACACATTGTTTCATAGTTCAGTCTACTCAAATTTTGGTGTTCTTCTTCCTTTTCTTTTTATTCATAACTTTGGTTATTCAATTCTTGTTTAGTTTGTTTAATTCTCTATTATTGATCTTGATCAAGGAATGTTCATTCACAACAAATGGTATCAGAGCCGAGGTTAGCTTGACGAGATCATGAACTACTCAATCAAAGTTCAAAGAAGCCAAGAATGTCAATGATCAAGTTTAAAATGGATAAGTTTATTGCTGGGAATGATTTAAGGTTGTGGAGACTCAAGATGAAAGCTATGTTGGCACACCAAAGTTTGTATAAGGCTCTAGATACAAAGGCTCTTGCAGCTATTGAAGACCAAAAGAAAAAGAAAGAAATTCAGATCAAGGCTCATAGTGTATTATTGTAAAGGATTGGGAATGAAGTTCTTCGAGAGGTATCTGATGCTGATGGCTTATTCGAAAAGTTAGTTGGGATCTATTTGAAAAAATCCCATGCTAACAAATTGTACCTCAAGAAAAAACTATAAAATATTGATGAAATCAAAGAACTAAGAAGGCACCTTGACGAATTCAACAAGATTATTCTAGAACTGAATAATATTGGTGTCAAGATTGATGAAGAGGATCAAGGTATAATTCTACTCTGTTCTCCACCCAAATCTTTTGAGCATTTTGTTGATATAACTTTGTATGGACAAGAATCACTAACAATGGCAGATGTAAAGTCTGCACTTAACTCAAAAGAAATTCAAAAGAAGTAATGAGACATGTGACAAAGGCATGTTCACCAAAGGCAAATCAGATAAGAGAGGCTTCAAGAATTATAAGAACAACTCCAAGAATGGTAATCAATCCAAGTCCCAATTTAAATTAAGGAAGAAGTGTTACTACTGTCAAAGACAAGGGGCACTTCAGAGATGAGTGCAGAGCACTCAAAGCTAAACTTGCCAGAGATCAGGGCAAGAACAAGGAAGAAGCAGACATTGCATCTCAGGATTACATATCATCAGATGTATTGGTAGTCTCATGTGAAGCCTATGATCATGGACTCGGTTGTTCATTCCATATGTGACCCAAGATTGAGATGTTCAATGACTTCAAGAAAGTCTCAGGGGTACTCTTCTATTGGGAAACAATAAGGCTTGCAATGTTCTTGGCATTGGCTTAGTTGTCATCACCTTATTTGATGGCATATCAAGAACCTTGCAAAATGTAAGATATGTTCATCATGATTTCAGAAGAAACTTACTGTCAATTGGCATGCTAGACATTATTGGATGCACCATTAAGGTGGAAGTTGGAATCTTTAAAATTTCAAAGGATTCCACAATGGTGATGAAAATTGAAGAATGGTTTATTTATATTCTTTAATTAGCAAAACTCTTATGGGCAAAGCTGCACCTGCAATAACAGTTCCAGAGTTTGACAAAACATGGCTATGGCATCTAAAGTTTGGATATATGAGTGAGAGGGGGTTGCAAGAACTTGAGAAACAAGGACTGCTAAAAGGAAAGCTTGAGTGAAGATTGTGTTTATGGTAAGTTTTGCAAGACAAAGTTCACCACTGGTATGGATATATAACAACAAAGAACAATTGATACACTAAGACTTGTGGGGACCATCAAGGGTAAAAACACTTGATGGTGCTAGTTATTTTCTAAGTATTATTGCTGATTTTTTAAGAAAGGTTTGGCTATTCTTACTAATATTTAAAGATCATGCTTTTAATACTTTTGTTACTTGGAGAAAACTAGTTGAGAATCAAACTAGTAAAACTATGAATAAACTCAAGACTAGGGCTGTTCATCCGATCCAATCCGCACTTTTTTGGTTTTTATATGATATACTCTTAGTAATTAAAAACATTACTTGAGTTTTGTTCTAATCATTTCACTGAGTTTTGTAGGAAAGGAGGCATAAATAGGTAGAAGATAGTTTTCAAGAATTCACAACAAAATGTATTGGCAGAGAGCATAAATAGGACACTCATGAAGAGGATTAGAAGCATGCTTCATAATGCTGGCCTTCAGAGACCATTTTGGGGAGAAGTTGTAAAAACAGCTAGCTATCTTCTAGAGATGACTTCACTTCCAGATCCTTTGACTTCAAGGCAGAGATCACTTCTTCTTCTAGAGTTATCTCTGTTATTCCATACTTGATAAAATTCTTCATTTTCTAGTGACTGATAAACAGTTCATCTAAAGTGTACACTAACAATTATAAGCATAATTTCATAATCACAATTATTAATTAAAGTGCAAAACTACTAGCTGTAATTGTCAATATAACTATAATGGGGTTAGAAGGGTATGATACATAGATACTTTATTTTTTAAAAATAAAATAACAAAATAGTAAATATAAAAAAGTTTTTTTTTTTTAATTTAAATACTTTAAAGTATTTTTTTTAATTTTTACGGAATATATAGTGCAAACCACGGAGCAACCAACAGAACAACTTAAATTGCAACCCAATTCAAACCACAATCCACATCGCAACCCACACAACAATCCATATTGCAACTAACGGAGCAATCCAAAACATAAAAGTGAAAAAAAAATCATAAAAATAAAAAAAAAATGAAAAGTGGTATATAAGATAATTTTACTATAAAAATAAGGATTATTTCACAAATACATAATAATAACAAAAAAAACTATTAAAATACGGTTGTACGAAATTTTAAATATTTTTACGATTTATATGATTTTATTTACGGTTTTTATATGTTATACTCTTGTTAATTAGTTGTTAATTTTTTGTTATCTGTATGCTATTTTTTATTGTTGTTATGATGTTGTTTGGATGCAATTTTTCTATTACTTTTATGTAGTTTTCTTGTTATTTTTGTGTCTCAATAAAAAATCGTAAAAATGTAAAAAATAATCTTTAAACATAAAAAAGTAAAAAATTTACAAAAAATAGTGCTTTATGTAATTAATCCTAAAAAAATAAGTCAAAAGTTTTATGCACTTGTAGCCCAAAATAAACCATGCATGACTCCAAATCCATATGAATAAAAATAGAAAAACTAATTTAAAAAGGGAAGAGGGATGATCAATTCAATAATCATGGTATAAATATTCTAATTATAACACTAATCCAAATGGTACTGGTCTAAGATTAAGAGGAAGGATATTGTTGTTTGGGAGAGCTACTTTAGCTTTTTCTAATTCACTGATTTTTTATGGAGCTCAATCTGCAAGTGGAGGATCAACTCAAGCTCTTTGAGCACCATTGTCTTCATTGTTAAACATGACTTTGATACCATGAAAGAATTTGACGCAAGAAAAAATGAGAGAGAGAGAGAGAGAGAGAGAGAGAGAGAGAGAGAGAGAGAGAGAAGAAAGAAAAAGATGGACTGAATTTTGCTCAATCAAAAACTGATTGGCCAAGCTTGTATTTATAAACCAAAAACTGTTATAAGTTTTTTACAACGGTAAACTAACAAATAACAATTGTAATAACTAATTTTTTTAACAATCTATTTCTGTTACTCTATCATCATCAAATATAATAACTTGTAGTCCAAAATATTGATTCACCAAAATATGCTCACCACTTGCTCTCATGTAGTAATCATAAATATATTTCCCTCTCTTATGCATGTCATGATCTTCATCAAGATTAATAGTGAAACCTGCATCCACAACAAGCCATTTGAAAACCTTCAAAAAGATCCTTCTTCTTCAATCACACTTTTCACTTCTCTTAATCCTCTTGGAAAATATAATGGCATCTCAAAATTGTCCAGCCTCTTTTACTTCTTTCCATTATATTCAAGTATTTATACAAACTCAATTAAATTTGTACCATATAAGATTTGTTGTGTATAATAATCATGGAATAACTCCTATAATCATATACCTAATATATTAAAGATAAATAAAGAATTACAAATCTAATACAAGGATAATATAAGAGATTAACTATATATATATATTACAACACATATATTGTTATAATTAATAAAGACACTAAAAGATATTGGACTTTGCCACATTAGCAAGGATTTTTGGGGAAAAACCCACAAAATTCGCAATAAGTCGAACCAAATTTACCAAGTAAATTCCCTAACTTATTAATTCCTCATTGAATCCACACTTAGAACTTAGAATTGCACTCTCAGTCATATAGAACGCTCTATATGTTCCATGATATAGACACGTCAATAGTTATCCATTGTTATAACCCTAATGTGATCAATGATCCTCTATATAGATGATTTACATTGTAAAGGGATTAAATTACCGTAACACCCTACAATGTATTTTATCCTTAAAACACTTAACCCTGTATAAATGATATTTCAGCTAAGTGAAATAAGATCTCCACCATTTATTTTCGTTTGGTTAAGCTCGAAGGAAATCATCCTTTACTTCTATTTGCCAGATAGAAGCTATAGATTCCATATTTATGTTAGCGCTCCCACTCAATTGCACTACCGTGTTCCCAAAATGTACGTATCACCCTGACCCAAAAGTAGGCTTAACTAACAAATCAAAGAACACGAATAACACTCTTGAGATTGAACCTAACCATATCAGGATTAAGATCATTTGATCTAGGATCAACAGGTGATATTGAATTGAATAGATATTACGGTAAGTTTTAATATATCTAATCAAAGTTCAATATCGGTCCCTTCCGACGTATACTCCATACATCCGATACTGGTAAACTTTGCCACTGTCCTGGAAAGGACATAACACTTTTTCAAGGTGTAAGAATACCTATCGCTGATTATACCATATCAGTCTAAATCCAGTGTTCTGACAAATCAAGAAATAAACTTTTGAACATATAATTAAGATTATATTCCACTGTGCTGACAACACTATAATCTTTAATAAACTTATATGTTCTGGACTTAAAAAGAATTCATACATTATATACATATAATCATGAAATAAATCATGTGAACCATGCAACATAAAATGTTATTTCTGATCTTTATTAATAAGTAAATCTGATTATATTGAAATGAGTTTTATTTAGGGCACAAAACCCAACAAAAAGGTAGAGAAAGATCACTTTTTTATTTTTTAATTCAAGAATTTAAATAATTTTTTGTTTTCCTTGATTTTCAGGGTTTGCTTAAGGTTGCTGAAAATGGCGTCTTAGTAGTGTGTGGCATATTTTGCAAAGCTCATATACCCTCTTATTATATACAAAGGCAGGGCCATTCTATTTTTCTTGTAATGCAAACCAAATTTGCACCCAATCTTAAGATTGACCACTTAAAGATGTTGCAGGATCCAAATTATCAAGCCACTAAATGAGCTAGACACATGTTCTTTTGAAGAAATCATGAGTGAAATTCCATTGTGGATGAAAACCCCGGATAATGATTGAGTTAGTATTTGCATTTTCTTTGCAAATAACGTACTATTTTCTTGTTTGTGTGTGTGTAATGATTTGCATGATTATGTTTGTTCCATGGCTTCTAAATTTAGGTAGACTGGTTAAACAAGTTCATCTTGGAAATGTGACCTTACCTCAATAAGGTGAGATACTAAAGGTTATATTTGGAAGAAAAATGTTAAAATGTACTTGAGTTTAGATTGAGTTTGGCTTAATCTCCAGGGAATTTGTGGCACTATAACAAGAATAGCAGAACCTATATTCAAACAGTACATTGGAAAGTTTCACATTGAAGCAATCGAGTTCGAGAGTTTAAGTCTTGGTACCCTTCCACCCAAACTTTATGGTGAGTTTATTACTTCTTGGATCATCTTTGTTACTCTTTTTAATACTGAAAGTGTTTAAGTTTTAAAGCCAAACTTTCTAACTTTTCTAGGTAAGTGTGTAAAACTAATGAGAAAGAACTAGCTAGTCATGGAACCTGCATTGAGATGGGCTAGAAATCCTAACACTTGTTTTAAAAAATAAAGTTGCTATCTCTAAGACTTAAAATTCAGGTTAACAAACATTCTTAAAGGGACTACTCACGGTAGAATGCTACACTTGCAACTATTGAAAAGATCTTTAAATTAGCAGAGGTAGCCTCTGTTCACCACTTCTTTTATTTAGACTGCACTTGCTGCTATGTTCATGCATTAGCTTACCTGAGTGTTGGTATTGATGATCCAGACAACAAATCTCAAACAGAACATTAATCAAATGTTTGGTGGGGAACATGTAAGTTCAAGTTCATCTTTTAACTAAATGAAGTAATTGGATAAAGGGTTTACTTGTTTTATAATTGTGTTTAATAAGTTCATTGTGCTTATTAGAAAGCAAGAATTCATTGATAGTTTTGATGCATTCAGTGTCAATTTCGCATTTCATCATTGGTGCCCTATTCTGTGCTAAATCAGTGCTCCTAGAGACACTGTTAATAAATGGTAGAGAATTGAGCCATATATAAGAACATGGGGTTCCATCTCAAAACCAATTGGCTATGAGTGGAGTAGCTCATGTTCTTATATATGGCTCAATTCTCTACCATTTATTCCATGTGGGACATTGTCCACAATATTCCCCCTCAAGATGATGGCTATTTTTTGCTCATCAATCTTGAACCGTATCAGAGTGGATATGGTCACTATCTGTATAGGTGCGGATCGGATATGATCACATGACTCTGATACCATGTTGAGAATCATGGGGTTCCATTTCAAAACCAATTGACTATGAGTGGAGTAGCTCATGTTCTTATATATGGCTCAATTCTCTACCATTTATTCCATGTGGGACATTGTCCACAATAAGAGTGATGAGAAGAATGAGAACAATTGCTAGATGCACTATTAAAGTCATCTATGTGATTGTTTTAAGTTTGGTTTTCTAATTTTATCAAGTCCTTGAAAAGAAAAGGTGTCTTAAATCTTATTCTTTTAATATTTGATTGGTTTCGAATAAAGGATTCAAAATTTTAATCTTATTAGTATTGTTTGTGCTTTCTAAGAATTATTAGACATGAAGCTGAAACTAGTATCTATATTAATAGTAATCACATTTGTTATTTTTGTTCTCTATTAATTTTAAATAGAGAATACTAACATTTTTATTTCTCTTGCTCTGTTGTTGGGTGCTTTCTTCAGCTCAAAATCTCTCTTAGTGCTCTGTCGTTCACATGTATATATACCAATATTTTATTGAAGAATGTAATTATGAAATGACTTCACTTGTTTTAGTAAAGTTATATTTTACTTTTTATAAGTCTAATTTGACATTTAATTTATTATTTTAATTATTTACAGTTCAATTCAAATTCTCCATATGATCTAAACTTAGGAGGAGTGGGCTAACTACATTCTACTACATCGTAATGAATGATGGTATGCTCAACTATGTGAGGAATTTTGGTACTTTTTGAAATTTTGTATTTTTTTTTTATTAGTAAGTGTAATTTAATATGGAACTAATATTAGTTTTTGATTATGCATTTTCTTTTTATGTACTAATTGTTTTAGGTTAATACTCAAAAATGATTATCTTTTATTGTAGTACAATGTATGAATTTATTAATATCAATAAATAATGTATATTAATTAATTTCAATTATTAAAGTTAAATAAATATTCATTCTTTTTTAAATTTTTATGTAAGTTTTTAAAAGGTTATTTTAACTTTTTTTTTTTTTATTATCTATTTACTATTACATAGAATTATTCTAAAATTTGATAATGCAGGTGCAGAAAATTGCATGAAAAATTTGTAATTTTCCCTTACTTATATTTGCGCTTCATTTTATAAGTGACGCAATAGGTAAAAAAAAAGTATTTTCGTAATAGATATGTCATTTTTAAACTGACGTAATAAGTTTTTTGTGACAGTTTTAAAATGTCATAAATAATTTAGCATCATTTCTAAACCATTGCAAAAGATAAAATAGAAAAGTAAATATTTTGCGTCGGTTTATAAATGTAGAAAAAACTATTTTCGACTACGGTATATACGTCGGTTTTTTAAACCGACGTAAATTCTTTAAATGACACTTGAAAACCGACATGAATTATATACTTTTTGTAGTAGTGTTTTTTAATAGAAAAGTTTGGGTATTCTTACTAATATTTAAAGATCACGCTTTTAATACTTTTGTTACATGGAGAAAACTAGTTGAGAATCAAGCTAGTAAAACTATGAATAAACTCAAGACTAATAATGGTCTAGAGTTTTGTTCTAATCATTTCACTGAGTTTTGTAGGAAAGGAGGCATAAATAGGTAGAAGATAGTTTTCAAGAATTCACAACAAATTGTATTGGCAGAAAGGATAAATAGGACACTCATAGAGAGGATCAGAAGCATGCTTCACAATGCTGGCCTTGAGAGACCATTTTTGGGAGAAGTTGTAATTAAAAACAGCTAGTTATCTTCTAGAGATGACTTCACTTCCAGATCCTTTGACTTCAAGGCAGAGATGACTTCTTCTTCTAGAGTTATCTCTTTATTCCATACTTGATAAAGTTCTTCATTTTCTAGCGACTCATGAACAGTTCATCTATCTAAAGTACACTAACGATTATAAGCATAATTTCATAATCACAATTATTAATTAAAGTGCCAAACTACTAGTTATAATTGTCAATATAACTATAATGGGGTTAGAAGGGTATGATACATAGATACTTTATTTTTTAAAAATAAAATAATAAAATAGTAAATATAAAAAAGTTTTTTTTTTTATTTAAATACTTTAAAGTATTTTTTTTTTTTGTATTTTTACGGAATATATAGTACAAACCACGGAGCAACCAACAGAACAACTTAAATTGCAACCCAATTCAAACCACAATCCACATCGCAACCCACACAACAATCCATATTGCAACTAACAGAGCAATCTAAAACATAAAAATGAAAAAAAAAATCATAAAAATAAAAAAAAAATGAAAAGTGGTACGATATAAGATAATTTTACTATAATAATAAGGATTATTTCACAAATACATAAAAATAACAAAAAACTTATTAAAATATGGTTGTACGAAATTTTAAATATTTTTACGATTTATATGATTTTATTTACGGTTTTTATATGTTATACTCTTGTTAATTAGTTGTTAGTTTTTTGTTATCTGTATGTTATTTTTTATTGTTGTTATGATGTTGTTTGGATGCAATTTTCCTATTACTTTCATGTAGTTTTCTTGTTATTTTTGTGTCTCAATAAAAAATCGTGAAAATGTAAAAAATAATCTTTAAACATAAAAAAGTAAAAAATTTATAAAAAATAATGCTTTATGTAATTAATCCTAAAAAAATAAGTCAAAAGTTTTATGCACTTGTAGCCCAAAATACACCATGCATGACTCCAAATCCACATGAAAGAAACAAATTATGAAAATAGAAAAACTAAATTAAAAAGGGAAGAGGGATGATCAATTCAGTAATCATGGTATAAATATTGTAATTATAACACTAATCCAAATTGTAGTATTCGGTGATCAATGAGGCTCGCCTAATTTATCTTCGTTTGACCACCCATCTATGACGCCTAGTGTTTGGCCTGTGGGAAATGACATTAATGGTAGTATTTGGTATTTTGAGTTAGAGGCAGGTGCAGTGAAAACAGACTCGATCTCATTTGCAATGACATCCAAATGGGTGTTGTTGTTGTTGGATTTTTAACATAATATATATTGTGGTGTCTGGAAAAGGAATATAAGTATGTGAAGGAATAAGGAAGTGAAGGGCGTAGAATTAAACAAGCTAAGAATAAAGAAAATAGTAGCAGTAATAATTTGACAAGTGGCTGGATATATAATTTCTTCCAGTGAATGCATGACAGATCAACTCCATCTCTGTATATTATTGCAACCTCAACATGATCCTATAATTCCCAACCAACCACTAGAAAAGAAAGCATAATAAATTAGATGAGATCAATTAATTAATTATTCCCATTTAAACCATTAATATTGAAACAGAGTAACAAAAAACAGAGTATGGCTTCTATATTCAAATCAAAAGTACGTACCTTGTTGTTGTGGAGTTCGGACTTGACTTTGAGCTTGAGTACGAGTTGGCCTTTTCGGAAGTTGGGTTGTAGAGGTCTCCAATTTTCGTCACCAAGTTTCAGAATTTCGTAACACTTTTCTCATCTCATCAATGTTGAAAAGGGTTACGAAATTCTGAAACTTGGTCACAAAAATAACAATGCTATTATTTCCAGCCATTAATTATAGTTATTTGTTTCTCTGTGTTGATTTAGTGGGTTTATATATATATAGGCACTACGTATCGAATATATAATTTGGTAAATTAATCTTTTTTTCTTTTTCTATTAGGATTAGGAATTAATATTACATTTGATTTTATTTTATCTTTAATATAAAGAAATAAATCTTTTTTTTTTATAGAAAATCTGAATTACACACTAGCGCCCAGGGGCAAATCTGCTTTCAAAGAAGCAGCTGCACAATAAGGCAAAAACGATGTCCACACATCAGAAACATGAACCAAACGGCTCCAATTTGCAAGGCAATGAGCTACATTATTACACTTCCTAGGAATAAAAATAAAAGACAGATTATTGAAGTTTTTGCTTGCTAGGATGCAGTCTTCAATTATTATACCCCAGTCCGTGTTGATGCGAGTCTGCCCTTTCAAAGCTGTAATCACCGATTGACTATCTGAAGCTATGAAAATGTTCTGCATTGATCTTGTAGCAGCGAGTTTCAGAGCTAAACGGATCGCCAAAGTCTCTGCTACAAGCACTGAAAGGCAGCCAGGAATGTAGTCTGTTGCAGCAGTAACTAAAGCGCCCAAATGATCACGAATGATCACCCCTAAACCACATCCCGGTTGCCCATCAATGAGAGATGCATCTGTATTGATCATGAATGAACCCAGTGGAGGAGGAGACCAGCTAACCTTGTCCTTTGAAGGCTTCTGATGTGAGTCTTTGTGAGCAAAAGCAAGGTGCAGCTCTAACATCTCCATGGCCCAAGGAATCCAAATGCTGTCTTCAATGTCCTTATTTTGAAAAATACATTTATTCCTACGAAACCAAATTAGCCAAGTAATACCAATAAAGAAAATAAACTCTTCTTTAGAAAGCTTCCCCTTCATCACCATTAGGAAGTCTGGGGCATGCCGTAAGGAAGAAGGGAATTGGTGTATGAACCCGAAATGCTTCCAAACATTGTGTAACTTGGGGCAATTCCATAAAGCATGGCAAACATCCTCAACATGACTCTTACACCAGTTACAAGTTATATTCATGGACATACCTCGCTTAATTAACTCTGTTTTGACCGGTAGCCAATTGTGGAACACACGCCATATGAAAATTTTCATTTTACGAGTAAGCCAAGACCCCCAAACCACCTTCCACCAAGCTTTATTAGCTGAATTATCAGAACATTCTGCTATGTTAGGATCCCTAAATCGCAACTTATAACCACTAGCCACTGTGTATTGACCATTAGTGGTACGGCTCCATCCGATTGTATCATTCCTCGCTTTCGAAGGGGTAATCCCCAACACCCAAGGAACGTCTTCCTTATGAAACCAGCTAGCGATCTCTTCAGTTTTCCATTCCCCTTCTTCGATTATTAGAGTTTGAATTGTCACTTGAACCTTTGTAGGAAGAGTAAAAGGAGCTCCTCTAGGGATCCAAGGGTCCTCATTTATCCTAACTGTTTTACCATTCCCGATAACCCAACGGTAACCATAAAGAAATAAATCTTGTATTGTTATTATTAAAACCACATAAATGATTAATTAATTAAGCGCTGGAAAAAGATATATATAAATATATTGACCGATTGTTACTTTGAGGTTTTTTCTATAATAAGTATTTTAGTCTCAAATTTTACATTTTTAGCTTGGTAAGGAAAATTAAAGAAAAATAGAAAATCTAAAAGTTTTTTTTTTTCAAAAATACGGACAACTTATCTCGTGAAGCACATGAATATCTTTTCAAGGATGATATATTATATAAACAAGACACTACTTTTTAATGGTAGGCTGAACTGGGCCTATATACATATACCCCTATATAATATATTATATTTCATAGCTATAAAAAGGAAATAAATTAGATCAATCATATCTAATACTATGTCATCACGTGAACTCATGATTGCTTAATTACACTATATATTGTTCTCTCTCTCATTTATATTGACATTTGAAACAACTTAAAATGCACATATGAGTACATATATATAAATAGACATACGAGGAATTTGTATATAAAAATTTTTCAATATTATTTTTTATCTCTCAATATTGCATAATTTTGTGTGATTAAGTTATTAAATCAATTTTTTTTTCTTCAATTTGCCAATATTCTTTTATTTTACTGTAAGATATTTATTTAATTTTTATTGGTGTTGTATATAGAATTACTATTTTATTTATATATTTCTCACCATATATATAAATATACATATTTACACACATTAATATGTATTTTGCTAATTTACACATTAATATTACTGAGAGCAACATCACGACTACTCTAGACTCTAAATTAAGGATGACAAAAGTTTGTTATTTTACATAAAGTTATTAATAAAGAAAACTGATTTCACACGATATTCATTGTTTGTGAACACATTCAACTACACAGTAACAACAAAATAACAACTCTTATAGTAGACACCCAACCAATAGTGTGAAACAATATGACAGTGGCTGAAAGTGAAAATTACTCACGACACTCAACTATGAAGCAACTTGACAACAACACAACAACAACAACTAAACAACTTTTATCTGCTCCAAGGAGGGGATCAGTTTCAAAAGATGTTACTTTTGTTCATACTGACACTCGAAGAAGCTAAATATTGAAGAATATACAATTATTAATTTGTTCATCAATTATTTTTATATTTTTATATCATTGTTATAGTTGTTAACAGTTAAAAAACATATTAGCAACTATTGTCTTTATGTTTTTATATTGTTGTTCTACTATGATTTTTTTCTTCAAATGAATGAACTACAAGCAGAGAACGATTCAAATAAGAAAAATCAAAAAAAATAAATTATAAACCTTGTAATATTTTCTTTAGAAGGTTCAACTTTTAAACACCATCAAAGGTCTTATCACACACCTGTAAATATTAAGATGACAAAATTAATAAAATAATGAACCATTAAAATACGATTAATAGTTAAACATAATTGTAAGTATATCATGTATTGAACAACATAAAAACAACAATATAACAACTAAAAAATAACGTAATTGTAAAATTTAATAAATATGAAACTAAAACAGCTTCAACTATAAAACTCAAATAAACTAATAAATGTAAGGCTTAACCCAATGATATAGTTTTTTTAAGAACCCTATAATAAGAACCATATAATAACTAAATTAAAACTGAAAAATAACTAATTATAAATAGAAAAAGTGAGAGACATAAACTATTTAAGGTTGAACAATTTTTCTTACTAAATACATCAAAAAAGATACATAAACATAACAAAATAAGTCTTTGAAACAAACAAAGACAACAAAAACTATACGTTAATCTTTTGAGTTGCAACCTCGACATCATTATCTCGCCTTTTTCCCTTAAAAACTCTTCAATGGATGACTTGGTGAAACAACAACAACAAAATAAATTAAAAGATGAAACAACTATAAAACAACTAATGATTAGAAATGAGCTAGATGAGATTTGTATTATGTTGTGAAAAAATGCTTGAATAAATATTATTTAAAACATACTTTTAAATAGTATAATTTATTTTATTATTATTATTTTGAATAAAAATAATAAAAAAAAATAGACTTTTAGATTGTTCTTTTTTAGCAATAAAATAACAACAACAACAAACTAAAAATAAAGTTACTAGACAACAACACAATTTCAATATATACAAAAATAAAAATATACATCAATACATTGGTTTTTTGACATTTGGAAATACAAAAAAAAAACAAAAACAATCTTAATATGTACGATGAAAAACTAAATATATACATATATATTAACTTTCTCTTAATTAATCGAACAATTAAATAATAACAAATAAACAACTGTATGACAACTCTAGTAATTGCATCAACTCTAAGAAGAAATAAAAAACTAGTTATCTATAAAATAAATTTAAAAGTAACTACATAATATTTGTATATCAACTCAAAAATATATGTACCCATAAAAAATTAAACATAATTTTTTTTTATTGTTGTTAAACAACTTTAAAAAAATGAATAAACAACTCGATAACAACTGTACTTTAACATAAAAATAGATTAAACATCAATACATTGCGACAACTTAAAAAACATACAAATAATCTCAAATAATCTCAAAAAAATAAAACAAACGTAAAAGTAATTACAAATTATTTGTATATCAACTCAATAATATATGTACTTAAGAAAAGCTAAACATATACTCTTTTAGTGCAATTTGATTTGATATTTTATAAAAATACATTAACACGAATGTTTTTTTTTATTTTTAATTTTTTATTTACAAAAATACGTACTTCAGTAAAACTAATAAAGTATTTTTTTTTATTGTTTTATAGTTTATTTAAAGTTGTATTGTAGCTGCCACAAGGTTATTTATTTGGGGTGTTTTTGGTTGTTTTGTAATTTCTTTATGATTGTTTCATAGTTGTCATGATGTTAATTTCACGTTATTTTTTAGTTGTTTTCTTACTTTTTATTGAGAAAAGAGTATTTTTGTAATTTTAAAAGCGTATATTTGTAAATAAAAACTTTAGGCCGTAATATTATAAATAAAACATAAAAATAGGATATTTATACATGACATTACTTACACTAGCATTTGCATTGTTTTCACTTTTTTTTTTTTTTGCTTTTCCATTTTCAACCTTATATGGCAATGGCCTTTTCTTTGAAGTTGATGCTTCCCGAATAGGTTGAGAAACACGATGATCCTCCATTGCAATAGCGTTCTTACCCATTTTAGTTTGTATTTTGAGTTTTCAAGATTATTTAATATTTAGTAACATTTCTAGGATCTAGAATTAGAAGAAAAGCTGAAGAAGCTCTAGCAATAGCCATAGTCTTGTTACTCTTTCTTTTTTTTTTTAAAAAAAAAAGGCCACAGTAAATTGCATGTGAATTTATGAACTAAAAAAAATAGTTTTACAAATGAAAAATCAGAGTGGAATGAGAGAACATGTGTACTGGAGAAGTTCTATTAAAAAATAAATAAAAAAAAAAGAAAAAGAAATGTGATGAATATAAAAGAATAGAACAAAAAAATGAGTATTTGACTGGAGAGAGAGAGACGATCATGTGTAACAAGTAAAAATTGAAAAAAATAGTAAAGGTACATTATATCAATATTAATAGGTAAGTAATAATTTTTAAAATTTTAAACTTTTAAAAATGTATAAAAAAAACAATCAATGTTAAAATTATTCAAAATGTTGCTCACTAATAAGAAAGTAATAATATGTGATTTTTGGTTGAATTCAGTAAAAATCTCTTATTTAATTAATATTAAATTATTTTTTTAATTTAAAGACAGGGAAAAATGAAGAGAAAAAAAAAAGATTATGGAACAAAAAAAGAGAGAAAAGGAGTTAACATGTAAAAGAGACTAAACATAAGCAATAAAAGTATTTTTGTAATTAAAGAACTTTGTGAAAAGTAAAATTAAAAAACTGATTTTATATAAAAGTTTAAAAAACCAAATAAAAAAAGTACCAAATTTGAAAAAAATCCCTAATTAATTGTTAATTTGGTTGGGATTACCGATTATTTAAAAATAGAGATATTAATTAGGTTATATGTAAGGGGTCGCAATATTAGGAGGAATAGGTTACTGTGGGAAACATGAATACGTAAAAAATAAATAAAGATTTTTTTTAAAAAAAAATTGTAATTATATGAAATAATTAGTTTTTTATGATAAAATTAAAATGATATATATTATTATTTTTTTTGTCATTTTTAATTAGAGGTTTTACACCACATACTTAAATTTTTAATTTTTTTATTATTTTACTGTGAGGTGAAATTATTTTTAAAAACACTGTGTAAAACTGTAAATTTTAGACTGTGCATTGTGTAAAGTTCTTACGCTTGTTCCGCGGTTGTTTTTTAGTTGTTCTACTGTTGTTTTAATTGTTCTGCTTTATTGTTTTACGATTATTTTATAAAAAGATGGTATTTTGTAAAAAAATCGTGTGACGGTAGAATTGTAAATTTTTGTATAAAATCCAGTATTTTTTTGTAAAAATTCCTTTTTAATTGGCCATGGACTTAACTTAATGACATTAATTATTAGCAAACTGATCTTCTCCATCTCTCTCTCTCTCTCATTTTGCTCAATCAAAAACTGATTGGCCAAGCTTGTATTTATAAATAAACAAGTACTATTATAAGTTTGTTACTTTAGGAAACTAACAAATAACAACTGTAATAACTAATTTTTGTATCAGTCTATTTCTGTTACTCTATCATCCCCTCAAGTTGTACTGGTCTAGACCACGTGCTAACTTGTGTTTGAGGAAGTGGAATGAAGATACAAGTAAATATATCAGCTATTTGATTCATAGAGTCCAGATATCTTACATCCAGTTGGTTGGAAAGAACTTTATCTCGAACAAAATAAAGATCTATGTCAATATGCTTGGTTCTTGCATGAAATATTGGATTGGAAGCCAAAGAATCAGCTCCCAAATTATCACACCACAAGATTGGACACTGAAGAATTGGTATGCTGAGCTCAATGAACACAGATTGAATCCAAACCAGTTCAAAGGTGGCCAGAGCAAGGGCCCTATATTCAGATTCAGTGCTTGATCGGGCAGCCAATGTTTGTTTCTAGGAGCACCAACTGACCAAGTTACCTCCAAGGAAAATACAGTATCCAGATGTGGACTTCTTATCATCATGACACCTTGCCCAATAAGCATCAGTCTACAACTCCATTTTGGAAGCTGGTGTGAAGACTAAACCAGTGTCCAATCTCCCTGCTAAATACCTTAGTGTTCTCTTGCAAGCACTATAATGATCTGAAGTAGGAGCCTGAAGAAGCTGACTCAATTTACTAACAGGGAATGCTATATCGGGTCTAATTATTGTCAAACTTCTATACATTGTGGGATTTTGCATTGGAGTTCCTGTTTAAGATTACATCTATATTGTGGAACACATGGGAGTTGGCTGGGGCTCGGAGTCACTGAGTTGAGTTTTCTGTAATAAGTCTCAAATGTACTTCTTTTGATTGAGATAAATGTTTTGGCTATCCCTGGTGACTTTAAAGCCTAGGAAGTACTTGACAGTTACTAGAACTTTGAGTGCAAACTGGTTATGTAGAGCAGAGATTATGTGTTGAACTTGGGATGGTTCTTCTCCTACGATGAGAATATCATCAACTTATATGAAAAGAATGAGAAGCTTTTTTAGTGAAGAACATGTTTGTATCAGACTTACTGTTGTGAAAACCCCACTGCAACAACTGACTTTTGAGCTTGTCAAACCAGGTTCTTGGTATTTGCTTAAGCCCATAAATGGTTTTATTTAATTTGCACACATGATGTGGATATTCAAGGTTGATGAACCCTTGTGGTTCATACATGTAGACAGCTTCTTGAAGCTCCCCAGTCAAGAAAGGATTATTAATGTCTACTTGTTGAATGTCCCAACCATGAGTGGCTGCAAGATTAAAAATTATTCTTATTATACAGGGTTTGATAACAAAATTGTAAGCCTCAAAAAAATCAATATTAGGAATTTGTTCAAAATCTTTGGCTACCAACTTAGCCTTGAAACGATCAACATTTCCATCTTTGTTTTTTTCACTCTAAAGATCCATTTGCTGTGAACAATAGTCATGTAAGAGGTAGGAGGAGCCAAAACCCATGTTTTCTTTTTGGTAAGAGCAACTATTTCTTGATTCATGGTTGCATTCCACTTAGGAATAGTAAGTGCAACTTTAATTGATTTAGGTTCTAGTTCAGTGCTTGTGCTAACAAGGTAGGATTTTAGTTTAAAAATTTCATGTTTTGATCTAGTAACCATGGGGCGATTGTTTAAAGTTTGGATGGGTTGAGATCCTGTTGAGGTAGAATGATCGAAAAAGATATTAGTGACTAAATTTTGTGACACGGGAGAGGTAGTGTCTGCCTCAGGAATGATGGGGGTGGCGGAATGAGATTGAATTGGAGACTGAGAGCTGCTAGAATCATTTTGGGAATTAATGACAGTTCTGGTTGCGGGGAGATTGGGAAGTGTACTGGAAGGAATTTTAAAGTCAATGCATGGTTAATTATTCTAGGAGCACATTCAGTTATCGTTTGAGAGAATAGATGAGGATAGGGAAACTTAGTTTCATTGAAGGTGACACTTCGAGCTACATAGACTCTCCCACTAGGATGTAGACATTTATATCCTTTGGCAGGACTGTGATAGCCTATGAACAAACGTTTGGAAGACCTGAATGAAACTTTATGAGATTCATAGTCCCTAAGTACAGGAAAGCAAGAGCAACCAAACACTTTCAGCATGTTATAATCTGGGGTTCGTTGGAACAGTGTTTCATATGGTGAGACAAAGTTCAATTGTGGGTGGGGTAGTCTATTTGTTAGATAAGGGGAAAATGTGAAGGCATCCCACCAAAAATTTAGTGGCATATTGGCTTTGGCTAACAGGGTAAGCCCTATGTCAATTACATGCCTGTGCTTTCTCTCAACTTTTCCTTGTTATTGATGTGTGTGAGGACAAGAATTTCTTCTAATAGTGCTTGGATTTTTGAACAGATTATAGTGGGGTTCATATTATTTTTCCCATGTTAGACTGAACACTTTTAATTTTAGTTTGAAAATACCTCTCAACAAAGGCATTGAACTGTTGAAAGATATGATTAACTTCAGATTTGGCTTTCATAAGAAAGAGCCATATAAACTTAGTGAAATCATCAATGAAACTTCTGTAATTTGTATCCTTCATTAGAAGTATGAAAAGATAGTCCTCATACATCAGTAAGAACAAGTTCAAAAGGCATTGAAGTTTTATTGCTGGAGTTTTTAAAACTAAAGTGAAGCATTTTGCCAATTTGGCAAGCATCACAGAACTCAAACTAACTACACTTGACAACAGGTAAAACAGTGGCTAGAACTTTTGTTGTAATATTTTAACATGCAAGTACATGTATCGTAAACAACTAATAGACTCACAATGAGTGAGGTCGATTCTAGAAGGATTGTAGTTAAGTACTTTAAAATTAAATCTTTACTTCTATTTGCCTATATCAAATTTAAGAGAATATTAAAACTAGAAAACAATAAAAACAATAAAAATAGGAAGCAAGTAAATTAATAGGTAAATTAATGATGATTAAAAGTTAGGGGTTTCGATTTCAATTGTATCTATCGATTATGGTTTAACATGATTCAATTTCTATTACCAAATTCTATGCAATAGCAAGTTTACTCAAGTAATTTATAGTCTTTTCAGATATATAAATCTCAATTACATGCAAATTTTCTAATCTCGTGATAAATTAAACATGTAAAAGACATTAAACACAAAAACTCTATAAGCTATCCAGATTATATAGGTACTCTTGTCCTATATATTAACTTGGTTCTATTTCACTATAGCATAATTGACACTCCCTTCTCAGATTTTGTATCAAAATCATAAACAATAATTAAAAGTAATTAAGTACAAATGAAATAGAATACATAGAAATTGAGGGGAAATTAAATAACATTATAACCAAAAATTAATGTCAAACAATATCCATCTAAACCCTAATGAACTGTTTAGCTATTCATGTTCATCGTAGCAATTTAACACATAATTCAGAATAGAAGAAGAAAATAGAAAAGAAAAGAATGCTGAAAAATCTTGTTGAGAAAGCCTTCACTATTAACTTTGCTCTCTAAAATTCGTACTCCTTAATTGCTTCCCGAATACTATTGAAGTCCACTTCTTTTATAGCCATAAAAAGATAAAAAAAGATACAAAAAAAAATACTGAAAAATCCTATTATGTTTGGAATTAGATGGGGCGGGCCGCAACATAGGAGGTTCCGTGTTTGCAAGTATACACGTCTTCAGGATGCATTGACACGAGCCTAGGCATGGGATTTCCATGCCTAGGCATGACTCCCTTTTTTATGGGCAGCAGTGAGTATTTATTTGACTTTTTTTTTCTTCTTATTCCTTTAATATTTTTTATTTTTCATCTATTTTAAATCTGCAAAAATAAAAGCTAACAAAAAAGTCTAAAATTGCTACAAACAAGAGTAAAACTTAATTAAAAATACACTAAAATCAACCTAAAAATAGTAACATCCTAACAACTTTGTTTAAGACATATTTAGAAGGATTCCTAGCCTGCAATGCCATGTAGAAGCAACTTGGGACTTGTCTTGGACAGGATGGCTAGTGGTGGGATGAATGGACACCACATAATTGTTGGATGAATCTTGAGACTTGGAAGGGGAGACATGTAGCTTGTATAGGCCTTGAAGAAGAAGTTTCTTAGTGCTCTTGTCCTTGATAAGACAACACACATCATAAAATTCAAAGGTAACATTATTATCTTTGGTAAATTAAGATATGCTAAGGAGATTCTTGGTGACATTAGGAACATGAAGAATGTCATATAAGATTAGGGATTGGTTAGGAAAATTTGAAAGCACTGAACTATGCCCTATGTGATGTATTGGAAGAGAGGAGCCATTACCAACAACAACTTTGGCTTTTCCTTTGTAATCTGTGGCAGAGTTGAGTGTCTGAATGTCATTGGTCATGTGATTTGTTGCTCCACTATCTAAGAACCAGGTTGTTGATAGATCTGAGGAAAAATTGGACTTAGTTAGGAAGGCCTGAGGTTGTTCATTGTTAGAGGTGGTGGATTAAGTGGATGGTGGAGGTCCAGTGAAAGCAATATCAAATCCGTGATAGCACTTAACAAAAGTGTGTCTAACTCAACGAAAAAGTTAACACGTGGGTCTTGAACCTCTTCCTCATCCTCTTCCATTGTTAGATGATTTTCTACCACCGTTGTAGGCTCCTCGATTTCCACAATTATTGTATGAACCTCTGCCTCCAATGTTGTAATTTGAATTTTCCAGATTTACTTGAACATTGACAAGGGAATCTATTGTGAGTTGTTGAATTTGCGTTTCTTGATTTTGAAGCATGAACTGTACTTCTTGGAGAGTGAGAGGTTATGTGCGCGAAGTGAGATTGATCACAACAAATTTGTATTCAGATCTTAAGCCTCCAAGAATGTACAACACTAGATCATCATAAGTCATAGGTTGATCTGCAGCTACAAGCAGATCAGTATACTGCTTCATCTTTAAAATATAATCTTCAATGGACAATGAGCCTTTTTTGGTGGATTGAAGAAGATTTCGCAGTTGAAGCAGTCTTGCTTTGGATCAAGTGGAAAAGAGTTGAGTAAAGGTTCTTTAGATCTCAGCAGAAGTTTGGTAATTGATAACATGACCAAGCATGTTTTTCAGATACAGAATTCATTAGCCATTGCATTAGAAACTAATCAAAATGCATCCATTATTGACGTGCAAGGTTAGGGACATTACCTACAAGAATAGATGGTGGAGGAGGATGCTGTTCGAGGATGTATTGATCAAGATATCATAGGCACAAACAAGAGGAAAAGCTAGAGATCTCCATATTCTGTAGTTGGTGCGATCAAGATGAAGATTAAGAGGAAGGATATTGTTGTTTGGGAGAGCTACTTTAGCTTTTTCTAATTTGCTGATTTTTTTATGGAGCTCGTTCTGCAAGTGGAGGATCAACTCAAGCTCTTTGAGCACCATTGTCTTCATTGTTAAACATGACTTTGATACCATGAAAGAATTTGATGCAAGAAAAAATGAGAGAGAGAGAGAGAGAGAGAGAGAGAGAGAGAGAGAGAGAGAGAGAGAGAGAAGAAAGAAAAAGATGGAACTGAATTTTGCTCAATCAAAAACTGATTGGCCAAGCTTGTATTTATAAACCAAAAACTGTTATAAGTTTGTTACAACAGTAAGCTAACAAATAACAACTGTAATAACTAACTTTTTTAACAATCTATTTCTGTTACTCTATCATCATGAAATATAATAACTTGTAGTCCAAAATATTGATTCACCAAAATATGCTCACCACTTGCTCTCATGTAGTAATCATAAATATATTTCCCTCTCTTATGCATATCATGATCTTCATCAAGATTAATAGTGAAACCTGCATCCACAACAAGCCATTTGGAAACCTTAAAAAAGATCCTTCTTCTTCAATCACACTTTTCACTTCTCTTAGTCCACTTGGAAAATATATGGCATCTTAAAATTGTCCAGCCTTTTTTACTTCATTCCATTATATTCAAGTATTTATACAAACTTAATTAAATTTGTACCATATAAGATTTGTTGTATAATAATCAAGGAGTAACTCCTATAATCATATACATAATATATTAAGATAAATAAAGAATTAAAAATCTAATACAAGGATAATATAAGAGATTAATTATATTAATATTACAACACATATATTGTTATGATTAATAAAGACACTAAAAGATATTGGACTTTGCCACATTAGCAAGTGCTCTAACTAACTCTATTAGTTACAACATAATATTACAACACATATATTGTTATAATTAATGACAGTAAAAGATATTGGACTTTGCCACATTAGCAAGTGCTCTAACTAACTCTATTAGGTACAACCTGTCCTAATTATAAATAGCTATTAACTCTCTTTTGTTGAGAGAGGACTTGCATCATTACTTTATACAAAGAGAATCAGAGAGAATATTGAGCCATAATTATAGACATGAGATTTCTCGGAAGGATGTTAAAGGGATTGTCAATTCTTGAAATAGCTTCCCTGATCACGAGAGATGAATATGTAATCCTAGTTAGGCTTGTTTAGGGTGCTTGATCCATTGATTTCTCTCTGGGTTTGTACTAAAATTTCAACAATAAAAGCTTTTTCATTGTTCATAGTAGGTTTGATCATCATGAAACACATTGTTTCATAGTTCAGTCTACTCAAATTCTTGTGTTCATCTTCCTTTTCTGTTTTATTCATAGCTCTGGTTATTCAATTCTTGTTTAGTTTGTTTAATTCTCTATTATTGATCTTGATCAAGGTATGTTCATTCACAACAAACGGTATCAGAGCCGAGGTTAGCTTGACGAGATCATTAACTACTCAATCAAAGTTCAAAGAAGCCAAGAATGTCAATGATCAAGTTTGAAATGGATAAGTTTATTGGTGGGAATGATTTTAGGTTGTGGAGACTCAAGATGAAAGCTATGTTGGTACACCAAAGTTTGTATATGGCTCTAGATACAAAGGCTCTTGCAGCTATTGAAGACCAAAAGAAAAAGAAAGAAATTCAGATCAAGGCTCATAGTGTATTATTGTTAAGTATTGGGAATGAAGTTCTTCGAGAGTTATCTGATGTTGATGGCCTATTGGAAAAGTTATCTGGGATCTATTTGAAAAAAATCCCTTGCTAACAAATTGTACCTCAAGAAAAAGCTATAAAATATTGATGAAAGCAAAGAACTAAGAAGGCACCTTGATGAATTCAACAAGATTATTCTGGAACTGAATAATATTGGTGTCAAGATTGATGAAGAGGATCAAGGTATAATTCTACTCTGTTCTCCACCCAAATCTTTCGATCATTTTGTTTATATAATTTTGTATGGGAAAGAATCACTAACAATGGCAGATGTAAAGTCTGCACTTAACTCAAAAGAAATTCAAAAGAAGTAATGAGACATGTGACAACAATGGAGAAGGCATGTTCACCAAACGCAACTCAGATAAGAGAGGCTTCAAGAAATATAAGAACAACTCCAAGAATGGTAATCAATCCAAGGCCCAATTTAAATTAGGGAAGAAGTGTTACTACTCTCAAAAACACGGGGCACTTCAGAGATGAGTGTACAACACTCAAAGCTAAACTTGCCAGAGATTAGGGCAAGAACAAGGAAGAAGCAGACATTGCATCTCAGGATTACATATCATCAGATGTATTGGTAGTCTCATGTGAAGCCTATGATCATGGACTCGGTTGTTCATTCCATATGTGACCCAAGATTGAGATGTTCAGTGAGTTCACGAAAGTCTCAGGGGTACTCTTCTATTGGGAAACAATAAGGCTTGCAATGTTCTTGGTATTGGCTTAGTTGTCATCACCCTATTTGATGGCATATCAAGAACCTTGCAAAATGTCAGATATGTTCATCATGATTTCATAAGAAACATACTGTCAATTGGCATGCTAGACATTATTGGATGCACCATTAAGGTGGAAGGTGGAATCTTTAAAATTTCAAAGGATTCCATAATGGTGATGAAAATTGAAGAATGGTTTAATTATATTCTTTAATTGGCAAAACTCTTATGGGCAAAGCTGCACCTGCAATAACAGTTCCAGAGTTTGACAAAACATGGCTATGGCATCTAAAGTTTGGATATGTGAGTGAGAGGGGGTTGCAAGAACTTGAGAACAAGGACTGTTAAAAGGAAAGCTTGAGTGAAGATTGTGTTTATGGTAAGTTTTGCAAGACAAAGTTCACCACTGGTATGGATATATAACAGCAAAGAACAATTGATACACTAAGACTTGTGGGGACCATCAAGGGTAAGAACACACTACTACAAAAACCCCTTTTAGAGGCGGTTTTTAAGCCATTTCAGCGTCGGTTTTCGCGAAATTCGCTACCGACGCTATTTAGGGCGACGCTAAAGGGTTTTTATGAACTGACGCCATATGTATTGGCAGAGAGGATGAATAGGACACTCATAGAGAGGATCAGAAGCATGCTTCACAATGCTGGCCTTGAGAGACCATTTTGGGGAGAAGTTGTAAAAACAGCTAGCTATCTTCTAGAGATGACTTCACTTCCAGATCCTTTGACTTCAAGGCAGAGATGACTTCTTCTTCTAGAGTTATCTCTTTATTCCATACTTGATAAAATTCTTCTTTTTCTAGCGACTGATGAACAGTTCATCTAAAGTACACTAACGATTATAAGCATAATTTCATAACCACAATTATTAATTAATTAAAGTGCAAAACTACTAGCTATAATTGTCAATATAACTATAATGGGGTTAGAAGGGTATGATAAATAGATACTTTATTTTTTAAAAATAAAATAATAAAATAGTAAATATAAAAAAGTTTTTTTTTTATTTATACACTTTAAAGTATATATTTTGTTTTAGTATTTCTACGGAATATATGGTGCAAACCACGGAGCAACCAACAGAGCAACTTAAATTGCAACCCAATTCAAACCACAATCCACATGATCACAACCCACACAACAATACATATTGCAACCAACGGAGCAATCCAAAACATAAAAATGAAAAAAAATTAAAAAAATCATAAAAAAAAAAAATGAAAAGTGGTATATAAGATAATTTTACTATAAAAATAAGGATTATTTCACAAATACATAAAAATAACAAAAAAATTATTAAAATACGGTTGTACGAAATTTTAAATATTTTTACGATTTATATGATTTTATTTTACGGGTTTTATATTGTATACTCTTGTTAATTAGTTGTTAATTTTTTGTTATCTATATGTTATTTTTTATTGTTGTTATGATGTTGTTTGGATGTAATTTTCCAATTACTTTCATGTAGTTTTCTTGTTATTTTTGTGTCTCAATAAAAAATCATAAAAATGTAAAAAATAATCTTTAAACATAAAAAACTAAAAAATTTACAAAAAATAGTGCTTGAGGTAATTAATCCTAAAAAAATAAGTCAAAAGTTTTATGCACTTGTAGCCCAAAATAGACCATGCATGACTCCAAATCCACATGAATGAAACAAATGAAAATAGAAAAACTAAATTAAAAAGGGAAGAGGGATGATCAATTCAATAATCATGGTATAAATATTCTAATAATTATAACACTAATCCAAATGGTACTGGTCTAATATTTGGTGATCAATGAGGCTCGCCTAATTTATCTTCGTTTGACCACCCATTTATGACGCCTAGTGTTTGGCCTGTGGGAAATGACATTAATGGTAGTATTTGGTATTTTGAGTTAGAGGCAGGTGCAGTGAAACACAGACTGGATCTCATGATCACCAGTAGAAATAGTGTTAATAAGTTTGAGGAGAACCTTCTCAAATTCCTCATGTTGTAATTAAGCCACATGTGAATTGTTAGTTTGCCACATCATCAACAAACTTACCTAACCTACTGAATTCAGTTGGCTTCGAAATCAACTACTGCCTACTCCTATAAATAGAATTTCCTGTCTATTGATTTCACTTACTGTTTTTGATGTATTGTAATTGCTTAGAGAGAGATTGTACAAAACAGAATTGATAGACTTAGAGAGAGTTTTTCTTGAGGGATGTTAAAGGGAGTGTCCATTCATGAAATGGCTTCCCTCATGTGAGGATTCAATGTAACTTGTTTCTGGTTTTGTAAGTTGATCAGTTTTCTGGTTTATCTCTCTCTCTCTCATTGATTGTAATCAAAGATTATTCAGCAATAAAGATTCTTCTTCATATTCAAAACTCAGCCTCATTGATTCTTGGTGAATTCGATTTCATATACTTTCAATTCAGTTCATTATTAATTGATCTCTTTGATCTCTTGAGTTTGTTCTGTTATTGTTTGCATTGTGTTGTTTCAGCTGTGTTCTTGCACAACAAATGGTATCAGAGCCAAGGTTGGCTTAATCAATTCAAGAACTACTCGATTACAACACAGAGAAACCAAGAATGTCAATGGCTAAATTCGAGATGGACAAGTTCACTGGTGAGAATGATTTCGGGTTATGGAGGCTAAAGATGAGGGCCATTCTGGTGCACCAAGGACTATATGAAGCCCTTGATGCAGAAGCGATGAAAGCCATTGAAGATGAAAAGAAGAAGAAGGAGATTCAGATCAAAGCACACAGTGCAATCTTGCTGAGTCTTGGGGATGAAGTTCTGAGGGAAGTCTCTGAAGAAGAGACTGTTGTAGGCCTTTGGGGTAAGTTGGCTAACATTTATCTTAAGAAATCTTTAGCTAACAAATTGTACTTGAAGAAAAAGCTCTATACTTTAAGAATGGATGAAAGTAAAGAGCTAAGAAAATATCTTGATGAATTCAATAGAATTATTCTCGAATTGAATAATATTGGAGTCAAGATAGATGATGAGGATCAAGGTATAATTTTACTCTCTTTTCTCCCAAAATCTTTTGAACACTTTGTTGATACTATATTATATGGAAAGGAATCCCTAACCATGGAAGATGTCAAGTCTGCACTCAACTCAAAAGAGATTCAAAAGAAATCTGATGACAATTCTGACATCAGTGGAGAAGGGCTGTTCACCAAAGGCAAACCAGACAGAAAGAATCATCACAATAAACCTAACAACAATCATCAAAATAAGTCAAAGTTCAAATCAGGAAAGAAATGTTTTTATTGTCAAAAGGAAGGACATTTCAGAAGTGAGTGCAGGGCACTCAAGGCTAAACTTGCCAAAGAAGAAGGCAAGAAACAAGGAGAAGCTGACATTGCATGCCAAGATTATATGTCTGCTGATGTTTTAGTTGTTTCAAGCAGAGCATATGAAGAGGAGTGGATCTTGGACTCGGGGTGTTCCTTCCACATGTGTCCCAAAGCTGAAATGTTCAATGATCTCAAGGAGATCTCAGGGGGAACAGTGCTATTGGGAAACAACAAAGCATGTAATGTACTTGGTATTGGGTCTGTGGTCATCAATATGTTTGATGGCATACCAAGAACACTTAAGAATGTCAGATATGTACCTGATTTGAAGAGAAATCTGCTGTCAATTGGTATGTTAGACAGCATTGGTTGCATCATCAAGGTGGAAAATGAAATGCTTGTGATTTCTAAGAATTCCATACCTGTGATGAAAGGAGAATTAAAGAATGGCTTATATTCTTTAATTGGGAAAACTGTTATGGGAAATGCTGCTCCAGCCATAATAGATCAAGAAATTGACAAGACCAGACTTTGGCACCTTAAGCTTGGTGATGTAAGTGAAAGGGGACTGCAAGAACTCGAAAAACAGGGACTGCTGAAGGACAAGTTGGATGGAAAACTAGGATTCTGTGAAGATTGTGTTTATGGGAAGTGTTGTAAGACAAAGTTCTCTTCAGGTCTACACATCAGCAAGGAACCATTGAATACATACACTCTGATTTATGGGGGCCATCTAAAATTAAGACACTGGGAGGAGCTAGCTACTTTCTCAGCATCATAGATGATTTTTCTAGGAAGGTATGGGTGTATCTTTTCAATTCTAAGGATAATACTTTAAGTACATTTGTCACTTGGAAGAGACTAGTTGAGAATCAAACTGGAAAGAAATTGAAGAAACTCAGAACTGACAATGGTCTTGAGTTTTGCTCAAACCAATTTACTGAGTTTTGCAAGAGAGAAGGCATTGACAGACACAAGACTGTACCCAAGAATCCCCAGCAAAATGGATTAGCTGAAAGGATGAATAGGACATTAACTGAGAGGGTCAGATGCATGTTACATTGTGCTGGACTTGAGAGACCTTTCTGGGGTGAAGCTGTGAAGACAGCCAGCTATCTCATCAATAGATGCCCTTCTGCAGCCATTGAGTTCAAAACCCCACAAGAGAGATGGACAGGGCATCCACCTAGTTATGAACACCTTAGGGTGTTTGGATGCACTGCCTATGTCCACATAAGGCAAGACAAACTCCAACCAAGAGCTCTGAAGTGCCTATTTCTAGGCTATCCAGATGGAGTGAAAGGCTACAGATTATGGTGCATGGAACCAGGCTACAAGAAGTGTATTCTAAGCAGGGATGTTGTCTTCAAAGAGGAGGAGATGGCAATGAAATCTAAGACAGACACTAAACCAAATGAAAACTCTAGTACTGAACCAGTTGGGTTTGAGGTTGATGCAGACACTACAGATCAGGCACCTGAAGAACAGGCTGCTGATCAGGTTCAAACAGAAGAACCTATGGGAGTAGAGACTGACATGAGTGGTGATGATTATCAACTCACTAGAGATAGAGAAAGAAGGGTTCATAGAGCCCCTGCCATTTTTGGTTTTGCAGATTTCACAGCTTTTGCACTTGCAGCAGCAGAAAAGCTAGACAACTCAGAGCCTGAAACTTATCAAGAAGCAATCACAGGTAAAGATAGCAAGAAATGGAACAAAGCTATTGATGATGAGATGATATCCTTGAAGAAAAATAAGACCTGGATTGTTGTCAACAAACCAGAGGGTCAAAAGCTAGTAGGATGCAAGTGGCTATTCAGGCACAAAGAAGATGAAACTGGCAATGGTGAAGTGAGATACATAGCAAGGCTAGTAGCCAAAGGCTTTACTCAAAAGGAGGGAACATATTTTACTGAAATTTTTGCCCCAGTTGTGAAACAAACATCCATAAGGGTTATGATAGCAAAAGCAGCTAAGTTTGACCTTGAGATTGATCAAATGGATGTTAGAACTGCATTCCTACATGGCACACTTGATGAAAAGATTTATATGTCACAACCAGAGGGATTTGACAATGGGAATCCTAATCAAGTATGCCTTCTGCTCAAGTCTCTATATGGATTGAAACAGGCCCCCAGACAATGGAATTTGAGGTTTGATGAGTTCATGAAGGCCATTGGATTCAGTCAAAGCAGGTATGACCCTTGTGTTTACTTTAATCAGCATGTCTATCTATTGTTGTATGTAGATGATATGCTATTAATTGGTAAAGATAGATCTGAGATAAACAAGATAAAAGAAAAGCTTAATGCTGAATTCAAAATGAAGGACCTAGGATCAGCTAAAAAGATCCTAGGTATTGACATCAAAAGGAAAAGACCCCATTCCATTTTCTTATCTCAGAAAGGTTACCTGCAGAAAGTTCTAACCAGGTTTGTAATGGAAAATGCCAAACTTGTTTCAACACCATTAGCTCACCAGTTCAGACTTTTAAAGGAGCAATCACCAAAAACAGAGAGAGAAAGGGCTGACATGGATTGCATACCATATGCCAATGCTGTTGGCAGCTTAATGTATGCCATGGTCTGTACCAGACCTGACATTGGATATGCTATGAGCATGGTGAGCAAATTTCTCACTGACCCTAGGCAGCAACACTGGTCTGCTCTTAAATGGACTCTAAGGTACATAAAAGGTACTCTAAACATGGGGATTATGTTTGGAAAAGAGTCATTTACCAAAGAAATTGCTACTGGTTGTGTGGACTCTGACTATGCTGGCTGCATAGACACAAGGAGGTCTCTCACAGGTTTTATGTTCACTGTGTTTGGTGGCTGTGTAAGCTGGAAATCAACCTTGCAAAAGGTTGTAGCTCTTCAACAGAAGCAGAATATATGGCTGCCACTGAAGCAATCAAAGAGGCACTATGGTTGAAGGGATTCACTAGTGAACTAGGACTCAACACTGATGACATGACAATGCACTGTGACAACCAAAGTGCACTTCATCTCATGAAAAATCCTATGCATCATGAGAGATCTAAACATATCGACATAAGGCTGCATTTCATCAGAGACATTGTCACCAGCAACCAGGTACATGTCAAGAAAATTAGCACAGAACACAACCCTGCTGACATGCTTACAAAGTGTGTCACTTTGGACAAGTTTAGACACTGTCTAACCTTCCTCAACATTGAAGAATCATAAAATCTTAAACTTGAGTTCACTTGTGTCTCAATTAAGGTGGAAATTGTTGTAATTAAGCCACATGTGAATTGTTAGTTTGCCACATCATCAACAAACTTACCTAACCTACTGAATTCAGTTGGCTTCGAAATAAACTACTGCCTACTCCTATAAATAGAATTTCCTGTCTATTGATTTCACTTACTGTTTTTGATGTATTGTAATTGCTTAGAGAGAGATTGTACAAAACAGAATTGATAGACTTAGAGAGAGTTTTTCTTGAGGGATGTTAAAGGGAATGTCCATTCATGAAATGGCTTCCCTCATGTGAGGATTCAATGTAACTTGTTTCTGGTTTTGTAAGTTGATCAGTTTTCTGGTTTATCTCTCTCTCTCATTGATTGTAATAAAAGATTATTCAGCAATAAAGATTCTTCTTCATATTCAAAACTCAGCCTCATTGATTCTTGGTGAATTCGATTTCATATACTTTCAATTCAGTTCATTATTAATTGATCTCTTTGATCTCTTGAGTTTGTTCTATTATTGTTTGCATTGTGTTGTTTCAGCTGTGTTCTTGCACAACACGTCACCATCACTCCATTCATGAATTTTGGCCTTGATGAGAAGTGGGTCATTGGCAATTAATCTCCATAATGGGAAATTCTTTCTTGGCATCACAAAATCACTCTCTTCCAGCTTCAAGCTTGGGCAATAGTCATCAGCTTCATCACCACATAGTGAAAATCAAGGATATCTGCCCGAGACTCCAGCACCAACCCCGTAAAATCAAGGATATTGATACCTGATCGCTGATTGTGTAATTGAACTCCTCCAGCCTGTCTCTCATTGGCCTCCGAACTTTGGTGGCTCCCTTGGAAGCTTGAACTGCCTGAACTAACCGCCGACCCCGAACGAAGCCACTGAGCTCCAATATTATGGTGTCTTCTACGCGGAGGAGCCTTCAGTTCAAGATTATAAGGCCTCTCTATCAAGTGCATAGGGATATCAAAAAGACGATCACAGAACTGCTCGGAATGGCCAAGAATTCAATAGATAAAACAAAAGGTTGGTAGATCTTCATACATAAAACCAACAGTACATGAAGCACCACTCTTCATCTCCAACTTCATATTTCTTTCAAGTGGTAAATCGACCCGTATTGAAACACGAATTCTGAGATAATTCCTCCACACTCCTTGGAAGTTATTTGGATCCCATTTAACGAAGGTACCAATATAATTCCCAACATCTTTAATAACCCTTTCAGACATGAATTTAGACGTCATATCATGAAGTTTGTCCCAAAGATTAAGCGTTTCCAGTGTTAACAATCGTGGATTTTCACCATGTTTAACCCTCTCAAAGACTAGAGGTGCACGATCAAACGTCCACGGACTTCCTTCGATTACTCGTTCAATGTCCACCTCGTGATAAAACTGAAAGATGTAATGGTTATGGCTAAGCTCTTTGACATAAACACCTCTTCCTGGCTGCCAAAGGGAAGCCATTTTGTTTTGCATCGCCTAAAAATCTATGTTACGTTTCGTGAGAAAACGTCCAACCAAACGCCATCTATCATCAAACTCGGACAGTTCAGGATCTTCATCGTCATATACCAACCTCCCCATGGGAGCCTCTTCCATCCGAACATCATTGTAATCTTCCTCCACAACAAAAGATCAGTAAAAAAACACAACAACAACCAAGCAAAATAACCTTCACAGACAAAACACCCACTCTTCACACCATGTCATATGACAAGACTCTACCATCTTTCACATCTTAAAAATTCCTAATGCTTATTTTTCAAAAATACAGAAAAAAGTGAAAATTAATTAATAAAATAACATAAAATTAAATATAATTTTAAAACACATATTCTTATTTCTTATTTTCGTAAAAATAGTAAGTATAAAATACCACATAGTGTAAGAACAAACCTCATGGATCTCCCAAGAACTATTTATGAAATATATGTGTAGTAAAATAACAATGCTATTATTTCCAGCCATTAATTATACTTATTTGTTTCTCTGTGTTGATTTAGTGGGTTTATATATATATATATAGGCACTACGTACGGAATATATAATTTGGTAAATTAAGAATGATCATCTTCCATCTTTTTTCTTTTTCTATTAGGATTAGGAATTAATATTACATTTGATTTTATTTTATCTGTTAATATAAAGAAATAAATCTCTTATTGTTATTATTAAAACCGCATGTGCGGGTGCGGTTTGGGAAATTTAAAAAACCGCATGTGCGGGTTAGTTTGAAAAAATAGTCAAAAACCGCACCACCCGTACCGCGAACACCCCTACTGTAAACTTTAGGATGATAGGGTTATAAAACACTTAAAGAAATATATAAATCACAGATCTAAACATATTCCTAAAGTGCTTTAATATAGAAAACCCTAAATCATATAAATCTATAAAGCCTTTGCTAAATTAAAAAAGAAGATGATGATAAAAGATCAGCGGAAGCACTAACCTGAAGCCATTGTTGGAGATTGCAGAGAAGGTTTTGATCTTCCAAGAATACACTATTTTCTTAGGTATTTTCTCTGATGGGGAAGGAGAGAATACAGAAAACCTTAGTGTTTCTTGGGGACCACTACCTATTTATAGACTCATCTTAGAATGAGTTTTGGGTATTTATAATTTGGCCCCTCAACAAATTATAAATTAACTTATGGTATCTACACATTAATTCCATGACACTTTAATACCCTTTTGATACCCATAACATAATTGGTCACTTAATTTTGTATCACACTTTATAATAGCATATACATTATACATATGTGCCCACATAGGATTTTTAATCCAACAATCTCCCACTTGGGCAACATATGTTACCTGATAAATGTATAACCTTATGAGCTCAAAATTTGCTATTATGTAAAGGTATTTCAACAATCTCGTCCATCAACTATACCCATATAGGATCAAAGCGATTTTCGTCATATCAATCATGACTAAACCCATCAATGGTCACATATACAAATATAGCCAAATGACATAGATCAATCATGGATGTGTAGCATGAAAATTACATGCAATGTGAACCGAACATGCCTATTTCCAACTGGTCCTCCTTAAACCAAAGTGAGGTCAAACTTAAACATAACAAAACAGAGTGAATAAACTAAAAACTTTATTTCTGATCAGAAAATAACCAAATACATAAATGTCTTAAACAAACATAAAGCAAAGAAAATACAAACTCCCACTAAATCATGATATCCTCAAGCAATACTACACCCATATGAGCAGTGTGCTCATGAAAGACCTTGGGTGGTAATCCTTTTGTGAGCGGATCCGCTATCATGGAGTTTGTCCCAATATGCTCTATGGAAATCTGTCCACTCTGCACTCTTTCTTTCACAACTAGGAACTTTATGTCAATATGCTTTGACTTGGATGAGCTCCTATTGTTGTTGGAATACTAGCTATTTGATTTATTGTCACAAAATATCTTAAGTGGTCTTTCAACATTCTCCAAAATACGCAGCCTAGTGACAAAGTTTCTCAGCCATATTCCCTGATTTGATGCCTCATAACACGCTACAAATTCAGCCGCCATAGTGGAAGAAGCTACAAGTGTCTGTTTGACACTTTTCCAGGATATAGCTCCTCGGCTAACTAACAAGAAAATGTAACTGATGTAGACCTTACTATCTTGGCATCAGCGAAATCGAATCAGAATACCCTACGACCTCCAAATGATCTGATTTCCTGTATGTGAGCATGTAATCTTTTGTTCTCTGAAGATACCTCATAACCCTCTTGGCTATCCAATGGTCCATACCGGGGTTGCTTAAATATCCGCCTAACATCCCAACAATGTACGCAATATGCGGGACGCGTACATACGAAGATACATTAGACTCCCTACAACTGATGCATAGGGAATCTTTTTCATTTCCTGAATTTCAAGTTTGCTTTTAGGGCATTGTCTAAGACTGAATTTGTCTCCTTTAGCAACAGGGGTATCACCTGGTCTACAATCTTGCATGCCAAACCTTTTGAGTACTTTATCGATATAGCCCTTTTGTGATAATCCAAGAATACCCCGAGAACGATCTCGACGTATTTGAATTCCTAATACAAAAGAGGCGTCACCAAGATCTTTCATCTCAAATTGCTTAGATAAAAATCTCTTGGTTTCGTGCAATAAGCCTATATCATTAGTAGCAAGCAATATGTCATCGACATATAGAACCAGAAATATGTATTTACTCCCACTGAACTTGTGATATACACAATCATCAATAATATTCATCTCAAAACCAAATGAGATAATTACTTGATGAAACTTGTGATACCACTGACGAGAAGCTTGCTTGAGTCCATAGATGGATTTCTTTAATTTGCAAACCATATTCTTTGGGTCACCAACCACAAAGTTTTTTGGTTGCTCCATATAAATTTTCTCATCAATGTCGCCATTGAGAAACGCTGTTTGTTTAACATCCATCTGATGTAACTCAAGGTCAAAATGAGCAACAAGTGCCAATATTATCCTAAAAGAGTCTTTCGATGAAACCGGAGAGAAAGTCTCTGTATAGTCAATGCCTTGTTTCTGAGTATAGCCTTTTGCTACAAGACGTGCCTTAAATCTCACCACATTACCATATTCATCCTTCTTGGTTTTAAGTATCCACTTACAACCAATTGGTTTTACACCTTCTGGTAATGGGACAACTTCCCAAACTTTATTGTCTTGCATAGACTTATTCTCTTCATCCATGGCATCAATCCACTTTTGAGAGTTAGAACTTTTCATGGCCTGATGCAAGTTGATTGGATCATCTTCCATCATTCCAATTTCATCCTCATGTTCTTGAAGAAATACAAAATAGTCATCTGAAATAGCATTTCTTCTCTCTCTTGTGGACCTTCTTAATGGCTCTTGTTCTTGAGGGTGTTGAATTTGTTCTTCTGGAACAATAGCCTCATTTTGATTTGGGAGTTGTTCAACATTGTCTTGTTGAGGTTCCGGATTCATTTCTTGATCAATGACAGGTGTGGAAGCCTGAACATTGTCTAAAATGATAGTAGGAACTGAGTTTGAATTCAATTCCTCCTCAAAAACAATGTCTCTAACCTTATTTCTCCCCCCAAATTCAACATCCTCAAAAAATGTTGCAGTTCCCGTCTCAAAAATATTTCTGACAGTGGGATCATAAAACTTATAGCCCCTAGATCGCTCGTAATAACCAATAAAGTACTGCTAACATTTTGGAGTCCAATTTATTTTCATGTGGCCTATAAGGCCTTGCCTCGACATTGGACATCCCCAAATGTGGAAATGCTTTAGTCTAGGCTTTCGACCGGTCCAAAGCTCATAAGGTGTTTTGCAATCGCTTTGTAGTACTCTTCGAATGTAAATTTCTTGTCTTTAATGCTTCTCCCCAGAGGGACTCAGGTAAGGTAGAATGAGCGATCATGCTCCTTACCATATCCTTAAGAGTCCTATTTCGTCTCTCAGCAACACCATTCATGCTAGGTGATCCTGGCATGGTGTCTTTGTGGGACAATACCACATTCCTCTAGGAATTTAGCAAATGGTCTGGACGTTGTTCACCCGAGCCATCATATCTACCGTAGTACTCACCACCACGATCGAGATTTGACGTTCTTAATCCTTTTGTTGAGTTGATTCTCAACTTCACTTTGTAAGCTTTGAACACGTCCACAGTTGAGATTTTTCATGAATGAGATATAGGTACTTACATAACGTGAGTAATCGTCTATGAATGATATAAAATATTGTTGACCATTCCAAGATGCGTGTAGGGAATGGCCCACAAATATACGTGTGAATCAATTCTAAGACTTCGAAGCTCTATTGGCACCTAATCTCTTAGTTTTGGTCCGTTTTCCCTTGATACAATCTACACGAGACATTGAAATCTATGAAGTCAAGAGACTCTAAAATGTCATCAGACACAAGACGCTCAATTCTACCTCTTGAGATATGACCTAAGCGTTTATGCCATAATGACGCTGAATTTTCTTTATTTAATTTGCGTTTAGTACCTCGTGATTCCACATGCAAGGTTTCATTATAGGATGCAATTGTTTCTAACAAATAAAGATTGTCATAAGTATTCAAATAACCGAGTTCAATAATATTCGAATTTAAAGACAAGGTAAACTGATTGTTTCCAAATGAACAACAATATCCAAATTTGTCCAACAAAGAAACAGAAACTAAATTTCGCCTAAAAGACGGCACAACAAAAGTGTCTTTCAAATCCAAATAAGAACCAGTTCCTAATAACAATCTGAAATGCCCAATTGCTTCCACTTCCACCGATTGACCATCGCCCACAAAGATGTATCTTTCACCATCACTTGGCTTTCGGTAGCTCAGGCAACCCTGCATAGAAACACTTATGTGAGTAGTAGCACGAATCTATCCACCAAGTGTTTCTAGGTACGAAACTAAATTAACCTCGAACAGACCTCAGCAAGATTACTACCTTTCTTTACACGCCATGCGTGATATTTGGCACAATCTTTCTTCACATGTCCGGAGTTGGTCACAAAAGAAACAACCCTTAGAATCTTGTTGTTGTTTCTTTTGAACTGGACCCTTAGCAGCTTCATTCTCAAATTTCCTTTTCTTGCCCTTATCCTTAGGGGTAGTGGCCAAATGAGCACTTTCGGTTTTGTCCTTTTTCAACCTTTCTTCCTCTTGCACACAATGAGAAATAAGCTCGTTGAGAGTCCATTTCTCTTTTTGACAGTTGTAACTAATTTTAAATTGGTTAAACTGTGGAGGAAGCGTTAACAAAACCATGAGTACAAGTACATCATCTGAAAGCTCAATCTTAAGTGTCCTTAATCTTGAGACAATATGATGCATTTCCATAATGTACTCCCTTACATTTCCTTGACCCTTATACTTCATGTTCATTAAAGAACCAAGAAGTGTTGTCATTTCAACCTTATCGTTTTTAGCAAAACGTTCCTCAATTTGTTCAAGGAAATTCTTAGCCATAGTAACCCCTTCGGATTCTGTGCCCCAAAAGGCTCATGGAATGTTGTGTTTCATAATCATTAGACTCATGCGATTTGAACGATCCCACCTCTCAAATTCCCTTTTATCATCATGGGAACTTTCCTTAGTGAGAGGTGCAGGTTGTTCATTCCTTAGTGCATGGTCCAAATCCATACATCCCAGAACTATAAGTAGGTTCCTTTTCCAATCCTTGAAATTGGTCCCATTAAGCATAGGAATAGAATTAATGTTAGCAGATATTGAAACGACGAGAAGATGAACTAGCTGAATATAGAACAAATAAAACAAGCTCACATTAATATGCATAATAAAACAATAAATTCAAAAATTGGTTAATCCCATCTCAAGATACCAAACACACATTAATATCAAGTCTTTGGACAATAATATTAACTGTAAGCGGTACTCTTGGTGTAGCAATCAAATATTGACAATAAAACTGTGTCAAACAATAGGTCAATCTTTGGACTAACGTATTGCTCACACAAAATACCTTATAATTGTCACACATTTATCGCCACAGGTATGTTTGAAATCTAGCAAAATATTCACTTACCTTTGGGCTAGTCAATATAAGCATCAATTACAAACATACAACCATCCTAATATTTAAATAAATTAATCTACACAAAAGAGGTCACTTTGGCAACATATTGTTTCAATTAATTTACTCAAAATATTAGTCATAAACCAACACCAAAATTTGAATTAAATTGTTTGCACAAAAAATATATTTACCAAACTATACGGTAACATATATATTACATAAATCAATCCGTAACCATTAATCAATAAAAGAAAGAAACATTCAATATATATCTCTCTGTTAAAAGAAAAAAATTGAAACTATATATATATTAACAGAAATCTACAAATCTGGAAAACCGAAAGCCAATATATATATATGACAGGAATGGAAACGTGAAAGAAAATTCCATGCCGAGATTGATGAAACAATATATCTAATCCGAAACATATATACGTATATATAGTACAGTATATAAGACAAATATATATATATTTATATGAATCCATTATACAGTAAAAAGAAAAACTGTACTACATATATTTAAAATCTTTAATCTGACATTAAGATAAATGAAGAATATATAAATATATTAGTCATCGATCTCAAAACAATGTATATATATATAACAAAAGGAAACAAAATAGTAGTCAAACTAAAATAATTTCAGTATATATATATATTAACTGAGCCGCACAAACATATATATATTGATCAATACAAATCAATTCTGTAACAATTAATACCGATCAAAGTACACCAAAAATACAGAATCATCAACCCATTAAAATGAAACAAAAATTTGATTTTCAATATCAAAATATTATATATATATATATGACTGAAGCCAAAAAAAAAATGCGGCAGCACTAAAAAAAATAAATAAAACCCTAATTTTCAAAATCCCCAAATTTCATAAATCAAATCATCAGATCTTCAATCAATTTAGCAAAAGGTGGCTCTGATACCACTTGTTAGGGTTATAAAACACTTAAAGAAATATATAAATCACAGATCTAAACATATTCCTAAAGTGCTTTAATATAGAAAACCCTAAATCATATAAATCTATAAAGCCTTTGCTAAATTAAAAAAGAAGATGATGATAAAAGATACGTGAAGCACTAACCTGAAGCCATTGTTGGAGATTGCAGAGAAGGTTTTGATCTTCCAAGAATACACTATTTTCTTAGGTATTTTCTCTGATGGGGAAGGAGAGAATACAGAAAACCTTAGTGTTTCTTGGGGACCACTACCTATTTATAGACTCATCTTAGAATGAGTTTTGGGTATTTATAATTTGGCCCCTCAACAAATTATAAATTAACTTATGGTATCTACACATTAATTCCATGACACTTTAATACCCTTTTGATACCCATAACATAATTGGTCACTTAATTTTGTATCACACTTTATAATAGCATATACATTATACATATGTGCCCACATAGGATTTTTAATCCAACAATGGACACATTTATATGCACTCATAAATTATAAATGTACTCTAATATTTTTTATTTCAAGTCTACTAATATATAAATATGATAAAAGGAAATAGCCATCTAGTTGATTCTCGAAAAGCTTAGATAGTCATATTAGATAAATATGTATTCAATTCAAATCAATAACCCATCATAATCAAAGGAAAAGGGTAGACAAAATTGATCAAGGAAGAATCTAACTGATTCTATGAACCATTAGTTTTAGTTTCACTAGCTATATTGTTCTGACTTGTGTAACACTATTTTTCTTATAGGTAATGGAATATTTAATTGACATTAGAAATGCCACATCAGTTGGTGAAACTATGGAGGTAAAATGCTAAAAACAAGCGTGACTTGCTTATTGCAATACTATTTGAAATGCTTGTGCAGACTATGTTTGCATAATGCTATTTTGGTACATTTACTTAATTGTTGAGATTCTTACCTGTGTTTTAGGTGCTTGGATAGAGTCAAGATTATAATATACATGGAGAGCGTGTGAGAAATGCTTGGTAGAGATATCTTTGTCAAAGTGGTGCTATAGAATTTAAAGAGGTAAAAGTAATATTTTATTTTACTTAGTTTAGATTGTTTGTTTGTTTAGTTGTTCAGTTCTATATAAAATTTACAAAATGTGATCACTCTAAACAAGAAAATTTTGAAGTATGGAATGAATTCTCATTCTGATTCTTTGAGTACAAAGGAAAAGGACATGATATTATTTCATTGACAAAAGTTGTGAATATGTGGAATTTGGTGAATAATTAATCTATGGAATCTATGGCTATGTTTATTGAATTATAATTATCATTTTCTTTAGTTTGTATAATGTGATTGTAAAATGGTGTGCTACATACCCTTTTTGCTTTAATATTAGAATTAAAGAACTATTTTAGTCATGGAAATAGTTAGACAAAAATCCTGTTATTGTTGCATTTATGTTTTAATTCCAATAGTGATATGTTATGCCAATCAATATATAACTCAAAGTAAAGAAAGAGGTATGCGCTTTTCATTCAAATTTATTTTGTATCTATACCTTTATTAGTTGATGGGTTAGGAGATGCACATGAGCACAAAAAAACTAGGACAAAGTCAAATATTTGTTACTTCTTAAATGAAAAATTATTTTCAGTTGTTTTTTTTTGTTGGTATATTTGTTTGGTTTATAGTTTATGTTGTCTTTGATGATCTTTGATGATATCTAGTGGTAATATTTTGTTGTACGAATGAGTGTAAAATTTGTGTAGTTTTTTTACTCACAAAATTAAGGGTGTAGAAGCTAATCAAGCATGAGTTGGTAAAATCCAGTAGCAGGTATAACCAAGAGAGTAAAACTCATAACAGAACAAACCAGAGAAATGCAAGAAAAGCTTAACTCATTTGAATGAGTAGCTGGTTTTATTTATAGCAATAGGCACTTTACATCAGTTAGTTACAAAACAATAAACTGATAGCATAACAGAAAATTAACTAACTAAAGAAACGGTTTAGTGTCTAATATCCCCCCTCAAACGAAAAGGGGTTTCAGCCATTTTTAGTTTGTCTTTGAGATAGAGAAACCGATCAGTGGTCAGTGCCTTTGTAAGTGAATCAGCCACTTGGTCAACTGCTGGAACATACCGAACCGAGAGTTCCTTGGCCATGATTTGATCTCGAACAAAGTGGAGATCAATCTCGATATGTTTGGACCTTGCATGAAAGATGGGATTAGCTGCAAGAGCAGCAGCTCCTTGATTATCAACCCAAATAATTGGGGAATGATGAAGAGAAACCTGTAACTCAGAAAGCAAATGAACCAGCCATTTTATTTCTGCAGCAGTATTTGCCAAACTTCTAAACTCACTTTCAGTACTCGACCTTGCTACCACATTTTGCTTTTTAGCAGACCAAGATACAAGGTTGCCACCAAGAAAAATTACATAACCCCCCGTGGATTTCCTGTCATCAATGGCACTAGCCCAATCGGCATCAGAATATGCTGAAATTTCCATTGATGCAGCAGGTCGAAGAAGTAATCCATCAGAGATCGTCCCTTTAAGATAGCGGAGTAACCTTTTACAAGCAGTCCAATGTGTAACAGTAGGAGCATGAATAAATTGACTAAGCTTGTTGATGATGAAAGCTACATCAGGCCGAGTTAGAGTAAGGTATTGGAGAGCACCGAGGGTACTTCTGTAGAGAGTGGGATCCTGAAATGGTTCACCATCATTGAGACACAATTTCTGATGTGAACTAGCTGGATTGGGACAACTTTTGACTCCATCAAGCTGCAATCTAGAGAGAAGATCAGAAATATATTTACTTTGGGAAAGATACATTCCCCTAGAATCTCGATAAATTTCAATGCCAAGAAAGTAATGGATGGACCCGAGATCTTTTAAGGCAAAGGAAGTATTGAGATCAGTAATTAACTTCGAAATAAGAGCTGAATTAGGGCCGGTTACTAGTATGTCATCAACATACACTAGTAAAATGATCAAATCCGAAGCTGAACCATAGACAAACAGAGAGGTGTCAGATCGTGATGCGTGAAATCCCCATTGCAACAAAGTAGTCCTTAGCTTTTCATTCCAAGCTCTAGGAGCTTGCTTTAACCCATAGATAGCCTTGCGAAGATGACAAACATGATTAGGTTTGGTGGGGTCTTCAAAACCTTTGGGTTGTCTCATGTACACAGTTTCATGTAAGTCACCATTTAAGAATGCATTACTAACATCTAATTGTTTGACTGGCCAATTTGAAGTAACAGCAAGAGATAGGACTGTTCTAACCGTAACAGGTTTAACCACAGGACTAAATGTCTCCTTATAATCTATGTCAGGTGTTTGCAAGTATCCTTTAGCAACTAATCTTGACTTGTAGTTATTGAGAGAACCATCAGCATTGAGTTTGATTCGGTACACCCACTTGTTGTCAATGACATGCATATCCGGATGGTAGGGAACAAGAGTCCAAGTGTGGGATTTGATCAAGGCTGTGTTTTCTCTTTGCATTGATTGAAGCCATTTGGGATCCTTGAGGGCTTGCTGAGTTGTTCTAGGTTCAGTTGGGAAGAGAGATTCTTGTAAAGGATGTCTTGTTGCCATGTATGCCTTAGGTTTGTAAATGCCACTTTGAGACCGAGTTTTCATGTGATGAACCCGATTGATGATGCTGGAAATTAGTGCTGTAGCAGGGACATTATCTGGTGGAATAGAGGAATTTGTGGACTGCTGTAGCATTACAGTAGCATCTGTAATTGAGGAAGTGGGCAGTGGTAGGGAAGATACAGTCAAGTCAGGTATGGGTGATGGAATAGTAGGTTGCTGGGTTACTGGGTGAAATTTCTGGTTGTATAGATGGTGGTGGGACAGGTATTGATGCTTGATTGGTTGGGGCAACATTTTGGTTAAGCATAAGTATAGGAGGAGCACCATTAGCACAACCAGGAGATGAGTTAGCATCAGTAACAAGGGTATTATGAAAAGAAAATGTAGGAAATGAAGCAGAAGAGGAAGATTGTACCTGACTGTTATTGAAAATTGTAAAGGTAGGAAAGTGGCTTTCATTAAAGACCACATTTCTTGCTATATATATTCGGCCATTGGAGTTTTCACATAGATAGCCCTTGTGATGTGAAGAATAGCCAAGAAATATGCATTGATCAGATCTATATTCCATTTTATGGTTGTTGTAAGGCCTCAAGTGAGGAAAACACGCACAACCAAAAGGCTTTAGAATCTTGTAATCCGGTTGAGTCCCAAACAAGCTTTCATAAGGAGTTTTAAACCCAAGAACAACTGTAGGAAGCCGATTGATTGTAAAAACAGCACATTGAAAGGCATACCACCAATAGGACAAGGGCAAACCAGCTTGAGCAAGAAGAACCAAACCAGTTTCAGTTATGAGGCGATGTTTTCGTTCAGCCCTTCCATTTTGTTCATGATCATGTGGACAAGGATGTTGGAAATGAATCCCTTGATCACTAAGAAATCGAGCAAAAGGCCTATACTCCCCTCCCCAATCGGATTGAACACTTTTAATGGGCAAATTAAATTGTTTTTCGACCATGCTTTTGAATTTTATAAAAATATCAAATGCTTGAGATTTGAGAGTTAAAGGATATATCCAAGTATATCTAGTGTGATCATCGATAAAATGAATATAGTATTTAAAACCTTCTTTAGATTCAACATGGGACGGCCCCCACAAATCGGTATGAATTAATGCAAGAGGTTGGGAAGCATGGCTAGTAGATAGAGGGTAAGAAAGTTTATGACTTTTCCCTTTTTGACATGCAATACAAAATTTTAAATCTTTTAAAGTCCCACTATGAGAAATATTTGGTAAAAGTTTGCTTAAAACAGTAGCACTAGGATGGCCCAATTTTTGATGCCAAATGTTGACATCTTGTTGCAAGGTAGTAGATAAAGCAGTTGAAAAGCAATGTAAAGGATAGGCTGAATCAATTTCTTTATTATTATGGAGAGATGAAGTACAAGAGTCTCTGTCATACCAGTAGAGTTATTACAAAAGGATTTATGAGCAGAAACAGTAGTGAGATTGCATTGTAATGCAGGAGATGATGAATCCGATTCACCAAGAACATAAAGGCCATCTCTAACTGGTCCCTTGAGAAGCACAGCCCCTGTGAGTTTGTCCTTAACAAAACAACAATGTTTGTGAAATTCAAGATAGACATTATTATCATTTGTTAGTTTAGACACATTAACTAAGTTCTTTTTAATTGCAGGAACTTTAAGAACAGAGTTTAAACGCAAGGGATATGAATTATTTGGAGATAAGAAGGTAGACCCAACATGAGTGATGAGTAATTGCTTACCATCACCAACAGCTAAGGACTCGGTTCCAGAGTAGGGAGAGGGTGATTCAAGAGATTCAGATCCATTAGTCACATGAACATTAGCTCCTGTATCAACAAACCAAAGGTTATCATCACCAAAGTCAGGGATAACAGTGGAGTTATATACCTGATATTCATTGTCAGTGTCCAATTCCGTAAGATAAGCCCGTGGATTGACAGTATTTGGCTTTGGAGGAACAAAGTTTTTATCAAAACGGTAGTGGCACACAGCTGCCGTGTGCCCACTTTTGAGACAAAGTTGACACATGAGACGATTTTGAAAGCCAAAAGAACCACGGGGAGGCAGTTTGCCACCATTTCTTGAAAAAGTATCAGGGGCATTTCCTCGAGCATCTGGTGGAATATATCGACCAGTGTTGTTTCTATTGTTCCCAAAGGCCAGATTAGCTTGAAGTTTCATAGAAACATCTGTCATGGTGCTGTGATGTTCAAGTCTACTCTCATGAAGCATGAGAAGAGCTTGAACCTCATCAAGAGATAAAGAGTCACTTCTTGAAGTGATTCCGGAGACAACGGGGTCAAATTCAGCACCTAAGCCATTTAAGATCTGAAGAACAATATCTTGATCCCTAATGTTAGAACCGGCTATCACTAAAGAATCAGCAAGACTTTGGACTTTATCCACATAATTAGAAATCGAGAGATTGCCTTTGTGAACATTTGAAAACTGACCTTTGAGCTGGAGTAGTCGGGCACGAGATTGACTAGCGAATCTTTATTCCAAAGCACGCCACACCGCAAAGGAAGTATGATGATTCGCAACAGAGGCCAAGACACCTTCGGTCATGGACGATCTGAGCCATGAAAGGAGGAGTTGGTCATGTTTCTTCCATTGTTGATAGAGAGGATTGGGGTTTCCATTGATCAAGATTTGAGGAGGAGGGGTGCCATTGAAGAGAATTTCATCTAAATCATGCCCAATAACAGTTGGAACAACTTGGGATTTCCAAGAAAGGAAATTGGCACGATCAAGCTTGATCGTGAGGGAAGTCGACAAGGAACTGGAAAAGGGATTCCAGGCAGAGGAGCTAGCAGGAGCAGATTGGGCGGTCATTTCTAGAGGAGGAGTTGTGACAGTAGAAGGAGTAGGATCGGAAGATGGAATCGAGGACTCCATGGAAGACTTCTGATACCATGTAGAAGCTAATCAAGCATGAGTTGGTAAAAACCAGTAGCAGGTATAACCAAGAGAGTAAAACTCATAACAGAACAAAACAGAGAAATGCAAGAAAAGCTTAACTCATTTGAATGAGTAGCTGGTTTTATTTATAGCAGTAGGCACTTTACATCAGTTAGTTACAAAACAATAAACTGACAGCATAACAGAAAATTAACTAACTAAAGAAACGGTTTAGTGTCTAATAAAGGGCACTAAAAGACAAGCACATGTATGTATGTGTATCAACTATAGTAACACACCTACATATATCATATTCTAGTTTATATGTACCTAGAGCAATCATTGTAATTGTTCTACAGTATCTCTTTCACAAAATTTTAATCAATCAGAAAATGCTATTTGATCTTATAATTAACATGAAATTGTTATTTAATTTTTTTAAGTAGTGACTCTACCAGAATGTGATGGTGATTAAATATGGTTTTTTAATTCAAGTTACAGTATTATGGTTTCTTTAAATTTTTTTAACACTAGTTTTACTTAATCCGTTTGGCAGGGATCAGCTTGGTCATCTAATAGTGCATACACAAATATTAGTTCAAATAGTATCTGGCACAAAGAGACGTCAAATATATAGTTTTGTTTGTCCAAAACACCTATACAATTATGAATGTGGTTACTATGTTAAGTTAATTTCTTCCTTTGATTTATAAATATTGATGAGTAGTACTTTATTGTATTTTTTAAACACTATTTGTTGTACTTTAGAGATTTGTACCCAATGTAAAATGTTATTTATTAATTGAAGTTATTAATTATTATTGTTGCTTTTAAAAAGTATATTAATTATTTATTTTTTAGTTAAACTTTTTTATACATATTTTATATAATTATCAAAATAAAAATTGAATTTATTATTTATTACAAAAAAAAAAATGAATGAAATATAAGTTTAGAAGAAAAAAACTTAAATACTTATTTGTGAAATGTGGGATTAAAAAAAAGTGGGACAAAATGGTATCTTTTTCAAAAAACAAAAAAAAAAAAGGGGGGGATAAAAGAGCACTTTTTATTCCAGTTTTTTTTATAAAAAGTGGGATAAATAGTACCCTTTTATCCCACTTTTCTCATAAAAATTGGGATAAAAGGGTATGTTTTATCTCACTTTTCAAAAAAGTGGTATAAAAGGTACCTTTTATCCCAGTTTTTATTAGAAAACGGGATAAAATGACACTTTTTATCCCAGTTTTTATATAAAAACCAGAAAAACCGGGATAAAAAGTACTTTTTTATCCTAGTTTTTTCAAAGATTTTTTATCCCACTGCCATATATCCCGGTTTTTATATTAGCGAAAACCGGGATAAAAAGTCTTAAAAACTGGGATTAAAAGCCTTTTCTTGTAGTAGTGTGAGTCACAATCTCTTTTAGGAATTGGAAAGTCCGTTGGTTCCCAAGCCCCCGACAATTCCAGCTTAAAACATTCATAATGGATGGCGGGACTGCAAACCAGTACCCGCCCCAAACAAGTTTTTTGAGTTACCATCACCTTTCGAACCCAAGCCCAAGTCACCTGTGTCCATCATACTTGTATTGTTCCTTTCATTGTTATCAAAAACATTACCATCCACTTCATTAGGCCAAATAAAAATAGGTTCATTCATAGATGGCCCAATAAGCCCACATGGACCCTCAAGTAAAGTTGTCTTTCTTTTTTTTTTTGAATCAGCCAGTTGGAGGGAAACACTATTATTAACAGAGTCATTAAGAAGCCCCTTCAATTTCTCCAAATCTCCTCCATTACCCCCAGTGATTTCTTGAACATGATATCTGCCGGAGACTCCAGCACCAACCCCCTAAAATCAGGGATATTGATACTTGATCGCTGATTGTGCGATTGAATTCCTCCAGCTTGTCTCTCACTGGCCTCCGACCTTTGGTGGCTCCCTTGGAAGCTTGAACTGCCTGAACTAACCACCGGCCCCAAACGAAGCCACTGAGCTCCAATATTATGGTGTCTTCTACGCAGAGGAGCCTTCAGTTCAAGATTATAAGGCTTCTCTATCAAGTGCATAGGGATATCAAAAAGACGATCGTAGAACTGCTCAGAATGGCCAAGAATTCCGTAGATAAAACAAAAGGTTGGTAGATCTTCATACATAAAACCAACAGTACATGAAGCACCACTCTTCATCTCCAACTTCATATTTCTTTCAAGTGGTAAATCGACCCGTATTGAAACACGAATTCTGAGATAATTCCTCCACACTCCTTGGAAGTTATTTGGATCCCATTTAACGAAGGTACCAATATAATTCCCAACATCTCTAATAACCCTTTCAGACATGAATTTAGACGTCATATCATGAAGTTGGTCCCAAAGATTAAGCGTTTCCAGTGTTAACAATCGTGGATTTTCACCATGTTTAACCCTCTCAAAGACTAGAGGTGCACGATCAAACGTCCACGGGCTTCCTTCGATTACTCGTTCAATGTCCACCTCGTGATAAAACTGAAAGATGTAATGGTTATGGCTAAGCTCTTTGACATAAACACCTCTTCCTGGCTGCCAAAGGGAAGCCATTTTGTTTTGCATCGCCTAAAAATCTATGTTACGTTTCGTGAGAAAACGTCCAACCAGACGCCATCTATCATCAAACTCGGACAGTTCAGGATCTTCATCGTCATGTACCAACCTCCCCATGGGAGCCTCTTCCATCCGAACATCATTGTAATCTTCCTCCATAACAAAAGATCAGTAAAAAAACACAACAACAAACAAGCAAAATAACCTTCACAGACAAAACACCCACTCTTCTCACCATGTCATATGACAAGACTCTACCATCTTTCACATCTTAAAAATTAATTCCTAATGCTTATTTTTCAAAAATGCAGAAAAAAGTGAAAATTAATTAATAAAATAACATAAAATTAAATATAATTTTAAAAGATATATTCTTATTTCTTATTTTTGTAAAAATAGTAAGTATAAAATACCACATAGTGTAAGAACAAACCTCATGGATCTCCCAAGAACTATTTATGAAATATATGTGTAGTAAAATAACAATGCTATTATTTCCAGCCATTAATTATACTTATTTGTTTCTCTGTGTTGATTTAGTGGGTTTATATATATATATATATATATATATATAGGCACTACGTACGGAATATATAATTTGGTAAATTAAGAATGATCATCTTCCATCTTTTTTCTTTTTCTATTAGGATTAGGAATTAATATTACATTTGATTTTATTTTATCTGTTAATATAAAGAAATAAATCTTTTATTGTTATTATTAAAACCGCCTGTGCGGGTGCGGTTTGGGAAATTTAAAAAACCGCATGTACGGAATTGGTTTGAAAAAATAGTCAAAAATTGCACCACCCGTACCGCGAACACCCCTACTGTAAACTTTAGGACACATTTATATGCACTCATAAAATTATAAATGTACTCTAATATTAAATAAAAATTATAATTATTTTAAAAATTTATATTTAATATTTTTTTTTCAAATTTTCTTTTTCACATAATTTATTGTTAATTTCAATAATTATGTTAATCTGGATTTTAATCTATTTTTTTTTTTAAATAATGCATATTTTTTTATTTTTATTTTCAATAATTATGTTAATTTGGATTTCTTTTATTTTTAAAAATAATTGTAAAAGATTTTTTATTTCATTCAAATTTTCGTAAATATGATGCGAGGACCATAATATTTGAAAGGTATTTATAACCGTTAACAAACAGAAAGAAAAATGGATAAAAATCTCAAAATAAAAAATTAATAATCATAATGAAAGAAAAGAAGAGAAAACACTCTATTGGAGAATGTATGTTTATGTAATATTATTATGAGTAAATTGCAGCAAAACTCCAATAGTCACTTCGCTAGCAATTAATTTCTAAAATCTAAATTTTGACGGTAAAAACTCCTAAACCGTAATATTGTTAGAAAAATCCAACTTCTGTTTATCTCAGTGCCTTATTTGCCTATGACCAAGTGCCAGGTCAACTCCTCTTACTATGTCACTCAAAATGTAATTAAATGGCAATTCCACGTGTGCACTATTGTACACGTGGTCCACCTACATTGGTCTACATACTATATTAATTTAAAAATTATTTTAAATTGAAAAATAAATTATTAGTTTTACAAATAAAAACTAATTATAAAATTAATTATAAAATCCCACTCACTCAAATCGTCCCTACCATGAAACCCAACAGAAGACAGTCGCGAGCCAAGGTTGGAATCAAATCGCCCTTTGACGGAAATGTGATTGATCTAGTCTTCTTGGAGGATTTAGGCAGAAAATGTTGAATATTCTTGACGCCTCCGCATCTCCGTCTCACTCCGTATTTCAATTTCTCTGGACCACGACAGCCACTCCATTCGTCTCCTGCTCCGACAAGCTTCCGACTGTCGTTCTCCCCAGTGAAAGACTCCAAGCAGTCGAGTTCTGCAACTGAATGCAGATTTGAACCATTGTTTTTTCCAGTCGGCACCCACGACATTCATTCCTCACCATTGAACTCTCCTCAATTTCTTCTACCCAAATTTCAGTTCACTATATAAAACAAAAGAATCTTACATTTAGTCACAACAAAATTTGTGACTAAAGATAAAAAAAAAATTGTGACTAATTATAAATTATCATTATTGTGTTTGTGACTAAAATGTCTGTGGCTGAAAGTATTTGTCCAAAGGTTAACAATTTATTGTAACTAAATGTGTTTTTAGTCACAATATTTGTTGTGACTAAAACTAAATTAGTGACAACTTGTGACTAAAACATAGTATTTAGTTACAAGTTGTCACTAATTTAGTTATAACTTGTAACTAAATACTATGTTTTAGTCACAAGTAACTTTTGTTGTAACTAAATGTTACATTTAATCACAAAAAAGTTATGTTGTAACTACAAGATTATCACTAAAATTAAGTAGCAGTTTTTTGTAGTAGTTAGGTGATTTTGTTCCTTGGAGTTTATGAATTTGGTTTTTGAAATTGTGTGGGATTTTCTTGTTTCAATATTGTTTCGGTGGAGATTAAATTTGTATCGCTAACAATCCTCAAATCACACCTGAAATTAATTATAATTAAAAACATAATATTACAAATTCATGGAAAATAATAAAAGGAGCAAAGAGTAGTGTTTTATATAAACATAATATATATGTAGACGTACCCAAGAGCGTGAGCAGCTTTAATGGTAGGAACAACTCTAGGATGTAAACATAATATAATTGTGACTAATTATAAATTATCATTATTGTGTTTGTGACTAAAAGGTCTGTGGCTGAAAGTATTTGTCCAAAGGTGAACCGTTTTTCCATTCCAAACCAGGTCGTTTTGGGCGCGCCAAACAGCTCAACAAATTGTTGCCATTGTACATAACTGATCCGAGGTAGCTTGCTGAAACACGCGACGGCACCAGTCAAGAAAACAAGACCCAGGAGTGACAGCCGTGCCTATTCCAACTCGATTCCAACACTGCTTGATAACACGGCAAGTTACCAAACAATTCAAAACACTCTCCTCTTCTTCCATACAGATGGGACAAAGCACATTAACATCGACCCGCTTTGTTCTGAGCTGTATCATTATAGGTAGACATTGAGTGGACGCCCGCCACAGCAGATTGCTGATTTTAGAAGGGAGTTTCAGCTTCCACAGCTTGCACCAGAAGGCAGCAATCTCATCATCAAACCTGTTATTTTTTTGTTTCTGCAGAAAACTATACGCTGATTTGACAGAATATACACACCAGAGTTTTCAAAGGACCAAAACAATTGGTCTGTTGCTGCAGCAGAGGACAAAGGATACTGAAAATTAAGGTTTGGTCCCTTGCCTCAAAAAGATCAGCAATGATCTCATGATCCCAACCAGAGCCATCCATACAAAGAAGGCTTGCCACGGTAACATCCACAAGTGCAGGGTGAGTTGAAGTAACCCAAGGATTGGATTCATTTGGAAGCCACGGTTCCTTCAAAACTGAAATTGAACGCCCATTACCAACGCACCAACGGATCCCTGCACGAACCAGGTCTTGAGATTCCACAATACTCCGCCAAATGAAACTTGGGTTAGACCCAAGTTGAGCATTGAGAAAAGAACCGTGCGCATAATACCTTGCTTTAAAAATTCTTGAGACCAAAGAAGAGGGTCTAGTAAGCAGCCCCCAGCCCTGTTTTCCAAGAAGAGCGAGATTAAAGTCACGCAAATCTCGAAATCCCATGCCTCCTCCCCTTTTATTCTTGCAAAGTTTGTCCCATGACATCCAGTGAATGCCCTTGCCGTCACTCTTCGTAGACCGCCACCAAAACTTGGTCATGGCGCGCTCGATAAATCGACCCGTATTGAAACACGAATTCTGAGATAATTCCTCCACACTCCTTGGAAGTTATTTGGATCCCATTTAACGAAGGTACCAATATAATTCCCAACATCTCTAATAACCCTTTCAGACATGAATTTAGACGTCATATCATGAAGTTGGTCCCAAAGATTAAGCGTTTCCAGTGTTAACAATCGTGGATTTTCACCATGTTTAACCCTCTCAATGACTAGAGGTGCACGATCAAACGTCCACGGGCTTCCTTCGATTACTCGTTCAATGTCCACCACGCGATAAAACTGAAAGATGTAATGGTTATGGCTAAGCTCTTTGACATAAAAACCTCTTCCTGGCTGCCAAAGGGAAGCCATTTTGTTTTGCATCGCCTAAAAATCTATGTTACGTTTCGTGAGAAAACGTCCAACCAAACACCATCTATCATCAAACTCGGACAGTTCAAGATCTTCATCGTCATATACCAACCTCCCCATGGGAGCCTCTTCCATCCGAACATCATCGTAATCTTCCTCCATAACAAAAGATTAGAAAAAAAACACAACAACAAACAAGCAAAATAACCTTCACAGACAAAACACCCACTCTTCACACCATGTCATATGACAAGACTCTACTATCTTTCACATCTTAAAAATTTCTAATGCTTATTTTTCAAAAATACAGAAAAAAGTGAAAATCAATTAATAAAATAACATAAAATGAAATATAATTTTAAAAGACATATTCTAATTTCTTATTTTTGTAAAAATAGTAAGTATAAAATACCACATAGTGTAAGAACAAACCTCATGGATCTCCCAAGAACTATTTATGAAAAATATATGTAGTAAAATAATGATATATTTATATATATATATATATATCTTTTTTATCAACATTTAAAATATATATATATCAGAGTCATGATCATCTAATTTGACACATTAGGTAATTGGGAACTTCATTTTTGAGAAATCGAAGGGTTCGGTAATTGGGGATTCATGGAGAATAGAGGAGAGGTTAGTTAGGTGATTGAAGAATGAAAATGAAAACGAAAATAAAATCAATAAGTAAAAAAAATAGAATTTTAGTATATCTTAGAAATATCTGTAAAAAATAAGTAAAATAAATATTTAGAAACCTGTAATGCGCCTGTATTGTTTTGAAAAATTTTTAAGAACGGACAAATTTTCAGCAACTACCGCCTGTATTATTATATTATTCTAGTCGCTTTTATTGAAATGAGTCTAGAAAAGTCTTGATTCTTGTAGTGCCTATATAACCTAATTAACAGTAATAAGCCTTTTCAACATTTTAAAACGTACGAATCTAGTAAAGCATTGTTATTTTTGTGACCAAGTTTTAGAATTTCGTAACCTTTTTCATGATTGATGAGATGATGAGATGAGAAAAGGGTTACGAAATTCTGAAACTTGGTGACAAAAATTAATTGGAGACCTCTACAACCTGACTTCCGAAAAGGCCAACTCGTACTCAAGCTCAAAGTCAAGTTCGAACTCCACAACAACAAGGTACGTACTCTGTTTATTTGAATATAGAAGTCATACTCTGTTTTTTGTTACTTGATCTGTTTCAATGGTTTAAATGGGAATAATTAATTAATTGATCTCATCCTTATTATGCTTTCTTTTCTACTGGTTGGCTGGGAATTATCACTTGAAAGGATGTTGGTCATGTTTCACTTTTCACTTTTTGCATTTTTTAATAATTTATGTACATTTTAAGCTTAATTATTCTCAAGTCATGCACATATATAAATAAGAAAAAGTAGACCTATAGAGTTGGTATTAATTAATAATATATAAAAATCAGAATTAAGAACTTAATTAATTAACGTAAAGGTCAAAAATGAACAATATTAATGAACAATATTAATGGATCATACTTCTTTAGAGCCCATAACCCGACCTAAGATAGTATCATAACAATACTCTATGTTACGATGATTGTGCTTTCTATATCTAAACCACAGAAGAGTATTCACAAATGCCACAGGAATGATTCCCGTCGGAATCAAATGTTGATTTAAGAAAGGTGAGCAGATCTCTATCACTTGTTCATTCCAACTATAATCATTCTTCATTACCAAAACCCTAAGCCCATGTTCCTTACTCAATTCACCAATAGCAATAGCAGGATCAGATTCCCAATAAAAAGGAATGAGCTTCGTTACATCACAGAAAATATTTCTTGGGAAATTTCTCAACTTCTCATATTTCTCAGTAAGTAGATCAAAACAACTAATCTCTAAATCAAAAGTACCTTGTTGTTGTGGAGTTCGAACAAGGTAAAAGAAGAGTAATTTCTCCCTATCTTTGTCTTTGAACTTGAGTACGGGTTGCCCTTTTCGGAAATCGGGTTGTAGAGGTCTCCAATTTTGGTCACCAAGTTTTAGAATTTCATAACCCTTTTCAGACTTGATGACAAATATAGTGCCACGGGTGTCGGAATCATAATAAAAGAAATTTCCGAAAACGTTTTCGGCCTGAGGAATAGGAAGATGGTGTTCTATTACTCCGGTTTTCGGGTTTCGAGCAAGGCACACACCGTGATGATGCTCTACTTTCAAGCCATATTGGTTGTTTGCTGGAATCTCCATGGATGGAAGTAGAAGAAATAATTATATGATTGTTGTTTATTTTCTTCTTTCTTGAACTGATGAACAAACCACAAGAAATGCAAGAATAGGAAGAAAATGATTTAGACAATTAATATGCACGGATAATTAATTAAGAAAGAATTATAATACATGCAATAAATAAAACTATATATATATAATGTGAAAAAGAAAAAGTTATAAATTAAGAAGAAATATATATATTATACCGAGCTTGGATTTTCCAAATTTTCTTGACTTGCAAATTCGATCTTAACTTGAATTAATGCACGTACAATTGAAAAGGAAGAATTTGCAAGAACTATATAGATAATTAACAAATAAAAGTTTTAATTAATTAACATATAATTAAGGTGATGATCATATTAACAATGAGAAAGCAATAGAATATATATGGTAGAGAAGAGAAGAGAACTTACATTGAATTGAAATTATTTGCTGTTAGAGATGATAATTATGCAGGTCTCTCTAATCTGATCTATTATACTGTGTGTTTGTTTATTTGTGATGAAAATAATTACTATGGTCTCTCAACACTAATTCTACCAACTATTTATAATGTAATAAACACTTTAAAACCGCCACAAGATTTTCTTTTTCTTTTTTTTTTTTTTTGAAAAACACATTAACTAGACCATTATGATCTATTTTTTCATTAAAATTTTAATAAAAAATTAATACCAAATCCATTTATTCTAATTGGGAATATTAATTAATTTTAACCTCTTATTATAATTTCTTAATAAACTTTCCACATTTAAATCACATGACCGATTTTTTTTTTTAATTTTTTAATAGCTTATTATAGTAATATTATTCTTGTAAATTTTTAAGACATTCAGAATAATATATAGTACCGAAAAAAGAGTTTTTGATATTATTCCAAATTATATATCATGCATATTTAAAAAATTTCAAATTTATTTTTGGTACGATAAACTATTCCAATTTCTTCAAAAATATATAGTTACGATGTTGTAACTATAACAAACATGTTTATGAAAAACAAATTGACAAAAAAACTATTTTGGTTTGTGTTTTCAGGTATAGAAGCTCACTAGTTAAGAAATTGTAATAAGAAATTGACCGTAGTACTCCTACTAATATCTTTATATATTAAAAGTGCCTATCTAACGGCATTTCTTGGTTTAACGATCTTTTCATTTTTTTTAACGTTATCATTAACGCCGTTAACTTATTAATATTATCATTAAAAACTAATATCGCGATTGACTTGTTCTTCTCTTTCTTCAAACCTACAAACAAACATATTGCGATTCAAACCGAGAACAAGATTCCTTTTTCTTTTCTCTTAAATCTATATTGATATTTCAATCACTGCATGAAATCAAAGACCATTCTCTCCGATTCTTGATCCCCATTTATTGTATTCTTCTTTCTTCTCTACGATTCATCGGTGAAGAGATCGACGAACCGAATCGGGGTGTTGAGATGCGATAGACAGGTAAGGGGGAGATGGATAGAGGATACAATTCCTTGCTGAAAAGACCAACAAGTCCAAGATTGCGTCAATGTGGTGGCCTCCCATTGGGTGAACGGTGTAAAAGGGAATTGAAACTTTTATATTTAAGATCTTTTTCCTTTTCCATCCTAAGGAAAAGACCAAATAATCACAAACCCTAAAAAACCTGTATCTTCCCCTTCCCCTCTCTCTATTGTTTCTTATATCCATGCTCTGAAGTTTCGACTCATAGGGTATGGCTACTGAGAGTGCTTCTCGATCGAGCTTAGCAGTCGATTCGTATATAGGGAGCTTGATATGTTTGACTTCCAAGAGTGAGATCAGATATGGAGGCATTCTTAATCTCAAATTCACACTACCTTTGTCTGTATAGAATTTAAGATCTTGCTTAAATTTCACACAACATTCTTATTAGTAAGTTGTTGCAAGTTTTTAAGTCTCATAAAAAGGGACTTTTTTGTTTCTCCGTAGAGTTTTCTTATATGTATATTTCTTTCTGTACTCACTTTGTAATTTGCTTCATTAATGGCAGTACGATCCTTAGAACAGAAGGAAAGAAAAAGGATGATCACACATTCCACCAAGTGACAAAGTCTATGAATATATATTATTCCCTGGAAGTGAAATCAAGGTATTTTATATATTGTAACTTAAATATAAGAATATTGGCTTGAACCTATCCTTAGCGGTATATGTTAGATAGTTCCATAGTTAAAGTTAAATAATTCTAGGTATTTTTTGTCCTTATAATTCTAAACAGGTCCATGGTATTTTGACATTTCTTTTTAGACATGATTAACTTTTTGTTGACACTTGACAATATGTTGGTGAGAATTATTAATTCCCTAAATTGTTATACCCCATTGCTTTTATTTTTTCATGATCTTATTAGTGGAAGTTGATGATGTTCAGACAAAGAAAATGTGTACTTGTGGAATATTTGCTGATTTTTCCCCACTCTTGAGATGAGCCATTGACATTATTATTATTATTATTATTATTATTATTATTATTATTATTTTACAGGATTTGCAGGTCAAATCTTCTCCACCCACTCACCCTGCTTAACCTACACCACCAATTAACAATGATCCAGCTATCATTCAGATAGGGGAGATTGGGAGTGCTTTAGTAAATGTTTAGAGTTTGGTATTAAATTTTTACTAATTAAAATTCATTGCAGCCAACGATTATCTTCTAGAACTGTGTGCAAGCTATCTTGCAAAAAAATTTGTATGTGCCAAACTTTTATTTGCTTATTACAAGAACTTTATACTACTACACTTGCATTAGTGTGTAATTATTTTTGCACAGTATATTTGGATTGGTATGGTTATCCTTATCATTACTATATGAAGGAATGTTTTAATCTTATTTATTATGTAGGGATTTAGTTTTGGACATTTTTATTATCATGTATTGAATTAATTTCTACATTTGTAATAATTAATTCCCTCAACTTCACAAGTTCATGCATTTTTTTCATGTTTATTATTCATAGCTGATTATCAGGTTTATCTTATTCATACTTTTTTCTCAACTTTACAAGTTCATGCCTTTTTCTTAATGGTGTTGCTGGTTGATTGCTTATGAGGGGGTTTTTAGATTAGGATTTCTGTTAATTGCTTGCTGAGTCTCGATGATGGCGTCATGGTCGGTGGTGTGCTTGCAAACATTGATTCGGTTTCTAGGGAGATGGTGGTGGCTGAGGCAGAGGCTTCGAAACCAGGTCGATTTGGGAACGGAAAGGGTTGGAAGGTAGTAGTTCGATGGAATCATAATGTTCATTCCATTCTTGACTCGCCAAAGCTTGAATCACATTCCCAAATAGACCAATTATTGAGGTATTTGTGGTCTCTCATATACTTTGTATTCCTAGATTCAGAATGTGAGTGCCTTTGATTTTCAGTCTATTTATTATTTGTTGTTGCTTAGTTTTATTGTTTACAGTTTGAGAATTTATGAATTTTATTGTTTATTTTATGAGTTAGTGAGTGATAAAATAAAGAACACGCTTTATTACTTAATCATCTGCAGGATAAGTTCGGTTTGCTTCAGACATGAAGGCTTTGAGTGATGATTTTGAAAGATTTATATCGTTTAATCCATGACATATATACCCTAAGCAAGGTATGATATGTCATGATTATGAATATTATAAGCTCTATATATAAGTGAATGGAACAATAAATAAAGAACAAATCAAATATTATGTCATTCTTTTACTACGAAAAGTTCCATAAATTATCATGATGGTTTCAAAACATTAGTGCCTTCCATATATTTTTGTTTGGAACAAATTGCGAACTTAAAATATGTTTTTACATCATTATTTTTTGGGGGTTGGATGTTATGTTTTTCATCATAGGAATTCATTATGTAAATTGCAGGAGCATGAGAAGATGATACAACTCACCATGGTTTTCAGAGCACATTTTTTTCCATATATATTATTTTGTTTGGAGTTCTTGTTGCACAATGAATGTTAATTCTGCCAAAGTGAAATGCATCCCAACTAGTACGAGTAGTACCATTGATTCTTTCTGCATTTTGAATTCTAAACTGAATTTATTGACCATGTCTATTCATGTGACACAAGAAATATTTTTACAATATTAAATTTATTTGTAATTTCATAACTACTATCATAGCTTTAATGCATTATTATAATAAAGTGTTGAATGTAATTTCTTTTTTTCGAAAAAAAATGATGTAATCCTTAAACAAAAGATATATCCAAAATCTTAAAGAAAAAAAAGACCAAACTTCAAATAAAACTAACAATACGTGGCCAGGCACGTAACTTTCACCTAGTAATATTAATTTGCACGTAGGACCCTATTGTCAAACTGTTTTTTGTTAGAAAAAAAGAACCATATACCCGTAAATCAATATTTTCTTAAGAAAAATTATTGCTATTATGTATAGTTAGTTTAGAGTAATAGAGTAAATAAGTGAGTCAATATCAAATCAAAAAATTATCTCTTAATCAAACTCTTTAGAGCATGTTTCACTAAATCAATAACAACCTTATTAGCACTTCTAACTTCTAACCGTGTGACATAAAATAACTAACTTTAGAGAAAAGTAGATAAATAATTTAATAACCATGTAAGTCAAAATAATTTGGGAAGCAAAACAAATTTGATGGCAGAATATGTTGAGCTAGCATCGACTGAAAAACTACTACTTTTTAAATTTGAAACTAATAATTAATGCTACTAATGTATATGGGTTAAGACAGTACTAAAAAAAAAAAAAAGACTTGTAATAACAACTAAGGGTGTATGTTTGTCGGTTTGGTCAGTTTATGATACATTTTATTCAATTCAATATAAAGATCGTGCGTGTTACAAAAATCTAAGTGCAAACCCGTCCAATAAAGAAAAAAAATAGTAACCCGACCACTAATAATTTTTTTTTAATTTTTTTTATTTTTACATTCAATTGTTATATACATTTTAGTTGATTGTAATAATAAGACAAATATATATAGATTGAATTTAAAGTTCAAATCAATCAACATAAAGAAACATATATATTAGTTTCAACTTTATATTTTTTTAAATAGTCATATAAATTATATGATATATAAATATATATATATATCATAAATATATATAAACCCTTTCAATCGGATTGGTCGAGTTAGTTCAGGTTGACTGAGAGAGTTGGTATTATTTTAAACCTGCCCAATATAAATATTGGGCGGGTTATATTTTGGTCAGGGTTTTGGGTTTGTATTTTTTATCGAGTTATCTCTGTTTGGTTTGGGCAGGTCATTCGGGTCGGGCAGTTTACAAAAGTTTATGTACAACCCTAATGACAACCTTTTAGTCATAACATAAGTTTTTTGTGACTAAATGTGACTTTTAGTTATAACAAAAAGTTACTTGTGATAATAATAAATAGTAGTTGGATACAAGTTGTCACTAATTTAGTTTTAGTCACAAAAAATTTTTTGACAAAAAATGCATATATAATTAGTCACAACAAATTGTGATTTTTGTGACTAATACTTTTATCTACAAATTTTTTAGTTATAACGTAGGAATAAAAATTTATAATTAGTCACAACTTTTGTTGTGACTAAAATTAAGATTTTTTGTTGTGTGGGCTAGGCATCTGTTTTGGGCCTACCCAATCCACTGTGTCCTAAAAAAATATTTCCTTTTCAAAATATACAATGTTTTAGTCAGTGTATTTTACAATAAAATCAAAGCACATGGATGAACAAAAAACAACTACGAATCGCAATCAAAAATTTAATTTGAGAAGCGAAACAAATTTGATGTGGCAGAATATGTTGAGCTAGCATAGATTGAAAAACTACTTTTAAATTTGAAAATAATGATTAATGCTACTTATGTATATGGGTTAAGACAGTGCTAAAAAAAGACCTTTAATGACAACTTTTTAGTCATAACATAATTTTTTTGTAACTAAATGTGACTTTTAATTATAACAAAAAGTCACTTGTGATAATAATACATAGTATTTAGATACAAGTTGTCACTAATTTAGTTTTAGTCACAACATGTATTGTGACTAAAAATACATGTAGTCACAACAAATTGTGATTTTAATTTGTGATTAATACTTTTATCCACAAATTTTTTAGTCACAACTTTTGTAGGGACTAAAATTAAGATTTTTTATTGTGTGAGCTAAGCATCTGATTTGCGTAATAGTATTCATGAGTCTTACTGCCTTTCTGTTGACCATCTCCTGCCATATTCACTTTTGAACTTTTTAGAGAACTCTTCTTGTCGAACGATGGTCTTAGGTAATAACAGACATGACCCTGGAGCTTGAGAGCCTCTGGGCTGAGTGCGAGGATGCCGTGAACAAGAAGAGTTCCCTAAAAAGTTCAAAAGTGAAAAATGGCATGATATTGTCAACAGAAAAGCAATAAGAACCATGAATACTATTACGCAAATAAGACAAGGACATTTACGGCAACAAACATGTGACAGACATAGTTGGTGAGATAGATTGGGTCTTTTCTAGCAGCAGAAGACCATCGGTCCATGCTCAACACAAGCCTATTGAATATCTTTACTTTTGCAAATTTTATTGAATTTGAAAAGAGGAAGTTACACTTAATATAATATTTTTAAAGTTTCTTTGAAAAATATGATGGTTTTTATGTTTGCCCATTTTTTATGGGCTTGGTTATTTATTATTTTTAATTTTATGGTATTTATTATGCTATTTTTTGTAATTATTAATTTGAAATATCATATTTTATTAATTTTTCTCTCATTAAACCCTAAACTTTCTAAAATGTTTTTCTCTCTTAATCACTCTAACTCCCTTTTCTTTCGACTGCCAGCCGTGGTTTTCAGTTCGCTCACCCTCCCTCTTCCTCTCTCATTTTATTTTCCTCGACCTTGTCCTCCTGACCGTTGCTAGCTCCAACAGAGCTATTTTTTCCATTAATAAGTGCTCAACATGTCACTTTAAAAGTAATTATACTTGGCATTTTTAAACTAAAATATGAGTTAAAACTAAATAAAAAAAAATTAAAAGGACTAATTAAATATTGTTTCTTCTTCTTCTCTCTCTTCTACCCTAACTCTAACTCTCTGATCTCCCTCTCTCTCTCCCGAGAGTGGCTCCAGCTCCAATGGATCCTAGAAACATATAGACCATAGCCCCTTCTCTACCATAGCTCCTTCCCTGAAAAGCTCCTTCAACATCAGCTTCAGGTTTGCTTGGAACCCTTTTCACTTACAATTAAAGCTTAAATGAAAAATAAATACCATCAAAGAAATCTATTAATTTATCATTACCATTTGTTATATTCCAAATACCCCAAGTAAAATAATCAATCTGCAACATCAATAGACCCCAAATTTCTAAATCTTTAGTAATCAATATTATAACTGTTGGGTTTTATGCCCTAAATAAAACTCATTCAATATAATCAAATTTACTTATTAATAAAGATCAGAAATAACATTTTATGTTGCATGGTTCACATGATTTATTTCATGATTATATGTATATAATGTATGAATTCTTTTTTAAGTCCAGAACATATGAATTTGTTAAGATTATAGTGTTGTTAGCACAGTGGAATATAATCTTAATTATATGTTCAAAAGTTTATTCCCTGATTTGTCAGAACACTGGATTTAGATTGACATGGTATAATCAGCGATAGGTATTCTTACACCTTGGAAAAGTGTTATGTCCTTTCCAGGACATTGGCAAAGTTTACCAGTATCGGCTGTATGGAGTATACATCGGAAGGGACCGATATTGAACTTTGATTAGATATATTAAAACTTAACGTAATATCTATTCAATTCAATATCACCTGTTGATCCTAGATCAAATGATCTTAATCCTGATATGGTTAGGTTCAATCTCAAGAGTGTTACTCGTGTTCTTTGATTTGTTAGTTAAGCCTACTTTTGGGTCAGGGTGATACAGATATTTTGTGAACACAGTAGTGCAATTGAGTGGGAGCGCTAACATAAATATGGAATCTATAGCTTCTATTTGGCAAATAGAAATAAAGGAAGATTTCCTTCGAGCTTAACCAAACGAAGATAAATGGTGGAGATCTCATTTCACTTAGCTGAAATATCATTTATACAGGGTTAAGTATTTTAAGGATAAAATACATTGAAGGTGTAGCGGTAACAGTAGTGCCTTTTCAATGTAGATCATCTATATAGAGGATCATTGATCACATTAGGGTTATAACAATGGATAACTAATGACGTGTCTATATTATGGAACATATAGAGCGTTCTATATGACTGAGAGTGCAATTCCAAGTTTTAAGTGTAGATTCAATGAGGAATTAATAAGTTAGGAATTTACTTGGTAAATTCGGTTCAACTTATTGGAAGCTCGGTTATATAGACCCATGGTCCCCATACTAGTTGAGACCATACTGCTTGTAAGACTCAGTTAATTGATTTTAATTAATCAATTATAATTCTAAAAGTTAGACTATGTCTACTTTATGAATTCTCACAGTTTAAGGATGAAATCGTAAAGAAAAGGGTTTCTAGGTTCAATTATTAATTAAGAGGCTTTGTATGTCTAATTAATAATCATTTTAAATGAAAATATTATTTAATAATCTATTTTAGTTATTAAATAATTAGTTTTGGCATTTAAATGATTAGAATTGGAAAAATGGCATTTTTGGAGAAATAGAAATAAAATTGAGGAAACTGCAAAATCCAAGTGGGCCCATTTCACCCTATGGCCGGCCACATGGTTTTGATTTTCCCAATTATTATTTTCAATTTTAATTGCCATGTAATTGCTAATCAAAGCCTAGCAAAAATAGGAAAGTGGTGGATCACACTAAATAAGACAGTTAATTGATTACACAGTAATTAAGGAAACTGTTTTATTTGGAAAGTTGTGCTCTCCCTTTTCCTTATATAAAGCAACCCTTGTTCTCTTCTCTTGCATGCTTATGTAAGCTTAAGACCACGAAATTAAGAGAGAAAAAGAGAGAAGATTTCGAAATTCTTGTGAGATGAGTAGTGCCCACACACATCAAGTGGTATCTCAATCATAGTATGTAAGACTATGGAATTTCTGCATCAAAGAAGGAGAAAAGAAGATCCAGGTTCAGATCTTGGTGATGCTCTGTTACAGAAAGGAATCAAGGGCTAGAGATCTGAACGGAAGGAGTCATATTATTCCGCTGCACCCACTGTAAGGTTTTCTAACTTTATATGTGTTTATTTTCATTGTTTTAGAATTCATATTAGGTTGTTAATCCAACATACTTGTTAGTAAATCTAGATCCTGGTAAAATAATTCCAACAATAACACCACTACAATTATCAAATTAATTTTTTTAACAAGAAAATCCCACACAATTTCAAAAACCAAATTCATAAACTCCAAGCAACAAAATCACCTAAGTACTACAAAAAACTACTACTTAATTTTAGTGACAATCTTGTGGTTACAACATAATTTTTTTGTGATTAAATGTGACATTTAGTTACAACAAAAGTTACTTGTCACTAAAACATAGTATTTAGTTACAAGTTGTAACTAAATTAGTGAAAACTTGTAACTAAATACTATGTTTTAGTCACAAGTTGTTACTAATTTAGTTTTAGTCACAACAAATATTGTGACTAAAAACACATTTAGTCACAATAAATTGTTAACCTTTGTGACAAATACTTTCAGCCACAGACCTTTTAGTCACAACACAATAATGATAATTTATAATTAGCAACTATTTTTTTTATCATTAGTCACAAATTTTGTTGTGACTAAAAGTAAGATTTTTTTTTTTTATAGTGAACTGAAATTTGGGTAGAAGAAATTGAGGAGAGTTCAATGGTGAGGAATGAATGTCGTGGGTGTCGACTGGAAAAAGCAATGGTTCCAATCTGCATTCAATTGCTGAACTCGACTGCTTGGGGTCTTTCACTGGGGAGAACGACAGTCAGAAGCTTGTCGCAGCAGGAGATGAATGGAGTGGCTGTCGTGGTTCAGAGAAATTAAAATACGGAGTGAGACGAATATGCGGAGGCGTCAAGAATATTCAACATTTTCTGCCTAAATCCTCCAAGAAGACTAGATCAATCACATTTCCGTCAGGGGGCGATTTGATTCCAACCTGTGCTCGCGACTGTCTTCAGTTGGGTTTCATGGCATGGACGATTTGAGTGAGTGGGATTTTGTAATTAATTTTATAATTAGTCTTTATTTGTAAAACTAATAATTTATTTTTTAATTTAAAATAATTTTTAAATTAATATAGTATGTAGACCAATGTAGGTGGACCACGTGTACAATAGTGCACACGTGGAAATGCCATTTAATTACATTTTGAGTGACATAGTAATAGGAGTTGATTTGGCCCTTTGTCATAGGCAAATAGGGCACTGAAATAAACAGAAGTGGAATTTCGCTAACAATATTTTATTTGGATTCCTTGTCAAAAATTAAGCAATTTTTGTTTTTACGGAACTCGATTCAGATAAAAATTGGAAAAGTTATGAATTTTTGAAATTTGGGAGCCATGGCTGTCGAGTGGGTGCATCGAGTGCACCAGGCACTCGGACAAGCCAGGCATCCGCGCGCGTGAGCATCGGTCACGCACCCTGCACCTCCGCCCACACGGATGTTGCACCTGCCGAGAAAACTCGGCACCTGACCCTGCAAAGCCTCCCTTCCGCGCGCGTTTGGGGCTGCTGGCAGCCTTTCCTAGGCTGCAGGTGCAGCCTCCTCGCAGCCAACCCACCATTGCGATTTTTGTGGGATTTTTCCCCAAAAATCCAATTTTTGGGATTGTTTCCCAAAATTTGATTTTTCCAATTTTAAATTCTTCCAATTTTAAATATTTCTTTTTTGAAATATTTCCAATTATGGTAAGATTTAAAAATTTATTAACTTCTTTAATATTTACAAATTATTTAATTATAAAATTAGATATTTTGATATTTGACATATTTTAAATTAAAAGATAACCTTGTCTTTTTATTTAAAATATTATATTAAACTTATCTTATATCACAAATTAAATAATTAATAAATTTGAAATTAAGATAGATATTTTTATAGATACACTTACCATAATATTTTCAAATTCAAAATTTGTTATTTTGTTAAATATTTAATTATTTATAAATTATAAGTTTAAAAATTATATTTTTCTATATGTGTCATTTTCTTTCTTATTGGAAATTTATAAATCATATCTTAATATTTAAATAACTAGATATTTTTGTAGAAATTTAAATATTGCTTAATTTGGGATATTTTGACATATAATTATGGTAATTATTATTTATTTATTATTTTATTCCTAAAATAATAATTATCTAACCAAATCTATTTTAAAATTGGTTTATTTTATTAAATTATAAGATCTGAAAGTGATATTGAAGATTCTTTCTTTCAAATCATTGATCTTATTTGATATTTAATTTAATTTGATTCAAATAAACCTAGATATTTTAAAATTAGTTTCCTTTATTTTGAGATTTTAAGGTTTGTTTTAACAACCCTAAATTTTCAAAAATTAAGTTGGTTACTTTAAGAATAATAATTTAATTATATTATTATCTTATTTCACATGTGTTACATGGACAAAGTTTGTTTATTTATTTATATTGTTTATTCAAATTTTTTTTTAACAAACCTATTATTTATTTTATCTAAATTGCTATGATTAACATGTTGACAGATCCAATGATCTGATTTTAATCATAGTCCAATTGTCAATAGTGTTGGGTTTTATGCCCTAAATAAAACTCTATTTCAATGTAATCCAGATTATTCTATATCAATAAAGTAACAGAAGTAATTTTTCATTCACTTGTGTATGTTTTGGTTCACTTAATCAATTGCTTGTCTATTTGATTTATAAATTCATCCAAACCCCTTTCACATACTTGAACATGTTTATTGTGTTGTCAACACAGTGGAAAATAAACATGACTATGTGAATAAAGTATTCCTAGATTTATCGAACACCGGGGTTTCAACCGATATGACAATCTACAACAGAGTTTACTTACATTTGGAGAAATGTTATGTTCTTTCCAGAACATAGGTTAAAGTAAAGCTCAGGTTGGATGCATGGAGTATGCATTGGAATGGACCGATATTGAACTTTGAATTAGATTTTGAAACTTACCGTAAACATCTATTCGATTCAATATCAGAAGTTGATCCTAGATCACATGATCTAAATCCTGATATGGTTAGGCTTAATTTCAAGAGTGTTATTCGTGTTCTTTGATTTGTTAGTTAAGCCTAAAACTTTAGTCTGGGCAATACATACATTTTGGGAACACGGTAGTGCGATTGAGTGGGAGCGCTAACATAAATATGGAGTCTATAGCTTCTATCTGGCGAATAGTAAGCAAAGGGTGATTTCCTTCGAGCTTAACCAAACGAGATAAATGATTGAGTACTCATTTCACTTAGTTGAAATATCATTTATACAGGGTTAAGTGTTTTAAGGATAAAATACATTGTAGGGTGTTACGGTAATCTAAGTCCCTTTACAGTGTAGATCATCCATATAGAGGATCATTGATCACATTAGGATTATAACAATGGATAACTAATAATGTGTCTATATGGTGGAACATATAGAGCATTCTATATACTGAGAGTGCAATTCTGAGTTCTATGTGTGGATTCAACGAAGAATTAATAAGTCAGTGAATTTAAGTGGTAAATTCGAGATCTGCTTATTGGAAGCTCGGATATATAGACCCATGGTCCCCTCACTAGTTGAGATGATATTACTTGTAGGACTCATTTAATTGATTTTAATTAATTAATTAAAAATTCTCAAGATAGACTTGTCAGTTTGATAATTTAGCACTCATTAAAGGCAAAACAATAAATAGAGATTTTGAACGGCATATTTATTAATTAGGAAACTTTAATTAGTTTCATTATTAATAAAATAAATGATAATATATTATTTGATAATTATTTTTAATTATTAAGTAATTAGATTTATCATTAATATGGTTGAATAATGGAATTGGCAATATTTCACAAAAAGGGAAACTATCAAGTGTAGGAAAAGGAAAGTTGGCAAAGAGGCAAGCCTTGTTTCCACATTCCCTAGGCCGGCCCCTTTACCTTCCTTTTCTCCTTGATTTTCTCAGTTCAAAATGTCAATCATAGCCCTTGGTGGTCTTCTATAAATAGAAGGCAAAGGCTTCAGATTTTAACATCTCTGTACAAGCTTTTCACAGCATTATTCTGAAAGAATTTTCTCTCAGAAAATTCTCTCTGAGCCGCCACCCTCTCTCTCTCTATACCTTCACTGTTTCGAAATGTATGAGTGCTAGAGTAGTGCCCACACACATCAAGTAATACCTCAATCATAGTGAGGAAGGCTGTGTAGATTTCAGAGACAACAAAGAAGGACTTTCGGGCTCAGATCTTGATTATACTCTGCTACAGAAAGGAATCAAGGGTTAGAGATCTGAGTGGGAGGAGACATATATATTCCGCTGCAATCACTGTAAGATTTCTGATACTCTTATGTGTTTAATTTCATATCGTTTTAGAAGTTCATATGTAGGTTGTTAAATCAACATACTTGTGAGTAGATCTAAGTTCCTGGTAAAATAACTTCCAACAACTGGCACCAGAGCCATGGTAATTGATTTGCTTGCAAGAAATTTTGGACTTAAAACGATTTGCTTGTTTTTTTGGATGGTATCATGTTGCTTTGAGTGTCATATTGATGTTTGAATGTTGTTTGTGAATTCTGGGAAAAATAGTTACTGTTTTTATTCTGTAATTATTTTTGTTGGATAGTTTGGAAAATTCTAAGCAATTTACCTTTTTACAGAACTCGATTTCGATTTAATTTGAATTAGTTATGAATTTTTGAAAATTGGAAAAATCGGGGTGACGAGCAACATGATCACGCGCGCGGAAGGGCTGCTTGCAGCCTCCCTGCGCCGTGATCTCTCGGTCATGCACCCAGATCCGCGCGCGGATGGCCATGCACAGCATGCCATCCGTACAGTTCATCCAATTTTCCATTTTTTTTTTCGATTTTTCATGCTATTTCATGGAATTAAATTCCGATTTTTTGTGTAGTTTTGTATGTTGATTTTTGTTTTTCAAATTTCAAATCTAATTATCAGAAATAAATTAATTTTATTTTTTAAAATTAATTTTAGATATTAGTGTAATTTGATTTTGAAAATAGGAAAAAATTAAGTTTTGCTTACCTTTTTCTTATTTCCTTTAAAATTTGATTATTTTATTTTTTTTAAGGTCAGATATTAATTTTTTTTGGTAACTTGACCTTAATTAAAATAAGATCACAATAATCATGATAATTTTAAAAGAGGAAATAAGGTAATTTTGTTAACTTTTAAATTTTGTTATTTTTTAATTAAATTAAATTGTAAAACAAGAAAAGGGTATGTATTTACTTTTTTTTCTATTTTATTATTTAATTTATTAAATAACATGAAATTTAAAAGGAAAGTTAGCAATTTATTTTGAAATGACATTTAGATTACCCAAAACCTAATTTTTCAAAATGGTAGGTTTAATTTTATTTTTATTTTTATTTTTCGAAATAAATGATTAAAATTAAATAAATCCTACATCCAACTATCCAAATCTAACCTTGTTGCAGGAGTATGTGTTTTAGATTGTTTGTAAATTTTCTAAAACCTATTATTGCTTGATCTAAATTGCCTTGGTTAACTTGATAATAGATCAGATGATCTAGTTTTAACCAAAGGTTCAATTGACGATAGATCAAGTAAATAATTTGTAACAGGTAATTTTTACAAACTTCTTTCATCTGTGTATGACTTAGCAACATGATAGGATCCATCCAAATGTGTATGCCTGTCTGAGCCTATATGTTTAATTTCTATTATAGATACATATAGGTGGTTGTTGCTAAATAAAATATCATAACTGATACATTTTATTTAGGCTCATTTAGTTGTGAGCCTATTCAATTAATAACAGTTATTCATTGTAGGGTTAAATTCCTCTCTTTTGGGCCTTGTGTGAGAGTTGGGAGCCTTAGAAGTGGGTGCGACATACTGGACCCAGCTCCCCCTCACATGAACAACCCCAATTGTGAAGGCCCATTTGCCTGATTTGGATAACTGTGATAGGTTAATTATATTAGTTTGACTTAATAAAAGATTGATTAGCAACATAATTAATTTCATTGTTCCTTGAAATTAATTTAAGAAAAACATAGTTTGAATAGTCATATTCTGGAAAGCTATATGTATTTTTCTTGTTTTAATTAAATATGGAATTATAACCATATAAATTCTTTCTGAATCTTAATTTTATAATTTCATTAAATATTCCTATTTAAGTTGAGATTTAGTTAAATCTATCAAATCAACTTAGATTTGAATATTTTTGAATTTCCTATTATAAATTAAGTTGAGGAATTTTGGAAATTGGTTATTAAGATTCTTTAGATATTTTTTAAGTTGATATTTTCTAAATATGGGAACTTAAAATGGAATATCTTCTAAATTAAGTGGTTACTACTTAATTGATAATATTTAATTAAGTCATTGTTTGAGGAATATTTTTAAGTTGGGTATTTAGATTTTCTAAACAACTTAAATAAGATATTTTTCAAAATTATTCCATTTTTGAAATTTAATTAAAGTTTTTACTTTAATTTGTAATATTTCATTATTGAGATATGGAATATAAATGATTAGACAAAATACATGTTTAAATAATGAGCTTTAATCAAAGAGAAATTCGATCTCCATTGTTGGTTTTACATAGCTATTGTTTTAGTGAGTAATCCTCCCTAATGGAGGAACGTTCATTAGCAAGTTAGCGCCGTTTAATCTCGAAAGATAAGCATTCTTATAGGTTTATTTATATGGTTCATGACCACCCTAATGGTGGCGACTATGTAAGACTTATAAGAATGCGAAACAATAGTAGAAGCTCATAAGATAGAATTGCCTTGACTCTCGCCTAAACGGGACAACGCTGAATTCCAATCTTGATCGAATAAAAGGTTGCTAGAATGTTTGACATTTTAGATGAATTGACAACTCTATTCAATGGATGATGCTTTGACTCTCGCCTAAACGGGACACTGTATCAGTTCGTTGGAAACCTTGGAAAATAAACTATGTTAGATTTAGTATTTTTATAACATAAGTGATTGTTTGTTTTCTGAACCTGTGTATGAATTTATAGAACCGAAACCTTACTTCTGTTTATTGATATGTTGTAGTGCCAATATGAATAACCCTCATCCCGATCCACTCCTAGTTAGTATCTTTGCAAAAGAACTCAATAGTGTGAAAATGCATCCTGGTAGTTGCATTAACTCGCACCTATTGTTGATGAATCTGAAATTCTAAAAGGCAAATCTACTAGGAATTGATTTATCAAAGGAACAATGGGTGAAACTCATACTTTATAGTCTTCCTCAGGAGTATAATAGTTTTGTTCTATATTACTTATTGAACAATCCTAACTCCTCCGACATGGACAAACTCGAGTCTGAGTTGAGGGCCCATGAGCGGGATCTGATTGCAATGAGACCTGCTAGCATTGCAAGTTTTAATCAGAGGAAGAAGATTAAGCATGAGGGCTCCAACAAAGCTGCTTCTTCAAGTACAAATGTCAGACATCATGTTCTATGTGCGAATTGTAATGGAAAGGGACATAAAGAAGAACAATGTCCCAGGCTTCTAGACAATTCAAACGAAGGTGATGCTTTTGTATTTGAATCATGTGTTTTAGAGAACGACAAATCGTCGTGGATTGTTGATTCTGGATCTACTAACCATGTATGTTCTTCATTACAGCTGCTTGAAACTTGGGAGAATCTTCACCCAGATGAGTTAAAGCTTAAAGTTGGAAATGGCGAGTTGGTATCAATTAAAGCAAGAGGAACAGCCCGAATCAAGTTTAATTCTAAGAAGTTTTTACTTTTAGAGAATGTTTTATATATTCCTAATTTTAGTAGAAACTTGATTAGTGTTTCATGTTTACAAACACAATTTTATATATATTGAATTTTTCGAGTTCAAATTGTTCAATTTCTCGTAATGGATTTCATATATGTGTTGCAAACATGGAACGAGGGCTTTATGTTTTATGACCTGATACTCAAATCTCACTAAATACTGAACTTTTCAATGTAGCTAGACCTAGAAGCCTTAAAAGAAAAGAGATTAATAATGATGATCAAACTTATCTATGGCATTTACGTTTAGGTCATATAGGCTTTGATAGACTCAATAGGCTAACCAAAGACGTTCCATTGAAAAATGTCGTCTTAGGAGAGCTGCCAGTCTGCGAGTCTTGCCTAGAAGGAAAAATGACCAAACGTTCTTTCTCTGCAAAGGGAGAGCGTGCCAAAGAACCCCTAGGGTTAGTACATTCAGATGTTTGCGTACCACTGAATGTAAAAGTCAGAGGAGGTTATGAGTATTTCGTCACTTTCATTGACGATTTCTCTAGATAAAGTTTTCTTTACCTAATGCAAAAGAAATCTGAAACGTTTGAAAAGTTTCAGGAATTTCATGCTTTGGCTCAAAACCAATTAGGTAAAACATTAAAGATCTTGCGAACTGATAGGGGTGGAGAATATATGGATATTCAGTTCAAAGATCATTTAATTGAACTTGGAATTGAATCCCAATATACTGCCCCTAGCACTCCACAGCAGAATGGAGTTGCAGAAAGAAGAAATCGCACTCTCTTAGAAATAATTAGGTCTATGCTGAGTTACTCAACTCTGTCTACGTCCTTCTGGGGATATGCTATTCAAATGGCAAACGACATTTTAAATGTTGTTCCATCTAAAGCAGTCCCTAAGACACCCGTCGAACTATGGAATGGTCGCACACCTAGTTTGCGCCATTATAGGATTTGGGGGTGCCCTGCTCACGTCTTAAGAAAGAAAGAAAGCAAGCTGGAATCGCGAACTGAGGTTTGCATGTTTGTCGGAAATTCTAAAGAGACTAGGGGTGGACTATTCTATAGTCACAAGGATAACAAAGTGTTTGTTTCTCCAAATGCTACTTTCCTTGAAGACAACTATATGAAAGACAACAAACCGAAAAGTGAAATTGTATTAGAGGAAATGCTCACAGATACTGTTCCTTCAAATGTACCATCTTCTTTTACTCAAGAAGAGGAACATCCCACTCCCTCAGTTGTAGCAACTGTGAAAACTACTACTAAAGCTCCTGTTCAGAAAGTCACCGCTCCTCGTCGTAGTGGGAGGGTTTCAACGAAACCATCTCGTTATGGCTTGGATGGTGAAATCAATATGGTCGTTGGTGACGGTATTGATGACGACCCATTGACCTATAAACAGGCAATGGCAAGTCCGCAACGGAAGCGATGGTCAGCCGGTATGGATTCAGAAATGGATTCCATGAAGAAGAACAAAGTCTGGGAATATGTAGAACCACCTGAAGATTTTCGTCCAATTGGATGTAAATGGATCTACAAGAAGAAAAGAGGTGCTGGAGGTGAAGTCGAAACTTTCAAAGCTAGACTGGTCGCCAAGGGTTATACCCAAAGAGAAGGTGTGGACTATGAGGAAACTTTTAGTCCTGTTGCCATGCTCAAATCCATCCGAATTCTTCTTTCCATAGCTGCCGCTTTAGATTATGAAATCTGGCAAATGGATGTCAAGACAGCCTTTCTTAATGGGCTTCTTGAAGAAACCATCTATATGGAGCAACCAGAAGGTTATGTTCTTCCTGGGCAGGAGAATAAAGTTTGCAAATTAAATAGGTCCATATATGGGCTTAAGCAAGCTTCTCGCTCATGGAACAAAAGGTTTGATGAGATCATCAAGACCTACGGCTTTCATCAGAATGAAGATGAACCTTGTGTTTACCAACTCAAGGAAAACCAAGTAGTAGTATTCCTGGTCCTTTATGTTGATGACATTTTGATCATTGGAAACAATGTCAAGAAAATGACTCACATCAAGGAATGGCTTGACACTCAATTCGACATGAAAGACTTGGGTGAGGCAGCCTATGTTCTTGGTATTCAGATTGTCAGAAATCGGAAGAACAGATCCCTTGCTCTCTCTCAAATAGCTTACATTGACAAAGTTCTTGAGATATTTTCCATGACCAATACCAAAGGGGCAAACATGCCCTCTAGACATGGTATCCGTCTATCTAAGGAATAGTGTCCTACTGATCCTCAAGAGATAGAAGACATGGCGAAAATTCCTTATGCTTCTGCAGTTGGGAGTCTGATGTATGCTATGCTATGCACTAGACCTGACATCTGCTATGCAGTTGGAATCGTGAGCAGGTATCAGTCAAATCCAGGAAGGGTACATTGGAACGCGGTTAAGTATATTTTGAAATACTTAAAGAGTACACGAGATTATGTATTAGTCTACAAGGGTGGTGCTTTGAATCCCTTAGGCTATACAGACTCAGATTTGGAGGGATGTCTTGAAGACAGGAAATCTACATTTGGGATGGTGTTTACTCTTGGGGGTGGAGCAGTGGTTTGGAGAAGTGCTAAACAAACTGCGATTTCGGATTCTACCATGGAGGCAAAATACATAGCTGCGCCGAAGTGCCTAAAGAGGTTGTCTCGGCTTAGGAAGTTCTTCACCAGTCTTGGTGTAGTTCCTGGAATGGAAAGGCCTCTAGTCCTGCTTTGTGATAACACTGGAGCTATAGCCAACAGTAAGGAACCTCGGAGCCACAAGAGAAGTAAGCACATAGAAAGAAAGTATCATATTATCAGAGAATATGTGGCAAGAGGGGATGTACTGGTAGAGAAAGTGGATACGCAGGATAACTTGGCTGATCCATTCACCAAAGTCTTGGCAGTAACTTCATTCGAAAAGCACCGTCAGAATTTAGGATTAATTGAAATGTACTGATTTGTTTTATATTAGTGCAAGTGGGAGTTTGTTGGGTTTTATGCCCTAAATAAAACTCTGTGTCAATGTAATCCAGATTATTCTATATCAATAAAGTAACATAAGTAATTTTTCATTCACTTGTGTATGTTTTGGTTCACTTAATCAATTGCTTGTCTATTTGATTTATAAATTCATCCAAACCCCTTTCACATACTTGAACATGTTTATTGTGTTGTCAACACAGTGGAAAATAAACATGACTATGTGAATAAAGTATTCCTAGATTTATCAGAACAATGGGTTTCACTGATATGACAATCTACAACAGAGTTTACTTACATTTGGAGAAATGTTATATTCTTTCCAGAACATAGGTTAAAGTAAAGCTCAGGTTGGATGCATGGAGTATGCATTGGAATGGACCGATATTGAACTTTGAATTAGATTTTGAAACTTACCGTAAACATCTATTCAATTCAATATCAGAAGTTGATCCTAGATCACATGATCTAAATCCTGATATGGTTAGGCTTAATTTCAAGAGTGTTATTCGTGTTCTTTGATTTGTTAGTTAAGCCTAAAACTTTAGTCTGGGCAATACATACATTTTGGGAACACGGTAGTGCGATTGAGTGGGAGCGCTAACATAAATATGGAGTCTATAGCTTCTATCTGGTGAATAGTAAGCAAAGGAAGATTTCCTTCGAGCTTAACCAAACGAGATAAATGATTGAGTACTCATTTCACTTAGTTGAAATATCATTTATACAGGGTTAAGTGTTTTAAGGATAAAATACATTGTAGGGTGTTACGGTAATCTAAGTCCCTTTACAGTGTAGATCATCCATATAGAGGATCATTGATCACATTAGGATTATAACAATGGATAACTAATAATGTGTCTATATGGTGGAACATATAGAGCATTCTATATACTGAGAGTGCAATTCTGAGTTCTATGTGTGGATTCAACGAAGAATTAATAAGTCAGTGAATTTAAGTGGTAAATTCGAGATCTGCTTATTGGAAGCTCGGATATATAGACCCATGGTCCCCTCACTAGTTGAGATGATATTACTTGTAGGACTCATTTAATTGATTTTAATTAATCAATTAAAAATTCTCAAGATAGACTTGTCAGTTTGAGAATTTAGCACTCATTAAGGGCAAAACAGTAAATAGAGATTTTGAAGGGCATATTTATTAATTAGGAAACTTTAATTAGTTTCATTATTAATAAAATAAATGATAATATATTATTTGATAATTATTTTTAATTATTAAGTAATTAGATTTATCATTAATATGGTTGAACAATGGAATTGGCAATATTTCACAAAAAGGGAAACTATCAAGTGTAGGAAAAGGAAAGTTGGAAAAGAGGCAAGCCTTGTTTCCACATTGCCTAGGCCGGCCCCTTTACCTTCCTTTTCCCCTTGATTTTCTCAGTTCAAAATGTCAATCATAGCCCTTGGTGGTCTTCTATAAATAGAAGGCAAAGGCTTCAGATTTTAACATCTATGTACAAGCTTTTCACAGCATTATTCTGAAAGAATTTTCTCTCAGAAAATTCTCTCTGAGCCGCCACCCTCTCTCTCTCTATACCTTCACTGTTTCGAAATGTATGAGTGCTAGAGTAGTGCCCACACACATCAAGTAATACCTCAATCATAGTGAGGAAGGCTGTGTAGATTTCAGAGACAACAAAGAAGGACTTTCGGGCTCAGATCTTGATTATACTCTGCTACAGAAAGGAATCGAGGGTTAGAGATCTGAGTGGGAGGAGACATATATATTCCGCTGCAATCACTGTAAGATTTCTGATACTCTTATGTGTTTAATTTCACATCGTTTTAGAAGTTCATATTTAGGTTGTTAAATCAACATACTTGTGAGTAGATCTAAGTTCCTGGTAAAATAACTTCCAACAAATAGATCTTATAAATAATTTGTAATAGGTAAATTACGTACTTCTTTAATCTGTGTAAACCTAATAACATGATAGGGCCCATCCAAATCATTTGACTTGTGTGAGCCTATATGTTTGCTATTGGGCTTAGATACATATAGGAAGCCCATTTAAGTTTTATTAAGTAAATGGACTAGGTTGTTAAAATAAAATTTGACATAAGTAATTTTATTTAGGCCCAATTAGATTTTGGCTTATTCAATGAATAACAATTATTTATTTAAAGGTTAAATTCCTCTCTTTTGGGCATTGTGTGAGAGTTGGGGGCCAATAGAAGTGGGTACGACATACTGAACCCAGCTCCTCCTCACATGAACTACCCCAATTGTGAAGGCCCATTTGCCTTATTTAAATAATTGTATTAAGTTAATTATATTAGTCTAACCTAATTAAAATTGAATTAGAAACATAATTATCTTTTAGAATATACGAAATTTATTTTTCATTTTAATATTTTAAAGTTAATTTTAGAAAAACACTTAGTTAATGATATATATTCTAGATAGTTATTTCTATACTAGTTATTATTTCTAATATTATATAGGAAAATATATCATTGATTGTGAAATTAATTGTTTAATAATTAATTTTGGTACAATCTAAGTTTAGTATATTTTCCTAGTATTAAACTAGAATTAATAATTAAGTTTCCTCTATACTTAATTATTTATTTCTTGAATTTAATACATTTAGTTAAATTGAAAATTTCAATATCTAAGTTGATTTTCATCATGATACTTAAATATTGTTATTTTCATGTTATTTAATTAAAATTGGAAATTATTTTAAGTTTAGAATTTTAATTCAGAATAACTTAAGTTTGAATAATTTTCAAAATATATTTTATTTTATTTTATTAATCTTTTTCCCACAATTTCGAAATTGCATTTCTTTAATGTAGAAATTTCGAATGTTATTTGAAAAATAGATTAAAGTTATAATTTTTTTTTTAATTTTGGACCAACTTAAATCAATGATTTTTTCATTTAATGATTACTTAAAATAAATGAACTAAAATATATTATAATTAGAAATTGAATTAATTAGTTAATGAAAGTCTAGATAGTTATTACCTGTTTTACTTGAAGTTTTTTTCTAGTGTATTTAATTAAATAGAAAATTAATATTTAAGTTGATTCTTGATCATGACACTTAAATATTTGAAATTTTTATTTAATATTTAATTAAATAGGAAAATTATATTTTTTTTGTTGTAAATTAATTTTATTAATTAATTTTGGGCCAACATAAAATTAGAATAATTTTTTCAGGATTTATTTTTATTTTATTTTATAGCATTTTCGAAAGCAGTATTCTTATACACTTCTTATTTCGAAATGCAATATATATTTATAGAAAATTAAATTTGAGTTGTAAATTAATTTAAATTAATTTTGAAACAACTTAAATTGAATAATTTTCTAAATATTTATTGGAAATTATTACTAAGATGGAAATAATTCACGTTATTTTCATATCCATCTAAGTATAATTTATAAATATTAAATTAAAATTTATATTTAAAATTTTTTATTCTAAATTGGAAATTTTAATTAAATAAATATATATTTAAAATAAATTGATTAAAATAAATATTAGAAGAAAATACAACTTTCATTAAATAATGAGCTTTATTATTATTAGGACATTCGATCTCCATTGTTGGTTTTACATAGCTATTGTTTTAGTGAGTAATCCTCCGTAATGGAGGAACGTTCATTAGCAAGTAAGCACCGTTTAATCTGGAAAGATAAGTATTTTTGTAAGTTTTTTGACATATTTAATTGACAGAAATATCTTATTATTTCCTATTAGTTTCGGCTGGTATGTGTTTAATATGGTTTCCTATTTTGTGTATTCAAACTTGGAAAGAAAGTTGTCTAGCTTTCCTATTTTTGGAAAAAAAGGTAAAAATGGTAAGTTTGGTTAACCATTTCTTTTTTTATCTAACCAGCTGTATAATCTTATTCTGTGTTGAGTTTCCCATTTTCTCAGATCAGATTTCTTGAAGAGAAAACCGGAGCTAAACTTTCCTTTTCTATAAAAGGAAAGTTGTAGTTACTGCCCACGATTTTGTAGGTACAGAAACGGAAATTCCTAGACTGATTGAAGAATTATTTTAGGGAAGTTTCTAGTGGGCTGAGGTCTTGTTCAGACCGAATGTAAGCTGTCAATAAGATGTATATTCATTATAAATACATCTTATAGCAGCTAGGTTTTGTATCTCTTTCATTCACTTTCAAATCTTTAGGAAAGAGTGTCTTTGTTGTAGAGAAGAGTTGTTCTACTCTTACTCTGTTTATTTGTTGTTTGTATTGTCTTGAGTCTGTATTCAAGTCTACAACGAAGAAGAACATCAGTGCACCTTCGGGAGAAGGGTTTTACAAGCTTTCGGGAGATTGCTTTTGAAGTCTTGCATCGGGATGATACAAGCACACAACCTTCGGGAGATGGTTGTATAGGCTTTCGAGAGATAGCCTTTAAGCCTTGAATCAGGAGGATTCAAGCACTCTTCAAGGTGATCGAAGGGAGTTCGAGTTCTTAGAGTTTTATCAAGATTCGGTTAGTAGGTGGAATACATCAAGCTTGCGGAATACAATAAGAGGGAGTCTATTTATGCATAAGTCAATTACTTTGTATTTTTGATACCGATCTAATGAATCTTATCTCTGGGCGTGGCCGCGTGGACTAGTAACAATCTGAAAGGATTGTTGAAACCACGTACAAAAATCTTGTGTGTTTTTACTTTTATGCACTGTTTGTTTTTAAGGTTTCTCCGGAGTTACGAGTTGTATTCGTAACTACGGAAAAATCGTTTTCGATACAGTTTCATTATTCCGCATTTAATTAATCACTTAATTAAATAATTAAACTGGGAATATTAAAATACGAAATTTCAATATATATACATATTAATCATCGTGATGATGCTATATATTATAATTGGCCACCTAATTGCTACCTCACTCACATTATTCTTTACATCTTATATCATAACTTAATTTGTATTAATAGGGGAAATATATATGTTTCCTTTTAATTAAGAATGTAGCAAATTGTGACTATGAAATACTTCTATAAAATCTATATTTCTTTCTATTTTAATTGAAGTGTTATGTTTGAATAATAATAATTTTTCTTTATGATTTTTATTATTGTTTCAACTCTTTCAACACATAAAAAGTTACTAAGGAAAATTTCACAGAAAAAGTTATATCATAAGCAGCCAACTTGAAGAACTATTGATGGAGAAGTGTTTGAAGAATTTACACCATAATATACAACCATCATCAAATATTGTACAATAGCCTAGAATTTTCACTTCAATACAACTTTCCTTTTAGCATTATAGCTTGGTAGTGTTATCTTATGTTTGATTATGCACTATTTGGACTAAACATGGTGAGGACTAAGAGTGTTGTAGCCTCAAGGCCTCTTTACATTGAGCATTAATATGTCTTACTTTTTCAGGAACTACTATGTCATCTTTACTTTGACTTGGAGTTCAGTTTGAGAGAGAGTGCAAAAAAAGATGTTATTTTATTTTTATCACTGTTAGGATTCCATGTTTTGCTCTCCAAGCTAGAATGCGCATATTATAATCCAAGACATGTAATGTTCTCTTTTGCCTTTTGTACCCATCCTTCTTTTTTGTTTTCTCTATAAGATCTATTTGCTTCATGCTATCTAATTTTATTAATAATATAAGTCTTTATTGGAATGAGAATCGTCTTCATGTATTTCAATTCATAGAAATAATTAGCCCTTCTTTATAGTTTTATAACTTTTAGTTTTTTATTTTTTGATAAATTGTGCTACTTTTATCTTTTCTACAAGCATTTTGTACTCTTGTTAGTTGTTAGTCCAAGAAACAATTTACTTTCTATTATTCCCTGTGAAAAAAACCTTATGTTTTTTAGTAATATTGGTGGCATAATTATTAAAAATTTATCATATATGTGATTAATTATTACAAAAATAAATGTTGATAGTTATTAATAAAGGGAAATTTGATTTTCTATACTTAAAAAACTTAATTTTTTTTTTAAACCAATACATTTTACACTACAAAAAATATGACTATTTTTTCAAAACCCCAAAAATATTCCCCTCATAACTCAAACCCTTTCTCTCTCCTCCCTCAAACTCTCTGCATCTATCTCTCTCACACTCTTGGCATCTCTTCGACCGCACCACCAGCCCCCTCTCTCGGACCACCACAGCTCACCTCCGACCACCTCTGACCCAGCCCCCCTCTCTCGGACTTCACCCCACTCTCTCTCTTCCTCTCTCTGAAATCAAATGAAAAAAAAAGGCCCAGGTCCAATGGTCGGACCATGGGGTCCAATGGGTCTGATTTTTTTTTTTATTATTATTAGAGATTTACATACATAATAAGTGAGATTTTAATTTAATATATAACAGCAAAGGATGAAGAAGGAGCTTCATAAACAAGGAAAAACCATTCACTACAAGAAATGTCACTTTTGTCAACACATTTTTGTGCTGGCAAAAGTTGGTATTGCGCTAGCAAAATAGAATTTACCCATGATGTGTTGGCAAAAGGGAGTTGACAAATTCATGTTGGTATTAGAACTTTTGCCAGCATAAAATGAAAAGCGCTGGCAAAAAAGACTTTTCCCAGCACGTAAATGTGCTGGTAAAAGTTAGATTTTAGCCACTGCAAATGTACGCTGGTAAAACTTTAATCTTTTTGCCAGCGCAGTTTGCGAAATGCGCTGGTAAAAGTTACTTTTACCAGCGCAGTAACGAACTGTGCTGGTAAAAGTGACATTTCTTGTAGTGATTGATGAGATTACTGATCAAGTTCTTAATCGAATCTCCATACATCCTAGAGTTGTTCCTGCTATTAAGGCTAAGGCTGCCCATGCTCTTGGGTACATATATATATAAATAAAACATTACTTTTGTTTCTTTTATTTTCCATGAATACCTTTTGTTCCTTATTATACATAATATTTCTGTAATATTATACAAATTTAATCTCCACCGAAAGAATATTGAAACATTTAATTTGGGGTGAGAGAATACTTTTCAGAGATCAACACCAATTCAAAATGTATGTAGATGAACAAGGAACACCAATTCATGAATGGACTGATGGTGAGGAATTTGAGAAGGTTCTCCTCAAACTTATTGACACTGGTTTAGTCTTCACACCAGCTTCCAAAATGGAGTTGCAGACTGATGCTTATTGGGCAGAGTGTCATGATGATAAGAAGTCCACATCTGGATACTGTATTTTCCTTGTAGGTAACTTGGTCAGTTGGTGCTCCTAGAAACAAACATTGGTTGCCCGATCAAGCACTGAATCTGAATATAGGGCCCTTGCTCTGGCCACCTTTGAACTGGTTTGGATTCAATCTCTGTTCATTGAGCTCAGCATACCAATTCTTCAGTGTCCAATCTTGTGGTGTGATAATTTGGGAGCTGATTCTTTGGCTTCCAATCCAATATTTCATGCAAGAACCAAGCATATTGACATAGATCTTTATTTTTTTCGATATAAAGTTCTTTCCAACCAACTGGATGTAAGATATCTGGACTCTATGAATCAAATAGCTGATATATTTACTTGTATCTTCATTCCACTTCCTCAAAGACAAGTTAGCACGTGGTCTAGACCAGTACAACTGGAGGGGATGATAGAGTAACAGAAATAGACTGTTACAAAAATTAGTTATTAAAGTTGTTATTTTTTAGTTTACTAAAGTAACAAACTTTTAATAGTACTTGTTTATTTATAAATAAAAGCTTGGCCAATCAGTTTTTAATTGAGCAAAATGAGAGAGAGAGAGAGAGAGAGAGAGAGAGAGAGAGAGAGAGAGATGGAGATGGAGAACATCAGTTTGCTAATAATTAATCAGTTTGCTAATAATTAATGTAATTAAGTTAAGTCCATGGCCAATTAAAAAGGAATTTTTACAAAAAAAATACTGGATTTTATACAAAAATTTATAATTTTACTGTCACACGATTTTTTTACAAAAATACTATCTTTTTATAAAATAACCGTAAAACAATAAAATAGAACAATTAAAACAACAGTAGACCAATTATAAAACAACCGTAAAAACTTAACACCATACACAGTCCAAAATTTACAGTTTTACACAGTATTTTTAAAAATAATTCCAACTCACAGTAAAAAAAAATAAAAAAGTTAAAAATTTAAGTATGCATGTAAAAACTCCAATTAAAAATGACAAAAAAATAATAATTGTTATAAAATAATATAAAATAATATAAAGTAGATGAGAAGAAAGAAGAAGAAGATGAAGAGAGAAAGAGAAAGTGAATGAGAATTTCTGAGTTATTTATTCCAATGGGGTGAACCCCTATTTATACAAATACAAGAGTTAGATATTAAGAAACTAAGAAAAAGGGAAACTAAGGAAAAGAGAAATATTGATTACGATTCATGGTAATAAATAAAAGATTTGGACATCCACCTAATTATTAATATTTATAACACTCCCCCTTGGATGTCCATAATAACTGCCTTATTAAAAATCTTGCTAAAAACTTGATCAAAGGAAAAAGAGTATAGTGTAAACTAACTCCCCCTCATTTAGGCATTTGTGGAGATCTTCTAATCGACGAATTTCGATCTTGTCTGTCATCTTCTCAAATGTTGATGTTGGTAATAACTTTGTGAATAAGTTTGTAAGTTGACACTTGATTGAATATGTTGAACACCAATATGCATTTTCTTGAAGCGTATAAAGAAGAATTTCGTGAAATGTGTTCTAACTCTATCTCCTTCAATGTACCTCCTTTTAGTTGAACGATGCAAGCAGTATTATCCATAGAGAATTGCTTGGGTTGATACTTCTTTATTGAGTGCAATCCATATGTTTCCCGAATATGCTATGTCAATGATCTCACTCACACACATTCTCTACTTGCTTCATAAAATGCAAGTATGTTAACATGATTTATAGTTGCCTCGTTAAAAACCTTGCCAGAAAAACCCAGTGGGACAAAATCTGAGCTAGGGAAAAGAGTACAATATATATTTCATATTCATAATTATTTGCAAGTTGCCTCGTTAAAAACCTTGTCAGGAAAACCCATTGGGACAAAACCTGAACTAAGGGAAAAAGAGTGCAACATGAATATGTCTCCCCCTCATGCACATATGATCCATAATTCTTTTGGTGATAATATATCTCATAAGATTATTGTTATCACTTTTAAAATATCACCATATATAATCTTTGATCATATATTTTCTATAACTCTTCCAGAGTATGTATGGACTTCTAAATTATAGATGAGGGGTTCGTGGAACATTAGTCTTTATCCAACTAATTGTATCATTCATGTGTGTACACAACTTTGTTCATAAGAAAATTTAAAATTTCAAGTAGATATGAACATAACACATTAATGGTACTATAAATTTTCATTTGTGACAATGATGATACTCCAAGACCATATATTTATTCCATCTTGTTTTATGATCTTAATTTCCATATCAAATGATCATATATCTATAATTCTTGATACATATGAAGTACTTCAGGACTTCAATACTAATGAACAAACTTTATACATTAATATTTCTCGAAATACAAAAGAAATAAAAGTTTGTTCTTCAATTAATCAAAAACTCTTCAAGAGTCTATCACAACGTATAATTTACGTATTTATATTGCATAGACAACCATAGGTATTTTTCAAATAATAATTTACTTACATGTCTTTATTTCATACAAAGATCTTTGTCATATAGTGCGCGCGACTTTGAATTTATATTACTTAATTAAGACATGTATTAAATTCTTCTAGAATTTTTAGATAAGGCTTATTTCAAATTCTCACTATATTAGGAGCTCCAAATAAATAACCTTTTGTTGCAATATTTATGTGACGCTTATAAATCCTCATAAAATATATTCCAGGCTATAATCAAATCATGATTATATTTTCTCAATATTTAAGCCTTACTTCAATCAATCTCATGTCTATGCAAACTTTGTACAACAATTCATTATGTACAAATACATATATGCAAATTTCTCATTAGAAATATTTATTTGCACACTCTACAGGTCTTACTTCACTTTATGTGAGTAAATTTGCCTGGATTGCGTCATAATATTTTGGCCAAAAATCAAAATGTATGTCGATGATTCTCGACAAATCTAATACCATGATCCTTGCTATCTCATGTTAGTTTATTGCATACGCAAACATTCAATATTTATTGTCGACAAAAATTTCGATAAATGATAATTTCCTCCCATATTGACATAACTTATAGAGATCTCTTTAAATTACATATTTTTCAAATATGTTTATCATTTATAGGTACCTATATAGAATCACTTCAGGGATTCAATTATGATCAAATGTTTTATGTCTAACTTCTCTTGGGAGTCTTTTCGAGTACCGTTTTCATCACGGTTATCATTTTAATACTTTATAACATTAAGGTATCTCCATGAGTACCTCTAGATTTAACAACTTCAAGGCAAATCAAATGAACATTTATTAATAATTTCTACATTGTTCATTTACGCTTCAGGCGTTTTCAACTCATTCTATCTCAACTTTAAATAATATTGATTTGCAGTTGGTATATATCATTTTGAACTATATTGTTCTTATATACTTTGTGCAAGGATCATTTTTCAAAAATTATCATCGATCCCAACTGCTTCTCTCCCCCTGATCGAGAGAATTTTTAAAAATTGTGATATTTAATAATATTAATATACCTGTAGGGATTTCAGTATATCACAATGAATCAATATTTGTTTAAACTCATATATACTATATGACATTGAACTTCAGGTTCAATAAACTTCAGTTTCAAGTTCAATCCTTATGAACTTAATTCATTTCTAAGAATGAGTCATACGTGTATATTTAGAAATACATAAATTTACACATTTTGTAAATACATGATTATATAATCTTATCACATCGATAAGAAACTATACAATAAAAATCTAACAATAGCTCAAGATTGTTAAGGAAATATAATTTAAATATTTTCTATGTGCAAATATATGCACATTCTTCTTTTGAGCCTTATAAATTAACAATGAGAAGAATCTTCTGGTTCTTCAACAAAATTTAGTCAAATTTTTTGACAATTTATTGCATATGATTGATCATGTCAAAATAATTCAATTCATGAACTTCAGGTTCACTATAATTTGTATTTCAATGAAACTTTCAAAATGTAATGTAAAATCACTACAACATAATCATTAGAAGTTTCATTTTTATATACACGAATAATATAATTATATTATTCTCCAAAACATATACACTCTTCAGGAATCACTATCATCAATTCAATGATGTGTATAATTTAAAAGATAGATGACAACTTTATCATGTTATTGTAATGGTCAAATAGATATAACCATAACATATCATTCATTTTTCCTGATATCTTTTTAACAAGTCGTCTAATTTATTAATAGACTATTCATCAGTCTAATTATCATGACTTGATATATTATATATTTAAATGTACAACAAGTACATATAATAAGTTATTTATTATCACTTTCATAACTAGATAAAAGTTACACATCTAGGTACATACAAAGACATTTTACTACTCAAAGTAGCAATTGCATGTAAGACTTCTTCAGGAAGCTTTTCAACTAATCATTTTGTGATTCTTTATCACTTTGATTATATTGGATCACTAACAAATATTAGTAAATTATATAACCACTTTTGGGAATATGCAAACTGAATTATATAGTAACTATATATATATACATATCTTGTGCCAACAATAGTTTGAAACTATTGATTTCAAGAAATAATAAAAATATGTATATATTAATTTGCTTCTGGCATTACCAATATATGTGAAATCTATATTCTTTGAAATAGAATTTCATGCCTGTTGACCGAGATTTTCGGCAACTATTAAAATATGATTATAATATTGAGCTGTAAGAAAGCGAGATAAGGATTTTTACGTGGTTGGGGCGTTAATGAGCCTTAGTCCACGAGTCTTTGTTATTGATGGATGTATTTAATACAGATTCCACACTTGAGGGAATGTTACCCTTATAAATACAGAGAATGTTCTTGGTGAGTATTTACTCTTCTTGCTCATATGCAACCCAAGATTCTCGATCCCATTAAATGAGCTTTGAGGGGGTATTTATAGTGTTTTGGTGGGGTAATCCCTAGGATTGTTCTTACAAACGTATCTGTAAGTATCCATAAAGTTGGGTATTCCGAATGAATATACCATGGGTAATGCATGGTCAAATCCCTAGGTGCTGTAGGGTTTTTATGAGGAATGTCCTTTTTTCCTTGTGATTGATGTGACTCTTCGCAGAGTAGCCGTCGCTAGACTTAAATGATCATTACTGTGGCGCTGCTGGTTGGAGGTTGTGCCGTCAGACTTTATTGCGTGTTGCAGTCCCAACACGCTTCCTCCCATGCAACATTTAATGCGACTTGATTGCTCAGGAGAAGCCTGACACTTCGCGGAGAGGCTTTATGCTATGCGAGCTTCCGGGAGCACCTTGTACTCCAGGTGCCTCCTCCGGGACTTATGCCCAGGGTGCTTCCTTCTGGCATTCAAAGACTTAACAAATATTTACAAGTTATCTGATCCACGTGTCCCTGCTTGATTGGTCCACGTATATTGGGCGAAATCAGGGGCAACATTTACCCCCCAAGCCTTGTTTACTTGAAAAATAAACCAAGGCTTGCTTAGGTGCCTCCGGTCGACTCCTCGGTTCCCTGGCTCAAGCTCAGAGCGCGTGGGCATATTTAATGATGACATTTAATGCAGCGATTCGCTTTTCGCAGAGGTGTCTCCGGCCGACTCCTCGGTTTCCCGGCACGAGCTTGGGGCGCGTGAGGGTGCATCTGATGATGGCATTAAATGCAGCGATTCGCTTTTTTGCAGAGGTCGATTCGTTTCACGCCCCTTGATTGATGCGGCGCATTAATGGTGTCAGACGGATACTCAAACGTTTCCACCGCCTTTATGGCAACTCAATCTGACCCGTTGATCTTTGGGTATTTGAATCGTGCATTTCCCCCACCGTACGATTGGTAGGTGGTGACGCCTGTTCCTCATGCATTTTTGCCTATAGAAGCCACCATCTTTCCTTCATTTCGGTTACTTTCCATTCCTTGCCATTTTTGCTCGAATTTCCCAGAGAGAAAATTCTTCAAAAACAGCACGAACCTTCTGAACACTTTGCCATTTTTTCCCAGTTTTTCCTTGCTTGCTGTTATCAGTCCTTCTCGTCTTTACTCGACTAAACTCAGGACCCCCAGTTTAACACTTCACTGTAAGTTTCTTGCATCCATTGGTGATGACATGCTTTTACTTGCTTTGTTTGTTTTTTCTGGGTTCGCATTTTGAGATTTCTGGGCATGCAAGTGTTTAGGTTCTTCATGTATTCTGTTTTGTGTTCTGCTTTAGTTGTAGGATCGCCATTATTATGCCTCTGTTATTATCGTGCATTTTCGTTGAAGAGAACCATATGTTCTTCGTTCAACGGTTGCTTAGGGCATAGAATGGGGTCTTTTTCTTTCTGTTTCCCTTACTGTGTAAAACAACCTTCTGCGATTTTACTGCACCCGACACTTGTTTAGGGAATCTTTCTAGGGTTTCCTATGTGACACGTGTCCGGAGGGGGCCTCTTTCCAGCGGTTAGGGGACCCCCATTCCCTTTTTCTTGACTTAGGGTTTGGTATGTGACCTAACTGCTGGGATTTTCTCTTTCTTTTTTGTTTTTCACAGAATAGAGAATGTCTGCCTTTGGTTCGAAGTCTTCGAAGAAGAGCGGGAAACGCATGGCCACTCTGGAGGAGGTTTCCCTGGGACCCGTTGCCCAGGAGGGGTATAAGTCCCGAGCAACCGGGTGGGAAGCGGCTGAGCTTCATTCCACCTTAACCTGTCCTCATCAACTAGAGAATATTATGGACGTTGCCGGGATCAAACCTTCCACTTCGGGGACCTATCACCGGCCACCTCGCGACTCGGAGACGCCTAACCACAATTACGGCGGCTTCGGAGCCTGGAGCCAGACACACCTGATGGCCGGTGCCATGCTCCCACTTCAGGACTATTTTGTTAATTTCCTTGTTTTTGTCGGCCTTGCGCCATACCAACTCATTCCTCAAGCTTATCGCCTGCTTTCAGGCTTATTTATTTTTTATGCCGCCCGCGGATGGGGATCTCCCCGCCGGCGAAAATTTTGTATTTTTATGAACTTGTATCCGTCCCCAAGAAAGGGGACAAACTTAAGGACGGTTTCTATGGGTTCCGGATCCATCCCGCTAACGAGGGGGTGGTTCCGTATAATAGGCAGACTCACGTCAAGGAGTATCGCCATCGCTTTTTCTTTTCCTCCGGGTTCAGGGCAGTGGATCACCCGGAGCTCCTTACTGAGTGGGTGAGGATCCCGCCCTATCAGCGGACGGCCCCTACTCAGGCCTTCCTCCGGAGGGCCTAAGCCTTTGCCTCCTACGACCGCGCCGATCTCGATGTCGGGGGTTTGGTCACCACGGAAAACTGCAGGAAGGCCAAACTTATCCTTCCGCATCAATCCGTGGAGGACTCTAACCTCTCACGGGTCATCTGTCCCAATGTAAGGGCGCCGGTCGCGGAGAAGGCCTTCCGGGATGAGCTTATCGCCACGGCAGAGAAAAAAATACCAAGACTATCTCTACCGGAAGGCCCAGGAGAAGGCATACTCTCAGGCCCAGGCTGCCTCTGGGAGGGGACTTCGCGTGGGGAGCCCGGTGGTGCGAAGGAGCCAGGCGATCGCCGGGAAGTCCGAGGCTAAATTTTTTGACAAGATTCTTCAAGAAGAGATTGGGGATCGTCCTGCTAGGAGACCCCTTCGTATTGAAGATTCTTCGGAGAGGAAAACCCCCCGGCCACAGCCTTCGGTCCCAGAGCCAAACTCGGGGGCTCCTGGTGCTAGCACCTCCGGTGCCGGCGGTAAGTCTCCTTTGATAATTCGTTATGTTCCTTCCGTTGGTGAATACGCCAGTCATAGGCCTGTAGGGTTCGACGAGCGTCTTCATAGGTTTAGGATGCCATCGACCCGGTGGGGGGATCGTTTGAAGGAATTTTATTTTTCAAACTTAGGAGATTTTCTAGGTCGGTCCCGGATGGGCTCTTGCCCTCCGGAACCTATTCCCTTAGGTCCTTCAGCTTACATTACGTCCAGCTGGTTCCGGCCTTCGGACAGCTATCTCGGAGATGATGCTGCCAGCATTAAAGTTCAGGACTTTGCTAGGGCCGAATTAGGAAGTTTGGGTAGGAGTAGCTTATTTGTTGTATCTTGTATAAGTGGTTCCTCACGGATATCTAACACTTGCTTATTTTTGTGAAACAGGTGTCTCCATGGATGCCATCTTGGAACAACTCGCCGGAGTTCACACTCCCGTGGCTCCTCCGGCCTTTACCTCTTCCCCCATAGCCCCTTCCCTGAAGGTCTCTTCTAGCGCTCCCCCTGACACTATTAATTTAGTGGACGACGAGGAGGTGCTTCCGGGAGAAGGCCAAGGAAAGCAGTGGGACTTCTCTGACGAAGTCGCCGAGGGTGCGGGAGAGCTCCGAGCCCTTCCGGAGGAGGCTGAAGAAGGCGAAGAGGAGCCTGAGGTGGCTTTGATTCGTAAGCGCAAGGGCAAGATGATTGCCCAAGACAAGCCCAAGAAGCCTCGGAGAGCCGACACTCCTGCCCATGGCCTTGACGGCGAGGTTTCCCCCATGGAAGAAAATCCTGCTCCTCCCAACATCGTGCTTACTCCGGTCCCAGGGAATGAGGTGAGGCAAGAGCTTCGGATAGCCAAGCATAACTATGCCATGGACGAGTACTCCCGGGGGTATGCCGAGGTGGAAGCCCTTAGGAGGGTTTTGCGGGTTGAGGTAGAGGCAAGTATCAACAACCCGAAGTACCAGGATCCGTGGGACCTTAACCTGGACCCCCTATCGGACTGGTTCCGTCGCTTCCTTGGGCCAACCTTGGCTCGCTTTGCCGCGGAGATGACCGGCGAGTTCGCTTCTCAGCTTACCCGATGCATGCCTAAGCGGTTCGCCACTTGTGCCTCCCTGAACTCCATCTTCCAGGTCCAGGACCTCAGCCATTCCCTCACCGTGGTAAGTACTTCGCAATTTTGCTTTTCCCTTTATTTTTCTTCTTGGGAAATTTTTCCTTCTTACACTTGTGTTATTGTTCAGCTTGCTGCTGAGGCTGGCCGCCTCTCCAAGAACATCATAAACCATGGCTTCGTTCTGTCCGACTTTGGGGACATGAACGATGTCAGGAAGGTCCTTCAGGACCTCACAGCGGAGAGGCAGATCTACCAGGAGGCTGCCGAGCGCCAGGAGGCGGCTGCCAAGGCCAAGGAGGAGGAGGCCAAACGGAGGGAGGCTCAGGCGGAAGCCATGATCCGGGACGAGGCCCAGCGGAGGGACAGGATGGAGGCCCAACACCAGGAGGAGCTGAGGGCTCAAAGCGAGGCTGCTGATAAGGCCAGGCGAGACCTCCGGGAGGCCAGGGAGGCTTTGGACGAGATGGTTGCCAAGGTGAGATCCTTAGAGGAAACTCACCAGGCGGACATCGAGTCGAAGGCCGCTCTAGCTGCGGAGCTGAAGGAGCTCAGGGACTACAAGGAGCAATCCATCAAGAAGGCAAAAAGAGCCGAGCTCCTTTCTCCTGTTTCCTGTGCCCGGTGTCCGAAGCGCTTCGATGATGGGGTCTACATGGCTTGGTCCACCAACGACCAAAATATCAAGCTTACTTTTTATCCCAAACCCGAGGACATGATTGCCAAATTCCGGGAAAAGAAGAAGAAGCTTGATGCCATGGTAGAGGCATGTATCGGACCTCGCCTTCCTCCGCGCATTGACTGAGCTGCTGTATGATTGACCCAGTATAACCAAGATTCCACCCGCTTCTTTTATTATTCTCCCTTTTTTTTTTCTTTTGTACATATTTGCTGCTGCCTTGGAACAATATATATAGGTAGCAGTTTTTATTCGAAGGGGAGACAATATTTTTTAAGGCCTATCCCCGGGCCATTTATATGTATATGACCTGCCCTTTGGGCCAGGATATTTTATATGTGATTTTTCTTTTGCCACATACTTATGTTTTTTAACCTGTCCTTTGGATCAGGATTTTTATGCTTATGCTTTTTATTTTTGTGCATACTTTTTGACCTGCCCTTTGGGTCAGGATATTTTACTTAGTTTGTTTTTCTGTTTGTCCGTGCGGTATACCCTAGTACCCCCCTGAGTGGCATAGAAACTTTATTTTTAAGGCACTCAGTTTTATTTAACATGTAGAGGAGGTATACATTTGGACGGTACAAACCCTTTGAACAAAGTCTAAGTTTTATTTCGCTACTGGTAATATCTTCTGAGGTGATCGGCATTCCAAGCTCTTGGCACGGTAGTTCCGTCCATTCTTTTCAGTTTGTAAGTGCCGGAACCGATCTCGTCCTCGATCTCATATGGTCCTTCCCAATTTGGCCCAAGTACCCCTACTCCGGGTTCTTGGGTGGCTGGGAAAACCCTTCTTAGGACCATATCCCCAATAGCGAATTTTCTGTTTTTAACCTTAGAGTTAAAATACTTGGTCACCTTCTTTTGGTAAGCAGCCATCCGTATTTGAGACTCATCCCGGAGTTCTTCGACTTGATCCAAAGCTTCTTGAAGCAGTGCCTGATTTGTGGCAGGATCGTAAGTCGTCCTCCTGTGGGATGGGAATAATGTTTCTACCGGGACCATTGCTTCACAACCGTACGCCATTGAAAAAGGCGAGTGACCGGTTGTGGTTCTGGGGGTCGTCCGGTAGGCCCATAATACCCTTGGCAATTCTTCAGGCCAGTTGTTTTTGCAGGCCAGTAGCTTCTTCTTCAAGGTGACCTTTAGGATTTTATTGACCGCTTCCGCCTGGCCGTTTGTTTGAGGCCTGGCGACCGCGGAGAAGCTCTTCACTACTCCGTGTTGGTTGCAGAAGTCAGTAAATTCCTCGCAATCAAATTGCTTTCCATTGTCGGAGACTATTTGGTGAGGCAAGCCGTATCGACACACTATGTTTTTGATAACAAAGTCCAATGCCTTCTTGGCAGTTATTGTCTTCATAGGCTCAGCCTCTGTCCATTTGGTGAAGTAGTCTACTGCTACTATTGCATACTTTACCCCTCCTTTTCCCGTTGGCAGAGACCCGATGAGATCTATTCCCCAGACCGCGAAGGGCCAGGGACTGGTCATCAGGGTGATCTCGTTTGGAGGGGCTCTCGGTATGTTCGCGTACCTTTGGCACGAGTCACACTTTTGGACATAGTCTATACAATCTTTTTTCATTGTTGGCCAGAAGTACCCTTGCCTCAATATTTTCTTTGAGAGACTGGGTCCTCCCGTATGATCTCCACAGAACCCTTCGTGGACCTCTAGCATGATTTGTCTAGCTTCAGGGTCCGATACACACCTTAAATAAGGCATGCTGAGTCCTCTCCGGTAGAGAATTTGGTCCATCATTACATAACGATGAGCCTGATACTGAATCTTTCGAGACAGTGCCCTCTCTTGGGGCAACTCACCTGTTGTTATGTATTTTATGATGGGGACCATCCAGCTGGGTTCTTGCCCAACCGTTAGTGTGGTCTCTTTTATTTTGATGCTTGGTTCTGCCAAGCGTTCTACTGGTACTACCCCCAGCTCTTCGATTTCGCTGTCCGAGGCTAACTTAGCCAGACAGTCCGCATGAGCGTTCTTTTCTCGGGGGATTCTTTCTATTTTATAGTCCGCGAACTCGTGGAGCAGTTCTCGGACTATTGTTACGTACGCGGCCATCCGCTCGCCGCGAGTTTGGTATTCTCCGGATACCTGGTTTACGACCAGTTGAGAGTCACTGTAGACTTCCACTCTTTTGGCTCCTACAGCTTTTGCCAACTTCAGCCCTGCTATCAGGGCTTCATATTCGGCCTCATTGTTTGAAGCTGTGAAGTCAAATCGGAGGGCCGCCTGGAGCCGCAGTCCAGTTGGTGATATCATAGCCACTCCGGCTCCTGATCCGTTCTCGTTAGAAGCTCCGTCTACAAATACCCTCCAGGTGGGGATCGGTGGTACCGGCGTATTTGCTGTTGCCTCGGCTTCGTTGCATTCAGTAATGAAGTCAGCCAAGGCTTGGCCTTTTACGGAAATCCGGGGGACGTAGTGCAAGTCGAATTGACTTAGCTCCATCGCCCACTTGAGGAGTCTTCCGGACGCTTCAGGCTTCTGGAAAACTTGCCGGAGCGGATGATTGGTTAGGATCTTGATCGGATGGGCTTGGAAGTATGGCCTTAACTTCCTTGACGCCATCAGGAGGCAAAATACTAGTTTTTCAATGACCGGGTACCTTGTCTCGGCCCCTATCATGCGCTTACTGACATAGTACACGGGATGCTGAGTTTTCTGTTCCTCCCGGACTAGGGCAGCGCTGACCGCGTGCTCGGAGACGGCCAAGTAAAGAAACAAGTCTTCTCCAAGGACGGGTTTTGATAGGATAGGAGGCTTGGCCATGTGATCTTTTAGCCTTTTGAATGCCTCCTCGCATTCGTCCGACCATTCGAACTTTTGGCATTTCTTCAGCACGTTGAAGAAGGGTATGCATTTGTCCGTGGATCGTGAGATAAAACGGCTCAATGCAGCTACCTTTCCGATCAAGCTCTGCACGTCTTTATGCTTCTTCGGAGATGGCATATCCAGGAGAGCCTGGATTTTTTCCGGGTTTGCTTCAATCCCCCTTTGGCTGACTATGAAACCCAGGAATTTTCCTGATTTGACCCCGAAGGTGCACTTCTTTGGGTTGAGTTTCATACCGTATCTCCGGACAACCTCGAAGCATTCTTCTAGGTCGCTTGCATGGCTGTTGCATGTTTTGGATTTGACGAGCATGTCGTCCACGTACACCTCCATGTTTCGTCCCAGGAGGCCTTTAAACATCCGGTTAACCATTCTTTGATAGGTTGCTCTGGCATTTTTCAGTCCGAAAGGCATGACTAGGTAGCAGTATACCCCCTTATCGGTCCTGAAGCTAGTGCACTCCTGGTCTGCCGTATGCATTTTTATTTGATTGTACCCAGCATAGGCATCCATGAAAAATAACAGTTTAAATCCGGAAGTGGCGTCTACCATTTGGTCGATCCTGGGCAGCGGGAAGCAGTCCTTTGGACAAGCTTTGTTTAGATCAGTGAAGTCTATACAAACTCGCCAAGTCCCGTTCGGCTTGGGCACCAGGACCGGATTGGCCAGCCACTCCGGATAGTACACGTCGCGGATCATGCCGTTGGTCAAAAGTTTATCCACCTCTTTCTCTAGAGCCTCGGCTTTCACCGAGTCGAGCGGGCGTCTCTTTTGCTGTACCGGAGGCATGTCCGAGTGGACATTGAGTACATGGGTGATGACGTGAGGGCTTATGCCGGTCATGTCTTCTTGGCGCCATGCAAAGATGTCGATGGCGCCCTTCAGTGTTTTTATTATTTTGTCCTTTTCCTCCGGGTCCAGGTTCTTCCCTATCCGGAGTACTTTGGTGGAGTCGACGTCGCACACTGGTATTTCTTCGACGTCCTCCATTGGTTCCACGACCCTTTCGGATCCTACACGAGGATCCAACTCATCCTCTTCAGCTTTCTCTATCTCAGGGGACTCCCGGACCATAAGTACGGGTAGGTGGGTGGCAACATTATAACATTGCCTTGCTTCCCCCTGATTTCCCCTCACAGTTCCGACTCCGGCCTCCTGGGTAGGGAATTTTAGGCACAGATGTCGGATCGAAGTGATTGCACCAAAGTCCACTAGGGCCGGCCGGCCGAGGATCGCGTTGTAGGCTGTCGGACAGTCTACCACCACGAAGGTGCAATATTTAAATGTGCTTTGGGGAGTATCCGGGCACAGAGTAACCGGGAGCCTTACTTTTCCCATCGGGATAAGCGTCGTCCCGTTAAACCCCGTGAGCTGCGACCCACTAGGCGAGAGGTCACGGTCGGTCAACCCTATCGCGGTGAAGGCTTCTTTGAAGAGCAGGTTCACGGAACTCCCATTGTCAATTAAGACTCTGGCCACCACTTTATTCGCGATGGGGGTCTCTATGACCAACGGGTCGTGATGAGGGAAACGCACCGTCTTGGCGTCTTCTTCCGTGAACGTGATGGGTTGGTCCATCAGCCGAGGCCTTTGAGCTGGGAGTTGAGTAACTTCCCATATCTCATTGTGTTTCGCGGCCTCGGCGTATCGTTTTCGCTCCTTGCGAGTGTTCCCTCCGATATGGGGACCTCCGGAGATCATGGCCACCCGCCCGTTAGGCCGGGGCGGTAGCCCGGGAATATGCTGGGCGTCACCTGCGGGAGCAGCTGGAGCCAATACTCCTGCTGTACCCCCTGGTGTTCCCGGAGGCATACCCCCAGCCACCTGTCCCGGATTAAGGTGGGGCAACCTATTCTTGATCCACTCATAGAGGTGGCCCAAACGGATTAGATTTTTGATCTCGTCCTTGAGATTCTTACACTCATTGGTGCTATGACCAATGTCGTTGTGGTACTCGCATCTTTTGCTCGGATCTCTCCGGGAGCTGTCTTTGTACAACGGCTGTGGTCTCCGGTAGTGCGTATTTTGCCTAGTGGCGAAGTACACACGTTCCTGAGAGTCCGATAGCTCCGTGTATTGAGTATATTGGGGGGTGTACCCCTTTTTCTGGCGCTTCTCTCCCGTTCGGGTGCTGCCTTTGGAGGACCTTTTACTCCTCGATCCCTGGGTAGGGCCTGTTAGGCTAGCAGTCGGGGCAGCCTGTGAAGGAGCTTGCCCATTCACCCCGGACGGGTTGCCAAAATGAGAAGATGCTGGCGCCAAAGCTTGGCCCTGGCTATACCCGGGGGTAGCAGAGAACTGTATGCCACTCACCTGCGGAGTTGCAGTCGGGGCAGTACCCGAGGGTGATATTCCGGGCATGTACCCTGCTATCCCGGTGGGATAATAGCCTCCATAGGCCACGATTTGGGCTTCTTCGAGGTTGATATACTTTTGGACTCTTTTCTGGAAGTCGTGGAGGCTAGCAGCCCCTTCTTGCTGCAACTCATTTCAAAAGGGAGTCCCAGTACGGATTCCTGCTTGGAGAAGTGCAAGCTGTTGTCCGTCATCAACCTTCTTGGTCTTCGAGGCTTCCTCTCGGAACCTCTTGATGTAATTCTTCAAGGTCTCAGTGGGCAGTTGCTTGATATTGGTTAAGGCACTAACCTCCAAGTTGACCTTTCTGGCGGCGACAAACTGTCTCCGGAAGTTGGTCTGGAGCTTGTTCCAACAGCCCACGGATCCTGGTTCCAGCTTTTTGAACCATTCCTCCGCGGACCCACTCAGAGTGAGTGGGAAGCACAGACATTTGGCATCATTGCTGACCCGCATGACCGTCATGACACGGTTGAACCGCGACAGGTGGTCACTGGGATCGGAGTTCCCGGTATATGCCGCCATTTCGGGCATCTTGAAGTTTTTAGGGAGCTCCGCCTCCAGGATGTGCTTGGCACACGGCTCTCGATCCTCGGCCGTACGAATCGGAGTCGTCTCCCTTCTGCCTCCGGGAGACTCGAGCAATGTCTTTTCGGAGTATGGCGAGTTCCGCCATAATTCCTTCATTTAACGTACCCGAGGAAACCACGGGCCCGTATCTTTTTTGGTCAAGGTGATCCCGGAGGTCACCTTGATTCCCATTGATTTGATTTCTCAGATCAATGGGAGGACATCTCTGTCCTCTTCTCCCTCTACCCCCTGGTTCCTGGTGCACAGAAACGCTTTTTCGGTCCCCTCGATCCTGAGGGCCAAGACTCCCTTTTTGGGGCTTGCCCCTCTGCGGACCTTTCCCTTTAGGGAAATCTGAGCGGACCCTTCGCGGATCCTGCACCTTTTTCTTTCGCCCAGGGGTAGAAGTAGGGTTTTTTGGCTAATTTCCGTCAGCAGGATATCTTATAGGGCTAGGTTCCCTAGATTTCTGCTGCTGGGAATTAGGCGAAGATGTCGCTGGCTCCCTGTTGAGTCCAGCGGTCATTGCCTTGGGGTGCACGTGAATGCCAGCTGCTTCCATGGCTTTCTGCATGGCTAGCATCACTTCCTGCATTTTCTAGTTTTGCGCTTTCTGAGCTTCGATCTCGGCTTCGTGATCGATAGCTTTTTGTCTGAGAAGCACCAGCTCTGAGTAACTTCCTTCGTCATAGGCATACTCGTCGAGGTTCCCCTCGTAGTCCTTGTCGGGGACTATTTCTTCTTCCTCGGACTCCTCTGCTGCTCTTGAGGCTACATCTTCCTCATTCGGGTCTTGAGCATCTTCCAGAGGGCGAGGCTGACGTGTACTTCTTGTCTCCACCATCTTTGTGAAGCCAAATGCTTGTTGTGTAACAGCTTTCTTCAGCTCTCAATGAAAGCACCAAAATGTTGACCGAGATTTTCGGCAACTATTAAAATATGATTATAATATTGAGCTGTAAGAAAGCGAGATAAGGATTTTTACGTGGTTGGGGCGTTAATGAGCCTTAGTCCACGAGTCTTTGTTATTGATGGATGTATTTAATACAGATTCCACACTTGAGGGAATGTTACCCTTATAAATACAGAGAATGTTCTTGGTGAGTATTTACTCTTCTTGCTCATATGCAACCCAAGATTCTCGATCCCATTAAATGAGCTTTGAGGGGGTATTTATAGTGTTTTGGTGGGGTAATCCCTAGGATTGTTCTTACAAACGTATCTGTAAGTATCCATAAAGTTGGGTATTCCCAATGAATATACCATGGGTAATGCATGGTCAAATCCCTAGGTGCTGTAGGGTTTTTATGAGGAATGTCCTTTTTGCCTTGTGATTGATGTGACTCTTCGCAGAGTAGCCGTCGCTAGACTTAAATGATCATTACTGTGGCGCTGCTGGTTGGAGGTTGTGCCGTCAGACTTTATTGCGTGTTGCAGTCCCAACACGCTTCCTCCCATGCAGCATTTAATGCGACTTGATTGCTCAGGAGAAGCCTGACACTTCGCGGAGAGGCTTTATGCTATGCGAGCTTCCGGGAGCACCTTGTACTCCGGGTGCCTCCTCCGGGACTTATGCCCAGGGTGCTTCCTTGTGGCATTCAAAGACTTAACAAATATTTACAAGTTATCTGATCCACGTGTCCCTGCTTGATTGGTCCACGTATATTGGGCGAAATCAGGGGCAACAATGCCTATTCATTCTCTTTAGGTAATGATATTTAAATATTCTAAATGTACAATAAGTTTGTACAATTCACATTCTATTAAATAATTAAGTATACTTTTATCTTGATTATAAGTGTGTCCGTACTACAGGTACGCGACCACTATTATTCAATTTCACACATGATATATAGATTTCATGCACTTTGATTGTGTGTGGTATCTCATCTTTTGGTTGTTTCCAATTTCTTCTAGAAATATTTGAGTAGCAAACAATGCCATTGATTATTTAAAATCATTACATTCACTTCGGGGAATGACGTTGAACAAGTAGAACATTATTATAAATTTCTTAAAAATTTATTACTTGTTCATATATAAAAAGAAATTACTCAACAATTTCTTTAACAATATTTCAAAGAATATATGAATACAATTTTTGCATAATCTCCAAGATGTATGCAAAATTTGATCTTTAATATATGTCACATGCAATAATTTCCAACATTGCAAGTAATAACAATGTATAGTAACATGACTAATACAAACAATCTTTAAAAGTAGTTGAATTCAATTCGTATCATTCTCTGCAGGGAATGATGAACAATAAATACATGTCTCATGTATTTAAATAACATTAGTCATGCTCACTGTTATTCTTATACTTTGATGTTTCAATGCAATTTTCTTAATATTCTTTTTAGGTATTCAAAACCCACTATAAAATTGCATCAATAATAATCATCTTTTAATGATTCTTTAGTTGTATTCACATAAATACAATCATTTTTTTTGACAAATATAATACATTTACTTCAGGAAATGTTTGTCAAAATCTATATCGATATTAGATTACTTTTCATTGTCCTCAAAGAATACAAGAATATATATATAAATATGTATTCATCTCTTTCATTATATATCCATCAACTATATAATGAATATTACGTTTGCATAATCTTCAGGATATATGCAAGATTTTATTGAGGACGCATAATCATCAGGATATATGCAATATTTTATCGAGGATGCATAATCTTCAGGATATATGCAATATTTTATCGATGATGCATAATCTTCAGGATATATGCAATATTTTATCGATGATGCGTAATCTTTAGGATATATGCAATATTTTATCGATGATACATAATCTTCTGGATATATGTATAATTTATATAGATTTTCTCTATCATATCATAGGCACACATATATTGTAAATATTATGAATGATGAGAACATAATATATATATATATGAAATCAATAATAAATATATAAAAACATATACATACATATATAATATATAGATATATAGATAAAAAGAAAAAGAAACCAAATGATTCTTGAAATTGTTTTAGTCAGAGGAGTATATATATAAATATATATTTAGTGTATTTTGACTTTGAAACAATTCAAAACCTTTAACAAGATACTTACATTGAGACTTGGGCAGAGACTCATGCTTGAAGCTTGGGCAGAGACTCGTGCTTGAAGCTTGGGCAGAGACTCGTGCTGATAACGTGTTATAAAATAATATAAAGTAGATGAGAAGAAAGAAGAAGAAGATGAAGAGAGAAAGAGAAAGTGAATGAGAATTTCTGAGTTATTTATTCCAATGGGGTGAACCCCTATTTATACAAATACAAGAGTGAGATATTAAGAAACTAAGAAAAAGGGAAACTAAGGAAAAGAGGAATGTTGATTACAATTCATGGTAATAAATAAAAGATTTGGACATCCACATAATTATTAATATTTATAACAATAATATATATCATTGTAATTTTGTCATAAAAAAGCTAATTATTTCATATAATTACAAAAAAAACAAAAATCATTTTTTTTTACGTATTCATGTTTTTCACAGTACTAATATTCCTCCTAATATTGCGACTCACATATATATAACCTATTCCTAATTAATATCTAATTATATATTTGCTTTTCCAAATCCCTAATTATCTGTATTCCTAAATAATAGGTAATCCCAACCAAATTAACAATTAATAATAACAATTGGTCAATATATTTATATATATATCTTTTTTATCAACATTTAAAATATATTTATCAGAGTCATGATTATCTAATCTGACGGATTAGGTAATTGGGAACTTCATTTTTGAGAAATCGAAGGGTTCGGTAATTGGGGATTCATGGAGAATAGAGGAGAGGTTAGTTAGGTGATTGAAGAATGAAATATCTGTAAAAAAGAAGTAAAATAAATATTTAGAAACCCTTAATTTATGCGACTGCATTATGTTTAATTTATGCGACTGTATTGTTTTTAAGAGACTTTCACGGACAAATTTTCAGCAACTATTATTCTAGTCGCTTTTATTGAAATGCCTCTAGAAAACGTCGATTCTTGTAGTGCCTATATAACCTAATTAACAGTAATAAGCCTTTTCAACATTTAAAAACCTACGGATCTAGTAAAGCATTGTTATTTTTGTGACCAAGTTTTAGAATTTCATAACCCTTTTCATCATTGATGAGATGAGAAAAGGGTTACGAAATTCTGAAACTTGGTGACAAAAATTGGAGACCTCTACAACCCGACTTCCGAAAAGGCCAACTCGTACTCAAGCTCAAAGTCAAGTTCGAACTCCACAACAACAAGGTACGTACTTTTGATTTGAATATAGAAGTCATACTCTGTTTTTTGTTACTAGATCGGTTTCAATATTAATGGTTTAAATGGGAATAATTAATTAATTGATCTCATCTAATTTATTATGCTTTCTTTTCTAGTGGTTGGTTGGGAATTATCACTTCAAAGAATCATGTTGAGGTTGCAATAATATACAGAGATGGAGTTGATCTGTCATGCATTCACTGGAAGAAATTATATATCCAGCCACTTGTCAAAATATTACTGCTACTATTTTCTTTATTCTTAGCTTGTTTAATTCTACGCCCTTCACTTCCTTATTCCTTCACATACTTATCTTCCTTTTCCAGACACCACAATATATATTATGTTAAAAATCCAACAACAACAACACCCATTTGGATGTCATTGCAAATGAGATCGAGTCTGTTTTCACTGCACCTGCCTCTAACTCAAAATACCAAATACTACCATTAATGTCATTTCCCACAGGCCAAACACTAGGCGTCATAGATGGGTGGTCAAACGAAGATAAATTAGGCGAGCTCATTGATCACCAAATACTACAATTTGGATTAGTGTTATAATTACAATATTTATACCATGATTACTGAATTGATCATCCCTCTTCCCTTTTTAATTTAGTTTTTCTATTTTCATAATTTGTTTCTTTCATGTGGATTTGGAGTCATGCATGGTGTATTTTGGGCTACAAGTGCATAAAACTTTTGACTTATTTTTTTAGGATTAATTACATAAATCACTATTTTTTGTAAATTTTTTACATTTTTATGTTTTTTCTTTGAAAAATGCGTTTATAAATAAAATTGAAGTTAGACCTCATGGTCATTACAAAAGATATTAAGAGGTATAGTAGATATCTCTACCATGCCCGTAACGTTGTTGGCAAACGCCCATTTGGCCACATTATGGGCCGCGTAGTTACAGTTTCTAGCTATATAAGAAAAATTACAATTAGTCATAAAAGTAGAGAGGAGCTTGCAATGACGCACATAGTTCTCAATCCTCCAAATAGAGTCATCCCCTTTTAGGTTTTTGATAACAATCTTTGAATCACTCTCCACTAAAATAAAAGGATGATGCAATGAGACTGCCGTCTCCATGGCTAAAAGGCAGGCTGCAGCTTCTCCCGTGAGTGGGTCAGAGAAGTGTAACCTTTTCGCCGCCACCCACAAAACTGATTCGTTATGGTCTCTCGCAATCGCCACAGCACACATAGTGTCACCTCTGACTTTGACATCGCAGTTGATTTTAACCCAATCTTCCGGCGGCAGACACCAAGCATGAGTCCCAACAGACTGTGGAGGGGAAAGAAGGCAGGAGCCATAGTCTGTGTAACAAGAAGAGATAGAGTCAATATAGTGTTTAATGTTACCCATTGATTTATTATGTACCTTGTCGTTGCGGGCCCTCCAAATCGTATCTACCACAATCGAGGCATAGAGGAACAGCTCATCAGTATCAACTCCTCTAGATTTAAGATTCCATAGAAAAGTAACCCAGTCCCACATTCGGGCTCCTGAATCCAGAACAGGCATAACCCCCCAAGGAGAAGATCGCCAAAGGTGGAAGGCAAAGTTGCAATACAGGAACAATTTTCTTGTGGTCTCCTCAGCCTCCCCAAAAATAGGGCAGGAAACCTCCTCAAAACCCATTCTCTTAGCAAGAGGGGCTCTTAAGGGTACAGCATTGGAAAGGATACTCCACCAATGGACCTTGTGTCGCTCCAAAATCTTTGAGTTCCAAAGTTTGTTCCATAGTGCTGGAGCAATGTTGCACAGAGGAGCTCGATCAAGGGCTTGAATAAGATAGGCAGACTTGGTTGAAAACAGACCATTAGATTCTTTTGTCCAAACCCATCTATCCCTTCCTTGGCCACTCGGATTACCGCCTCTTAAGATGTTACTAACAGTTTCCTGGTCAAAAAGGTTGTGTAGCTTGGGTGTGTCCCAATTTCCGTCAGGTAGAAGTAAATCCGACACTTTCTGAAAGCCCCGCTGTTGACGAAAGTTGGACTTAGGGTAAAAATTCGTACCATGGATAACCCAAGGGTCATCCCAAATTCTTGTCTCTCTCCCATCAGATATTAGCTTGCACGCCCCTTTTCTTAAAATCTCTTTTGATCGCACCACATTTCTCCAAAACCAAGAATCGGAGCTCTTAACCTCACAGTCAAAAAAATGTTTACCCTTAAGGTACTTAGTTCTGAGAACATTACAACACAACGACTTTTCTTCAGTAAGTAGAGCCCAACCCCACTTAGCCAGCAATGCCTGGTTCATCTCCACAGTGTTTCTAAAGCCAAGCCCCCCACTGGACTTGGGAAGGCACAACTGGTCCCAAGCTTTAAGACAGATGCCTCTATTACCTTGTTCACAACCCCACCAGAAGTCCCTCACCATACCATCAATCCTAGATGCAAGCTTTTTAGAAAGCTTTGTCGTCTGCATCGTGTAAACAGGCAAAGCAAGCCCCACCGATTTGATCAATGTGGCACGACCAGCCTTCGATAACGATTTTAATTTCCACCCATGGAGTTTTGACACCAGGTTATCAAGGATGAAGTTAAAATCCGCATCCTTTTGGCGGGATCTAAAAAGCGGGAGGCCCAAATAGTTTATGTTACCCATTTCACAGTTCAATCCCAGAGTCTGCTTGATGCCTCGTTTCATACCATCACTTGTGTTACCGCTAAAGAAAATGGAGGTTTTGAGCTTATTAATTCTCTGACCAGACCAATCACAAAACTTTTCTAGGCATTGCCACATACCCGTTGCTTCTTTAAGGTTTGCCCTGCCAACAAGGATCAGATCATCGGCAAAGAAAAGATGAGAAAGTTTGGGGCCCTCTCTACTTAGCTTTATACCACTTATGGTACCGTTGTCAAGGGCGTGCTCAAGGATACGCGAGAGGATTTCAGCAGCCCAGATAAAGATGTACGGAGATAGGGGGTCTCCTTGTCTAATGCCACACTCCGAGGTCAAACTGTTAAATTTCCTTCCATTGAGAAAAAGGTTGAAGGAAGTTGTTGTGATACACTGGCGTACCCAGTGGCAGAACTTGTCAGGGGCCTTGAAACTACGCAGAACGTGGTCAATAAATTGCCAACTTAGTTTGTCGTACGCCTTAACCAGGTCAATCTTGATTGCAAAAAATCCATCTTTCCCTTTTTTCCTCTTGAAAGAGTGTATGATCTCCTGGATTAAAACATTATTATCTTGGATGTTCCGGCCCGGGACAAAAGCTGCTTTAGTAGGACAAATCAATCTGGGCAGGAACACTCTGATTCTATTTGCAATGATTTTCGAGATTACCTTATAAATCACATTGCACAAAGAGATAGGTCTAAACTGGGATACTTTTTTAGGGTTGGGGACCTTGGGAATGAGAGCAATATTTGTAGCATTAAAGCCTCTATGCATATTCCCTGATTGGAAGAAGTCCACAACTGCATCACAGAAGTCTTGTCCCACAGTGTTCCAGTAGTGCTTGAAGAAGAGAACTGACATACCATCCGGACCCGGAGCCTTCAAGCTTCCCATAGAGAACAATGTTTGTCTAATTTCCTCGTGACTTGGGATCACCTCAAGCTCAGACTGCTCTAAAGGGGAGAGATGATCATGGATTAAGTAGTCTAAGCTTTCCAGAGGGCCCTGAGGCGGGTTTTTGAAAATGTCACCCAGAAAACCAGTAAACTCATTACCGATCTCTTCTTTATTAGTTATCCACACCCCATCCTTGTTCAAGATACTATCCACTGAGTTTCTTCTATTACGAATTGTTGTCGAGTGAATTTCGCAACACCAAAATATATTATTTAATTAATATAAAAGAGAATTTTTAGGGAAGTGACAAGTGCGAGTATTCGACCTAGAATGGCGAGTACTCGACTGGGAATGCAAGAACAATCAACAAAGCTGGAAAATGTAAATAAGACAAAGAATTATAGTGGTTCAGTCAGATTGTGATCTGCTTAGTTCACTGTAGCAAAGGATTCGTAGGTGCCATTTTCTTGGTGGATCACCCCTTTATATACAAAGTAGGTGTCCAATCGGTTACACAAGGATCACATTCATTGTTAATCCATTATTTACATATTGAATTGCAATAAATAAACCCAAACAACGTTAACATCAATAAATGTGTAACAGTTACTAAGTTCATCAACGTATGCGTCTTCCGCATCTGCGAGTTGACTGTTAATGTTCCGTTTGTTGAGCTCGCAGGGTCATCAGTACGTTTGGAACGTATGCGCCCTTAGGTAATCGCCCCTTGTAGACATCGCATGTTTGAGCTGGTAGAACTTGGACATGCGAATTTATATCGGTCTGTCAGGGCTATTGGGTCGTTGGGACCAAATGGCATCATAGAGAGTTGGTCTCTATGCTTTCGGGGAAATATAGAGGGGACACTCGGACATGTTCTGACACACGCGAGTTGGATCTACCCTGTATAATGAGAATTACGGTTACGCCGTGCGACTTAGGTCGCACTCGCAGTATCTCGCTGGTTTTATCCTGGGCAAGGCCTAAAACTTCGAGAAGTCTCTCATGGACATTTCAGCTTTCATGGGAAATCTGAATACACGTGTCCTTTAAATAAGAGTCTGGTCTCGAGTTTATAGGTGAGAAAAATCTCACTATAACACATGCCCTAGTTTCGCGACGTGACATGAGCGGTCACTGAGGGAAACTATTATTCGAGAGACAGGTGAAAGGTTGTCACGAGGAGGTGACCTTTTGGTTGTCCCATCGAGGGTCTCGAAAAATGACGGTTGTAATTATTAGTAATTATTACCTTTATAGTGCCACGTCACAAAAGCCTTCAGTTTTCGTGTAGGCGTGGCCATCGTTGGCCGTTAGATTGGGCGACCTTAGGCATTCTGGCTGCCACGTGTCACAATCCCAATCAATAAGGGATATGGGTATTTAAATACTTTGATACGAATCACAATTCCCATTTTTCCCTCTCACTCTTAACTTCTTCTTTCCCTCCATTACATACACTTCGAAAATCCATCCCCAGATTTCCTACCATTTTTCCACAACATCCTCAATCTCAGAAGTGATCGAAAGCAATAGCAGAAATCAAAACCAAGGTTAGTTTTCAAATCACTACATTTTCGTTTTCTGTTTTGGGGAAAAAATGCTTTACTTTCTGGGTTCGGGTATTTTAAAGGGTTTTTTAGGAATGTATGATAGTGGGTGTTAATGAAGCTATGTGTTTTAGGTAAGAAAACCTGGGTAAATTCGTAGGATATGACCTGTAAACTGACATAACCGCACACAATTCATAGGCACTATTCCACGTCTTGAATACTCGCGGATATTCGGATGAACAACTTGAATGTTCGCGGGTGTTCAGATGAACAGCTTGAATACTCGCACATTGCCAAGATTTATTTCCATTTGACTGTTAGCTAGATCTTTTAGGATTTTCATATGTCGCGGGCTGAGTTGCGAGGGTATTAATCGCTATTCCAAATGGTGGGTGTGTCACAGTATTCTAATGGCCATATATGCGGTTATATGCCCCTTGAAATACTGAGATACACCCAGCCATTTGCGACATGCGTTAATATTCGAATGAGTGTACTCTTTGGTTGATAGGTAGTCTCGGAACGGTGGGGGTCTCCTAGTAACTTCAGGGTTATGCTCGAGAATGCATACCCCTTGAGTCACTGGGAAACTCCCAGCCGTTTCTGGAGGTATACCTCTTAGCCGAGGATGCGTGAATTACTTGCCCAAGATAGTTTTATCTCTTCTCGCACATTGATGGGATGGTCAGTATTCGCAAGGAGGCTGACCATTCTGTCGAGTGCGACTTTATAATCTACTGCGGGTGAGATCACTCACTTTGTTTTTCACACATCCATCACGCTGAAAAGATCTTCTATCTTTCAGATGAGCGATCTATCGGATAGCCAACAGCTCGACTCGGGAGGCCATGCATTTGACGGTGAGACTGACCAGGAGAGGGACAGTTTTCTCCCCACGGACATTTCTGAAGTGGAGGCCGCTCAAATAGAATTAGGTCCGATGTCTTCTGTGGACATCGAGAGGATGGTGCAGGAACTCGCAGAACCTGGGACCATCGATATCCGGGACAGCGAGTCCACAGTGTCGGCACGTGACTACCTTATACATACGAGGCATGCTCCTGACGTCGAGGTCGAGGAGATGGACGAGGAATGGGCGACTCCAGCTCGCGAGTCAGGTGGGGAAGAGGAGGAGGCGGAAGGGAGCGGGACAGATTCGGTCGACGATTCCCAACTGAACGAGCCCTTCGCGTGCGAGGATTTAATCTCGAGGGTTGCCAAATCAGACTTCACCACCTTTGTGAGGTTGAATTTGCTGCGACTCGCGTTTCAACGTCCTAAACCGTCTCAGAGAGCGCACCTTCCATTTACTAACCCTGCGATCATTCCCATAGAGGATGTGGTAGTCTCAATACCCATCCTTTGGTGTGGTGTATCGATCCCCTTTCACCCCTTTGTCGCAGCCATTCTCAGGCGATATGATGTATCGCCCTTTCAGCTAACTCCCAACAGTTATCGCACTGTCCTAGCCTTCTATGCGATGTACATGGAGTACGTCCATAGGGCTCCCTCAGTAGAAGAGTTCTGTTATTTCTACGACATAAAAAGCGTAGGTCTTCATAACGGCTTCTACTGCTTTAGCAAATGGGCGACTTCTGAAATCAACGGAGTTGAGGGAATGGTGTCAAACATGGGTGATTGGAAATCGAAGTGGTTTTACGTCTTTAAGGTTATTGGGATTAGGACTGACTTTAATCGCAGACCCAGTATGTCGCGTATTTCTTGACTTAGACACATTTTTTTTTTGCATTGCTTTTGAAATCTTTTGCTTACTCGCTCTTTGTTGTCATCGCAGATAGACCAGCTCGACCGACCCTTGACGCAACTAGCAAGGAGACAGCTGAAATTCTCGGGAGCCTTCCGGTACAAGATCGCGACTGGCGATTATTGTGTACAACTGCAAAGTTGCGAGAACATCAGCTGATTCCTGAGAACGCAAGTCTTCAAAGGGAGCCAGTATACAAAGAACCATCCGAGAAGCAGCAAGAACGAATAGACAAGCGTCTTTCTAAGCAAACTCCTCGACAAATTTCAGGTAATTCGTCTCTTGTTATAAACTAACAGGTAGGATTTTGACTTATACTTATCTTTCATTTATGTTTGCAGATATGACTTTTCTGAAGTCTGCCCCTGTCCTGAAGATCAAACCAAAGGGTGGAACAGCGACGACTTCGCCGGTTGTTGCCCAGAAGAGGAAGAGTGATGTGATGGCTTCACTTGTCGCAGACTCTTCCAAGAAGCTGGCCAAGACCACACAGGACAAAGGGAAGAAAGTCATCATTGATCCACCTGTTCGAGCTCGCGACTTCTTGGCCATGCAGGAAAAGTTCCTGGCTGAGATCCCTTACGAGGATCTTGTTACACGATCTGCCGAACTGGCCGCGCAGTCAATGGCTTTGTTCATAAAAGCTGCGGCCACTCCTTCGAAGGAAGCCGACTCGCTGAAGAGGCAGAACGCTCATTTTCAGGAGAATATAAAAAAGCTGAAGCAAGAAGTGGCGAGGATGGAGAAGGAGCTCGAGGAACTCAGCAAGGCCAAGGAGAAGGAGCTCGAAGAACTCAGCAGGGCGAAGGAACAGGCGGAGCTCGAGGTCAAGAAGTCGCAGGCAACGATCGTGGAGATGGCCCGCGATTTGGAGGCTGAGAAAGAGAATGGGAAGAAGCAGTATGATCAGGCAGTGTCTGATTATATCTATACCACTCTTTCCAAAGTCCCAGACTTCGACTTTTCTCTTCTTGGAGCAGAAGCCGCTGAGATGGTCGAGGCTTTTCGCGCCATGAAGCCTACTCAAACTCAAGGTGGGGGAGGTAACCTTCTTGACGAGGTCGAGGGCGCACAAGCTGAAGAAGTCGAGAATGAGGTCATCAGCAAAGTCGCAGACGAAACTGCTCTGGATGAGACTACTCCTGCTGCTCCAGATGCTTAGTTATCCTTATGTTGTTTTTTTTTTATTTTACTTCTATCTTTTTTATATATATATATATATGCGGTACAAGGGTACTCGCACTTATGTACTTGGACGAATTTACTTTTTGTTTTGGACAAATTTCTATCCTCGTGGGGATAGCTATCCTTTAACATTTACGCAGTACACGGGTACTCGCGTTTTTTATATATATATTTGCGACTTCGATTACAGCTTGGTGTAATAAGTAAGAACATTTGCAAAGCTGGTAAAATTTTTTGAAAATTTAACAAGTAATTTTATTCATATAATCAATAGTACATTCGGTTATATATCCCCCTATAGTTAGGATTTTTCCTTGTTAAATGAAAAGCTCCTAAGTATAAGTACAAGAATGAACATAATCGAATAATGCGAATACTATTGATAATAAAATTTCAAGCTCTCGCTATTCCATGCTCGTGGAATCGCAGTTCCATCGAGTGTTGCGAGTCGATACATTGCATCACCAATTTTATCTGCGATGAGGTATGGTCCCTCCCAATTATCTCCGAAGACCCCGTGCGACGGGTTTTTGGTGTTTGGCATTACTCTTCTAAGGACCAAGTCTCCTGCTCGCAGGGGTTTTACTTTCACTTTGGAGTTAAAGTATCTTGCGGTCCGCTGTTTGTAAGCCGCATTTTTTAGATGCGTTTTATCACGCTTTTCCTCCAAAAGATCAAGGCAGAACAGCTGATTCTCGTTGTTCTGCGAGACGTTGAAACTATCCCTGCGTAGGGAACCTGCCCCAACTTCAACTGGCAACATGGCCTCGCACCCGTAAGAAACTGAGAAGGGTGTTTCGCCAGTTGTAGATCGAGGGGTCGTATTATAGGACCATAGGACTTGCGATAACTCATCTGGCCAAGCCCCTCTGCGATCTTCTAGTTTCCCTTTTATGGTATGCTTGATTATTTTATTAACGGCTTCAGTTTGTCCGTTACTCTGCGGGTAAGCAACTGCGGAAAAGGCTTTCTTAATCCCCAAATCGTCGCATAGCTGTCGCATCTCTTTACAGTCAAACTGTTTTCCATTGTCTGAAATGAGTTTATGCGGAATGCCAAAACGACAAATGATGGAGGTATAGACAAACTCGCGTAATTTCGTTGCAGTGATGGTTGCGAGCGCTTTGGCTTCAGCCCACTTTGTGAAGTAATCAACTGCGACTACAGCATATCTGACTCCGCCTTTTCCTTTGGGTAACTCGCCGATTAAATCGATTCCCCATATTGCAAAGGGCCATGGACTTGTGATAGAGTGGAGGTTACTCGGAGGCTGATGTGTGTAAGTGGCTATTCGCTGACATCTATCACACCTCTTTGCAAACGCGAGAGCATCTTGTCGCAGTGTTGGCCAGTAATATCCTTGCCGCATAATTTTTAAGGCAAGGGAATTACCTCCGGTATGATTGCCACAAATCCCCTCGTGTACTTCACGCAGTATGTAACCGCAGTCTTCTCCACTGATACATTTGAGAAGTGGTTAGCTAAAACTTCTGCGATACAACCTTTGGTCATATATCACATAACGGGCTGCTCGCTGTCGCAATTTCCTCGCTTCTATTTTATCATCAGGTAGGAGCCCCTTTTCAAGGTATGCGAGGATAGGAGTCATCCAGGTAATCTCCTGAACATCATCGATCTCCATAATTGTTTCTCGATCTATGGTTGGGTGAGCCAATACATCTACCGGAATCACATCGAGTAATTCGGCTTCTCTAGTTGAGGCCAATCGGGCCAATGCGTCTGCGTGGGCATTTTGAGCACGCGGTACTCGAGATACAACTATATTTTTGAACTTCTGCATTATTTCACGAACGATGGCTAAGTATTTAACCAATCTTCCGCCTCTTGCTAGGTATTCTCCATTCACTTGGCATACCACGATTTGAGAGTCGCTAAAAGCCTGTAGATACTCGACTTTCATCTCGAGGGCCAGTTTCAATCCTGCGATTAAAGCCTCATACTCGGCTTCATTGTTAGATGCAGAGAATTCAAAACGTAAAGCAGCGTGTACCTTGAAATTGTTGGGACTGATTAACAAGATCCCACTGCCAGAACCTTCGTTATTTGAGGCTCCATCAACGTACAATGTCCATACTTCTTTGCTTGCCATGACAATGTCATTTCAATCCTCTACAACTGCCACCTCGGTGCTTGGGAATTCAAGTATAAAATCTGCCAAGGCTTGCCCCTTGATCGCAGCTCTCGGCTTATACTTGATGTCGAACTGACTCAACTCCATCGCCCACTTTAACAATCTCCCTGATGCTTCTGGTTTCCCTAAAACCTGTCTTAAAGGGAAGTTTGTCAAAACTTCAATGCTGTGAGCCTGGAAGTAAGGTCGCAATTTTCTTGAGGATATTATCAAGGCGAAAGCCAATTTCTCCATTTGAGGATAACGCGTCTCGGCGTCTAGTAATCGCTTACTGACGTAATATACCGGGTATTGGCGTCCTTGGTCCTCGCGTATTAGTACTGAACTAATCGCATATTCGGAGACGGCCAAATAGATAGACAAAACTTCTCCGGATAACGGCTTCGATAAGATTGGAGGTTGCCCCAAATGCATTTTTAAAGCTTGGAAGGCCTGCTCACATTTTTCGTTCCAATGAAACCTTTTGTTGCCTTTCAAAGTCTGGAAAAACTCTTTACACTTATCAGAGGATCTGGATATAAAGCGGTTTAAAGCCGCGACTTTACCTGTGAGGCTTTGAACCTCCTTTGGCTTAGTCGGTGATGGCATCTCTAACAATGCCCTGATCTTTGGAGGATTGGCTTCTATTCCTCGCTGATTTACCATAAAACCAAGGAATTTCCCAGAGCCCACCCCAAAGACGCATTTCAACGGATTTAGACGCATCTTGTATCGCCCCAATATGTCGAACATGGCCTGCAAGTGGGTAATATGATCCTCCGCATGTTGCGATTTTACGAGCATATTGTCAACATATACCTCCATTGTCTTTCCAATAAGATCTGCGAACATCATATTCACTAGCCTTTGATAAGTCGCACCTGCGTTTATTAAACCAAAAGACATTACTTTGTAACAGTATAATCCTCGATCAGTAATGAACGAGGTATGTTCTTGGTCTGGTTCATACATCGGGATTTGATTGTATCCCGAGTACGCATCCATGAAGCTCAAAAGCGCGTGACCTGCAGTGGCATCGACAAGCTGGTCAATGCTAGGAAGAGGAAAGCTGTCTTTGGGACAGGCTTTGTTTAGATCTGTAAAGTCAACGCATGTGCGCAATGAGCCATTAGGCTTTGGCACGAGTACTGGGTTAGCTAACCAGTTGGGGTAAAATGACTCTCGTATAAAGTCGCAGGCAAGGAGGCGGTCGACTTCTTCTTTCAGCGCTTGGTACCTCGCGGGGTCCATTTTGCGGCGCTTTTGTTGGACACCTCGCACTTCGGGGTCAATGTTCAAGCGATGACACATGACCTGTGGAGATATCCCGACCATATCTGAATGTTTCCAGGCAAAAATATCAAGATTTTGCTTTAGAAAGGTCGTTAATTGTTCTCGCAACTGGGTATTTAATTTAGAACCAATTTTTAAAACCTTGTTATTATCTATAGGATCTATAGGTACCTCGATTGTGTCTTCCGCGGCTTGGGCTGCGGCGGTGTGATCGAGGATTCTTGGATCCAAGTCTGGTTCGTCCATGTGCGGCACCTCCTCGATCCTGAGGATCTCCTGGCGAGGCGGTGGTGCATCCAAAAGGTAGATAACATTTACCGTCCTTTTTTCTGCGAGTTTAACAGCTGCGTTATAACATTCTCGAGAGTCGGATTGGACTCCCCGCACCGAACCTACTCCAACGGGAGTAGGGAACTTCATCGTCAGATGATACATCGAGGTTATGATCTTCATCTCCTTCAGAATTGGTCGACCAATTACGGCGTTATACGCTGAGTATTGGTCGATTACTGCGAAGTCGGCCATCGACTTGGCTGTTACTGGGGCAGTTCCCAAAGTGATTGGGAGCTTGATCATTCCTTTAATTGCTAAGACATCTCCCGAAAAGCCATAGATGCTTGATGTCATAGGTCGCAAATCCTTCTCTTGCAACCCCATTTGCTTGAAGGCTTGGAAATTCAGCAAATTCACTAAACTCCCATTGTAAACCAGTATAGATGGACATTGTCGCCACCAATATTGGCGACTATCACCAGTCCATCAGAGTGCGGGTGATGGACCCATCTCGCGTCGCTCTCCATAAAGATGATGTCGTCGCATTCTTTCTTAAAGAGCTTCTCTGGCCGTTAACCAAGATTGTTCACATTGGTTAACGGCCTCTCCTTGGCTTCTCTGGCATACCTTTCTTGCGATTTGTGAGAGTCGCCTGCGATGTGTGGTCCTCCGATTATAGTTAAGATATTGCGAGGTGTTCTGGAGCCACTCGCGTTCTGGGTTTCTCCTTTGCCATCCGCTTGGGGATGACCTTCCTCGCTTCTTTTATACTTGTCGAACTTCCCTCTTCGGATCAGTTCCTCTATTTCATCCTGCAAGACCCAACATTCAAGAGTAGTATGACCAATGTCCTTGTGGTACTTACAGAATTTTTTAGGATCCCTCCGGTCGCGATTTCCCCTGATGGGGGCGGCTTCTTGAAGACCCCGTTCCTTTCCTCGATTGCATAGATATGGTCTCGAGGTACGACAAGTTCAGTATAGTTGACGAAGCGAGGTCCTCCCTTCCTTTTCGGCGAGGACTCCTTCTTTGGGGATGACTTAGCCAACTTCGGGCTTCGCTGTCTGCGCGGGCTACGTCTTCTCGGGCTTCGGCTCCTGGAATTCTTCCCTCGCGGACTGCGAGATAGTGACCGCGGTATGGGTGAACGACATTTGTCCTTCCCCTTCTCTAACTCTGCTAGAGAGTTCTCGATTCTCTTATGAGGTTCGGCCATGGCGAAGAACTCTACTAAGGACTCCGGCCTTCGTGCTTACAGTTCCTTCCAGAAGTCGGTCCTTGGCAAGATACCTGTTATCAACATACAAACAAGCGAAGACTCAGGGGCCTTCTCGACCTTTGTTACTTCTGCGTTAAAACGCAGGAAATAGTCTTGTAAAGACTCACCAGGTTCTTGTTTGATGTTGGCCAAAGTCGTATAGGGTGGCCTATACGTCATTGTGGCTTGGAAATGCGTGAGGAATAAGTCGACGAAGGTTTCCCACGTCGATATCGATGCCTCAGGTAATTGGGTGAACCAATCATGAGCATTTTCCTTGAGTGTTGACGCAAGAATGCGGCACTTCGCGAGTTGCGGTACCTGGTCCACTTCCATTATAGTATTGAATTTTTCTAAATAATCTATCGGGTTAGAAGTACCTTTATACTTGAGGGATTCGGATAAACGAAACCCTTTCGGAAGTTGAGCCTGTCGCACCTCTGCAGTAAAAGGCGAGGTGCCATGCAGCTTCTATATAGGCTTGCGCTGCTGCTCGAGCATCTTTAAAGCTTGCAGAAGCATGCTTTGGTCAATTCCTCCTGTCGCAGGGGCTGAAGTCGCTGCGACTGCGGGGCTCGCAACCACTGCGGCAAGGTTTGCTGGGATATTAATCCCAGTAGTCGCGATCGGCGCGATAGGCGGGTTATTACCTGCGTTGACACCCTGATCGCCCGCAGGGGGATCACGGAGCGTCTCAGTGTTATGTGGGCCGCGGGAGCGTGCCCTGAAAACTGCGTTGAGATGATCACGTAGGTCACCTCGATGTACTTGATAATGTCCTCCCTGTTGTGTTTGTACAGAGCCGAACCTTGTATATCTGCTCGGAGTACGGCCATGCGATGACGAAGAGGCTGACTCTGCGTCATTGTCTCTCGATGGATGACTGCGAGGATTACGGCGCTCAGGATCTTCGTCAATTTGTGCGCTCTGGTTAGGAAACCTTGCGGATTGATCTCTTGACATCGGGTGATTCAAGTCCAGAGCTTCAGGGTCAGTTCTTCGTTCCCTGCGTACACGGTTAGTATGACGTCTAGAAACTGTTACCTGAGGGTTATCGTTGCGAATGGCAGGAACTCGAGGAGGGCGTCGAGCTCGACTCTGTCCGTCTACCTCGGCCTGTAGTGCCCGTAGTTGATCCTGAATTGCAGCATATTGATCGGTGGTGAGCTGGACCATTCCCTCAGATACTACCACCGGATTGACGGGGGGAAAATGCATGGTTGCTGGTGGTGTGGACGTGTCCCCGACTTGAGGGCCAGTCGTTTCTGGGAATAGGTTGAGAGGTCTAATATTGCTCCTCCCCACTCCGCCGTTGATGACGTCCACAGGTGGCACTCCAGCTCCGGGCAGTGGTACACTCATCATTCCAATATTGATGGACCCGTTGTTAGCTCCGTTAACGTGATTTCCAGCCATGATGAAATAGTGTTCTTTGAAGTGAATGAAATCTTTTAGTCGAATTCCCACAGACGGCGCCAAATGTTGTCGAGTGAATTTCGCAACACCGAAATATATTATTCAATTAATATAAAAGAGAATTTTCAGGGAAGTGACAAGTGCGAGTATTCGACCTAGAATGGCGAGTACTCGACTGGGAATGCAAGAACAATCAACAAGGCTGTAAAATGTAAATAAGACAAAGAATTATAGTGGTTCAGTCAGATTGTGATCTGCTTAGTCCACTGTAGCAAAGGATTCGTAGGTGCCATTTTCATGGTGGATCACCCCTTTATATACAAAGTAGGTGTCCAATCGGTTACACAAGGATCACATTCATTGTTAATCCATTATTTACATATTGAATTGCAATAATTAAACCCAAACAACGTTAACATCAATAAATGTGTAACAGTTACTAAGTTCATCAACGTATGCGTCTTCCGCATCTGCGAGTTGACTGTTCATGTTCCGTTTGTTGAGCTCGCAGGGTCATCAGTACGTTTGGAACGTCTACGCCCTTAGGTAATCGCCCCTTGTAGACATCGCATGTTTGAGCTGGTAGAACTTGGACATGCGAATTTATATCGGTCTGTCAGGGCTATTGGGTCGTTGGGACCAAATGGCATCATAGAGAGTTGGTCTCTATGCTTTCGCGGAAATATAGAGGGGACACTCGCACATGTTCTAACATGTGATTATATAGGTTTTATATGGATGGATTATATAGGTTTTAATGCATGCTAGTGGTGTTGTTTAAAGCTTTGAATTTCCTATGCAAATATGTGATTTTTGAATGAAATGGTTCTATTTGTTGCTGTGAAGTTGCTGGATGTTCTCTATAGTTTTCAGAGGTGATTATATGCTAGTTTAAGTAGATTTAAGCTAGTGGAATGCATGTTTAGGTGGATTTGCTCAAGCTTGAGTTTGGAACTCAAAGCTTGAGCTCCAATGGTGATTTTTGTATATGTGTTTTCTGGGTGGTTTTGAGGCCTTAGATTTGTTCTTTGGGGTGTTTAGAGCAGGTCTGGAAAGTTTGGTACCAATTGGGGTTGAATTGGTCGAGTTATGAAAATTTTAGTTGGCTGCCTGCGAGGAACCGGAATTCCGGTTGTACATCCGGAATTCCGGATGAGGGTTCTGAATTTTCCAGAACCGGAATTCCGGTTGGGCAACCGGTCTACCGGTTGGGGAAAATTCAGGGACCCTAGTTTTCCTCGTTTTTATGTTTTTAGGGTATTGCCATGCTTTTTATCGATAGGGAAACTTTTAGTTCCAAGTTTTAGTCCCCGGGAAGTGATTTAGCGTGTCACTTATAGCGTTGTGATTTTTATGGTTTAGGAGCCAGTAATCCACCGCTCAGCTTCGTCGATCGAGTTGACCGCACACCCGAAATCGGAATCCGTGTAAGATTAGTATAACAGTATGCATATGTAGATTACATGTTTAGCGTGCATGTAGGAAGCCTGCTAGATTACATTAGTTATGTATTTAGGCTTCGAACCATCCAACCCTGTCATGTCGGTACAGGCTGGAGTATGACCAGCAGCCGGAGTATGACCGGTTCGACCGATCAGGCTGACATTTGGTTGGTGGTTCAGTGCTATTGACCTATCCCGTCGGTACAGCCGGAGTATGACCAGCGGCGGAGTATGACCGGTTCGACCGATCGGGAGGATATTTGTCAATAGTACCGTCCCTATGAACGTTCAAAACTCAGTACCATGTTGGACATGGCGGTAGTGGCTCGCACCATGTTGGACATGGCGCAGCGGGACTCGCATCGTGTTGGACACGGCAGCTTAGTATTATGTATGATATTATTATGCTTTTCTTACCGAGTCCGTCGACTCGCGCTTTATGTTCATGTGTAGGTAAAGGCAAGGCTATAGCTGATGGACCGTGAGCGAGCTTATGAGATTGTACATGTCGGGGCGGTTAGGCCTGGAGCGTATGATCCTCGGGACAGCAAGGCTGAATTTTTGTAACTGGTCGTTAGACGACTTTTATTTTGATGTAATAGTTAAACAGTTAAAACTTTTGTAAATGATTTTATAAATCGGGATCCCGAGTCTTTTGTAATATGGTTTATAAGTTTAATTAAAAAGCAAAATTTTAATTAATCACGTTTTTCCATAAACCTCGTTGATTAGCAACGAGCTGCACAGTACGTTTCAAAATCAAGTAATACGCCTAAGGTAGTTAGGGTGTTACAATTTGGTATCGTAGCCGCTGTGTTGTCTTCCGAAGATCGTCACGACATGTACAATCATCATCAGCAGTTAGCTCGGTTCACGGTTCAGTAAGCCTTTATTGCTTTAGTAGTTTATTTTATTCAGTTATGAAAAAGAAAAGCCTGTTAGGAAGCATGTTAGTAGCCTGATAGTAGAATAGGCGCATGTTTCGTTTTTAATTTCCAAATTAAGCGGCATTAGTAAGCTCGCCTTGAATACGACCTGATATGCCAACTCTTGGTTTCGCAGGCGGTTCTCACTAGATGGACGCCAAGCGGACTACCAGGAGTCAGGGCAACTCCGTAGGGTCGAACCAAGGACAGGGAGCTCAGTTTCCCCCACCTGCTAGGGGCCGAGGTAGAGGTCCCCGAGGCAGGGCTCGTGGCCGGGGTGATGAGAACCCGCCACAGGCTGCCCAGGCTCCCCCAGCCGATCAGGGAGCCCCGAACTGGGAGTTACGGTTTGCAGAGATACAAGCCCGGATCGAAGAACAAGACCTCGAGATCCAGAGGTTGAGACAGCAGGGTGCTCCTGCAGTTCCAGTGCCCATAGTTCCAATGGCACCTGCCCCTGCTGCCCAGGCCGAGATAGTGGTGGCGGCCCATAGATTGGAACCATTGTATGAGCGGTTCCGGAAGCAAGCACCTCCGGTATTCCTGGGAGGTCCGGGCGTGATGAAAGCCGAACAGTGGCTGACGGTGATCACCAAGATTTTGAACTTCATGGGTGTCACCGGTAACGACAGAGTGGTGTGCGCCACGTTTCAGTTCCAGGAGGACGCCCTGGTATGGTGGGACATGGTGTCTCAGATCCATGACGTCACCACCATGACCTGGGAAAGGTTCCAGGAACTCTTTAATGCGAAATACTAAAACGAGGCGGTTAGAAGCGCCAAGAGGAAAGAGTTCGTTCACCTGACCCAGCGGGAGAACATGAGCGTCACTGAGTATACTACTCAGTTTGACCGGTTGGCGAGGTTAGCCTCGGGAATTGTGCCGACCGACTTCAGCAAGAAGGAGAAGTATCTGGACGCGTTGAACCCCAAGATCAGGCATGACCTGATGATCACCACAGACGACAGCACCACCTATGCTCAGATGGTGGAGAAGGCACTGCGAGCTGAGGGCGCAGTGGGGTGCATGTCAGAATCCGCCCAAGATCTCGGTTAGTGGCGGAGCTCCTACCCCTCCTGCATCAGGATATAGCAGGGGGAGTAGTGGTTCGGCCATTGATCAGAGGAAGAGGGCACCCACTGCTTCCGGCGGCTCGAGTCAGAACAAGAGGTTCCGGGGGAACCAGAACAGATGGAGTCCTCCTGGTGGTACTGAGACTCGATTCTCCTACCCCGAGTGCCCTAGCTGTAAGAGGCACCATCGGGGTGAGTGCAAAGGTCAGGGATGCTTTCATTGTGGCATGCCCGGACACTTCAAGAGGGAATGTCCCCAGCTCCGACCAGAGGCACCGAGAGCTCCAGCGATACCCACTCCAGCCAGGGTGTTCGCTATCACGCAGCCGATGCGGATGCCACCCATCCGCCTGTCACGGAGTCGCCTTTTTATTAACAACTCGCTTTATTCGGTCGTTTGATTCTCGGGGCTACACATTCTTATGTGGCGGCCGAGTCTTTAGTAAATTGGGTAGACCCTTTGATAGATATGAATCGGGGTTTGGAACCCCGTTACCCAGCTGAGAATTGGTTATCTCCAATAGGTGGATTAGGTCTATGCCGGTCAGGATAGATGGTAGAGAGTTAAGCGCTGATCTGATAGAGATGAGCTTAGTCGAATTTGATATTATTTTAGGAATGGATTTCCTATCTAAATATTCGGCGAGCATTGACTGTAAAAGGAAGATGGTGGTCTTCCAACCGGAAAGTGAAGAACCGTTTGTATTTCTGGGTTCAGTTCAGGGATCACGGATCCCGGTGATCTCGGCTATGTCAGCGAGAGAATTGTTGCACGGCGGGTGCTTAGGGTTTCTGGCCGTGGTGGTGGACACCACTCGGCCAGACACCATTCGGCCAGAGGACATCAGAGTGGTTCGGGAATTTTTGGACGTTTTTCCCGAAGAACTTCCAGGGTTACCACCTCAGCGGGAGATTGATTTTGTAATCGACTTGGCACCAGGGGTGGAACCGGTTTCCAAAGCCCCGTACAGGATGGCTCCAGCTGAACTTAAGGAATTAAAGATTCAGCTCCAAGGGTTGTTTGACATAGGGTTCATTCGGCCCAGTGTGTCACCCTGGGGAGCCCCGGTTTTGTTCGTCAAGAAGAAGGATGGATCTATGAGGATGTGCATTGACTACAGGGAACTGAACAAGCTGACGGTGAAGAATAAATACCCATTACCTAGGATCGACGACTTGTTCGATCAGCTTCAGGGGAAGACGGTCTTTTCTAAGATTGATCTCTGTTCGGGTTATCATCAGTTGAGAATCCGAGAGGAGGACATTCCAAAGACGGCTTTCCGCACTAGGTATGGACATTACGAATTTCGGGTTATGTCATTCGGACTAACCAATGCTCCTGCAGCATTCATGGACCTGATGAATAGAGTATTCAAGGATTTCCTCGATATCTGTGTGATTGTGTTTATCGACGACATCCTCGTGTACTCTCAATCAGAAGAGGAGCATGAGTTACATCTTCAGATGGTACTGCAACGACTTCGAGAACATAAGCTCTACGCCAAGTTCAAGAAATGTGAGTTCTGGTTGTCTCAGGTGTCCTTCCTAGGGCACATTGTGAGTAAAGATGGGATCAAGGTGGATCCCGGGAAGATTGAATCCGTCAGGGATTGGCCGAGACCGAAGACAGTGACAGAGATCGGAAGCTTCTTGGGTTTAGCTGGGTACTACCGTAGGTTCGTGGAGGGGTTCTCCAAAATTTCAATGCCCCTAACCGAGCTTACAAAGAAGAATCAGCGATTTATCTGGTCAGATAAATGTGAAGCTAGCTTTCAGGAGCTGAAGCAGAGATTGATTACTGCTCCGGTACTAGCTTTGCCCTCGGACAAGGAGAAGTTCGTAGTCTACTGTGACGCATCCAAACAGGGTTTGGGGTGTGTATTGATGCAAGCCGATCGGGTTATCGCTTATGCCTCCCGTCAGTTAAAGGATTATGAACAGCGATACCCGACTCATGATTTAGAATTGGCCGCAGTGGTTTTTGCACTGAAGATTTGGCGGCATTACCTTTATGGGGAGAAGTGCGAGATCTATACCGACCATAAAAGTCTCAAGTATTTCTTTACTCAGAAAGATTTGAACATGAGACAAAGGCGTTGGTTGGAATTAGTGAAGGATTATGATTGTGAGATCCTCTATCATCCCGGAAAAGCCAATGTAGTGGCCGATGCCCTGAGCAGAAAGGGTCCCGGGCAAGTAGCTAGCATAGTTCAGATCTCACCTCAGCTAGCAGAGGATATGGTTAGATCCAGCATTGAGTTTGTGGTAGGTCAGCTTCACAACTTAACGCTGCAATCTGATCTGTTGGAAAGAATAAAGGTCGCTCAGATGACAGATCCGGAGTTAGTGAAGATCCGAGATGAGGTATTGGCTGGTCAAGCCAAAGACTTTTCAGTGTCAGACAGTGGGATGCTTTTGTATAAAGCTAGGGTTTGTGTTCCGAACAGTGTGGAACTGAGAAATGAGATCTTTGAGGAGGCTCATTCTACCCCATATTCTCTGCATCCCGGCACCACCAAGATGTACCAAGATTTGAAACCGTACTTCTGGTGGAACGGTATGAAGAAGAATTTGGTAGAATTCGTATCGAGATGCCTCACTTGTCAGCAGATCAAGGCTGAACATCAGAGACCAGCAGGGTTGTTGCAGCCTCTAACCCTACCAGAATGGAAATGGGAGGATATTACGATGGATTTTGTGGTCGGGTTACCTAGGACCACGGGTATGTATGATTCCATCTCGGTAGTGGTGGATCGATTTACGAAATCTGCTCATTTTCTGCCGGTTAGAACAACATTTTCAGTGGATCCGTTGGCAGAACTGTACGTCAGAGAGATAGTGAGACTTCACGGGGTACCGAAGTCTATAGTTTCGGACAGGGATCCGAAGTTCACCTCCAAATTTTGGCAAAGTTTGCAACGGGCAATGGGTACAAAGCTAAAATTCAGTACAGCATTCCATCCTCAGACAGATGGTCAATCTGAAAGGACAATTCAGATATTGGAGGATATGTTGAGAGCCTGTGTTATGGACTTTGAGGGTTCATGGAGTAAATATCTACCGTTGATAGAATTTTCGTACAACAACAGTTATCAGAGTACGATAGGGATGGCTCCCTATGAACTGTTGTACGGTAGGAAATGTAGATCCCCTATCCACTGGGATGAGACAGGGGAGAGGAAATACCTAGGTCCAGAGTCAGTTCAGCGGACCAATGAGGCAATAGAAAAGATAAAAGCTAGAATGCTTGCCTCACAGAGCAGACAGAAGAGTTACGCAGATCCGAAACGCAGAGATGTTGAGTTCCAAGTAGGGGAACATGTATTTTTGCGGGTATCTCCGATGAAGGGGATTAAACGTTTCGGGAAAAGAGGCAAGTTATGCCCTAGATTTACAGGACCTTTCGAGATTCTCGAGAAGATAGGTCAAGTGGCATATCGGTTAGCATTGCCTCCAGCCTTATCAGCAGTGCACAACGTATTCCATGTCTCAATGTTGAGAAAATAAGACCCCTCTCATATACTCAGTTATGAGAGTCTTCAGCTTCAGCCAGACATGTCATATGAGGAACAACCAGTGCAGATCCTGGATAGAAAGGATAAAGTCCTTCGGAATAAGACCATAGCATTGGTCAAGGTTCTCTGGAGAAACAGTAAGGTGGAAGAAGCCACCTGGGAGCTAGAGTCAGATATGAGAGCTCAATATCCAGAGTTATTCAGGTTAGATTTCGGGGACGAAATCCTTTTAAGGGGGGAATAGTTGTAAAGCCCGCTTAGTTAATTTGGAAATTAGCAGTTGTTTATGTTTAATTATGAAATTATTTATAGCTATTTAAATAATTTATTACTGTTATTTATGGAATTCAGAAATGCATGGTTATGTTATTCAGTAGTTGCATATTTTGCATTTCCGGTGTCCGGTATTTTAGAACTCGGCGTTTGGCTCAGTAGAATTCACAACTTAGTATGTTAGTAATTTGGGGACGGGTTTTAGACATTGGGAATGTCGGGAATGGCCGGGAATTTAGAATGTCCCAAAAATACCCCTTTTGTATGATTTATGTGGTTTTATGGTGGAGGGGCAAAATGGTCTTTTTGCCCCATTAGTATTTTTTGTCTTTTGTGATTTTGTGAAATGGAAAATAAGTGTTTATTTGATTAATTGTTGGCTGAAATAAGTATATGTAAATGGCTTTATTCACTTATTTATTTTTACAAAACATTACACTTAGAGAAAATTTACAAAAAAAACTTTCAAACACTCTCTCTCAAGCCTCTCTCTCTTTCGGCCCTCTTTGAGCAGCAAGGAGGAGGAGTTTTCCTTGGTGATTCAAGCCCTTTTTGTGTTGATTTTATGATCCATAGTTACTTGTAAGTGGTTCTCAACTATTCTTTTTGTTCTTGATGTTTTTGAGGTGAAAATGGTAGGTTGCATGTTAGTTTGTAAAGCTGTATGTTGCTGTGTTTAATTGTTGTTTCCAGTAGCTTAATTAGGTTTTATATGGATGGATTATATAGGTTTTAATGCATGCTAGTGGTGTTGTTTAAAGCTTTGAATTTCCTATGCAAATATGTGATTTTTGAATGAAATGGTTCTATTTGTTGCTGTGAAGTTGCTGGATGTTCTCTATAGTTTTCAGAGGTGATTATATGCTAGTTTAAGTAGATTTAAGCTAGTGGAATGCATGTTTAGGTGGATTTGCTCAAGCTTGAGTTTGGAACTCAAAGCTTGAGCTCCAATGGTGATTTTTGTATATGTGTTTTCTGGGTGGTTTTGAGGCCTTAGATTTGTTCTTTGGGGTGTTTAGAGCAGGTCTGGAAAGTTTGGTACCAATTGGGGTTGAATTGGTCGAGTTATGAAAATTTTAGTTGGCTGCCTGCGAGGAACCGGAATTCCGGTTGTACATCCGGAATTCCGGATGAGGGTTCTGAATTTTCCAGAACCGGAATTCCGGTTGGGCAACCGGTCTACCGGTTGGGGAAAATTCAGGGACCCTAGTTTTTCTCGTTTTTATGTTTTTAGGGGTATTGCCATGCTTTTTATCGATAGGGAAACTTTTAGTTCCAAGTTTTAGTCCCCGGGAAGTGATTTAGCGTGTCACTTATAGCGTTGTGATTTTTATGGTTTAGGAGCCAGTAATCCGCCGCTCAGCTTCAGTTCCAGTCAGGTTGACCGGCACACCTGAAATCGGAATCCAGGTAAGATTAGTATAACAGTATGCATATGTAGATTACATGTTTAGCGTGCATGTAGGAAGCCTGCTAGATTACATTAGTTATGTATTTAGGCTTCGAACCATCCAACCCTGTCACGTCGGTACAGGCTGGAGTATGACCAGCAGCCGGAGTATGACCGGTTCGACCGATCAGGCTGACATTTGGTTGGTGGTTCAGTGCTATTGACCTATCCCGTCGGTACAGGCTGGAGTATGACCAGCAGCCGGAGTATGACCGGTTCGACCGATCAGGAGGATATTTGTCAATAGTACCGTCCCTGTGAACGTTCAAAACTCAGTACCATGTTGGACATGGCAGTAGTGGCTCAGTACCATGTTGGACATGGCAGTAGCGGGACTCAGTATCGTGTTGGACACGGCAGTTAGTATTATGTATGATATTATTATGCTTTTCTTACTGAGTCTGTCGACTCACAGTTTATGTTCATGTGTAGGTAAAGGCAAGGCTATAGCTGATGGACCGTGAGCGAGCTTATGAGATTGTACATGTCGGGGCGGTTAGGCCTGGAGCGTACGATCCTCGGGACAGCAAGGCTGAATTTTTGTAACTGGTCGTTAGACGACTTTTATTTTGATGTAATAGTTAAACAGTTAAAACTTTTGTAAATGATTTTATAAATCGGGATCCCGAGTCTTTTGTAATATGGTTTATAAGTTTAATTAAAAAGCAAAATTTTAATTAATCACGTTTTTCCATAAACCTCGTTGATTAGCAACGAGCTGCACAGTACGTTTCAAAATCACGTAATACGCCTAAGGTAGTTAGGGTGTTACAGGTTCCTTACAGGGTCAGAGTACACAAAACCGGTAATCTGATTTTTAGAAACATCAATACTTTCAAATTCAAAGCCCTCTTTCCAAGCTAAAATTAATCCCCCCGCACATCCCACTCCCGGCACAACAATATTATGATAAAAATGAAGTTTCTTAAGGGAACGTACCAGACTTGAAGCATCCACTTTTAGTTCGGTAATGAAAATGAAATCAGGATTGCACGACCGAATCAGGGCTTTCAACTCCAAAACTGTAGAGGTCTGCCCTAAACCTCTACAGTTCCACGCTACACCTCTCATGGCTCCTGTGGAGGAGATAAGACATTCTCCTCCACAGGGGTTTGAGAGTGAACATATGAGCTAGAGCCAAATTCCTCAATCACAAGGGAACCAATAAGCGGGTTCTTCAGAATGTCGTCAGAGCGAGACAAGGAATCCGAACAAACTTCAGAAGGATCTTCAAAATCAATTTTGAAAGTTTTGTCTTGTTCTTGATCCTTTGTGTCCCAAGGGAAGTCTCGGATAACACCCGAGTGACTCCGAATCATCTTATGAGATCTTGAACATAAGGAAGCAGAAACTTCAAAAAGTTTTCTTTTCTTGAAAGAAGTGGTTCTAATATTTATCTCTGAAGTGGATTTAACACCAATGTCACCTCCCAAGGTTCTAATCTCATACAAATCCAACTTCCCAAAATGCTTAAGCTCTTGTAGCAATGATTCTTGGGCTTGAAAAAAATTACACAAGGCCTTATTATCGTTGGTAGAGCAAAGAGCCTTCTGTCCAACACTTAGGAAATCATATTGGCCCAATTCATTAAGAGGAGAGCTCGGCCCACCAATCTCCATATCATTAATTACCAGAGGCCCACAAGAAATTGGCCCACTTCCAATTCCATTCAAAGTCAACCCTCCTTTAAGCACACTATTATCCACGTGAGGTACTATTCCAATTCCATTTAAATCAACATAAGCAGCCATAAGCCCACTTGGCCCACTAGTGTTCAAAACCGGCCCAATATCACCTTGACCACCAACATTCAAAACCAATAGTACAATAAAGGAACGGTCAAAAGGGCATTCCTCTAACATAGGAAAAGATACAGGAAGCTTTCCCTTCCCTACACTGTCAGTCGGGGCCAAATTACCCAACAGAGTAAAGGTCAAATCTCGAGATGCAGGCTTGTGCTTCGATATCCAGGCAGCACGCAGAGGCGAACAACGGCCAGCTGGCTCACGAGATGTCGCCATTGTCCTCCTCCTCGAGTCGCGGCCATGGCCAAATCGGAAAACGGGGATCTTCGAGGTATCACCAGACCCAACTCCCACCGCCGGAGACGAACGGAGCTTGGCCACTAGACCCAAGTCCCACCGCCGGAGACGAACAAAGTCTTGATTTCCCATTGATGAGACTTGCTTAATATGGCTTCCCATAGTCTTCCCCTGAGTTTCATTGTACCTTGATAGAGTTGAAATCAAGTCATTTCCATGCAGGTTCCCTTTCATACTAGCCCCTTCAGAGTAAAATTGACTTATGGATACAAATGATTGTTGAATCGTCCTCCCACGATGAACAACCAACAAATACTTGCAATTCTGACTGGATGGAGTGAACACCTAAGTCATCTTTAGGCAAACTCTGCATTCTCTTTAAGCTTATATTAAGGATGAACACTCATAGGCAACACAGCAGACACTTTGAGTAAAATGATATAATAAAGTGTTCAGTAAAATGATATAATAAAGTGTAGAGGAACAGGAAATTGGACTGAGCATGTCATCTTCTTCTTCATTCTTAAACCCCTTCCCTCTCTTTCTCACTCTCGCTCTCTCTCCACAAATTTTCCCTGAACAAGGCTCAATCATTCTAACAGAAACCCAAAGGAAAATTGGGATCCTTTCTAGTTTAGAGCCCTTTCAGTCTTCCTTCCCAGGATCATAGGCGGAAGAAGGAAGCTCCTGTTCTGTTCTAACCCTTAACCTAACATCTCTCTCTCTCTCTCTCTCTCTCTCTCTCTCTCTCTCTCTCTCTCTCTCTCTCTCTCTCTCTCCAACTTAAAATGAATCCTTTTAGGTCATATTTTTATGTTTAAAGATTATGTGGATCATGTGGATTGTGGTTTGCTATTATATATCCATACCAGTGGTGAACTTTGTCTTGCAAAACTTACCATAAACACAATCTTCACTCAAGCTTTCCTTTTAACAGTCCTTGTTCTCAAGTTCTTGCAACCCCCTCTCACTCACATATCCAAACTTTAGATGCCATAGCCATGTTTTGTCAAACTCTGGAACTGTTATTGCAGGTGCAGCTTTGCCCATAACAGTTTTGCCAATTAAAGAATATAATTAAACCATTCTTCAATTTTCATCACCATTGTGGAATCCTTTGAAATTTTAAAGATTCCACCTTCCACCTTAATGGTGCATCCAATAATGTCTAGCATGCCAATTGACAGTAAGTTTCTTATGAAATCATGATGAACATATCTGACATTTTGCAAGGTTCTTGATATGCCATCAAATAGGGTGATGACAACTAAGCCAATACCAAGAACATTGCAAGCCGTATTGTTTCCCAATAGAAGAGTACCCTTGAGACTTTCGTGAACTCACTGAACATCTCAATCTTGGGTCACATATGGAATGAACAACCGAGTCCATGATCATAGGCTTCACATGAGACTACCAATACATCTAATGATATGTACTCCTGAGATGCAATGTCTGCTTCTTCCTTGTTCTTGCCGTAATCTCTGGCAAGTTTAGCTTTGAGTGCTCTGGACTCATCTCTGAAGTGCCCCTTGTTTTTGACAGTAGTAACACTTCTTCGCTAAATTAAATTGGGACTTGGATTGATTACCATTCTTGAAGTTGTTGTTATAATTCTTGAAGCCTCTCTTATCTGAGTTGCCTTTGGTGAACGTGCCTTCTCCATTGTTTTCACATGTCTCATTACTTCTTTTGAATTTCTTTTGAGTTAAGTGCAGACTTTACATCTGCCATTGTTAATTAGTGATTCTTTGCCATACAAAATTATATCAACAAAATGCTCAAAAGATTTGGGTGGAGAACAGAGTAGAATTATACTTTGATCCTCTTCATCAATCTTGACACCAATATTATTCAGTTCCAGAATAATCTTGTTGAATTCATCAAGGTGCCTTCTTAGTTCTTTGCTTTCATCAATATTTTAGAGCTTTTTCTTGAGGTACAATTTGTTAGCAAGGGATTTTTTGAAATAGATCCAAGCTAACTTTTCCAATAGGCCATCAGCATCAGATACCTCTCGAAGAACTTCATTCCCAATACTTAACAATAATACACTATGAGCCTTGATCTGAATTTCTTTCTTTTTCTTTTGGTCTTCAATAGCTGCAACAGCCTTTGTATCTAGAGCCTTATACAAACTTTGGTGTACCAACATAGCTTTCATCTTGAGTCTCCACAACCTAAAATCATTCCCACCAATAAACTTATCCATTTCAAACTTGATCATTGACATTCTTGGCTTCTTTGAACTTTGATTGAGTAGTTCATGATCTCATCAAGCTAACCTCGGCTCTGATACCATTTTTTGTGAATGAACATCCCTTGATCAAGATCAATAATAGAGAATTAAACAAACTAAACAAGAATTGAATAACCAAAGCTATGAATAAAATAGAAAAGGAAGAAGAACATCAAAATTTCAGTAGACTGAACTATGAAACAATGTGTTTCATGATGATCAAACCTACTATGAACAATGAAGAAGCTTTTATTGTTGAACTTTTAGTACAAAACCAGAGAGAAATCAATGGATCGAGCACCCTAAACTAGCCTAACTAGGATTACATATTCATCTCTCATGATCAGGGAAGCTATTTCAAGACAATCCCTTTAACATCCTTCCAAGAAATCTCATGTCTGTAATTATGGCTCAATATTCTCTCTGATTCTCTTTCTATAAAGTAATGATGCAAGTCCTCTCTCAACAAAAGAGAGTTAATAGCTATTTATAATTAGGACAGGTTTTAACAAATAAAGTTAGTTAGAGCACACTATTACAAAAACCCCCTTTAGAGGCGGTTTTTAAGCCCTTTCAGCGTCGGTTTTCGCAAAATTTGCTACCGACGCTGATCAGGGCGACGCTAAAGGGTTTATATGAACCGACGCCATATGTACCCCTATGGCATCGGTTATTAGCTAGGAACCGACGCCATAGGGGTACCTATGGCGTCGGTTCCTAGCCAATAACCGACACCATATGTGGCGTAGCAACTGACGCCATAAGTGTTGCGAAAATTATTAATTACTACGCAAGTGCACGCAATCAAGTAGTATACTCACGCAAGTGAGGTCGAACCACAGGGAATTGGATTAATTACTACTAAACTATACTTATAATTCTATTTGGCAAATCAAAAGTATTTATGATTAAAAAAGGAAGAAAGAAATTCAAGAAACTTAAAGAAATAAGTGAATATTAATCAAGATGAGAGAATAGGGAGACGAATCCTGTTGTTAAGTTACCAATGTTAATGTCTAATTGCTATCCTTCTCTTGAAGTGAATGACAGATTATAAATTAACCTAGCTCTTTTCAGATCTTCTAGGTTCTAAATCTCATGCTCTCTAATTAATCTCTTAATTAAATTAACATGAAATCAGCATTAAGCAATAATATAAATGTCACAAAGGCTATGTAAATACTTTCGTTTCACATCAAAACCTAGACTATCCAATTTTAGCATTCTCAATTCTCACTTTTCAGATTTCGAATTGAGATCATAAAACATGTAAAAGGTGATCAATCTTGCACATGGAAATTAAACACAAATATGAATAGTGTTCACAATCAAGATGGAGGAATGGCAATTATTCATTAACTAGGAAAAACTTAAACAACATTCATCATTCTCCCTAAATAGGATTTTAGTTCAAAACATCCATAATCAAATCCATAATTAACATTGAAATAGAAAAGAACATAGAAAAATTAAAGAGAAAAGAAAGAACTAGTTGAAGCAATTGATCCGGGTCGCCACAAGCCGCTCTTCTAGCCTCCTCCTTTGTTTCTAGGGTTCAAATTCTGAATCATCCCTAATTTTCACGAACCCTCACTATTTAAACCAATTCTCATCTTTAAAATTCGTGAAATTACGAAACTGCCCAAAAATCCCGTCACTGGGGTCCCCGTCGCGACTGGCAAAGCCCCCGTCGCGACGGGGTTAAACTTTGAAACTTCGAGATCCTCTGCGGTTCCGTCGCGATCGGCATGTTCCCGCCACGACCGGAACGAGCGACACAAACTTTGGTTTTTCTTCTCGATTCTTTCACCACTTTTCCTCAATTCTTGTACATACTTTCTTTAAACACCCAAGGACCTGAAACAAAAGAATCAAGCGTAAAATAGCCCTAAAACTAGAAACAAAGAGTGAAAACTAACTGAAAATACGACCCGAAACTTAGACTAATTTTAGCCTAACAATAAGTTCGCGAATTTCAGTTTTTTTCATTTTTTTTTAATTTAATTATATAATTTTAATTACATTTTAATTATATATTTATTAATTTATATATTATTTTATTTAATTTAAATTACATATTTATTTTTTAAAATGTAAATTAAATATTATTTAAATTTGGGTAAAATACATAAATTAATTTCATAAAAGTAATTAAATATTACACAAACACTAATGTAAAATTAGTTAAAAATATTAATAAGTTAATAAATCTAACTACAAGTTAATCTATAAAAATTACATAATGAAGAAAAATTCTTCGACCTTTCAACCTCAATCGTCACCGTGAATCACCGCCATCAATTGTTCGATCCACTTTCGCTGTAGTGGTAACAATTCTGTTTTTGGATCGTATTGCTTCTTACCCCCAAACTGTTAAAAAAATTAAAAATTTATATTAGTTTATGTATATGTATATTATATATTTGTTATTATAGAATTTATATACTATAATCAATAATTAAAACTTACAGCTTTGTGATCTTGTATGTAACGGCTGGGGTTGGCACGTGCGACGATGTCAGTGATATATTTCAAAACATAAAAACCGCATTCTTGGCTTTTAGGTTGTCTTGGACAGTTTGCTTGGTTAATTCCTTGCCACGGGCCAAGATACTCATGTGCGTTCCCTATATACATGAATGCCCTGTTTGGGAAAATTATATTAGCATTTCAATTCGTTAGTTAATTTAAATTCGTTACATAAGAAGTCATTAAATTATTACCTTTCGATCATTTGTTCTATTACTTCGGGAATTGGGCGGCCACTTATAGGGTTTAAATGGATAATTTTGCTTGGCGTAACCACCAATAGCGTCCAATGCATCCTAGAAAATTATATTGGAATATAAGTAAGATAGTATAAAAATAATTTGAAGACGTAATATAGAAATGAACAATTAGCACTAAAGAATTTAATAAAGTTTACCCGATATTCCAAGGAATAAAGAACATTTGGTGGTTGTTGTTCATTAATGATAACCAATTAGCCAATCCTCTTGCCGCATCGTCAAAAGACTGACTCTTTTCTTCATCGTTGATCCCATGCACTATTAGAAGCTCTGGGTCGTAAAACTTGAAATTTTTTCTCAGACCGTTGATGCTCTCCCATATGTGCCTGCCAAAAAAATTGTTAGTGTCTTATAATAATTTAACTATAATTTGATATAAGGTTAATTAGATTAAAGAAGAGTATACATCATTCCAAACAACATTCCCTGGTTGCCGATGTAGTCACACGTAGCAACCTGCTGCAAATCCTCTCCAGATAACGTGGGCATTATGATGTCTTTTGTCATCCTATTCTTGAAGTCTTTCATTAACTTCCCAGCTAGGATGAGACGAAGGAGTCCGGCACAATGAACCCCGTCTATTTTGAAGGAAAACAAACACGGTTAGAGTCAACATTTGAAGTAATAGAAAAATAAATCAAAATTCTAACAAATAACAGCTTACCTGTATGTCTTTCCAAACTTTATTTTTCAGAGTCGGGTTGACTTCTTTCCAGTTTTTATAGGCCAACCCTATTGTCTGCCGACATCTGACTCCTAGAGTGGATACGAGCTTCGCATAGCTTTTTCCACAGTATTGACCTTTGTCATTAACCTCGAGGGCCACTCTTTTGCCCTGATCCATTAGTTTGGATATTTCATTCATTTGCGTCGGCCCTCGTGTAGGTATTGTGGTTGGACACTCATTTTCTGCGCCCGAATCAGATCCTGCTCTGAGTTCACCATGTCTACACCATTAACAAACAAACTTTAAAGTTAGCTATAGATATAACAAGTAGTGTATATGAAATATTAAAAGCATAAACAAATTGTTAATGATTCAGGAGCATTCACAACCACAATATAAAGTAAGCTATATATCAAGTCATTCCCGACTTGGAGTATGTTAATGGAAGTAAGTCTCGTTTGATTTCTTTGGGTTTCTATTTTAGGTTAACTAAACAATGAATCAATGATTTAAGCATAAGAAATGTGTTTTTTTTGCTTTAATTTACTTTTATTATTTTTATCTGTTATTGCATTTGTATTCTTCTTCCAAAATTAAAGTAACTTTTTTTATTACTATTATTATGTGTAATGATGAATGACTTTTAGCTTAAGGATTGTGATTTTAGTAAAGTGTTAAACATGTTGTGGACCATGTAGCTAATCATTACAATGGTCATCAACTATACCCAAAAAGAAGAGGATTGAAATGATATTGGGATTTGTTTTTTTTTTATTAGTTATGGCATGAATTTTTGGGCATGTTTGATTCCAATTTTGAAAGAAATTTTAAAATTAAGGTCACCATTTTCACTAGATTAGGAAGCTGACATAGCAAATGGTTAGATTATTTTTTAGTGACCTAACATCTTATTACTATGTTATAACTAATTAGTTCTTTGGGTGATGTAAATATTAATATTTTTTTAGTAAGATTTATCCTAATTCTATCGAAATTTCGGCAGCATAACGCCTGTAATTGGACGTTCCCAAAAATTTTAAAAGTGCCTAAAATAACAAACAAAACAGATAACCAATATAAAATTTATCCACCCATCCGACCGCAGTACATGTATTCGCAGAACCTACTTCACTACGGATGAATATTTAAGATATTCAAACTCAACTAACATGCATTGATAATTAATTATATTATAAGAAAAAGTTAGTTAAAGTATATACCTATCAATGCAAGCTCAAATACACTACACACAAAATTATGCCGAACCTACAATATAAACAAATACAACGAAATTACAAAATTAATTATTTCATTACTTATAACTAGTTATTAAAAATAGTAACAAGTTACTTAGTTACTAAATTATACATACATATATATATAATCAATTATATCTCACACTATTATCTCAAAAAAAAATTATTTCCCACACTAATTCAATTTTAAAAATTTTATTTCTAAACTATACACACAATATATACACACATTATATACACACATATTCAATAAAATATAAAATTACATATATATACTATATATTGAGCTTTAAATTTTTACCTAATAACCGCAATCCGACGAGCAATTCCGTACAAAATCCGGGCACTATACACATACAACACAACAATATTACCATTAAAATTAAAAAACCCAAAAAATAATTTACAAAAACTAAAAATAAAACAATGTACATTATAAAAATGAATAGAAACTATATTTATACCTTAAAAGAGGTTGAGATTCAATGTTTTCTCAACAAAAAATGGTGCCCGGAGTTATACCCACTATTTTTGTATAGGTTCAGATGACAGTTAAATAGGGAAAAAAATTAAAACTTTTTGGGTGTATAGGATTAAGTATCGAAAATAGAAGATTTTGCAACAAAAATGGGCTCAAATGGTTGAGAAATGGGGGAGAAATGGGTGGTGGAGGCGGTGGTCGGCGAGGGTTTTTCGTCTCTGCTAGGTACTGGTTCTTTGGCTTTGGCTGGGTTTGGTTGAGTGAGGAAGAAAGCTGAGGGAGGGTTTGTTTTATAACCCTATGCCGTCGGTTCCTTTATAGGAACCGACGGCATAGGGTACACGTGTCAGCAAACACGTGTACCGTATGCCGTCGGTTCCTATAAAGGAACCGACGCCATAGAGCTGAGCCTAAAAAAAAAAAACATTATTTCCCAACCGCCTCTAAATGGTATAATGCAATTTTATACCTACGGTTTTTATCAAAAAACCGCCTCTAAATGTCAATTTCGAAAAAAACGGGTATTTTCACACCCTTTAGCTTCCCTTTTTATAAGTGGGAGTGAAAAAACAGCCTCTAAAGGCCAACATTGTAGTAGTGGCACTTGCTGGCAAAGTCCAATATCCTTTAGTGTCATTAATTATAACAATATATGTGTTCTAATATTAGGTTGTAACTAATAGAGTTAGTTAGAGCACTTGCTAATGTGGCAAAGTCCAATATCTTTTAGTGTCTTTATTAATCATAACAATATATGTGTTGTAATATTTATATAATTAATCTCTTATATTATCCTTGTATTAGATTTTTAATTCTTTATGTATCTTTAATATATTATGTACATGATTATAGGAGTTATTCCATGATTATTATACAACAAATCTTATATGGTACAAATTTAATTAAGTTTGTATAAATACTTGAATATAATGGAATGAAGTAAAAAAGGCTGCACAATTTTAAGATGCCATATATTTTCCAAGTGGACTAAGAGAAGTGAAAAGTGTGATTGAAGAAGAAGGATCTTTTTGAAGGTTTCCAAATGGCTTCTTGTGGATGCAGGTTTCACTATTAATCTTGATGAAGATCATGATATGCATAAGAGAGGGAAATATATTTATGATTACTACATGAGAGCAAATGGTGAGCATATTTTGGTGAATCAATATTTTGGACTACAAGTTATTATATTTGATGATGATAGAGTACTAGAAATAGATTGTTAAAAAAGTTAGTTATTACAGTTGTTATTTGTTAGTTTACTGTTGTAACAAACTTATAACAGTTTTTGGTTTATAAATACAAGCTTGGCCAATCAATTTTTGATTGAGCAAAATTCAGTTGCATCTTTTTCTTTCTTCTCTCTCTCTCTCTCTCTCTCTCTCTCTCTCTCTCTCTCTCTCTCTCTCTCTCTCTCATTTTTTCTTGCGTCAAATTCTTTCATGGTATCAAAGTCATGTTTAACAATGAAGACAATGGTGCTCAAAGAGCCTTGAGTTGATCCTCCACTTGCAAAACGAGCTCCATAAAAAAATCAGCAAATTAGAAAAAGCTAAAGTAGCTCTCCCAAACAACAATATCCTTCCTCTTAATCTTCATCTTGATCGCACCAACTACACAATCTGGAGATCTCTAGCTCTTCCTGTTGTTTGTGCCTATGATATCTTGATCAATACATCCTCGAACAACATCCTCCTTGCACGTCAATAATGGATGCATTTTGATTAGTTTCTAATGCAATGGCTAATGAATTCTGTATCTGAAAACATGCTTAGTCATGTTATCAATTACCAAACTTCTGCTGAGATCTAAAGAACCTTTACTCAACTCTTTTCCACTTGATCCAAAGCAAGACTGCTTCAACTGCGAAATCTTCTTCAATCCACCAAAAAAGGCTCATTGTCTATTGAAGATTATATTTTGAAGATGAAGCAGTATACTGATCTGCGTGTAGCTGCAGATCAACCTAGTGTTGTACATTCTTGGAGGCTTGGGATCTGAATACAAATCTGTTGTGATCAATCTCACTTCGCGCACATAACCTCTCACTCTCGAGGAAGTATAGTTCATGCTTCAAAATCAAGAAACGCAAATTCAACAACTCACAATAGATTCCCTTGTCAATGTTCAAGTAAATCTGGAAAATTCAAATTACAACATTGGAGGCAGAGGTTCATACAATAATTGTGGAAATCGAGGAGCCTACAACGGTGGTAGAAAATCATCTAACAATGGAAGAGGATGAGGAAGAGGTTCAAGACCCACGTGTTAACTTTTTTGTCGAGTTGGACACACTTTTGTTAAGTGCTATCACGGATTTGATATTGCTTTCACTGGACCTCCACCATCCACTTCATCCACCACCTCTAACAATGAACAACCTCAGGCCTTCCTAACTAAGCCCAATTTTTCCTCAGATCTATCAACAAGCTGGTTCTTGGATAGTGGAGCAACAAATCACATGACCAATGACATTCAGACACTCAACTCTGCCACAGATTACAAAGGAAAACCCAAAGTTGTTGTTGGTAATGGCTCCCCTCTTCCAATACATCATATAGGTCATAGTTCAGTGCTTACAAATTTTCCTAACCAATCCCTAATCTTACATGAAATTCTTCATGTTCCTAATGTCACCAAGAATCTCCTTAGCATATCTTAATTTACCAAAGATAATAATGTTACCTTTGAATTTTATGATGTGTGTTGTCTTATCAAGGACAAGAGCACTAAGCAAGTTCTTCTTCAGGGCCTATACAAGCTACATGTCTCCCCTTCCAAGTCTCAAGATTCATCCAACAATTATGTGGTGTCCATTCATCCCACCACTAGCCATCCTGTCCAAGACAAGTCCCAAGTTGCTTCTACATGGCATTGCAGGCTAGGAATCCTTCTAAATATGTCTTAAACAAAGTTGTTAAGATGTTATTAGTACTATTTTTAAGTTGATTTTAGTGTGTTTTTAATTAAATTTTACTCTTGTTTGGAGCAATTTTAGACTTTTTTGTTATCTTTATTTTTGCAGATTTAAAATAGATGAAAAATAAAAAATATTCAAGGAATAAGAAGAAAAAAAAAGTCAAATAAATGCTCACTGCTGCCCATAAAAAAGGGAGTCATGCCTAGGCATGGAAATCCCATGCTTAGGCCTGTGTCAATGCATCCTGAAGACGTGTATACTTGCAAACACAGAACTTCCTATGTTGCGGCCCGCCCCATCTAATTCCAAGCATAATAGGATTTTTCAGCATTTTTTTTTGTATCTTTTTTATCTTTTTATAGCTATAAAAGAAGTGGATTTCAATAGTTTTCGGCAAGCAATTAAGGAGTACGAATTTTAGAGAGCAAAGTTAACAGTGAAGGCTTTCTCAACAAGATTTTCAGCATTCTTTTCTTTTCTATTTTTTCTTCCATTCTGAATTATGTGTGAAATTTCTACGATGAACATGAATAGCTAAACATTTCATTAGGGTTTAGATCGATATTGTTTGACATTAATTTTTGGTTATAATGTGATTTAATTTCGCCTCAATTTTCTATATATTCTATTTCATTTGTACTTAATTACTTTTAATTATTGTTTATGATTTTGATACAAAATCTGAGAAGGGAGTGTCAATTATGCTATAGTGAAATAAAACCAAATTAATATATACGACAAGAGTACCTATATAATTTGGATAGCTTATAGAGTTTTTGTGTTTAATGTCTTTTACATGTTTAATTTATCACGAGATTAGAAAATTTGCATGTAATTGAGATTTATATATCTGAAAAGACTATAAATTACTTGAGTAAACTTGCTATTGCATAGAATTTGGTAATATGAATTGAATCATGTTAAACCATAATCGATAGATACAATTGAAATCGAAACCCCTAACTTTTAATCATCATTAATTTACCTATTAATTTAATTGCTTCCTATTTTTATTGTTTTTATTGTTTTCTAGTTTTAATTTTCTCTTAAATTTGATACAGGCAAATAGAAGTAAAGATTTAATTTTAAAGTACTTAACTACAATCCTTATAGAATCGACCTCACTCTTTGTGAGTCTATTAGTTGTTTACGATACGTGTACTTGCATGTTAAAATATTACAACAAAAGTTCTAGCCACTGTTTTACCTGTTGTCAAGTGTAGTTAGTTTGAGTTCTGTGATGATTGCCAAATTGGCAAAATGCATCACTTTAGTTTTAAAAATTCCAGCAATAAAACTTCAATGCTTTTTGAACTTGTTCTTACTGATGTATGAGGACCATCTTTTCATACTTCTAATGAAGGATACAAATTTCATAAATTTCATTCATGATTTCACTAAAGCTAAATCTGAAGTTAATCATATCTTTCAACAGTTCAATGCCTTTGTTGAGAGGTATTTTCAAATTAAAATTAAAAGTGTTCAGTCTAACATGGGAAAAATAATATGAACCTGACTATAATCTGTTCAAAAATCCAGGCACTATTTGAAGAAATTCTTGTCCTCACACACATCAATAACAAGGAAAAGTTGAGAGAAAGCACAGGCATGTAATTGACATAGGGCTTACCCTGTTAGCCAAAGCCAATATGCCACTAAATTTTTGGTGGGATGCCTTCACATTTGCCTCTTATCTAACAAATAGACTTCCCCACCCACAATCGAACTTTGTCTCACCATATGAAACACTGTTCCAACGACCCCCAAATTATAACATGCTGAAAGTGTTTGGTTGCTCTTGCTTTCCTGTACTTAGGGCTTATGAATCTCATAAAGTTTCATTCAAGTCTTCCAAACGTTTGTTCATAGGCTATCACAGTCCTGCCAAAGGATATAAATGTCTACATCCTAGTGGGAGAGTCTATGTAGTTCGAAGTGTCACTAAAGCCATACTTCTAATGAAGGATACAAATTTCATAAATTTCATTGATGATTTCACTAAAGCCAAATCTGAAGTTAATCATATCTTTCAACAGTTCAATGCCTTTGTTGAGAGGTATTTTCAAATTAAAATTAAAAGTGTTCAGTCTAACATGGGAAAAATAATATGAACCTGACTATAATCTGTTCAAAAATCCAGGCACTATTTGAAGAAATTCTTGTCCTCACACACATCAATAACAAGGAAAAGTTGAGAGAAAGCACAGGCATGTAATTGACATAGGGCTTACCCTGTTAGCCAAAGCCAATATGCCACTAAATTTTTGGTGGGATGCCTTCACATTTGCCTCTTATCTAACAAATAGACTTCCCCACCCACAATTGAACTTTGTCTCACCATATGAAACACTGTTCCAACGACCCCCAAATTATAACATGCTAAAAGTGTTTGGTTGCTCTTGCTTTCCTGTACTTAGGGCTTATGAATCTCATAAAGTTTCATTCAAGTCTTCCAAACGTTTGTTCATAGGCTATCACAGTCCTGCCAAAGGATATAAATGTCTACATCCTAGTGGGAGAGTCTATGTAGCTCGAAGTGTCACCTTCAATGAAACTGAGTTTCCCTATCCTCATCTATTCTCTCAAACTGGAAAACCGTGTTTTTGCAAATGTCACTTGTATATACGAAAATATAAAAACTGTAAGCGTTTGCAGCAGCAGAAAGTAATTCTACGGCAAGAAGCGAACAGCGAATATAAAATATTTGCAGAAAAATAAATAACTTGACACAAGAGATTTGTACGTGGTATCAGTGTTCTCCCAAACACTCCTAGTCCACGGGGCCACGCCCAAAGAATGAAATCAATTAATAAAGTATCAAAATTACAAAGACAATTGACTTAAACAAGTTTAGACTCCCTCTAAAGTATTGTCGCAATCCTTTGTAATCCACTTTATGAATCTGACTTCTTGAAACACCTTCAAGCCCGAACTCCCTTTGTCTTTGAAGTGTGAGTGCTTACTTCCTCCCGAAGTAAGGCTTCAACAAGCCTTCTCCCGAAGACCAAGTGCTTACTTCCTCCCGAAGTAAGGCTTTATCAAGTCTTCTCCCGAAGACCAGTCTCTTGTTCAGTCAAGTAGTTCTTCACAACCTCTAGGATAGAGTAAGAACAGAAATAGAACAACTAGAACCTAGATGAACAACTATGCTCTCACAAAACAAAGAAACACTCTCTTCTCTCAAAAGATAAATGCAAAAAATGAAAAATGGAAGAGGTAATTCGAATGGTTGCTCTATAGGCTCTATTTATAGAACATAGAAACCAAAGAGGCAACCACAAGTTCGAATTAGCAGCTGTACAAAAACTTTCCAAAAGAAACACGATCTGCTACATCAGATTCGGATGCTGACGCAGCAGATGTGACCAGAAACGGGAAACTTACTAAAATCGGGTCCGATCTTCTATCACTGCTTGATTCCTGCCAAAAACAGATTAGATATTCTGATTGTATCAAGATACAATCGAAATGAATAGGGAAAAGGCAATAATCAAAGTTTCCCTAAAAAAGACAACTTTCCAAAAGAGAATTCCTTCTCTTTTGAGAAGTTTTCAACAAAGGAAAGTTCAGCTGAAGGTGCAACTTTCCAAACAAGGAAAATGGCAACTAAAAACCGAATTAAAAAGGTAAGAATTCGAAAATGAATGCATAGCAATCTTACCATAAAAAGGAAAAATTATTTTGTCACCTAACTTGCCAAAAAAGGACTTTACAATCTCCCCCTTTGGCACTTTAGATGAACAAAATAATTTTTACCATAAAGTACCTACAATGCAAAGTTAGCAAGAGCAAAAGATACTACTCCCCCTGAGTAACACAATCGAATATCACAATAAAAACAAAAAAACATGCTAACTTTAAACATTAAGTTCACAAGTACTAACCAACCACAACTCCCCCTGGAAAAAGGGTCCAGAGTTGGGCAACAAACCAAAAAATAAATATCTCTCCCCCTTTTTGTTTATCGGAGTGCCAAAGTAAACAAAGAACAAAAAAATAGATAAAAGTTCAATTAAAAAGAAACAAAGGAGAAACACTTTAATCTTTGTAGAGTTTAATCAAAGAGGACAGTTGCCTAGACATGCTATGCTGCCATTGCTTCAAGGCGAGTATACACATTCTGAAGTTCAGACTTGACTTCCAGGAGTTCTGTTGCAGTAGAGCCTGAACTTGCACCAGCAGCAGCAGCACCAGCACCAGCCTTTGGCCGTTTTTGAAACACACCATCAAAGTATTCAGAGGGTTGGAATGTAGGGCCAGTGATGGGAGGCTCAAGTGTTTCATGAGATTGGGCCACATTCTTCTCAGAAGATAAAACCTTATAGATTAGATTTGGAAAAACAAGTTTGAAGGTTGGCTTTTTACCTCTTCGGAAGGAGACAATCTGGTTTAGAATGTGTGAGGCCAGATCGATGGAAGTTCCAGAAGTGATGCGGTATAGGAGTGTAGCCACTTCTTGAGATACACGGTCTTGTTAGAATTTGGAACCCAATTGCTTAAGGCAAACCGCATAAGGGAAGCATGAGCAAAAGTGAGGTGAGTGATTCGAAGACTCTCCCCTGGTTTCAATTCTGAACGAGCACCAGTGAGTTCAGAGTGCATCAACTCACGATCCATGGACATCACGATCCATGGTCTTATTTGTTAGTTTACTAAAGTAACAAACTGATAATAGTTTGTTTATTTATAAGTACAAGCTTGGCCAATCAGTTTTGATTGAGCAAAATGAGAGAGAGAGAGAGAGAGAGAGAGAGAGAGAGAGAGAGAGAGAGAGAGAGAGAGAGAGAGAGAGAGAGAGAGAGAGAGAGAGAGAGAGAGAGAGAGAGAGAGAGAGATGGAGACGATCAGTTTGCTAATAATTAATGTCATTAAGTTAAGTCCATGGCCAATTAAAAAGGAATCTTTACAAAAAAAAAAATACTGGATTTTATATAAAAGTTTACAATTTTACTGTCGCACAATTTTTTTTAGAAAAATACTATCTTTTTATAAAATAACCGTAAAACAATAAAATAGAACAATTAAAATAACAGTAGAACAACTAAAAAACAACCGTGGAACAACCGTAAGAACTTAACACAATAGACAGTCTAAAATTTACAGTTTTACACAGTATTTTTAAAAATAATTCCAACTCACAGTAAAAAAAATAAAAAAGTTAAAAATTTAAGTATGTGGTGTAATAACTCCAATTAAAAATGACAAAAAAATAATCATATATATCATTGTAATTTTGTCATAAAAAAGCTAATTATTTCATATAATTACAAAAAAAATTTTACGTATCCATGTTTTTCACAGTAGTAATTAATTTTATAATTAGTTTTTATTTGTAAAACTAATAATTTATTTTTTAATTTAAAATAATTTTTAAATTAATATAGTTTGTAGACCAATATAGGTGACCACGTGTACAATAGTGCACACGTGGAAATGCCATTTAATTACATTTTGAGTGACATAGTAATAGGAGTTGACCTGGCACTTGGTCATAGGCAAATAAGGCACTGAGATAAACAGAAGTGGGATTTCGCTAATAATTAATATTTTGGTTTAGGAGTTTTTACCGTCAAAATTTACTATTATTGGAGTTTTGCTCAGTTTACTCATAATAATATTCCATAAACATACATTCTTCAATAGAGTGTTTTCTCTTCTTTTGTTTCATTATGATTATTAATTTTTTTATTTTGAGATTTTTATCCATTTTTCTTTCAGTTTGTTAATGGTTATAAGTACCTTTCAAATATTATGGTCCTGGCATCATATTTATGAAAATTTGAATGAAATAAAAAATCTTCTATAATTACTTTTAAAAATAAAAGAAATCAAAATTAACATAATTATTGAAATTAACAATAAATTATGTGAAAAAGAAAATTTGGAAAAAAATATTAAATATAAATTTTTAAAATAATTATAATTTTTATTTAATATTAAAGTACATTTATAATTAATTTTATGAGTACATATAAATCAGTCCTAAAGTTTCCAGTGTTTTTGTTTATTTTTCTAGGTATTTATTTTATTTTCTGCTTGTGTTAATTTTTGATATTTTTTTTTATGGTATTTTCATAAATTTCTAAAAATAATGTACAATGTATATTTTATAAGTTTCCGTATAATTAAAGATATTTACAAAATATTAGATTTTTTTGTGATATATTTTAAAATATCTTTTTTAATATATGGAAGTATTATACGTAGTAGACCAATTCCTCTGAATATATATTCTATTTTTTAAAAAAATGGTTATGATTTCGTATAAATATCTCTTTTCCTAATATTGCGACTCACATATATATAACCTATTCCTAATTAATATCTAATTATATATTTGCTTTTCCAAATCTCTAATTATCTCTATTCCTAAATAATCGGTAATCCCAACAAAATTAACAATTAATAATAACAATCGGTCAATATATTTATATATATCTTTTTTATCAACAGTATTATTATATTATTAATAACAATCGGTCAATTTTTGAAATGAGTCTAGAAAAGTCTTTGATTCTTGTAGTGCCTATATAACCTAATTAACAGTAATAAGCCTGTCTAGTAAAGCATTGTTATTTTTGTGACCAAGTTTTAGAATTTCATAACCCTTTTCATCATTGATGAGAAGAGAAAAGGGTTACGAAATTCTGAAACTTGGTGACAAAAATTAATTGGAGACCTCTACAACCCGACTTCCGAAATCAAGCTCAAAGTCAAGTTCGAACTCCACAACAACAACGTACGTTACTTTTGATTTAGAGATTAGTTCACAACAACAAGGTACGTTACATGTTAGTACATTTGAAGTATTTGATTTTGTTGATCTATAAAACTGTATTGCAGAAAAAGTTGCAGAGAGCCTTGATAAAATTGATGGGGAATTGTTGATCATGGTATCATTTTCAAGTTCCTGTAAGTATTATTTTTCTCTAGTAAATTCTTTATTTTTGGTGTGTATGTGACTTATTTAGATGTACTAGGATCTATATTTATTTTTGCTGTTTTTTTCAGTTATGTCTTACACTCTAAATATCAATCCTTGAATTGGGTAAGTATAATCATACATAGTTTCTTTAATGTCACTTCAATTATGGTTATCTCAGTTACCATTATTTCTAGAGATTGAAAGAATAGTAGGGATTGCTATATGCGTGTTGCTTCGAGTTAGGCTTTTGGTCAATAATTTTAGTTTCTAAAACTAGAACATATTTATGTAATTATTAATTATGTATGTAAACTTGCAAACATAGAGTTGAATTTTTGTATTTCATATTTTTTGATATGAGCTTTCAAACATTAAGCTGACGTATTAAATTTTTGGTAAAGTTTTAGTTTCTATATATTTTACTTTAAATTTTCTGGTTTTATGTACAGAATTTAACAAGTTTGTTTGGTTGGTCTCTTTCTACCAATTGAACTTGTTTTTAACTATCTTTGTCTTTGAACTTGAGTACGGGTTGCCCTTTTCGGAAATCGGGTTGTAGAGGTCTCCAATTTTGGTCACCAAGTTTTAGAATTTCATAACCCTTTTCAGACTTGATGACAAATATAGTGCCACGGGTGTCGGAATCATAATAAAAGAAATTTCCGAAAACGTTTTCGGCCTGAGGAATAGGAAGATGGTGTTCTATTACTCCGGTTTTCGGGTTTCGAGCAAGGCACACACCGTGATGATGCTCTACTTTCAAGCCATATTGGTTGTTTGCTGGAATCTCCATGGATGGAAGTAGAAGAAATAATTATATGATTGTTGTTTATTTTCTTCTTTCTTGAACTGATGAACAAACCACAAGAAATGCAAGAATAGGAAGAAAATGATTTAGACAATTAATATGCATGGATAATTAATTAAGAAAGAATTATAATACATGCAATAAATAAAACTATATATATATATAATGTGAAAAAGAACAAGTTATAAATTAATTAAGAAGAAATATTATACCTAGCTTGGATTTTCCAAATTTTCTTGACTTGCAAATTCGACTTAACTTGAATTAATGCACGTACAATTGAAAAGGAAGAATTTGCAAGAACTATATAGATAATTAACAAATAAAAGTTTTAATTAATTAACATATAATTAAGGTGATGATCATATTAACAATGAGAAAGCAATAGAATATAGGGATCTTTTCAATAATATACTTAAAATATAAATTATTTACAAAAATACCTTAATAAATCTCAATTACAATAATACCTTGCCACGTCATTAAAAAATACCTTAATTCTAAAATAATATACCTGAAACGAAATTAATCCCAAATTCCGTTTTTTTTTATTATTTTCTTGGGTTTTCAAAAGTAACCTTTGGTTACTTATGATGCTGATAAGAAACTAATCAGTTACTTTTACGTAAAAAAAACTTCATTTTTAAATTATATAATTTGAGATACAATTTGGTTACACCTAAAATTTTATTTGTAAACATCTTAATAATCAATAGCTATTTTTAAGTTATATTATGCTATCTTATTATTTAAAATACATTTAGGTAACTTTAAAATTTATTTTCGAAACTAATGAGTTTGTCATATAATATAATAAGCTACTATTTTTATTTACCAATTATTTTATATACCTTTTTAAAATAGTAAGCATATATATGAAATAGTTTATTTTAGTATACTTCATAGTAATATTCAATTAAAACTATGTAATATACATTTAGTCACTCATATTTTTTTATTATTATTATTATATAAGTATTTTGAATTTTAAAAATAAATTCGATTTATTAACTAAATAAAAGTTATAGATTGGTAACTAAATAGTATATAATTTGATATACATTTTTGGTTTCTTCTAAAACTTATTTGTATATATCCTAATAATAAGTTAGTTATTTTTATGTAATATTATAATATTTTATTATTCAAAATACATTTGAGTAACCTTCAAGTTTATTTTATTGTAGAAAGAGTAGAAACTAATTACAAATTAAATTTTCTTTAATATATAATATAATTTAATAGTAACCAATGAGTATATGATTGATATCATGGCTACCTCAATAGTTTTTCTTTTATTTTTGAAATAATAAAAAAAATATATGTTCTCATATCTTAAAATAATCACATTAAAGAGTATATCACGAAAATATATTTTTTTTTTTTATTTTAAGTGAGCGACGATATTGTCAGAAAATAGTTTTAAAATCTAGTTACTTTTTGATTAACTAAATGAAAAAAGAAAGGGATTTTTTTTAAAAAAAAATATACGTAAAATGTAATCTAATTACAAAAATAATAACTTAACAAATCTCAATTACTTAACTTAATTTCAAACTAATATACCTGAAATGAAACTAATCCTGATTTTTTTTTTCCTACGTTTCAAAAGTAACATTTTGGTTACTTATGATATTGATAAGACACCAATAAGTTATTCTTTCATAAAAAGTATTTTTTTTATATTATATAATTCGAAATATATTTTGCGTGCCTCCAAAATTTATATGTATACACCTTAATAATCAATTAATTATTTAAGTTATATTAATACATTTGAGTAACATTCAAGTTTATTTTCGAAAATATAATAAGTTGTCATGGAGTAAACTACCATTTCAGTAAATTGTATTTTAAAGAAAATACCATACATGTTTAAGCCACCCATATTTTTTAAATGTAAATTATATATGCATTTTGATTAATTAAATAAAGAATGAAGTTACAAATAACTTTTAAAACATTACAAACAAGACACATTTTTTTTGGACCAATTGATTATCATTTCGATAAGATACCAATTGGTTACTTTTCATAAAACGATCTATACATTTTAAAATAAAAATATCTCATATAGATCACTTGACTTTTAGATTAGTTACTTTTAAAACTATATGTTATTATTAGTTTATATTACATTATTTAAGATATATACTTTTGTGTTATTTTTGTGTAACATTTATGTTACCTTCAATCTTATTGAAAAAACTAACGTGTTACAATAAAGTAAAATAAATCACATAATTTATTAGTAAAATATTTAGACATCCAAATTAATAACTAATTAGTTATTTTAAAGTTACATCACAGTATCCTAATATTATTTAAGATACATTTTGATAACCTTAGTTTATTGTAGAAACTAATTAGTTATCATATAATAACTTTTGAATATGAATAAGAAAGTATATTTTAGTAACTCATGAATTTAGTTTGCATATTAAATTTTTTTATTTATAAAATTTGGTTATTTTTTGGTTAATTAAATAGAAAAAGAAACTATTCTTTATTGTGGTTAATTTAATACGTAATATAGATATTTTTCTATCGTTACTATAGTAAAAGGTAACTATTTAGTTAATTATGATACCTAAAATGCAAAGTAACTAGGAAGTTACCTTTCCACACACAACATAAAAATAATTCATTCATTTATTAATATGCACTTTTTTATCAGGAAAAAAAATAAAAATAATTGTTTACGATGCCAATAAAAAGCGTTGTAATGTTAGATTTTTAGTGGCGACTGATGATATTTTAGTTAGTAAACTAACGCAATACCAATAGGTTAATTGTTTAAAAAAGTTATATTTTTATAATTATATATTGTTGAAATGTAACTAATGACTATATAATTGATATGGTAAACAACTAAATAGTTACTTTGATTTTGAAAAGGTGAAAAAATATATGCTTCCCATATCTTGAAATGATCACATTGAAAAGTAAGTCGCAATGATATTATTTTTGAGGCCAAACAACTAGCAATGTGGTTAAAATTTTATTTTAAAGTTGGAAATAAGAGAAAAATATACATATATATATATATTTTTTATTTTAACTTTTTCTATATAATTATAAAATCTACCTTCATATAAAAAAGAAAAGACAAAAGACAAAAAAAAGTAGTTGTCAGTTTATCAATTAAAAAACGGCACAATAATATTAATTACGGTACAAAATGTATTAAATGAGATTGCTACGTTATTATTAATAATAAAATACAATTTACGTTTGTAAATGTAAATTTCCCTAGAATATATATGGTAGAGAAGAGAAGAGAACTTACATTGAATTGAAATTATTTGCTGTTAGAGATGATAATTATGCAAGTGATCTCTCTAATCTGATCTATTATACTGTGTGTTTGTTTATTTGTGATGAAAATAATTACTATGCTCTCTCAACACTAATTCTACCAACTATTTATAATGTAATAAACACTTTAAAACTGCCACAAGATTTTCTTTTTCATTTTTTTTTTGAAAAACACATTAACTAGACCATTATGATCTATTTTTTCATTAAGATTTTAATAAAAAATTAATACCAAATCCATTTATTCTAATTGGGAACATTAATTAATTTTAACCTCTTATTACAATTTCTTAATAAACTTTCCACAATTAAATCACATTACCGATTTTTTTTTTAATTTTTTAATAGCGGTATTTATTATAGTAATATTATTCTTGTAAATTTTTAAGACATTCGGAATAATGTATAATACCGAAAAAAGAGTTTTTGATATTATTCCAGATTATATATCATGCATATTTAAAAAATTTCAAATTTATTTTTGGTACGATAAATTATTCCAATTTCTTCAAAAATTTATAGTTACGATGTTGTAACTATAACAAACATGTTTATGAGAAACAAATTGACAAAAAAACTATTTTGCTTTGTGTTTTCAGGTATAGAAGCTCACTAGTTAAGAAATTGTAATAAGAAATTGACCGTAGTACTCCTACTAATATAATATTAATTTGCACGTATGACCCTATTGTCAAACTGTTTTTTGTTAGAAAAAAAGAACCATATACCCGTAAATCAATATTTTCTTAAGGAAAATTATTGCTATTATGTATAGTTAGTTTACAGTAATAGAGTAAATAAGTGAGTCAATATCAAATCAAAAAATTATCTCTTAATCAAACTTTTTAGAGCATGTTCAACTAAATCAATAACAACTTTATTAGCACTTCTGACCGTGTGACATAAAATAACTAACTTTAGAGAAAAGTAGATAAATAATTTAATAACCATGTAATTCAAAATAATTTGGGAAGCAAAACAAATTTGATGTGGCAGAATATGTTGAGCTAGCATAGACTGAAAAACTACTACTTTTTAAATTTGAAAATAATAATTAATGCTACTAATGTATATGGGTTAAGACAGTACTAAAAAAAAAAAGACTTGTAATACAACTAAGGGTGTATGTCGGTTGGTTTGGTCAGTTTATGATACATTTTATTCAATTCAATATAAAGATCGTGCGTGTTACAAAAATCTAAGTGCAAACCCGTCCAATAAAGAAAAAAAATTAGTAACCCGACCACTAATATTTTTTTTTTTTAATTTTTTTATTTTTACATTCAATTGTTATATAAATTTTAGTTGATTTGTAATAATAAGACAAATATATATAGATTGAATTTAAAGTTCAAATCAATCACCATAAAGAAACATATATATTAGTTTCAACTTTATATTTTTTTAAATAGTCATATAAATTATATGATATATAAATATATATATATATCATAAATATATATATAAACCTTTTCAATCGGATTGGTCGAGTTAGTTCAGGTTGACTGAGAGAGTTAGTATTATTTTAAATCTGCCCAATATAAAGATTGGGCGGGTTATATTTTGGTCAGGGTTTTGGGTTTGTATTTTTTATCGAGTTATCTCTATTTGGTTTGGGCAGGTCATTCGGGTCGGGCAGTTTACAAAAGTTTATGTACAACCCTAATGACAACCTTTTAGTCATAACATAAGTTTTTTGTGACTAAATGTGACTTTTAGTTATAACAAAAAGTTACTTGTGATAATAATAAATAGTAGTTGGACACAAGTTGTCACTAATTTAGTTTTAGTCACAAAAATTTTTTTGACAAAAAATGCATATATAATTAGTCACAACAAATTGTGATTTTTGTGACTAATACTTTTATCTACAAATTTTTTAGTTATAACGTAGGAATAAAAATTTATAATTAGTCACAACTTTTGTTGTGACTAAAATTAAGATTTTTTGTTGTGTGGGCTAGGCATCTGTTTTGGGCCTACCCAATCCACTGTGTCCTAAAAAAATATTTCCTTTTCAAAATATACAATGTTTTAGTCAGTGTATTTTACAATAAAATCAAAGCACATGGATGAACAAAAAACAACTACGAATCGCAATCAAAAATTTAATTTGAGAAGCGAAACAAATTTGATGTGGCAGAATATGTTAAGCTAGCATAGACTGAAAAACTACTTTTAAATTTGAAAATAATGATTAATGCTACTTATGTATATGGGTTAAGACAGTGCTAAAAAAAGACCTTTCATGACAACTTTTTAGTCATAATATAATTTTTTTGTAACTAAATGTGACTTTTAATTATAACAAAAAGTCATTTGTGATAATAATACATAGTATTTAGATACAAGATGTCACTAATTTAGTTTTAGTCACAACATGTATTGTGACTAAAATACATGTAGTCACAACAAATTGTAATTTTAATTTGTGATTAATACTTTTATCCACAAATTTTTTAGTCACAACTTTTGTAGGGACTAAAATTAAGATTTTTTATTGTGTGAGCTAAGCATCTGATTTGCGTAATAGTACTCATGAGTCTTACTGCCTTTCTGTTGACCATCTCCTGCCATATTCACTTTTGAACTTTTTAGAGAACTCTTCTTGTCGAACGATGGTCTTAGGTAATAACAGACATGACCCTGGAGCTTGAGAGCCTCTGCGCTGAGTGCGAGGATGTCGTGAACTACAAGAAGAGTTCCCTAAAAAGTTCAAAAGTGAAAATGGCATGATATGGTCAACAGAAAGGCAATAAGAATCATGAATACTATTACGCAAATAAGACAAGGACACTTACGACAACAAACGTGTGACAGACATAGTTGGTGAGATAGATTGGGTCTTTTCTAGCAGCAGAAGCCCATCGGTCCATACTCAAGACAAGCCTATTGGATATCTTTACTTTTGAAAATTTTATTGAATTTGAAAAGAGGAAAATACACTTAATATAATATTTTTAAACTTTCTTTGAAAAATATGATGGTTTTATGTTTGCCCATTTTTTATGGGCTTGGTTATTTATTATTTTTAATTTTATGGTATTTATTATGCTATTTTTTGTAATTATTAATTTAAAATATCATATTTTATTAACTGTTCTCTCTCATTAAACCCTAAATTTTCTAAAATGTTTTTCTCTCTTAATCGCTCTAACTCCCTTCTCTTTCGACTGCCAACCGTGGTTTTCAGTTCGCTCACCCTCCCTCTTCCTCTCTCATTTTATTTTCCTCGACCTTGTCCTCATGACCGTTGCTAGCACCAACAGAGCTATTTTTTCCATTAATAAGTGCTCAACAAGTCACTTTAAAAGTAATTACTTGGCATTTTTAAACTAAAATATGAGTTAAAACTAAATAAAATAAAATTAAAAGGCCTAATTAAATATTGTTTCTTCTTCTTCTCTCTCTCCTAACCCTAACTCTACTGTCCGATTGTTGGGAATTATTTTACCAGGATCTTAGATCTACTCACAAGTATGTTTATTAACATCCTAAATATGAACTTTCTAAAACGATAAATTAAACACATATAAAGTTAAGAAAACCTTACATTGATGCAGCGGAATAAATGTCTCCTTCCACTCAGATCTCTAACCCTTGATTCCTTTCTGTAGCAGAGTATAATCAAGATCTGAGCCCGAATCTCCTTCTTCTTCAAGCTTTGATCCTTCACAGTCTTCCAATCTATGATTGAGTTACTGCTTGCTGTGTGTGGGCACTTACTCTTTCACTAGGGTCACGAAAAAGATGAAGGGAAAAGAGAGAGAGGTATTTCGGCCAAGGTAGAGAGTGAGGAAGGCTCAGTTTTCTGAAGAGAGAAATTTCTGTCAGAAAGGCTTGTTGAAAACTTGTGATTTGACTGAGCCATCACTTTCTATTTATAGGCAACTACTAGGTCTAGGTTTAGAATTATTTGGCATTAAAATAATGAAAATAATAATTTGAAAAATCATAATTAAGTGGCCGGCCATATGGTGTTATTGGGCCTTACTTAATTTTGCAATTTTATCAAATTTTATCTCTATTTTCTCAAAAATGCCAATTTTCCAATTCTAACCTTTTAAATGCCAAAACTAATTATTTAATAACTAAAATAAATTATTAAATAACATTGTCATTTAATTTAATTATTAAATAGACATATAAAGTCCATTAATAAATAAATAAACCTAGAAAACTCTTTTCCTTACAATTTCACCCCTGCTTAGTGAAAATTCATAAAATCAGACATAGTCTAACTTTAGAATTATAATTGATCAATCACGAATCAATTAATGAGTCTTACAAGCAGAATGTTCTCAACTAGAATGGGGACCATGGATATATATGCTGAGCTTCCAATAAGTGAACCAAATTTACCAAGTAAATTCCTACTTATTAATTCTTCGTTGAATCCACTCTTAGAACTTAGAATTGCACTCTCAGACTTATATAGAGCATATTGTATGTTTCACGATACCAATATACTATCTCATTTAACCATTGTTATAATCTTATTGTGATTTAAAGATCCTCTATATAGATGATTTACATCGAGATGGGATTTCTTTTACCGTTCTCACCCCTCAATGTATTTTGCCCCTTAAAACACTTAGCTACCTGTAAATGGTGTTTAGTGATCTAATAATTAGTCAGTTAAACAAGAGCTCATCCATTTACTTCTATTTGCTAAGCTCGAAGGGAATCATCACTTGACTTCTATACACCAGTAGAAGCTATAGATTCCATATTTATGTTCAGCACTCCCACTCAATCATACTATCATGTTCTCGAAATATACGTATCACCCTGACCCGAAAGTAGGCTTAACTAATAAATCTAAGAACATGAATAGCACTCCTGAGTTGAGCCTAAGCATATCAGGATTTAGATTCTTTTAATCTTAAGATCAACTACTGATATTGACTTGGAAAGATATGTATAACGGTAAGTTTGTAATATCTTAACTTAGTTGCAATATCGGTCCAGTCCAATGTATACTCCATACATTCGAAACTAGTATACTTTACTAATGTCTTGGAAAGAACATAACACTTACTCCAAGTGTAAGTACACATCATCGCTGATTATCACATTAGTGTAAATCCAATAACACTGATGAAACAGGGACCAAAACTTTTGATTCATACGATCACAATCACATTCCATTGTGTTGACGATACTGTAATTGTGAATAAACATATGATCTGGATTTAACTGATTTTGTGTGTATGAATGTAATAAACATATTAAACATATTAAACCACTAGCATGTAAAATTCATGCAAACATCAATCACTTCAAATTTGTTATGTTGATTACTAATCAGATTGTAAAGAGTTTTATTTAGGGCATAAAACCTAACAAACTCCCACTTGCACTAATATAAAACAAACTGCGCAAATAGGTCAATCTGATGTCTTGATCTTCAGATCAAGTGTAGTATATTTGAATCCACCCAAACTTCTGGAAACTAGTTCATAAATACTCTTATGAAACATCCTTTACTATATGCTTTACTCATCAAGGGATACTGAAATCTTTACTGTTTTAAAAGTTCATACGAGATTAACGAGAAGACATATCTCTCATATTTTAAAATATGTAATTGAGATAATACGGTGTAGACTTTTCTTCAGTGATATAACTTTCTGGTATTTTCGAATAGACCAAGTTATAGTTCTTCTCTGGTAGAGCTTGAATTATTATACAATAATTCCTCCACCCCCAAAGTAAGCACCATCTTATAGAATTTCGAAATTAGATGGTGAGATACAAAGACAACTGATATACAGGTCCTTAATATCTGACATATAGATCACTTACATAAATCCTTCTTGAATATCTTCTAATGTTCCCTATTTGATTACATCTCAGATAGCTCCCACTCAATAGCAGATGTCTGGTTAAATAATACTTTTAACCTCTGATTGTTTAGAGAGTTACCTAGTTGTGACTTTTGTATTAGTCTGAAACTTTAAGTCAAGACTAAGTCATCAACATAGCGGACTAGTATTTGAAGTGAAAAATACATGCCAGAGATAAAGTAATCAAAATTAAGATACCATCAAATTTTATGAGGATTAAGAATTCTTGGTTCAAGTCATTCGAATGGACTGAACTAGAGTTCTTTATCTTATTCTCATAATTCTGATAAGCTATACCTATCCATGTGAATGGTTAGATTTGCTTTTCAGTAGTGTTCTTAAGTACCTATCACAATTATCAACCTAATGAAGATGGGTATAGAACTTTAAAATTCTCCCACTCAATTAAGGTAGTGTGAAACTTTAACAAAGAACTTTCAAAGGTATCAAACTTTTACTTACAATAGTAAAGTCGAAATGGAACATACAATCAAGATCAAGAATTTATATTGACAATAGCTGACTCATTATATTACTTCCATGTTTAAACAAGATATGTGTTTCATAGGGAATTGTTGAATAGACTCCACCCCTAAGAATATACATATAGGGTACTTGGATAACCTCCACCCCTAAGTATATAGAGATTATGATCCACCCCTAAAGGTTGTAAAGATCATGATTCTCTAAGTGTGATAGAGTTTATGTGGAGTTGAATACTATCCAGAGTTCATTAGATATAAAAGATCGTTGAACTGCATAGTTTTCTTAACTTTTCTCCACCCCTATCAGATCATAAGATCGTTTTATTAAACAAATTCTTAATAATTGTATTAGAATTAACAATTATTGATAAACATAGAAATAATTTCTAGTGTTTATATAATATAACTCTATGAAGAGTTGTAAATATTATAGAATTTGCATCAATAATAAAATCACTTACACATACAAACATATAAATATAATGTGGTAATAATTGATGAAGATAAAATTAAATGAAGCTCAATCTCATAAATTGCAATAGGGTTTTCGAAAATAAAAGTTTATTAATAAAAAAAAGTATTGCAACAATATGAGAGAAACAGGGATAAATATCCCTAACTAAAATTTGAAATCCAAATTGTCTTTAAACTAAAACAATTAATTCAAAAAATTGAAGAGCTTCATCTTCATCTGGACGATTTCACCCTTGGTCCAGCTTTCTGATCCAACTCAATTGAGTTCAAGTAGCTTGGCCTTTAAGAAGAAGAAAACAAATAAACAAAGTTAGTCCAGAATCATAAATCCAATTGGATAATAATTCACTAAAACTCTTAAAGTTTATAAATGGAAATACCTTGTTTCTTTGCAAGAAGTTTAGGACACTGGGGTTTCCAATGACCTTTTTCATTGCAGTGGAAACACTTTCCTTTAAGTGTAGCATCACCAGAAGGAGCAGCCTTTTTCATGGCTTTTGCTCGCTTCTTGGTGTTCTTCCACTTCTTCTTCGATTTGGGCTTTGAAGCAGAGGCAACATTTGCTTCAGGTTTCATCGTCCCATTACCATTACCAGGATTGTGAGGTTTACTCCCTTTCTTCTTGGGTCCTCCAATCAAATTTTCATAAGTTTGAAGGTCATTGACTAATTCATGAAAGTCAATTTCCTTCTTATTCATGACATAATTTGATGTATATGGTAGAAATGCTGGAGTCAGGCTATTCAAGATAAGACTAACTTGAGTAGCACTGTCCATTTCAGCACCATGATCCTGGGCTTCTTGGAAATAACTGGACATGAGGAGAACATGATCACGCACGTTTTGATGAGGTTCCATCCGTGCATTGATGTACTTCTTAGTCGCGTCAAAGCGTGACTGAAGTGATGCCTTACCGAATAGCTCATTTAACTTCGTCATAACTTCAGCAGCCTTCTCAGTTTTAGAAAACTGAGTTTTGAGGGTGTCAACCATGCTAGAAAGCATAAAGTATAGAGCTTTGTCATTTGCTTTCTGCCAACGCTCATACTTTTCTTTCACAGCTTTGGATGCATTATCCCCAGGCACTTCAGGTGACGGCTCAGTTAAAACAAACAAGGCACTTTCTCCTATGAGAGCAATATTAATGTTCTCATTCCATTTATTAAAGTTAGATCCATTCAGCTTATTTTCAGTCAACAGTGATAACATGGGATTCATTTTGACAAAACAGGATACTACAAAATAATAGAAATCAACAAATAGAAATTAAATAATGGTTTAACACACAAAAAACAATTCAGAAATTATAAGCACATAGCAAGTAGGAATGATATGAGAAAATACTTAAAAAATTCAATCCTAAATAATTTCAAGGTTTTCAACAAACTGATATCAGTGTCCCGTTTAGGCGAGAGTCAAAGCTACCATCCATTGAATAGAGTTGTCAGCTCATCTAAATTGTTAAACATTCTAGCAACCTTTTATTCGATCAAGATCAGAATCCAGCGTTGTCCCGTTTAGGCGAGAGTCAAGGCTATTCTATCTCATGAGCTTCTACCATTGTTTCGCAATTTGCAAGTCAAATATGGTCGCCACCATTAGGGTGATCTTTACCATATAAAACACTTACAAACCACTTATCATGCGAGATTAAACGGTGCGAAATTGCTAATGAACGTTCCTCCATTATGGAGGATTACTCACTAAAACAAACACAGTGTAAAACCCACAATGGAGATCGAATATCTTAATAATAATAAAGCTCATTGTTTAAAATGTATTTTCTTTATTATTCTAATAAATAAATCTCATTAAATTCTATTTAAGAATTAAAATTCAAAAATAAGAATTTAATATAATATTTATAAAATTATACTTAGATGGTGATTGAAATAAAATTAATTATTTCCATCTTAGTAATAATCTTAAATATAAATATTAAGGAAATTAATTTAAGTTGAATTAAATAAATAATTAGAAACTTAAAAATTTCCTTTGAGAATATATTTATTGGGTTCGAAAATTTAAAGTATATAAAAATACAATTTTCGAAAATAATAAAAAATAGAAAAGAAATACTTCAAGCAAAAATATCATCTATCTAGATTTTCTTTTGACTAGTTAATTCAATTTCTAATAATATATATATATATTTTAAATTCATTTATTTTAAATTAATCAATGAAATGAAAAATCCATTGATTTGAGTTGGTCCAAGAATTAATTAAAATAAATAATTAATTTACAACTCAATCTATTTTTCAAAAAAAATTCGAAAATATTGCATAAAATGCAAATTTCGAAATTGATTAATAAAATAAAGAAAAATATATATCGAAAATTATTTAAATTTAAGTTGAAAAATTAAATTTCAACCTAAAAATCATTTTCTATTTTAGTTAAGTGTCATGAAAAATCAATAAATATTTAAGTATCATGATGAAAATCAACTTAGATATTTAGATTTTCAACTTAATTAAATGTATTAAATTCAAGAAATAATAATTAAGTGTAGAGAAGGCTTAATTATTAATTTCTATTTAATACTAGGAAAAATATACTTAATAAAATTGTAGCAAAATTAATTATTTAAATAATTAATTTCACAAAGTATGATTTTCCTATTTAAATATAGAAATAATAAGTAGTCTAGAAATTACTATCTAGAAAATATCTTATTTGACTAAGTATCTTTTCAAAATTTGAAAAAATATCTAATTTAAGTTATATAGAAAAAATCTAAAACTTAAATAATTTCAAATCTAGATTTAATTAAATATCACAAATTAAGTTGTAACCACTTAATCTGAAGATATCTTTTGAAGTTAATATTTGAAAAGATATTAACCAAAAAATATCTAAGATATTCCATTTCAAGTTAATATTTGAAAAGATATTAACTTAAAAAATATCTTAAGAATCTTTAATAACTAATGCCTAAGATTCCTCAACTTGATTTAAAATTTAAATAAAATATTCAAATTTAAGTTAGATAAGAAAAATCAGTTGATACAACTAATTTATAACTTAAATAGGAATATTTAATTAAATAAGCTCCAGAAAGAATCTTAGTTAGTTAAAATTCTATATTTAATTAAATACAAGAAAAATACAAATAGTTTGTCTAGAAATAATATCTAAAACTAAAAGTGTTTTTCTTAAAATTAACTTTAAAATATTAAAATGAAAATAAATTTTCATATATTTTAAAAGTTAATTATGTTGCTAATTCAATTTTATTAGGTCAAACTAATATAATTAACTTAGTACAGTTATTCAAATCAGGCAAATGGGCCTTCACAATTGGGGTAGTTCATGTGAGGGGGTGCTGGGTTCAGTATGTCGTACCCACTTCTATGGCTCCCAACTCTCACACAAGGCCCAAAAGAGAGGAATTTAACCTTAAAATGAATAACTGTTATTAATTGAATAGGTCCAATAACTAAATGGACCTAAATAAAATCTATCATGGTGTGACATTTTATTCAGCAACAACCTATATGCATCTATATAATAAAATAAACATATAGGCTCACAGAGGCACACTTTGGATGGATCCTATCATGTTACTAGCTCATACACAGATGAAAGAAGATTGTAAAATTTACCTGTTACAAATTATTAACTTGACCAAGGGAGCCATCAGATCATTAGATCTGACAAAAAGTAACCATGGCTATTTGCAATCAAGTAATAATAGGTTTTTAAAACTTACACACAAGCTAAAAACACATACTCCTGCAACAAGGTTAGCTGGATAGATGGAAGTAGGATTTATTTAATTTTAAATAAATAATTTCGAAAAATAAATAATTAAAAAAAAAATTAATTTCGGAAATAAAAAAAAAATTAAATTTCGAAATTTAAAAAAAAAATATTTAAAATTAAACCTACTTTTTGAAAAATTAGGTTTCAACCAACCTAAATATCATTTCAAAATTTGCTAACTACTTTTAAAAATTAAATGTTATTTTAAAAATAAAAATTAAATAAAAATTAGAAAAGATAAATGAAATATCTTTTCAGATTTTTAAATTTAATTCAAATAAATAAAATAAAAAAATTTAAAAGTTAGCAAAATATCTTATATCTATTTAAAATTACATGATTATAAATATCTTATTTTTAAATTTAAATATGGTCAAAATATCTAAAAAGATTTAATTAAAAAATCTTAAAAGATAAGATATTATTAAAAAAAATATCTTAAAAGATAAGATATTTTAAAATATCTTAAAAGATATTATAAATATCTTATAAAATCTGACCTTAAATTTAAAAAAATATAATCAAATTTAAAATAAGATAGATTTTTTAAGCAAGAAGATAAATACTAATTCTATTCAAATTCAAATTGCACTAATATCTTGAATTAAATAAAAAAAAATTTAAATTAATTCAAAATGATAATTAGAATAAAATTAGGAATAGTAATAGTATATATACAAAACCATACAAAAAATTGGAGGTTAATTACATGAAAAAGCATGAAAAATCGAAGAAAAACGAAAAAATTCGAAACTGTACGGACAGATCTGCGATCGCAGGAAATTATCAGCAGAGCCCCGATTTTTCCAAATCTTCAAAAAATCATAACTAATTCAAATAAAATCCAAATTAAGTTCTGTAAAAGGCTAACTTGCTTAATTTTTTCCATACTATCCAATAAAAATAATTCCAGAAACGAAATCACAATTATTTTTCACGAAAATTTCACAAACATTAATCAATCATCAAATAACACTCAATACAACATGATACCATCCAGAGAACATACAAACAATCGTTTTAAAGTCCAAATTACATGTAAGTAAATCAATTACCATGGCTCTGAGGCCAGTTGTTGGGAATTATTTTACTAGGATCTTAGATCTACTCACAAGTATGTTTATTAACATCCTAAATATGAACTTTCTAAAACGATAAATTAAACACATATAAAGTTAAGAAAACCTTACATTGATGCAGCGGAATAAATGTCTCCTTCCACTCAGATCTCTAACCCTTGATTCCTTTTTGTAGCAGAGTATAACCAAGATCTGAGCCCGAATCTCCTTCTTCTTCAAGCTTTGATCCTTCACAGTCTTCCAATCTATGATTGAGTTACCGCTTGCTGTGTGTGGGCACTTACTCTTTCACTAGGGTCACGAAAAAGATGAAGGGAAAAGAGAGAGAGGTATTTCGGCCAAGGTAGAGAGTGAGGAAGGCTCAGTTTTCTGAAGAGAGAAATTTCTGTCAGAAAGGCTTGTTGAAAACTTGTGATTTGACTGAGCCATCACTTTCTATTTATAGGCAACTACTAGGTCTAGGTTTAGAATTATTTGGCATTAAAATAATGAAAATAATAATTTGAAAAATCATCATTAAGTGGCCGGCCATATGGTGTTATTGGGCCTTACTTAATTTTGTAATTTTATCAAATTTTATCTCTATTTTCTCAAAAATGCCAATTTTCCAATTCTAACCTTTTAAATGCCAAAACTAATTATTTAATAACTAAAATAAATTATTAAATAATATTGTCATTTAATTTAATTATTAAATAGACATATAAAGTCCATTAATAAATAAATAAACCTAGAAAACTCTTTTCCTTACAATTTCACCCCTGCTTAGTGAAAATTCATAAAATCAGACATAGTCTAACTTTAGAATTATAATTGATCAATCACGAATCAATTAATGAGTCTTACAAGCAGAATGTTCTCAACTAGAATGGGGACCATGGATCTATATGCTGAGCTTCCAATAAGTGAACCAAATTTACCAAGTAAATTCCTACTTATTAATTCTTCGTTGAATCCACTCTTAGAACTTAGAATTGCACTCTCAGACTTATATAGAGCATATTGTATGTTTCACGATACCAATATACTATCTCATTTAACCATTGTTATAATCTTATTGTGATTTAAAGATCCTCTATATAGATGATTTACATCGAGATGGGATTTCTTTTACCGTTCTCACCCCTCAATGTATTTTTCCCCTTAAAACACTTAGCTACCTGTAAATGGTGTTTAGTGATCTAATAATTAGTCAGTTAAACAAGAGCTCATCCATTTACTTCTATTTGCTAAGCTCGAAGGGAATCATCACTTGACTTCTATACACCAGTAGAAGCTATAGATTCCATATTTATGTTCAGCACTCCCACTCAATCATACTATCATGTTCTCGAAATATACGTATCACCCTGACCCGAAAGTAGGCTTAACTAATAAATCTAAGAACATGAATAGCACTCCTGAGTTGAGCCCAAGCATATCAGGATTTAGATTCTTTTAATCTTAAGATCAACTACTGATATTGACTTGGAAAGATATGTATAACGGTAAGTTTGTAATATCTTAACTTAGTTGCAATATCGGTCCAGTCCAATGTATACTCCATACATTCGAAACTAGTATACTTTACTAATGTCTTGGAAAGAACATAACACTTACTCCAAGTGTAAGTACACATCATCGCTGATTATCACATTAGTGTAAATCCAATAACACTGATGAAACAGGGACCAAAACTTTTGATTCATACGATCACAATCACATTCCACTATGTTGACGATACTGTAATTGTGAATAAACATATGATCTTGATTTAACTGATTTTGTGTGTATGTATGTAATAAACATATTAAACATATTAAACCACTAGCATGTAAAATTCATGCAAACATCAATCACTTCAAATTTCTTATGTTGATTACTAATCAGATTGTAAAGAGTTTTATTTAGGGCATAAAACCTAACACCGATCTCCCTCGCTCTCTCCCGAGAGTGACTCCAGCTCCAATGGATACTAGAAACATATAGACCATAGCCCCTTCTCTACCATAGCTCCTTCCCTGAAAAGCTCCTCCAACATCAGGTTCAGGTTTGCCTGGAACCCTTTTCACTTAATTATAATTAAAGTTTAAATGAAAAATAAATACCATCAAAGAAATCTATTAATTTATCATTACCATTTGTTATATTCCAAATACCCCAAGTAAAATAATCAATCCGCAACATCAATAGACCCCAAATTTCTAAATCTTTAGTAATCAATATTATAACACCACTACCATTATCAAATTAATTTTTTTAACAAGAAAATCCCACACAATTTCAAAAACCAAATTCATAAACTCCAAGCAACAAAATCACCTAACTACTACAAAAAACTGCTACTTAATTTTAGTGACAATCTTATAGTTACAACATAAATTTTTTGTGATTAAATGTGACATTTAGTTACAACAAAAGTTACTTGTGACTAAAACATAGTATTTAGTTACAAGTTGTAACTAAATTAGTGACAACTTGTAACTGAATACTATGTTTTAGTCACAAGTTGTCACTAATTTAGTTTTAGTCACAACAAATATTGTGACTAAAAACACATTTAGTCACAATAAATTGTTAACCTTTGTGACAAATACTTTCAGCCACAGACCTTTTAGTCACAACACAATAATGATAATTTATAATTAGCCACAATTTTTTTTATCATTAGTCACAAATTTTGTTGTGACTAAACGTAAGATTTTTTTTTTATAGTGAACTGAAATTTGGGTAGAAGAAATTGAGGGGAGTTCAATGGTGAGGAATGAATGTCGTGGGTGTCGACTGGAAAAAACAATGGTTCCAATCTGCATTCAGTTGCAGAACTCGACTGCTTGGGGTCTTTCACTGGGGAGAACGACTGTCGGAAGCTTGTCGGAGCAGGAGACGAATGGAGTGGATGTCGTGGTTCAGAGAAATTAAAATACGGAGTGAGACGAAGATGCGGAGGCGTCAAGAATATTCAACATTTTCTGCCTAAATCCTCCAAGAAGACTAGATCAATCACATTTCCATCAGGGGGCGATTTGATTCCAACCTGGGCTCGCGACAGTCTTCAGTTGGGTTTCATGGCATGGACGATTTGAGTGAGTGGGATTTTGTAATTAATTTTATAATTAGTTTTTATTTGTAAAACTAATAATTTATTTTTTAATTTAAAATAATTTTAAATTAATATAGTATGTAGACCAATGTAGGTGGACCACGTGTACAATAGTGCACACGTGGAAATTCCATTTAATTACATTTTGAGTGACATAGTAATAGGAGTTGACCTGGCACTTGGTCATAGGCAAATAGGGCACTGAGATAAACAGAAGTGGGATTTTTCTAACAATATTTTATTTGGAAAAATTATGAATTTTTGAAATTTGGGAGCCATGGCTGTCGAGTGGGTGCATCGAGTGCACCAAACACTCGGACAAGCCAGGCATCCGCGCGCGTGAGCATCGGTCACGCACCCTGCACCTCCGCCCACACGGATTTTGCACCTACCGAGAAAACTCGACGCCTGACCCTGCAAAGCCTCCCTTCCCGCGTGCGTTTGGGGCTGCTGGCAGCCTAGGAGAGGCTGCAGGTGCAGCCTCCTGGCAGCCAACCCACCATTGCGATTTTTGTGGGATATTTCCCCAAAAATCCGATTTTTGGGATTGTTTCCCAAAATTTGATTTTCCAATTTTAAATTCTTCCAATTTTAAATATTCTTTTTTGAAATATTTCCAATTTTAAATATTTCTAATTATGGTAAGATTTAAAAATTTGTTAACTTCTTTAATATTTATATATTATTTAATTATAAGATTAGATATTTTGATATTTAACATATTTTAAATTAAAAGATAACCTTGTCTTTTTATTTAAAATATTATATTAAAATTATCTTATATCACAAATTAAATAATTAATAAATTTGAAATTAACATAGATATTTTTATAGATACACTTACCATAATATTTTCAAATTCAAACTTTGTTATTTTGTTAAATATTTAATTATTTATAAATTATAAGTTTAAAAATTATATTTTTCTATATATATCATTTTCTTTCTTATTGGAAATTTATAAATCATATCTTAAATATTTAAATAACTTAGATGTTTTTGTAGAAATTTGAATATTGCTTAATTTGGGATATTTTGACATATAATTATGGTAATTATTATTTATTTATTATTTTATTCCTAAAATAATAATTATCTAACCAAATCTATTTTAAAATTGGTTTATTTTATTAAATTATAAGATCTGAAAGTGATATTGAAGATTCATTCTTTCAAATCATTGATCTTATTTGATATTTAATTTAATTTGATTCAAATAAACCTAGATATTTTAAAATTAGTTTCCTTTATTTTGAGATTTTAAGGTTTGTTTTAATAACCTAAATTTTCAAAAAGTAAGTTGGTTAGTTTAAGAACAATAATTTAATTATATTAATATCTTATTTCACATTTGCTACATGGACAATGTTTGTTTGTTTATTTATATTGTTTATTCAAAAAAAAATTTAACAAACCTATTTATTAGATCTAAATTGCTATGATTAACTTGTTGACAGATCCAATGATCTAATTTTAATCATAGTCCAATTGTCAATAGATCTTATAAATAATTTGTAACAGGTAAATTTTGTACTTCTTTCATCTGTGTAAACCTAATAACATGATAGGGCCCATCCAAATCATTTGACCTGTGTGAGCCTATATGTTTGCTATTGGGCTTAGATACATATAAGAAGCCCATTTAAGTTTTACTAAGTAAATGAACTAGGTTGTTAAAATAAAATTTGACATAAGTAATTTTATTTAGGCCCAATTAAATTTGAGCTTATTCATTAATGAATAACAATTATTTATTTAAAGGTTAAATTCCTCTCTTTTGGGCCTTGTGTGAGAGTTGGGGGCCAATAGAAGTGAGTACGACATACTGAACCCAGCTCCCCCTCACATGAACTACCCCAATTGTGAAGGCCCATTTGCCTTATTTAAATAATTGTATTAGGTTAATTATATTAGTCTAACCTAATTAAAATTGAATTAGCAACATAATTAACTTTTAAAATATATGAAATTTATTTTTTATTTTAATATTTTAAAGTTAATTTTAGAAAAACACTTAGTTAATGATATATATTCTAGATATTTATTTCTATACTAGTTATTATTTCTAATATTAAATAGGAAAATATATCATTGATTGTGAAATGAATTGTTTAATAATTAATTTTGGTACAATCTAAGTTTAGTATATTTTCCTAGTATTAAACTAGAATTAATAATTAAGTTTGCTCTATACTTAATTATTTATTTCTTGAATTTAATACATTTAGTTAAATTGAAAATTTCAATATCTAAGTTGATTTTCATCATGATACTTAAATATTGTTATTTTCATGTTATTTAATTAAAATTGGAAATTATTTTAAGTTTAGAATTTTAATTCAGAATAACTTAAGTTTGAATAATTTTTAAAATATATTTTATTTTATTTTATTAATCTTTTTCCCACAATTTCAAAATTGCTTTTCTTTAATGCAGAAATTTTGAATTTTATTTGAAAAGTAGATTAAAGTTGTAAATTTTTTTTTTTTTTTTAATTTTGGACCAACTTAAATCAATTATTTTTTTATTTAATGATTAATTAAAATAAATGAACTAAAATATATTATAATTAGAAATTGAATTAATTAGTTAATGAAAGTCTAGATAGTTATTATCAGTTTTACTTGAAGTATTTTTCTAGTGTATTTAATTAAATAGAAAATTAATATTTAAGTTGATTCTTGATCATGGCACTTAAATATTTGAAAATTTTCTTTAATATTTAATTAAATAGGAAAATTATATTTTTTTTGTGGTAAATTAATTTTATTAATTAATTTTGGGCCAACATAAAATTAGAATAATTTTTTCAGGATTTATTTTTATTTTATTTTAAAGCATTTTCGAAAGCAGTATTCTTATACACTTCTTTTTTCAAAATACAATATACATTTATAGAAAATTAAATTTGAGTTGTAAATTAATTTAAATTAATTTTGAAACAACGTAAATTGAATAATTTTCTAAAAATATTTATTGGAAATTATTACTAAAATAGAAGTAATTCACGTTATTTTCATATCCATCTAAGTATAATTTATAAATATTAAATTAAAATTTATATTTAGAATTTTTTATTCTAAATTGGAAATTTTAATTAAATAAATATATATTTAAAATAAATTGATTAAAATAAATATTAGAAGAAAATACAACTTTCATTAAATAATGAGCTTTATTATTATTAGGACATTCGATCTCCATTGTTGGTTTTACATAGCTATTGTTTTAGTGAGTAATCCTCCCTAATGGAGGAACGTTCATTAGCAAGTAAACACCGTTTAATCTCGAAAGATAAGTATTTTTGTCAGTTTTTTATATATTATTGATCACCTTAATGGTGGCGACTGTGTAAGACTTGCAAGAGTATGAAACAATGGTGGAAGCTCATAAGATAGAATAGCCTTGACTCTCGCCTAAACGGGACAACACTGGATTCCAATCTTGATCGTATAAAAAGTTGCTCATATGTTTATCATTTTAGATGAGCTGACAACTCTATTCAATGGATGGTATCACTGACTCTGATATCAGTTTATTGAAGACCTTGGAAATTATTTAGGATTGTATGTTTTAGTATATTCACTTGTCATTCCTACTTGCTATGTGCTTAATAATTTCTGAATTGTGTGTGAATTTATATTGAACCATGTTATTTTCTGTTATTAAATTGTAGTTTAATTTCAAATCTTCATTGTTGGTCTAACTTGGTTTGTTGTTCTAATGAGATAAATCCCTAATGGATTTTCACCATTAGACAAACATAATAGTGTTAGATCTCGAAAGATAAGTATTGTAAATGCGACATCTAGCTGTTCATCAATTGATGACACCTTAGACTAGTATTTACAATATGAAATAAGAAGATTGTATAAATAAGATTATTTTAACTATCGCTAATCGAAGCATCGTTGGATTCTTATTTAAATACGAAATTATCCTAATTCCTCTTAGCTTATTCATTTCGAATTAGCTCAATAACATATCATTGGATGAATGGTCTATAAACCATTTCATGTCATTCTATATTTTCTCTTTAGAAATTAAATGACGCAAATGATTTTATTCCTGAAATTCTATCCCAAAATGATATAAAACCTCAATCTTAGAAATCTCCTACTTGTATGGGCAAATCAACTTAGAGTTAAATTAGTAGTGGTGGTCCAAGAAAGAATTACTCATCATACAGTTACACTTTCACAAGTGTTTAATAACCATTTTCTTTCAATGGATTCAAACTGTATGAGTTTAGTATTCTGTGACCAGAATCCACTTGCACTATTCTAAGAACTCTTTGATGTAACTAAACCTAAGTCATCAAAAGACACAACCATATTTTATAAATCTATGGCATTTGTATCTTGTTCTTAGTGGTTTTGACAAGATCATTCTCTGCAAAGAGTTAACATGCCTATATCCACTGAAAATAAGTCCATCTCATTCGCAGATGGATGTACATTCAGGGGTGGATATGAATTTTCGTTGTATTCTTAAAACGATTACTCTAGATTTTACCTTATGCAAAAGAAATTTGAAATGTTTGAAAAATTTGAAAAATTTCATGAATTTCTAGCAATGGTGAAAAACCATCAAGATAAGTGGTTAAAAATCTTGCGAACTGATAGGGGTGGAGAAATAGTTAGTAGATATGTAGTTCAAAGATCATTAAATTGATTTTTGAATTATATCCAAACTTACCTCCCCAGAAATTCGATTTGCATATTGATAATTAGTTACTAGTCGTTGCCCAAATCCTTCTATGGTAATATAATTTCAGAATGATGCAATGGTTGTATACTTAATGTAAATCATTACTAGATTCATTGATGACCTAATCGAAATCTTAAGAAAAGCTAGAACTGTTAACCTTGGTTTGCATGTTTGTTAGCTTCTCTAAGTGATTAGGGGTGGAACATCCCATAGTCAATAGATAAGAAAGTGTTTGTTTAAACAAATACTACTTTTCTAAGAAAATGACTAAGTCTGAAAAACAAAGTAGAAAATAAAGGAGATATTTTTTTCTTGATTCCAAAAGTGTTCTATCATCTTATTCTACATATGATGATCCCATTTCCTCAGTTGTCTTGACACAACCGAAGAGGTTAATACCATTTAGTTTTCTTAGACATAATTCATGGTACCTTGTCGTAGTGGGAGGGTTTCAAGGAATCATGACCTTATTATGACTTGGAAGACACTAGTGACTAAAATCTATTGTGAGTTTAAACAAGTAATGGATTGTCAAGATAAGAAACTAAGAAGAAAGCCAAGAGAACTATGTTTTAATCCATTCACATGGAGTAACCTAAAGTTTTCTATTACAAAGACATAAAAGAAAATTTTTGTTAATAAGTCTATTCAATGGACTTAACAAAACTTCCTGTTCCTAGTATTATATGTTAGTCGATAAGGGTGTGTTTAAAACTCTTAGACTACACCACATCAGATTTCGAGACTTACCTTTGTGCTAGAAAGTTTGCTGATAAGATAAAGATTACTCTGGGGGTGGAGTAGTGATTTTGGAGAAGTGTAAAAACCTATCTGTTGGTTTTTATGCCCTAAATAAAACTCTTTTTCAATGTAATCCAGATTATTCAATATCAATAAAGTAACAAAAGTATTTTTCATTAATTTGTGTATGTTTTGGTTCACTTAATCAATTGTTTGTCTATTTGATTTATAAATTCATCCAAACCCCTTTTCACATACTTGATCATGTTTATTGTGTTGTCAACACAGTAGAAAGTAAACATGACTATGTGAATAAAGTATTCCTAGATTTATCAGAACACTGGGTTTTACTGATATGACAATCTACAACAGAGTTTACTTGCATTTGGAGAAATGTTATGTTCTTTCCAGAACATAGGTTAAAGTAAAGCTCAGGTTGGATGCATGGAGTATGCATTGGAATGGACCGATATTGAACTTTGAAATAGATTTTTGAAACTTACCGTAAATAGCTATTCAATTCAATATCATAAGTTGATCCTAAATCACATGATCGAAATCCTGATATGGTTAGGCTCAATTTCAAGAGTGTTATTCGTGTTCTTTGATTTGTTAGTTAAGCCTAATTTTTGGTCAGGGCAATACATACATTTTGGGAACACGATAGTGCGATTGAGTGGGAGCGCTAACATAAATATGGAATCTATAGCTTCTATCTGGCGAATAGTAAGCAAAGGGTGATTTCCTTCGAGCTTAACCAAACGAGATAAATGATTGAGTACTCATTTCACTTAGTTGAAATATCATTTATACAGGGTTAAGTGTTTTACGGATATAATACATTGTAGGGTGTTACGGTAATTTAGTCCCTTTACAGTGTAAATCATCCATATAGAGGATCATTGATCACATTAGGATTATAACAATGGATAACTAATGATGTGTCTATATGGTGGAACATATAGAACATTCTATATACTGAGAGTGCAATTCTGAGTTCTATGTGTGGATTCAACGAAGAATTAATAAGTCAGTGAATTTAAGTGGTAAATTCTAGATCTGCTTATTGGAAGCTCGGATATATAGACCCATGGTCCCCCCACTAGTTCAGATAATATTACTTGTAAGACTCATTTAATTGCTTTTAATTAATCAATTAAAATTCTCAAGATAGACTGTGTCTATTTGAGAATTTATCACTTATTAAGGGCAAAACAGTAAATAGAGATTTTGAAGGGCATATTTATTAATTAGGAAACTTTAATTAGTTTCATTATTAATAAAATAAATGACAATATATTATTTGATAATTAATTTTAATTATTAAATAATTAGATTTGACATTTATGTGGTTGAACAAAGGAATTGGCAGTTTTTGACAAAACAGGAAACTATTAGTATAGGAAAAGGAAAGTTGGAAAAGTGGCAAGCCTTGTTTCCACAATGCCTAGGCCGGCCACTTAAGTTCCCTTTTCCTTTTGATTTTTTCAATATTAAATGTCAATTAATTCAATCATAGCCCTGGGTGGTCTTCTATAAATAGAAGGCAAAGGCTTCAGTATTCAACAACAACTGATACACAACATTATTCTGACAGAATTTTCTCTCTGAAAATTCTCTCTGAGCCGCCACCCTCTCTCTCTCTATTCATTCACTGTTTCGAAATCTATAAGTGCTAGAGTAGTGCCTACACACATCAAGTAATACCTCAATCATAGTGAGGAAGGCTGTGTAGAATTCAGAAACAACAAAGAAGGACTATCGGGCTCAGATCTTGATTATACTCTGCTACAGAAAGGAATCAAGGATTAGAGATCTGAGTGGGAGGAGACATATATTCCGCTACACCCAATGTAAGATTTCTGATACTCTTATGTGTTTAATTTTCTATCGTTTTAGAAGTTCATATTTAGGTTGTTAAATCAACATACTTGTGAGTAGATCTAAGTTCTTGGTAAAATAACTTCCAACAACTGGCACCAGAGCCATGGTAATTGATTTGCTTGCAAGAAATTTGGACTTAAAACGATTTGCTTGTGTTTTGGATGGTAGCAAGTTGCTTTGTGTGTCATATTGATGTTTGATTGTTGTTTGTGAATTCTGGGAAAAATAGTTATTTTTCTGTCTCTGTAATTATTTTTGTTGGATAGTTTGGAAAATTTTAAGCAATTTACTCTTTTACAGAACTCGATTTCGATTTAATTTGAATTAGTTATGAATTTTTGAAAATTGGAAAAATCGGGGTGATGAGCACCCTCATCACGCGCGCGAAATGGCTGCAAGCAGCCTTCCTGCGCCGTGATTCCTCGGCGTGCACCCCAGATACGCGCGCGGATGAGCATGCATGGCATGCCATCCGTACAGTTCATCATTTTTTTCATTTTTTTCGATTTTTCATGCTATTTCATGGAATTAAATTCCGATTTTTTGTGTAGTTTTGTATGTTGATTTTTGTTTTTCAAATTTCAAATCTAATTATCAGAAATAAATTAATTTTATTTTTTTTAAAATTAATTTTAGATATTAGTGTAATTTGATTTTGAAAATAGGAAAAATTAAGTTTTGCTTACCTTTTTTTTATTTCTTTTAAAATTTGATTATTTTATTTTTTTTAAGGTCAGATATTAATTTATTTTTGGTAACTTGACCTTAATTAGAATAAGATCAAAATAATCATGATAATTTTAAAAGAGAAAATAAGGTATTTTTGTTAACTTTTAAATTTTGTTATTTTTAATTAAAGTAAATTGTAAAACAAGAAAAGGGTATGTATTTACCATTTTCTATTTTATTATTTAATTTATTAAATAACATGAAATTTAAAAAGAAAGTTAGCAATTTAATTTTGAAATGACATTTAGGTTACCCAAAACCTAATTTTTCAAAATGGTAGGTTTAATTTTTATTTTTATTTTTCGAAATACATGTTTAAAATTAAATAAATCCTACATCCAACTATCCAAATCTAACCTTGTTGCAGGAGTATGTATTTTAGATTGTTTGTAAGTTTTCTAAAACCTATTATTGCTTGATCTAAATTGCCTTGGTTAACTTGATGATAGATCCCATGATCTAATTTTTACCAATGGTTCAATTGATGATAGATCAAGTAAATAATTTGTAACAGGTAATTTTTACAAACTTCTTTCATCTGTGTATGACCTAGTAACATGATAGGATCCATTCAAATGTGTATGCCTGTGTGAGCCTATATGTTTAATTTCTGTTATAGATACATATAGGTTGTTGTTGCTAAATAAAATATCATAACTGATAGATTTTATTTAGGCTCATTTAGTAGTGAGCCTATTCAATTAATAATAGTTCTTCATTTTAAGGTTAAATTCCTCTCTTTTGGGCCTTGTGTGAGAGTTGGGAGAGCCTTAGAAGTGGGTACGACATACTGGACCCAGCCCCCCCTCACATGAACAACCCCAATTGTGAAGGCCTGATTTGGATAACTGTGCTAGGTTAATTATATTAGTTTGACCTAATAAAAAATTGATTAGCAACATAATTAATTTCATTCTTCCTTGAAATTAATTTAAGAAAAACATAGTTTGAATAGTTATATTCTGGAAAACTATATGTATTTTTCTTGTGTTTAATTAAATATGGAATTATAACCATATAAATTCTTTCTGAATCTTAATTTTATGATTTCATTAAATATTCCTATTTAAGTTGAGATTTAGTTAAATCTATCAAATCAACTTAGATTTGAATATTTTTGAATTTCCTATTATAAATTAAGTTGAGGAATTTTAGGAATTGGTTATTAAGATTGTTTAGATATTTTTTAAGTTGATATTTTATAAATATGGGAACTTAAAATGGAATATCTTCTAAATTAAGTGGTTACTACTTAATTGGTAATCTTTAATTAAGTCATTGATTGAAGAATATTTAAGTTGGGTATTTAGATTTTTCTAAACAACTTAAATAAGATATTTTTCAAAATTATTCCATTTTTAAAATTTAATTAAAGTTTTTTAATTTGTAATATTTCATTATTGAGATATGGAATATAAATGATTAAACAAAATACATATTTTTTTTAAATAATGAGCTTTAATCAAGAGAAATTCGATCTCCATTGTTGGTTTCTGTTAGGTCCTTTTTTGGCAATTTAGTTGTCAAAATATTTTTTAATTAATGTGCATTTTATTGAGCATTCAATTTGTTTTTATCAACTTTGGACCCTTTTTCCAGGGGGAGTTGTGTTTGGTACTTGTGAACATCTTTGGTTTAAAAGTTAGCTTGGTTGTTTTGTTATTTTTGGTTTTCGATTGTGTTACTCAGGGGGAGTAGTTATTTGCTCTTGCTAACTTTAACTTGCAGGTACTTTGTGTTAAAAATTATTTTGTTCATCTAAAGTGCCAAAGGGGGAGATTGTAAAGTCCTTTTTTGGCAAGTTAGTTGACAAAATAATTTTTCATTTTATGATAAGATTGCTATGCATTCATATTCGATTTCTTACCTTATAAATTCGGTTTTTAGTTGCTCTTTTCCTTGTTTGGAAAGTTGCACTTTCAGCTGAACTTTCCTTTGTTGAAAACTTCTCAAAAGAGAAAGAATTCTCTTTTGGAAAGTTGTCTTTTTTAGGGAAACTTTGATTATTGCCTTTTCCTTATTGATTTCGATTGTATCTTGATACAATCAGAATATCTAATCTGTTTTTGGCAGGAATCAAGCATTAATAGAGGATCGGACCCGATTATAGCAAGTTTCCCGTTTCTGGTCTAATATGCTGCGTCAGCATCCGAATCTGATGCTGCAGATCGTGTTTTCTTTGGAAAGTTTTTGTACAGCTGTAGATTCGAACTTGTGGTTGCCTCTTTGGTTTCTATGTTCTATAAATAGAGCCTAGAGAGCAACCATTCGAATTACCTCTTCCATTATTCATTTTTTACATTTATCTTTTGAGAGAAGAGAGTGTTTCTTTGTTTTGTGAGAGCCTAGTTGTTCATATAGGTTCTAGTTGTTCTATTTCTATTCTTACTCTATCCTAGAGGTTGTGAAGAACTACTTGACTGAACAAGAGATTGGTCTTCGGGAGAAGACTTGATAAAGCCTTACTTCGGGAGGAAGTAAGCACTTGGTCTTCGGGAGAAGACTTGTTGAAGCCTTAATTCGGGATGAAGTAAGCACTCACACTTCAAAGACGAAGGGAGTTCGGGCTTGAAGGTGTTTCAAGAAGTCAGATTCATAAAGTGGATTACAAAGGATTGCGGCAATACTTTAGAGGGAGTCTAAACTTGTTTAAGTCAATTGTCTTTGTAATTTTGATACTTTATTAATTGATTTCATTCTCTAGGCGTGGCCCCGTGGACTAAGAGTGTTCGTGAGAACACTGATACCACGTATAAATCTCTTGTGTCAAGTTATTTATTTTTCTGCAAATATTTTATATTCTGCCTGTTCAGTTTTGATGTAGCAGAATTACTTTCTGCTGCTGCAAACGCTTACAGTTTTTATATTTTCTTATATACAACTGAGATTTGCAAAAACACGGTTTTTCAGTTTTACATAGCTATTGTTTTAGTGAGTAATCCTCCCTAATGGAGGAACGTTCATTAGCAAGTTAGCGCCGTTTAATCTCGAAAGATAAGTATTCTTATAAGTTTTTTATATGGTTTATGACCACCCTAATGGTGGCGACTGTATAAGACTTACAAGAGTGCGAAATAATGGTAGAAGCTCATAAGATAGAATTGCCTTGACTCTCGCCTAAACGGGACAACGCTGAATTCCAATCTTCATCGAATAAAAGGTTGCTAGAATGTTTGACATTTTAGATGAATTGACAACTCTATTCAATGGATGATGTTTTGACTCTCGCCTAAACGGGACACTGTATCAGTTCGTTGAAAACCTTGGAAAATAAACTATGTTAGATTTAGTATTTTTATAACATATGTGATTTTTTTTTTCTGAACCTGTGTATGAATTTATAGAACCAAAACCTTACTTCTATTTATTGATATGTTGTAGTGCCAATATGAACCCTCATCCCGATCCACTCCTAGTTAGTATCTTTGCAAAAGAACTCAATAGTGTGAAAATGCATCCTGGTAGTTGCATTAACTCGCACCTATTGTTCATGAATCTGAAATTCCAAAAGGCAAATCTACTAGGAATTGATTTATCAAGGGAACAATGGGTAAGACTCATACTTAATAGTCTTCCTCAGGAGTATGATAGTTTTGTTCTATATTACTTATTGAACAATCCTCACTCCTCCGACATGGACAAACTCGAGACTGAGTTACGGGCCCATGAGCAGAATCTGATTGCAATGGGACCTCTTGGTATTGCAAACTTTAATCAGAGGAAGAAGATTAAGCATGAGGACTCTAACAAAGCTGCTTCTTCAAGTACAATTATCAGACATCATGTTCTATGTGCGAATTGTAATGGAAAGGGACATAAAGAAGAACAATGTCCCAGGCTTCTAGACAATTCAAACGAAGGTGATGCTTTTGTATTTGAATCATGTGTTTTAGAGAACGAAAAATCCACATGGATTGTTGATTCTGGATCTACTAACCATGTATGTTCTTCATTGCAGCTGCTTGAAACTTGGGAGAATCTTCACCCAGATGAGTTAAAGCTTAAGGTTGGAAATGGCGAGTTGGTATCAGTTAAAGCAAGAGGAACAGCCCGAATCAAGTTTAATTCTAAGAAGTTTTTACTTTTAGAGAATGTTTTATATATTCCTAATTTTAGTAGAAACTTGATTAGCGTTTCATGTTTACAAACACAATTTTATATATTGAATTTTTCGAGTTCAAATTGTTCAATTTCTCGTAATGGATTTCATATATGTGTTGCAAACATGGAACAAGGGCTTTATGTTTTAAGACCTGATACTCAAATCTCACTAAATACTGAACTTTTCAATGTAGCTAAACCTAGAAGCCTTAAGAGAAAAGAGATTGATAATGATGATCAAACTTATCTATGGCATTTACGTTTAGGTCATATCAGCTTTGATAGACTCAATAGGCTAACCAAAGACGGTCCATTGAAAAATGTTGTCTTAGGAGAACTGCCAGTTTGCGAGTCTTGCCTAGAAGGAAAAATGACCAAACGTTCTTTCTCTGCGAAGGGAGAGCGTGCCAAACAACCCCTAGGGTTAGTGCATTCAGATGTTTGCGGACCGCTGAATGTAAAAGCCAGAGGAGGTTATGAGTATTTCGTCACTTTCATTGACGATTTCTCTAGATATAGTTTTCTTTACCTAATGCAAAAGAAATCTGAAACGTTTGAAAAGTTTCAGGAATTTCATGCTTTGGCTCAAAACCAATTAGGTAAAACATTAAAGATCTTGCGAACTAATAGGGGTGGAGAATATATGGATATGTAGTTCAAAGATCATTTAACTTAACTTGGAATTGAATCCCAATATACTGCCCCAAGCACTCCACAACAGAATGGAGTTGCAAAAAGAAGAAATCGCATTCTCTTGGAAATGGTTAGGTCTATGCTGAGTTATTCAACTCTGTCTACGTCCTTCTAGGGATATGCTATTCAAATGGAAAACGACATTTTAAATGTTGAACCATCTAAAGCAGTCCCTAAGACACCCGTCGAACTATGGAATGGTCGTACACCTAGTTTACGCCATTATAAGATTTAGGGGGTGCCCTGCTCACGTCTTGAGAAAGAAAGAAGGCAAACTGGAATCCCGAACTGAAGTTTGCATGTTTGTCGGAAATTCTAAAGAGACTAGGGGTGGACTATTCTATAGTCACAAGGATAACAAAGTGTTTGTTTCTACAAATTCTACTTTCCTTGAAGATAACTATATGAAAGACAACAAACCGAAAAGTGAAATTGTATTAGAGGAAATGCTCACAGATACTGTTCCTTCAAATGTACCATCCTCTTCTACTCAAGAAGAGGAACATCCCACTCCCTCAGTTGTAGCAACTGAGAAAACTACTACCAAAGCTCCTGTTCAGAAGGTCACCGCTCCTCGTCGTAGTGGGAGGGTTTCTACAAAACCATCTCGTTATGGCTTGGATGGTGAAATCAATATGGTCGTTGGTGACGGTATTGATGACGACCCATTAACCTATAAACAGGCAATGGCAAGTCTGCAACGGAAGCGATGGTCAGCCGGCATGGATTCAGAAATGGATTCCATGAAAAAGAACAAAGTCTGGGAATATGTAGAACCACCTGATGATTTTCGTCCAATTGGATGTAAATGGGTCTACAAGAAGAAAAGAGGTGCTGGAGGCGAAGTCGAAACTTTCAAAGCTAGACTGGTCGCCAAGGGTTATACCCAAAGAGAAGGTGTGGACTATGAGGAAACTTTTAGTCCGGTTGCCATGCTCAAATCCATCCGAATTCTTCTCTCCATAGCTGCCGCTTTAGATTATGAAATTTGGCAAATGGATGTCAAGACAACCTTTCTTAATGGGCTTCTTGAAGAAACCATCTATATGGAGCAACCAGAAGGTTATGTTCTTCCCGAGCAGGAGAATAAAGTTTGCAAATTAAATAGGTCCATATATGGACTTAAGCAAGCTTCTCGCTCATGGAATAAAAGGTTTGATGAGATCATCAAAACCTACGGCTTTCATCAGAATGAAGATGAACCTTGTGTTTACCAACTCAAGGAAAACCAAGTAGTAGTATTCCTGGTCCTTTATGTTGATGACATTTTGATCATTGGCAACAATGTCAAGAAAATGACTCACATCAAGGAATGGCTTGACACTCAATTCGACATGAAAGACTTGGGTGAGGCAGCCTATGTTCTCGGTATTCAGATTATCAGAAACCGGAAGAACAGATCCCTTGCTCTCTCTCAAACAACTTACATTGACAAAGTTCTAGAGAGATTTTCCATGACCAATACCAATGGGGCAAATATGCCCTCTAGACATGGTATCCGTCTATCTAATGAACAGTGTCCTACTGATCCTCAAGAGATAGAAGACATGGCGAAAATTCCTTATGCTTCTGCAGTTGGAAGTCTAATGTATGCTATGCTATGCACTAGACCTGACATCTGCTATGCAGTTGGCATCATGAGCAGGTATCAGTCAAATCCAGGACGGGTACATTCGAATGCTGTTAAGTATATTTTGAAATACTTAAAGAGTACAAGAGATTATGTATTAGTCTACAAGGGTGGTTCTTTAAATCCCTTAGGCTATACAGACTCAGATTTCCAGGGATGTCTTGAAGACAGGAAATCTACATCTGGGATGGTGTTTACTCTTGGGGGTGGAGCAGTGGTTTGGAGAAGTGCTAAACAAACTGCGATTTTGGATTCTACCATGGAGGCAGAATACATAGCTGTGGCTGAAGCAGCTAAAGAGGTTGTCTGGCTTAGGAAGTTCTTCACCAGTCTTGGTGTAGTTCCTGGAATGGAAAAGCCTCTAGTCCTGCTTTGTGATAACAATGGAGCTATAGCCAACAGTAAGGAACCTCGGAGCCACAAGAGAAGTAAGCATATAGAAAGAAAGTATCATATTATCAGAGAATATGTGGCAAGAGGGGATGTACTGGTGGAGAAAGTGGACACGCAGGACAACTTAGCTGATCCATTCACCAAATTCTTTGCAATAACTTCATTCGAAAAGCACCGTCAGAATTTAGGATTAATTGAAATGTACTGATTTGTTTTATATTAGTGCAAGTGGGAGTTTGTTGGGTTTTATGCCCTAAATAAAACTCTATTTCAATGTAATCCAGATTATACAATATCAATAAAGTAACAGAAGTATTTTTCATTCATTTGTGTATGTTTTGGTTCATTTAATCAATTGTTTGTCTATTTGATTTATAAATTCACCCTAACCCCTTTTTACATACTTGATCATGTTTATTGTGTGGTCAACACAGTGGAAAGTAAACATGACTATGTGAATAAAGTATTCCTAGATTTATCAGAACACTGGGTTTTATTGATATGACAATCTACAACAGAGTTTACTTGCATTTGGAGAAATGTTATGTTCTTTCCAGAACATAGGTTAAAGTAAAGCTCAGGTTGGATGCATGGAGTATGCATTGGAATGGACCGATATTGAACTTTGAAATTAATAGATTTTTGAAACTTACCGTAAACATATATTCAATTCAATATCATAAGTTGATCCTAGATCACATGATCGAAATCCTGATATGGTTAGGCTCAATTTCAAGAGTGTTATTCATGTTCTTTGATTTGTTAGTTAAGCCTAATTTTTGGTCAGGGCAATACATACATTTTGGGAACATGGTAGTGCGATTGAGTGGGAGCGCTAACATAAATATGGAATCTATAGCTTCTATCTGGCGAATAGTAAGCAAAGGGTGATTTCCTTCGAGCTTAACCAAACGAGATAAATGATTGAGTACTCATTTCACTTAGTTGAAATATCATTTATACAGGGTTAAGTGTTTTAAGGATAAAATACATTGTAGGGTGTTACGGTAATTTAGTCCCTTTACATTATAAATCATCCATATAGAGGATCATTGATCACATTAGGATTATAACAATGGATAACTAATGATGTGTCTATATGGTGGAACATATAGAGCATTCTATATACTGAGAGTGCGATTCTGAGTTCTATGTGTGGATTCAACGAAGAATTAATAAGTCAGTGAATTTAAGTGGTAAATTCTAGATCTGCTTATTGGAAGCTCGGATATATAGACCCATGGTCCCCCCACTAGTTCAGATAATATTATTTGTAAGACTCATTTAATTGATTTTAATTAATCAATTAAAATTCTCAAGATAGACTGTGTCTATTTGAGAATTTATCACTTATTAAGGGCAAAACAGTAAATAGAGATTTTGAAGGGCATATTTATTAATTAGGAAACTTTAATTAGTTTCATTATTAATAAAATAAATGACAATATATTATTTGATAATTAATTTTAATTATTAAATAATTAGATTGGACATTTATGTGGTTGAACAAAGGAATTGGCAGTTTTTGACAAAACAGGAAACTATCATTGTAGGAAAAAGAAAGTTAGAAAAGTGGCAAGCCTTGTTTCCACAATGCCTAGGCCGGCCACTTAAGTTCCCTTTTCCCTTTGATTTTTTCAATATTAAATGTCAATTAATTCAATCATAGCCCTGGGTGGTCTTCTATAAATAGAAGGAAAACGCTTCAGTATTCAACAACAACTGATACACAACGTTATTCTGACAGAATTTTCCCTCTGAAAATTCTCTCTATTCCTTCACTGTTTCGAAATCTATAAGTTCTAGAGTAGTGCCCACACACATCAAGTAATACCTCAATCATAGTTAGGAAGGCTGTGTAGAATTCAGAAACAACAAAGAAGGACTATCGGGCTCAGATCTTGATTATACTCTGCTACAGAAAGGAATCAAGGGTTAGAGATCTAAGTGGGAGGAGACATATATTCCGCTTTACCCAATGTAAGATTTCTGATAATCTTATGTGTTTAATTTTCTATCGTTTTAGAAGTTCATATTTAGGTTGTTAAATCAACATACTTGTGAGTAGATCTAAGTTCCTGGTAAAATAACTTCCAACACTATCTGAAGTCTCTTAGTCTACCAGAGAGAGACTGGTTGTTAAAGTTGTAGGAAAGGTACTTATTTAGTCTATCGAAAGTTCTATACATTTGTGGCACCATTCCAACTTGTCTTAACTGCTAGTGTTACTTCCTGAATAACCAAAAAGTAGTTGCCAAAAGTATAGAATCGAGTATCCCAAGAGAGCAGACATATAGAGAGCAATTTCACAATATCAAGGATTTTGTGATTAAGGAAGAGTAATGGTGGAGAAAAGGTTGTGTTGAATTCAACCTGTCAGATCCCCTTACGAGGAGTATACTACTACTACACTTGATTTGTATATCAATGTGTTGAGATTATTTGAAATGCACATTTTGTTTTATATTAGTGCAAGTGGAAGTTTGTTGGGTTTTGTGCCCTAAATAAAACCCATTTCTATATAATCAGATTTTTACTTATTAATAAAGATTAGAAATAACATTTTATGTTGCATGGTTCACATGATTTATTTCATGATTATATATATATAATGTATAAATTCTATTTAAGTCCAAAACATATGAATTTGTTAATGATTATAGTGTTGTCAACACAGTGGAATATAATTTTAATTATATGTTCGAAAGTTTAATCCCTGATTTGTCAGTTCACTGGATTTAGACTGACATGATAATCAGCGATAGGTATTCTTACACTATGGAAAAGTGTTATGTCCTTTCCAGGGCATTGGCAAAGTTTACCAGTATCGGATGTATGGAGTATACATCGGAAGGGACCGATATTGAACTTTGATTAGATATATTAAAATTTACCGTAATATCTATTCAATTCAATATCACTCGTTGATCCTAGATCAAATGATCTTAATCCTGATATGATTAGGTTCGATCTCAAGAGTACTATACATGTTCTTTGATTTGTTAGTTAAGCCTACTTTTGGGTCAGGGTCATACGTACATTTTGTGAACATGATAGTATAATTGAGTGGGAGCGCTAACATAAATATGGAGTCTATAACTTCTATAGGAATTTAAAAGTGAAACGATGATATCCTTCGAGCTTGGCTAAACAGAGATAAATGGTGGAGATCTTATTTCACTTCGCTGAAATATCATTTATATGGAGCTAAGTGTTTTAAGGATAAAATACATTGTGTAAGGGTAACTTAGTGCCTATTCAATGTAGATAATCTATTAGAGGGTCATTGATCAAATTAGGATTATAACAATGGATAACTAATGACGTATCTATATCGTGGAACATATAGAGCGTTCTATATGACTGAGAGTGCAATTCCAAGTTCTAAGTGTGGATTCAATAGGGATTTAATAAGTTAGGGAATTTACTTGGTAAATTCGGTTCGACTTATTGGAAGCTCGGAAATATAGGCCCATGGTCCCCATATTAGTTGAGACCATACTGCTTGTAAGACTCAGTTAATTGAGTTTGATTAATCAATTATAATTCTAAAGTTAAACTATGTCTAGTTTATGAATTTTCACAAAGCAAGGGCGAAATTGTAAAGAAAAGAGATTCTAGGTTTATTTATTAATTCAGATACTTTATATGTCTAAATCAATAAATATATTAAATGAAAATATTATTTAATAATTAGAATTGGCATTTAAATGGTTAAAATTAGAAAATTGGCATTTTTTGAGAAAATGAGATTGAAAAATAATAAAATGGGAAAGTTGCAAAGTGAGGCCCAATTTCCTTATATGGCCGCCCACTATGCAAGCCCTTTACCATTTATTTTTTCCATTATTTTAATGCCATACAATTCTAACCTAAACCTAGATGGCATTCTATAAATAGAAAGTATTGGCTTCAGGAAACTCATGACTTTGCACATTGTTCCTTTCAGAAAAAGCCATGCACCACTTTCCTCTCTTCAATTTCGAAACCCTTTGTGATAGAGTAGTGCCCACACACATCAAGTGGTATCTCAATCATAGTGTGTAAGACTGTAGGAGAATCCAAACAACAAGAAGGAGAATTAGCATCAAAGGAAGGAGAGAAAGAGATCCAGGTTCCGATCTTGATTATGCTCTGCTACAGAAAGGAATCAAGGGCTACAGATCTGAACGGAATGAGTCATTATATTCCGCTGCACCCAATGTAAGGTTTACTAAACTTTTTATGTGTTTATTTCATTGTTTTAGAATTCATATTAGGATGTTAATCAAATATACTTGGTAGTAAATCTAGATCCTGGTAAAATATTTCCAACAATCATGATGATACTGTATTTTCGTTGGAGGTAACTTGGTCAGCTGGTGCTCCAAGAAACAAATAGTGGTTGCTCGATCAAGCACTGAATCTGAATATAGGGCCCTTGCTCTGGCCACCTCTAATTTGGTTTGGATTCAATCCCTATTCATTGAGCACAGCATACCAATTCTTTAGTGTCCAATTGTGGTGTGATAATTTGGGAGATGGTTTATTGGCTTCCAATCTAATATTTCATGCTAAGAATCAAGCACATTGAAATAGATTTTCATTTTGTTCGAGATAAAGTTCTTGCCAACCAACTGGATGTAAGATATTTGGACTCTGTGAATCAAATACCTGATTTATTTACATGTATCTTCATTCCACTTCCTCAAAGACAAGTTAGCACCTTGGCTAGACAAGTACAACTTGAGGGGATGATAGAGTAACAGAAATAGATTGTTACGAAAATTAGTTATTACAGTTGTTATTTCTTAGTTTACTGAAATAACAAACTTGTAATAGCTTTTTGTTTATAAATACAAGCTTGGCCAATCAGTTTTGATTGAGCAAAATTTATTTCCATCTCTCTCTCTCTCTCTCTCTCTCTCTCTCTCTCTCTCTCTCTCTCTCTCTCTCTCTCTCTCTCTCTCTCTCTCTCTCTCTCTCTCTCGTTTTGTCTTGCTCACGAATCTGGCTTCAAATTCTTTCACATGATTTATTAATAATTAATCGATTTGCTAATAATTAATGTCATTAAGTTAAGTCCAGTTTTTACAAAAATACTGGACTTTGTACAAAAGTTTACAATTTTAATTAGTGTCACACGGAATTTTTTACAACCGTAAAACAAAAAAAAAAATAGAACAATTAAAACAAGAGTAGAACAACTAAAAAATAACCGTGAAAACTTAACACAATATTTTGAAAAAAAAACCACAGTATTTTTAAAATAATTTCGCCTCACAGTAAAAAAATTAAAAAGTTAAAAATTTAAGTATGTGCTATAAAAACTCCAATTAAAAATGACAAAAAAATAATAATATATATCATTGTAATTTTGTCAGGAGAAAGCTAATTATTTCATATAATTACAAATATTTTTTAAAAAAAGAATCTTTTGTTTTTGTGATTTTGGAAATGGTTTTCGTTGTAATTTGTGTTTGTAATTAGGGTTCATCGATAATGTTTGGCTGGGAATTATCACTTGAAAGGATGTTGGTCATGTTTCACTTTTCACTTTTTGCATTTTTTAATAATTTATGTACATTTTAAGCTTAATTATTCTCAAGTCATGCACATATATAAATAAGAAAAAGTAGACCTATAGAGTTGGTATTAATTAATAATATATAAAAATCAGAATTAAGAACTTAATTAATTAACGTAAAGGTCAAAAATGAACAATATTAATGGATCATACTTCTTTAGAGCCCATAACCCGACCTAAGATAGTATCATAACAATACTCTATGTTACGATGATTGTGCTTTCTATATCTAAACCACAGAAGAGTATTCACAAATGCCACAGGAATGATTCCCGTCGGAATCAAATGTTGATTTAAGAAAGGTGAGCAGATCTCTATCACTTGTTCATTCCAACTATAATCATTCTTCATTACCAAAACCCTAAGCCCATGTTCCTTACTCAATTCACCAATAGCAATAGCAGGATCAGATTCCCAATAAAAAGGAATGAGCTTCGTTACATCACAGAAAATATTTCTTGGGAAATTTCTCAACTTCTCATATTTCTCAGTAAGTAGATCAAAACAACTAATCTCTAAATCAAAAGTACCTTGTTGTTGTGGAGTTGAACAAGGTAAAAGAAGAGTAATTATATGATTGTTGTTTATTTTCTTCTTTCTTGAACTGATGAACAAACCACAAGAAATGCAAGAATAGGAAGAAAATGATTTAGACAATTAATATGCATGGATAATTAATTAAGAAAGAATTATAATACATGCAATAAATAAAACTATATATATATAATGTGAAAAAGAAAAAGTTATAAATTAAGAAGAAATATTATACCTAGCTTGGATTTTCCAAATTTTCTTGACTTGCAAATTCGATCTTAACTTGAATTAATGCACGTACAATTGAAAAGGAAGAATTTGCAAGAACTATATAGATAATTAACAAATAAAAGTTTTAATTAATTAACATATAATTAAGGTGATGATCATATTAACAATGAGAAAGCAATAAAATATATATGGTAGAGAAAAGAAGAGAACTTACATTGAATTGAAATTATTTGCTGTTAGAGATGATAATTATGCAGGTGATCTCTCTAATCTGATCTATTATACTCTGTGTTTGTTTATTTGTGATGAAAATAATTACTATGGTCTCTCAACACTAATTCTACCAACTATTTATAATGTAATAAACACTTTAAAACCGCCACAAGATTTTCTTTTTCATTTTTTTTTTGAAAAACACATTAACTAGACCATTATGATCTATTTTTTCATTAAGATTTTAATAAAAAATTAATACCAAATCCATTTATTCTAATTGGGAATATTAATTAATTTTAACCTCTTATTATAATTTCTTAATAAACTTTCCACATTTAAATCACATGACGGATTTTTTTTTTTAATTTTTTAATAGCGGTATTTATGATAGTAATATTATTCTTGTAAATTCTTAAGACATTCGGAATAATGTATAGTACAGAAAAAAGAGTTTTTGATATTATTCCAAATTATATATCATGCATATTTAAAAAATTTCAAATTTATTTTTGGTACGATAAACTATTCCAATTTCTTCAAAAATTTATAGTTACGATGCTGTAACTATAACAAACATGTTTATGAAAAACAAATTGACAAAAAAACTATTTTGGTTTTGTGTTTTCAGGTATAGAAGCTCACTAGTTAAGAAATTGTAATAAGAAATTGACTGTAGTACTCCTCCTAATATAATATTAATTTGCACGTATGACCCTATTGTCAAACTGTTTCTTGTTAGAAAAAAAGAACCGTATACCCGTAAATCAATATTTTCTTAAGGAAAATTATTGCTATTATGTATAGTTAGTTTACAGTAATAGAGTAAATAAGTGAGTCAATATCAAATCAAAAAATTATCTCTTAATCAAACATTTTAAAGCATGTTTCACTAAATCAATAACAACCTTATTAGCACTTCTGACCGTGTGACATAAAATAACTAACTTTAGAGAAAAGTAGATAAATAATTTAATAACCATGTAAGTCAAAATAATTTGGGAAGCAAAACAAATTTGATGTGGCAGAATATGTTGAGCTAGCATCGACTGAAAAACTACTACTTTTTAAATTTGAAAATAATAATTAATGCTACTAATGTATATGGGTTAAGACAGTACTAAAAAAAAAAAGACTTGTAATAACAACTAAGGGTGTATGTCGGTCGGTTTGGTCAGTTTATGATACATTTTATTCAATTCAATATAAAGATCGTGCGTGTTACAAAAATCTAAGTGCAAACCCGTCCAATAAAGAAAAAAAATAGTAACCCGACCACTAATAATTTTTTTTTAATTTTTTTTATTTTTACATTCAATTGTTATATACATTTTAGTTGATTGTAATAATAAGACAAATATATATAGATTGAATTTAAAGTTCAAATCAATCACCATAAAGAAACATATATATTAGTTTCAACTTTATATTTTTTTAAATAGATATAATTATATGATATATAAATATATATATCATAAATATATATAAACCCTTTCAATCGGATTGGTCGAGTTCGTTCAGGCTGACTGAGAGAGTTGGTATTATTTTAAACCTGCCCAATATAAAGAATGGGTGGGTTATATTTTGGTCAGGGTTTTGGTTTGTATTTTTTATCGAGTTATCTCTGTTTGGTTTGGGCAGGTCATTCAGGTCGGGCAGTTTACAAAAGTTTATGTATAACCCTAATGACAGTCTTTTAGTCATAACATAAGTTTTTTGTGACTAAATGTGACTTTTAGTTATAACAAAAAGTTACTTGTGATAATAATAAATAGTAGTTGGACACAAGTTGTCACTAATTTAGTTTTAGTCACAAAAAATTTTTTGACAAAAAATGCATATATAATTAGTCACAACAAATTGTGATTTTTGTGACTAATACTTTTACCTACAAATTTTTTAGTTATATCGTAGGAATAAAAATTTATAATTAGTCACAACTTTTGTTGTGACTAAAATTAAGATTTTTTGTTATGTGGGCTAAGCATCTGTTTTGGGCCTACCCAATCCACTGTGTCCTAAAAAAATATTTCCTTTTCAAAATATACAATGTTTTAGTTAGTGTATTTTGCAATAAAATCAAAGCACATGGATGAACAAAAAACAACTACGAATCGCAATCAAAAATTTAATTTGAGAAGCGAAACAAATTTGATGTAGCAGAATATGTTGAGCTAGCATAGACTGAAAAACTACTTTTAAATTTGAAAATAACGATTAATGCTACTTATGTATATGGGTTAAGATAGTGCTAAAAAAGGACCTTTAATGACAACTTTTTAGTCATAACATAAATTTTTTGTAACTAAATGTAACTTTTAATTATAACAAAAAGTCACTTGTGATAATAATACATAGTATTTAGATACAAGTTGTCACTAATTTTAGTTTTAGTCACAACATGTATTGTGACTAAAAATACATGTAGTCACAACTAATTGTGATTTTAATTTGTGATTAATACTTTTATCCACAAATTTTTTAGTCACAACTTTTGTAGGGACTAAAATTAAGATTTTTTATTGTGTGAGCTAAGCATCTGATTTGCGTAATAGTATTCATGAGTCTTACTGCCTTTCTGTTGACCATCTCCTGCCATATTCACTTTTGAACCTTTTAAACAACTCTTCTTGTCGAACGATGGTCTTAGGTAATAACAGACATGACCCTGGAGCTTGAGAGCCTCTGGGCTGAGTGCCAGGATGCCGTGAACAAGAAGAGTTCCCTAAAAAGTTCAAAAGTGAAAATGGCATGATATGGTCAACCAAAAGGCAATAAGAATCATGAATACTATTACGCAAATAAGACAAGGACACTTACGGCAACAAACATGTGACAGACATAGTTGGTGAGATAGATTGGGTCTTTTCTAGCAGCAGAAGCCCATCGGTCCATGCTCAACACAAGCCTATTGGATATATTTACTTTTGCAAATTTTATTGAATTTGAAAAGAGGAAATTACACTTAATATAATATTTTTAAACTTTCTTTGAAAAATATGATGGTTTTATGTTTGCCCATTTTTTATGGGCTTGGTTATTTATTATTTTTAATTTTAAGGTATTTATTATGCTATTTTTTGTAATTATTAATTTGAAATATTATATTTTATTAATTTTTCTCTCTCATTAAACCCTAAATTTTCTAAAATGTTTTTCTCTCTTAATCGCTCTAACTCCCTTCTCTTTCGACTGCCAGCCGTGGTTTTCAGTTCGCTCACCCTCCCCCTTCCTCTCTCATTTTATTTTCCTCGACCTTGTCCTCCTGACCGTTGCTAGCTCCAACAGAGCTATTTTTTCCATTAATAAGTGCTCAACATGTCACTTTAAAAGTAATTACTTGGCATTTTTAAACTAAAATATGAGTTAAAACTAAATAAAATAAAATTAAAAGGCCTAATTAAATATTGTTTCTTCTTCTTCTCTCTCTTCTAACCCTAACTCTAACTCTCCGATCTCGCTCTCTCTCTCCGATCAGCTTCAGGTTTGCTAGGATCCCTTTTCACTTATAATTAAAGCTTAAATGAAAAATAAATACCATCAAAGAAATCTATTAATTTATCATTAACATTTGTTATATTCCAAATACCCCAAGTAAAATAATCAATCGGCAACATCAATAGACCCCAAATTTTTAAATCTTTAGTAATCAATATTATAACACCACTACCATTATCAAATTAATTTTTTTAACAAGAAAATCCCACACAATTTCAAAAACCAAATTCATAAACTCCAAGCAACAAAATCACCTAACTACTACAAAAAACTGCTACTTAATTTTAGTGACAATCTTGTAGTTACAACATAAATTTTTTGTGATTAAATGTGACATTTAGTTACAACAAAAGTTACTTGTGACTAAAACATAGTATTTAGTTACAAGTTGTAATTAAATTAGTGACAACTTGTGACTAAATACTATGTTTTAGTCAAGAATTGTCACTAATTTAGTTTTAGTCACAACAAATATTGTGACTAAAAACACATTTAGTCACAATAAATTGTTAACCTTTGTGACAAATACTTTCAGCCACAAACCTTTTAGTCACAACACAATAATGATAATTTATAATTAGCCACAATTTTTTTTATCATTAGTCACAAATTTTGTTGTGACTAAAAGTAAGATTTTTTTTTTTATATAGTGAACTGAAATTTGGGTAGAAGAAATTGAGGAGAGTTCAATGGTGAGGAATGAATGTCGTGGGTGTCGACTGGAAAAAACAATGGTTCCAATCTGCATTCAGTTGCAGAACTCGACTGCTTGGGGTCTTTCACTGGGGAGAACGACAGTCGGAAGCTTGTCGGAGCAGGAGACTAATGGAGTGGTTGTCGTGGTTCAGAGAAATTAAAATATGGAGTGAGGTGATGATGCGGAGGCGTCAAGAATATTCAACATTTTCTGCCTAAATCCTCCAAGAAGACTAGATCAATCACATTTCCGTCAGGGGGCGATTTGATTCCAACCTGGGCTCGCGACTGTCTTCAGTTGGGTTTCATGGCATGGACGATTTGAGTGAGTGGGATTTTGTAATTAATTTTATAATTAGTTTTTATTTGTAAACTAATAATTTATTTTTTAATTTAAAATAATTTTTAAATTAATATAGTATGTAGACCAATGTAGGTGGACCACGTGTACAATAGTGCACACGTGGAAATGCCATTTAATTACATTTTGAGTGACATAGTAATAGGAGTTGACCTAACACTTGGTCATAGGCATATAGGACACTGAGATAAACAGAAGTGTAATTTTGCTAACAATATTTTATTTGGATTCCTTGTGAAAAATTAAGAAATTTTTGTTTTTACGGAACTTGATTCCGATAAAAATTGGAAAAGTTATGAATTTTTGAAATTTGGGAGCCATGGCTGTCGAGTCGGTGCATCGAGTGCACCAGGCATCCGCGCGCGTGAGCATCGGCCACGCACCCTGCACCTCCGCCCACACGGATTTTGCACCTACCGAGGAAACTCGGCGCCTGACCCTGCAAAGCCTCCCTTCCGCGTGCGTTTGGGACTGCTGGCAGCCTCTCCTAGGCTGCAGGTGCAGCCTCCTAGCAGCCAACCCACCATTGCAATTTTTGTGGGATATTTCTCCAAAAATCCGATTTTTGGGATTGTTTCCCAAAATTTGATTTTTCCAATTTTAAATTCTTCCAATTTTAAATATTTCTTTTTTGAAATATTTCTAATTTTAAATATTTCCAATTATGTAAGATTTAAAAATTTGTTAACTTGTTTAATATTTATATATTATTTAATTATAAGATTAGATATTTTGATATTTAACATATTTTAAATTAAAAGATAACCTTGTCTTTTTATTTAAAATATTATATTAAAATTATCTTATATCACAAATTAAATAATTAATAAATTTGAAATTAACATAGATATTTTTATAGATACACTTACCATAATATTTTCAAATTCAAAATTTATTATTTTGTTAAATATTTAATTATTTATAAATTATAAGTTTAAAAATCATATTTTTCTATATATATCATTTTCTTTCTTATTGGAGATTTGTAAATCATATCTTAAATATTTAAAGAACTTAGATATTTTTGTAGAAATTTGAATATTGCTTAATTTGGGATATTTTGACATATAATTATGGTAATTATTATTTATTTATTATTTTATTCCTAAAATAATAATTATCTAACCAAATCTATTTTAAAATTGGTTTATTTTATTAAATTATAAGATCTGAAAGTGATATTGAAGATTCTTTCTATCAAATCATTGATCTTATTTGATATTTAATTTAATTTGATTCAAATAAAACTAGATATTTTAAAATTAGTTTCCTTTATTTTGAGATTTTAAGGTTTGTTTTAATAACCCTAAATTTTCAAAAAGTAAGTTGGTTAGTTTAAGAATAATAATTTAATTATATTAATATCTTATTTCACATCTGTTACATGGACAATGTTTGTTTATTCAAAAAAAATTTTAACAAACCTATTTATTAAATCTAAATTGCTATGATTAACTTGTTGACAGATCTAATGATCTGATTTTAATCATAGTCCAATTGTCAATAGATCTTATAAATAATTTGTAACAGGTAAATTTTGTACTTTTTTCATCTGTGTAAACCTAATAACATGATAGGGTCCATCCAAATCATTTGACCTGTGTGAGCCTATATGTTGGCTATTGGGCTTAGATACATATAGGAAGCCCATTAAAGTTTTACTAAGTAAATGGACTAGGTTGTTAAAATAAAATTTGACATAAGTAATTTGATTTAGGCCCAATTAGATTTGAGCTTATTCGATGAATAACAATTGTTTATTTAAAGGTTAAATTCCTCTCTTTTGGGCCTTGTGTAAGAGTTGGGGGCCAATAGAAGTGGGTACGACATAGTGAACCCAACTCCCCCTCACATGAACTACCCCAATTGTGAAGGCCCATTTGCCTTATTTAAATAATTGTATTAGGTTAATTATATTAGTCTAACCTAATTAAAATTGAATTAGCAACATAATTAACTTTTAAAATATATGAAATTTATTTTTCATTTTAATATTTTAAAGTTAATTTTAGAAAAACACTTAGTTAATGATATATATTCTTGATAGTTATTTCTAGACTAGTTATTATTTCTAATATTAAATAGGAAAATATATCATTGATTGTGAAATTAATTGTTTAATAATTAATTTTGGTACAATCTAAGTTTAGTATATTTTCCTAGTATTAAACTAGAATTAATAATTAAATTTCCTCTATACTTAATTATTTATTTCTTGAATTTAATACATTTAGTTAAATTGAAAATTTCAATATCTAAGTTGATTTTCATCATGATACTTAAATATTGTTATTTTCATGTTATTTAATTAAAATTAGAAATTATTTTAAGTTTAGAATTTTAATTCAGAATAACTTAAGTTTGAATAATTTTTAAAATATATTTTATTAATCTTTTTCCCACAATTTCAAAATTGCATTTCTTTAATGCAGAAATTTCGAATTTTATTTGAAAAATAGATTAAAGTTGTAATTTTTTTTTTTAATTATGGACCAACTTAAATCAATGATTTTTTCATTTAATGATTAATTAAAATAAATGAACTAAAATATATTATAATTAGAAATTAAATTAATTAGTGAATGAAAGTCTAGATAGTTATTATCTGTTTTACTTGAAGTATTTTTCTAGTGTATTTAATTAAATAGAAAATTAATATTTAAGTTGATTCTTGATCATGACACTTAAATATTTGAAAGTTTTCTTTAATATTTAATTAAATAGGAAAATTATATTTTTTTTGCTGTAAATTAATTTTATTAATTAATTTTGGGCCAACATAAAATTAGAATAATTTTTTCAGGATTTATTTTTATATTATTTTAAAGTATTTTCGAAAGCAGTATTCTTATACACTTCTTTTTTCGAAATGCAATATATATTTATAGAAAATTAAATTTGAGTTGTAAATTAATTTAAATTAATTTTGAAACAATTTAAATTGAATAATTTTCTAAATATTTATTGGAAATTATTACTAAGATGGAAATAATTCACGTTATTTTCATATCCATCTAAGTATAATTTATAAATATTAAATTAAAATTTATATTTAGAATTTTTTATTCTAAATTGGAAATTTTAATTAAATAAATATATATTAAAAATAAATTGATTAAAATAAATATTAGAAGAAAATACAATTTTCATTAAATAATGAGCTTTATTATTATTAGGACATTCGATCTCCATTGTTTATTTTACATAGCTATTGTTTTAGTGAGTAATCCTCCCTAATGGAGGAACGTTCATTAGAAAGTAAGCACCGTTTAATCTCGAAAGATAAGTATTTTTGTAAGTTTTTTATATAGTATTGATCACCCTAATGGTGGCGACTGTGTAAGACTTGCAAGAGTATGAAACAATGGTGGAAGCTCATAAGATAGAATAGCCTTGACTCTCGCCTAAACGGGACAACGCTGGATTCCAATATTGATCGTATAAAAGGTTGCTAGAATGTTTATCATTTTAGATGAGCTGACAACTCTATTCAATGGATGGTATCACTGGCTCTCGCCTAAACGGGACACTGATATCAGTTTGTTGAAGACCTTGGAAATTATTTAGGATTGTATGTTTTAGTATTTTCACTTGTCATTCCTACTTGCTATGTGTTTAATAATTTCTGAATTGTGTGTGAATTTATATTGAACCATGTTATTTTCTGTTATTAAATTGTAGTTTAATTTCGAATCTTCATTGTTGGTCTAACTTGGTTTGTTGTTCTAATGAGATAAATCCCTAATAGATTTTCAGCATTAGACAAACATAATAGTGTTAGATCTCGAAAGATAAATATTGTAAATGCGACATCTAGCTGTTCATCAATTGATGACACCTTAGACTAGTATTTACAATATGCAATAAGAAGATTGTATAAATAAGATTATTTTGACTCTCGCTAATCGGAGCATCGTTGGATTCTTATTTAAATACGAAATTATCCTAATTCCTCTTAACTTATTCATTTCGAATTAGCTCAATAACATATCATTGGATGAATGGTCTATAAACCATTTTATGTCATTCTATATTTTCTCTTTAGAAATTAAATGACGCAAATGATTTTATTCCTGAAATTCTATCCCAAAATGATATAAATCCTCAATCTTAGAAATCTCCTACTTGTATGGGCAAATCAACTTAGAGTTAAATTAGTAGTGGTGGTCCAAGAAAGAATTACTCATCATACAGTTACACTTTCACAAGTGTTTAATAACCATTTTCTTTCAATGGATTCAAACTGTATGAGTTTAGTATTCTGTGACCAGAATCCACTTGCACTATTCTAAGAACTCTTTGATGTAACTAAACCTAAGTCATCAAAAGACACAACCATATTTTATAAATCTATGGCATTTGTATCTTGTTCATAGTGGTTTTGACAAGATCATTCTCTGCAAAGAGTTAACATGCCTATATCCACTTAAAGTAAGTCCATCTCATTCGCAGATTGATGTACATTCAGGGGTGGATATGAGTTTTCGTTGTATTCTTAAAACGATTACTCTAGATTTTACCTTATGCAAAAGAAATTTGAAATGTTTGAAAAATTTCATGAATTTCTAGCAATGGTGAAAAACCATCAAGGTAAGTGGTTAAAGATCTTGCGAACTGATAGGGGTGGAGAAATAGTTAGTAGATATGCAGTTCAAAGATCATTAAATTGATTTTTGAATTATATCCAAACTTACCTCCCCTGAAATTCAATTTGCATATTGATAATTAGTTACTAGTCGTTGCCCAAATCCTTCTATGGTAATATAATTTCAGAATGATGGAATGGTTGTATACTTAATGTAAATCATTACTAGATTCATTGATGACCTAATCGAAATCTTAAGAAAAGCTAGAACTGTTAACCTTGGTTTGCATGTTTGTTAGCTACTCTAAGTGATTAGGGGTGGAACATCCCATAGTCAATAGATAAGAAAGTGTTTGTTTAAACAAATACTACTTTTCTAAGAAAATGACTAAGTCTGAAAAACAAAGTAGCAAATAAAGGAGATATTTTTTTTCTTGATTCCAAAAGTGTTCTATCATCTTATTCTACATATGATGATCCCATTGCCTCAGTTGTCTTGACACAACCGAAGAGGTTAATACCATTTAGTTTTCTTAGACATAATTCATGGTACCTTGTCGTAGTGGGAGGGTTTCAAGGAACTCACCTTATTATGACTTGGAAGACACTGGTGACTAAAATCCATTGTGAGTATAAACAAGTAATGGATTGTCAAGATAAGAAACTAAGAAGAAAGCCAAGAGAACTATGTTTTAATCCATTCACATGGAGTAACCTAAAGTTTTCTATTACAAGGACATAAAAGGAAATTTTCGTTAATAAGTCTATTCAATGGACTTAACAAAACTTCCTGTTCCTAGTATTATAGGTTTGAGTTTATCTAAACCTATGGCTTATGGTATACTTGGTTAATTACTTACTCTAATGCAAGCAACTTACTTTAGTAAGACGCTAAAGCATTTTCTTTCCAATGGCAATCTAATAGAAGCTTCACAACTTCTGGGCATAGATTTTATTTATCTAAGGAAAAGTCTCAACTATTCCAAAAAAGATAAAGCCATGAAAGAATTTCTTAAATCAACAGTGAGAGGTCTAAGATATGCTTTAGTATGCCTTAGACCAGACACCTGCTGTTGAGTGGGAGTAATGAGTAGGTATCAGATTAATCCAAGAAAGGAACATTGGAAGACAATCAAGTAAATCTTAAGGTTAAGAAGAGGAACTATATGTTAGTCGATAAGGGTGTGTTTAAAACTCTTAGACTACACCACATTAGATTTTGAGACTAACCTTTGTGCTAGAAAGTTTGCTGATAAGATGGTGATTACTCTGGGGGTGGAGTAGTGATTTTGGAGAAGTGTAAAAATCTATCTGAAGTCTCTTAGTCTACCAGAGAGAGACTTAATGTTAAAGTTGCAGGAAAGGTACTTATTCAGTCTAAGGAAAGTTCTATACATTTGTGGCACCATTCCAACTTGTCCTAACTGCTAGTGTTACTTCCTGAATAACCAAAAAGTAGTTTCCAAAATTATAGAATCGAGTATCCCAAGAGGGTAGACATATAGATTGGAATTTCACAATATCAAGGATTTTGTGATTAAGGAAGAGTAATGGTGGAGAAAAGGTTGTGTTGAATTCAACCTGTCAGATCCTATTACGAGGAATATACTACTACTACACTTGATTTGTATATCAAGGTGTTGAGATTATTTGAAATGCACATTTTGTTTTATATTAGTGCAAGTGGGAGTTTGTTGGGTTTTGTGCCCTAAATAAAACCCATTTCTATATAATCAGATTTTTACTTATTAATAAAGATCAGAAATAACATTTTATGTTGCATGGTTCACATGATTTATTTCATGATTATATATATATATAATGTATAAATTCTATTTAAGTCCAGAACATATGAATTTGTTAATGATTATAGTGTTGTCAGCACAGTGGAATATAATCTTAATTATATGTTCGAAAGTTTATTCCCTGATTTTTCAGTTCACTGGATTTAGACTGACATGATAATCAGCGATAGGTATTCTTACACCTTGGAAAAGTGTTATGTCCTTTCCAGGGCATTGGCAAAGTTTACCAGTATCAGATGTATGGAGTATACATCGGAAGGGACCGATATTGAACTTTGATTAGATATATTTAAATTTACCGTAATATTTATTCAATTCAATATCGCTCGTTGATCCTAGATCAAATGATCTTAATCCTGATATGATTAGGTTCGATCTCAAGAGTACTATACATGTTCTTTGATTTGTTAGTTAAGCCTACTTTTGGGTCAGGGTGATACGTACATTTTCTGAACATGATAATATAATTCAGTGGGAGCGCTAACATAAATATGGAGTCTATAACTTCTATAGGAATTTAGAAGTGAAATGATGATATCCTTCGAGCTTGGCTAAACAGAGATAAATGGTGGAGATCTCATTTCACTTCGCTGAAATATCATTTATACGGAGCTAAGTGTTTTAAGGATAAAATTCATTGAAGGTGTAAGGGTAACTTAGTGCCTATTCAATGTAGATCATCTATTAGAGGGTCATTGATCAAATTAGGATTATAACAATGGATAACTAATGACGTATCTATATCGTGGAACATAAAGAGCGTTCTATATGACTGAGAGTGCAATTCCAAGTTCTAAGTGTGGATTCAATAAGGATTTAATAAGTTAGGGAATTTACTTGGTAAATTCGGTTCGACTTATTGGAAGCTTGGAAATATAGGCCCATGGTCCCCATACTAGCTGAGACCATACTGCTTGTAAGACTCAGTTAATTGATTTTGATTAATCAATTATAATTCTAAAGTTAGACTATGTCTAGTTTATGAATTTTCACAAAGCAAGGGCGAAATTGTAAAGAAAAGAGATTCTAGGTTTATTTATTAAATAAGATACTTTATATGTCTAAATCAATAAATATATTAAATGACAATATTATTTAATAATTATTTTTATGTTATTAAATAATTAGAATTGGCATTTAAATGGTTCGAATTGGAAAATTGGCATTTTTTGAGAAAATGAGATTGAAAAATAACAAAATGGGAAAGTCGCAAAGTGAGGCCCAATTTCCTTATATGGTGTAACGCCCTTACTTACGTAAAATAAGATGCCATAAATAAACTGGCGTTAAGATACTAATGTTGCCTTTATTTTTAAAAAAAAAAAAACACTTTTCAAAACATGGATACCCAGTTGAAAATAAAGTATTACCACTTAGGGAAAAGTAATAGAAAATTTAAACGACAACATCCTCGATAAGTTTAATAAATTTAAAAAAAAACTTTCAGCGGAAGATGGCCAAGACCACACGCAGTTACATGATCACACGAGATACACCCCATGCTGCCCAGACTCAACTTGTCACCGAAAGCTTACAGGCTTACTTATCTGCACATAGGGGGTAAATAAGGGGTGAGCTGCAAAGCCCAGTAAGGAAAACAAAATACTATGTACCAGCATTCACACATCATAGCACAAACATATACATCAAACATACAACAACCTAATCATAAGTATAAATAGAGGCAGCCACACAAATACTGAAATACCACATACTCACACTCACAATCACACACCAGCTTCCATACAAATCTGGAGTGTCTTACGTTCTTAACCAGAACGCAGTACCAATAACCAGTGCACCCTTACGTACACTGCCTCACTTACCACATCACCATACATGTGTGGTTTCCAACCACTTCCAAGTACCTGGAACATGATTAAACAGCCATATACAATCCATCGACAAAACACTAATATTTCACCGAAACTATCACATTCCACAGTTTCAATACAATTTATTCAAGCAGTCATACTAGGTACTCAAACCATATAAAAAGCAAGTATTGTTGACCGAGGTTTTCGGCAACTGTTAATAATATAAATATAATAATGAGCTGTAAGAAAGTGAGATGAAGACTTTTTACGTGGTTGGGGCGTTAATGAGCCTTAGTCCACGAGCCACTGCTATTAATGGATGTATTTAATACAGATTCTACACTTGAGAGAATGTTTTTCTCTTAAATACAAAGAATGTTCTTGGTGAGTTTTATCTCTTCTTGCTCTTATGCAACCAAGATTCTCCGACCCCATTAAATGAGCTTTGAGGGGGTATTTATAGTGTTTTGGTGGGATGATCCCTAGAATTGTTCTTACACATGTGTCTGTAAGTATCCATAAAGTTGGGCATTTCCGATGAATATACCATGGGTGATGCATGGTCAAATCCCTAGGTGTTGTAGGGCTTTTATGGAGAATGTCCTTTTTATCTTATGATTGACGTGACTCTTCGCAGAATAGCCGTCGCTAGACTTAAATGATCATTACTGTAGCGCTGCTGTTTGGGGGTTGTGCCGTCAGACTTTATTGCGTGTTACAGTCCCAACACGCTTCCTCCCATGCAGCATTAAATGCGACTTGATTTCTCGGGAGAGACCTGACACATCCCGGAGGGCCTTCACGCTATACTAGCTTCCGGGAGTAACTTGTACTTCGGGTGTCTCCTCCGGGACCCATGTTAATAGCGCTTCCTGGTGGCATAAAAAGACTTAGCAAATCTTTCCAGGTTATCTGATCCACGTGTCCCCTCTTGACTGGTCCACGTATTTTGGGCGAATTCTTGAGCAACATTTACCCCCCAAGCCTTGTTTACTTAGTAAAAATAAACCAAGGCTTGATCAAGTGTTTCCGGTTGACCCTTCGTTTCCCCAGCTCGAGCCTCGAGCGCGTGGGGGCACATTAAATGATGACATTTAATGCAGCAATATGTTTGTTTGCAGGAATGTTTCCAGCCGCCTCCTCGGTCTTCTGATATGACTTGGGAGCGCGTGAAGGTGTGTCTAATAATGGCATTAAATGCGGCGATTCACTTTTGCAGAGGTCGATTCGTTTCACGCCCCATGATTGATGCGGCGCATTGATGGTGTCAGACGGATACTCAAATGTTTCCACCGCCTTAATGGTAGATTGATCTGGTCCGTTGATTTATTGGGAATTCGAATCGCGCGTTTCCCCCACCGTACGATTGGTAGGTGAAGACGCCTGTTCCTCATGCACTTTTGCCTATAAAAGCCACCACCTTTCCTTCATTTCGGTTACTTTCCATTCCTTGCCATTTCTGCTCGAATTTCTCAGAGAGAAAATTCTTCAAAGTAGCACAAACTGTTTCAACACTTAAACACTTCTTTTAATTTTCCAGTGTTCGGTTTTGCCAGTGCCTCTCAACTCTCATTCGACCATACTCAGTACCCCCAGTTCAGCAATCAACTGTAAGTTTCTTGCATCTTTAAATAATGACATGCTTACATTTACTTTGTTTGTTTTCTGGGTTCGCACTTAGAGACTTCTGGGTGTGTGAGTGTTTGAGTTCTTCGAGTTACGCTTTATGTTTACTGTGTTAGCTGTAGAGTCGCCATTGTCATGCCTCTGTTGTAGGCATACAGCTTTGTTTGAAGAAGGCCATGTGTTCTTCGATTAGCAATTGCTTAGGGCATAGGAAGGCTTTCCTCTTTTTCTTTTCCCTTTTGCAAAAACACTTTTCTGCGATTTTACTGCACCCGACACCTGTTCAGGGATTCTCTCCTGAGTTTCCCAGGTGACACGTGTCCGGAGGGGGCCTCTTTCCAGCGGTTAGGGGACCCCCACTCCCTTTTTCTTGATTTAGGGTTTGGTATGGGACCTAACTGCTGGGTTTTTTTTTTCTTTTGTTTTTCTCAGAACATAAAATGTCTGCTTCTGGCTCGAAATCTTCGAAGAAGAAAGGGAAAAACATAGCCACCCTGGAGGAGGTTTCTCTGGGACCTGTTGCCCAGGAAGGGTACAAGTCCCGCGCCACTGGTTGGGAAGCGGCCGAGCTTCGATCGACCCTGACTTGCCCTCACCAGCTGGAGAACATCATTAATGTGGCTGGGATCAAACCCTCTACCTCAGGGACATTCCACCGGCCTCCTCGTGACTCGGAGACGCCCAATCACAACTATGACGGCTTCGGGGCTTGGAGTCAGACACATCTGATGGCCGGTGCCATGCTCCCGCTCCAAGATTATTTTGTTAATTTTCTTGTATTTGTCGGCCTTGCGCCATACCAACTTATTCCTCAAGCATACCGCCTGCTCTCAGGCTTATTTATTTTTTACACCGCCCGCGGCTGGGGGTCTCCCAGCCCGGCGGAAATTTTATATTTTTATGAACTTGTATCCGTCCCCAAGAAAGGGGACAAACTTAAGGATGGTTTTTATGGGTTCCGGATCCACCCTGCTAACGAGGGGGTGGTTCCGTATAATAGGCAGACTCATGTTAAGGAGTACCGCCACCGATTTTTCTTCTCGTCCGGGTTCAGGGCCGTGGACCACCCGGAGCTTCTCACGGAGTGGGTGCGGATCCCACCTTACCAGCGGACGCTCCCCACTCAGGCTTTCCTTCGAAGGGCCCAAGCCTTCGCCTCCTACGACCACGCCGATCTTGATGTCGGGGGCCTGGTCACCACGGGGAATTGTAGAAAGGCTAAACTTATCCTTTCTCATCAATCCGTGGACGACTCCAACCTCTCCAAGGTCATCTGCCCTAATGTGAGGGCGCCGGTTGCGGAGAAGGCCTTCCGGGATGAGCTCATTGCCACGGCAGAGAAGAAGTATCAGGATTATCTCTACCGGAAGGCCCAGGAGAAGGCGTATTCTAAGGCCCAGGCTGCCTCTGGGAGAGGGCTTCGCGTGGGGAGTCCGGTGGTGCGAAGGAGCCAAGCCATTGGCGGGAAGTCCGAGGCAAAATTTTTTGACAAGATTCTTCAAGAAGAGATTGGGGGTCCTTCTGCCGGGGGGCCCCTTCGTCTTGAAGGTTCTTCCGAGAACCAGACTTCCCGGCCTCAACCTTCAGCCCCCGAACCAAACTCGGGTGCTCCCGGTGCTAGCACTTCCGGTGCTGGTGGTAAGTCTCCCTTGATAATTCACTATGTCCCTTCCGTTGATGAATATACCAGTCGTAGGCCCATAGGGTTCGACGAGCGTCTCCGTAGGTTTAAGATGCCGTCGACCCGATGGGGGGATCATTTGAAGGAATTTTATTTTACAAACTTAGGAGATTACCTAGGTCGGTCCCGGATGGGCCCCGGCCCTCCGGAACCTATTCCCTTAGGTCCGTCGGCTTACATAGCGTCCAGCTGGTTTCGGCCCTCGGACAGTTATCTTGGAGATGATGCTGCCAGCATTAAAGTTCGGGACTTTGCTAGGGCCGAATTAGGAAGTCCGGGTAGGAGTAGTTTATTTGCTGCACCTTTTGTAAGCAGTTTCTCACGAACTTCTAACACTTGCTTATTTTATTGGAACAGGTACCTCCATGGATGCCATCCTGGAACAGCTTGCCGGGGTCCATACTCCGGTGGCTCCTCCGGCTTTCACCCCCTCTCCCCCGGCTCCTTCTTTGAAGGTTCCTTCCGGCGCTCCTCCCGAAACCATTGACTTAGTGGATGACGAGGAGGTGCTTCCGGGAGAAGGCCAAGGGAAAGGCTGGGACTTCTCGGAGGATGCCGCCGAGGGTACTGGAGAGCCTCAGGCCCTTCCAGTGGTAGCAGAGGAGGACGAGGAGGAGCCTGAAGTGGCTCTGATTCGCAAGCGTAAGGGCAAGATGATTGCCCAGGACGAGCCGAAGAGGCCTCGGAGGGCCGACACTCCCGCTCATGGCCTAGACGGCGGGGTTTCTCCGATGGAGGAAAATCCTGCTCCTCCTCACATCGATCTTACCCCGATCCCGGGGGATGAGGTGAGGCAGGAGCTTCGCATAGCCAAACACAACTACGCTATGGACGAGTACTCCCGGGGATATGCTGAGGTGGAGGCCCTTAGGAGGATTCTGCGAGCTGAGGTTGAGGCGAGTATCAACCATCCGGACTATCATGATCCGTGGAACCTCAACCTGGACCCTTTAACGGACTGGTTCCGTCCCCTCCTAGGGCCCACTTTGGCTCCCTTTGCCGCGGAAATGACCGGTGAGTTCGCTTCTCAGCTTACACGCTGTGCGCCCAAACGGTTCGCCACTTGCGCTTCCCTGAACTCCATCTTCCAGGTCCAGGACCTCAGCCATTCCCTCACAGTGGTAAGTACTTTGCAATTTTTTGCGTTTCCTTTTTGTTGTTTGCATTTCGTTTTCTTCCTTTGAGAAATTTTTTCTTATATCCCGTTATGGCTCAGCTTGCTGCTGAGGCTGGTCGCCTCTCCAGGAACATCATAAACCATGGCTTCGCTCTGTCTGACTTTGGGGACATGAACGACGTCAGGAAGGTCCTCCAAGACCTCACAGCGGAGAGGCAGATCTACCAAGAGGCTGCCGAGCGCTAGGAAGCAGCGGCCAAGGCCAAGGAAGAGAAGGCCAAGGCTAAGGAGGAGGAGGCCATCCGGAGGGAGGCTCAGGCGGAGGCCATGATCCAGGCTGAGGCCCAGCGGAGAGGCAGGATGGAGGCCCATCATCAGGAGGAACTAAGGGCTCAAACCGAGCCTGCCGAGAAGGCCAGGCGGGATCTTCGGGAGGCCAGGGAGGCTTTGGATGAAATGGCCGCCAAGGTGAGGTCTCTAGAGGAGACTCACCAGTCGGATATCGAATCCAAGGCCGCTCTAGCTGCGGAGTTGAAGGAGCTTCGGGACTACAAAGATCAGTCTATCAGGAAGGCCAAAAGGGCCGAGCTCCTTTCTCCTGTCTCCTGCGCCCGGTGCCCGAAGCGCTTTGATGATGGTGTCTACATGGCTTGGGCCACCAATGATCAGAGTATCAAGCTTTCTTTTTATCCCAAACCCGAGGACATGATTGCCAAATTTCGGGAAAAGAAGAAGAGGCTTGATGCTGAGCTTGAGGCACAGATTGGACCTCGTCTTCCGCCGCGGGCTGACTGAGCTGCCATATTATTGACCCAGATTTTACCCGTTCTTTTTATAACTCTTTTTTTTTGTACATACTTGCTGCTGCCTTAGAACAATTTACATACAGGCGGCAGCTTTTATTTGAAGGGGAGACAATTTAAGGCCTGTCCCCGGGCCCTTTACATGTGTATGACCTACCCTTCGGGCTAGGATATTTTTTTTTTATTTATATATATATGCGATCTTTTTTCACACTTATATATTTCAACCTGTCCTTTGGCTCAGGGTTTTCATACTTACGCTCTTTATTTTTGCGCATGTTTTTTGACCTGCCCTTTGGGTCAGGATATTTTACTTAGCTTGACCTCCCCTTTGGGTCAGGATATTTTACTTAGCTTGACCTCCCCTTTGGGTCAGGATATTTTACTTAGCTTGACCTGCCCTTTGGGTCAGGATATTTTACTTAGCTTGACCTGCCCTTTGGGTCAGGATATTTTACTTAGCTTGACCTGCCCTTTGGGTCAGGATATTTTACTTAGATTGTTTTTGTTTGTCCGTGCGGTATACCCTAGTACCCCCCTGAGTGGCATAGAAACTTTGTTTTTAAGGCACTCAGTTTTATTTAATATAAAGGAGGCATACATTTGGACGGTACAAACCCTTTGAACAAAATCTAAGTTTAATTCGCTACTGGTAATACTTTCTGAGGTGATCGGCGTTCCAGGCTCTTGGGACAGTAGTTCCGTCCATTCTTTTCAGTTTGTAAGTGCCAGAACCGATCTCGTCCTCGATTTCATATGGTCCTTCCCAATTTGGTCCAAGTACCCCCACTCCGGGTTCTTGGGTGGCTGGGAAAACCCTTCTTAGGACCATATCCCCAATAGCGAATTTTCTGTTTTTAACCTTGGAGTTAAAATACTTGGTCACCTTCTTTTGATAAGCGGCCATCCGTATTTGGGACTCATCCCGGAGTTCTTCGACTTGATCCAGAGCTTCTTGGAGCAGGGCCTGATTGGTGGCCGGATCGTAAGTCGTCCTCCTGTGGGATGGGAATAATGTTTCCACCGGGACCATTGCTTCACACCCGTATGCCATTGAGAACGGCGAGTGACCGGTTGTGGTTCTGGGGGTCGTCTGGTAGGCCCACAATACCCTTGGCAATTCTTCAGGCCAGTTATTTTTACAAGCCAGCAGCTTCTTTTTCAAGGTGACCTTTAGGATTTTATTGACTGCTTCCGCCTGGCCGTTTGTCTGAGGCCGGGCTACCGCGGAGAAGCTTTTCACTACTCCGTGTTGGTTGCAGAAGTCAGTAAATTCCTCGCAATCAAATTGCTTTCCATTGTCTGAGACTATTTTGTGAGGTAAGCCGTATCGACACACTATGTTTTTGATAACAAAGTCCAACGCCTTCTTAGCGGTTATTGTCTTCATAGGCTCAGCCTCTGTCCACTTGGTGAAGTAGTCCACCGCTACTATTGCATACTTTACTCCTCCTTTTCCCGTAGGTAGAGACCCGATGAGATCTATGCCCCAGACCGCGAAGGGCCAGGGGCTGGTCATCAGAGTGATCTCATTTGGAGGAGCTCTCGGTATGTTCGCGTACCTTTGGCACGAGTCACACTTTTGGACATAGTCTATACAATCTTTTTTCATTGTTGGCCAGAAGTATCCCTGCCTCAATATTTTCTTTGAGAGGCTGGGTCCTCCCGTATGATCTCCACAGAACCCTTCATGGACCTCCAGCATGATTTGTCTAGCTTCAGGGTCCGATACACACCTTAAATAAGGCATGCTGAGTCCTCTCCGGTAGAGAATTTGATCCATCATTACATAACGATGAGCCTGATACTGAATCTTTCGAGACAGTGCCCTCTCTTGGGGCAACTCACCTGTGGTTATGTATTTTACGATGGGGACCATCCAGCTGGGTTCTTGCCCAACCGTTTGTGTTGTCTCTTTTATTTTGATGCTTGGCTCTGCCAAACGTTCCACTGGTACTACCCCCAGCTCTTCGATTTCGCTGTCCGAGGCTAACTTAGCCAGACAGTCCGCGTGAGCGTTCTTTTCTCGGGGGATTCTTTCTATTTTATAGTCCGTGAACTCGTGGAGCAGTTCTCGGACTATTGTTACGTACGCGGCCATCCTCTCGCCGCGAGTTTGGTATTCTCCGGAAACTTGGTTTACTACCAGCTGAGAATCGCTGTAGACTTCCACCCTCTTGGCTCCTACAGCTTTAGCCAATTTTAGCCCTGCTATCAGGGCCTCATATTCGGCTTCATTATTCGAAGCTGTGAAGTTGAATCGGAGTGCTGCCTGGAGCCGCAACCCAGTAGGTGATATCATAGCCACTCCGGCTCCTGAACCGTTTTCATTAGAAGCTCCATCCACAAATACTCTCCAAGTGGGGATGGGTGGCTCTGGTGTATTGGCTGTTGCCTCGGCTTCATTACATTTGGTGATGAAGTCCGCCAAGGCTTGGCCTTTTATGGAAATCCGAGGCACGTAATGTAAGTCGAACTGACTCAGCTCCATTGCCCACTTGAGGAGTCTTCCGGATGCTTCGGGCTTTTGGAGAACTTGCCGGAGTGGATGATTGGTCAAAATTCTGATCGGATGGGCTTGGAAGTATGGTCTCAACTTCCGTGATGCCATCAGGAGGCAGAATACTAACTTTTCAATAACCGGGTACCTTGTCTCGGCCCCTACCATGCGTTTAATAACATAGTACACGGGGTGCTGAATTTTTTCTTCCTCCCGGACCAATGCAGCACTGACCGCATGCTCGGAGACGGCCAAGTAAAGGAACAAGTCTTCTCCAAGGACGGGTTTTGATAGGATAGGAGGTTTGGCCATATGGTCTTTTAACCTTTTGAATGCCTCTTCGCATTCATCCGTCCATTCGAACTTTTGGCATTTCTTCAGTATGTTGAAGAAGGGTATGCACTTGTCCGTGGACCGTGAGATAAAGCGGCTCAGTGCGGCTACCTTTCCGGTAAAACTTTGCACGTCCTTATGTTTTTTGGGGGATGGCATGTCCAGGAGAGCTTGGATTTTCTCCGGGTTCGCCTCGATCCCCCTTTGGCTGACTATGAAGCCCAGGAATTTTCCCGACTTGACCCCGAAGGTGCATTTTTTCGGGTTGAGTTTCATGCCGTATCTCCGGACGACTTCGAAACATTCCTCTAGGTCGCTTGCATGGCTGTTGCATGCTTTGGATTTCACGAGCATGTCGTCTACATATACTTCCATGTTTCGTCCCAGGAGGCTTTTAAACATCCGGTTAACCATTCTTTGATAGGTTGCTCCGGCGTTTTTCAGTCCGAAAGGCATGACTAGGTAACAGTATACCCCCTTATCTGGCCCCGAAGCTAGTGCACTCCTGGTCTGCCGTATGCATTTTTATTTGGTTGTACCCAGCATAGGCATCCATGAAAGATAGCAGTTTAAATCCGGACGTGGCGTCCACCATCTGGTCGATCCTGGGCAGCGGAAAGCAGTCCTTTGGGCAGGCTTTGTTTAGATCTGTGAAATCTATACAAACCCGCCAAGTCCCGTTTGGCTTGGGCACCAGGACCGGATTGGCCAGCCATTCCGGATAGTATACGTCGCGGATCATGCTATTGGACAAAAGTTTATCCACCTCTTTCTCTAAGGCCTCGGCTTTCACCGAGTCGAGCGGGCGTCTCTTTTGTTGTACAGGGGGCATGTCCGGGTTGACATTGAGTACATGGGTGATGACATGAGGGCTGATGCCGGTCATGTCTTCTTGGCGCCATGCGAAAATGTCGATGGCGCCCTTCAGTGTTTTTATTATTTTATCTTTTTCCTCCGGATCTAGGCTTCTCCCTATCCGGAGTACTTTGGTGGAGTCGTCGTCGCACACTGGTATCTCTTCGACGTCCTCCATTGGTTCTACGACCCTTTCGGATCCTATGCGAGGATCCAGCTCGTCTTCTTCAGCCTTCTCTATTTCGGGGGGCCCCCGGACCATGAGTACTGGCAAGTGGGTGGCAACATTGTAACATTGCCTGGCCTCTCCTTGATTTCCCCTCACCGTTCCGACTCCGGCTTCCTGGGTAGGGAATTTTAGGCATAGGTGTCGGATTGAAGTTATTGCACCAAAGTCGACGAGGGCCGGTCGGCCTAAGATTGCGTTGTAGGCTGTTGGACAGTCTACCACCACAAAGGTGCAATACTTGAATGTGCTTTGGGGGGTATCCGGGCACAGGGTAACTGGGAGCCTGACTTTTCCCATCGGGATTAGCGTTGTCCCGTTAAACCCTGTGAGCTGCGATCCACTAGGAGAGAGGTCCCGGTCGGTCAATCCTATCGCGGTGAAGGCCTCTTTGAAGAGCAAATTCACGGAACTTCCATTGTTAATCAGGACCCTAGCCACCACTTTATTTGCAATGGGGGTCTCTATGACCAGCGGGTCGTGATGAGGAAAGCGCACCGTCTTGGCGTCTTCTTCCGTGAACGTTATGGGCTGGTCCATTAGCCGAGGCCTTTGAGCTGGGAGTTGAGTGACCTCCCACACCTCACTGTGTCTTGCGGCCTCGGCATATCTCTTCCGCTCCTTTCGAGTGTTTCCTCCGATATGGGGACCTCCGGAGATCATGGCTACCCGTCCATTAGGCCGGGGCGGTAGTCCGGGTATATGCTGGGCGTCACTCGGCGGAGCGGTGGAGGCAATACTCCTGCTGTACTCCCTGGTGTTCCCGAAGGCATGCCCCCTGCCACCTGCCCCGGGTTAAGGTGGGGTAACCTATTTTTGATCCACTCATAGAGGTGGCCCAAACGGATCAGATTCTCAATCTCATCTTTGAGATTTTTACACTCATTGGTGCTGTGGCCAATGTCGTTGTGGTACTCGCACCTTTTACTCGGATCTCTCCGGGAGCTGTCTCTGTACAATGGCTGGGGTCTCCGGTAGTGCGTATTCTGCCTTGTGGCAAAATAGACACGTTCCTGAGAGTCCGTGAGCTCTGTGTACTGGGTGTATTGGGGTGTGTACCCCTTCTTTTGGCGCTTCTCTCCCGTTCGGGTGCTGCCCTTGGAAGACCTTTTGCTTCTCGACCCCTGGGTAGGGCCTGTCAAGCTAGCGGTCGGGGCAGCCTGTGAAGGAGCCCGTCCATTCACCCCGGACGGGTTGCCGTAATGGGAAGATGCCGGGGGCAAAGCTTGGCCCTGGCTGTATCCGGGAGTAGCAGAAAACTGTATGCCACTTACCGGAGGGGTCGCGGTCGGGACAGTACCCGAGGGCGACACTCCTGGCATGTATCCTGCTATCCCGGTGGGATAATAGCCTCCGTAAGCCACGATCTGGGCTTCTTCGAGGTTAATATATTTTTGGACTCGCTTCTGGAAGTCCTGAAGGCTAGCAGCGCCTTCTTGCTGTAATTCGTTCCAGAAGGGAGTCCCGGTGCGGATTCCTGCTTGGAGAAGCGCAAGCTGTTGTCCGTCGTCGACCTTCTTGGTCTTCGAGGCTTCCTCTCGGAACCTCTTGATGTAATTCTTCAAGGTCTCGGTGGGCAGTTGCTTGATGTTGGTCAAGGCACTAACCTCCAAGTTGACCTTCCTGGCGGCGACAAATTGTCTCCGGAAGTTGGTTTGGAGTTTGTTCCAACATCCCACCGATCCTGGTTCCAATTTCTTGAACCATTCCTCTGCCGATCCGCTCAGAGTGAGGGGGAAGCATAGGCATTTGGCGTCATTGCTGACCCGCATGACTGTCATGACTCGGTTGAATCGTGACAAGTGATCACTGGGGTCGGAGTTCCCAGTATATGCCGCCATCTCGGGCATCTTGAAGTTTTTAGGGAGCTCCGCCTCCAGGATATGTTTGGCACAAGGCTCCCGGTCCTCACTGTCCGAGTCGGAGTCATCTCCCTTCTGCCTCCGGGAGACTCGGGCAATATCTTTTCGAAGGATGGCAAGCTCTGCCATAATTCCTTCGTTTACAGTACCCGAGGAGACTACGGGTCTGTATCTTTTTTGGTCAAGGTGATCCCGGAGGTCACCTTGATTCCCATTGATTTGATTTCTCAGATCAATGGGTGGGCATCTCTGTCCTCCTCTTCCTCTACCCCCTGGTTCCTGGTGCACGGAAACGCTTTTCCGGTCCCCTCGATCCTGAGGGCCAAGACTCCCTCTTTGGGGCTTGCCCCTCTGCGGACCTTTCCCCTTAGGGAAATCTGAGCGGACCTTACGCGGATCCTGCGCCTTTTTCTTTCGACCAGGGGCAGAAGTAGGGTTTTTTGTTTGGTTTTCCTCAGCAGGGTGCCTTATAGGGCTAGGCTCCCTAGGCCTTTGCTGCTGGGAATTAGGCGAAGACGTCGCTGGCTCTCCGTCGAGTCCAGCGGCCATCGCCTTAGGATGCACGTGAATGCCAGCTGCCTCCATGGCTTTCTGCATGGCTAGCATCACTTCATGCATTTTTTGATTTTGCACCTTCTGAGCTTCGATCTCAGCTTCATGATCGATAGCTTTTTGTCTGAGGAGCACCAGCTCTTGGTAGCTTCCATCATCGTAAGCGTACTCGTCGAGGTGTTCCTCGTGGTTTTCATCGGGAACTATTTCTTCTTCTTCCTCGGACTCCTCTGCTGCCCTTGAGGCTACATCTTCCTCATTGGGATCTTGAGCGTCTTCTAGAGGGCGAGGATGACGTGTAGCTCTTGTCTCCACCATTATCGTGAAGTTAAATGCTTGTTGTGAAGTAGCTTTCCTCAGCTCTCAATGAAAGCACCAAAATATTGACCGAGGTTTTCGGCAACTGTTAATAATATAAATATAATAATGAGCTGTAAGAAAGTGAGATGAAGACTTTTTACGTGGTTGGGGCGTTAATGAGCCTTAGTCCACGAGCCACTGCTATTAATGGATGTATTTAATACAGATTCTACACTTGAGAGAATGTTTTTCTCTTAAATACAAAGAATGTTCTTGGTGAGTTTTTTCTCTTCTTGCTCTTATGCAACCAAGATTCTCCGACCCCATTAAATGAGCTTTGAGGGGGTATTTATAGTGTTTTGGTGGGATGATCCCTAGAATTGTTCTTACACATGTGTCTGTAAGTATCCATAAAGTTGGGCATTTCCGATGAATATACCATGGGTGATGCATGGTCAAATCCCTAGGTGCTGTAGGGCTTTTATGGAGAATGTCCTTTTTGTCTTATGATTGACGTGACTCTTCGCAGAATAGCCGTCGCTAGACTTAAATGATCATTACTGTAGCGCTGCTGTTTGGGGGTTGTGCCGTCAGACTTTATTGCGTGTTACAGTCCCAACACGCTTCCTCCCATGCAGCATTAAATGCGACTTGATTTCTCGGGAGAGACCTGACACATCCCGGAGGGCCTTCACGCTATACTAGCTTCCGGGAGTAACTTGTACTCCGGGTGTCTCCTCCGGGACCCATGTTAATAGCGCTTCCTGGTGGCATAAAAAGACTTAGCAAATCTTTCCAGGTTATCTGATCCACGTGTCCCCTCTTGACTGGTCCACGTATTTTGGGCGAATTCTTGAGCAACAAGTATAAAGTATAATTATTTTTCCTTACCTCAACTCCGCTGTAATTAACTCTTACGATACCTTCTAGGCCCTATAACAATTAGTGATACCCTTAGTCCACCGATAAACTCAATATATTTATTACTCTTACTGTACAGCAAGTTTAACCTAGAATTTGACATATAAAACGTTTGAATTAGAAGTCCTACTGTTCACAAAGTTTTTAGTTAATTGAAAGACCTTTCCAACGGTATAAAGATCATCAAAATCGGAGCTATAATCTAGGAGTTATGCATGTTTTCTCAAAATAGTTTCTTTAAAATCTTGGATCATGCCGATTTCTGAATACAGCCCAAAAATAAATGTTTTAAAAATAGTTACACCGTGATCTAGACAATACTTTCTTCATAAAAAATGTAGCTATTTTCCTAAGCTTTAAAATGAGATAAAGATCTTTTAAAATGGATCAAAATTGAGAGAGATATTGAATTTTTACTGAAGATACTTTTTCTGAAACAAAACTTAAAACGAAATACCATAACCGAGTAAAGATCCTAACTTTTGACTGGTAAGAACTCCGAACTAGGGAAAGGTTTCTTCAAAGAAAATATAAATTATTGAATTATCTTTCTAACAGTATAAGAATCGCTGTAAAATAATAGATATCGAGAGAGATATCACACTTTTACTAAGGTAATATCGGAAAGAAATTTTTAAAAAAAACTGTAAATCGACAGTCTGTAAAACATGAATTTTTGACATCGAAATACTCAGAATTAGGAAAGAGTTTCTTCATAAAAAATATAGACCATTAAATTATCTTTAAAACGGTACCTAGATCACTGAAAACGGACCTATGGGGAGAGAGATATGATAGTTTTATGAAAGCCTATTTCTCTGAAAACGAAAATAAAAACAAGTACGAATTTTACCTGAAGATTTCGAAGACACGGAACGATGATCGGTTGATTGCTAACCCCGAAGCTCTTAAGATTAAAACAATTGATTTGGTTCAATAGAGAGAATAAAAAAAAAAGGAAATTGAGAGATGGTGAGAATAAGGGAATACGATACTATCTGGCTGCTAGGGTTATAGAGTATATACGTATATAACATATCGTATAATAGGTTTAAATTTAAAAATAAATATCTAACTAATCAGATAAAATTATGCTGATTTAAATTTAAATTTTAAATTTTAAACTAACTAACTAATCTAATGCTTCACTATTTATTTATCTCACTATTTAATATATATATATCATTTTTTTCTAATCACACACGCACAACAACAACAACAACAACAACAATAATAATAATAATAATAATAATAATAATAATAATTTAATTGTATCACACTTAATATACCAAATACCAATATATGTATATAAACTGGATATTACATTCTACCCTCCTTAAAGAAAATTTCGTCCTCGAAATTAGACTTACCAAAAAGTTCGGGGTACTGTTCTTTCATGTCTCCCTCCATTTCCCACGTTGCCTCCCTTTCTGAACGGTTGCTCCACAGAACTTTTACTAGAGGAATACTTTTGGACCTTAACTCCTTCGTTCCTCTCTCTATAATGCGAACTGGTCGCACTTCATAACTCAAGTCCTGCTTTAGCTCCATTCTTTCATAGTTCAGCACGTGTGATGGATCCGACACGTATTTTCGTAGCATAGAAATATGGAACACATTATGCGTCTCAGCTAATACTGGTGGCAATGCCGCCGATAAGCTACTGTCCCACTCGTCCAATATCTCAAAAGGACCTATAAATCTTGGACTTAGCTTTCCTCGCTTTCCAAAACGCATAACCCCTTTCATCGGTGACACTCGAAGGAACACTTTATCACCCACCGCAAATTCCACATTCCGTCTCTTTGCGTCGGCATAACTTTTACGGCGGCTTTGTGCGATTACCATTCTATTTCGAATCTTTTCTACCGCTTCAGTGGCCTCTCTTACTAGGTCTGGGCCTAAGTATCGCGTTTCGCCAACCTCATCCCAGGGTAGTGGTGATCGACACTTCCTCCCATACAACATTTCATAGGGTGCCATCCCTATTGTAGATTGATAGCTATTGTTGTACGAGAACTCCATTAGTGGCAAATAGTTGCTCCAGTTACTTGGGAAATCCAACGCACAAGCTCGTAGCATGTCTTCTAGTATTTGAATAGTTCGTTCCGATTGTCCATCAGTTTGAGGGTGGAATGCTGTACTCAACTTCAGTTTTGTGCCCAAAGCACTTTGCACACTTTCCCAAAACTTAGAAGTAAAACTGAACCTCTATCGATACAATGGTCTTTGGGACTCCGTGTAGCCTTACAATTTCTTTTACATACAGTTCAGCATATTGCTCTGCATTGTAATTAGTGCGCACAGGCAGAAAATGTGCTGATTTAGTGAGTCTGTCGATAATCACCCAGATGGAATCCTGTTGTTTGCTGTTCTTCGGTAACCCTGTCACAAAATCCATAGCAATATCTTCCCATTTCCACTCAGGAATATTAAGAGATTGCAACAGCCCTGCAGGTCTCTGGTGTTCGGCCTTAACTTGCTGGCAGGTAAGACATTTCGCTACAAATTCTGCTATATCATTTTTCATTCCCGGCCACCAATACCTACCTTTCAGATCATTGTACATTTTGGTTGATCCTGGGTGTAAAGAATAGGGTGTAGTGTGCGCCTCTTGTAAGATTTTTGATTGCAACTCCGCTTTCTTAGGTACACACACCCTTGCCTTGTATAGTAGAATACCCTCTTCATTAACTGAGAAGTCCCCGACTTTCCCATTTTGTAGTTCGACCCGCTTCTTGATTAAAAACTCATCTTGGGCTTGTTCTTCTTTGATATTCTCTAATAAATTTGATTCAATTGTGAGGTTAGCTAGCTTTCCTGTTACTAACTCTATTCCAGATCTCTCGATTTCCTGTTGCAACGGCACTTTTAATGCCCTTAACATTGATAAGCTTGCATAGTTGCGTCTGCTAAGTGCATCCGCCACTACATTAGCCTTTCCAGGATGGTACAGTATCTCACAATCGTAATCTTTTACCAGTTCCAACCACCGCCTCTGTCTCATGTTGAGCTCTTTCTGCGTAAAGAAGTATTTTAGGCTTTTGTGATCTGTGTATATTTCACACTTCTCTCCATAGAGGTAGTGCCTCCAGATTTTCAATGCAAAGACCACTGCTGCCAACTCTAAGTCATGAGTTGGGTACCTTGTCTCATACTCCTTTAGCTGCCTAGAGGCATAGGCTACCACCTTCTCATTCTGTTGGGAATTATTTTACCAGGATCTTAGATCTACTCACAAGTATGTTTATTAACATCCTAAATATGAACTTTCTAAAACGATAAAATAAACACATATAAAGTTAAGAAAACCTTACATTGATGCAGCGGAATAAATGTCTCCTTCCACTCAGATCTCTAACCCTTGATTCCTTTCTGTAGCAGAGTATAATCAAGATCTGAGCCCGAATCTCCTTCTTCTTCAAGCTTTGATCCTTCACAGTCTTCCAATCTATGATTGAGTTACTGCTTGCTGTGTGTGGGCACTTACTCTTTCACTAGGGTCACGAAAAAGATGAAGGAAAAGAGGGAGAGAGGTTTCGGCCAAGGTAGAGAGTGAGGGAAGGCTCAGTTTTTCTGAAGAGAGAAATTTCTGTCAGAAAGGCTTATGAAAACTTATGATTTGACTGAGCCATCACTTTCTATTTATAGGCAACTTACTAGGTTTAGGTTTAGAATTATTTGGCATTAAAATAATGAAAATATTAATTTGAAAAAGCCTTATAAGTGGCCGGCCATAGGTGTTGTAATGGGCCCCACTTAATTTTGCAATTTTATCAAATTTTATCTCTATTTTCTCAAAAATGCCAATTTTCCAATTCTAACCTTTAAAATGCCAAAACTAATTATTTAATAATTAAAATACATTATTAAATAATATTGTCATTTAATTTAATTATTAATTAGACATATAAAGTCCATTAATAAATAAATAAACCCAGAAAACTCTTTTCCTTACAATTTCACCCCTGAATAGTGAAAATTCATAAAATCAGACATAGTCTAACTTTAGAATTATAATTGATCAATCACGAATCAATTAATGAGTCTTATAAGCAGAATGTTCTCAACTAGAATGGGGACCATGGATCTATATGCTGAGCTTCCAATAAGTGAACCAAATTTACCAAGTAAATTCCTACTTATTAATTCTTCGTTGAATCCACTCTTAGAACTTAGAATTGCACTCTCAGACTTATATAGAGCATATTGTATGTTTCACGATACCAATATACTATCTCATTTAACCATTGTTATAATCTTATTGTGATTTAAAGATCCTCTATATAGATGATTTACATCGAGATGGGATTTCTTTACCGTTCTCACCCCTCAATGTATTTTGCCCCTTAAAACACTTAGCTACCTGTAAATGGTGTTTAATGATCTAATAATTAGTCAGTTAAACAAGAGCTCATCCATTTACTTCTATTTGCTAAGCTCGAAGGGAATCATCACTTAACTTCTATACACCAGTAGAAGCTATAGATTCCATATTTATGTTCGGAAGACTCCCACTCAATCATACTATCATGTTCCCAAAATATACGTATCACCCTGACCCAAAAGTAGGCTTAACTAATAAATCAAAGAACATGAATAGCACTCCTGAGTTGAGCCTAAGCATATCAGGATTTAGATTCTTTTTAATCTTAAGATCAACTACTGATATTGACTTGGAAAGATATGTATAACGGTAAGTTTGTAATATCTTAACTTAGTTGCAATATCGGTCCAGTCCAATGTATACTCCATACATTCGAAACTAGTATACTATACTAATGTCATGGAAAGAACATAACACTTACTCCAAGTGTAAGTACACATCATCGCTGATTATCACATTAGTGTAAATCCAATAACACTGATGAAACAGGGACCAAAACTTTTGATTCATATGATCACAATCACATTCCACTGTGTTGACGATACTGTAATTGTGAATAAACATATGATCTGGATTTAACTGATTTTTGTGTGTATGAATGTCATAAACATATTAAACATATTATACCATTAGCATGTAAAATTCATGCAAACATCAATCACTTCAAATTTCTTATATTGATAACTAATCAGATTGTAAAGAGTTTTATTTAGGGCATAAAACCTAACAAACTCCCACTTGCACTAATATAAAACAAGCGCAAATAGGTCAATTCGATGTCTTGATCTTCGATCAAGTGTAGTATATTTGAATCCACCCAAACTTCTCCGGAAACTAGTTCATAAATACTCTTATGAAAGATCCTTTACTATATGCTTTACTCATCAAGGGATACTGAGATCTTTACTGTTTTAAAAGTACATACCGAATTAACAGAGGACATATCTCTCATATTTTAAAATATGTAATTGAGATAATACAGTGTAGACTTTTCTTCAGTGATATAACTTTCTGGTATTTTCGAATAGACCAAGTTATAGTTCTTCTCTGGTAGAGCTTGAATTATTATACAATAATTCCTCCACCCCCAAAGTAAGCACCATCTTAAGAATTTCGAAATTAGATGGTGTGATACAAAGACAACTGATACACAGTTCCTTAATATCTGACATATAGATCACTTTCATAAATCCTTCTTGAATATCTTCTAATGTTCCCTATTTGATTACATCTCAGATAGCTCCCACTCAATAGCGTATGTCCGGTTAAATAATACTTTTAACCTCGATTGTTTGGAGAGTTACCTAGTTGTGACTTTTGTATTAGTCTGAAACTTTAAGTTAAGACTAAGTCATCAACATGGCAGACTAGTATTTGAAGTGAAAAATACATGCCAGAGATAAAGTAATCAAAATTAAGATACCATCAAATTTTATGAGGATTAAGAATTCTTGGCTCAAGTCATTCGAATAGACTGAACTAGAGTTCTTTATCTTATTCTCATAATTCTGATAAGCTATACCTATCCATGTGAATGGTTAGATTTGCTTTTCAGTAGTGTTCTTAAGTACCTATCACAATTATCAACCTAATAAAGATGGGTATAGAACTTTAAAATTCTCCCACTCAATTAAGGTAGTGTGAAACTTTAACAAAGAGCTTTCAAAGGTATCAAACTCTTACTTACAACAGTAAAATTGAAATGGAACATACAATCAAGATCAAGAATTTATATTGACAATAGCTGACTCATTATATTACTTCTATGTTTAAACAAGATATGTGTTTCATAGGGAATTGTGGAATAGACTCCACCCCTAAGAATATACATTTAGGGTACTATGGAAAATCTCCACCCCTAAGTATATAGAGATTATGATCCACCCCTAAAGGTTGTAAAGATCATGATTCTCTGTGTGATAGAGTTTATGTGGAGTTGAATACTATCCAGAGTTCATTAGATATAAAAGATCGTTGAACTGCATAGTTTTCTTAACTTTTCTCCACCCCTATCAGATCATAAGATCCTTTTATTAAACAAATTCTTAATAATTGTATGAGAATGAACAATTATTGATAAACATAGAAATAATTTCTAGTGTTTATATAATATAACTCTATGAAGAGTTGTAAATATTGTAGAATTTGCATCAATAATAAAAACACTTACACATACAAACATATAAATATAATGTGGTAATAATTGATGAAGATAGAATTAAATGAAGCTCAATCTCATAAATTGCAATAGGGAATTTCGAAAAAAAAATAAACTTTATTAATGAAAAAAAATATTGCAACAATATGAGAGAAACAGGGATAAATATCCCTAACTAAAATTTGAAATCCAAATTGTCTTTAAACTAAAACAATTAATTCAAAAAATAAATTGAAGAGCTTCATCTTCATCTGGACGATTTCACCCTTGGTCCAGCTTGCTGATCCAACTCAATTGAGTTCAAGTAGCTTGGCCTATAAGAAGAAGAAAACATATAAACAAAGTTAGTCCAGAATTATAAATCCAATTGGATAATAATTCACTAAAACTCTTAAAGTTTATGAAAGGAAATACCTTGTTTCTTTGCAAGAAGTTTAGGACATTGGGGTTTCCAATGGCCTTTTTCATTGCAGTGGAAACACTTTCCTTTAAGTGTAGCATCACCAGAAGGAGCAGTCTTTTTCATGACTTTTGTTCGCTTCTTGGTGTTCTTCCACTTCTTCTTCGATTTGGGCTTTGAAGCAGAGGCGACATTTGCTTCAGGTTTCATCGTCCCATTACCATTACCAGGATGAGGTTTACTCCCTTTCTTCTTGGGTCCTCCAATCAAATTTTCATAAGTTTGAAGGTCATTGACTAATTCATGAAAGTCAATTTCCTTCTTATTCATGACATAATTTGATGTGTATGGTAGAAATCTTTGGAGTCGAGCCGTTCAAGATAAGACTTACTTGAGTAGCACTCGTCCATTTCAAAGCACCATGATCCTGGGCTTCTTGGAAATAACTGGACATGAGGAGAACATGATCACGCACGTTTTGATGAGGTTCCATCCGTGCGTTAATGTACTTCTTAGTCGCGTCAAAGCGTGACTGAAGTGATGCCTTACCGAATAGCTCATTTAACTTCGTCATAACTTCAGCAGCCTTCTCAGTTTTAGAAAACCGAGTTTTGAGGGTGTCAACCATGCTAGAAAGCATAAAGTATAGAGCTTTGTCATTTGCCTTCTGCCAACGCTCATACTTTTCTTTCACAGCTTTGGATGCATTATCCTCAGGCACTTCAGGTGACGGCTCAGTTAAAACAAACAAGGCACTTTCTCCTATGAGAGCAATATTAATGTTCTCATTCCATTTATTAAAGTTAGATCCATTCAGCTTATTTTCAGTCAACAGTGATAACATGGGATTCATTTTGACAAACAGGATACTACAAAATAATAGAAATCAACAAATAGAAATTAATAATGGTTTAACACACAAAATCAATTCAGAAATTATAAGCACATAGCAAGTAGGAATGGTATCAGAAAATACTTAAAAAATTCAATCCTAAATAATTTCCAAGGTTTTCAACAAGGCGATATCGTTGTCCCGTTTAGGCGAGAGTCAAAGCTATCATCCATTGAATAGAGTTGTCGGCTCATCTAAAATGTTAAACATTCTAGCAACCTTTTATTCGATCAAGATCAGAATCCAGCGTTGTCCCGTTTAGGCGAGAGTCAAGGCTATTCTATCTCATGAGCTTCTACCATTGTTTCGCAATTTGCAAGTCAAATATGGTCGCCACCATTAGGGTGATCTATACCATATAAAACACTTACAAACCACTTATCATGCGAGATTAAACGGTGCGAAATTGCTAATGAACGTTCCTCCATTAGGGAGGATTACTCACTAAAACAAACGCGGTGTAAAACCCACAATGGAGATCGAATATCTTAATAATAATAAAGCTCATTGTTTAAAATGTATTTTCTTATTATTCTAATAAATAAATCTCATTAAATTCTATTTAAGAATTAAAATTCAAAAATAAGAATTTAATATAATATTTATAAAATTATACTAGATGGTGATTGAAATAAAATTAATTATTTCCATCTTAGTAATAATCTTAAATATAAATATTAAGGAAATTAATTTAAGATGAATTAAATAAATAATTAACAACTTAAAAATTTCCTTTGAGAATATATTTATTGGGTTCGAAAATTAAGTATAAAAAAAAATTATACAATTTTCGAAAATAATAAAAATAGAAAAGCAATACTTCAAGCAAAAATATCACCTATCTAGATATTCTTTTGACTAGTTAATTCAATTTCTAATAATATATATATTTTAAATTCACTTATTTTAAATTAATCTATTAAATGAAAAAATCATTGACTTGAGTTGGTCCAAGAATTAATTAAAATAAATAATTAATTTACAACTCAATCTATTTTTCAAAAAAAATTCGAAAATATTGCATAATTAAAATGCAATTTCGAAATTGATTAATAAAATAAAGAAAAATATATATTTTGAAAATTATTTAAATTTAAGTTGAAAAATTAAATTTCAACCTAAAATTAATTTTCTATTTAATTAAGTGTCATGAAAAATCAATAAATATTTAAGTATCATGATGAAAATCAACTTAGATATTTAGATTTTTCAACTTAATTAATTGTATTAAATTCAAGAAATAAATAATTAAGTGTAGAGAAGCCTTAATTATTAATTTCTATTTAATACTAGGAAAAATATACTTAATAAAATTGTACCAAAATTAATTATTTAAATAATTAATTTCACAAAAGTATAATATTTTCCTATATAAGTATTAGAAATAATAAGTAGTCTAGAAATTACTATCTAGAAAATATCTTATTTGACTAAGTACCTTTTCAAAAATTTGAAAAATATCTAATTTAAGTTATATAGAAAAAATCTTAAACTTAAATAATTTCAAATCTAGATTTAATTAAATATCACAAATTAAGTTGTAACCACTTAATTTGAAGATATCTTTTAAAGTTAATATTTGAAAAGATATTAACAAAAAAAATATCTAAGATATTCCATTTCAAATTAATATTTGAAAAGATATTAACTTAAAAAAAAATATCTTAAGAATCTTTAATAACTAATGCCTAAGATTCCTCAACTTGATTTAAAATTTAAATCAAATATTCAAATTTAAGTTAGTTAAGAAAAATCAGTTGATACAACTAATTTATAACTTAAATAGGAATATTTAATTAAATAAGCTCCAGAAAGAATCTTAGTTAGTTAAAATTCTATATTTAATTAAATACAAGAAAAATACAAATAGTTTATCTAGAAATAATATCTAAACTAAAAGTGTTTTTCTTAAAATTAACTTTAAAATATTAAAATGAAAATAAATTTTCATATATTTTAAAAGTTAATTATGTTGCTAATTCAATTTTATTAGGTCAAACTATTATAATTAACCTAGTACAGTTATTCAAATCAGGCAAATGGGCCTTCACAATTGGGGTAGTTCATGTGAGGGGGTGCTGGGTTCAGTATGTCGTACCCACTTCTATGGCACCCAACTCTCACACAAGGCCCAAAAGAGAGGAATTTAACCTTAAAATGAATAACTGTTATTAATTGAATAAGTCCAATAACTAAATGGACCTAAATAAAATCTATCATGGTGTGACATTTTATTTAGCAACAACCTATATGCATCTATATAATAAAATAAACATATAGGCTCACACAGGCACACTTTGGATGGATCCTATCATGTTGCTAGGTCATACACAGATGAAAGAAGATTGTAAAATTTACCTGTTACAAATTATTTACTTGACCAAGGGAGCCATCAGATCATTAGATCTGGCAAAAGGTAACCATGGCTATTTGCAATCAAGTAATAATAGGTTTTTAAAACTTACATACAAGCTAAAAACACATACTCCTGCAACAAGGTTAGCTGGATAGTTGGAAGTAGGATTTATTTAATTTTAAATAAATAATTTCGAAAAATAAATAATTAAATAAAATATTTTAATTAATTTCGAAAAAATAAAAAAATTAATTAATTTTCGAAAAAAAAAAAAAAAAAATATTTAAAATTTCGAAATTATTTTAAAAAATTTAAAATTAAACCTACTATTTGAAAAAATTAGGTTTCAACCAACCTAAATATCATTTCAAAATTTGCTAACTACTTTTTAAAAATTAAATGTTATTTTAAAAATAAAAATTAAATAAAAATTAGAAAAGATAAATAAAATATCTTTTCAGATTTTTAAATTTAATTTAAATAAATAAAATAACAAAATTTAAAAGTTAGCAAAATATCTTATATCTATTTAAAATTACATGATTATAAATATCTTATTTTAAATTTAAATAAGGTCAAAATATCTAAAAAGATTTAAAAAATCTTAATAGATAAGATATTTTTAAAATATCTTAAAAGATAGGATATTTTTAAATATCTTAAAAGATATTATAAATATCTTTAAAAGATATTATAAATATCTTAAAAGATAAGATATTTTTAAATATCTTAAAAAATATTATAAATATCTTAAAAGATATTTTAAATATCAAAAAAAATATACGACCTTAAATTTAAAAAAATATAATCAAATTTAAAAATAAGATAGATTTTTAAGCAAAAAGATAAATACTAGTTCTATTCAAATTCAAATTACACTAATATCTTGAATTAAATTAAAAAAAATTAAATTAATTCAAAATGATAATTAGAATTGAATTAGGAATAGTAATAGTATATATATAAAACCATACAAAAAATTGGAAGTTAATTCCATGAAAAGGTATGAAAAATTGAAGAAAATTGAAAAAATTCGAAACTGTACGGACAGCTCTGCGATCGCAGGAAACTATCAGCACAGCCCCGATTTTGTCAAATCTTCCAAAAATCATAACTAATTCAAATAAAATCCAAATTGAGTTCTGTAAAAGGCTAACTTGCTTAATTTTTTTCATACTATCCAATAAAAATAATTCCAGAACCGAAATAACAATTATTTTTCACGAAAATTTCATAATCATCAATCAATCATCAAATAACACTCAATACAACATAATACCATCCAAAGAACATACAAACAATCGTTTTAAAGTCCAAATTACATGCAAGTAAATCAATTACCATGGCTCTGATACCAGTTGTTGGGAATTATTTTACCAGGATCTTAGATCTACTCACAAGTATGTTTATTAACATCCTAAATATGAACTTTCTAAAACGATAAAATAAACACATATAAAGTTAAGAAAACCTTACATTGATGCAGCGGAATAAATGTCTCCTTCCACTCAGATCTCTAACCCTTGATTCCTTTCTGTAGCAGAGTATAATCAAGATCTGAGCCCGAATCTCCTTCTTCTTCAAGCTTTGATCCTTCACAGTCTTCCAATCTATGATTGAGTTACTGCTTACTGTGTGTGGGCACTTACTCTTTCACTAGGGTCACGAAAAAGATGAAGGAAAAGAGGGAGAGAGGTTTCGGCCAAGGTAGAGAGTGAGGGAAGGCTCAGTTTTTCTGAAGAGAGAAATTTCTGTCAGAAAGGCTTATGAAAACTTATGATTTGACTGAGCCATCACTTTCTATTTATAGGCAACTTACTAGGTTTAGGTTTAGAATTATTTGGCATTAAAATAATGAAAATATTAATTTGAAAAAGCCTTATAAGTGGCCGGCCATAGGTGTTGTAATGGGCCCCACTTAATTTTGCAATTTTATCAAATTTTATCTCTATTTTCTCAAAAATGCCAATTTTCCAATTCTAACCTTTAAAATGCCAAAACTAATTATTTAATAATTAAAATACATTATTAAATAATATTGTCATTTAATTTAATTATTAATTAGACATATAAAGTCCATTAATAAATAAATAAACCCAGAAAACTCTTTTCCTTACAATTTCACCCCTGAATAGTGAAAATTCATAAAATCAGACATAGTCTAACTTTAGAATTATAATTGATCAATCACGAATCAATTAATGAGTCTTATAAGCAGAATGTTCTCAACTAGAATGGGGACCATGGATCTATATGCTGAGCTTCCAATAAGTGAACCAAATTTACCAAGTAAATTCCTACTTATTAATTCTTCGTTGAATCCACTCTTAGAACTTAGAATTGCACTCTCAGACTTATATAGAGCATATTGTATGTTTCACGATACCAATATACTATCTCATTTAACCATTGTTATAATCTTATTGTGATTTAAAGATCCTCTATATAGATGATTTACATCGAGATGGGATTTCTTTACCGTTCTCACCCCTCAATGTATTTTGCCCCTTAAAACACTTAGCTACCTGTAAATGGTGTTTAATGATCTAATAATTAGTCAGTTAAACAAGAGCTCATCCATTTACTTCTATTTGCTAAGCTCGAAGGGAATCATCACTTAACTTCTATACACCAGTAGAAGCTATAGATTCCATATTTATGTTCAGCACTCCCACTCAATCATACTATCATGTTCCCAAAATATACGTATCACCCTGACCCAAAAGTAGGCTTAACTAATAAATCAAAGAACATGAATAGCACTCCTGAGTTGAGCCTAAGCATATCAGGATTTAGATTCTTTTTAATCTTAAGATCAACTACTGATATTGACTTGGAAAGATATGTATAACGGTAAGTTTGTAATATCTTAACTTAGTTGCAATATCGGTCCAGTCCAATGTATACTCCATACATTCGAAACTAGTATACTATACTAATGTCCTGGAAAGAACATAACACTTACTCCAAGTGTAAGTACACATCATCGCTGATTATCACATTAGTGTAAATCCAATAACACTGATGAAACAGGGACCAAAACTTTTGATTCATATGATCACAATCACATTCCACTGTGTTGACGATACTGTAATTGTGAATAAACATATGATCTGGATTTAACTGATTTTGTGTGTATGAATGTAATAAACATATTAAACATATTAAACCATTAGCATGTAAAATTCATGCAAACATCAATCACTTCAAATTTCTTATATTGATAACTAATCAGATTGTAAAGAGTTTTATTTAGGGCATAAAACCTAACACATTCTGCATCAACACACAGCCGAGCCCTTGCTTTGATGCGTCGCAATATACTACAAATTTGTCTTTGTTAGTTGGAACACACAGGACAGGTGCTGTTATGAGTTTATCTTTCAATGTCTGAAAGCTTTTCTCACATTTATCTGTCCATGCAAATTTTTGTTGCTTTCGAGTCAAATTCGTCAATGGTGTGGCTATTTTTGAGAACCCTTCAACGAATCTCCTATAATATCCAGCTAGTCCGAGAAAACTCCGAACCTCACTTGCGGTTTTTGGTTTTGGCCAGCTCTTCACTGCTTCAATTTTCGCAGGGTCCACCTCTACCCCATCTTTGGACACTATATGGCCTAGAAACGCCACTTTCTCCAACCAGAACTCACACTTTTTGAATTTGGCGTACAATTGGTGCTCTTTGAGTCTACTTAGAGTTAGCCTTAAGTGCTCCTCATGCTCTTCCATTGTCCTTGAATAAATGAGTATGTCATCAATGAATACCACCACAAACTTGTCAAGATATTCCTTGAATACTCTATTCATTAAATCCATGAAGGCTGCTGGGGCATTGGTTAACCCAAATGACATCACTAGAAATTCATAATGCCCATACCGTGTTCGAAATGCCGTCTTTGCTATATCTTCCTCTCGGACTTTCAATTGGTGGTACCCAGATCTCAAGTCGATCTTTGAAAAGACGATCGCCCCTTGTAACTGATCAAACAAATCATCGATGCGAGGCAAGGGATACTTGTTCTTTATAGTCACTTTGTTCAGCTCTCGATAGTCTATACACATCCGCATACTACCGTCCTTCTTCTTGACGAACAACACTGGCGCACCCCAAGGTGAGTAACTTGGTCTAATGAATCCCTTGTCTAAAAGATCTTGTAGTTGAGCCTTCAATTCCTTCAATTCATTGGGAGCCATGCGGTATGGAGCCCTCGAGATTGGTGCTGTGCCTGGCGCTAACTCAATCACAAATTCTATCTCTCTATCTGGGGGTAGCCCTGGTAGGTCTTCCGGAAAAACTTCTTGGAATTCACATACTATGTGGACATTCTCTGGCTTGAGGGTGGTTTCTCTGGACTTGTCTACTATGCTGGCCAAGTATGCTTGACATCCCGCACGTATCATCTTTTGTGCCTTCAGGGCTGTAACTAGCGGTAAGCTTGACTTGACTTTGATTCCTTCAAATATGAATGCCTCTCCAGATTCAGGGGTGAAAGTCACTGTCCTCTTTCGGCAGTCTATTGTTGCTCCATGTCGTGATAGCCAATCCATACCCAAGATAAGATCGTAATCCCTCATCTCCAGCTCTATCAGATCTCCACTAAGTTCCTTGTCTGCAATCCTTATTGGCGCATCCCGCACTCCTCTAGATGATATCATAACCTCGCCCGAGGGCAACTCCGTCATGAACTTATAACTAAAGTTTACATACGGTAGTTCTAACTTATCTATCATCTTTAAAGCAATAAATGAGTGCGTAGCTCCAGAATCAAATAAAACAGTACATAGTTTTCCAGAGATAGAAATCTGACCTGCAACCACAGTGTTACTAGTCTCAGCCTCCCCTCTGGTTAGTGCAAATACTCGAGCTGGGACAAGTTTGTCATCCTTGAGTTGATCACCTTTTTGTGGACAGTCCTTCTTATAGTGGCCTGGTTGCCCACACTTGTAACAAGTCTTGCCTTTCAGTCGACATTCTCCCGGATGCTTACGACCACATGTTGGGCATAGCGGGTACTCCACATATGGCTTCTTCCCTTTGTAGTTATTGGACCCTATCTTGTTTCTCTTGTCGGCTTCGTTGTGTTGGTTACTTGGCAGTTTTCTTTTGTTATCACCACCTCCATTACTGGCCTTTCTGGCCTCCCACCTTGTTGTATTGTCTTTCTGTATACGACTTTCACACAACTCAGCTTCTAGGGCTTTTTCCAGTACCTCAGCATACGTGGTTGCCCTTACTCCTGACATCGCTATGTCCCGACTTATTCGGGAGTCGAGCCCTTCAGTAAAACGATGAATCCTCAAAAACTCAGTAGGAACCAGATCTGTGGCAAACTTTGCTAATCTGTCAAATTGGCGAGCATACTCTGTAACTGTAGACTTACCCTGCCTCAGGTTCGTGAACTCATTAACTCTAGCTGAGCGTATTGCTTCACTGTAGTATTTTTTGTTAAAAACTTGTACAAAGTCAGCCCAGGTCATTGCGGCCACATCCCGTGTTTGTTTAATAACATCCCACCAGATGCGGGCATCCTTTTTCAATAAACTAGCAGCACAAGCTACACTATCTCCGTTACCGAGCCGCATGTACTCAACAATACCTTCCACTGTTCTTAACCATTCCTCAGCTTCCATTGGATCTGAGCCCCCTTCAAAATTTGGTGGGTGTTGCTTGCGGAACCTTTCATATATTGGTTCCCATCGACCCTCCGGCACAGGCATGTATTGCGCCGGCAAAAATTGATGTTGTCCTTGATTGGATTGTTCCTGACGGTTGTGAGCCTCTTCATCTCGCTTCCTAATTTCTTCCTTGAGACGAGCAACTTCTTGCGCCAAATCTTCTTGTTGTGGTGGCACCCCTACAGGGGCGTTTTGGTGTCCTTGACCAACTACCCCAGCAGGGACTTCGTGGTTGCCCCCACCTTGACCTGGTTGTTGTCCATTTACAGGGGCATTTTGATTCTCCTGGATCACCGCCTCGGCAGGGACATGCTGGTTTCCCCTGCCTCGACCGCAAGCACTTCCTCGCCCTCGACCTCTAGCTCGGTCTCTTACAGCCGCTCTTTCATTCAACCGGATTGATCTTCTGGGTTCACCGTTTCCCATCAAATCCCTTAACTTGTTCTTCAAAAGAAAGGAGATGGTAGCGGTAAGAAAAAAAAAATAAAATAACCAAAGATGTATCTCGCTCAAAAAGGAAATATCTATACACTAAATTATATAAACTAAGAAAAAAACGTAAATCATCAAGCAACAATTCACCATGTAAAATAAATAAATAATCTTCACTCATAAAAAAAAATTACACTAATAAGAAAATTGTTTGAGTTATACTAAAATTCTAACTCCGAAGAATCAGTTAATTGTTTCGATTAACCATACCCTAAACTTCTAGCTAACTAAAGGAAAATCAAAAGATAAAGACTAAACTAAATTTAACATATAAGACATAACATATATAAAGCATACATACTAGATGACAAGTTGATCCTTTGCAGCGATGGTGTGTATGTCGCGTGAATTTAAGAATAATGTAACTGTGGCTCTGGTACCATTTTGTAACGCCCTTACTTACGTAAAATAAGCTGCCATAAATAAACTGGCGTTAAGATACTAATGTTGCCTTTATTTTTTTAAAAAAAAAAAACACTTTTCAAAACATGGGTACCCAGTTGAAAATAAAGTATTACCACTTAGGGAAAAGTAATAGAAAATTTAAACGACAACATCCTCGATAAGTTTAATAAATTTAAAAAAAAACTTTCAGCGGAAGATGGCCAAGACCACACGCAGTTACATGATCACACGAGATACACCCCATGCTGCCCAGACTCAACTTGTCACCGAAAGCTTACAGGCTTACTTATCTGCACATAGGGGGTAAATAAGGGGTGAGCTGCAAAGCCCAGTAAGGAAAACAAAATACTATGTACCAGCATTCACACATCATAGCACAAACATATACATCAAACATACAACAACCTAATCATAAGTATAAATAGAGGCAGCCACACAAATACTGAAATACCACATACTCACACTCACAATCACACACCAGCTTCCATACAAATCTGGAGTGTCTTACGTTCTTAACCAGAACGCAGTACCAATAACCAGTGCACCCTTACGTACACTGCCTCACTTACCACATCACCATACATGTGTGGTTTCCAACCACTTCCAAGTACCTGGAACATAATTAAACAGCCATATACAATCCATCGACAAAACACTAATATTTCACCGAAACTATCACATTCTACAGTTTCAATACAATTTATTCAAGCAGTCATACTAGGTACTCAAACCATATAAAAAGCAAGTATAAAGTATAATTATTTTTCCATACCTCAACTCCGCTGTAATTAACTCTTACGATACCTTCTAGGCCCTATAACAATTAGTGAAACCCTTAGTCCACCGATAAACTCAATATATTTATTACTCTTACTGTACAGCAAGTTTAACCTAGAATTTGACATATAAAACGTTTGAATTAGAAGTCCTACTGTTCACAAGGTTTTTAGTTAATTGAAAGACCTTTCTAACGGTATAAAGATCATCAAAATCGGAGCTATAATCTAGGAGTTATGCATGTTTTCTCAAAACAGTTTCTTTAAAATCCTGGATCATGCCGATTTCTGAATACAGTCCAAAAATAAATGTTTTAAAAATAGTTACACCCTGATCTAGACAATACTTTCTTCATAAAAAATGTAGCTATTTTCCTAAGCTTTAAAACGAGATAAAGATCTTTTAAAATGGATCAAAATTGAGAGAGATATTGAATTTTTACTGAAGACACTTTTTCTGAAACAAAACTTAAAACGAAATACCATAACCGAGTAAAGATCCTAACTTTTGACTGGTAAGAACTCCGAACTAGGGAAAGGTTTCTTCAAAGAAAATATAAATTATTGAATTATCTTTCTAACAGTACAATAATCGCTGTAAAATAATAGATATCGAGAGAGATATCACACTTTTACTAAGGTAATATCGGAAAGAAATTTTTAAAAAAAACTGTAAATCGACAGTCTGTAAAACATGAATTTTTGACATCGAAATACTCAGAATTAGGAAAGAGTTTCTTCATAAAAAATATAGATCATTAAATTATCTTTAAAAAGGTACCTAGATCACTGAAAACGGACCTATGGGGAGAGAGATATGATAGTTTTATGAAAGCCTATTTCTCTGAAAACGAAAATAAAAACAAGTACGAATTTTACCTGAAGATTTCGAAGACACGGAACGATGATCGGTTGATTGCTAACCCCGAAGCTCTTAAGATTAAAACAATTGATTTGGTTCAATAGAGAGAATAAAAAAAAAAGGAAATTGAGAGATGGTGAGAATAAGGGAATACGATACTATCTGGCTGCTAGGGTTATAGAGTATATACGTATATAACATATCGTATAATAGGTTTAAATTTAAAAATAAATATCTAACTAATCAGATAAAATTATGCTGATTTAAATTTAAATTTTAAATTTTAAACTAACTAACTAATCTAATGCTTCACTATTTATTTATCTCACTATTTAATATATATATATCATTTTTTTCTAATCACACACGCACAACAACAACAACAACAACAACAATAATAATAATAATAATAATAATAATAATAATAATAATAATAATAATAATAATAATAATTTAATTGTATCACACTTAATATACCAAATACCAATATATGTATATAAACTGGATATTACATATGGCCGCCCACTATGCAAGCCCTTTACCATTTATTTTTTCCATTATTTTAATGCCATACAATTCTAACCTAAACCTAGATGGCATTCTATAAATAGAAAGTATTGGCTTCAAGAAACTCATGACTTTGCACATTGTTCCTTTCAAAAAAAGCCATGCACCACTTTCCTCTCTATTTTCCTCTCTTCAATTTTGAAACCCTCTGTGATAGAGTAGTGCCCACACACATCAAGTGGTATCTCAATCATAGTGTGTAAGACTGTAGGAGAATCCAAACAACAAGAAGGAGAATCAGCATCAAAGGAAGGAGAGAAAGAGATCCAGGTTCCGATCTTGATTATGCTCTGCTACAGAAAGGAATCAAAGGCTAGAGATTTGAACGGAAGGAGTCATTATATTCCGCTACACCCAATGTAAGGTTTACTAAACTTTATATGTGTTTATTTCATTGTTTTAGAATTCATATTAGGATGTTAATCAAACATACTTGGTAGTAAATCAAGATCCTGGTAAAATATTTCCAACAGTCATGATGATACTGTATTTTCGTTGGAGGTAACTTGGTCAGCTGGTGCTCCAAGAAACAAACAGTGGTTGCTCGATCAAGCACTGAATCTGAATATAGGGCACTTGCTCTGGTCACCTCTAATTTGGTTTGGATTCAATCCCTATTCATTGAGCACAGCACACCAATTCTTTAGTGTCCAATCTTGTGGTGTGATAATTTGGGAGATGGTTTATTGGCTTCCAATCTAATATTTTATGCAAGAATCAAGCACATTGAAATAGATTTTCATTTTGTTCGAGATAAAGCTCTTGCCAACCAACTGGATGTAAGATATTTGGATTCTGTGAATCAAATACCTGATTTATTTACATGTATCTTCATTCCACTTCCTCAAAGACAAGTTAGCACCTTGGCTATGTTGGAATTTATTTTACCAGGATCTTAGATCTACTCACAAGTATGTTTATTAACATCCTAAATATGAACTTTCTAAAACGATGAAATAAACACATATAAAGTTTAGGAAACCTTACATTGGGTGCAGCGGAATATAATGACTCCTTCCGTTCAGATATCTAGCCCTTGATTCCTTTCTGTAGCAGAGCATTATCAATATCTGAACCTGGATCTCTTTCTCTGAATCTTTGATGCTGAAAACTCCTTCTTGCTGAAAGTCTTTCTTCACGATCTTCCTCACTATGGTTGAGGTATCACTTGTTGTGTGTGGGCACTATTCTCACACTAAGAATTTCGAAATATTGAAGAAGAAAAGAAGAGGGAAGTGGCAGCTAAAGATAGGGAGAGAGAGAGGCTCAGTTTTTTCTGAATCAGAAGTGTCAGAAGAAAAGTGTAATTTTCCTGAAGCCTCCACTATCTATTTATAGCATTCCACTAGGGTTAGGTTTGAATTATTTGGCATTAAAATAATGAAAATATCAGAGGGAAAACCCTACAAAAGTGGCCGGCCCTATACTAGTGGATTTGGGCCTCACTTTTTGCAATTTTGCAGTTTTATCTTTTCTGCATTTGATTTTCTCAAAAACGCCAATTTTCTAATTCAACCATTTAAATGCCAATTCTAACTATTTAATAACTATAAATAATTATTAAATAATATTATCATTTATCATATTTATTAATTGAACCATACAAAGTATCATAATTAACAAATATGCACCTAAAACTCTTTCTTTACAATTTCGCCCTTACTTAGTGAAAAATTCACAAATAGACATAGTCTAATTTGAGATTTATAATTGATTAATCAAAACCAATTACATGAGTCTTACAAGCAATATTATCTCAACTAGTGCGGGGACCATGGGTCTATATAACCGAGCTTCCAATAAGTAGATCAAGAATTTAGCACTAAAATTTACTAACTTATTAATTCTTTGTTGAATCCACGCATAGAACTTAGAATTGCACTCTCAGTATATAGAATGCTCTATATGTTCCACCATATAGACACATCATTAGTTATCCATTGTTATAATCCTAATTTGATCACTGATCCTCTATATGAATGATCTACACTGTAAAGGGATTAAATTACCGTTACACCTTACAATGTATTTTATCCTTAAAACACTTGACCCCGTATAAATGATATTTCAGCTTATGTGAAATGAGTACTCCACCATTTATGTTCGTTTGGTCAAGCTCGAAGGAGATCATCCTTTGCTTACTATTCGCCAGATAGAAGCTATAGATTCCATGTTTATGCTAGCGCTCCCACTCAATTGCACTACCGTGTTCCCAAAATGTACGTATCACCCTGACCTAAAGTAGGCTTAACTAACAAATCAAAGAACACGAATAGCCTTTCAAGATTGAGCCTAATCATAACAGGATTAAGAACATTTGATCTAGGATCAACTAGGCGATATTGACTTGAATAGATATTACGGTAAGTTTAATAAATCTAATTCAAAGTTCAATATCGGTCCCTTCCGATGCATACTCCATGCATCCAACCTGAGCTTTACTTTAACCAATGCTCTGGAAAGAACATAGCACTTCTCCAAATGCAAGTAAACTCTGTTGTAGATTATCATATCAGTAAAACCCTATGTCTGATAAATCTAGGAAACTTTATTCACATAGTCATATTTACTTTCCAATGTGTTGACGGCACAATAAACAGGATCAAGTATGTGAAAAGGGTTTCAGATGAATTTATACATTATGTACATATAATCATGAAATAAATCATGTGAACCATGTAACATTAAATGTTATTTCTGATCTATATTAATAAGTAAATTTGATTATATTGAAATGAGTTTTATTTAGGGCATAAAACCCAACAAACTCCCACTTGCACTAATATAAAACAAAAAGTGTGTTTCAAATAATCTCAACACCTCGATATGCAAATCAAGTGTAGTAGTAGTAAACTCCTCGTAATAGGATCTGAAAGATTGAATTAACCACAACCTTTTCTCCACCATTACTCTTCCTTTAATCACAAAATCATTGATAATGTGAAATTCCTCTCTATATGTCTACTCTCTTGGGATACTGGATTCTATATCTTTGGCAACTACTTTTGGTTAATCGAAATTAACAACTTTAGTAGTTTAAGGCAATTTGGAATGGTGCCAAAGATGTATAGAACTTTCCTTAGACTGAATAAGTACCTTTCCTGCAGCTTTAACATTCAGTCTCTCTCTGGTAGACCTAGAGACTTCAGATAGGTTTTTACACTTCTCCAAAATCACTATTCCACCCCCAGAGTAACCACCATCTTACCAGAAAGATTTACTAGCACAAAGGCAAATTTCGAAATCTGATGTGGTGTAGTCTAAGAGTTTTAAACACACCCTTATAGACTAACATATAGTTCATCTTCTTAATCTTAGGATTTACTTGATTGTCTTCCAATGTTCTTCTCCTGGATTAATCTGATACCTACTCATTACTCCCACTCAACAGCAGGTGTCTAGTCTAAGGCATACAAAAGCATATCTAAGACCTCTCACTGTTGATATAAGAAATTCTTTCATGGCTTCATCTTTTCTGGAATAGTTGAGACTTTTCCTTAGATAAATAAAATCTATGTCTAAGAAGTTGTGAAGCTTCTATAGATTGCCATTAGAAAGAAAATGCTTCAGCATCTTACTAAAGTAAGTCGCTTGCATTAGAGTAAGTAATTACCAGGTATACCACCAGCCATCGGTTTAGATAAACTCAAACCTATAATACTAGGAACAGGAAGTTTTGTTAAGTCCATTGAATAGACTTATAAACGAAAATTTCCTTTTATGTCCTTGTAATAGAAAACTTTAGGTTACTCCATGTGAATGGATTAAACCATAGTTCTATTGGCTTTCTTCTTAGTTTCTTATCTTCACAATCCATTACTTGTTTAAACTCACAATGGATTTTAATCACTATTGTCTTTCAAGTCATAAGAAGATGAGTTCCTAGAAACTCTCCCACTACGACAAGGTACCGTGAATTATGTCGAAGAAAACTAAATGGTATTGATCTCTTCGGTTGTGACAAGACAACAGAGGCAGTGGGATCATCATATGTTATATAAGATGATAGAACACTTTTGGAATCAAGAAAAATATCTCCTTTATTTGCTACTTGTTTTCAGACTTAGTCATTATCTTAGAAAAGTAGTATTTGTTTGAACAAACACTTTCTTATCTATTGACAATGGGATGGTCCACCCCTAATCACTTAGAACAGCTAACAAACCATGGTTAACAGTTCTAGCTTTTCTTAAGATTTTGATTAGGTCATCCATGAATCTAGTAATGATTTACATTAAGTATACAACCATTACATCATTCTGAAATTGTATTACCATAGAAGGAATTAGGCAACGACTAGTAACTAATCATCAACATGCAACTCGAAATTTCTGGGGAGGTAAGTTTGGATATAATTCAAAAATCAATTTAATGATCTTTGAACTGCATATCTACTAATTATTTCTCCACCCCTATCAGGTCGCAAGATCTTTAACCACTTACCTTAATGGTTTTAACCATTGCTAGAAATTAATGAAATTTTTCACACATTTCAAATTTCTTGCTAAAAGGTATAATCTAGAGTTGTCATTTTAAGAATACAACGAAAAACTCATATCCACCCCTGAATGTACATCCATCTGCGAATGAGATGAACTACTTTCAGTGGATATAGGCATATTAACTCTTTGCAGAGATTGATCTTGTCAAATCCACTATGAAGAAGATACAAATGCCATAGATAAAAAAAAATGTGGTAGTGTCTATTGATGACATAGGTTTAGTTACATCAAAGAGTTCTTAGAATACTGCAAGTGGATCCTGGTCACAGAATACCTAACTCATATTCCATACAGTTTTAATCCTTTAATAGAAGATGGATATTAAACACTTGAGAAAGTGTAACTGTATTGTATTCTGGAATTAGAAATATAAGAAAATTTCTATTTGGAATCTAAAATTAAAGTCAAAGACTTAAATTTATACCAAATATAATGAGTAATTCTATCTTGGACCAGCACTACTAATATAACTCTAAGTCTGATTTGCCCATACAAGTAGGAGATTTCTAAGATTGAGGATTTATATCAATTGGGAATAGAATTTCGGGATTATAATCATATGCGTCATTTAATTTCTTAAGAGAAAATATAATGACATGAAATGATTTATAGACCATTCATCCAATGATATATTATTGAGCTAATTCGAAATGAATAAGCTAAGAGGAATTAGGATAATTTCGTTTAAAATAAGAATCCAACGATGCTTCGATTAGCGAAAGACAAAGTAATCTTATTTATGTAATCTTCTTGTTTCATATTGTAAAAATACTAGTCTAAGGTGTCATCAATTGATGAACAGCTAGATGTTGCATATACAATATTTATCTTTCGAGATCTTACACTATTATGTATTTCTAATGGTGAAAATCCATTAGGGATTTATCTCATTAGAAATACAAACATGTTAGACCAACAATGAAGATTCGAAATTAAACTACAACTTAATAACAGAAAATAACATGGTTCAATATAAATTCATACACAATTCAGAAATTATAAACATATAGCAAGTAGGAATGACTAGTGAAAATACTAAAACATACAATCCTAAATAATTTCTAAGGTTTTCAACAAACTGATACAGTGTCCCGGTAGGCGAGAGTCAAAGCATCATTTATTGAATAGAGTTGTCAGCTCATCTAAAATGATAACCATTCTAGCAACCTTTTATTCGATCAAGATTGGAATTCAGCGTTGTCCCGTTTAGGCGAGAGTCAAGGCAATTCTATCTTATGAGCTTCCACCATTGTTTCATAATTTGCAAGTCAAGTATGGTCGCCACCATTAGGGTGATCCATACCATACAAAACACTTACAAACTACTTATCATGCGAGGTTAAACGGTGCGAAATTGCTAATGAACGTTCCTCCATTAGGGAGGAATACTCACTAAAACAAACGCGGTGTAAAACGCATAATGGAGATCGAATATCTTAATAATAAAGCTAATTATTTAAAGAGAGTTGTATTTTCTTTGATTCTCTTTATTTATTCTATTTATTTTAAATATATATTTATTTAATTAAAATTTCCAACTTAGAATGAAAAATTCTAAATATAAATTTTAATTTAATATTTATAAATTTTACTGAGATGGATATGAAAATAACATGAATTATTTCCATCTTAGTAATAATTTCCAATAAATATTTAGAAAAATATTCAATTTAAGTTGTTACAAAATTAATTTAAATTAATTTACAACTCAAATTTAATTTTCTATAAATATATATTGCATTTCGAAAAATTAAAGTATCTAAGAATACAATTTTCGAAAAATGCATATTAAAATAAAAAATAAATCCTGGAAAAATTATTCTAATTTAATGTTGGCCCAAAATTAATTAATTAAATTAATTTACAACAAAAAATATAATTTTCCTATTTAATTAAATATATAAGAAAAATTTCAAATATTTAAGTATGATGATAAAAATCAACTTAAATATTAATTTTCTATTTAATTAAATACACTAGAAAAATACTTCAAGCAAAAAATATCACCTATCTAGATTTTCCTTTGACTAATTAATTCAATTTCTAATAATATACTTTAATTCAATTTATTTCAAATTAATCAATAAATGAAAAAATCATTGATTTAAGTTGATCCAAGAATTAATTAAAATAAATAATTAATTTACAACTTAATCTATTTTTCAAATAAAATTCGAAATTCCAGCATTTAAGAAATGCAATTTCGAAAATTGATTAATAAAATAAAGAAAAAATATATTTTGAAAATTATTTAAATTTAGTTGAAAAAATAAATTTCAACTAAAAATAATTTCTATTTAATTAAGTGTCATGAAAAAGAAATATTTAAGTATGATGATGAAAATCAACTTAGATATTTTAATTTTCAAATTAATTAAATGTATTAAATTCAAGAAATAAATAATTAAGTGTAGAGAAGGCTTAATTATTAGTCTCTAGTTTAATACTAGGAAAAATATACTTAAAATAAATTGTACCAAAATTAATTATGTAAATAATTAATTTCACAATGTATAATATTTTCCTATTTAATATTAGAAATAATAAGTAGTCTAGAAATAACTATCTAGAAAATATCTTATTTGACTAAGTATCTTTTCCACAAAATTTGAAAAAATATCTAATTTAAGTTGTATTAGAAAAAATCTAGAACTTAAATATTTTCAAATTTAAATTTAATTAAATATCAAAAATTAAGTTGTAACCACTTAATTTGAAAATATTCCATTTTAAGTTAATATTCGAAAAGATATTAACTTAAAAAATATCTAAAGAATCTTAATAACCAATGCCTAAAATTCCTCAACTTAATTTTGAAATTTGAAATTCAAAAGATATTCAGATTTAAGTTGGTTAGTTGTAGATAACTAAATATCAACTTAAATAAGAATATTTAATGAAAAATTTAAATTAAGTTCCAGAAAGAATCTAGATGGTTATAATTCTATATTTAATTAAATACAAGAAAATACATATAGTTTAGCTTAGAATAAAGAATTCTATAAACTATAATTTTCTTAAATTAATTTCAAAATAAATGAAATTAATTATGTTGCTAATCAATTTTATTAGGTTAAACTAGTGTAATTAACCTAGTACAGTTGTTCAAATCAGGCAAATGGGCCTTCACAATTGGGGTGGTTCATGTGAGGGGGTGCTGGGTTCAGTATGTCGTACCCACTTCTATGGCTCCCAACTCTCACACAAGGCCCAAAAGAGAGGAATTTAACCTTAATAAGAATAACTGTTATTAATTGAATAAGCCCAATAACTAAATGGGCGTAAATAAATTCTATCAAGAACTATGATAATTTATTTTAGCAACAACAACCTATATGTATCTATAATCAAATTAAACACATAGGCTCACACAGGCACACTTTGGATGGGTCCTATCATGTTGCTAGGTCATACACAGATGAAAGAAGATTGTAAATATACCTGTTACAAATTATTAACTTGACCAAGGGAGCCATCAGATCATTAGATCTGGCAAAAAGTAACCATGGCTATTTGCAATCAAGTAATAACAGGTTTTGAAAACTTACACATAAGCTAAAACACATACTCCTGCAACAAGGTTAGCTGGATAGTTGGATGTATGATTTATTTAATTTTAAATTAAATAATTAATTTCGAATCCTAATTTGATCACTGATCCTCTATATGAATGATCTACACTGTAAAGGGATTAAATTACCGTTACACCCTACAATGTATTTTATCCTTAAAACACTTGACCCCGTATAAATGATATTTCAGCTTATGTGAAATGAGTACTCCACCATTTATGTTCGTTTGGTCAAGCTCGAAGGAGATCATCCTTTGCTTACTATTCGCCAGATAGAAGCTATAGATTCCATGTTTATGCTAGCGCTCCCACTCAATTGCACTACCGTGTTCCCAAAATGTACGTATCACCCTGACCTAAAAGTAGGCTTAACTAACAAATCAAAGAACACGAATAGCCTTTCAAGATTGAGCCTAATCATAACAGGATTAAGAACATTTGATCTAGGATCAACTAGGCGATATTGACTTGAATAAATATTACGGTAAGTTTAATAAATCTAAGTCAAAGTTCAATATCGGTCCCTTCCGATGCATACTCCATGCATCCAACCTGAGCTTTACTTTAACCAATGCTCTGGAAAGAACATAGCACTTCTCCAAATGCAAGTAAACTCTGTTGTAGATTATCATATCAGTAAAACCCTATGTCTGATAAATCTAGGAAACTTTATTCACATAGTCATGTTTACTTTCCAATGTGTTGACGGTACAATAAACAGGATCAAGTATGTGAAAAGGGTTTCAGATGAATTTATACATTATGTACATATAATCATGAAATAAATCATGTGAACCATGCAACATTAAATGTTATTTCTGATCTATATTAATAAGTGAATTTGATTATATTGAAATGAGTTTTATTTAGGGCATAAAACCTAACAGGCTAGATAAGTACAACTTGAGGGGATGATAGAGTAACAGAAATAGATTGTTACGAAAATTAGATATTAGAGTTGTTATTTCTTAGTTCACTGAAGTAACAAACTTGTAATAGTTTTTTGTTTATAAATACAAGCTTGGCCAATCAGTTTTGATTGAGCAAAATTTATTTCCATCTCTCTCTCTCTCTCTCTCTCTCTCTCTCTCTCTCTCTCTCTCTCTCTCTCTCTCTCTCTCTCTCTCTCTCTCTCTCTCTCTCTCTCTCTCTCTCTCTCTCTCTCTCTCTCTCTCTCTCTCTCTCTCTCTCTCTCTCTCTCTCTCTTTGTCTTGCTCACGAATCTGGCTTCAAATTCTTTCACATGATTTATTGATAATTAATCGATTTGCTAATAATTAATGTCATTAAGTTAAGTCCATGGCCAATTAAAAAGGGTTTTTACAAAAATATTGGACTTTGTACAAAAGTTTACAATTTTAATTAGTGTCACACGGAATTTTTTACAACCGTAAAACAAAAAAAAAATAGAACAATTAAAACAAGAGTAGAACAACTAAAAAATAATCGTGAAAAATTAACACAATATTTTGAAAAAAAAAACACAGTATTTTTAAAAATAATTTCGCCTCACAGTAAAAAAATAAAAAAGTTAAAAATTTAAGTATGTGCTGTAAAAACTCCAATTAAAAATGACAAAAAAATAATAATATATATCATTGTAATTTTGTCATAAGAAAGCTAATTATTTCATATAATTACAAATATTTTTTTAAAAAAGAATCTTTTGTTTTTGTAATATTGGAAATGGTTTTCGTTGTAATTTGTGTTTTTAATTAGGGTTCATCGATAATGTTTGGGTGAAAATTTTCCACACATTTTCAAATTCTTTGGCTTCTACTTTAAGGTCTATTCCTTTGAAAGTATATATAGTAAGCTTAATTTTTGATTTCTTAATTGTATTTTTATTTTGCGTGATTTACTTTCAGAGCTATTTGATTCTAAAATTTCTATTGCACTCTGTTTGTGAAGGCTCTTGCATTCTGGTAACAGATTTATGTGCATTATTTACTTTAATTGTATTTTTGTTTGATAAGTATTATTATTAGGATGTATGGATTCATAAGTAGAAAGAAATAGTCAAAATAGTTGATGATGTTTCTTGCTTGCACAAACTATCACTTTTGACCCCTAGATTCAAAACAATAGAAAAGTTAATTGTCCTTTATATATACTCTTTTTTCTTGAGTTTTATTTGTCAAATTTCTTCTTATACTAATATTCAAAGCTCTTGTTCGTGTATATATATTGAATGCTTAAATCGATCAATTTTGTATTAGTTAAGCAAAACACTACTACAAAAGCTCTTTGTCTTGCTCACGAATCTGGCTTCAAATTCTTTCACATGATTTATTGATAATTAATCGATTTGCTAATAATTAATGTCATTAAGTTAAGTCCATGGCCAATTAAAAAGGGTTTTTACAAAAATATTGGACTTTGTACAAAAGTTTACAATTTTAATTAGTGTCACACGGAATTTTTTACAACCGTAAAACAAAAAAAAAAATAGAACAATTAAAACAAGAGTAGAACAACTAAAAAATAACCGTGAAAAATTAACACAATATTTTGAAAAAAAAACCACAGTATTTTTAAAAATAATTTTGCCTCACAGTAAAAAAATAAAAAAGTTAAAAATTTAAGTATGTGCTGTAAAAACTCCAATTAAAAATGACAAAAAAATAATAATATATATCATTGTAATTTTGTCATAAGAAAGCTAATTATTTCATATAATTACAAATATTTTTTAAAAAAAGAATCTTTTGTTTTTGTAATATTGGAAATGGTTTTCGTTGTAATTTGTGTTTTTAATTAGGGTTCATCGATAATGTTTGGGTGAAAATTTTCCACACATTTTCAAATTCTTTGGCTTCTACTTTAAGGTCTATTCCTTTGAAAGTATATATAGTAAGCTTAATTTCTGATTTCTTAATTTTATTTTTATTTTGCGCGATTTATTACTTTGAGCTATTTATTTGATTCTAATTAAAATTTCTATTGCAGTTTTCTGTTTGTGAAAGCTCTTGCATTCTGGTAATAGATTTATGGGCATTATTTACTTTAATTGTATTTTTGTTATTAGGATGTATGGATTCATAAGTAGAAAGAAATAGTCAAAATAGTTGATGATGTTTCTTGCTTGCACAAACTATCACTTTTGACCCCTAGATTCAAAACAATAGAAAAGTTAATTGTCCTTTATATATACTCTTTTTTCTTGAGTTTTATTTGTCAAATTTCTTCTTATACTAATATTCAAAGCTCTTGTTCGTGTATATATATTGAATGCTTGAATCGATCAATTTTGTATTAGTTAAGCAAAACACTACTACAAAAACCCCCTTTAGAGGCGGTTTTTAAGCCCATTAAGCGTCGGTTTTTGCGAAATTCGCTACCGACGCTGATCAGGGCGACGCTAAAGGGTATATATAATAATTAATATATTGAATAATAAAATAATGTGTAGTATTTTAATTTTTATGTAATTTAATATTTTTATACATTTAAATTTTATAATATGGGTTTGTATTTTTCTAGTATATTATTATTATTTTTATAATTTTTTAAGTTATGTTTTGTATAATAATTAGTTTATTGAATAATAAAATAATGTCTAATATTTTAATTTTTATGTAATTTATTATTTTTATACTTTTAAATTTTATAATATGTGTTTGTATTTTTCTAGTATATTAGTATTATTTTTATAATTTTTTAAGTTATGTTTTGTATAATAATTAGTTTATTGAATAATAAAATAATGTGTAATATTTTAATTTTTATGTAATTTAATATTTTTATACATTTAAATTTTATAATATGGGTTTGTATTTTTCTAGTATATTATTATTATTTTTATAATTTTTTAAGTTATGTTTTGTATAATAATTAGTTTATTGAATAATAAAATAATGTGTAATATTTTAATTTTTATGTAATTTAATATTTTTATACATTTTAATTTTATAATATGTGTGTATTTTTCTAGTATATTATTATTATTTTTATAATTTTTTAAGTTATGTTTTGTATAATAATTAGTATATTATCCCAATATTTTTGTATTTTTTTTAGCTTACTATATCTATCCTTAACACTCAACAATATCTAGGATATTAATAATATTATTCGAAAATTACTCTAAGTATTTAAGGATTATCTAAATATATATAAAAAATATTCTTATAAAAGTAAGTTAAAGAAAACATACCTTATACCAAAAATTATGTACTTGACTTCCGATAAAGTCATTTCCGATAAAATCCTAACAACCAAGTTTAAGAGAAACTAAAATCAAATATTATCCTAATTCTACCGAAATTTCGGCAGCATAACGGCTATAATTGAACGTTTCCAAAAAATTTAAACCTATTAATAACATTTTCCTAACACCATTAATAAACAAAATTTGAGAACCTTTCAAATATGAACTTTGACATTGATAATCATGCTACTAACACGAACATGTTTTGAGTCAAATATAAAGACCTACTAAGTATAATTAATGCATAGACACATCAATTAAATTATTCAAGTCAAGTGCCTAAAGTAACAAACAAAACAAATGTCACCTAATTTCACGAACATGTTTTGAGTCAAATATAAAGACCTACTAACACGAACATGTTTTTGAGTCAAATATGTATGTGTTATGTCACCTAATTTCTTACAACTAGAAAGTAATAACCTAGTTATTTATGTTATGTACTTTTCCTTTAACATTTATGTTTTTTATAAGAAAATTTGATCCAAATTCCACCAAAATTTTGGCAGCATAACGGCTGTAATTGGACGTTCCCAAAATATTTAAAAGTGTCTAAAGTAACAAACAAAACAAATATAACAATACAGAACAAAGAAACTAACATAAACAATACAAAATTTATCCACCCATCCGACCGCAGTACATGTATTCGCAGAACCTACTTCACTACGGATGAATATTTAAGATATTCAAACTCAACTAAGCATGCATTGATAATTAATTATACTAACAAAAGGTTAGCGGATGGATATACCTATTGCAAATCCGATCAACACCGAAATATGTCAACCCTCAAATATTAGCACACTACCTATAACATAATGCAATATACAACCAATTTAAAATTTTAATTATTAAATTACTTACTAGTTATTAAACAAAGTAGCAAGTTACTAGCTATAGTTACTAATTTTCATAGTTAATTTTTTTAAAAAATAACATATAAATATATATACATATATAATCAATTATATATTCACACTACCATTATTTTAAAAACTTTATCTCTAAACTAATTACATTCCTACTACCTCTCATTTTCATTCACAACAAATATATATACAATACAAATACACAAAATAAACAAATAGTATATACACACAAGATATATATAAACACATATTCAATAATAAAACACAAAATATATACATATATATTATATATCAAGTTAATAAATATTTACCTTATAAACGCAATACGGCGATAAAATGCTACAAAAATCCGACCACCTCTAGAACACACACAATATAATATTAATAAAATAAAAAAAAATTCTAAAAAAATTTACAAAAACGAAATGATACCAATGTACATAAATAAAATGAATAAAAAGCACATTTATACCTTAATGGACATTGAGACTCAACGTTTTCTCCGCTAAAATCGATGGTCGGAGTTATACCCACCGCCTTTCTTTATAATAGGTTCGGTTTGGTATATAGAGGGAAAAAAACTAAACTTTTTTACAATATAGGTTTAGGTATAGAAAATAGAAGATTTTAAGACAAAAATGGGGTAAAATGGTTAAGAAATGAGGGAGAATGAGGTTGTTTTAGTGGTGGTTGGCGAGGGTTTTTTCGTGGGTTTGGGGCTGCTGTGGATAGCTGTTCTTCATGTTCAGCAAGGTGTGAAATGAGGAAGTGAGGAAGACGAAGCAGAAAGGGTCTGATATATAACCCTATGGCGTCGGTTATTAGGTATTAACCGACGCCATAGGTGCCACGTGTCGAATAAAGGTGGCACCTATGGCGTCGGTTAATACCTAATAACCGACGCCATAGGGTTATATAAAAAAACCCTGATTTTCCCCAACCCCCAACCGACGGCATAGATATATATACATTCTATACCTACGGTTTTTACCAAAAAACCGCCTCTAAATGTCAATGCAGATATTTTCACCCCCTTTAGCTTTCCTTTTTATATATTGGGTTGAAAAAAGAGAAGCTAAAAGCTTACATTGTAGTAGTGAAACCACATTAATAATGTTGGTCTTTATCCTATAACACATATATAGTCTGTTTATTTGAATATAGAAGCCATACTCTGTTTTTTGTTACTCTGTTTCAATATTAATGGTTTAAATGGGAATAATTAATTAATTGATCTCATCTTTATTATGCTTTCTTTTCTACTGGTTGGCTGGGAATTATCACTTGAAAGGATGTTGGTCATGTTTCACTTTTCACCTTTTGCATTTTTTAATAATTTATGTACATTTTAAGCTTAATTATTCTCAAGTCATGCACATATATAAATAAGAAAAAGTAGACCTATAGAGTTGGTATTAATTAATAATATATAAAAATCAGAATTAAGAACTTAATTAATTAACGTAAAGGTCAAAAATGAACAATATTAATGAATCATACTTCTTTAGAGCCCATAACCCGACCTAAGATAGTATCATAACAATACTCTATGTTACGATGATTGTGCTTTCTATATCTAAACCACAGAAGAGTATTCACAAATGCCACAGGAATGATTCCCGTCGGAATCAAATGTTGATTTAAGAAAGGTGAGCAGATCTCTATCACTTGTTCATTCCAACTATAATCATTCTTCATTACCAAAACCCTAAGCCCATGTTCCTTACTCAATTCACCAATAGCAATAGCAGGATCAGATTCCCAATAAAAAGGAATGAGCTTCGTTACATCACAGAAAATATTTCTTGGGAAATTTCTCAACTTCTCATATTTCTCAGTAAGTAGATCAAAACAACTAATCTCTAAATCAAAAGTACCTTGTTGTTGTGGAGTTCGAACAAGGTAAAAGAAGAGTAATTTCTCCCTATCTTTGTCTTTGAACTTGAGTACGGGTTGCCCTTTTCGGAAATCGGGTTGTAGAGGTCTCCAATTTTGGTCACCAAGTTTTAGAATTTCATAATCCTTTTCAGACTTGATGACAAATATAGTGCCACGGGTGTCGGAATCATAATAAAAGAAATTTCCGAAAACGTTTTCCGCTTGAGGAATAGGAAGATGGTGTTCTATTACTCCGGTTTTCGGGTTTCGAGCAAGGCACACACCGTGATGATGCTCTACTTTCAAGCCATATTGGTTGTTTGCTGGAATCTCCATGGATGGAAGTAGAAGAAATAATTATATGATTGTTGTTTATTTTCTTCTTTCTTGAACTGATGAACAAACCACAAGAAATGCAAGAATAGGAAGAAAATGATTTAGACAATTAATATGCACGGATAATTAATTAAGAAAGAATTATAATACATGCAATAAATAAAACTATATATATAATGTGAAAAAGAAAAAGTTATAAATTAAGAAGAAATATATATATTATACCTAGCTTTTAATGCACGTACAATTGAAAAGGAAGAATTTGCAAGAACTATATAGATAATTAACAAATAAAAGTTTTAATTAATTAACATATAATTAAGGTATAATTAAGGTGATGATCATATTAACAATGAGAAAGCAAAATAGAATATATATGGTAGAGAAAAAGAAGAGAACTTACATTGAATTGAAATTATTTGCTGTTAGAGATGATAAGTATGCAGGTGATCTCTCTAATCTGATCTATTATACTGTGTGTTTGTTTATTTGTGATGAAAATAATTACTATGGTCTCTCAACACTAATTCTACCAACTATTTATAATGTAATAAACACTTTAAAACCGCCACAAGATTTTCTTTTTCTTTTTTTTTTTTTTTAAAAAACACATTAACTAGACCATTATGATCTATTTTTTCATTAAGATTTTAATAAAAAATTAATACCAAATCCATTTATTCTAATTGGGAACATTAATTAATTTTAACCTCTTATTATAATTTCTTAATAAACTTTCCACAATTAAATCACATTACCGATTTTTTTTTTAATTTTTTAATAGCGGTATTTATTATAGTAATATATATTCTTGTAAATTTTTAAGACATTCGGAATAATGTATAGTACCGAAAAAAGAGTTTTTGATATTATTCCAGATTATATATCATGCATATTTAAAAAATTTCAAATTTATTTTTGGTACGATAAACTTTTCCAATTTCTTCAAAAATTTATAGTTACGATGCTGTAACTATAACAAACATGTTTATGAAAAACAAATTGACAAAAAAACTATTTTGGTTTGTGTTTTCAGGTATAGAAGCTCACTAGTTATGAAATTGTAATAAGAAATTGACTGTAGTACTCCTCCTAATATAATATTAATTTGCACGTATGACCCTATTGTCAAACTGTTTTTTGTTAGAAAAAAAGAACCATATACCCGTAAATTAATATTTTCTGAAGGAAAATTATTGCTATTATGTATAGTTAGTTTACAGTAATAGAGTAAATAAGTGAGTCAAAACCAAACCAAAAAATTATCTCTTAATCAAACTTTTTAGAGCATGTTTCACTAAATCAATAACAACCTTATTAGCACTTCTGACCGTGTGACATAAAATAACTAACTTTAGAGAAAAGTAGATAAATAATTTAATAACCATGTAAATCAAAATAATTTGGGAAGCAAAGCAAATTTGATGTGGCAGAATATGTTGAGCTAGCATAGACTGAAAAACTACTACTTTTTAAATTTGAAAATAATAATTAATGCTACTAATGTATATGGGTTAAGACAGAACTAAAAAAGAAAAAAGACTTATAATAACAACTAAGGGTGTATGTCGGTCGGTTTGGTCAGTTTATGATACATTTTATTCAATTCAATATAAAGATCGTGCGTGTTACAAAAATCTAAGTGCAAACCCGTCCAATAAAGAAAAAAAAAATAGTAACCCGACCACTAATATTTTTTTTAATTTTTTTTATTTTTACATTCAATTGTTATATACATTTTAGTTGATTGTAATAATAAGACAAATATATATAGATTGAATTTGAAGTTCAAATAAATCACCATAAAGAAACATATATATTAGTTTCAACTTTATATTTTTTTAAATAGTCATATAAATTATATGATATATAAATATATATATATATATATATATCATAAATATATATAAACCCTTTCAATCAGATTGGTCGAGTTAGTCCAGGTTGACTGAGAGAGTTGGTATTATTTTAAACCTGCCCAATATAAAGATTGGGTAGGTTATATTTTGGTCAGGGTTTTAGGTTTATATTTTTTATCGAGTTATCTCTGTTTGGTTTGGGCAGGTCATTCGGGTCGGGCAGTTTACAAAAGTGTATGTACAACCCTAATGACAACCTTTTAGTCATAACATAAGTTTTTTGTGACTAAATGTGACTTTTAGTTATAACAAAAAGTTACTTGTGATAATAATAAATAGTAGTTGGACACAAGTTGTCACTAATTTAGTTTTAGTCACAAAATTTTTTTTGACAAAAAATGCATATATAATTAGTCACAACAAATTGTGATTTTTGTGACTAATACTTTTATCTACAAATTTTTTAGTTATAACGTAGGAATAAAAATTTATAATTAGTCACAACTTTTGTTGTGACTAAAATTAAGATTTTTTGTTGTGTGGGCTAGGCATCTGTTTTGGGCCTACCCAATCAACTGTGTCCTAAAAAAATATTTCCTTTTCAAAATATACAATGTTCTAGTCAGTGTATTTTGCAATAAAATCAAAGCACATGGATGAACAAAAAACAACTACGAATCGCAATCAAAAATTTAATTTGAGAAGCGAAACAAATTCGATGTGGCAGAATATGTTGAGCTAGCATAGACTGAAAAACTACTTTTAAATTTGAAAATAATGATTAATGCTACTTATGTATATGGGTTAAGACAGTGCTAAAAAAAGACCTTTCATGACAATTTTTTAGTCATAACATAAATTTTTTGTAACTAAATGTGACTTTTAATTATAACAAAAAGTCACTTGTGATAATAATACATAGTATTTAGATACAAGATGTCACTAATTTAGTTTTAGTCACAACATGTATTGTGACTAAAAATACATGTAGTCACAACAAATTGTGATTTTAATTTGTGATTAATACTTTTATCCACAAATTTTTTAGTCATAACTTTTGTAGGGACTAAAATTAAGATTTTTTATTGTGTGAGCTAAGCATCTGATTTGCGTAATAGTATTTATGACTCTTACTGCCTTTCTGTTGACCATCTCCTGCCATATTCACTTTTGAACTTTTTAGAGAACTCTTCTTGTCGAACGATGGTCTTAGGTAATAACAGACATGACCCTGGAGCTTGAGAGCCTCTAGGCTGAGTGCGAGGATGCCGTGAACTACAAGAAGAGTTCCCTAAAAAGTTCAAAAGTGAAAAATGGCATGATATGGTCAACAGAAAGGCAATAAGAATCATGAATACTATTACGCAAATAAGACAAGGACACTTACGGCAACAAACATGTGACAGACATAGTTGGTGAGATAGATTGGGTCTTTCTGGCAACAGAAGCCCATCGGTCCATGCTCAACACAAGCCTATTGGATATCTTTACTTTTGCAAATTTTATTGAATTTGAAAAGAGGAAATTACACTTAATATAATATTTTTTAACTTTCTTTGAAAAATATGATGGTTTTATGTTTGCCCATTTTTTATGGGCTTGGTTATTTATTATTTATAATTTTATGGTATTTATTATGCTATTTTTTTTAATTATTAATTTGAAATATCATATTTTATTAATTTTTCTCTCTCATTAAACCCTAAATTTTCTAAAATATTTTTCTCTCTTAATCGCTCTAACTCCCTTCTCTTTCAACTGCCAGCAGTGGTTTTCAGTTCGCTCACCCTCCCTCTTCCTCTCTCATTTTATTTTCCTCGACCTTGTCCTCCTGACCGTTGCTAGCTCCAACAGAGCTATTTTTTCCATTAATAAGTGCTCAACATGTCACTTTAAAAGTAATTACTTGGCATTTTTAAACTAAAATATGAGTTAAAACTAAATAAAATAAAATTAAAAGGCCTAATTAAATATTGTTTCTTCTTCTTCTCTCTCTTCTAACCCTATCTCTAACTCTCTGATCTCCCTCTCTCTCTCCCGAGAGTGGCTCCAGCTCCAATGGATCCTAGAAACATATAGACCATAGCCCCTTCTCTACCATAGCTCCTTCCCTGAAAAGCTCCTCCAACATCAGCTTCAGGTTTGCTTGGAACCTTTTTCACTTATAATTAAAGCTTAAATGAAAAATAAATACCATCAAAGAAATCTATTACTTTATCATTACCATTTGTTATATTCCAAAGTAAAATAATCAATCCGCAACATCAATAGACCCCAAATTTCTAAATCTTTAGTAATCAATATTATAACACCACTACCATTATCAAATTAATTTTTTTAACAAGAAAATCCCACACAATTTCAAAAACCAAATTCATAAACTCCAAGCAACAAAATCACCTAACTACTACAAAAAACTGCTACTTAATTTTAGTGACAATCTTGTAGTTACAACATAAATTTTTTGTGATTAAATGTGACATTTAGTTACAACAATAGTTACTTGTAACTAAAACATAGTATTTAGTTACAAGTTGTAACTAAATACTATATTTTAGTCACAAGTTGTCACTAATTTAGTTTTAGTCACAACAAATATTGTGACTAAAAACACATTTAGTCACAATAAAATGTTAACCTTTGTGACAAATACTTTCAGCCGCAGACCTTTTAGTCACATCACAATAATGATAATTTATAATTAGCCACAATTTTTTTTATCATTAGTCACAAATTTTGTTGTGACTAAAAGTAAGATTTTTTTTTATAGTGAACTGAAATTTGGGTAGAAGAAATTGAGGAGAGTTCTATGGTGAGGAATGAATGTCGTGGGTGTCGACTGGAAAAAACAATGGTTCTAATCTGCATTCAGTTGCAGAACTGGACTACTTGGGGTCTGTCACTGGGGAGAACGACAGTCGGAAGCTTGTCGGAGCAGGAGACGAATGGAGTGGCTGTCGTGGTTCAGAGAAATTAAAATACGGAGTGAGACGAAGATGCGGAGGCGTCAAGAATATTCAACATTTTCTGCCTAAATCCTCCCAGAAGACTAGATCAATCACATTTCCGTTAGGGGGCGATTTGATTCCAACCTGGGCTCGCGACTTTCTTCAGTTGGGTTTCATGGCATGGACGATTTGAGTGAGTGGCATTTTGTAATTAATTTTATAATGAGTTTTTATTTGTAAAACTAATAATTTATTTTTTAATTTAAAATAATTTTTAAATTAATATAGTATGTAGACCAATGTAGGTGGACCACGTGTACAATAGTGCACACGTGGAAATGCCATTTAATTACATTTTGAGTGACATAGTAATAGGAGTTGACCTGGCACTTGGTCATAGGCAAATAGGGCACTGAGATAAACAGAAGTGGGATTTTGCTAACAATATTTTTATTTGGATTTCTTGTGAAAAATTAAGTAATTTTTGTTTTTGAAATTTGGGAGCCATGGTTGTCGAGTGGGTGCATCGAGTGCACCAGCCACTCGGACAAGCCAGGCATCCACGCGCGTGAGCATCGGTCAAGCACCCTGCACCTCCGCCCACACGGATGTTGCACCTGCATAGAAAACTCGGCGCCTGACCCTGCAAAGCCTCCCTTCCGCGCGCGTTTGGGGCTGCTGGCAGCCAACCCACCATTGCAATTTTTGTGGGATATTTCCCCAAAAATCCGATTTTTGGGATTGTTTCCCAAAATTTGATTTTTCCAATTTTAAATTCTTCCAATTTTAAATATTTCTTTTTTGAAATATTTCCAATTTTACATATTTCCAATTATGGTAAGATTTAAAAATTTGTTAACTTCTTTAATATTTATATATTATTTAATTATAAAATTAGATATTTTGATATTTAACATATTTTAAATTAAAAGATAACCTTGTCTTTTTATTTAAAATATTATATTAAAATTATCTTATATCACAAATTTAAATAATTAATAAATTTGAAATTAACATAGATATTTTTATAGATACACTTACCATAATATTTTCAAATTCAAAATTTGTTATTTTGTTAAATATTTAATTATTTATAAATTATAAGTTTAAAAATTATATTTTTCTATATATACCATTTTCTTTCTTATTGGAAATTTATAAATCATATCTTAAATATTTAAATAACTTAGATATTTTTGTAGAAATTTGAATATTGCTTAATTTGAGATATTTTGACATATAATTATGGTAATTATTATTTATTTATTATTTTATTCCTCAAATAATAATTATCTAACCAAATCTATTTTAAAATTGGTTTATTTTATTAAATTATAAGATCTGAAAGTGATATTGAAGATTCTTTCTTTCAAATCATTGATCTTATTTGATATTTAATTTAATTCGATTCAAATAAATCTAGATATTTTAAAATTAGTTTGCTTTATTTCGAGATTTTAAGGTTTGTTTTAATAACCCTAAATTTTCAAAAATTAAGTTGGTTAGTTTAAGAATAATAATTTAATTATATTAATATCTTATTTCACATTTGTTACATGGAAAATGTTTGTTTATTTATTTATATTGTTTATTCAAAAAAAAAAATTTAACAAACCTATTTATTAGATCTAAATTGCTATGATTAACTTGTTGACAGATCCAATGATCTGATTTTAATCATAGTCCAATTGTGAATAGATCTTATAATTAATAATTTGTAACAGGTAAATTTTGTACTTCTTTCATCTGTGTAAACCTAATAACATGATACGGCCCATCCAAATCATTTGACCTATGTGAGCCTATATGTTTGTTATTGGGCTTAGATACATATAGGAAGCTCATTTAAGTTTTACTAAGTAAATGGACTAGGTTGTTAAAATTAAATTTGACATAAGTAATTTTATTTAGGCCCAATTAGATTTGTGCTTATTCAATGAATAACAATTGTTTATTTAAAGGTTAAATTCCTCTCTTTTGGGCCTTGTGTGAGAGTTGGGGGCCAATAGAAGTGGGTACGACATACTGAACCTAGCTCCCCCTTAAATGAACTACCCCAATTGTGAAGGCCCATTTGCCTTATTTAAATAATTGTATTAGGTTAATTATATTAGTCTAACCTAATTAAAATTGAATTAGCAACATAATTAACTTTTAAAATATATGAAATTTATTATTCATTTTAATATTTTAACGTTAATTTTAGAAAAATACTTAGTTAATGATATATATTCTAGATAGTTATTTCTATACTAGTTATTATTTCTAATATTAAATAGGAAAATATATCATTGATTGTGAAATTAATTGTTTAATAATTAATTTTTGTACAATCTAAGTTTAGTATATTTTCCTAGTATTAAACTAGAATTAATAATTAAGTTTCCTATATACTTAATTATTTATTTCTTGAATTTAATACATTTTGTTAAATTGAAAATTTCAATATCTAAGTTGATTTTCATCATGATACTTAAATATTGTTATTTTCATGTTATTTAATTAAAATTGGAAATCATTTTAAGTTTAGAATTTTAATTTAGAATAACTTAAGTTTGAATAATTTTCAAAATATATTTTATTTTATTTTATTAATCTTTTTCCCACAATTTCGAAATTGCATTTCTTTAATGCAGAAATTTTGAATTTTATTTGAAAAATAGATTAAAGTTGTAAATTTTTTTTTAATTTTGGACCAACTTAAATCAATGATTTTTTCATTTAATGATTAATTAAAATAAATGAACTAAAATATATTATAATTAGAAATTAAATTAATTAGTCAATGAAAGTTTAGATAGTTATTATCTGTTTTACTTGAAGTATTTTTCTAGTGTATTTAATTAAATAGAAAATTAATATTTAAGTTAATTCTTGATCATGACACTTAAATATTTGAAAATTTTCTTTAATATTTAATTAAATAGGAAAATTATTGTAAAGACCGCTTAGTTTAATTTAGAAATTAGCAGTTAATTATATTTGATCATGGAAAATTATTTATAGATATTTAAATAATTATTTATGCTGCTATTGTTGAATTCTGAAATGCATTTATGTCATTTAGTGATTTTCATAATTTTGTATTTCCGGTGCCCAGTAACATGGAAATCGGTGTTTGGCTCAGTACAATCACAACTTAGTATGTAAGTTTATGGGGACGGTTTATTAGACATTGGGAATGTCGGGATTGGCCGAGAATTTAGAATTTCCCAAAAATACCCCTTTAGTGCTTTTTATGCTATTTTAGTGTGAAGGGGCAAAATGGTCATTTTGTCCCATTTATGTTTTGTCCTTTAGTGGACTTAGTAAGTGAAAAATAAATGTTTATTGATGTTATGTTGGCTTAATATATGTGATTTATGCCTATTTTCTTTCATTTCAAAAGTTAGAAAAATTTAGAAAAGAAAAACAAAACCTCTCTTTCTCTCTTTCGGTTTTGAGCAGCTGGGATTGGGGGGAATTATTTGTGTGTTTCAAGCTAAATTCTTCAAGGTTTTTGTGATCTCTAAGTGTTGGTAAGGTTCCTTTATCTTTCCCTCTTAAGTTTGTTGAAAAATTATGAAAGAAAATGGTTTGCATGCTTGGTTTGATTCTTAGTTGCTGCTGGGTTTTGATGTTGTTTTCTGTAGTTTAATTTTGATTATTTGAGTAGATTAGAGCTAGTTTGATGCATGATTGTAGCTTTGTTTCAAGCTTGGAACTTTTACTCAAAACTTTGGTTTTCAAAGAGAAATTGTTGAAATCTATTGCTGTTGTTTTGTTGATGTTTGTTGTAGTTTTCAGAGGTTATAATATGCATGTTTAAGTAGGTTTGAACTGATTTGGATGCATGCTAGTTAGATTGAACCAAGTTTGAGTTTTGAACTGAAAGCTTTGAGCTTTAATGGCATTTTTGGTATATGTGTGTTCTGGACTGTTTTCTTGCTTTGGTTGTGTTCTATGGGGTATTTAGAACAGGTCTGGAAGTTTTAGTGTGGTTTGGAATTGATTTGAGCAAAGTATGAATTTTTGAAAGTTTCCTGCGAGGAACCGGAATTTCGGTTGTGCATCCGGAATTCCGGATGGGGTTCAGGAATTTCCAGAACCGGAATTCCGGTTGTGCAACCGGTCTGCCGGTTGGGAAATTTTCAGGCACCCTAGATTTTCTTGTTTTTATGTTATTTGGGGTATTGCCATGCTTTTTATCGACATGGAAACTTTTAGTTTCTAGTTTAAGTCCACGGGAAGTGATTTAGCGTATCACTTATTAGTGTTGTGATTGTTATGGTTTAGGAGCCTGTAAACCGCCGTGCAGTTTGTTCCAGTCAGGTTGACCGGCACACCTGAATTCGGAATCCATGTAAGATTAGCATAACAGTATGCATATATATTACATGTTTAGCGTGCATGTTAGGAAGCCTGTTAGATTACATTAGATATGTATGTTGGCTTCGTACCATCCGACCATATCACATCGGTTAGGCTAGAGTATGACTAGCAACTGGAGTATGACCAGTATACCGAGTATAGGCTGATACTAGGGTTGGTGGTACAGTGCTAGGTGACCGTATCACATCGGTTAGGCTAGAGTATGACTAGCAGCTGGAGTATGACCAGTGAACCGAGTATAGGCTGATATTGTAACACATCGGTACAGGCTAGAGTATGACTAGCAGCTGGAGTATGACCAGTGTATCGAGTATAGGCTGTTACTTGTCAATAGTACCGTCTTATGAACGTTCGGGACTCAGTATCGTGTGGGACACGGCAGTTAGGGTTATGGTCAGGGGTATGGGCGTCTGATCATAACCCGGGATTTATGTGTGTTTATGATTTATGCTTTTCTTACTGAGTCTGTCGACTCACAGTGCTATGTTTATGTGTAGGTAAGGGCAAGGCCAAGGCTGAGGAACCGTGAGAGCGAGCCGGTGAAGATTGTACATGTCGGGGCGGTTAGTCCTGGAGCGTACGATCCTCGGGACAGCAAGGGTTTTTGTAAGTAGTCGCTAGGCGACAAGTATTTTGTTTAGTCAGTAAACTTTTGTAAAGTGTTTTGTAATCGGGATCCCGAGTATTTTTGTATAAATATTTTATAAGTTTAATTAAAAAGCAAAAATTTTAATTAATCACGATTTCCATAAACCTCGTTGATTAGCATCGAGCTGCACAGTACGTTTAAAAATCACGTAATACGCCTATGCTAGTTAGGGTGTTACAATTTGGTATGAGAACCGCCAGGTTGTCTTCCTAAGATCGTCACGACATGTACAATCATTATCAGCAGTTAGCTCGTTCTACGGTTCAGTAAGCTTTTATTGCTTTAGTAGCTTATTTATTTATTATGAAATAAGAAAAGCCTGATAGGAAGCATGTTAGTAGCCTGGTAGAAGAATAGGCGCATGTTTTTAATTTCTAAATTAAGCGGCATTAGTAAGCTCCCTTTGATCATGACCTGATGTGCCAACTCTTGGTTTCGCAGGCTGTTCAGACTAGATGGACGACAGGCGGAACACCAGGAGTCAGGGCAACTCAGTAGGGTCAAATCAGGGTCAGGGAGCCCAGTTTCCCCCGCATACTGGGGGTCGTGGTAGAGGTCCCAGGGGCAGGGCTCGTGGTCAGGGTGACGATAACCCGCCACAGGCTACCCAAGTCGATCAGGAAGCCCAGAATTAGGAGACTAGGTTTGCTAAAAAGCAAGCCAGGATAGAGGAGCAAGATCTAGAAATACAGAGATTGAGGAAGCAGGGGGCTCCTGGAGTGCCTGTGCCAGAAGTTCCTCAGGCCGAGATAGTAGTAGCGGCAAACAGAATGGAACCCCCTGTATGAAAGGTTCCAGAAGCAAGCACCTCCAGTTTTTCTGGGAGGTCCAGATGTCATGAAAGCCGAGCAGTGGCTAACGGTGATAACCAAGATATTGAACTTTATGGGTGTCACCAGAAATGACAGAGTGGTGTGTGCCACCTTTTAGTTCCAAGAAGACGCTCTAGTCTGGTGGGACATGGTGTCTCAGATTCATGATGTCACCACTATGACCTGGGAAAGGTTCCAGGAACTCTTTAATGCAAAATACTACAATGAGGCCGTTAGAAGTGCCAAGAGGAAAGAGTTCACCCACCTGACCCAGCGGGAAAACATGAGTGTGACTGAGTATACCACACAGTTTGATCGGTTGGCGAGGTTGGCCTCGGGGATTGTGCCAACCGATTTCAGAAGAAGGAAAAGTATCTGGACGGATTAAATGTGAAGATCAAACATGACCTTATGATCACCACCGATGACAAGACCACCTATGCTGAGATGGTGGAGAAGGCACTGCGAGTTGAGGGCGCAGTTGGATGTATGTCAGAGTCGGCTAGTACTCCAGTGAGTGGCGGGGCTCCTACCCCTCCTGCATCAGGCTTTAGCAGGGGAGGTAGTGGTTCGGCCATGGACCAGAAGAGGAGAACATCCACTGCATCCGGTGGCTCGGGGCAGAACAAGAGGTTCCGGGGGAACCAGAGTAGAGGCAGCCATCAGGGTGGTGCTGAGACCCAGTTTTCGTACCCAGAGTGCCCCAGTTGTAAAAGGCACCATCTGGGTGAGTGCAGAGGTCAGGGATGCTTTCAGTGTGGTATGCCTGGACACTACAAGAGGGATTGTCCCCAGCTCAGACCAGAGGCACCTAGGGCTCCGGCGAGACCCACTCCAGCTAGGGTGTTCGCCATCACTCAGGCTGATGCAGAAGCCAGCCCCTCAGTTGTAACAGGTCAGCTCTCGGTTAATAACTCATATTACTCAGTGCTGTTTGATTCTGGAGCCACACATTCTTATGTGGCAGCCAGAATCTTTAGTAAATTGGATAGACCGTGTGATAGATATGAATCAGGGTTTGGAACCCTATTACCTGGCGGAGAGTTAGTTATCTCCAAAAGGTGGATTAGGTCTATGCCGATCAGAATAGATGGTAGAGAGTTAAGTGCTGACTTGATAGAGATGAGCCTAGTAGATTTCGATATTATTTTAGGAATGGATTTTTTATCTAAATACTCAGCCAGTATGGATTGCAAGAGGAAGATGGTGATTTTCCATCCGGAAAGTGAAGAACCATTTGTGTTTGTTGGTTCGGTTCAGGGATCTCGGATCCCGGTGATTTCGGCCATGTCAGCTAGGCAATTACTACACGGAGGTTGTTTAGGGTTTCTGGCCGTGGTGATGGATACCACTCGGCCAGATACTATTCGGCTAGAGGATATCAGGGTGGTTCGGGAATTTCTAGATGTTTTTCCCGAAGAACTTCCAGTGTTACCACCTCAGCAGGAAATTGATTTTGTTATAGATTTGGCACCCGGAGTGGAACCGGTTTCCAAGGCTTCGTATAGAATGGCTCTAGCTGAACTGAAGGAATTAAAGATTCAGCTTCAGGGATTGCTTGACATAGGGTTTATTCGGCCTAGTGTGTCACCTTAAGGAGCTCCGGTTCTGTTCGTCAAGAAGAAGGATGGAACTATGAGGATGTGTATCGATTACAGAGAATTAAACAAGCTAACCGTGAAGAATAAATATCCACTACCTAGGATCGATGACCTGTTCGATCGACTTCAGGGGAAGACGGTCTTTTCCAAGATTGATCTCCGATCGGGTTATCATCAGTTGAAAATCCGAGAGGAGGACATTTCGACGACGGCTTTCCGTACTAGGTATGGACATTACGAATTCTTGGTTATGTCGTTTGGACTAACCAATGCTCCTGCAACATTTATGGATTTGATGAATAGGGTATTCAAGGATTTCCTCGATATCTGTGTTATCGTGTTTATCGACGACATCCTTGTGTACTCTCAGTCAGAAGAGGAGCATGAGTTACATCTTCATATGGTTTTGCAGCGGCTTCGAGAACACAAGCTTTACGGCAAATTCAAGAAATGTGAATTCTGGCTATCTCATGTGTCCTTCTTAGGGCACATTGTTAGCAAAGACAGGATCAAGGTGGATCCCGGGAAAATCGAATCCGTCAGGGATTGGCCGAGACCGAAGACAGTGACAGAAATTAGAAGCTTCTTGGGTTTAGCCGGGTATTATCGTAGGTTCGTGGAAGGGTTTTCTAAGATTTCAAACCGAACTTACAAAGAAGAATCAATGGTTTGTCTGGTCTGATAAGTGCGAAGCTAGTTTTCAGGAGCTGAAACAGAGGTTGATTACCGCTCCAGTGCTAGCTTTGCCTTCAGACAAAGAGAAATTTGTAGTTTATTGCAATGCATCCAGACAGGGTCTGGGGTGTGTGCTGATGCAAGCCGATAGGGTTATCGCTTATGCCTCCCGTCAATTAAAGGATTATGAACAGCGATACCTGACTCATGATCTAAAGTTGGCCGCGGTGGTTTTTGCATTGAAGATCTGGCGGCATTACCTTTACGGAGAAAGGTGTGAAAACTATACCAACCATAAAAGTCTCAAGTATTTCTTTACTCAGAAAGATTTGAATATGAGACAGAGACGTTGGTTGGAGTTAGTGAAAGATTACGATTGTGAGATTCTCTATCACCCTGGGAAGGCCAATGTAGTGGCTGATGCCCTGAGTAGGAGGGGTCCCGGGCAGGTAGATAGTATGATTCAGATCTCACCTCAGTTAGCTGAGGACATGGTTAGATCCAGCATTGAGTTTGTGGTAGGTCAGCTTCATAACTTAACGCTGCAATCTGATCTGTTGGAAAGAATTAAAACCGCTCAGATGACTGATCCAGAGTTAGTGAAAATCAGAGATGAGGTTTTGGCTGGTCAAGCTAGGGATTTCTGAGTGTCAAACAATGGGATGCTTCTGTATAAAGCTAGGGTTTGTGTTCCGAGTAGTGTGGAACTCAGGAACGAGATCTTTGAGGAGGCTCATTCTACCCCTTATTCTCTGCATCCCGGCACCACTAAGATGTACCAGGATCTTAAACCGTACTTTTGGTGGAGCGGCATGAAGAAGAATTTTGTAGAATTCGTATCGAGATGCCTCACCTGTCAGCAGATTAAGGCTGAACATCAGAGACCAGCAGGGTTGTTGCAGCCTTTAACCCTACCTGAATGGAAGTGGGAAGATATCACGATGGATTTCGTGGTTGGGTTACCTAGAACCACGGGCTTATTTGATTCCATCTGGGTAGTGGTGGATCGATTCACGAAATCTACTCATTTTATGCCTGTTAGAACAACCTTTACAGTGGATCAGTTGGCAGAATTGTATGTTAGAGAGATTGTAAGACTTCACGGGGTACCGAAGTCTATAATTTCGGATAGAGATCTGAAGTTCACCTCCAAGTTTTGGCAAAGTTTGCAACGAGCAATGGGTACAAAACTGAAATTCAGTACAGCATTCCATCCTCAGACAGATGGGCAGTCCGAAAGGACAATTCAGATATTGGAGGACATGTTACGAGCCTGTGTTATGGATTTTGAAGGCTCTTGGATAAGTATCTACCGTTGATAGAATTTTCTTACAACAACAGTTATCAGAGTACTATAGGGATGGCTCCCTATGAACTGTTATACGGTAGGAAGTGTAGATCTCCCATCCACTGGGATGAGACAGGGGAGAGCAAATACCTAGGTCCGGAGTCAGTGCAGCGGACCAATGAGGCAATTGAGAAAATAAAAGCTAGAATGCTTGCCTCACAGAGTAGACAGAAAAGTTACGCAGATCCGAAACGCAGAGATGTTGAGTTCCGAGTAGGGGACCATGTGTTTTCACGGGTATCTCCAATGAAGGGGATCAAACGTTTTGAGAAAAGAGGCAAGTTATGCCCTAGATTTATAGGACCTTTCGAGATTCTCGAGAAGATAGGTCAAGTGGCATACCGGTTAGCGTTGCCTCCTGCTTTATCAGCAGTTCACAACGTATTCCATGTCTCTATGTTGAGAAAATACGTTTCAGATCCTTCTCATATACTCAGTTATGAGAGCCTTGAACTGCAGCCAGATATGACTTACGAAGAACAGCCAGTGCAGATCCTGGATAGAAAGGATAAAGTCCTTCGGAATAAGACCATAGCTTTGGTCAAGGTACTCTGGAGAAACAACAAGGTGGAGGAAGCCACCTGGGAGCTAGAGTCAGATATGAGAGCTCAATATCCAGAGTTATTCAGGTTAGATTTCAGGAACGAAATCCTTTTAAGGGGGGAATAGTTGTAAAGACCGCTTAGTTTAATTTGGAAATTAGCAGTTAATTATGTTTAATTATGGAAAATTATTTATAGATATTTAAATAATTATTTATGCTGTTATTGTTGAATTCTGAAATGCATTTTATGTCATTTAGTGATTTTCGTAATTTTGCATTTCAAGTGCCCGGTAACATGGAACTCGGTGTTTGGCTCAGTACAATCACAACTTAGTATGTTAGTTTATTGGGACAGTTTATTAAACATGGGAATGTCGGGATTGGCAGGGAATTTAGAATTTCCCAAAAATAACCCTTTAGTGCTCTTTATGCTATTTTAGTGTGAAGAGGCAAAATGGTCATTTTTCCCCATTTATGTTTTGTCCTTTAGTGGACTTAGTAAGTGGAAAATAAATGTTTATTGATGTTATGTTGGCTTAATATATGTGATTTATGCCTATTTTCTTTCATTTCAAAAGTTAGAAAAATTTAGAAAAGAAAAACAAAACCTCTCTTTCTCTCTTTCGGTTTTGAGCAGCTAGGATTGGGGGGAATTCTTTGTGTGTTTCAAGCTAAATTCTTCATGGTTTTTGTGATCTCTAAGTGTTGGTAAGGTTCCTTTATCTTTCCCTCTTAAGTTTGTTGAAAAATTATGAAAGAAAATAGTTTGCATGCTTGGTTTGATTCTTAGTTGCTGCTGGGTTTTGATGTTGTTTTCTGTAGTTTAATTTTGATTATTTGAGTAGATTAGAGCTAGTTTGATGCATGATTGTAGCTTTGTTTCAAGCTTGGAACTTTTACTCAAAACTTTGGTTTTCAAAGAGAAATTGTTGAAATCTGTTGCTGTTGTTTTGTTGATGTTTGTTGTAGTTTTCAGAGGTTATAGTATGCATGTTTAAGTAGGTTTGAACTGATTTGGATGCATGCTAGTTAGATTTAACCAAGTTTGAGTTTTGAACTCAAAGCTTAATTTGAGCTTTAATGGCATTTTTGGTATCTGTGTGTTATGGACTGTTTTGTTGCTTTGGTTGTGTTCTATGGGGTATTTAGAACACGTCTGTAAGTTTTAGTGTGGTTTGGAATTGATTTGAGCAAAGTATGAATTTTTGAAAGTATCCTGCGAGGAACCGGAATTCCAGTTGTGCATCCGACATTTCAGATGGGGTTCAGGAATTTCAGAACCGGAATTCCGGTTGTGCAACCGGTCTACCCGTTGGGAAATTTTCAGGAACCCTAGATTTTCTCGTTTTTATATTATTTGGGGTATTGCCGTGATTTTTATCGTTTGGGAAACTTTTAGTTTCTAGTTTAAGTCCACGGGAAGTGATTTAGCGTATCACTTATTAGTGTTGTGATTGTTATGGTTTAGGAGCCTGTAAACCGCCGTGCAGTTTGTTCCAGTCAGGTTGACCTTCACACCTGAATTCGGAATCCAGGTAAGATTAGTATAACAGTATGCATATATATTACATGTTTAGCGTGCATGTTAGGAAGCCTTTTAGATTACATTAGATATGTATGTTGGCTTCGTACCATCCGACCATATCACATCGGTTAGGCTAGAGTATGACTAGCAACTGGAGTATGACCAGTATACCGAGTATAGGCTAATACTAGGGTTGGTGGTACAGTGCACCGTATCACATCGGTTAGGCTAGAGTATGACTAGCAGCTGGAGTATGACCAGTGAACCGAGTATAGGCTGATATTGTAACATATCGGTACAGGCTAGAGTATGACTAGCAGCTGGAGTATGACCAGTGTACCGAGTATAGGCTGTTACTTGTCAATAGTACCGTCTTATGAACGTTCGGGACTCAGTATCGTGTGGGACACGACAGTTAGGGTTATGGTCAGGGGTATGGGCGTCTGATCATAACCCGAGATTTATGTGTGTTTATGATTTATGCTTTTCTTACTGAGTCTGTCGACTCACAATGCTATGTTTATGTGTAAGTAAGGGCAAGGCCAAAGCTGAGGAACCGTGAGAGCGAGCTGGTGAAGATTGTTCATGTTGGGGCGGTTAGGCCTGGAGCGTACGATCCTCGTGACAACAAGGCTTTTTGTAATTAGTCGCTAGGCGACAAGTATTTTGTTTAGTCAGTAAACTTTTGTAAAGTGTTTTGTAATCGGGATCCCGAGTATTTTTGTATTAATATTTTATCAGTTTAATTAAAAAGCAAAAATTTTAATTAATCACGATTTCCATAAACCTCGTTGATTAGCATCGAGCTGCACAGTACGTTTAAAAATCACGTAATACGCCTATGCTAGTTAGGGTGTTACAGCGATGGTTGGAGTTAGTGAAAGATTATGACTGTGAGATTCTCTATCACCCTGGGAAGGCCAATGTAGTGGCCGATGCCCTGAGCATGAAGGGCCCCGGGCAGGTAGCTAGCATGATTCAGATCTCACCTCAGTTAGCGGAGGACATTGTTAGATCCAGCATTGAGTTTGTGGTAGGTCAGCTTCACAACTTGACACTGCAATCTGATCTGCTGGAAAGAATTAAGACCGCTCAGATGATTGATCTAGAGTTAGTAAAAATCAGAGATGAGGTTTCGGCTGGTCAAGCCAGGGATTTTTCAGTGTCAGACAACAGGATGCTTCTGTATAAAGCTAGGGTTTGTGTTCCGAGTAGTGTGGAACTCAGGAATGAGATCTTCGAAGAGGCTCATTCTACCCCTTATTCTCTGCATCCCGGCACCACCAAAATATACCAGGATCTTAAACCGTACTTCTGGTGGAGCGGTATGAAGATGAATTTGGTAGAATTCGTATCGAGATGCCTCACCTGTCAGCAGATTAAGGTTGAACATCAGAAACCAGCACGGTTGTTACAGTCTTTAACCCTACCTGAATGGAAGTGGGAGGATATCACAATGGATTTTGTGGTTGGGTTACCTAGAACCACATGTTTGTTCGATTCCATCTGGGTAGTGGTGGATCGATTCACGAAGTCTGCTCATTTTTTGCCTGTTAGAACAACCTTTACAGTGGATCAGTTGGCAGAATTATACGTTAAAGAAATAGTAAGACTTCACGGGGTACCGAAGTCTATAGTTTCGGATAGAGATCCGAAGTTCACCTCCAAGTTTTGGCAGAGTTTGCAACGAGCAATTGGTACAAAACTTAAATTCAGTACAGGATTTACGAGCCTGTGTTATGGATTTTGAAGGCTCTTGGAATAAGTATCTACCGTTGATAGAATTTTCTTACAACAACAGTTATCAGAGTACTATAGGGATGGCTCCCTATGAACTGTTATACGGTAGGAAGAGTAGATCTCTCATCCACTGGGATGAGACAGGGGAGAGGAAATACCTAGGTCCGGAGTCAGTGCAGCGGACCAATGAGGCAATTGAGAAAATGAAAGCTAGAATGCTTGCCTCAGCAGTAGACGAGATGTAAAAGTTACGCAGATCCGAAACGCAGAGACGTTGAGTTCCGAGTAGGGGACCATGTGTTTTTACGGGTATCTCCAATGAAGGGGATCAAACGTTTCGGGAAAAGAGGCAAGTTATGCCCTAGATTTATAGGACCTTTCTAGATTCTCGAGAAGATAGGTCAAGTGGCATACCGGTTAGCGTTGCCTCCAGCTTTATCAGCAGTTCACAACGTATTCCATGTCTCTATGTTGAGAAAATACGTTTCAGATCCTTCTCATATACTCAGTTATGAGAGCCTTGAACTGCAGCCAGATATGACTTACGAAGAAAAGCCAGTGCAGATCCTGGATAGAAAGGATAAAGTCCTTTGGAATAAGACCATAGCTTTGGTCAAGGTACTCTGGAGAAACAACAAGGTGGAGGAAGCCACCTGGGAGCTAGAGTCAGATATGAGAGCTCAATGTCCAGTGTTATTCAGGTTAGATTTCGGGGATGAAATCCTTTTAAGGGGGGAATAATTGTAAAGACCGCTTAGTTTAATTTGGAAATTAGCAGTTAATTATGTTTGATCATGGAAAATTATTTATAGATATTTAAATAATTATTTATATTGTTATTATTGAATTCTGAAATGCATTTTATGTCATATAGTGAATTTCATAAAATAATTCACGTTATTTTCATATCCATCTAAGTATAATTTATAAATATTAAATTAAAATTTACATTTAGAATTTTTCATTCTAAATTGGAAATTTTAATTAAATAAATATATTTTTAAAATAAATGGATTAAAATAAATATTAGAAGAAAATACAACCCTTCATTAAATAATGAGCTTTATTATAAGGATATTCGATCTCCATTGTTGGTTTTACATAGCTATTGTTTTAGTGAGTAATCCTCCCTAATGGAGGAACGTTCATTAGCAAGTTAGCACCGTTTAATCTCGAAAGATAAGTAATCTTGTAAGTTTTTTTTTATATAGTTTATGACCACCCTAATGGTGGCGACTGTATAAGACTTGCAAGAATATGAAACAATGGTGGAAGCTCATAAGATAGAATAGCCTTGACTCTCGCCTAAACGGGACAACGCGGATTCACATCTTGATCGAATAAAAGGTTGCTAGAATGTTTGACATTTTAGATGAGCTGACAACTCTATTCAATGAATGGTAGCTTTGACTCTCGCCTAAACGGGACACTGATATCAGTTTGTTGAAAACCTTGGAAATTATTTAGGATTGTATGTTTTAGTATTTTCACTTGTCATTCCTACTTGCTATATGCTTGATAATTTCTGAATTGTGTGTGAATTTATATTGAACCATGTTATTTTCTGTTATTAAATTGTAGTTTAATTTCGAATCTTCATTGTTGGTCTAACTTGATTTGTTTTTCTAATGAGATAAATCCCTAATGGATTTTCACCATTAGACTAACATAATAGTGTTAGATCTCGAAAGATATATATTGTATATGCAACATCTAGCTGTTCATCAATTGATGACACCCTAGACTAGTATTTTACAATATGAAACAAGAAGATTGTATAAATAAGATTACTTTGACTCTCGCTAATCGGAGCATCGTTGGATTCTTATTTAAAACGAAATTATCCTAATTCCTCTTAGCTTATTCATCTCGAATTAGCTTGATGACATATCATTGGATGAATGGTCTATAAATCATATAAAGTCTTATTTTCTCTTAAGAAATTAGATGACGCATATGATTATATTCCCGGAATTCTATCCCTAAATGATATAAATCCTCAATCTTAGATATCTCCTACTTGTATAGGCAAATTATAGAGTTAGATTAGTGTTGGAAATAATTTTACCAGGATCTAGATTTACTAACAAGTATGTTGGATTAACAACCTAATATGAATTCTAAAACAATGAAAATAAACACATATAAAGTTAGAAAACCTTATAGTGGGTGCAGCGGAATAATATGACTCCTTCGGTTCAGATCTCTAGCCCTTGATTCCTTTCTGTAGCAGAGCATCACCAAGATCTGAACCTGGATCTTCTTTTCTCCTTCTTTGCTGCAGATTTTCCATAGTCTTCCATACTATGATTGAGATACCACTTGATGTGTGTGGGCACTACTCATCTCACAAGGATTTCGAAAATTCTCTCTCTTTTCTCTCTTAATTTCGTTGCTGATAGCTTGCAAGAGAAGAGACACAAAGGTTGCTTTATATAGGGAGAAGGGAGAGCACAACTTTCCAAATAAAACAGTTTCCTCTTTTACTGTGTAATTGATTAACTGCCTTATTTAGTGTGATTCACCACTTTCCTATTATAGCTAGGCTTTGATTAGCAATTACATGACAATTAAAAAATTAAAATAATAATTGGGAAACACAAAGGGAGTGCTCAGCCATAGAGGGAAATGGGCCTCACTTTGATTTTGCAGTTTCCTCAATTTTATTTCTATTTCTCCAAAAATGCCACTTTTCCAATTCTAATCATTTAAATGCCAAAACTAATTATTTAATAACTAAAATAGATTATTAAATAATATTGTCATTTAATATAATTATTAATTAGACATACAAAGTCTCTTAATTAATAAATAAACCTAGAAACCCTTTTATTTACGATTTCATCCTTAAACTGTGAGAATTCATAAAGTAGACATAGTCTAACTTTTAGAATTATAATTGATTAATTAAAATCAATTAACTGAGTCTTACAAGCAGTATGGCCTCAACTAGTATGGGGACCATGGGTCTATATAACCGAGCTTCCAATAAGTCGAACCGAATTTACCAAGTAAATTCCCTAACTTATTAATTCCTCATTGAATCCACACTTAGAATTTGGAATTGCACTCTCAGTCATATAGAAACGCTCTATATGTTCCACGATATAGACACGTTATTAGTTATCCATTGTTATAACCCTAATGTGATCAATGATCCTCTATATAGATGATTTACACTGTAAAGGGATTAAATTACCGTAACACCCTACAATGTATTTTATCCTTAAAACACTTAACCCTGTATAAATGATATTTCACCTAAGTGAAATGAGATCTCCACCATTTATCTTCGTTTGGTTAAGCTCGAAGGAAATCATCCTTTACTTCTATTTGCCAAATAGAAGCTATAGATTCCATATTTATGTTAGCGCTCCCCCACTCAATTGCACTACCGTGTTCCCAAAATGTACGTATTGCCCAGACTAAAGATTAGGCTTAACTAACAAATCAAAGAACACGAATAATACTCTTGAAATTGAGCCTAACCATATCAGGATTTCGATCATGTGATCTAGGATCAACTTATGATATTGAATTGAATAGATGTTCACGGTAAGTTTCAAAATCTAATTCAAAGTTCAATATCGGTCCATTCCAATGCATACTCCATGCATCCGATACTGGTAAACTTTGCCAATGTCCTGGAAAGGACATAACACTTTTCCAAGGTGTAAGAATACCTATCACTGATTATACCATGTCAGTCTAAATCCAGTGTTCTGACAAATCAGGGAATCTACTTTTGAACATATAATAAAGATTATATTCCACTGTGCTGACAACACTATAATCTTTAACCAACTCATATGTTCTGGACTTAAAAAGAATTCATACATTATATACCTATAATCATGAAATAAATCATGTGAACCATGCAACATAAAATGTTATTTCTGATCTTTATTAATAAGTAAATCTGATTATATGAAATGAGTTTTATTTAGGGCATAAAACCCAACAAACTCCCACTTGCACTAATATAAAACAAAAAGTACATTTCAAATAATCATTAACACCTTGATATACCAATCAAGTGTAATAGTAGTAAACTCCTCGTAATGGGATCTGACAAGTTGAATTAAACACAACCTTTTCTCCACCATTACTCTTCCTTAATCACAAAATCCTTGATAATGTGAAATTCCTCTCTATATGTCTACTCTTTTGGGATACTGGATTCTATACTTTTGGGAAACTACTCTTTCGTTATTCAGGAAGTAACCCTAGTAGTTAAGGCAAGTTGGAACACTGCCACAAATGTATAGAACTTTCCTTAGACTGAATAAGTATCTTTCCTGCAACTTTTAACATTCAGTCTCTCTCTGGTAGACCAAGAGATTTCAGATAGGTTTTTACACTTCTCCAAAATCGCTACTCCACCCCCAAAGTAATCACCATCTCATCAACAGACTTTCTAGCACAAAGGCAAGTCTTGAAATCTGATGTGGTGTAGTCTAAGAGTTTTAAACAGACACCCTTATTGACTAACATATAGTTCATCTTCTTAATCTTAAGATTTACTTGATTGTCTTCCAATGTTCCTCTCCTGGATTAATCTGATATCTACTCATTACTCCCACTCAACAGCAGGTGTCTGGTCTAAGGCATACAAAAGCATATCTTAGACCTCTCACTGTTGATTTAAGAATTCTTTCATGGCTTTATCTTTTCTGGAATAGTTGAAACTTTTCCTTAGATAAATAAAATCTATACCTAAAAAGTTGTGAAGCTTCTATAGATTTCCATTGGAAAGAAAATGCATCAGCATCTCATGCTTGCATTAGAGTAAGTAATTTCTAGGTATACCACAAGCCATAGGTTTAGATAAACTCAAACCTATAATACTAGGAACAGGAAGTTTTGTTAAGTCCATTGAATAGACTTATTAACGAAAATTTCCTTTCATGTCCTTGTAATAGAAAACTTTAGGTTACTCCATGTGAATGGATCAAACCATAGTTCTATTGGCTTTCTTCTTAGTTTCTTATCTTGACAATCCATTACTTGTTTAAACTCACAATGGATTTTAATCACTAGTGTCTTCCAAGTTATAAGAAGGTGAGTTCCTAGAAACTCTCCCACTACAACAAGGTACCGTGAACTATGTCAAAGAAAACTAAATGGTATAGACCTCTTCAGTTGTGTTAAGACAACAGAGGCAGTGGGATCATCTTGTAAAATAAGATGATAGAACAATTTTGGAATCAAGAAAAAATATCTCCTTTATTTGCTACTTTATTTTCAGACTTAGTCATTTTCTTAGAAAAGTAGTATTTGTTTAAACAAACACTTTCTTGTCTAATGACTATGGGATGCTCCACCCCTAATCACTTAGAATAGCTAACAAACATGCAAACCAAGGTTAGCAGTTCTAGCTTTTCTTAAGATTTCGATTAGGTCATCCATGAATCTAGTAATGATTTACATAAAGTATACAACAATTGCATCATTCTGAAATTTTATTACCATAGAAGGATTTAGGCAACGACTAGTAACTAATCATCAATATACAACTCGAATTTCTGGGGAGGTAAGTTTGGATATTATTCAAAATCAAATTAATGATCTTTGAACTGCATATCTACTAACTTTTTCTCCACCCCTATCAGTTCGCAAGATCTTTAACCACTTACCTTCACCATTGCTAGAAATTCATGAAATTTTTCAAACATTTCAAATTTCTTTTGCGTAAGGTAAAATCTAGAGTGATCGTTTTAAGAATACAACGAAAACTCATATCCACCCCTGAATGTACATCCATCTGCGAATGAGATGAAATTACTTTCAGTAGATATAGGTATATTAACTCTTTGCAGAGAATGATCTTGTCAAAACCACTATGGACAAGATACAAATGCCATAGATTTATAAAATATGTGGTTGAATCTTTTGATGACTTAAGTTTAGTTACATCAAAGAGTTCTTAGAATAGTGCAAGTGGATTCTGGTCACAGAATACTAAACTCATACAGTTTAAATCCATTGATAGAAAATGGTTATAAAACACTTGTGAAAGTGTAACTGTATAATGAGTAATTCTTTCTTGGACCACCACTACTAATCTAACTCGAAAATTTGCCTATACAAGTAGGAGATATCTAAGATTGAGGATTTATATCATTTAGGGATAGAATTCTGGGAATATAATCATATGCGTCATCTAATTTCTTAAGAGAAAATAAGACTTTATATGATTTATAGACCATTCATCCAATGATATGTCATTAAGCTAATTCGAAATGAATAAGCTAAGAGGAATTAGGATAATTTCGTTTTAAATAAGAATCCAACGATGCTCCGATTAGCGAGAGTCAAAGTAATCTTATTTATACAATCTTCTTGTTTCATATTGTAAAATACTAGTCTAGGGTGTCATCAATTGATGAACAGCTAGATGTTGCATATACAATATATATCTTTCGAGATCTAACACTATTATGTTAGTCTAATGGTGAAAATCCATTAGGGATTTATCTCATTAGAAAGACAAATCAAGTTAGACCAACAATGAAGATTCGAAATTAAACTACAATTTAATAACAGAAAATAACATGGTTCAATATAAATTCACACACAATTAAGAAATTATCAAGCATATAGCAAGTAGGAATGACCAGTGAAAATACTAAAACATACAATCCTAAATAATTTCCAAGGTTTTCAACAAACTGATATCAGTGTCCCGTTTAGGCGAGAGTCAAAGCTACCATTCATTGAATAGAGTTGTCAGCTCATCTAAAATGTCAAACATTCTAGCAACCTTTTATTCGATCAAGATGTGAATCCGCGTTGTCCCGTTTAGGCGAGAGTCAAGGCTATTCTATCTTATGAGCTTCCACCATTGTTTCATATTCTTGCAAGTCTTATACAGTCGCCACCATTAGGGTGGTCATAAACTATATAAAAAAAAACTTACAAGATTACTTATCTTTCGAGATTAAACGGTGCTAACTTGCTAATGAACGTTCCTCCATTAGGGAGGATTACTCACTAAAACAATAGCTATGTAAAACCAACAATGGAGATCGAATATCCTTATAATAAAGCTCATTATTTAATGAAGGGTTGTATTTTCTTCTAATATTTATTTTAATCCATTTATTTTAAATATATATTTATTTAATTAAAATTTCCAATTTAGAATGAAAAATTCTAAATATAAATTTTAATTTAATATTTATAAATTATACTTAGATGGATATGAAAATAACGTGAATTATTTCCATCTTAGTAATAATTTCCATAAATATTTAGAAAATTATTCAATTTAAGTTGTTTCAAAATTAATTTAAATTAATTTACAACTCAAATTTAATTTTCTATAGATATATATATTGCATTTCGAAAATGCTTTAAAATAAAATAAAAATAAATCCTGGAAAATTACTCTAATTTTATGTTGGCCCAAAATTAATAAAAATTAATTTTCAACAAAAAATATAATTTTCCTATTTAATTAAATATCTAAGAAAAATTTCAAATATTTAAGTATCATGATTAAAAAATCAACTTAAATATTAATTTTCTATTTAATTAAATACACTAGAAAAATACTTCAAGCAAAACAGATAATATCTATCTAGACTTTCATAGACTAATTAATCCAATTTCTAATTATAATATATTTTAGTTCATTTATTTTAATTAACCATCAAATGAAAAAGTCACTGATTTAAGTTGGTCCAAAATTAAATAAATAATTTTCAACTTTAATCTATTTTTCAAATAAAATTCGAAATTTCTACATTAAAGAAATGTAATTTCGAAATTTTGGGAAATGATTAATAAAATAAAATAAAATATATTTTGAAAATTATTCAAACTTAAGTTATTCTGAATTAAGATTCCAAACTTAAAATAATTTTCAACTTTAATTAAATAACATGAAAATAACAATATTTAAGTATCATGATGAAAATCAACTTAGATATGGAAATTTTCAATTTAATTAAATGTATTAAATTCAAGAAATAAATAATTAAGTAAAGAGGAAACTTAATTATTAATTCTAATTTAATACTAGGAAAATATTCTAAACTTAGATTGTACCAAAATTAATTATGAGACAATTAATTTCACAATCAACGATATTTTCCTATTTAATATTAGAAATAATAACTAGTACTAGAAATAACTATCTAGAATATATCATTGACTAAGTGTTTTTCTAAAATTAACTTTAAAATATTACAATGAAAAATAAATTTCATAAATTTTAAAAGTTAATTATGTTGCTAATTCAATTTTAATTAGGTTAGACTAATATAATTAACCTAATACAATTATTTAAATAAGGCAAATGGGCCTTCACAATTGGGGTAGTTCATGTGAGGGGGAGCTGGGTCCAGTATGTCGTACCCACTTCTATGGCCCCCAACTCTCACACAAGGCCCAAAAGAGAGGAATTTAACCTTAAAATAAACAATTGTTATTCATTGAATAAGCCCAAATCTAATCGGGCCTAAATAAATTTCCTTATGTCAAAATTTATTTTAGCAACCTAGTCCATTTACTTAGTAAAAACTTAAATGGGCTCCCTATATGTATCTAAGCCCAAAAGCAAACATATAGGCTCACACAGGTCAAATGATTTGGATGGACCCTATCATGTTACTAGGTTTACACAGATGAAAGAAGTACAAAATTTACCTGTTACAAATTATTTATAAGATCTATCGTCAATTGGACTATGATTAAAATCAGATCATTGGATCATGATCTGTTAACAAGTTAATCATAGCAATTTAGATCAGATAAATAATAGGTTTGTTAAAAAGTTTTGAATAAACAATATAAACAAACAAACATTGTCCATGTAACAGATGTGAATCAAGATATTAATATAATTAAATTATTATTCTTAAACTAACCAAATAAAGGAAACTAATTTTAAAATATCTAGGTTTATTTGAATCAAAATTAAATTAAATATCTAATAAGATCAATGATTTAAAAGGAAAGAATCTTCAATATCACTTTCAGATCTTATAATTTAATAAAATAAACCAATTTTAAAATAGATTTGGTTAGATAATTATTATTTTAGGAATAAAATAATAAATGAATAATAATTACCATAATTATATGTCAAAATATCTCAAATTAAGCAACATTCAAATCTCTACAAAAATATCGATGTTATTTAAATATTTAAGATATGATTTATAAATTTCCAATAAGAAAAAAAATGATATATATAGAAAAAAATATCATTTTTAAACTTATAATTTATAAATAACTAAATATTTAACTAAATAACAAACTTTTGAATTTGAAAAACATTATGGTAAGTATATCTATAAAAATATCTATGTTAATTTCAAATTTATTAATTATTTAATTTGTCATATAAGATAATTTTAATATAATATTTTAAATAAAAAGACAAAGTTATATTTTAATTTAAAATATCTTTAATATCAAAATATCTAATCTTATAATTAAATAATAAATAAATATTAAAGAAGTTAACAAATTTTCAAATCTGACCATAATAGGAAATATTTAAAATTGGAAACATTCCAAAATAGAAAATATTTAAAATTGGAAAGAATTCCAAATTGAAAATATTTAAAATTGGAAACATTTCAATTTAGAAATATTTAAAAAAAGGAAAAATGAATTTTGGGAAAGAATCCCATGAAAAAATTGGATTTTTTGGGGAAAAATCCCGAAAATCGCAATTTTGGGAAACTGCTGCCCAGGAGGCTGCATGCAGCAGCCCAGGAGGCTGCCAGCAGCCCCTTACGCACGCGGAGGAGGGGGTGATGCCGAGGAACTTCGGCGCCTGCAGCATGCCTGACCGAGAAAACTCGGTCAGCTGCAGGGTGCGCACGGGCGGAGGTGCAGGGTGCACACGGGCTGGATGCACAGCCCACGCGTGTGATTGAGCACCCATGCATACCCGAAATTCGATTTTTCCAAAAATCATAACTCTTTCGTTTTTCATCGGAATTGAGTTCCGTAAAAACAAAAATTGCTCAATTTTTCACAAGGAATCCAAATAAAATATTTTCAAAAATTGAAAAAAATATTTTTCAGGGAAAACGAAACTGTACAACATCAACATTCATCAAACAACACATAAACCAACATGAAGCCATCCAAATCAACACAGAAACATGCAATCATCGTTTTAATTCATATTACATGAAAGTAAATCATTACCATGGCTCTGGTGCCAGTTGTTGGAAATAATTTTACCAAGATCTAGATTTACTAACAAGTATGTTGGATTAACAACCTAATATGAATTCTAAAACAATGAAAATAAACACATATAAAGTTAGAAAACCTTACAGTGGGTGCAGCGGAATAATATGACTCCTTCCGTTCAGATCTCTAGCCCTTGATTCCTTTCTGTAGCAGAGCATCACCAAGATCTGAACCTGGATCTACTTTTCTCCTTCTTTGATGTAGATTTTCCATAGTCTTCCATACTATGATTGAGATACCACTTGATGTGTGTGGGCACTACTCATCTCACAAGGATTTCGAAAATTCTCTCTCTTTTCTCTCTTAATTTCGTGGCTGATAGCTTGCAAGAGAAGAGACACAAAGGTTGCTTTATATAGGGAGAAGGGAGAGCACAACTTTCCAAATAAAACAGTTTCCTCTTTTACTGTGTAATTGATTAACTGCCTTATTTAGTGTGATTCACCACTTTTCTATTATAGCTAGGCTTTGATTAGCAATTACATGACAATTAAAAAATAAAAATAATAATTGGGAAACACAAAGGGAGTGCTCGGCCATAGAGGGAAATGGGCCTCACTTGGATTTTGCAGTTTCCTCAATTTTATTTCTATTTCTCCAAAAATGCCACTTTTCCAATTCTAATCATTTAAATGCCAAAACTAATTATTTAATAACTAAAATAGATTATTAAATAATATTGTCATTTAATATAATTATTAATTAGACATACAAAGTCTCTTAATTAATAATTAAACCTAGAAACCCTTTTATTTACGATTTCATCCTTAAACTGTGAGAATTCATAAAGTAGACATAGTCTAACTTTTAGAATTATAATTGATTAATTAGAATCAATTAACTGAGTCTTACAAGCAGTATGGCCTCAACTAGTATGGGGACCATGGGTCTATATAACCGAGCTTCCAATAAGTCAAACCGAATTTACCAAGTAAATTCCCTAACTTATTAATTCCTCATTGAATCCACACTTAGAATTTGGAATTGCACTCTCAGTCATATAGAAACGCTCTATATGTTCCACGATATAGACACGTTATTAGTTATCCATTGTTATAACCCTAATGTGATCAATGATCCTCTATATAGATGATTTACACTGTAAAGGGATTAAATTACCGTAACACCCTACAATGTATTTTATCCTTAAAACACTTAACCCTGTATAAATGATATTTCACCTAAGTGAAATGAGATCTCCACCATTTATCTTCGTTTGGTTAAGCTCGAAGGAAATCATCCTTTACTTCTATTTGCCAAATAGAAGCTATAGATTCCATATTTATGTTAGCGCTCCCCCACTCAATTGCACTACCGTGTTCCCAAAATGTACGTATTGCCCAGACTAAAGATTAGGCTTAACTAACAAATCAAAGAACACGAATAATACTCTTGAAATTGAGCCTAACCATATCAGGATTTCGATCATGTGATCTAGGATCAACTTATGATATTGAATTGAATAGATGTTTACGGTAAGTTTCAAAATCTAATTCAAAGTTCAATATCGGTCCATTCCAATGCATACTCCATGCATCCGATACTGGTAAACTTTGCCAATGTCCTGGAAAGGACATAACACTTTTCCAAGGTGTAAGAATACCTATCGCTGATTATACCATGTAAGTCTAAATCTAGTGTTCTGACAAATCAGGGAATCTACTTTTGAACATATAATAAAGATTATATTCCACTGTGCTGACAACACTATAATCTTTAACCAACTCATATGTTCTGGACTTAAAAAGAATTCATACATTATATACCTATAATCATGAAATAAATCATGTGAACCATGCAACATAAAATGTTATTTCTGATCTTTATTAATAAGTAAATCTGATTATATGAAATGAGTTTTATTTAGGGCATAAAACACAACAATTAGTAGTGGTGGTCCAAGAAAGAATTACTCATTATACAGTTACACTTTCACAAGTGTTTTATAACCATTTTCTATCAATGGATTTAAACTGTATGAGTTTAGTATTCTGTGACCAGAATCCACTTGCACTATTCTAAGAACTCTTTGATGTAACTAAACTTAAGTCATCAAAAGATTCAACCACATATTTTATAAATCTATGGCATTTGTATCTTGTCCATAGTGGTTTTGACAAGATCATTCTCTGCAAAGAGTTAATATACCTATATCTACTGAAAGTAATTTCATCTCATTCGCAGATGGATGTACATTCAGGGGTGGATATGAGTTTTCGTTGTATTCTTAAAACGATCACTCTAGATTTTACCTTACGCAAAAGAAATTTGAAATGTTTGAAAAATTTCATGAATTTCTAGCAATGGTGAAGGTAAGTGGTTAAAGATCTTGCGAACTGATAGGGGTGGAGAAAAAGTTAGTAGATATGCAGTTCAAAGATCATTAATTTGATTTTGAATAATATCCAAACTTACCTCCCCAGAAATTCGAGTTGTATATTGATGATTAGTTACTAGTCGTTGCCTAAATCCTTCTATGGTAATAAAATTTCAGAATGATGCAATGGTTGTATACTTTATGAAGATTTGGCGGCATTACCTTTTACTTTAGTGTGAGATGTATACCGGAGACCATAAAAGTCTCGAAGTATTTCTTTACTCGTAAAGATTCAACATGAGACAAAGGCGTTTGGTCGGGAACGCAGTGAAGGATTACGATTGTGAGATCCTCACATCATCCCGGAAAAGCGATGTAGTGGGCCCGATGCCCCGAGCGAAAGCGGTCCCGGGCAAGTAGCTAGCATGGTTCGTATCTCACCACTCGGCCTAGCCGAGGATATGGTTAGATCCGGCATCGAGTTTCGTGGCAGGTCGCCCCACAACTTGTTGCAATCTCGATACTATTAGAAAGAATAAAAGTCGCTCGGATGACGGATACGGAGTTTGTTTAAACAAATACTACTTTTCTAAGAAAATGACTAAGTCTGAAAATAAAGTAGCAAATAAAGGAGATATTTTTTCTTGATTCCAAAATTGTTCTATCATCTTATTTTACAAGATGATCCCACTGCCTCTGTTGTCTTAACACAACTGAAGAGGTCTATACCATTTAGTTTTCTTTGACATAGTTCACGGTACCTTGTTGTAGTGGGAGAGTTTCTAGGAACTCACCTTCTTATAACTTGGAAGACACTAGTGATTAAAATCCATTGTGAGTTTAAACAAGTAATGGATTGTCAAGATAAGAAACTAAGAAGAAAGCCAATAGAACTATGGTTTGATCCATTCACATGGAGTAACCTAAAGTTTTCTATTACAAGGACATGAAAGGAAATTTTCGTTCATATGTCTATTCAATGGACTTAACAAAAATTCCTGTTCCTAGTATTATAGGTATGAGTTTATCTAAACCTATGGCTTGTGGTATACCTGGTAGTTACTTACTCTAATGCTGATGCATTTTCTTTCCAATGGAAATCTATAGAAGCTTCACAACTTCTTAGACATAGATTTTATTTATCTAAGGAAAAGTCTCAACTATTCCAGAGAAGATAAAGCCATGAAAGAATTTCTTGAATCAACAGTGAGAGGTCTCAGATATGCTTTAGTATGCCTTAGACCAGACACCTGCTGTTGAGTGGGAGTAATGAGTAAGTATCAGATTAATCCAGGAGAGGAACATTGGAAGACAATCAAGTAAATCTTAAGATTAAGAAGAGGAACTATATGTTAGTCAATAAGGGTTTTTGAAACTCTTAGACTACACCACATCAGATTTCGAGACTTGCCTGTGTGCTAGAAAGTCAACTGATGAGATGGTGATTACTTTGGTGGTGGAGTAGCGATTTTGGAGAAGTGTAAAAACCTATCTGAAATCTCTTGGTCTACCAGAAAGAGACTGAATGTTAAAAGTTGCAGGAAAGATACTTTTTCAGTCTAAGGAAAGTTCTATACATTTGTGGCAGTGTTCCAACTTGCCTTAACTACTAGGGTTACTTCCTGAATAACGAAAGAGTAGTTGCCCAAAAAGTATAGAATCCAGTATCCTAAATGAGTAGACATATAGAGAGGAATTTCACATTATCAAGGATTTTGTGATTAAGGAAGAGTAATGGTGGAGAAGAGGTTGTGTTTAATTCAACCTGTCAGATCCCATTACGAGGAGTATACTACTATTACACTTGATTGGTATATCAAGGTGTTAATGATTATTTGAAATGCACTTTTTGTTTTATATTAGTGCAAGTGGGAGTTTGTTGGGTTTTATGCCCTAAATAAAACTCATTTCATATAATCAGATTTACTTATTAATAAAGATCAGAAATAACATTTTTATGTTGCATGGTTCACTTAATCAATTGCTTGTCTATTTGATTTATAAATTCATCCAAACCCCTTTTCACATACTTGATCATGTTTATTGTGTTGTCAACACAGTGGAAAATAAACATGACTATGTGAATAAAGTATTCCTAGAGTTATCAGAACACTGGGTTTTACTGATATGACAATCTACAACAGAGTTTACTTACATTTGGAGAACTGTTATGTTCTTTCCAGAACATAGGTTAAAGTAAAGCTCAAGTTGGATGCATGGAGTATGCATTGGAATGGACCGATATTGAACTTTGAATTAGATTTTGAAACTTACCGTAAATATCTATTCAATTCAATATCATAAGTTGATCCTAGATCACATGATCGAAATCCTGATATGGTTAGGCTCAATTTCAAGAGTATTATTCGTGTTCTTTGATTTGTTAGTTAAGCCTAATCTTTAGTCTGGGCAATACGTACATTTTGGGAACACGGTAGTGCAATTGAGTGGGGGAGCGCTAACATAAATATGGAATCTATAGCTTCTATTTGGCAAATAGAAGTAAAGGATGATTTCCTTCGAGCTTAACCAAACGAAGATAAATGGTGGAGATCTCATTTCACTTAGGTGAAATATCATTTATACAGGGTTAAGTGTTTTAAGGATAAAATACATTGTAGGGTGTTACAGTAATTTAATCCCTTTACAGTGTAAATCATCTATATAGAGGATCATTGATCACATTAGGGTTATAACAATGGATAACTAATAACGTGTCTATATCGTGGAACATATAGAGCGTTTCTATATGACTAAGAGTGCAATTCCAAATTCTAAGTGTGGATTCAATGAGGAATTAATAAGTTAGGGAATTTACTTGGTAAATTCGGTTTGACTTATTGGAAGCTCGGTTATATAGACCCATGGTCCCCATACTAGTTGAGGCCATACTGCTTGTAAGACTCAGTTAATTGATTTTAATTAATCAATTATAATTCTAAAAGTTAGACTATGTCTACTTTATGAATTCTCACAGTTTAAGGATGAAATCGTAAATAAAAGGGTTTCTAGGTTTAATTATTAATTAAGAGACTTTGTATGTCTAATTAATAATTATATTAAATGACAATATTATTTAATAATCTATTTTAGTTATTAAATAATTAGTTTTGGCATTTAAATGATTAGAATTGGAAAAGTGGCATTTTTGGAGAAATAGAAATAAAATTGAGGAAACTGCAAAATCCAAGTGAGGCCCATTTCCCTCTATGGCCGAGCACTCCCTTTGTGTTTCCCAATTATTATTTTTATTTTTTAATTGTCATGTAATTGCTAATCAAAGCCTAGCTATAATAGGAAAGTGGTGAATCACACTAAATAAGGCAGTTAATCAATTACACAGTAAAAGAGGAAACTGTTTTATTTGGAAAGTTGTGCTCTCCCTTCTCCCTATATAAAGCAACCTTTGTGTCTCTTCTCTTGCAAGCTATCAGCCATGAAATTAAGAGAGAAAAGAGAGAGAATTTTCGAAATCCTTGTGAGATGAGTAGTGCCCACACACATCAAGTGGTATCTCAATCATAGTATGGAAGACTATGGAATTTCTGCATCAAAGAAGGAGAAAAGAAGATCCAGGTTCAGATCTTGGTGATGCTCTGCTACAGAAAGGAATCAAGGGCTAGAGATCTGAACGGAAGGAGTCATATTATTCCGCTGCACCCACTGTAAGGTTTTCTAACTTTATATGTGTTTATTTTCATTGTTTTAGAATTCATATTAGGTTGTTAATCCAACATACTTGTTAGTAAATCTGGATCCTGGTAAAATTATTTCCAACACAACTTTCAGTGGATATAGGCATATTAACTCTTTGCAGAGATTGATCTTGTCAAAACCACTATGAACAAGATACAAAAGCCATAGATTAAAAAATATGGTTGTATCTTTTGATGACTTACGTTTAGTTATTTTAAAGAGTTCTTAGAATAGTGTAAGTAGATCCTGGTCACAGAATACTAAACTCATATTCCATACAGTTTGAAACCATTGATAGAAAATGGTTATTAAATACTTGTGAAAGTGTAACTGTATTGTATGCTGGAATTAGAAATATTAGAAAATTTCTGTTCGGAATCTAAAATTAAAGTCAAAGACTTAAATTTATACCAAATATAATGAGTAATTCTTTCTTGGACCACCACTATTAATTTAAACTCTAAGTCAGATTTGCCTAACAAGTAGGAGATTTCTAAGATTGAGGACTTATATCATTGTGGAATAGAATTTCGGAATTATAATCATATGCGTCATTTAATTTTTTAAGAGAAAATAGAATGACATGAAATGATTTATAGACCATTCATCCAATGATATGTTATTGAGCTAATTCGAAATGAATAAGCTAAGAGGAATTAGGATAATTTCGTTTATAAATAAGAATCCAACGATGCTTCGATTAGCGAAAGTCAAAGTAATCTTATTTATACAATCTTCTTGTTTCATATCGTAAAAATACTAGTCTAAGGTGTCATCAATTGATGAATAGCTAGATGTTGCATATACAATATTTATCTTTCGAGATCTAACACTATTATGTATGTCTAATGGTGAAAATCTATTAGGGATTTATCTCATTAGATAAACAAACCAAGTTAGACCAATAATGAAGATTCGAAATTAAACTACAATTTAATAACAGAAAATAACATGGTTCAATATAAATTCATACACAATTAAGAAATTATTAAACATATAGCAAGTAGGAATGACAAGTGAAAATACTAAAACATACAATCCTAAATAATTTTCAAGGTTTTCAACAAACTGATATCAGTGTCCCGTTTAGGCGAGAGTCAAAGCTACCATCCATTGAATAGAGTTGTCAGCTCATCTAAAATGTTAGACATTCGAGCAACCTTTTATTCGATCAAGATTGGAATCCAGCGTTGTCCCGTTTAGGCGAGAGTCAAGGCTATTCAATCTTATGAGCTTCCACCATTGTTTCATATTTTGTAAGTCAAATACAGTCGCTACCATTAGGGTGATCCATACCATATAAAACACTTACAAAGCTACTTATCTTTCGAGATTAAACGGTGCTAACTTGCTAATGAACGTTCCTCCATTAGGAGGATTACTCACTAAAACAAAAGCTATGTAAAACCAACAATGGAGATCAAATGTCCTAATAATAAAGCTCATTATTTAAAGTGTATTTTCTTCTAATATTTATTTTAATCTATTTATTTTAAATATATATTTATTTAATTAAAATTTTCAATTTAGAATGAAAAATTCTAAATATAAATTTTAATTTAATATTTATAAATTTTACTTATATGGATATGAAAATAACATGAATTATTTCCATCTTAGTAATAATTTCCAATAAATATTTAGAAAAATATTCAATAAGTTGTTACAAAATTAATTTAAATTAATTTACAACTCAAATTTAATTTTCTATAAATATACATTGCATTTTGAAAAAAAAAATGAAGTATTTAAGAATACTATTTTCGAAAAAATGCTTTAAAATAAAATAAAAATAAATTCTGGAAAAATTATTCTAATTTAATGTTGGCCTAAAATTAATTAATAAAATTAATTTACAACAAAAAATATAATTTTCCTATTTAATTAAATATATAAGAAAAAATTTAAATATTTAAGTATGATGATGAAAATCAACTTAAATATTAAATTTCTATTTAATTAAATACACTAGAAAAATACTTCAAGCAAAAAAACAGATAATATCTATCTAGATTTTCATGGACTAATTAATTCATTTTCTAATTAAATATATTTTACTTCATTTATTTTAATTAATCATTAAATGAAAAAATCATTGATTTAAGTTGGTCCAAAATTAAAATAAATAATTTACAACTTTAATCTATTTTTCAAATAAAATTCAAAATTTCTACATTTAAGAAATGCAATTTCGAAATTGTGGAAAAAGATTAATAAAATAAAATAAAATATATTTTGAAAATTATTCAAATTTAAGTTATATGAAATAAGATTTCAAACTTAAAATAATTTTTAATTTTAATTAAATAACATGAAAATAATAATATTTAAGTATCATGGTGAAAATCAACTTAAATATTTAAATTTTCAATTTAATTAAATGTATTAAATTCAAGAAATAAATAATTAAGTATAGAGAAGACTTAATTATTAATTCTAATTTAATACTAGGAAAAATATACTTAACTTAGATTGTACCAAAATTAATTATTAAACAGTTAATTTCACAATCTATGATATTTTCCTAATTAAATATTAGAAAAAAAATAACTAGTTCTAGAAATAACTATCTAGAATAATTTCATTTACTAAGTGTTTTTATAAAATTAACTTTAAAATATTAAATGAAAAAATAAATTTCATATATTTTAAAAGTTAACTATGTTGCTAATTCAATTTTAATTAGGTTAGACTAATATAATTAACCTAATACAATTATTTAAATAAGGCAAATGGGCATTCACAATTGGGGTAGTTCATGTGAGGGGGAGCTGGGTTCAGTATGTCGTACCCACTTCTATTGGCCCCCAACTCTCACACAAGGCCCAAAAGAGAGGAATTTAACCTTTAAATAAACAATTGTTATTCATTGAATAAGCCCAAATCTAATTGGGCCTAAATAAATTTACTTATATCAAAAATTTATTTTAGCAACCTAGTCCATTTACTTAGTAAAACTTAAATGGGCTTCCTATATGCATCTAAGCCCAAAAGCAAACATATAGGCTCACACAGGTCAAATGATTTGGATGAGCCCTATCATGTTACTAGCTTTACACAGATGGAAGAAATTACAAAATTTACCTGTTACAAATTATTTAAAAGATCTATTGATAATTGGACTATGATTAAAATCAGATCATTGGATCTGTCAACAAGTTAATCATAGTACTTTAGATCAAATAAATAATAGGTTTGTAAAAAAAATTTTGAATACATAATAATATAATCAAACAATACAAATAAATAACTGATCTGGAATATCTGGAAAGTAAGCTAAAATATCTCAATTTTAAAATTTAAAATAAAATTAAATTTTAAAATAAATATCTTAACTAGAATTCAAATTTAGGTTGTTAGAGAATATTTGAAAAAATTCAAAATTCAACAAACTCCTAAATTTCTTAAATTCTAACAAAAAATCAAAAATATCTACCCAATTTTTCAAATATCAAGTTTATTTAAAATTTAAATTTATTTAAAATTTCTAATAAGATAATATAATATAATATCTTGAATTTTAAATTTAGATATTTTATTATATTCTGGGTCTTATAATTTAATAAATTTAAATATTACATAAATAAACTAATTGAAAAATAAGATATTTTATATGGTTAGAATATTTTTAAAAAAATAATAAAATAATAAGTTTGAAAAATTTATGGTTTGAAACCCTAAAATATCTATTCAAACTAAACTAACCAAAATTTTCAAATCTTCATGTTATTTTTGACAAAATATAATTTTATTAAAAAAATGTCTAATAAGATAAAATGTTAAACCTAACATATTCCTAATCTTATAATTTTAATTAATAAAATATATTTTGAAAATAACAAATTTGAAAAAGATATGATATGGTTAGGAAATTTTGAAATTTGAAAAAGATTATTTTTAAAAGATAATATTTTAATATCAAAGTAAGATCATTTAAAATTTAAGTAAAGATAATATCTGATCTTATAATTAAAATAAATAAAATAATCTAAAATTTCAAAATTCACCATAAGGCTCCTTTGTGAGAAATCAAATTTTCAAAATTCAAAGCCTGCTAATATCAGAAACTAATTTTAATTAATTAAAAAATTAATAAAAGTTAATTTTATTCTGAAAATTAGATTTTTAATTGGAAATTTAGATTCTATATAAAATTCTAACAAAATTTGGCTTTTGTTTAAATGAAAAACGATTTTTGAATCAAAAGTTATGACGAAAACAAGTTTGAAGCACATGGGTATGCATTGCATACCGCTGCACGCGCGGAATGGAGAGTATGGCCGAGGAACGAGGCTGCAAGCAGCCTCATTTGACCAAAGATCTTGGGCGCGAGCTGCCCTTCAGAAAGCACCGTGTCCGAGCGAGCGTGTGCCCATGCGCGCGCGCGTGTGTGTTTCAAATCCTCATATTTTCGTTCAACTTCAAAAAATCATAACTAGTTCATAAAAAATCCAAATTAGGTTCTGTAAAAGCCTAAATTTATTAATTTTTTGTCTACTTTCCAGAAAAAATAATTCCAGATCGAAATAAAAAATATTTTAGTAACATATATTGCGATTTCTAAACTATCATCAAATAAGCACATAAACCACATGAAACCATCCAAATCAACACATAACATCGTTTTAATTCATATTTCATGAAAATAAATCAGTACCATGGCTATGAAGCCAGTTGTTGGATATATTTCACCAGTATCTAGATTTACTAACAAGTATGTTTCATTAACATCCTAATATGAATTCTAAAACAATGAAATAAACACATATAAAGTTTAGGAAACCTTACATTGGGTGCAGCGGAATATAATGACTCATTCCGTTCAGATATCTAGCCCTTGATTCCTTTCTGTAGCAGAGCATTATCAATATCTGAACCTGGATCTCTTTCTCTCCTTCCTTTGATGTTGAATCTCCTTCTTGTTGGTTGATTTTCCACAGTCTTACACACTATGATGGAGATACTGTTGGAAATTATTTTACCAAGATCTTAGATCTACTCACAAGTATGTTGATAAATACCCTAAATATGAACTTTCTAAAACGATGAAATAAACACATATAAAGTTTAGGAAACCTTACATTGGTTGCAGCGGAATAATATGACTCCTTCCGTTCAGATATCTAGCCCTTGATTCCTTTCTGTAGCAGAGAATTATCAATATCTGAACCTGGATCTCTTTCTCTGAATCTTTGATGTTGAAACTCCTTCTTACTGAAAGTCTTTCTTCACGATCTTCCTCACTATGGTTGACGTATCACTTGCTGTGGGTGGGCACTACTTAAGAATTTTGAAATTCAAGAGGGAAGAAAGAGAGAGGGAGTGGTCGGCCAGATAGGGAGAGAGAAGGCTCAGGTTTTTCTGAATCAGAAGTGTAATTTTCCTGAAGCCTTCACTATCTATTTATAGCATTCCACTAGGGTTAGGTTTGAATTATTTGGCATTAAAATAATGAAAATATCAGTTTAAATTGCCTACAAAAGTGGCCGGCCATGCTTAGTGGATTCGGGCCTCACTTTTTGCAATTTTGCAGTTTTACCTTTTCTGCATCTGATTTTCTCAAAAACGCTAATTTTCTAAGTCAACCATTTAAATGCCAATTCTAACTATTTAATAACTATAAATAATTATTAAATAATATTGTCATTTATCATATTTATTAATTGAACCATACAAAGTATCATAATTAACAAATATGCCCCTATAAACTCTTTCTTTACAATTTCGCCCTTACTTAGTGAAAAATTCACAAATAGACATAGTTTAATTTGAGAATTATAATTGATTAATCAAAACCAATTATATGAGTCTTACAAGCAATATTATCTCAACTAGTGCGGGGACCGTGAGTCTATATAATCGAGCTTCCAATAAGTAGATCAAGAATTTAGCACTAAAATTCACTAACTTATTAATTCTTCGTTGAATCCAAGCATAGAACTTAGAATTGCACTCTCAGTATATAGAATGCTCTATCTGTTCCACCATATAGATGCATCATTAGTTATCCATTGTTATAATCCTAATGTGATCAATGATCCTCTATATGAATGATCTACACTGTAAAGGGATTAGATTACCGTAACACCCTACTATGTATTTTATCCTTAAAACACTTGACCCCGTATAAATGATATTTCAGCTTATGTGAAATGAGTACTCCACCATTTATGTTCGTTTGGTCAAGCTCGAAGGAGATCATCCTTTGCTTACTATTCGCCAGATAGAAGCTATAGATTCCATGTTTATGCTAGCTCTCCCACTCAATTGCACTACCGTGTTCCCAAAATGTACGTATCACCTTGACCTAAAGGTAGGCTTAACTAACAAATCAAAGAACACGAATAGCCTTTCAAGATTGAGCCTAATCATAACAGGATTAAGAACATTTGATCTAGGATCAACTAGGCGATATTGACTTGAATAGATATTACGGTAAGTTTAATAAATCTAAGTCAAAGTTCAATATCAGTCCCTTCCGATGCATACTCCATGCATCCAACCTGAGCTTTACTTTAACCAATGCTCTGGAAAGAACATAGCACTTCTCCAAATGCAAGTAAACTCTGTTGTAGATTATCATATCAGTAAAACCCTATGTCTAATAAATCTAGGAAACTTTATTCACATAGTCATGTTTACTTTCCAATGTGTTGACGGCACAATAAACAGGATCAAGTATGTGAAAAGGGTTTCAGATGAATTTATACATTATGTACATATAATCATGAAATAAATCATGTGAACCATGCAACATTAAATGTTATTTCTGATCTATATTAATAAGTAAATCTGATTATATTGAAATGAGTTTTATTTAGGGCACAAAACCTAACAGATACCACTTAATGTGTGTGGGCACTCACTCATTCACTCAAGGATTTCGAAATTTAGAGAAATAGGAAAGAGAAGAAGAGGTTTCAGCTATAGAGAATAGAATAGGAGGCTCAGTTTTCATCTAACAGAATTCACAAAGTTCAAGTGTGAATGAGAGCCGTCACTATCTATTTATAGGTAACCACCTAGGTTTAGGTTAGAATTATTTGGCATTAAAATAATGAAAAAATAAATGATAAAACCCTATAAGTGTGGCCGGCCATGGGCTTTGGATAATGGGCCTCACTTATGCAATTTTGCTGTTTTATCATTCTTGCATCTTATTTTCTCAAAAACGCCAATTTTCAAATTCAACCATTTAAATGCCAATTCTAATTATTTAATAACTAAAAATTAATTATTAAATAATATTGTCATTTAATATATTTATTAATTAGACATATAAAGTCTCTTAATTAATAAATAAACCTAGAATCTCTTTTCTTTACAATTTCGCCCTTGCTTATTGAAAATTCATAAACTAGACATAGTCTAACTTTAGAATTATAATTGATTAATCAAAATCAATTAACTGAGTCTTACAAGCAGTATAGTCCCAACTAGTATGGGGACCATGGGTCTATATATCCGAGCTTCCAATAAGTAGATCAAGAATTTATATCTTAAATTTCTGACTTATTAATTCTTCGTTGAATCCACGCATAGAACTTAGAATTGCACTCTCAGTATATAGAATGCTCTATATGTTCCACGATATAGACACGTCATTAGTTATCCATTGTTATAACCCTAATGTGATCAATGATCCTCTATATAGATGATTTACAATGTAAAGGGATTAAATTACCGTAACACCCTACAATGTATTTTATCCTTAAAACACTTAACCCTGTATAAATGATATTTCAGCTAAGTGAAATGAGATCTCCACCATTTATTTTCGTTTGGTTAAGCCCGAAGGAAATCATCCTTTACGTTCTATTTGCCAGATAAAAGCTATAGATTCCATACTTATGTTAGCGCTCCCACTCAATTGCACTACCGTGTTCCCAAAATGTACGTATCACCCTGACCCAAAAGTAGGCTTAACTAACAAATCAAAGAACACGAATAACACTCTTGAGATTGAACCTAATCATATTTGGATTAAGATCATTTGATCTAGGATCAACAGGTGATATTGAATTGAATAAATATTATGGTAAATTCTAATATATCTAATCAAAGTTCAATATCGGTCCCTTCCGATGTATACTCCATACATCTGATGCTGGTAAACTTTGCCAATGTCCTGGAAAGGACATAACACTTATCCAAAGTGTAAGAATACCTATCGCTGATTATACCATGTCAGTGTAAATCCAGTGTTCTAACAAATCAGGGAATAAACTTTCGAACATATAATTAAGATTACATTCCAATGTGTTGACAACACTATAATCATTAACAAATTGATATGTTCTGGACTTAAATAGAATTCATACATTATGTACATATAATCATGAAATAAATCATGTGAACCATGCAACATTAAATGTTATTTCTGATCTATATTAATAAATAAATCTGATTATATCTAAATGAGTTTTATTTAGGGCATAAAACCCAAGCGTTCCACCATATAGACACGTCATTAGTTATCCATTGTTATAATCCTAATTTGATCAATGATCCTCTATATAGATGATCTACACTATAAAGGGATTAGATTACCGTAACACCCTACAATGTATTTTATCCTTAAAACACTTAACCCCTTATAAATGATATTTCCGCTAAGTGAAATGAGTACTCCACCATTTATTTTCGTTTGGTCAAGCTCGAAGGAAATCATCCTTTACTTTCTATTTGCCAGATAAAAGCTATAGATTCCATATTTATGTCAGCGCTCCCACTCAATTGCATTACCGTGTTCCCAAAATGTACATATCACCCTGACCCAAAAGTAGGCTTAACTAACAAATCAACGAACACGAATAACACTCTTGAGATTGAACCTAATCATATCAGGATTAAGATCATTCGATCTAGGATCAGCTAGGTGATATCGGATTGAATAGATTTTACGGTAAGTTTAATAAATCTATGTCAAAGTTTAATATCGGTCCGTTTCGATGCATACTCCATGCATCCAACCCAAGCTTTACTTTAACCAATGCTCTAGAATGAACATAGCATTTCTCCAAATGCAAGTAAACTCTGTTGTAGATTATCATATCAGTAAAACCCCAGTGTTCTGATAAATCTAGGAATCTTTAATCACATAGTCATGTTTACTTTCCACTGTGTTGACAACACAATAAACAGGATCAAGTATGTGAAAAGGGTTTGGATGAATTTATAAATTAAATAGACAAAAAATTGATAAGATGAACCAAAACATACAAATGAATGAAAAATACTTCTGTTTCTTTATTGATATTGAATAAAATGAATTACATTGAATTGGAGTTTAATTTAGGGCATAAAACCCAACAAACTCCCACTTGCACTTATATAAAACTAATCAGTACATATCAATTAATCCTAAATTCTGACGGTGCTTTTCAAATGCAGTCACTGCCAAGACTTTGGTGAATGGATCAGCTAAGTTGTCTTCTGTGTCCACTTTCTCAACCACTGCATCCCCTCTTGCCACATATTCTCTGATGATATGATATTTCCTTTCTATGTGTTTGCTTCTCTTGTGGCTTCGAGGTTCCTTACTGTTGGCTATTGCTCCATTGTTATCACAAAGTAAGACTAGAGGCTTTTCCATTCTAGGCACGACACCGATAATGGTGAAGAACTTTCTCAGCCAGACAAGCTCTTTGGCAGCTTCTGCTGCAGCTATGTATTCTGCTTCCATGGTAGAATCTGAAATCGCAGTTTGTTTAGCACTTCTCCAAACCACTGCTCCACCCCCAAGAGTAAACACCATCCCAGATGTAGATTTCCTGTCTTCAAGACATGCCTAAAAATCTGAGTCGGTATAGCCTATGGGATTTAAAGCACCACCCTTGTAGACTAACACATAATTTCTTGTACTCTTTAAGTATTTCGGAATATACTTAACTGCATTCCAATGTTCTTGACGTGGATTTGACTGATACCTGCTCACGATTCCAACTGCATAGCAGATGTCAGGTCTAGTGCATAACATTGCATACATTAGACTTCCAACTGCAGAAGCATAAGGAACTTTTTCCATGTCCTCTATCTCTCGAGGATCAGTAGGAGACTGTTCCTTAGATAGACGAATACCATATCTAGAAGGCATATTCGCCCCATTGGTGTTGTTCATGGAGAATCTCTCTAAAACTTTGTCAATGTAAGTTGTTTGAGAGAGAGCAATGGATCTGTTCTTCCGGTTTCTAATAATTTGAACACCAAGAACATAGGCTGCCTCACCCAAATCTTTCATATCGAATTGAGTGTCAAGCCATTCCTTGATGTTAGTCATTTTCTTGATATTGTTTCCAATAATCAAAATGTCGTCAACATAAAGGACCAGGAATACTACTACTTGGTCTTCCTTGAGTTGGTTAACACAAGGTTAATCTTCATTCTGAAGAAAGTCGTAGGTTTTGATGATTTCATCAAACCTTTTGTTCCATGAGCGAGAAGCTTGCTTAAGTCCGTAAATAGACTTATTTAATTTGTAAACTTTCTTTTCCCGCCCTGGAAGAACATAGCCTTCTGGTTGCTCCATATAGATGGTTTCTTCAAGAACCCCATTAAGGAAGGCTGTCTTGACATCCATTTGCCAAATTTCATAATTGAAAGCGGCTGCTATGGAGAGAAGAATTCGGATGGATTTGAGCATGGCGACAGGACTAAAAGTTTCCTCATAGTCCACACCTTCTCTTTGGGTATAACCCTTGGCTACCAGTCTAGCTTTAAAAGTTTCGACTTCGCCTCCAGCGCCTCTTTTCTTCTTGTAAACCCACTTACATCCGATTGGACGATAGTCATCGGGTGCGTCTACATATTCCCAGATTTTGTTCTTTTTCATGGAATCCATCTCTAAATCCATGCCAACTGACCACTGTTTCCGTTGCGGACTTGCCATTGCCTATTTATAGGTTAATGGGTCGTCATCAATACCGTCACCAACGACCATATTGATTTCACCATCCAAGCCATAACGAGATGGTTTTGTTGAAACCTTCCCACTGCGACGAGGAGCGGTGATCTTTTGAACAGGAAATTTGGTAGTAGTTTTCTCAGTTGGTTCGACTGAGGGAGTGGGATTATCCTCTTCTTGAGTGGAAGAGGACAGAACATTGGAAGGAGTTATATCTGAAAGCATTTCCTCTAACACAACTTTACTTTTCGGTTTGTGGTCTTTAATATAGTTATCTTCAAGAAAAGTAGCATTTGTAGAAACAAACACTTTGTTATCCTTGTGACTATAAAACAGTCCACCCCTAGTCTCTTTAGAATTCCCGACAAACATGCAAACTTCAATTCGCGATTCCAGTTTGCCTTCTCTCTTTCTCAAGACATGGGCAGGGCACCCCCAAATTCTATAATGGCGCAAACTAGGTGTACGGCCATTCCATAGTTCGACGGGTGTCTTAGGGACTGCTTTAGATGGAACAACATTTAAAATGTCGTTTGCCATCTGTATAGCATATCCCCAGAAGGACGTAGACAAAGTTGAATAACTCAGCATAGACCTAACCATTTCCAAAAGAGTGCCATTTCTGTTGGGTTTTATGCCCTAAATAAAACTCTTTACAATCTGATTAGTTATCAATATAAGAAATTTGAAGTGATTGATGTTTGCATGAATTCTACATGCTAATGGTTTAATATGTTTAATATGTTTATTACATTCATACACACAAAATCAATTAAATCCAGATCATATGTTTTATTCACAATTATAGTATCGTCAACACAGTGGAAGGTGATTGTGATCATATGAATCAAAAGTTTTGGTCCCTGTTTCATTAGTGTTATTGGATTTACACTAATGTGATAATCAGCGATGATGTATACTTACACTTGGAGTAAGTGTTATGTTCTTTCCAGGACATTAGTAAAGTATGCTAGTTTCGAATGTATGGAGTATACATTGGACTGGACCGATATTGCAACTAAGTTAACATATTACAAACTTACCGTTATACATATCTTTCCAAGTCAATATCAGTAGTTGATCTTAAGATTAAAAGAATCTAAATCCTGATATGCTTAGGCTCAACTCAGGAGTGCTATTCATGTTCTTAGATTTATTAGTTAAGCCTACTTTCGGGTCAGGGTGATACGTATATTTCGAGAACATGATAGTATGATTGAGTGGGAGTGCTGAACATAAATATGGAATCTATAGCTTCTACTGGTGTATAGAAGTCAAGTGATGATTCCCTTCGAGCTTAGCAAATAGAAGTAAATGGATGAGCTCTTGTTTAACTGACTAATTATTAGATCACTAAACACCATTTAAAGGTAGCTAAGTGTTTTAAGGGGCAAAATACATTGAGGGCTGAGAACGGTAAAGAAATCCCATCTCGATGTAAATCATCTATATAGAGGATCTTTAAATCACAATAAGATTATAACAATGGTTAAATGAGATAGTATATTGATATCGTGGAACATACAATATGCTCTATATAAGTCTGAGAGTGCAATTCTAAGTTCTAAGAGTGGATTCAACGAAGAATTAATAAGTAGGAATTTACTTGGTAAATTTGGTTCACTTATTGGAAGCTCAGCATATAGATCCATGGTCCCCATTCTAGTTGAGAACATTCTGCTTGTAAGACTCATTAATTGATTCGTGATTGATCAATTATAATTCTAAAGTTAGACTATGTCTAATTTTATGAATTTTCACTAAGTAGGGGTGAAATTGTAAAGAAAAGAGTTTCTAGGTTTATTTATTTACTAATAGACTTTATATGTCTAATTAATAATTAAATTAAATGACAATATTATTTAATAATCTATTTTAGTTATTAAATAATTAGTTTTGGCATTTAAAAGGTTAGAATTGGAAAATTGGCGTTTTTGAGAAAATAGAGATAAAATTTGATAAAACTGCAAAATCAAGTGAGGCCCAATATAACACCTAGGCCGGCCACTTAATGGAGTTTTTCAAATTAATATTTTCATTATTTTAATGCCAAATAAATCCTAACCTAAACCTAGTAGTTGCCTATAAATAGAAAGTGATGGCTCAGTCACAACACATGCTTTGACAAGTTTTCAGATCATCTTTCTGACAGAAATTTCTCTCTTCAGAAAACTGAGCCTTCCCCACTTTCTATACCTTGGCCGAAATCCCTTTCTCTTTTCTCCTTCATCAATTTCGTGACCCTAGTGAAAGAGTGAGTGCCCACACACAGCAAGCAGTAACTCAATGATAGATTGGAAGACTGTGAAGGATCAAAACTTGAAGAAGAAGGACATTCGGGCTCAGATCTTGATTATACTCTGCTACAGAAAGGAATCAAGGGTTAGAGATCTGAGTGGAAGGAGACATTAATTCCGCTGCATCAATGTAAGGTTTTCTTAACTTTATATGTGTTTAATTTATCGTTTTAGAAAGTTCATATTTAGGATGTTTAAACAACATACTTGTGAGTAGATCTAAGATCCTGGTAAAATAATTTCCAACAACTTGCCTCAGATCCATGGTAATTGATTTACTTACATGAAATTTGGACTTTAAAACGATTGTTTGTATGTTCTTTGGATGGTATCATGTTGTATTGAGTGTTATTTGATGATTGATTGATGTTTGTTAAATTTTCATGAAAAATAATTGCGATTTTATCTCTGGAATTATTTTTATTGGATAGTATGGAAAAAATTAAGCAAGTTAGCCTTTTACAGAACTCAATTTGGATTTTATTTGAATTAGTTATGATTTTTTGAAGATTTGAAAAAATCGGGGCTGTGCTGATATTTTCCTGCGATCGCAAATCTGTCCTTACAGTTTCGAATTTTTTCGTTTTTCTTCGATTCTTCATGCTTTTTCATGTAATTAACTTCCGATTTTTTGTATGGTTTTGTATATATACTATTACTATTCCTAATTCAATTCTAATTATCATTTTGAATTAATTTAATATTTTTTTTTAAATTTAATTCAAGATATTAGTGTAATTTGAATTTGAATAGAATTAGTATCTATCTTCTTGCTTAAAAATCTATCTTATTTTTAAATTTGATTATATCTTATTTTTTAAATTTAAGGTCAGATTTTATAAGATATTTATAAATTCTTTTAAGATGTTTTAAAATATCTTATCTTTTAAGATGTTTTAAAATATCTTATCTTTTAAGATATTTTTTAATTATATCTTATCTTTTAAATTTTTTTTTAAATTAAATCTTTTTAGATATTTTGACCTTATTTAAATTTAAAATAAGATATTTATAATCATGTAATTTTAAATAGATATAAGATATTTTGCTAACTTTTAAATTTTGTTATTTTATTTATTTAAATTAAATTTAAAATCTGATAGGATATTTTATTTATCTTTTCTAATTTTTTATTTAATTTTTATTTTTAAAATAACATTTAATTTTTAAAAGTAGTTAGCAAATTTTGAAATGATATTTAGGTTGGTTGAAACCTAATTTTTCAGAATAGTAGGTTTAATTTTAAATAATTTTTTTTAAATAATCTCGAAATTTAAATTTATTATTTTCGAAATAAATATTTTTTTTATTTTTCGAAAATTAAATTAAATTTTATTTTAATTTAATTATTTATTTATTTATTTTTCGAAATTATTTATTTAAAATTAAATAAATCCTACTTCCAACTATCCAGCTAACATTGTTGCAGGAGTATATGGTTTAAACTTGTGTGTAAGTTTTTCAAAACCTATTATTACTTGATTGCAAATAGCCATGGTTACTTTTTGTCAGATCTAATGATCTGATGGCTCCCTTGGTCAAGTTAATAATTTGTAACAGGTAAATTTTACAATCTTCTTTCATCTGTGTATGACCTAGCAACATGATAGGATCCATCCAAAGTGTGCCTGTGTGAGCCTATATGTTTATTTTGTTTTAATATAAATACATATAGGTTGTTGCTAAATAAAATGTCACACCATGATAGATTTTATTTAGGTCCATTTAGTTATTGGACCTATTCAATTAATAACAGTTATTTATTTTAAGGTTAAATTCCTCTCTTTTGGGCCTTGTGTGAGAGTTGGGAGTCATAGAAGTGGGTACGACATACTGAACCCAGCACCCCCTCACATGAACTACCCCAATTGTGAAGGCCCATTTGCCTGATTTGAATAACTGTACTAGGTTAATTATATTAGTTTGACCTAATAAAATTGAATTAGCAACATAATTAACTTTTAAAATATATGAAAATTTATTTTTCATTTTAATATTTTAAAGTTAATTTTAAGAAAAACACTTTAAGTTTTAGATATTATTTCTAGACAAACTATTTGTATTTTTCTTGTATTTAATTAAATATAGAATTTTAACTAACTAAGATTCATTCTGGAGCTTATTTAATTAAATATTCCTATTTAAGTTATAAATTAGTTGTAACAACTGATTTTTATTATCTAACTTAAATTTGAATATTTGATTTAAATTTTAAATCAAGTTGAGGAATCTTAGGCATTAGTTATTAAAGATTTTAAGATATTTTTTAAGTTAATATCTTTTGAAATATTAACTTAAAATGGAATATTTTAGATATTTTTCTTGGTTAATATCTTTTCAAATATTAACTTTAAAAAGATATCTTCAAATTTAGTGGTTACAACTTAATTTTTGATATTTAATTAAATCTAAATTTGAAATTATTTAAGTTTTAGATTTTTTCTATCTAACTTAAATTAGATATTTTTCAAATTTTTGAAAAGATACTTAGTCAAATAAGATATTTTCTAGATAGTAATTTCTAGACTACTTATTATTTCTAATATTTAAATAGGAAAATTATACTTTGTGAAATTAATTATTTAAATAATTAATTTTGGTACAATTTTATTAAGTATATTTTTCCTAGTATTAAATAGAAATTAATAATTAAGCCTTCTCTACACTTAATTATTATTTCTTGAATTTAATACATTTAATTAACTTGAAAAATCTAAATATCTAAGTTGATTTTCATCATGATACTTAAATATTTTTTTTGATTTTTCATGACAGTTAATTAAATAGAAAATTATTTTTAGGTTGAAATTTAATTTTTCAACTTAAATTTAAATAATTTTCAAAATATATATTTTTCTTTATTTTATTAATCAATTTCGAAATTTGCATTTTATTTATGCAATATTTTTCGAATTTTTTATTTTGAAAAATAGATTGAGTTGTAAATTAATTATTTATTTTAATTAATTCTTGGGCCAACTTCAATCAATGATTTTTTCATTTAATTGATTAATTTAAAATAAATGAATTTAAAATATATATATAAATATATTATTAGAAATTGAATTAACTAGTCAAAAGAAAATCTAGATAGGTGATATTTTTGCTTGAAGTATTTCTTTTCTATTTTTTTTTTATTATTTTCGAAAATAGTATATTTCTTTTATATACTTTAAATTTTCGAACTCAATAAATATATTCTCAAAGGAAATTTTTAAGTTGCTAATTATTTTATTTAATTCAACTTAAATTAATTTCCTTAATATTTATATTTAAGATTACTACTAAGATGGAAATAATTTATTTCAATCACCATCTAAGTATAATTTTATAAATATTATATTAAATTCTTATTTTTGAATTTTAATTCTTAAATATAATTTAATGAGATTTATTTATTAGAATAATAAAGAAAATACATTTTAAATAATGAGCTTTATTATTATTAAGATATTCGATCTCCATTGTGGGTTTTACACCGCGTTTGTTTTAGTGAGTAATCCTCCCTAATGGAGGAACGTTCATTAGCAATTTCGCACCGTTTAATCTCGCATGATAAGTGGTTTGTAAGTGTTTTATATGGTATAGATCACCCTAATGGTGGCGACCATATTTGGCTTGCAAATTGCGAAACAATGGTAGAAGCTCATGAGATAGAATAGCCTTGACTCTCGCCTAAACGGGACAACGCTGGATTCTGATCTTGATCGAATTAAAGGTTGCTAGAATGTTTAGCATTTTAGATGAGCTGACAACTCTATTCAATGGATGGTAGCTTTAACTCTCGCCTAAACGGGACACTGATATCAGTTTGTTGAAAACCATGGAAATTATTTAGGATTGAATTTTTTAAGTATTTTCTCATATCATTCCTACTTGTTATGTGCTTATAATTTCTGAATTGATTTTGTGTTAAACCATTATTAATTTCTATTTGTTGATTTCTATTATTTTGTAGTATCCTGTTTTGTCAAAATGAATCCCATGTTATCACTGTTGACTAAAAATAAGCTGAATGGATCTAACTTTAATAAATGGAATGAGAACATAAATATTGCTCTCATAGGAGAAAGTGCCTTGTTTGTTTTAACTGAGCCGTCACCTGAAGTGCCTGGGGACAATGCATCCAAAGCTGTGAAAGAAAAGTATGAGCGTTGGCAGAAAGCAAATGACAAAGCTCTATACTTTATGCTTTCTAGCATGGTTGACACCCTAAAAACTCGGTTTTCTAAAACTGAGAAGGCTGCTGAAGTTATGACGAAGTTAAATGAGCTATTCGGTAAGGCATCGCTTCAGTCACGCTTTGACGCGACTAAGAAGTACATTAATGCACGGATGGAACCTCATCAAAACGTGCGTGATCATGTTCTCCTCATGTCCAGTTATTTCCAAGAAGCCCAGGATCATGGTGCTGAAATGGACAGTGCTACTCAAGTTAGTCTTATCTTGAATAGCCTGACTCCAGCATTTCTACCATATACATCAAATTATGTCATGAATAAGAAGGAAATTGATTTTCATGAATTAGTCAATGACCTTCAAACTTATGAAAATTTGATTGGAGGACCCAAGAAGAAAGGGAGTAAACCTAACAATCCTGGGAATGGTAATGGGACGATAAAACCTGAAGCAAATGTTGCCTCTGCTTCAAAGCCCAAATCGAAGAAGAAGTGGAAGAACACCAAGAAGCGAACAAAAGCCATGAAAAAGGCTGCTCCTTCTGGTGATGCTACACTTAAAGGAAAGTGTTTCCACTGCAATGAGAAAGGTCATTGGAAACCCCAGTGTCCTAAACTTCTTGCAAAGAAACAAGGTATTTCCATTTATAAACTTTAAGAGTTTTAGTGAATTATTATCCAATTGGATTTATGATTCTGGACTAACTTTGTTTATTTGTTTTCTTCTTCTTATAGGCCAAGCTACTTGAACTCAATTGAGTTGGATCAGAAAGCTGGACCAAGGGTGAAATCGTCCAGATGAAGATGAAGCTCTTCAATTTTTTTTTGAATTAATTGTTTTAGTTTAAAGACAATTTGGATTTCAAATTTTAGTTAAGGATATTATCCCTGTTTCTCTCATATTGTTGCAATATTTTTTTTTAATATTAATAAAGTTTTTTTTTTTCGAAATTCCCTATTGCAATTAATGAGATTGAGCTTCATTTAATTTATCTTCATCAATTATTACCACATTATATTTGTATGATTGTATGTGTAAGTGTTTTTATTATTGATGCAAATTCTATAATATTTACAACTCTTCATAGAGTTATATTATATAAACACTAGAAATTATTTCTATGTTTATCAATAATTGTTAATTCTAATACAATTATTAAGAATTTGTTTAATAAAAGGATCTTATGATCTGACAGGGGTGGAAAAAAGTTAAGAAAACTATGCAGTTCAACGATCTTTTATATCTAATGAACTCTGGATAGTATTCAACTCCACATAAACTCTATCACACTAAGAGAATCATGATCTTTACAACCTTTAGGGGTGGATCATAATCTCTATATACTTAGGGGTGGAGGTTATCCATAGTACCCTATATGTATATTCTTAGGGGTGGAGGAGTCCATTCCACAATTCCCTATGAAACACATATCTTGTTCAAACATGGAAGTAATATAATGAGTCAGCTATTGTCAATATAAATTCTTGATCTTGATTGTATGTTCCATTTCGATTTTACTGTTGTAAGTAAAAGTTTGATACCTTTGAAAGTTCTTTGTTAAAGTTTCACACTACCTTAATTGAGTGGGAGAATTTTAAAGTTCTATACCCATCCTCATTAGGTTGATAATTGTGATAGGTACTTAAGAACACTACTGAAAAGCAAATCTAACCATTCACATGGATAGGAATAGTTTATCAGTATTATGAGAATAAGATAAAGAACTCTAGTTCAGTCCATTCAAATGACTTGAACCAAGAATTCTTAATCCTCATAAAATTTTGATGGTATCTTAATTTTGGTTAATTTATCTCTGGCATGTATTTTTCACTTCAAATACTAGTCTGCTATGTTGATGACTTAGTCTTAACTTAAAGTTTTAAGACTAATACAAAAGTCACAACTAGGTAACTCTCTAAACAATCAGAGGTTAAAAGTATTATTTAACCAGACATCTGCTATTGAGTGGGAGCTATCTAAGATGTAATCAAATAGGGAACATTAGAAGATATTCAAGAAAGATTTATGAAAGTAATCTATATGTCAGATATTAAGGAACTGTGTATCAGTTGTCCTTGTATCTCACCATCTAATTTCGATTTCTATGAGATGGTGCTTACTTTGGGGGTGGAGGAATTATTGTATAATAATTCAAGCTCTACCAGAGAAGAACTATAACTTGGTCTATTCGAAAATACCAGAAAGTTATATCACTGAAGAAAAGTCTACACTGTATTATCTCAATTACATATTTTAAAATATGAGAGATATGTCCTCTGTTAATTCAGATGTACTTTTAAAACAGTAAAGATTTCAGTATCCCTTGATGAGTAAAGCATATAGTAAAGGATGTTTCATAAGTGTATTTATGAACTAGTTTCCAGAAGTTTGGGTGGATTCAAATATACTACACTTGATCTGAAGATCAAGACATCAGATTGACCTATTTGCACAGTTTGTTTTATATTAGTGTAAGTGGGAGTTTGTTGGGTTTTATGCCCTAAATAAAACTCTTTACAATCTGATTAGTTATCAATATAAGAAATTTGAAGTGATTGATGTTTGCATGAATTCTACATGCTAATGGTTTAATATGTTTAATATGTTTATTACATTCATACACACAAAATCAGTTAAATTCAGATCATATGTTTTATTCACAATTACAGTATCGTCAACACAATGGAAGGTGATTGTGATCATATGAATCAAAAGTTTTGGTCCCTGTTTCATCAGTGTTATTGGATTTACACTAATGTGATAATCAACGATGATGTATACTTACACTTGGAGTAAGTGTTATGTTCTTTCCAGGACATTAGTAAAGTATGCTAGTTTCGAATGTATGGAGTATACATTGGACTGGACCGATATTGCAACTAAGTTAAGATATTACAAACTTACCGTTATACATATCTTTCCAAGTCAATATCAGTAGTTGATCTTAAGATTAAAAGAATCTAAATCCTGATATGCTTAGGCTCAACTCAGGAGTGCTATTCATGTTCTTAGATTTATTAGTTAAGCCTACTTTCGGGTCAGGGTGATACGTATATTTCGAGAACATGATAGTATGATTGAGTGGGAGTGCTGAACATAAATATGGAATCTATAGCTTCTACTGGTGTATAGAAGTCAAGTGATGATTCCCTTCGAGCTTAGCAAATAGAAGTAAATGGATGAGCTCTTGTTTAACTGACTAATTATTAGATCACTAAACACCATTTACAGGTAGCTAAGTGTTTTAAGGGGCAAAATACATTGAGGGGTGAGAACGGTAAAGAAATCCCATCTCGATGTAAATCATCTATATAGAGGATCTTTAAATCACAATAAGATTATAACAATGGTTAAATGAGATAGTATATTGATATCGTGGAACATACAATATGCTCTATATAAGTCTGAGAGTGCAATTCTAAGTTCTAAGAGTGGATTCAACGAAGAATTAATAAGTAGGAATTTACTTGGTAAATTTGGTTCACTTATTGGAAGCTCAGCATATAGATCCATGGTCCCCATTCTAGTTGAGAACATTCTGCTTGTAAGACTCATTAATTGATTCGTGATTGATCAATTATAATTCTAAAGTTAGACTATGTCTAATTTTATGAATTTTCACTAAGCAGGGGTGAAATTGTAAAGAAAAGAGTTTCTAGGTTTATTTATTTACTAATGGACTTTATATGTCTAATTAATAATTAAATTAAATGACAATATTATTTAATAATCTATTTTAGTTATTAAATAATTAGTTTTGGCATTTAAAAGGTTAGAATTGGAAAATTGGCATTTTTGAGAAAATAGAGATAAAATTTGATAAAACTGCAAAATCAAGTGAGGCCCAATATAACACCTAGGCCGGCCACTTAATGGAGTTTTTCAAATTAATATTTTCATTATTTTAATGTCAAATAAATCCTAACCTAAACCTAGTAGTTGCCTATAAATAGAAAGTGATGGCTCAGTCACAACACATGCTTTGACAAGTTTTCAGATCATCTTTCTGACAGAAATTTCTCTCTTCCGAAAACTGAGCCTTCCCCACTTTCTATACCTTGGCCGAAATCCCTTTCTCTTTTCTCCTTTATCAATTTCGTGACCCTAGTGAAAGAGTGAGTGCCCACACACAGCAAGCAGTAACTCAATCATAGATTGGAAGACTGTGAAGGATCAAAACTTGAAGAAGGACATTCGGGCTCAGATCTTGATTATACTCTGCTACAGAAAGGAATCAAGGGTTAGACATCTGAGTGGAAGGAGACATTAATTCCGCTGCATCAATGTAAGGTTTTCTTAACTTTATATGTGTTTAATTTATCGTTTTAGAAAGTTCATATTTAGGATGTTTAAACAACATACTTGTGAGTAGATCTAAGATCCTGGTAAAATAATTTCCAACAATTTCTTCTTTCTGCAACTCCATTTTGTTGTGGAGTGCTTGGGGCAGTGTATTGGGATTCAATTCCAAGTTCAATTAAATAATCTTTGAAGTGCATATCCATATATTCTCCACCCCTATCAGTTTGCAAGATCTTTAATTTTTTACCTAATTGGTTTTGAGCCAAAGCATGAAATTCTTGAAACTTTTCAAACGTTTCAGAATTCTTTTGCATTAGGTAAAGAAAACTGTATCTAGAGTAATCGTCAATGAAAGTGACGAAATACTCATAACCACCTCGGGCTTTTACATTCAGGGGTCCGCAAACATCTGAATGCACTAACCCTAGGGGTTGTTTGGCACGCTCTCCCTTTGCAGAGAAAGAATGTTTGGTCATTTTTCCTTCTAGGCATGACTCGCATACTGGCAATTCACCTAAGACGACATTTTTCAATGGACCGTCTTTGGTTAGCCTATTGAGTCCATCAAAACCTATATGACCTAAACGTAAATGCCATAGATAAGTTTGATCGTCATTATCAATCTCTTTTCTTTTTAGGTTTCTAGGTTTAGCTACATTGAAAAGTTCACTATTTAGTGAGATTTGTGTATTCGATCTTAAGACATAAAGCCCTTGTTCCATGTGAGCAACACATATATGAATTCCAAAACGAGAAATTGAACAATAAGAACTCGAAAAATTCAATATATAAGATTGTGTTTGTAAACATGAAACACTAATCAAGTTTCTACTAAAGATTGGAATAAATAAAACATTTTTTAAAATTAAGAATTTTTGTTGAAACTTGATATGGGCTTTTCCTTTAGCTTTGACCGACACTAACTCGCCATTCCCAACTTTAAGCTTTAACTCTTCTGGAAGCAGATTTTCCCAAGTTTCAAGCAGCTGCAATTAAGAACATAGATGGTTAGTAGACCCAGAATCAACAATCCAAGTGGATTTGTCATTCTCTAAAACACATGATTCAAACACAAAAGCATTACCTTCGTTTGAATTGTTTAGAAGCTGGGGACATTGTTCTTCTTGATGTCCCTTTTCATTACAATTCGAACATAGAAGATTATGTCTGATAATTGTACTTGAAGAAGCAACTTTGTTAGAGCCTTCATGCTTAATCCTTTTCCTCTGATTAAAGTTTGCAAAACCAGGAGGTCCCATTGCAATTAAATTCCGTTCATGAGCTCGTAATTCTGCTTCGAGCTTGTCCATGTCAGAGGAGTTAAAATTGTTGATCATGTAAGATACAACAAATCCATTATACTCCAAAGGAAGACTATTAAGAATGAATTGTACCCATTGTTCTTTTGATAATTAAATTCCTAGTAGATTTGCCTTTTGGAACTTCAGATTCATCATCAACAGGTGCGAGTTTATGCAACTACCAGGATACATTTTCACATTATAGAGTTCTATTGCTAAGATATTAAGTAGGAGTGGATTGGGGTGAGGGTTATTCATATTGGAACTACACACATCAATAAAACAGAAGTAAGGTTTTGGTTCAAATAAATTCATACACAAGTTCAGAAAATAACAAATAATTACATATGTTATAAAAATACAAAATCTAACATAGTTTATTTTCCAAGGTTTTCAACAAACTGATACAGTGTCCCATTTAGGCGAGAGTCAAAGCATCATCCATTGAATAGAGTTGTCAATTCATCTAAAATGATAATCATTCTAGCAACCTTTTATTCGATCGAAAAGAGAATACGACGTTGTCCCGTTTAGGCGAGAGTCAAGGTCATTCCTATTTCATGAGCTTCCACCATTGTTTCATATTTTGTAAGTCAAATACAGTCGCCACCATTAGGGTGATCAATACCATATAAAACACTTACAAATATACTTATCTTTCGAGATTAAACGGTGCTAACTTGCTAATGAACGTTCCTCCATTAGGGAGGATTACTCACTAAAACAAAAGTTATGTAAAACCAACAATGGAGATAGAATGTCTCTTGATTAAAGCTCATTATTTTAAAATATGTATTTTATTTAATCATTTATTCCATATTTTAATAATGAAAAATTACAAATTAAAGTTGGTTTTAGTAAAAAAAATTTACATAAAAAAATCCAACTTTAATTAAATTTTAATTATTATTTAAATTCGAAAAATAAATTTGAAATTTAAAAATGGAACAAATTTGAAAAAAAAAAATCTTATTTAAGTTGTTTAGAAGAATCTAAATAAAAACCAACTTAAATATTTTTCAAATTATGATTTAATTAAATATTAAAATTAAGTTGTAACAACTTAATTTGAAAATATTCCATTTTAAGTTTATCCATATTTTAAAAAATATCAACTTAAAAAATATCCAAAGAATCTTAATAACCAATTCCTAAAATTCCTCAACTTAATTTTGAAATTTAAAATCAAAAGATATTCAGATTTAAGTTGATTAGTTAGAAATAACTAATTTTCAACTTAAATAAGAATATTTAATGAAATAATTTAAATTAAGCTTCAGAAAGAATCTAGTTGGTTATAATTCTATATTTAATTAAAACAAGAAAATACATATAGTTTATCTAGAATATAATTCATTAAACTATGTTTTCTTAAATTAATTTCAAAATAAATGAAATTAATTATGTTGCTAATCAATTTTATTAGGTTAAACTAATTTAATTAACCTAGCACAGTTATCCAAATCAGGCAAATGAGCCTTCACAATTGGGGTAGTTCATGTGAGGGGGAGCTGGGTTCAATATGTCGTACCCACTTCTATTGGCCCCCAACTCTCACACAAGGCGCAAAAGAGAAGAATTTAACCTTAAATGAACAACTGTTATTAATTGAATAAGCCCAAAAACTAAATGGGCCTAAATAAAATCTATCAATCTATAACATTTTATTTAGCAACAACAACCTATATGCATCTATAACAAAAGTAAACATACAGGCTCACACAGGCACACAGATTTGGATGGATCCTATCATGTTACTAGGTCATACACAGATGAAAGAAGAATGTAAAATTTACCTATTACAAATTATTCATTTGACCTATTGACAATTGAACCATGGGTTACAATCAGATCATTGAATCTGTCAACAAGTTAACCATGACAATTTAGATCAAGCAATAATAGGTTTTATAAAACTTACACACAAGCTAAAACACATACTCCTGCAACAAGATGAATTGGATAGTTGGATGTAGGATTTATTTAATTTTAAATAATTATTTTCGAAAATAATAAATTAATAAAAAATATTTTTGACATTTTAAATAAAATAAAATAATAATAAAAAAATTTAAAATTAAACCTACAATTTTGAAAAATTAGGTTTCAACTAACCTAAATATCGTTTCAAAAAAAATTGCTAACCACTTTTAAAAATTTCATGTTATTTTATAAATTAAATATAAAATAAAAAAATGAATATTTTTTTAGATTTTATAATTTAATTTAAATAAAAAATAACAAAATTTAAAAGTTAGCAAAATATCTTATTTCTATTCAAAATATCATGATTATAGTAATCTTATTTTAAATTTAAATAAGGTCAAATTATTTAAAAAATATTTTTTTAAAAAAAAAATTTTATATCTGACCTTAAATTTTAAATTAAGATAAAATAATCAAATTTAAAAATAAGATAAAAAATTAAGCAAAAAGATAGATTTTTACCTATTTTTAAATTCAAATTACACTAATATCTAAAATTAATTTTAAAAAATTCAAATTAATTTATTTCTGATAATTAGATTTGAAATATGAAAAGTAAAAATCAAAATACAAAACTACACAAAAAATCAGAAGTTAATTCCATGAAATAGCATGAAAAATCGAAGAAAACGAAGAAAAAATGCAAGTGGTACAGGGAAGGCTGACCGTGAAACCTCGGCGCAGGAGGCTGCATGCAGCCTTTCTGCGCGCGCAAGGGGCGAGTTTCAGACAAAATCTTGTCTAACCGAGGAAGCTTGGTCGAGCTCGTGTCTGAGCGCGTGCATCCGAGGGTTGCACCCTCATCCGCGCACGTAGGTGGGTGACACCTTCCTGATATTTTTCCGATTTTCTAAAATTCATAACTAATTCAAATAAAATCGAAATTGAGTTCTGTAAAAAAATAAATTGCTTAATTTTTTCCAAACTATCCAAAAAAAATAATTCCAGAAACAGAACTTCAATTATTTTTTACGAAAATTCACAAACATCAATCAATCATCATATAACACATAGATCAACATGAAACCATCCAAATCACATACAAATCGTTTTAAGTCTAAATTTCTTGCAAACAAATCAATTACCATGGCTCTGAGGCCAGTTGTTGGAAATTATTTTACCAGGATCTTAGATATACTCACAAGTATGTTGATTAACACCCTAAATATGAACTTCTAAAACGATTATAAATAAACACATATAAAGTATGAGAAACCTTACATTGGGTGCAGCGGAATAATATATCTCCTTCCCCTCAGATCTCTAACCCTTGTATCCTTTCTGTCGCAGAGTATTATCAAGATCTGAGCCTGAATGTCCTTCTTGTTGAATTGCTTTCTTCACGATCTTCCACACTATGATTGAGGTACTACTTGCTGTGTGCGCGCACTACTCTATCACTAAGAGGATTCGAAACAATCAAAGAAGAAGAAGGAAAGAGAGTGGCGGCTAGGTTTAGTGTGATGGCTCACGTTTTTCTCTGAAAGGAATAAGATGCAAAAGTTACTTTTTCCTGAAGCCATCACTATCTATTTATAGCATGCCACATAGGGTTAGGTTTGAATTATTTGGCATTAAAATAATGAAAATATTAAATGATAAAGCCTACATAAGTGGTCGGCCATGGCTTAGTGGATTTGGGCCTCACTTCTGCAATTTTGCTGTTTTATCATTTCTGCATCTCATTTTCTCAAAAACGCCAATTTTCAAATTCAACCATTTAAATGTCAATTTCAACTATTTAATAACTATAAATAATTATTAAATAATATTGTCATTTATTATATTATTAACTAGACCAACCAAAGTATCTTAATTAACAAATATACCCTAGAAACTCTTTCTTTACAGTTTCGCCCTTGCTTAGTGAAAAATTCACAAATAGACATAGTCTAATTTGAGAATTATAATTGATTAATCAAAACCAATTAAATGAGTCTTACAAGTAGTATTGTCTCAACTAGTGTGGGGACAATGGGTCCATATATCTGAGCTTCCAATAAGCAGATCGAGAATTTATATCTTAAATTCACTGACTTATTAATTCTTCGTTGAATCCACGCATAGAACTTAGAATTGCACTCTTAGTATATAGAACGCTCTATATGTTCCACCATATAGACACGTCATTAGTTATCCATTGTTATAATCCTAATTTGATCAATGATCCTCTATATAGATGATCTACACTGTAAAGAGATTAGATTACCGTAACACCCTACAATGTATTTTATCCTTAAAACACTTAACCCCGTATAAATGATGTTTCAGCTAAGTGAAATGAGTACTCCACCATTTATTTTTGTTTGGTCAAGCTCGAAGGAAATCATCCTTTACTTTCTATTTGCCAGATAAAAGTTATAGATTCCATATTTATGTCAGCGCTCCCACTCAATTGCACTACCGTGTTCCCAAAATGTACGTATCACCCTGACCCAAAAGTAGGCTTAACTAACAAATCAAAGAACACGAATAACACTCTTGAGATTAAACCTAATCATATCAGGATTAAGATCATTCGATCTAGGATCAACTAGGTGATATTGAATTGAATAGATTTTACGGTAAGTTTAATAAATCTATGTCAAAGTTCAATATCGGTCCCTTCCGATGCATACTCCATGCATCCAACCCAAGCTTTACTTTAACCAATGCTCTGGAAAGAACATAGCATTTCTCTAAATGCAAGTAAACTGTGTTGTAGATTATCATATCAGTAAAACCCCAGTGTTCTGATAAATCTAGGAATCTTTAATCACATAGTCATGTTTACTTTCCACTGTGTTGACAACACAATAAACAAGATCAAGTATGTGAAAAGGGTTTGGATGAATTTATAAATCAAATAGACAAACAATTGATAAGATGAACCAAAACATACAAATGAATGAAAAATACTTCTGTTTCTTTATTGATATTGAATAAAATGGATTACATTGAAATGGAGTTTTATTTAGGGCAATAAACCCAACATTCTCGCCCAAAGCATGGCTTCTCTATCAATTTTTGTTCTAAGCTTCAGCAGTTTCTTAAAGTACCAACTTGCATCTTGCAAACTCTGAATGAGATTGAGTTTTCTTTCCAGCTCTTTGATTAAGGAATCAAACCTACCAAATTGGGATCTATTCCAGTGCATAAGAGCAACCCGGGTCGCCCCAATTTTCTTGAAGACCCTGCTAGGGGCCCAAGAGTGAAGTGAATAACCGAGTTCCAGGCACTATCAACCACCAACTTGCTCCTATCATCCCGAGTCCAGCCCTCTTCAAACTTAAAGCATCTTTTAAATTTTTCTTCCACGCCTCCAGACAGAATGAAAATAGGCCTATGATCAGAGTTGCAAGTCTGAGAAGAGCAAAGGATAGCTCTCGGAAACAACTTAATCCACACTCCATTAACTAGACCTTTATCAAGAGTAGATTTGACATGATTCGAACTTGAGCTGTGATTATCCCAAGTGAGCTTATCTCCTTGAATGTGTAAGTTGATGAGCCCTGTAGAATTCACCAAGTTAGAGATGAACGGGATAAACAGGTCCCTCCCTTTAGAGCCAACTCTTTTCGATTCACTTAGCACAAAATTATTGTCTCTCAAGATAAGCCACGAGCCTCCAAACCTATCCCCAATCTTCATGAACTCAGCCCAGAAAGTTTTCTTAGCATTGGAGTAAGGAGGACCATACACACAAGAAAGTAACCAAGGATGGGACGGGGGGTCCGAGTAGACCAAGCCAGTAATATGGTTTTGGGAGCAAGTAATACATTCAAAAACGAAACCATTTTTCCAAGCTAAAATTGTAACACCCGTATTTTATATTAATCAACTCGAAAGTTAATTTTAATAATTTATATCTTAATAACCATATGGGTCGGGATCCCGAGTATCAAAATACAAGTTGAAAGTATTTTACTAATATGTACATATAATATTTTTAAAAAAAAAACTAACTCGCTAAAATGCAACCCCAAAATACAGACTCCAAAATACTAAAAGACCGAAGCCCTCCAGGTTGCACTGCCGCGATATGTACAATCATTGCCGAGTTCTGCCTCACTGTTCCTCCAGCTTTGCTTTTCCTTTACCTACACAAGGTAGCAAACTGATGAGTCAACAGACTCAATAAGATATGCAGGAAATATATAAAAGTATTGCAATGTCGGCTTTATGATTAAGTCGCCCTGAGCTCAATAACCAAGCTCACCAAATGGTTAAGAACGTTCTTAAGGGAAGTACGACTACTATACCAAATGCACTAAAGTACCAAAATCTGTACTTGTGTTGGTAGAGCCCTAACTGTACTCCCGGGAATTACTAAGTGTTGTACCACGAACACGACGTACCCTTGGTACTCGTGTTGGTAACACCGTAACCACAATTATAAACAACACTATACTAACGCTCTATAAATCACATTTAAACTAGTGCTAGTAGAGCAATATGTAAACAAGCATATAGTCTTATATATATTCTCACGCTATCTTACCTCGTTCCGTGCTCAAGTGTGCCGGTCAGCCTGAGTGGAAGTGCAGCTCGACGTTTTACAAGGCTCTAAACCATTATGTTCAAACTTTGATGAGAGACTCGCTAAAACACTTATCGGGGATTTAAAATAGAAACTAAGCTTAACCCTATCGATAAATAGGATGCCAATACCCTAAATTACTTAAAAACGAGAAAAACTAGGGCTCGGGAAAAAGCCCCAACCAGCAGACTGGTTCCCAACCGGTCGACCGGTTCTACGGGTCCCCCAAAACCGGTCGACCGGTTCTGTGCTGGGAACCCTAAAACCGATCCCCTTAACTCCAATCAATCCCAAACTTCTCAATAACTTCCAGAACACCTGTACATTCCATATTAAACCAATTCCAAGCAACAAAACTCATCAAATCAAGTACAAACTCAAACCACCATTAGAGCTCAAGATTTGAGTTCTCAAACTCAAATCTCCCTAATACACTACTTCAAGCATTAAACCTTGCTTCAAAAACCAAAATCGGCTCTAAGCTAACTTCAAAAAACCTAAAGTAACCTCACTTTACCATACAACACCCAATTACTCAACTCAACTTCATAATTCATCAAATTTTGAAAAAGAAAGAAATGTGAGAGCTAAGAGATAATTACCTTGATTCAAAGCTTGTAGATTCCTACTAACAATCCTTGAAATAAAATCAAACAACCACAGCCCCAGCTGCTCCCTTGAAATTTCGAGAGAGAAAGAGAGAGAAAAGAAAGAGAAAATCCAAGAAATTCTTTAATTTTTTAATGAATAAGAAAACCTAGCTTTTCTAGAATTGACTAACCCTCCTTTGACTAAAGTTTCAGCTCATATATTCAAATAAGACAAAAAAAAAATAATCCACTTAAGAAAATACCCAAATTGCCCTAAACAAAAGTTCTACAACTTACTTACAACCAAGGGTATTCTAGTAATATCAAGCCCCAATAGCTTACTAATATTAAATCGCTCACCATAATAACCCGATAATATATTCTAAACATATAAAATACAACTCTCTCTAAAGGCCCAACGTCGTTTTCCACGGCTTCCGAGCACAACCACAGAGATTGCAAAATTAGGTAATTAACATAAAATTGCATAAAAATATATATGATATATTAAATATATTTCCAAAATATGCATTTCATAATTATTAATTTAATGTCATTTAAAAACCTTAATTATTTAATAATTCAAAGCATTAAACATATGCGGTCTTTACAATTATCCCCCCGTTAAAAAGGATTTCGTCCCCGAAATCTACCTGAACAACTCAGGATACTGAGCCCTCATATCAGTCTCCAACTCCCAAGTGGCTTCTTCCACTTTACTATTCCTCCAGAGTACTTTAACCAACGATATGGTTTTAGTTCGAAGGACCTTTTCCTTCCTATCTAAAATTTGTACTGGTTGTTCATCATAGGATAGGTCAGGTTGCAACTCCAGCATTTCATAACTCAGAACGTGCATTGGATCAGACACGTACTTCCTCAGCATGGAAACATGAAATACATTATGCACTGCTGACAATGATGGAGGTAAAGCCAACCGATAAGCAACTTGTCCAACATTCTCCAGAATTTCAAAAGGTCCAATAAACCTAGGGCTCAACTTGCCTTTCTTTCCAAAGCATCTAATCCCTTTCATTGGGGACACTCGTAGGAAGACATGATCACCAAGTTGGAATGTAACATCCCGTCGCTTGGGATCTGCATAACTTTTCTGCCTGCATTGAGAAGCAAGCATTCGAGCTTTGATCTTGTCTATTGCTTCATTTGTCTTCTGGACCAATTCAGGGCCTAAGTATTTCCGTTCTCCTGTTTCGTCCCAATGAATTGAGCAGCTCATAAGGAGCCATTCCTATAGTACTTTGATAACTATTGTTATAGGAGAATTCAATCAGAGGCAAATACTTACTCCATGACCCTCCAAAATTCATGACACAAGCTCGCAACAAGTCTTCAAGTATCTGAATAGTTCGTTCAGATTGCCCATCTGTTTGAGGATGAAAGGCTGTGCTGAATTTCAAATTAGTTCCCATAGCCTTTTGTAAACTTATCCAAAACTTTGATGTAAATTTAGGGTCTCTATCTGAAACGATAGACTTCGGTACCCCATGAAGCCGGACAATTTCTTTCACATACAATTCAGCATATTGATCCACGGTATAAGTTACCTTAACAGGTAAGAAATGTGCTGACTTTGCAAAGCGATCCACCACAGCCCAAACTGAGTCGTACATTCCTGTGGTTCTAGGCAAGCCAACCACAAAGTCCATTGCAATGTCTTTCCACTTCCATTCTGGAAGTGTTAATGGCTGAAGTAATCCTGCCGGCCGTTGATGCTCAGCTTTGATTTGCTGACAGGTTAAGCATTTAGTGACGTAGTCCACTACATCCCTCTTCATCCCATACCACCAAAAATAGGGCTTCAAGTCTTGATACATTTTGGTGGTTCCTGGATGCAATGAGTAAGGGGTAGTATGAGCTTCTTCCAGAATTTCCTTCTTAAGTTCATTGATATCAGGGACACACACCCGTGCTTTAAACAATAACATTCCACTATCAGAAATTGAAAAGTCCTTAGCTTTGCCCGCTAAGACATCTTCTCGAATTTTAACCAATTCAGGATCTTCTAATTGGGTCATTCGGATTCTTTCCAACAAATCCGACTGAAGTGTCAGATTAAATAATTTCTCAGTTACCAACTCAATATTTGCCCTAGTCATCTCCGAGGCTAACTGAGAGGAAATCATGACCATGTTGGATATCTGATCGGGTCCCTTTCGGCTTAAGGCATCAGCTACAACATTTGCCTTTCAAGGGTGGTACAGGATTTCACAGTCATAGTCTTTTACCAACTCTAACCACCTTTTCTGTCTCATGTTCAGATCCTTCTAAGTGAAAAAATACTTGAGACTTTTGTGGTCAGTATAGATCTCACACCTTTCACCATATAAGTAATGTCGCCAAATTTTCAAGGCGAACACCACTGCTGCAAGTTCTAGGTCGTGAGTTGGATAACGCTGCTCATAATCTTTCAATTGTCGAGAAGCGTAGGCTATGACTTTATCTGCTTGCATTAACACACAGCCCAATCCCTGTCTTGATGCATCACAATACACCACAAACTTTTCTTGATCAGATGGCAAAGCTAAAACAGGAGCTGTAATCAACCGTTGTTTCAGCTCTTGAAAACTCTTTTCACACTTATCTGACCAAATAAATCGCTGATTCTTCCTAGTTAACTCCGATAACGGCATTGCAATCTTTGAAAAACCTTCCACAAAACGCCGATAATAACCTGCTAAATCGAGAAAACTTCGGATTTCAGTGACTGTTTTGGGTCTAGGCCAATTCTTCACCGCTTCAATCTTCCCTGGATCAACCATAATCCCGTCTTTCCCAACAATATGCCCCAGAAAGGACACTTGTGACAGCCAGAACTCACACTTTTTGAACTTTGCATAGAGTTTATGATCTCTAAGTCGCTACAGAACAATTCGAAGATGTTGCTCATGTTCTGCTTCTGACCGAGAGTACACAAGAATGTCATCGATAAATACAATTACAAAATTATCGAGGAAATCCTCGAATACCCTATTCATGAGATCCATAAAGGCTGCCGGTGCATTTGTTAACCCAAAAGACATAACCAGGAACTCATAATGACCATACCTGGTTTGGAAGGCTGTCTTCGGAATATCCTCTTCTCGAATTCTCAACTGATGATATCCAGACCTCAAGTCAATCTTAGAGAATACCGTTTTGCCCTGAAGTTGATCTAACAAATCGTCAATTTTGGGCAGAGGATATTTATTCTTAATGGTTAACTTATTCAGCTCCCGATAATCAATACACATCCGAAGAGTTCCATCTTTCTTCTTCACAAATAGCACTGGGGCTCCCCAAGGTGACACACTAGGCCGAGTGAACCCTAGATCCAACATCCCTTGAGTTGTATCTTCAGTTCTTTTAGTTCAGCAGGTGCCATTCGGTAGGGTGCTTTTGAAACAGGTTCTGCTCCAGGAATTAAATCAATGATGAAATCTATCTCCCGCTGAGGTGGTAATCCAGGCGATTCCTCTGGAAACACATCTAGGAATTCCTTAACCACTTTAACCTCTTCAGGTCCAAGTAACACAGGTTTACTGGAATCCACTACCACTGCTAGGAATCCAACACATCCATTATGTAATAAATCCCTAGCTTTCAACGCTGAGATTCTTGGAACACGAGAACCTTGGACCGAACCAACAAAAACAAAAGGTTCCTCATTCTCCGGTTCAAAAGTCACCATTTTTCGTTTACAATCAATACTAGCAGAGTATTTGGACAGAAAGTCCATACCAAGTATAATGTCAAACTCGGCCAATGGCAACTCCACAAGATCAGCGCTCAATTCTCTATTTTCAATTCTAATTAACACTGATCTAACCCACTTTCTTGAAATAATTAATTCTCCATTAGGCAACAGGGTTCCAAACCCCGTCTCAAGATTATCACTAGGTCTATCAAACTGATCAAGGAGTCTTGATGACACATAAGATCGAGTAGCACCCGAATCAAATAAAACAGTATAAGCAAAACCATTGATTAGAAGCTGACCTATAACTACTGAAGGGCTGGCAGCAGCATCAGCCTGAGTTATATCAAATACACGAGCAGGTGCAGACACAGGTTTGACCTCAGGCTTTGGTTTTTCTTTCTTTAACTGAGGACAGTCTTTCGTGAGATGTCCCACAGAACCACACTGAAAGCAGGCTCTCCGGTTACAAGTCCCGGGGTGATGCTTCTTGCAACTCGGGCACTCAGGATAGGAGTAAGTCTGACGTCCTCCTTTGTTCTGGTTTCCTCAAACCTTTTACTTTGCCCTGAACTTCCCAAAGATGGGAAAGTTCTTTTCTTCTGTTCAAATGTAGAACCCCCACTCTCTTTTTCAGGACCATACATAGGGAGAATAGTAATCCCACCAACACTAGGAGACTCTCGAGTTTCTTGTAAAAATTTAACTGCTCCTTCAGCTCGAAGAGCCTTGTCAACCATTTCTGCGTAAGTTGTGGTATCGTTCGTTGTAATAACCAGGTCATGCCTGATCTTGGCATTCAGCCCAGCCAAATACTTTTCTTTCTTGCTGAAGTCTGTTGGTACAATTCCGGAGGCTAGCTTGGCCAAGCGATCAAACTTGGTTGTATATTCAGTCACTGACATACCCTCGCCTTGTACCAACTCAACAAATTCCTTCCGCTTTGTACTGCGGACCACCTCATTATAATATTTGGCATTGAACAAATCCCGAAATTCCTCCCAGGTCATTCTGGCAACATCCCTGGTGAGGGATACCATCTCCCACCAAATCAAGGCATCCTCTTGAAATTGAAACGTGGCACATGCCACTCTGTCATTTCCGATCACACCCATAAAGTTTAGTATTCTTTCAATAACAGTCAACCACTGTTCAGCCTTAAGAACATCAGGACCTCCCAAGAACACTGGAGGTGCTTGCTTTCTGAATCTCTCATATAAAGGCTCCATACGGTTACCAGCAACATGTTGCTCAGCTGGCACCGCAGGGGCTGCAGGAACCGCATCAGGCGGTTGCGGGGGAAGCTCAACATGAGCATCCCGTTGCCTCAATCGCCGGATCTCTTCTTCTTGTTGCTCAATTCTAGTTTGCATCTCAGCAAACCTTTGTTCCCAATCAACCGGGGCCTGAGGTGGATTCTCCTGTCCACCTCTCGGAACACGACCGCGGCCTCTACCGCGTCCACGGGGGTTTTGGGGATTTCTACCACCCCGACCACCTCCGGTCTCAACCAACTCACCCTGCCTTCTAACGTTTCGCTGGTCGTCCATTAATTAGGACTTAGCCTGCGAACCCACAAGGCACGTAGGTCAGACAGTGGTCAAAATATTTTCAAGACCGCAACTTATTTAATCATATATACAACATATCTTAAAACAGTTTGCAAAAAGAAATAAAGCTTACAGAACCGTGAGTTGAACTCGACACTGGCCTTGATTGTACATATCTTGACGATCTTCAGTGGACAACCTGGTGGCTCTGATACCAAACTGTAACGCCCGTATTTTATATTAATAAACTCGAAAGTTAATTTTAATAATTTATATCTTAATAACCATATGGGTCGGGATCCCGAGTATCAAAATACAAGTTAAAAGTATTTTACTAATATGTACATATAATATTTTTTTAAAAAAAATTAACTCGCTAAAATGCAACCCCAAAATACAGACTCCAAAATACTAAAAGACCGAAACCCTCCAGGTTGCACTGCCGCGATATGTACAATCATTGCCGAGTTCTGCCTCACTGTTCCTCCAGCTTTGCTTTTCCTTTACCTACACAAGGTAGCAAACTGATGAGTCAACAGACTCAGTAAGATATGCAGGAAATATATAAAAGTATTGCAATGCCGGCTTTATGATTAAGCCGCCCTGAGCTCAATAACCAAGCTCACCAAATGGTTAAGAACATTCTTAAGGGAAGTACGACTACTATACCAAATGCACTAAAGTACCAAAATCTGTACTTGTGTTGGTAGAGCCCTAACTGTACTCCCGGGAATTACTAAGTGTTGTACCACGAACACGACGTACCCTTGGTACTCGTGTTGGTAACACCGTAACCACAATTATAAACAACACTATACTAACACTCTATAAATCACATCTAAACTAGTGCTAGTAGTGCAATATGTAAACAAGCATATAGTCTTATATATATTCTCACGCTATCTTACCTCGTTCCGTGCTCAAGTGTGCCGGTCAGCCTAAGTGGAAGTGCAGCTCGACTTTTTACAGGGTCCTAAACCATTATGTTCAAACTTTGATGAGAGACTCGCTAAAACACTTATCGGGGATTTAAAATAGAAACTAAGCTTAACCCTATCAATAAATAGGATGCCAATATCCTAAATTACTTAAAAACGGGAAAAACTAGGGCTCGGGAAAAAGCCCCAACCGGCAGACCGGTTCCCAACTGGAACCCCAGTTCCTGGGTACCAACCGGTCGACCGGTTCTACGGGTCCCCCAAAATCGGTCGACCGGTTCTGTGCTGGGAACCCTAAAACCGATCCCCTTAACTCCAATCAATCCCAAACTTCTCAATAACTTCCAGAACACCTGTACATTCCATATTAAACCAATTCCAAGCAACAAAACTCATCAAATCAAGTACAAACTCAAACCACCATTAGAGCTCAAGATTTGAGTTCTCAAACTCAAATTTCCGTAATACACTACTTCAAGCATTAAACCTTGCTTCAAAAACCAAAATCAGCTCTAAGCTAACTTCAGAAAACCTAAAGTAACCTCACTTTACCATACAGCACCCAATTACTCAACTCAACTTCATAATTCATCAAATTTTGAAAAAGAAAGAAAGGTGAGAGCTAAGAGATAATTACCTTGATTCAAAGCTTGTAGATTCCTACTAACAATCCTTGAAATAAAAATCAAACAACCACAGCCCCAGCTGCTCCCTTGAAATTTCGAGAGAGAAAGAGAGAGAAAAGAAAGAGAAAATCCAAGAAATTCTTTAATTTTTTAATGAATAAGAAAACCTAGCTTTTCTAGAATTGACTAACCCTCCTTTGACTAAAGTTTCAGCTCATATATTCAAATAAGACAAAAAAAATAATCCACTTAAGAAAATACCCAAATTGCCCTAGCCAAAAGTTCTACAACTTACTTACAACCAAGGGTATTCTAGTAATATCAAGCCCCGATAGCTTACTAATATTAAATCGCTCACCATAATAACCCGATAATATATTCTAAACACATAAAATACAACTCTCTCTAAAGGCCCAACGTCGTTTTCCACGGCTTCCGAGCACAACCACAGAGATTGCAAAATTAGGTAATTAACATAAAATTGCATAAAAATATATATGATATATTAAATATATTTCTAAAATATGCATTTCATAATTATTAATTTAATTTCATTTAAAAACCTTAATTATTTAATAATTCAAAGCATTAAACATATGCGGTCTTTACAAAAATTATTCCCCCAGCATTACCAATAGTCAACACATGGATATGAAAGTAAAAATGGAGAGAATTAAGAGTACGTACCAGAGAAGTAGCTTCAACTTTGAGCTTGGTCAGAAAAATAAAGTCTGGAAAGCGCGATCGAATTAGGGACTTCAACTCGCATACTGTAGAGGTCTGCCCTAACCCTCTACAGTTCAACGCCATACCTCTCATGACTCCTGTAGAGGAGATATAACATTCTCCTCCACATGGGTATGAGATTGCGTTGAACCAAGAGAGTCTGTGTCATCAAACAGACAAGGCCCATCCACCGGTCGAGACAAGAGAGCCTCTTTCCATTGGAAATCCCCTCATTCGGATCATCAAAACAACTTATAGAGTTCAAGTTGTCATTTGAGGATTCTTCCACCACCACAATGGGAGCTTGAACATGAATGTTTGTATCCCAAGAAAAGTCACGAACTACATCGGGGTGTTGGCAAAGAAGCTTGGAAGGTCTAGAGAAAACTGAAGATGACATATCATTAAGCTTTCTTTTTTTTGAATGGAGTAGTTCTAGCATTGATTTCCGACGTAGGCTTGACCCTGATGTCACCTCCAATTTCACGAATCTCATATAAATCTAAACTCCTAAATTGTTTGAGCTCTTGCAACAAAGTATCTTGAGCTTGGAAAATATTAGAAAGGGCTTTTTCTTCATCATGTTGAAAATTGACCTCTTGCCCACAAACTGAACTACTCTTAGAATTAGTCACCATCAAAATTGTCATTTTTTCCAAGTTGTCTTGACCTAAAGAACCCCTCGGCCCACACCCTTTAGGGCCCTCACCATCAACATCATTAATTACTATAGGGCTCCTCACGTGGTCCTGGACACCAATCACTAAAGGCCCAACATCACATTGCAAATTAATGCTTGGCCCAATAGAAGACACAAGCGACCCATTAGCCAAATCAAAAGACAAAAATCCTTGGCCCACATTTTTCTTATTAAATATATTCAAATGCTTTTCCTTCTCAGTAATCAATACACGGTCAACTTTTAAATTATTATTCAAATCCAATATAGGCATATCGTCAGGCCCCTTTTGTTGGAATTTTATTTTACCAGGATCTTAGATCTACTCACAAGTATGTTGTTTAAACACCCTAAATATGAACTTTCTAAAACGATAAATTAAACACATATAAAGTTAAGAAAACCTTACATTGATGCAGCAGAATTAATGTCTCCTTCCGCTCAGATCTCTAACCCTTGTATCCTTTCTGTAGCAGAGTATAATCAAGATCTGAGCCCGAATGTCCTTCTTCTTCAAGTTTGATCCTTCACAGTCTTCCAATCTATGATTGAGTTACTGCTTGCTGTGTGTGGGCACTCACTCTTTCACTAGGGTCACGAAATTGATGAAGGGAAAAGAGAAGAGGGATTTCGGCCAGGTATAGAAAGTAGGGAAGGCTCAGTTTTTCTAAAGAGAGAAATTTCTGTCAGAAAACTAATGAAAAACATGTGATTTGACTGAGCCATCACTTTCTATTTATAGGCAACTACTAGGTTTAGGTTAGGAATTATTTGACATTAAAATAATGAAAATATTAATTTGAAACTCCACAAATTGTGGCCGGCCATGGTGTGTTAGTGGGTCCCACTTGATTTTGCAGTTTTAACAAATTTTATTTCTATTTTCTCAAAAACGCCAATTTTCCAATTCTAACCTTTTAAATGCCAAAACTAATTATTTAATAACTAAAATAGATTATTAAATAATATTGTCATTTAATTTAATTATTAACTAGACATATAAAGTCCATTAATAAATAAATAAACCTAGAATCTCTTTTCTTTACAATTTCACCCCTGCTTAGTGAAAATTCACAAATAAAACATAGTCTAACTTTAGAATTATAATTGATCAATCACGAATCAATTAATGAGTCTTACAAGCAGAATGTTCTCAACTAGAATGGGGACCATGGATCTATATGCTGAGCTTCCAATAAGTGAACCAAATTTACAAAGTAAATTCCTACTTATTAATTCTTCGTTGAATCCACTCTTAGAACTTAGAATTGCACTCTCAGACTTATATAGAGCATATTATATGTTCCACGATATCAATATGCTATCTCATTTAACCATTGTTATAATCTTATTGTGATTTAAAGATCCTCTATATAGATGATCTACATCGAGATGGGATTTCTTTACCGTACTCACCCCTCAATGTATTTTGCCCCTTAAAACACTTAGCTACCTGTAAATGGTGTTTAGTGATCTAGTAATTAGTCAGTTAAACAAGAGCTCATCCATTTACTTCTAATTGCTAAGCTCGAAGGGAATCATCACTTGACTTCTATACACCAGTAGAAGCTATAGATTCCATATTTATGTTTAGCACTCCCACTCAATCATACTATCATGTTCCCAAAATATACGTATCACCCTGACCCAAAAGTAGGCTTAACTAATAAATCAAAGAACATGAATAGTACTCCTGAGTTGAGTCTAAGCATATCAGGATTTAGATTCTTTTAATCTTAAGATCAACTACTGATATTGACTTGGAAAGATATATATAACGGTAAGTTTGTAATATCTTAACTTAGTTGCAATATTGGTCCAGTCCAATGTATACTCCATACATTCGAAACTACTATACTTTACTAATGTCCTGGAAAGAACATAACACTTACTCCAAGTGTAAGTACACATCATCGCTGATTATCACATTAGTGCAAATCCAATAACACTGATGAAACAGGGACTAATTCTTTTGATTCATATGATCACAATCACATTCCACTGTGTTGACGATACTGTAATTGTGAATAAACATATGATCTGGATTTAACTGATTCTGTGTGTAAATGTAATAAACATATTTAAACCATTAGCATATTAAATTCATGCAAACATCAATCACTTCAAATTTCTTATATTGATAACTAATCATATTGTAAAGAGTTTTATTTAGGGCATAAAACCCAACACCTTTCCCATACCATCACCTCCAACATCAACCTTATTACGAAAACCAGATAACGGTGGTACAACTTACGTAGACCTCGACTTGGGGATCCATTTTGCATGCTGAGAAAGTGAGAAGTACCAACGGGAAAAATTGCACGATTAGTCACCATCTTGCTCTGCCTCGAGAAACGGGAACCATTGGGAGCCATCCCCTTGAACCCACCATTGTCATCGTGAGAAGCCCCAGCGATCGCTAGAGGGAGACGGTGACAGGTGAATCCAGGCACCAATTTTTTCGACATTGTAAGATTCAGAGTGAAAGTATTGGCACCCAAAAACACATCCAAGTAAGTTGAGGAAGTAGACAACCATGACCCAAACAGGGGAAAGGAAACTCTATTGCTGTTAGCCACAGTAACTGGAGACGACAAAGAACAACCCCTCCGTTGATGGCCCAAGCAACCACAATTATAACGAAAAATACCAATATGCTCATACTTAAATTGGAGCCAACGTTTAACTCTTGAAACCAGATCAAAGAAACAGCCGGAGAGCAGAGGCATATTAATATCCATCTCCACTAAGATTTTTAGAAATGTGCTTCAAGTGGCTGGCTTATCTTCCCAAAGATCAACTTGAATAACTTTACCAGCCTGTCCACCAAATAGATAGCCATTAGCAATCAAGAAATATTCATGAGGAAGATTGTGGACTTGAACCCACAACCTCATACAGTCAAGTTTTGCCGGTCCGAGTCCAAGCTTGTAGAATGAAAGTGTAACCGCAAATGCACCATGGACCATTATCCAGGGCCCATTTTCTATCTTCAACAAGAGCATATCCAAACTCAAAACAGTTTTTGTTTTTAGAAACCTCAGACAAAGCCACAATGGAAACTGGAAATTTCCACGATTTGGCTGCAAAATTCCTAATAGTAGCTTTGTCCACTATCATAGGGGCCACCACTTTTCCAACCAAGCAAAAAGTAGAAAGAGCCTTAAGAGAAGTATCACATGGAACCAAAGAAACAGTAGCATCAATACAAGACAAGCATTTGCCTTTAAGGGGGGAGTTGGTAGAGCTAATTAACTCCATAAAGGCAGACAACAAAAGACAAACCCACCAACCAACAAATAAATGAAAATATCGAGGGAAGACCCACCCACACTCACACGACAAAAGCAACACAACAAAACACACCCAAAGAACCTCACGCACCAGACAAAGGAAAAGAAACCCTTAAGTCCAAGGGAAAGACAAAGCACGAATTTTAAAGAGAAATTAAAGAGAAAATAAAAAGAAGGCAGGGAAAGAAAGCAAACTAGAGCAATAAAAGGAAGTAGATAACACACAACACACAAACACAGAACAAAGGGAATAAACACACACTCTAACACACGGACAAAGAAGGAGGACAATCAGTACAAACCGGAGTTACAGGGAAGAGAAGTATAGTGGAAAACCATACTTCCTTGCATTATTTATTTATGACTCATAAAAATAAGGCTAATTAGGAATTTTTTCCCCCAAACTTTGACATGTACCAAATCATGTCCCCTAAACTTTTTTGGCCGTTAAAAATTTTCCCTGAACTATTGAGATTATTAGATTTAAGAACTTTTGTCTAATTTCATTCAATTTTACTGTTTCAGTGATTGTTTATGTACTAAACCATGCTCTCCAGGCTTTGATATCTACCAAATCATACTCCTCAAACTTTGATATGTACTAAATCATGCCCCCTAAACTTTCATCCATGTTAGAATTTTTTTTTACTAAAATTAGACAAAAGTCCTTAAATCTAACAATCTTAATAGTTCAAGGGTAATTTTTAACGGCCAAAAAAGTTCAGGGGGCATGATTTGGTACATGTCAAAATTCGAGGGAGAAAATTGCTAATTAGCCTAAAAATAAACTCTATTAATTTTTCTCATAATTATAAAAAACCTAAAAAAAACGTTTTGGGTGATTAATTCTACAATGCACACCCTTAAAATAGATGTATTGATGCACCCCACTTGTGTCGGCATCTAAAAAAATTTTTTAGTCTAATTTTTTTGTCATATTCATGTACGTTATAGCTATTTAAGATATCTTACAAAATTTTGAGAAATTCAGAATAATTTACAATATAGAAAACAATGTTCAAACAGTCTATTTTACACGCGTATAAAATAAAATAGTCACGTGTGCAACACACTGTTTGAACGCAATTTTCGACGTATTATACTTTTCCGAATTTCTTAAAATTTTGCAGGATGTCTTAAATAACTATAATTTACATGATCATGAGAAAAAAATTTGTCTAAAAAATTATTTCGGATACTAAAACAGAGAGAGATGTATCGGTGTATCCTTTTCAAGGGGGTGCATTATAGAATTTCTCAAAAGTTTTTATCGTGCCTGATTTCTTGAATTTGTTTTCATTTTTTCAATTAAAGAAATAAAAATTAGCTTTTTTTTTTGATAAATGGTTACAAAAGAACCAACAAACAAGCAACAAAGATGGCCAAAGGCTAAGACAAACCAGACGCCTTGCTACAGCCCGAAGCAGAAGCGGAAAACAGTCAAGAGAAATAGACAAAAATACACTAGCACTAGCACAACAACTAATAACACTAAAAGCTGCCAACACACTAAACAAACAAAACGAGGCAAACAAATTATATGGAACCATGACCATCTGCAGTAAACGACTGCAGGAAATCATCAAAATTGGCCAAATCAAGAACACCAAACTTGTTGTTTCGACTTGCCCATTGAGCCACCGAGTGGGCCACACCATTGCAAGTTCTTGGGATCCATTGGACTTCCCAAAGGTTGAAGTTTTCAACAAGAGATAGAAAGTGTTCCACCTTGTCCTGTATATTGAAGTGTAGCTTATGTATCTCTGCAGGATTGCTTCTCAATGCAGTAACCACATTCAAATAATCACATTGGAAAATAATGTTTCTGTATCCTAGCTTGACAGCAGCTACAGCACCTTCGCACAGGGCAGCAACCTCGCCAAGCAGAGGATCACAATGGTTCGTCCGTAAAGTGAGCAAGTTCAGAATCGTTCCAGAAGTATCTCGGAAAACAACAGCTCCTGCAGATTGGGAGTGTCCTATAGCAACATCAGAGTTACACGCCAACCAACCTTTAGGCAGAGGATTCCAAGCAGATTGCAATGCGTCGCAAGAATCACGGGTTGGAATTAACTCACAAAGCCTAAAGTTTATAAAGTTAATAGTGACTGCAATCGGAGTTGAATTCCCTTCATGGATGATTTTATTGCGCTCCTTCCATATGCTGTCAAAAACAATAGCAGCTCCTCTCAAGCATTGGTTGAAGTCAAGGTTGGCCAACCTATTGTCTGATTTCGAGAACCAATCTAGCCACTCCTCCCAGTTGGTAGCAGTAGTATCAGTCCTCATACTCCAGCTACATTCGAACCAAACTGCCCTTGCATAACTGCAATCCCAAAACAAATGCAAACTACTCTCAATTAAGGAGGAACAGAGGGGCATAGCATATCAGGTATGGGAATGGAGGATCCAATCCTTTCTCTTTGGTGGGAAGACAATTGAGAGTAGGAATGTACGAATGTACGAATGTACGATTGTGGTTGTGTTGACAACTTGACGTCGTCGTTTGTTCTAGAAATTGCATTTCTTGTTGTCGTTGTCGTTGTCGTTGTTTAACAATATTGTCGTTTTGCAAATTATATTGCCTTTTTTTTTTTTTTTTTTTTTTTTTTTTTTTCCGAATCAGTTTTCTTCTTCCTGTTCCTCGTTAAACCCTAAACCCCACCTCTTCTTCTTCTTCCTCGCACAGTGTCTGAACTGAATTTAACTGAAACCAAAGATTTCTTTTCCTTTCACCATTAACCATGTTTTTTTCCATCCTTCTAGAACGTCCTAAAACAATTTCCAAGCTTCTCTCAAACCTGATCCTTACCCGACCTATGGGTGGTGGCCCTCGAACCTTTCCTGGCGGCTTAAACAAGTGGCAATGGAAGCGTATGCACGAGAAGCGAGCCAAAGAGAAAGAAAAATCTCTTCTTGAACAAGAGAAAGAGCTTTACCACGCCCGAATCCGCTCCCAAATTCGGGCCAAGGTTACCGGAAAACCAGACCCATTTAGAAAACCTCTTGCAGAGTCCGGACACGGGCCTATGAGCCCTAACGATCACGTAAAAGCACTAGCTGATCGGTTCATGAAAGAAGGAGCCGAGGACTTGTGGAATGAGCGCGACGGTCCCGTCAAACCTACGCCGTCCACGCCGGCATCAAAGGTACGGGAGCATTACATAGAATCGACAGAAGCGACAAGACCCATTACTGGGTCTCCGATAGATTTGAGGAAGATGGTATCAGAGCGGCGTAATATAGCCGGAGACCGCGAAAATTTGCATTTCAGCAATACGAATGACAATAACGTTAGGGTCAGAAATTATTCAGTGCAGCGGGGTCGATGGAACGAGGGCTCTTCGACTGGAAGTAACTCTTGTTTAGATTCGAAGGGTGATTCTTTGAAACCTTTCGTTAGAAGTTTGGTGGGTAACCGCGATGACTCTAAAGTTGAGAGAAGTGCCAATGAGCTTTCTGCAAATAAGAAAGTTTCCGTGAAGAAGAAAAGGAGAAGTGGTGGTTCTTCGAGCGACGATGAGTCAGAATTTGATTCAGAAGATGACACAGCAAGGTCTTCTGGGACTGGAAGGAATATGAGGACAATGGGGAGTAGTGCTTCTTTAGGGAAATATGATGTGAAAATTACAAAACGAAGAGTACCATTGAATACATGCGAAGGGGCTGTCGATTTTTCACAGCAGGTTGAGCTAATTAGGCATGAAATCAGTCAAAGAAAATTGGCTGAGGAAGAGGGTAAGCTTGAGGAAGAGTCGATTCTTAGTCAGAAAAGGCAAGTGGTGTTTTTTATTCTTTCTTTGATTGAGAGAAGTGATTACTAGAGTTGTTCTGTTGTTGGGATGTGCTTATATTAATAATATTTAGTGAGTGTTTGTTTTTGTTTTACCAGGTTTGATGAGTTTGATATATCCCCATTGACTGTCAAGGCGCTATCTTCTTCTGGTTATGTTCAAATGACTAGAGTGCAGGAGGCTACCCTTTCTTTTGTTCTAGAGGGTAAGACTTTATTTGGGTCACATGTTTATGCTAATTCAAGACTAAACATAGGCTAGCAGAGGTTCTGATTATGATTTTGCCATGTTATAATTGGTGTAATTTATGGAAATGTTTCTTTTTCTCTTGTTCTCAAACAACGTAACCACGGTTTTCCTTCTCCACAAGTGAGGTTTATTTATCTATATATATATAGGGTAACAAGTTGCCTCTTTTCCTTTTTCTCTCTTGTTGTCAAAGAACAATAAGCTGTTTTCTTTATGATTTTCTTTCTGAATGGAACAGGGAAAGATGCTTTGGTCAAGGCTAAAACCGGTACTGGGAAAACGGCAGCCTTTTTGGTACTTGTCATTTCCTTTTTTCTTCTTTTCACAGTGTTTATTTTTTCTTTGTACAAATTTGCTTTATCTTTAGTAGCTTTGCTAAACACGAACAGATTCCTGCTATTGAAACAGTTCTGAAGGCTTTGGGTAGTAATTCTATTCAACGGGTGCCTCCAATTTTAGCTCTGATTCTTTGCCCCACAAGAGAACTTGCAAGTCAGATAGCTGCAGAAGCCAATGTCTTGCTGAGGTACCATAGCGGCATAGGTGTCCAAACATTAGTAGGAGGTACACGATTTAAAGATGACCAGAAACGCCTTGAATCTAGTCCAAGCCAGGTTAGCCCTTACTTTTGCAGTTGAAACTATGGTCTAAGTGTTGCAGACGATGTTATGAGAATGAACGTTTATTGTATGAGTTTTTTTCCAGATAGTAGTTGCAACTCCTGGCCGGTTGCTGGATCACGTTGAGAGCAAATCTGGGTTGTCTGTGCGATTGATGGGATTAAAGATGCTAATACTTGATGAAGCTGGTCATTTATTAGATCTGGGATTTCGGAAGGACATAGAGAAAATTGTTGATTGTTTGCCACGTCGGAGGCAGTCCTTGCTATTTACTGCAACAATACCTAAAGAGGTTTGATCCTTAGTCGACTCATTTTAAAACCAAATTTAAAATGAGATGTTATATATCATAATATCCTCTAAAAATGTCAGATACAATTATGAATATGCAGGTTCGCCGAATATCACAGCTTGTTTTGAATCGGGAACATTCTTTTATTGATACTGTTGGTCTAGGTTGTGTTGAAACTCTTTCTCAGGTAAGAACAGTGACCATTATTTAGCCAGTCATGATTGATTAATAAAATGAAATACATGTCTGCTATATTCCATAAGTGATTACAACAGTTGTTGGTTGTATCTGAACCTTATAAAAGGTGTGATAATCCCATCTTATTTCACTAAATGCAGGTCAAACAATGCTATCTTGTTTCACCACTTGAATTGCATTTTCATATAGTGCATCATCTTTTGAAGGAGCATATTTCAAAATCACCTGATTATAAGGTTTGTATTGTGACTTCTCAATTTTCTCTTCAGTTGCAGTGTTGCATGTGCCTTGTGGCCTAACGTTTTACCCTACAGGTCCTTGTTTTCTGTACGACTTCAATGGTAACGTCACTAGTGTATCTTCTTCTCCGTGAAATGAAATTGAATGTGAGGGAGATGCACACCAGAAAGCCTCAACTTGCTCGAACTCGTGTTTCTGAGGAGTTCAGGGAATCAAAAAGACTGATTCTTGTTACATCTGATGTTTCAGCTCGTGGGATGAACTATCCTGATGTTACACTGGTCATTCAGGTATTTGAAAAATGTTTTTTTTTCTTTCTTTTCTCCCTTGGCAATTTATGGTTGCACAATAATTTCTACTTCTGTGATTTCCATTGAATTGATAATGGCGTGATTTGTGCACGCTTTTATAATTTTCAATTAATTTAGTCAGTATTGATCTTACCAGGTGGGTCTACCAATGTCTCGGGACCAATATATTCATCGTCTTGGAAGAACAGGAAGGGAAGGGAAAGAGGGAGAAGGCATCTTGTTGCTTGCACCATGGGAGGAGTATTTTCTTGATGAAATAAAAGATCTACCTCTGGAAAAATTTACATTATCACGATTGGACCCAAATGCAAAACTTAAGGTCATTAATTCTCCCTCTTATTGTCTAATTACATTGTTTTACTTTCATTCTTTATGCTTGTAAATATTTGTTGGATTAGTTAGTAGTTTATAGTTGAGACATAATTAATGTCTGTACCTAGATTTTTTTTTTGACTTATCCTATTTAAAAGTTTTTCCAATAATGATGATAATAACATTCAAGAAGAGTATATTTTTCTACATGGTAAACTGAAAGATTGGAAAAAAAAAATCTCAATTTTTATAGCTTTTTTTTTTTTTTTGTAAATTAGGATTTGGTACTGAGGTTCAATCTTAGAAAACCATATTGGAGTGGTCTTCTATTCTCATCTCTGGCACAAGGAGTAGGGGCGGAGGTAGAAGGTATCATGAAGGGGGCCAAAAGATAAAAAAAAAATAAAAATAAAGGGGGGACCAAATACATAATTATTTGGAAAAATAACAATTTAATATAAAATTACAATACAATTTTTTCCCCAAAATTTTGGGAGGGGCCATGGCTTGCTTTGGAGCCTATGTAGCTTCGTCCTTGACACAGAGATAGCTCAATCTCTGATCAACAAAACCCCAATGTCTGACCTCCATATCATGGGCGATTACTGTTCACACAGACACTGCTGACGTGCAGCTACTATTCACATTTTTTTCCGTCAGCAACTGTCTTTTTTGAGTTTTGTAGATCTGGGCTTGTGTTTAACAAGTCCAATGAGCCCTCAATCCCTTGTTTTTCCATTTTGACCATTGAAAATCTACCATGGTTACTTCTCCAAGATGTTTTTATCAAAGAGGCGTGAATCCATTGATATTGATCAACTTGATCGGTCCACCCTTTTGTAGAACCTTGTCAATGATTGAACTTAAAGATATAAACTGTGCCAGCCAAGCCTTTTTTTTTTGAGTCAAGTAGACTACCTTTTCTCTTAGGAGCTAGAAGCTTAGAAGAAAAACGGTAGGCTTTCCATTTATTTGTTTATGCCCTTCGATTGAGTCCTTTTAAAAGACGTAACGGATCCCCCAAGGGGCGCTGCCGATCTTGAGCGAACCGATGCTCCAAGACCAAGAGGTTTCATAGCTAGGGTCCCTTTTGTTACCCACCTTAGTTCCAATGGTTACTTGGAACTCCTTTTTTCCGGGGGTGTATAGCTCATTTGGTAGAGCATTGGGCTTTTAACCCATTTTTGGATCACTTTTTTTGGGGTTAATCTAACCTTCTTTCCCATGTATTTTGCCTTATAACCAGCTTTCCTAGATAGTTTTTTAGAGCAATATTATTCGAAGGCCCCACTTCTCTTCCCAAGCTCATGGACTCTGTTCATGGAGGTCAATCACATCGTACTTCGGGGGAGGAAAGGAGTTGTGCTTTCAGTGCTCTGAAATTTCAAAAGCCTCTACTAAGGTTGTTTTCTTTCACTTTAAACAACCTAATATTCACCATCCAGCTGCTGAAAACAATTTTAAAGGGCATGCTATGATTGCTACCCAACTTGAGGCATTCCCTTTCACTAGTCCTTGTCCAGGTACTAGTTTATATCTGATAATGGTATGGTACGAAGTATTTTAATTCAATCTTAAGTGATTATCTTATCTCTAATGGCATTGTCCATCAGAGTTCCTGTATTTGTACTCCCTATCAAAATGGGATTGTTGAAAGAAAAAAACATTTGTTAGAAGTTGCTGTGGCTCTCATGTTTGATACTTCTGTTAAAGTTTTTTAGGGAAAAGTTGTTTTGACAACTTTTTTAATCAATAGAATGCCTCCTCGTGTCTTACAATATCAAACTCCACTTTGTTCTCTTAAGATTTATTCCTGTATTCACATACTCTCCAATATTCCATTAAAAACGTTTGGTTGCATAGCCTGTAATATGTTTTAGAAAAGGAGAAACCTGTAGACAAAAAGAAGTGTCAACGACTAGTTGGGAAATTGATCTATTTATCAGTTAGCTTGTTTAGTCAGTATATGCACAACCCTTTAGAAGAACACTTGGAGGCAGTTTACAGGATATTACTGAATCTAATGAAGACAGTAGGAAAAGGTTGTTGTTCAGGAAAAAAATGAAGAAAGAAGGATAGAAGCTTTTACGATGCAGATTGGACAGTTCAATTTAGGACAGAAGATCAACATCTGGATATTGTACCAAAGTATGAGGAAACCTTGTTAGTTGGAGAAGCAAGAAGCAACCTGTTTTTGCAAAGCAGTCCTGAAGCTGAGCTCAGAGCTCTTGCTCAAGGAGTATGTGAATTGATCGAGATCAAACGAGTTCTTGAAGAACTACAACTTCAAAGGACAAGTCCTTTGAAGCTATACAGCGACAATAAATTAGCTATTAATATAGCACATAATCCAGATTATCATGATAGAACCAAACATGTGGAGGTGGACTGTCATTTCACAAAACAAAAAATTAAGAAAAAGAACTATGTGTAGTTTGTGTGCCAAGCAAGCAACAAGCTGCTGATTTGCTGACAAAAGGATTATCAAAAGAAAGCTTTGATGAACAAGTATGCAAGCTGGGTATGTGGGACTTGTATGCATCTCCTTGAGGGAGGGAATAGAAGTAATTCGTATTTATTGGATTATTTAGTGGTTTATAGTTGAGATGTAATTAATATCTAGATTATTTTTTTTATACTTAGCCTATTTAAGGGCTTTTCCAATAGTGAAAATAATATCATTCAAGAGTGTATTTTTCTACACTTAATTCTAAACTCCCATTTTCTTGTTGGGGTTCTTCGGAGCCATATGATGACTAACCAAACAGTGTTCAAAATTTGAAATCTTGTGAAACCACAGTAATATCTAACAACCATATGATAAGTAACCTTGTTTTGCAGTTAAAATATCTATCAGATGGAATTTTCCTATAGAACACTTCCATTTCTTCTTTGCTTTCTGGATTTTTTCCCACAATTTCAATATTTTATGCTGGATTCTGTTGTCAACTTACAGATGGAAGATTCTATGGCCAAGATCGATGGTAGCGTCAAAGAAGCAGCATATCATGCTTGGCTTGGCTACTATAACTCGATCAAGGAAGTCGGTAGGGATAAAACCACACTTGTTGAGGTTGCTAAAAGATTTTCTGAATCAATTGGTCTGGAAAAACCACCTGCTCTATTTAGAAAGACAGCAGTGAAGATGGGGTTGAGAGATATACAGGGCATAAGAATACACAAGTAACTTTGATTGGAATGTTGGTATGCAACCAGTTGAGATAAGCAGAAAGTAAAGAGGCAAGAATCTTTTAGCTCGTCGAGTATGATTTTATCTTTGCAGAAAATTCTCCTTTCTGTGCTTCTATTCTTGCTTGAATCCTCAAATTATAGGCTGCAGATTAAGGATTGCTGATTGTCTTTTTGGTTATCACATTCTTTTAAGTAATACATTATAGTAAAATGTATCTCAAAAAAAAAAAAGTAATACATTGTAGTAAAATGTCTCGTGGATGATTACCATGATAATTTTATAATAGGTGCTGTAGTACAAAGTAAATGATTTTGAGGTCATTTACTTATCAAGTATACCAGTATTGTACATTCAATCTTCATTATAATATGTAATAATCATTCATTTTGATGGATTACTTGTATTTTCTCAAATTTGAAACTTATATAAACATCATATTGCAATCACAGGCCACCATTTCATTGGATAGATACTTTAGCAAAATTGGTGTATTGATGTTACATGTTCTTCGATTGGATTCTCAAATATGGTACTTTTTTTTTTCTGTTCATCAATTTGAATCGGATTTGGTTCACCATTATGTTGGATCTCTTGTTGAGTTCTTATTCCACACAATGAATATTTTTAATAGTATCTTAATTTATTGAGTTCTGATTAGTGATGTATAGGGACGGGCAACTGATATTTGTCCTATTGAATTTTCTTACCTATACTTAGTAATGAGTATTAGTAACTTCCTTTCTTTTCCCTCTTCTCTTGTTTATTGGCATATTGAGACCAAACCAAGAGCAATTCAAACTAGAGGGTTAAAATGTCATTTATCCCAAAACCAATAATTTTAGGAGAATTTTATTTGCACTCCATCAAGTTATGAATACATCACATTTAAATATATATAATTTTTTTTTTTTCTCAACAAAAGTAGAAGATTTTATTCAAACAACCATAAAGCAAATTACAAAAATCGAGAAAATCCCACACACAACTCAAAAGTTGTTAACCGTAAAAATTAAGTCTTTCTCTCTAGCCTTATACTTAGAAAGATTATAAAAGGCAACTCTAGCTTTTAATCTAAGGCAACATGCTAATAGCTTTTATCGAGTTACAAATTCCTTCAAAAACACATTTGTTCCTATTACAAATGTGATACACAACAATCACCACTATTACCGAAGTAACATCACCAAGCAAACAATTTTGAGTTCCTCCCAACCTGTTAAGCCAATTAACAAGATTCAAGTGCCAATTAAATTGCCCTATTCAAACAGTGACTTATAGAATCACTTTCTTAGAGACAATACAGTCAAAGAATAGATGAGAGTGAGACTCTATTTCCTTAACACAAACCGGGCAAAAAATAGACTCAACTGGGAAAATCTTAGCAAGCAAACTCCTGATCAAGAGGTTTTCATTAATAGCTTACCACATTATGAAATGATGCTTTGACACTTTGAATTTATGCCAAATATCCCTATGATAATTAACTTTTGGGGCCGAAAGGAATGAGAGCTAGCATTTCTTAACTTTGAACACTCCAGAGGCTCCGGCCTCAATCAAAACCTGCTTGCAAATTTTGTCTCGAAGATTAACTATTTTTTGGAAATACCAGCTAATATCTAGGTTTGGATGAAAGGTCCGAAAATTCTCATCTTTCGTATAGACCGCATTAACCCATCGAATCCAAAGACTATCTTGTTTAGTAGATAAAACCCAATATACTTGGCCATTAAGGCCACATTCCACTTCTTCCCTTCTCTAAAGCCAATTCCCTCATAAGCTTTTGGTAAGCACATCTTATCCCCAGAGACAAGATGAAGCTTGCTACGGTTGCCAGAATTTCCCCATTTCCTTCGTAACTTTTTGAGGCAGAATAAAAATGCCCATCCAATTATTCAGAATCTCCAATAAAATAGAGTGAATAAGTTGGTTTCTGCCAGTAAAGAAAGGTGTCTACTACTCCAACCATGAAGGTTCTTATGAATCTTGTCTATAATATCCCCACAATTTGAGGTTTTCCATATAACGGCCGCAAGTTGACCCCTAATACTTCGAAGGAAAGGATCCCTCTTCCATGTTCACTATGTTCAACAACTACATTTTAATATCAATAGAAATGTCACCAAAGTAGATGGAGGATTCATATTTGTTAGTTGAAAGACTCGTGGCTTCATAGAAGTCATTGAAGGCATTATGAATAATGATTAAGGAAGAGCTATTACCTTTGCAAAAGATAACCAAGTCATTGGCAAAGCACAAGTTGATAAGCTTGAAGGGCTTACACATTGGGTGGAATCCAAAATCTTTAGAATTCGAAGCATGTAATAGAAGTCGGGTGAGGTATTCCATCACAAAGAGTAGGGGGAGATGGGGTCCTTGTTGGGTTTTGTGCCCTAACCAAAAATCTATTTCAATGTAATCTTGAATATTCATTTATTAATAAAGAAACAAATTTATTTCATTACTTGTTTAATGTATTATTTGGTTCACATGTTTACTTCATGATCATTTGTTTGATTTATAAATTCATCTACATCATTATCACATTGATAATCTTGATTACTGTGTTGTCAACACAGAGGAAAGTAATTAAGATTATGTGATTAAATAACTTCCTACGATTTATCAGTATACAAAATTTCACTGATATGATAATCAATAATGTAGTTTACTTACACCTTGGATAAGTGCTATGTCATTTCCAGGGTATTGGTAAAGTAAGCTTGGATTGGATGTATGGAGTATACATCAGATGTGATCGATATTGAACATGGATAAGATATCATAAATTTATCGTAATATCTAACTAGGTCAATATCACACAGTTGATCTTAGATCACTGATCTCAATCCTGAGATGGTTAGGTTCTAGTTCAATTGTATTATTTATGTTCTTCAATTTGTTTGTTAAGTTGACCAATTATATTTTCCCGTGACATACAGATTAAGAACATGGTAGTTCAATTGAGTGGGAGTGCTAATCATAGATACGGAATCTATAGCTTATATAAATGCATAAAAGTGAAATGATAATTTCTTTCGAGCTTGGCTTAATAGAGATAAATGGTAGAGTACTCATTTCAGTAATTATATTAGTTTACTAAAATATCATTTATAGGTAGCTAAGTGTTTTAAAGATAAAAAACATTGAAGGGTAGAACCGTAAATTCGTCCCTACTCGATATAGATCATCTATAGAGGATCATTGATTATTTAAATTATTACAATAGATAAATAATAGTGTATTTATATAGTGGAACATATAGAGTGTTCTATGTAATTAAGAGTGAAATTCTAAATCTATAGTGGCGTAAGAAAAAATTAATAAGTTAGAGAATTTACTTAAAAAGGCTCTCCCCAAATCTTTTTCATTAATTTTCTATTAATTTTACAGTCCTTTACATAATTTCAACCTCAACTTTTACTAACCCCACCACACAAATATGTTTTAGTTTTAATATATCTCATTTTAGTGGATGATAAGAAAAAAAATATATAGTTGGACTCTTATTTAAAAAAATAAATATATATATATAATATTTTTAAAAATTAGTAAAAAAATATATAATTTAAATTGATAAATTTTGTTAGGCCTTGAGTTAGGTGGACTTTAAGCACAAAGTTAGTGTACTTTTGTCCAAATCTAGGCCTGCCTTTCACTTGAACTATATCTTTTAGTTTAGTTTCTTTAATATCATTTCACACACTTTTGCGTACTAAGTAAATGATCTCTTATTAGTGTGCCTTGTTTTGCCCTTTTTGGTGAAAATCTATAAAACTCCATATGATTTCTTTTCCATTTTAAATTGTATTTTTTTCTAGTAACAACTCTTCAACGGTTCTAATAACCCAAGTATATTTTCCACGAAATGAATAGGAATATCAAGCAATAATTACAATTTTTTCCCCAACAATTAATTAATTCAATTCAACTTACGATAATAACATGGATATTGACATTTTGATATATATCTTTCGTATAAGATCTAAATATTGACCCATATAATAAACCCTCTTAATTATCTCTTAAAACTACATTTTATTAGGTATATAACAATACTATTAAGCAAGAAAAAAAAAAGTGTGCCTACACAGCTTTCTTGTAGTACAATCAAACTTCAGCAGACAGATGATGACAAGTGGGGATTTTGGTTTGTATATACATCAATGAGTTTTTGTATAAGAGATTTGTATTTGGACTCTAACCAAGTTGTCAAATAATATCAGTGTCAAGATGAATTGGGTCGTCCATTTGTTTAGCATTATATTATTATATTATTATATTATATATAGAAAAAAAAAAGCTAAAATTGATAACACATTATATTATTATATATCTATATTTTTTTTAAAGGTAGAATTTTATGATATTATATATAAGAATAATATTCCAACTACCCCTTCAATTAGCTAATCTAGAAAGCTAGGAGCTACTCTAAGGAATTATATGTGGTGATATATTAAGAATGATTAATGAGAATTATTTATTAAAGTTTTCATTTTATATTGAGTGCGTTTTGTAATATTTTTTTAATTAGAAAAGTAAAAATATTTTTTTAAAAAAAAACCTGTTTTTCTTTCAATTATTTAATTAAGGATCAAAATTTTAAAAATTTTGAAAAAAATCACTTTAATTTTTTTAAAAATAGTTTTTATTTCTTAATCAGTATTTTGGACTCTGACTCCAACTTGGACCTTAGGACTCGAACTCCGGCCTCGGCCCTAGTCCCGAACTCGGACCACAACCCCAGCCTCAGTACGTCGACCCGACTTAAATAAAATCAAAAAATAAAAATAAAAAATAAGTTATATAACACACTTTTATTTTCTGTTTATAAAATTAAGAAACAAAAGTGGTTATAGAACGTACATTTTTTTTAAAAAAATAAAATTTTTATTTTCATTTTAGTGATTAAAAAATTCAAAAATAAAAGTGTTATGAAACGTTACCATTGATTATCTTCAAGACCAATAATTCAACATATAACCATTTCCAATGGAGTAATTTTCGGCAAAACCCCCCCCAACTATCAATTTACTTGCAAAAAACCATATAACCTCATATTTTGGTGGGAAAACCCTCCAAAGTACTGTTCCGTTTGCATTTTTAAGGTATCGTCTGTCTAGCCTCGTTAAGTCCTAATTTTGCTGTCGTGGCAATGACAGGTCACTAAAAAATTATCCTATGTGGCCATATTTTATAGAATAAAAATAAAAACTTTAAGAGTAATTTGTGGCGAAAATCCCCCAACTATCAATTTACTTGCAAAAAACCATCCAAAATTTTTTAAGGTTGGATGGTTTTTTGCAAGTAAATTGATAGTTTGGGGAGTTGCTGCAAATTACTCTTAAATTTTTTATTTTTATTTTGATTTTTATTTTGTAAAATATGGTCACGTAGGATAATTTTTTAGTGACCTGTCATTGCCACGTGGGCAAAATTAGGACTTAACGAGGTTGGACAGACGACACCTTAAAAATATAAACAAACAGTACTTTGGAGGGTTTTCTCACCAAAATATGAGGTTGGATGGTTTTTTGCAAGTAAATTAATAGTTAAGGGGGTTTTGCCGCAAATTACTCTTTCCAATGCATGGCGCAAATTTTATAGTAAATTTAGCTCAAAAATAACTGAATATTATATTTGGTCTAAATTTTGTAATTATGCTCCAATTCACAAGTTGTATATTAACTCCAAAAATCAACATATTTATTAATTTTTGAGAAGTTTACAATAATATATACTTTTTACATTTATTTTTTAATAATAATGTTACTACTATAACTGATGTGCCACGTCAGCCACATATGATGTTTTCCAACATTTTCTAGTTTTTTTTTTCACACGTTGTTAAAAGTAATTTTTTGGTTACTAATTGTTATCCTAATTTTTGCCAACATGACGTGACATGTCTACATAGGCAAGATTAATGCCACATGTAGTACAGCTTGTCAGCAAGAAGGCCAAGTCACCATGCACGACGTACCGCTTGACGAGGAGTCCAAATTCTTAAGCATGACAAAAGAATAGCAAACTGGCAAACCAAGGGGGTCTAGCCGGACCACCCCTGGTAGATCCTATTGCCAACATAGGTCGGCCAACCTCTCTTCTGGCAAGCACTTTTTGTGCCTCTACAGCTTTCAGCTTGGACAACACTTCTAGTTACGAATTGAGCTTCAGCGACCCACGAAAATAGGAGATTAATTTCAGTTATTTACCTATTCTTGGGGACTAATTAACATGTTATTTATTTATTTTTTTATTATGTAAAAAATAAGTGATATCTCCTCATTTAAAGAGATATCAATCTACTATCTTTTATAAGCTCTCATATATAAAGAGCACTAAACTAAACCTAAACTCTCTATGTTCTAAGTCTGAGTTCTAAATGCTAAGTGCTATATGCTAAGTTCTATGCTGTAAAGATTGCATGCTAGAGTATGGATTAGTAAATGCAATTAACATTAATTATTGATATTTTTATAATCATTTATGATTTATATTGTGGTGGGTTCCATTTTTAAAAATAGGCATTAGAGTTATAATTTCTCAATTCTGGAGATTTTATTAAACTCTAAAAGTATTATTTATGCTAAATATGAATTATGCAATTTTTTATAATTTTTGCTCGGCGAGAATGGAGTATGCGATGGATGGCCGTTAGAATCACATGAGTAAGTCTAGAACCCATTTCTTAGTGGGACGAATATTAGAAATATTTAAAATGTCGAATTTCGATGGGGTTATGGTTTAGACCATTTTACCCCTAAGCTTATAAGTTGCTTAAATGAGATGTAAGGGCATTTTGGGTATTATGTTTTTAGGGTTGAGGTGGTTGGATTGCAGCTTCGCAGCTGGCACTTAGGTGTTATTTTAGCCCTGTCCCTTTGATTAATTAGTGAGAGTATTTAAATTCAAAAAAAAAAAAGAAAAAAAAGAAGAAAAGAAGAAGAACAAACCCAACTATATGCTTATTTTCTCTTAACCCTTCAAACCCAGCATAATTCAGCAACAACCAGTGAACTTTAAGGAAATTTGAGGAGTATTATCTGGATTTAGACAGAGAAATTAAAGGTATGAACCCTAAAGCTCACCTTTTTAAGTGTTTTTAGTTTTCTTTAGTTTTGAGCATAAATTATAGAATTTTGGTGTTGTTCGAGTTAAGGTTAGTAACTGATTATTTCCACCTATTTTGTAAAGTTATTTTAGGATTGAATCTTGTGGTTTTGATGCTTGATTCTCGAGTTGAGCAAGTTTGAGTTCTAAGAACTCTAACTTGGCTCAACAATGGTATTTTAAAATTTTGTGAAAAATTATTGCTGTTTTTGGTTGCAAACTACCCTTTGATGTTGTTATAGGTGTTGTAATTTATTTTACCAGGATCTTAGATCTACTCACAAGTATGTTATTTTAACATCCTAAACATGAACTTCTAAAACGATATGAAATAAACACATATAAAGTATAAAAAACCTTACAGTGGTTGCAGCGAAATATAATGTCTCATTCCACTGAGATCTCTAACCCTTGTATCCTTTCTGTCGCGGAGTATCACCAAGATCTGAGCATGAATGTCCTTCTCTTCAGTTTGGATTCTTCACAATATTCCAGACTATGATGAGATACCACTTGATGTGTGTGAGCACTATTGTATCACTAAGGGTTTTGAAAACTTGAAGAAGGAGAGAGAGAGAGAGAGAGAGAGAGAGAGAGAGAGAGAGAGAGAGAGAGAGAGAGAGAGAGAGAGAGAGAGAGAGAGAGGTCGGCTATAGAAGAGGAAGTGAAGGCTCAAATTTTTCTGAAAGCAAGATTTCTGATTTTCAATCACTTAACAAGTGTGAGCCATCACTATCTATTTATAGGTAACCACTAGGTTTAGGTTAGGAATTATTGGGCATTAAAATAATGAAAATATTAATTGGAAAAACCTAATTAAGTGGCCGGCCATGATGTAGTGGGCCCAACTTTGGTATTTTGTAATTTTACCAATTTTCATTCTTATTTTCTCAAAAACGCTAATTTTTCAATTCTAACCATTTAAATGCCAAAACTAATTATTTAATAACTAAAATTAATTATTAAATAATATTGTCATTTATTATATTTATTAATTAGACTTAATAAAGTTTTCCAATTAATAAACAAAACCTAGAATCTCTTTTCTTCACAAGTTTGCCCTTGCTTAGTGAAAATTCATAAACTAGACATAGTCTAATTTTAGAATTATAATTGATTAATTAAAATCAATTAACTGAGTCTTACAAGCAGTATGGTCTCAACTAGAATGGGGACTATGGGCCTATATTTCTGAGCTTCCAATAAGCTGATCAAGAATTTACCAAGTAAATTCACTAGCTTATTAATTCCTTGTTGCATCCACTCTTGGAACTTAGAATTGCACTCTCAGTCATATAGAACGCTCTATATGTTCCACCATATAGATACACTATCACATTTAACCATTGTTATAATCTAAATAATCAAAGATCCTCTATATAGATGATTTACACCGAGTAGGGACTAATTTACCGTTTCACCCCTCAATGTATTTTGATCCTTAAAACACTTGGCTACCTGTAAATGATATTTAAGTGAACTAAAATATAATCACAGAAATAAGAGCTCTTTCATTTACATCTATTTAGTTAAGCTCGAAGGAAATCATCACTTTACTTCTAAATACCTGTAGAAGCTATAGATTTCATATTTATGTTTAGCGCTCCCACTCAATCATACTATCATGTTCCTAATATGTACGTATTACCCTGACTCGAAAGTAGGTTTAACTAACAAATCAAAGAACATGAATAGTACTCCTGAGATTGAACCTAAACATATCAGGATTAAGATCTTTTGATCTAAGATCAACTAGTGGTATTGACTTGGAAAGATATAACAGTAAGTATTATAATATCTTTATTAAGATCAATATCGGTCCAGTCCAATGTATACTCCATACATTCGAGACCAGTATACTATGCCAATGTTCTGGAAAGAACATAACACTTATACAAAGTGTAATTACACTTCATCGCTGATTATCACATCAGTGTAAATCCAATGCACTGATGAAACAGGGACTTTGTCTTTCGAAGCATATAATCACAATCGCATTCCATTATGTTGACATCACTGTAATTGTGTATGTCTATATGTTTTGGACTTAACAGATTTTGTGTATATATATATACAAATTAAACCATAAACATGAATAAAACATGTAAGCATAAATGATTTCAAATCCTTTTATTGTTGACAAATCAGATTAGATTGTAATGGGTTTTATTTAGGGCATAAAATCCCAACAATAGGTGATCTGAAAGGTTTGGGAAAGATTGGACACAATTTGGACAAGTTTTGGAATTTCGGGGGTTTCCTAGTACCAACCAGTCGACTGGTTCTACAAGATCTGTAGAACCGGTACACTGGTTCACAGGCAGGACTCCTAGAAAACCCAATTTTTCCAATTTGAGTTATTTTTAGAGCCTTAGTTTGTTGTTTCCTTGATAACTATAGGTTATAGTCAGGTTAGTTATCGATAGTGAAACCTATAGTTCTGTAAAAATAATAAAGTGTCACACCACACCAATCAGTCTGAATCAAACAACGCGCGCTCATGTGTGGTGGGTCAAGTGTGTGAGTCTTCACTCATTCGCAGATGGATTTTTGTAGTGAAAACTATGTTTATTTTTCGATATGGAAAAGATGTATTCTTCCCATCAGTTCAATCGCATTCCTCACATATCTCCTTGGCAGATTTGTCAAAATTGTAATAATCATAAAAATCAGCGGACAAACCATTCAAAATCAAATTCTTACACAGATAATCATTCTCTACCCAGGAGTCTCTTTCCTTAACCTGCCATTCGTACTTCTCAACTTCATCCTTCTTCTCGATAGGAGATGGAGTCTCAAACACAACTGGTTTCAAAACAGTCAGCACAAATCTCCAAAACATGAGAAATTTTCAAGTAGCTTCAATGACATGATTAGAGAAGCTTATGGTATAGTAAAGCCTAAATGACCATTTCATTTACCTTTACCCTAAGCCTAACATTACAAGTCTAGAAAGACCTTATGATTCTTAGTTGTGTATTAATCTATATTAGTGGAGAATAGTAAGTATTGCAAGCATATGGAATTTTGGGTTAGTGGATTGATGATTGTAATTGGCATGCATAAAGTGGTTTAATTGTTAATTAATTGCATTCTATGATTTCATAAGCTAAATGAAAATAAATTGAAATTTGTCAAGGGTGTAATTGAAATGAAATTCTAGATTATATGCATAAGTGAATTTTTTTTCATAATCATGTTATTGAAGCTACTTGAAAATTTCTCATGTTTTGGAGATTGACTTGTTTAATGTTTATTTAGTGTTTTACTCGAGGACGAGTAAAAGCTTAGTTTGGGAAAAAACTTGTTGCGATATTTTGCACACACAAGTGTACCTACCGTTTCAAGTAGTAGACTCACCAGGAATGAGGTCGATCCCACAAGGAGTGTAGTTAAGTACGTTAAAATTAAACTTTTACTTCTATTTGGTTAAATAAAAATAAAGAAAGAATTAAGAATAAGAAACTAGTAAGAAGCAATTATTAAAAAAAATTGATAGTTAATAAAAACTAGGGCTTTGATTTCAATTGTTTCTATTGATTATGGCCTAATATGATTATATTCCTAATATTAATTTCTATGCAATAGCAAGTTTACTAAGATAATTTATAGTCTTCTCAGATATATAAATCTCAATTACATGCAAATTTTCTACTCTCGTGATAAATTTAACATGCAACAAACATTAAGCATAAAAACCCTATAAGCTATCTAAACCATATAGGTACTCTCGTCCTATATCGAAATTCAGTTCTATTTTACTATAGCATATTTGATACTCACTTCTCAGATCTCGCATCAAAATCATAGATAAATAATTGGTGATCAGACAATTAAAAGTAATTAAGCACAAATAAAATAGAATACATAGAAATTAGGGGTATATAAATCATATTAAAACCATAAACAATGTTAAACAATATCCATCTAACCCTAATAAAGTGTTTATCGACACATGTTCATTGAAGCACAATTACACATATTAACTTTAAGAAAAGAGATGAAAATAGAGAAGAGAAGAAGAGAAGAATGCTAGAAAGCAGTATGCCTTCAATATTGCAGTTGATCTCTCCACTCTGCATCTGAATTCTCTCTTTTTTTCTCTCTGAAATTGCTTAATGAAATCAACTCCATTCTTCCCTTTATATAGGCATTGAAGGCCTAAAAAGATGGAAAAAACGCACATGTTTAAATTCTCATTCGGATTTAAATTTTTGGGAAACCTCAGACGAGATATTTTTTCTGCTGCGTTGACTGATAGTATTTTGGCCATAACTCTCTCGATATTGCTCGGAATTGGACGATTCAAGATGTTACAGAAAGATAAAAAAGAGATCTAAAACTTTTATGCTTTGACTTTTTCCAAAATCTAATCAGAAGATAGTCGAATTCAAGCTTGAAGTTACAACTTTATTTTCTTGCACAGTTTTCTTTATTTTAAATATCATCTTTTTGTGAGATATTTTTTATCTTTTTCCCCATATTTTTCTTTGATATTTTTCTAATCTTATTTTATTTTAAATCTTCAAAAATAAAAGATAACAAGCGTAAAAATGCTCCAAACACGATTAAAACTCAATTAAAAATATACTAGACTTAATCTAAAATTAATACTAAAAATAACCTAACAACAAACATAATTTTTTTCATGGTGAGAAAAAATAACATCTTTTGTCCCTAGCATTTAAAGTGCAAACTCACAAAACGAAAATGCTTGTTAATGTCAGCAGTAGAACCAAAAAAGTCATCGATAATAGTCATAGCAGAATAAACGTTTTAAAATTATTGAGTAAACTGCTAGCAAAAATAAAAAAGGAACGATATTACCAAATGAAATTTTTAGGTAGAGTCGCGAACTAGGTCCCTCTCTTTAAGACGTTCGCGACACTGCCCAGGAATGTGCAAGCAGTTGGAATTTGCTACTCGTCCGCAGTGACGGACCTATTAGTGTTAGCCCCCACTAACAAAAACATTGCCTTTTAAAAAATTAAATGTAATTTTTTTAATTTGATAATCATAGACCAAAATAGTAGAAAAGCTCCCACAAAATTAAATAAATCTAGTAAAAGTGATCATAATATAAATATAAATATTTTTTAATGATAAATAAGCCCCCACAAAGTAAAAATTCTGGGTCCATCACTGCTCGTCCGTAGGATAAAACAGTCCAGTTGTAATGTATCGAAACCCTACTACACTGTAGAAAACCGTCGAATATACCTTAAAATTTATGATATAGCAGATGGATTTTTGTTGTGAAAACTGTGTTTATTTTTCGATATGAAAAAGATGTATTCTTCCCATCAGTTCAATAACATTATATAGATGAATGGATTAAAATAATATAACAGAAAGAAGAACGTCTTTTGAATCGTGGAGAGTAGTTGGTTGAACGTGTCTCATTAATTGGTACGAATAAGTAATCAATTTCAATTAAACATGTTTTTTAATTAAATTAAAAATAAAAATAATTATTTTATTAAATAATTTTTCTGTAAAAATAATAAAGTGTCACACCACACCAACCAGCCCGAATCAAACAACGTGTGCGCATCTGTGGTCAATTAAGTGTATGAGTCTTCACTCATTCTCACAAAATTGGGTATATTTGGGACCCTAACCCAAGTGCCAAAATTACACCTTATATACCCTTGTAAACAATTACTCATATATCATGTGGAACTCTTTTTACTTCACACGCACACACTAAAACACTTTCATTTTTTATTAAAGTATTTATCAAAGTTCCACCAATTATTTATGCCCACATAACCATATGTTATTTTTTAACTAAATATAATTTATTAAGGATGAACCTAGTGTGACTTGTTATTTGTTATGATCATTAATTATTGATTAATTAATAATATTATCACATCATTATTTTTATTTATACAAATAATATGTAAGAAAAAAGTTTATTTCAATGTATAACTACCCAATTAATAATGAAATTCCAACTGAGAGACAAAACATAAAGCTTATATAATAGAATTTTCTCAGTACAAGCGAGGAAAGTTGGTATTGGAATAGTTATCAGGGTCCCTTTCAAAAAAAAAAAAAATAGAAAAAAAAAAGAATAGTTATCAGGGACCACACAGTTCGAAGGTCTTCGGCTTCATCGTTTGTCGACCTCGATTATGCTACTAGTAGTAAGTAATAATCTAATCTTAATTTAGCCTTAGTTAATTTATGAGAACCAAATAATAAATAATCAAAAATTAACAAAAACATACCAAAATCTATAAAATCAATTGAGGAGTGCTAAGCAAACTCTCTTTTGCACTCTCTTTTACACTCTCATTCTAATTGAGTGACATGTGTAACAATTTAAATTATGTTTAAAAATAGTTACAATTATGTCCTTATTTAGTTTTTATTAATGATAATTAAAATGAGTCATCTCATTTATTTATTTTTTATTTTTTTAAAACTAATAATTAATCTATTTATTTTTACTGATAATTAAAATGTGTGATTCTATTTACTTGTTTGTTTATTTTTTAGACAATAAAAAAACTAAATTAAATTATATAATTTTTTTTTATTAAAATTTCATTTTTTTAATCGATAATATGTACCACAATAAATTATTCTTTTAATTTCTTTTATAATAAATATTGGCTATTTACTTTATAAAAAATGGAAAAATATTTCTTTTCATATATTTTGTATCAATTTTTTATTATTTTTCATTCATTTTTTTTTTTGCTTCGTATCATTCTTTTAAAAAAAAATTCTTGTTTTTATTTTTTTACATTCCCTTAAATAGTTCTCAAATTTCTCTCTAATCAAATATGTATATATATGTTAAATCAATTAGTTTTTTTTTTTTTTGTCTATTCATGAAAATAATTTTTTTTTACTTAAAAAAATAAAACAAAAGTAAATCGATCTAACATATACTATTGAATAGGCATAATTATATTAGTTTATTTTTTTTCTTTTATTATTATTTTTTAAATCTTTTCTTTTAATATTTCTTTATATATATATATAAAAATATGAAATAAAATAATTTAAAGAATGATACAATATGGAAAAAAAAAAAAAAAACTGATGTAAAATTTATTGAAAAAAAAAAAGAGTTAGTGTTTTTTATTTTTTTTTTTTTGGAAGAAAGGAAAAATTTTATTTATCAACAACCACCACTTACAAACGGGGAGCCAAGGCAATTCTGATATCGCTCAACATATTAACAATGCTTTTCTCTCCAGAACTCAATTTAGCATGGGTACATATAGTGATTCTAGCTTTCAAACTAAGTTTAACCAAGCTACTAATGGCCTTGGTGAACCACAAGCTTCTTCAAAGACACACTATTTCGGTGCACCAAACATGGTACAATTTCTACTCCGCCACCACAAATTTGAAGTAATGTTACTGAGCAAACCTGTCCCTTTGTTACAAATTCTATTCAACCAATCAGTTAAACTTAGCGGCCAATTAAAATGCCCCAACCAACTAGTGATTTCATTAATCACTCTCTTAGTAAAAATGCAATCAAAAAACAAATGAGAATGAGACTCTTGCATCAAATCACACAGGAGCGGCTTGTGGAGTTGAGAGGAATTACCTTTACTAGCCTGTCACGTGTCTGGAGGTTCCCATTGATAGCTTGCCATAAAATAAATCGGTGTTTTGGCATTTTAAGCTTGTGCCAAACATCCTTGTGGTAGAGGACTTGAGGAGCCGAGATTAAGGAGTTGTAGAATTTACCAATTCTGAATTTCCCAGAGATACCAGCATCATAAACAGCCTGTTTATCAATCTTATCCCTAAGATTAACAAGTTTTCTGAAGTACCAACTCATATCTTGACAAGGGGTAAACGACCAAAAGTACTCTTCTCCTTTCATATAGACAGCATCCACCCAACGAATCCAAAGACTATCTTGCTTTGTGGACAACGCCCATATGTATCTAGCCATCATTGCTACATTCCACTTCTGACTCTCTCTGACACCAATACCCCCATGGTTTTTAGGTAAGCAAATTTTCTCCCAAGAAGAGAAATGAAGCTTTCTCTGATTCAAAGAGCTACCCCATAAGAAGTTCCTACACAGTTTGTCAATCTCCTTCGTAACTTTTTGAGGCAGAATAAAAATGCTCATCCAATAGCTTCGAATCCCCAGTAAGATAGAGTTAATGAGTTGAGCTTTACCTGCAAAGGAAAGATGTCGACTGCTCCAACAGTGAAGATTCTTTTGAATCTTGTTTATGATTCCCCCACAGTCCGAGGCTTTCCATTTAGTTGGTCGAAGATTGACCCCTAAATATTTCAAGGGAAAAGAGCCCTCTTCCATCTTTGCTATTCCTTTCAAGAGCTTTTTTGTATCATCAGAAACACCTCCAAAATAAATGGAGGATTTAGTAGCATTGGCTGTTAAGCCAGTGGCATTACAAAACTCAGTAAAAGCATGTTGAGTGATGTTCAAGGAAGAGGCATTACCCTTGCAAAAAATTACCAGGTCATCTGCAAAACACAAGTTCGTCAGTTTCAAAGATTTGCACATTGGGTGGTATCCAAACCCCTTGGAGTTTGAGGCATGGATAAGCAGACGAGTGAGGTACTCCATCACAAGAACAAAGAGCAGAGGGGAGATGGGATCCCCTTGTCTAAGCCCTTTTTTTCCTTGGAAAGTCCCATGAAGTCTCCCATTCAGCATTAAAGTGTAAGAGGTGCCACATAGACAAACCATAATCCACTTAATGAATTTTGTAGGGAAGCAAAGGCCTTTAAGTAGATCCATAATGAACTCCCAATCAACGGTATCATAGGCTTTGCTTAGATCCACCTTCATTAGACACCTAGCCGAGATGTGTTTCCTTGTATAGCCTTTAAGTAAGTCTTGAAAAATTAGAACATTGTGGGCAAGACTCCTTTTCCTCACGAAGGCACCTTGGTTGCTATGAATTAGATCTGGTAACACCTCACTTAATCTAGAGCAAATCATTTTAGAAATACACTTGTATAAAGTGTTGCAACAAGCAATTGGTCTATAGTCTATAGCAGAGGCCGGAGAATCTACTTTAGGGACCAAAGATATGGTAGTTTTATTTAAATCAGCAGGAATGATACCTTTGTCAAAAAAAGAAAGGATAGCCAACACTGAAATTTCTTCCCCAATCTCATTCCGGAGATCCTTGAAAAAACCTGCTCCATAACCATCGGGACTGGACTTTTGATCTTGTTTATCTTGAACATTGCTTCTTTGACATCCTTCTTTGTAAACGGTTTCACAAGCTGAATTTGTTGTTGCATATCAAGCTTTTTCCCATAAGATAATCTCTCGGATTCAGCTTCATAGTTGCAGAACTACCAGCCCCCATGAAAGTTCTAAAATGAGAGAGATAATGAGAAATAACACTATCATAATCATCATAGATCTTACCATTAGAGACATAGGTGGTAATTCGATTTTGCTCTTTCCTTTTCTTAACACTAGCATGGAAAAAGCTAGAGTTTTCATCACCAAAGCGAAGCCAAGAAATCTTGCTAATCTGCTTGAATGTAGCTCGTGTCCGTTTATTGGCAAGAACATAGAACTCCTTTCTTTGTATTTTCGGCGGCTTGAAAAGTTCTACACTGGATTCAAAGACAACAAAGTTTGAGCTTCATTGTACTTGTTTTTGGCATCATTGTATGTCAAGGTAATACTACCAATCTCAGCATTGTTAAATCTTTTCAGGCAGTGCTTCAGACGATTAAGCTTGCCCATTATTCTTGAAAGACCCTCTCCTTTAACCGGCTTGTTCCAATTAAGAAGCACCTCCTCTTTGAACCGACTATGATCCAACCAATGGTTAAAAAACCTAAAAGGTTTTATGCCCACCTTCCTTATTTCCAAGTTCTTGATTAAACAAAAACAATGATCAGAGTAAGTTTCCCATTGAAATAAAGCCTCTGTTGAAGGAAACAAAGAAACCCAACTATCATTTTTGAAGGCTCTATCAAGCTTAGAATGAATTCTAATACGGGATCATGTTTGTTGGACCACGTAAACTCAGCCCCCGAGCTTTTCATAGGAGTGACCTGGCCTATAGATAGCCAAGTTTGAGCATCATTAATCTCATTGCGCTTCACCAATCGCACGATGTTTGTCCCCAAAATGAAACATTGCATTAAAATCACCCATTATGAGCCAAGGGTGATTTACCATCCCAAAACCAGCCAACTTATCCCATAAAAGCTTCCTCTCACTAATGGAATTCTTGCCATAGATTGCTGTGAAAATAAACCCCGTATCAAGACCATGAATTTTAACTTTACTATGGAGCAACTGATCATCTTCATCTATCACTTCAATCTGAACAAACTTTCTTTGCCAAAGAAGAAGGATGCGACCCTCTACAATCGGACTTGTATAGTGATCCCAGTTGGGAAAGTTATTACTAATCATTTTTTTTATTTTTCCCCCTCGTATCTTCGTTTCTAACAACGCTACAATACCCACCTTATTCAACCGACAAACATCCAAAATGGATTTTTGTTTATTGACTTTATTTAATCTACGAACATTCCAACACATTATGTTACACCACTCCATCCAGCATAGAGTTGTTTAACGGATCAATCTCATCCAAAGGTTCTTGGAGGACCTCATAAGTGTTGCTTGATGTGGCTTTCTGCATCTCAGTTGTTTCTCCATTACCCGCTGTCTGTTTTTTGTTACCCTTTCTTCGGGGTGTAATCCATTGACCTTCACATTCAGCCAATGTTGATCCTTCTTTTATATCCCCCTGTATAGTCTTAGCCATTTTTCCCTCTTTCTCTAAAGTCTTCTCTGTAGGCAGAGCAAAATTATGATCATTAGATATTTTGTTTACCTCTTTTCCCTTCTTTTCTTGAACTGTTTTATTCTTTTTCACCCAAACCAGCCCTTTATCTTTAGCACAAGTGCTAATGTTGTGACCAAGTAACCCACAAGCTGCACAAGAGGTTGGAAGCCATTCATATTCAATTTGTTGTTCAGTGAGTTGTTTCCTCTCATTGAAGAAACTAATGCTTGAAGGGGGTTTATCTTGTATAGGCATATCCACAAGCACCCGAGCAAATTTTATCATCGATCTTTCACTCGTGACTTTGTCTATCATAATTGGTTTACCCACAGTACTTACAAGAGCACTTAGAGTGTTCTTACCCCAATATTGAAGGCCTAGTCCATTTAATCGAATCCATATTGGGACTGACTTAACCAAATTCAAAGAATCAATATCAGTGGTCCACGGTCTGATGACAACCGGTTTTTTGTCAAAATGGATGACCCCTGTTTCCAGAACAATGTCTCTAGTAGCCTCATCTCGGAAGTTAACCAAAGTATATCCAGAGTTCATTCGCACAATTCTGTCAATACCCAGATTTCCCCATATCCTTTTCAAGAAGCCCTCAAAAACCCGAAATGGTGGGTTGGCTCCGAGAACAACACAAACAATCGAGTTCTTCCAGTAGGCCGCTTCAACTTCGACCTCTTCCAAATCTATATTCGCAATCAGTTGGTCCCCAAGTTTTATTGGTTCAGTAAATTTAAGCTTAGTAGAGGGGGTTCTAACCTGATTTGTTTTGAATTTACTCCAGATTTCTTTTGCTGAAGATTGGAATTCTGTCGACTCCATTTCCTCTGCCCAGGTCTTCTTATCAGAACGTATGAGATCTTCAACAATCAAATCGCCCTGTTCACCTCTTTCCTCTGCCCAGGTCTTCTTCTCAGATCGCAGGAGATCTTCATCAAACAGGGCACCCAGGTCACCACCCAGCTCCGATTGAGTGTCATGAAAAACCTCCGCCTGACTCTGTATCTCAGCAACTTTCTGGATTGAAGAGAGCTCTTGCTCCGGCTCCGGAGTCACCGTCCCAATGGTCTGAATGTTGAGCTTCAGAAACTCTTTCTTCCTCCTACCCATGGAGAGAGAGAGAGAGCCTCGCACGCTTTTAAGATGCTCTTAAGAAAGTTTAAGCTACCATATAATTGTTATTTTATTTATAATATAGTTTTTAGTGTAAAAAAAAGAGTTACACATGAGAAATTAATAACATAAAATATTACATATTTATTATAAAAAAAGATGCATAGTAGTATACATTATTTAGTAAAAAAAATATGAGAAATTAATAATATAGTCCAAAAAATAAACAAGTAAATGAGATAACACATTTTAATTATTAATGAAAGTAAAAAGGGTATAATTGTAACTATACTTAAAGATATTTTAAAAAGTTACACATGTCACTCAATTAGGAAGAGAGTGTAAAAGAGAGTGCAAAAGAGAGTTTCCCTAGCACTCCTCAAATCAATTATAGAAATGTATGATGTTCTAATTTTACATTAAAAAACCTTTGGAGCTTTATTGTCCCGATGATGGGGGAATATGAAATGGTACTATACAAATTAGGACCATTACTTAGTTAGTAACTAATCTTTTTTTATTATTTTTAATTTGACCCTTTATTAAATTAAAAATTATTCTTATAGTGTCCACATATTAAAATTATAACAATTATACTCTTAAAATATAAATTTTATTTTAAATTAAAGTATATAAATTTATTTGATTTATATGATGACAAACACAAATTTAAATGTAAACCTTAAATAAATAAATTCTTAACAATTAATTCTCACCAGTAATGGGTATTCTCCATATAGGTTGCAAATGTGCAAAAATATTTATATTTTCCTACATGAATCTTACTTAATAAGGAAACCTATAAAGCTAGGCTAATGCTCTACTGTTGAGGTTCGGACATTTGAACAAATAGTTGTCTAACTATTTTAACTGACTACAAGTGAATAATAACAGTTCAACCAAGCTGTTATGATATTACTCGAAGCCTATATAGCTGACTCTTTAGTTAGAAGAGAAGTTTTGAGAAAGAAATTAAGAACCAAAATCAGTCTAAGAATTGTTCCATTTCATCAAAGAATCAATAAAGATTCAAAGCCTTAGACTTCCTTCTGCCGTTGTCTAAACCCAAGTTTACTTATAACTTGTGGTAGAACGTATGTTAAATTTGTTAATTTTGATTCTTGTTCATAAATTTTTGTTTAGTTTTGTGTTCTTGTTGCTGGTTGGTTCTTGTTTGATATTTTCAGGCATCAACAACTACAATTGGCTATTTTTATCGGTCAAAGGGATGGTCAACTCTTGCAACTGTGGGAATAGAAAGGCAGAAGTTCTTTCCTGTGGGTTTGCCACTGAAGCATAGGAACCGACTAAAATACTTAGGGAAATTTGATTTTCTATACTTACATATACTTAATATTTTATCCCTAAACTAACACATATCACCATTGAAAATATATGACCACTTTATCTAAAACCCAAAAATACCCCTCTCAAATTTCCCATACTTTTTTTTAGTGCAAAAACATAAAAAAAAAAAAATTGGTAGCAGATCTGGTCCGATGGGGTCCGATGGTGGTCCGATGGTCACCTGATGCTATTTTTTTATGTATAAAAACATAAAAAAAAAAAAATCAGTAGCATATATGGTTCGATGGGTCCGATGGTGGTTCGATGGGTCCGATGGGTGGTCCGATTGTGTAAATGGGGGTGATATAAATGGGGGTATTTTAGGGTTTCATAAAAATTGTCATATCCTACAAATATTAGTTATTATTTGTTTAGGAATTTTTTTTTTTAACCAAATGTAAGCATAAAAAATTAAATTTCCCAATACTTATTCCATCAATGACTAACTGATAGCAAAAAGTAAAAACTGAATTTTTAAAAGAGTATTGCTATTGGACACTAATGGTGTCTAACACATTTTATAGGTGGTATGTTTTCTAAAAATTATTTTTTTTAAGTTATATGAGACTTGATACTCAATTACACCACTAATAGCGGTATCATAAAGAGGAGGGTAGTAGATGCCTTTTAGGAATTTTCTTTGGGAAGGTATTATTTGCATTCCATAAAGTTATAAGTACATTCTATTTTAATAATTTTTATTTTATATAATATATATTTTTAATTTGTACTTTTTTTAAAAAAAAATAAAAATTCTTCTTTTTTATATTCTTAAAAAATATACTTATAAACTAAAAATAAAATATATTTTAAATATTAAGGCAAAAAATTAAAGTAAAAACTATATAAAATTTTATTAGACACAAATTTTAAAAAATTATAATTTTTTTAAAAAAAAATGTAAAAATAAAACAAAACTAACTATTGATATTAAATAAAAATAAAGTGAAAAAGAAATTTTAAATAAATATTAAAAGTGTTTTTTAAAAATTAATTTAAGTTAATTATTTTATAATATTGGGGTGCTTATAATTTTATGGAGTGTAAATAAAATTTCCGTCTGTTGATGACCGATGTATCAACCGACGAGTAAACTTTACGCTTGTGTGAGGCATCGTCGCTTACACTTTACCAGTCGGTTATAAACCGATGGATAAAGCCTAAATTCCCCTTACCCAGGAAAACTAGATCTGGCTCTCTCATTCTCGCAAGCTCGAACCCAAAAACTAATTCAGCGATTTTGGCTCCCCCTCCCCTCTGCTCGCTCTTCCTCGTGAACCCTACCTAGTTGGGTTTGGGAATATGCATCCAAGACCGCTAAGAAGCAAGGCCCACCTAAGCATTGGGCAGCTTGAGCCATTGCATAAGGGAAACTTACAAAAATACTGGAATTTGAGTTAAATTTTACAAAAATAATGTCACACGGAAATATTTTCAAAAATACTGTGTTTTTATAAAACACTAGTAAAACACAAAGCAGGATAACTCAAAACAACAGTAGAACACAAGTAAAACACCAGTAGAACACCAGTGAAAACTTAACACAGTATACTACAGTATGAAACTTATAAAAAAATACAGTAAAAAAGTAAAAAGTACCGCCTGACATATTTTTGTAAAATAATAGCAAAAGTTAGTACATCATGTAAATTTCTCTTGCATAAGGCCCCCATTTTTTTAAGAGGAAATTACATTGTATACCTACTTTGCTATATTTATTTTAATTTTTACCTCCATTTTTAAATTTTTTTAGATATATACCCACTTTTATGGATGATGTGCCCATTTAATCCATTATGTTATGTAAATTATGTGCTAGAATTAAGTAGAGAGTGAGGGTATATTAGGCAATCCATTAAAAAAAGTGGGTATATTTTAATAAAAAAAATAATATGAGGATATTTTTGATTAATGGATACAAAATAGAGGTATTTTTGTCAACTTATCCCTTTTTTTAAGGCCCAGTTTTTTTTTTTTTTTGAAAGAAAAAGCCTATTTTTGCCTCTTTTTTCCTATTATGTATACATAAATAAAAAAATTATAATGGAAAATTTATGAATGAATCTTAAAAAAAAAAAGCTAGTAATAGAATTATAGTTTTAATATATACGATTTTTTTTTTCTAAAGAGCTCAATTTTAAAATTTTGCCCCCAAAATGCTTGGGCCTGCCTTGCTAAGAAGACCCGAGATCGATCGACAGATCGATGGATATATTATCGATCCGCATGAACGAGAAATGGGTTTGGCTGAGTACTTCATCAATCCAGGTGATCGACCTAACGATCGTTTAATAGGAAAAATCCGAGCCAACATTCAAATAATATCATTGAGTCGGTTGAGCTAGTTATTTCCCTCCCTTACGATCAAATGGTATAAATATATATAGGTAGAATTAATAAGTAATAAAATAGTCCATTCTCTATAACTCACTCTCTCATTTTCCTTCTCACTAAATTCTTTCTCTTACTTAAGTATCAGAGAGTCTTCTGCATGAAAGCCCTCAGAGCTCCAAATTAGCTAAGACGGACAGAAGGACCCTCAAAAAGGCGGGGATCTAGCGAAGAATCGAGGCACTTGTCTATTTTTGGCAAGTCACCATCGTACAATATTTGGACCTCAACAATTAAATTAAGATTCTTTTGAAGTTATAATCAAGTCATCAATAGTATCAGTCTTTCTTTCGAAGTCTTAGGCTATGTTTGGTAGGAAGGAGAGAGAGTAGGATGGATGGAGATTGTAGAAATGATGGGGAGTAGGAGGGATGGAGAGGATATTTGTTATTCTTTGTGTTGTTTGTGTTATATTATTTTATATAATATAATATGTAGATTAAATAATTAAGTTATAAATAATTAAGTGTGACAAAGTATTTATTTTGTCAAATTGTAACATACATTATGGAGTTACAAAATTTGTGTAGAATGATCTCAAAATAGGAGTTGCAAATCCTTTAAATTGATGATCACTTGAATATGTAACTCTCATCTCTTTTTTCACTCTTAAATTAGTAAAAGATGTTACTAATTGTTTATGAATGTGAATGAATGATAGTTATTGAAAATATTGTTGTTGGAGACTTGATTTATTCATTTATAAGGTGTATAAATGGTTCAAAATCAAGTGGGAATGATTTGGAATACTTTGGAAAAGAATTGGCCAAAGCTGAAAAAAATAGTAACTAGTAACTAGTTACTGTTTTTTTAGCATATTATTGCCCACGTTTTTGAAAGTTTGAAAGCCTTTGTAACAGCCCAAAACTCTTCCAAATCACCCAATTAATAACATAAATGCCCAATTTATGATTGGTAACATCCAAGGGCTTTATGGTGATCATTCATGTTCATATGAGAGTGAAAACTCTATAAATAGAGGCCATATTGTTCACTTGCATAAGAAGTGGTTGAAACCATTTGTTGTGGTTAGAACCTTGTGAGGATATGCTCATCCTTATACACTAGGCTGAGCATATGAGGCTTGATAAATCCTTAAGAGCATTTCTAGAGTTTCCCTAAGTGTCCATATGAGGGAGGAAATGACTTTTAGGACAAAGGTCCTTGAGCCTTGGTCAAGCTTTTTGTGTGTTATCCTTCTTCTTTTCTAGATTTCTTGTAATCTTGATGAAATACTTTTATTTGTATTTTGAGTATTTTGATTGTAATCCTCTTATTCTCTCTTGTAATGAGAATTTTTCCAACAATCTAAAAGTCATTTATGTGGCATATTCTTTTTTCTAAAAGACATGCCATGGAGGCCAAACAATCAAAGAAAATTATCCATGAGGGAGAGCATCAATCAAGATCATGAGAAGAAAAATAATGTGGTAAGAGATTCAAGCCATCCATGGGTAAGCATGGTGGATTTATTTTATGATATCTTATTTATTTAATAGTAATATATATTAACATATTCATATGATGAGATATGATATTTTGGTATAAAGTTTTTACATGTTAATATATATGATATGTGTATATTATATTATTATATATAGTGATATATAATATTATAATTGAGATTATAACATATTATTATATGTATATATGTGAGAGAGATATATATATATCATATAATATGTGACATATGTGAGTTATATGTATATTATATGATGAGCATGAGATATAATTACATATATATATATATTTGTGAGAATAAATATGTAGAAATTGTGATTTCTATATACATGCATATATGATATATATTATGTGTATATGATATATATTGTGTATATGCATATTATTGTATTTGTATGTTATATATATATAATATGTAACATATATATATATTTATTGTGGAATTAATATTGATATTTTGTGTATGTTATTTATGATAGTATGGTAACATATATACAATATTAATTAACATAAAATTATTTGAGAGTTATAATTTTATGGGAGTTATATATTAATTTTGTGTATTAATATATATATATATAAATTATCATATTAATATATGTACTATATGGTATGATAATGGAGATGATGAGAAAGAAAATGTGTTCATTCTATCATTATTATTATGAGATTATATTGTGATTAAAGATAGTTACTTAGAAATGAAGTTCCATTTTGGTGATAATAATCTCATTTTATGAGATAAGAAAAAGTGAACTATGTGAGTTACACTTTTTTGTGTTTGTTCATTTCATAGCAAGAGCAAAGTGATCAAAGTGGGTCTAAATTGTAAAATGAGCTCATACAATTGGAAGGACAATTTTAGACTCAAAGAAAGTGGATCATTGTGGATTCAAATAATGAGATAAAAGATTATAAAATTGGAGAAGCAATTTTGAATCTTAAAAAGTAAAGTGGTGAAACAAAATTGATGAGAAGTAATTTTGTTAACTTTGGACTAATCTCAATGAGGAGATAACCATAAAATTGAAGAAGCAATTTTATCATTATGTGAATTTTGTATTATCTATTAACAAATTTTAAGTATAATTTTGTTAATAAAGGACAAATAATGGATAAAATATTCTATTAATTTGTAAGTGGTATTTGGAGAGATTATCATGTGATATCGAAAGGTTCATGATAATTTTGAGTGCACATTATTTTGAAAGATAATGTGTAGAGAACAAAATAAAATAAAGAGATTTATTTTAAAGTGATATGTGGTATTTTAACTTTATAGTTAAATGTGGGGGTGAGATTTGAGTTTAATCAAATTTATTGAGAAATTATTGATTATATATATGTGGTTTTGAATTTAATATTCTAAATTAATATTTTGCTATGTGCATATGTGAAATTTTGACATATTTAGTGTCAAAATTTGGTGGTAATAATTTCAAGAAGGAAATTAAATTTAAGATAGTGGGGGTGCATACTCCAATATGAGAAGTTTAGACATATTGAGTATCTAAAACTAAAAATGTATATATTTGAAATATATGCTTGATGTCTTAAATATAGTATAACTTTGACATGTTTGATGTGTAAAGTTAAGTGTGTAATTTAGACATGCTTGGTGTCTAAATTAATGTTTAATTTTGATATGCTTGATATCAAAATTATTGAGAATTTGAGTTGTGTGAAAATTAATCTTTTATGATTGAATTTTCAAAGCTTAAGTACTTAAGGAGAAAAGTGGTCACAAAGTGAACACTATATATTTTGGCTAGCATGATTCGTTTGGAATCAAAAGTGTGAGGTTAACAAATCGCTTAATCTTCATACAAGATTAAAGCATGAATTTCGAGGGATGGGACCTAAACTCCCTTAGCAATTTGCTCGTTGATGGTAACCTATCTTAACACTAGTAAAAATCTAGTCTTAAGTTCAATAGGTAATAACAAATCAATAGAGTGAATGTGGTACTCAATTGTCCCATCTATGGATGAGTACATGTGGTGAAAATTGAGGGTTAAAACTGAAAGATTTTTTAATGGAGCTTAAGCTTAAGAAAACTCACTTAAGCTTAATAAAGTGTAAGTATTGTGAGACACTAAAACTCCACCTATATGGACTAGGGGTGGTGCCGCCTCTTATGAGAATTGGGAATTATTCTCTAGAAAGTCCATGAATTGGATTTGTGCACATGGCCATTAACGGTGCAAAAGCAATCCATAAGGTTCTTGAGTGAACATAGCAAATGTGTGTGTGTTATCACCGGTTTGTTATCAAGAAATAGTGGTTCAATGCTACGGCAACCAAAATTTCGATAAACTTTGTGATAATTACACTAAGGTAAAATTCAAGTCGAAAGACATTTTATACTATGCACAAATGCAATGGTTTCTATTAGAGTGAAGTTATTTAATCAAGTGGGGGAATATTATATTACTCCATAATATAATGTTTGATTGATTAAATAAAATGTTGTGTTACAAAATTATTTGATGAGATATTATTTAATCTAGTGGGGGAATGTTATATTATTTTATATAATATAATATGTAGATTAAATAATTAAGTTATAAATAATTAAGTGTGACAAAGTATTTATTTTGTCAAATTGTAACATACATTATGGAGTTACAAAATTTGTGTAGAATGATCTCAAAATAGGAGTTGCAAATCCTTTAAATTGATGATCACTTGAATATGTAACTCTCATCTCTTTTTTCACTCTTAAATTAGTAAAAGATGTTACTAATTGTTTATGAATGTGAATGAATGATAGTTATTGAAAATATTGTTGTTGGAGACTTGATTTATTCATTTATAAGGTGTATAAATGGTTCAAAATCAAGTGGGAATGATTTGGAATACTTTGGAAAAGAATTGGCCAAAGCTGAAAAAAATAGTAACTAGTAACTAGTTACTGTTTTTTTAGCATATTATTGCCCACGTTTTTGAAAGTTTGAGAGCCTTTGTAACAGCCCAAAACTCCTCCAAATCACCCAATTAATAACATAAATGCCCAATTTATGATTGGTAACATCCAAGGGCTTTATGGTGATCATTCATGTTCATATGAGAGTGAAAACTCTATAAATAGAGGCCATATTGTTCACTTGCATAAGAAGTGGTTGAAACCATTTGTTGTGGTTAGAACCTTGTGAGGATATGCTCATCCTTAGACACTAGGCTGAGCATATGAGGCTTGATAAATCCTTAAGAGCATTTCTAGAGTTTCCCTAAGTGTCCATATGAGGGAGGAAATGACTTTTAGGACAAAGGTCCTTGAGCCTTGGTCAAGCTTTTTGTGTGTTATCCTTCTTCTTTTCTAGATTTCTTGTAATCTTGATGAAATACTTTTATTTGTATTTTGAGTATTTTGATTGTAATCCTCTTATTCTCTCTTGTAATGAGAATTTTTCCAACAGTTTGGTGTTAGGAGTATATGTAGAAAGATAGAGAGTAAAATAAATATTAAAATTACTATTTTATCATTTTAATATAATTATATATTATTTTTTTAAGGGTAGAAAATATATTTTGTATAATTTTTTTGTCTTTTTTTTTGAATTTCTCCATGTTAGGGATGAAAAATAATGTGTTCGGAGGGAGACCCTCTCCTTCCATCTCTCCTCTCCCTTCTTCTCTCCCTCTTGCCAAACAAAAGAATTCTCCAATCCCTCTATCCTTCTCCCTCCACCCCTCTCCCTCCCTCCTTCTCTCTCCTCTACCAAACATAGTGTTAGTCTATATATATCTATGCTCTGTATATATATTGTATTTAAGGATATGATATTTCTAATAAGTTTATTGACATTTCATTTCATTACTCCTATGCTAGAAACTAATAGCACTTAATTAATTAATTCTTTGAAAAAAGAATCATAGTGGGTATCGTTATTGCATGTATTAACTTATGTATTCGAGTTTAACCACTTGCAATGCTTCAGTGCACATGAGTGTTGGAGGTGGGTTGATTCGGGTAAATACGATGTAATATATAAACGCTTGAATCAAAAAAAAAACTTATGTATTCGAGCTGATACTCATAACCAATGATAGTTCGTTTTTTTTTTTGAAATTTTTTTTCTACTTGATTTAAGGTGGTCAAAGTTTCTCTATTATTAGTATTATTATTTTTTTATATATAGAATTTGGAATTGACAAGGTTGTTAATAACATAAAAACCAATCCACATGTTGCCTAAAATTTGGTTGTCATATCCATACATTAACCTATAATTGATAATTGTATGAATATCTGTCTTATTATTACTATACTTATGTAAGATACGTACATAATACATTACAATAATTATTACGTACGTACATATATTTAATCAATTGTACTACGTATTATTACAAGTTACAATAATTGAAATATAGCTTTAACACATGACATAATAGAATTCAATTAAATGTAGTAAGTAGACGAATAATATCTACAGTATATATATTATATAAGTAGAAATAAGCAGAGATTTATATTTAAATCTCCATAACGACCCACTACTGTAAAATAGCATATATTGATATTATAATAAGGTCGAGGAGAAATGAAATTAAAGCGGGGCCATTTATAATATTATTTTAGCACATTAAAAAAATATATTTATATAATTATTTACATATTTTCAAAGACAAGGCATTAATTACGTAATTTCTGTGATATAATAATATAAAAGAAGAATCTCTGCTCTGCATCATCATATCATCATCATCAGCAGTTATTAATTAATTCCATACAAGATTTCCATGAAAAAATATTAAAAAAAGAAAGAAATTAATTCCACTCAAGATAAGCAACTAACCTGGTCTGGTCAAATATTTTATATAATATGTACTTTCACACTAATTTGATGAATATTTATTTTTTATATAAATATATTTAATTAGTCGGTGAAGGACAAATACTGCTGGCATTTCATATGAGAAACTATAGTGAATCAATTAATCATCATGTGCCTCCAGTTATTTCAAACACGCCTTAAGTTTCAAACTTCAAATTCAACCTCATTATTATATAATATGTTCATATTATATAAATATATATATATTTATATAATGTCAGCCCCCTAGATTAAATTTTTCTTAGCTTTAGTGTAATTTTTTTTACCAATGGTGTTGTAGAATCAGTCTGTGGACATACTGCAGACTCTGTTCTTACTATTGATTTTGTATTATTATAATTATTTGGGAAGTGATATACAACAGAAACTGAACTTTGTTTAAAGTATAGGTATTAATATCTTCCAACCACCTAATCAGACGCTGAAATGTAGTCTCAATTTATTTCTAATTCGATTATTATTGAACATTTTAAATACATAATAGCAATGCTCTAATAATAAAAGTATGACCTTTGTAACTTATTATTGTAAGAATGAGATAATTATCAGTGTTTAAATTTAGAGAAATATTATTAATTAAGTAGTACTATTGGTATCTAATACATTTTTTAATAATATTATACCACTATTACAAAAATTAAATATCTAACTCTAGTAATAATTTTTAAGAAATACACTAACTAATCAAAAAATATTACTTCTAAATAGTGATAATATCACTTCTAAATAGTGATAGACAGTTACTTACTAATACTTAATAGTAATGCTCTTTCATATTGGATAAGATTATCATTAATTACCCGGATCACCTTCTTGGAATATCTCACTTAATTAGTATGCAAATATGTCTATAATCTTAATCTGTTCTCCTAATTTTTTTTTACTGAAGACCTTAAATTAAAAGTCAGTGAATGTATGCCACTTGTGATGCGAAATCTTGCCCCACGTGGCTTTGAATGAAACTTTAGTTTCTCCCCCAATAATTACATACCACTATGTTTAATTAATGCTATTAAAACTAAAAATAAGCTTTGTTAAAAAAATAAAAAAAATAATAAGCTCGAGAGAGAGAGGGTGAGATCCAATTAAGAAAAAGTCAACCGTAATATAGAAAAGGACCACATTAACCTTATGATTATCTCATCTCACCAAACTCAAGAATTTATTATGATCAAGTGAGAGAAGCATATTTCCAGCAAAAAAAAGAAAAAAAATGAGAAGAGCATATACTTAACATATTAAATGTCTTGTAAATTTTGTATTACAAGAGAAAAACCATTTTCTTTTAAGCTTCTAATAACTTCAAAGCTATCAGCCAAAGAACAAAGATTGACCTGCACAGGCGAAAAAACCAGCTATCATTAGTACAGGTTCAAAAATTGAGTAGATATGCATATAGTAGTGGAGGTGACAAGGACATTTTAGCAATTTATTGATAAGAAATGGACAATTCTGCCATTTCTTATAATTAAAAAAAAAAAACAATTGTTAGAATTTGGCAGTATTCTCCACCACAGCTTGCTTGATACCATATTAAAAGACTTCAAAACTAGCTTCCATTTCAAAACAAACTCTCTCTCTCTCTCTATTTTCCTCTCTTGCTTTCTTTCTTTCTTTCCACACTTGTTACAAGTTTTGTTTAGTCTGAAGAACCATGGGAATTCAGAATCACAAGCTTCCATGTCTAGTCTTGATAACCTTGCTCATGATCAGTCAATTATCAAGTTGTCGCCACATCAACCGAGTTAGAAGTGAATCAGCCAAGAAGGCAGACCAAAGAACAGAGCTTTCTTCTCAGTTTTCATGGCATTTATCTGCAAAATCTCCAGAGGAATCAAGATCATATGGGATTGGCCCCAAATTTGGAGCTTCCTTACGTGCAGTTCCAGGGGGACCAAACCCTCTACACAACTGAAGACCCTTATTGCAGATCTTATCAGTTCTCAGTTATACATACATTTTTGCAGTTTCTTAGTGTATATCCTTTTGTTTTTTCATTTTATGATGATCCATATCATCATATATACAGCTGAAAAGAATGCAAGTATTGTAGGTTTTGAAAAAATTGTATTAGAATAATCGTAAAGACACCATCATTATGCCCTGAAGATGAATTATTATATCTTGTAGATTATACTAAAAGTTCATATTTTTTTGTTCATATTCAATTATTTTCCTCACTCTCTCTCTCTCTCTCTCTCTCTCTCTCTCTCTCTCTCTCTCTCTCTCTCTCTCTCTCTCTCTAAATATCCTTTTTCCCACCTGGATAATGCTGTGAATATCTTGGTCAAAGGATAGACTCTGTACTAATATGTTTAAACCATCACAGGGGTAAGAAAAAGTTTTAGACACAATGGTTAGAATCTAAGTACAAGCAACTACTTGTTCAAACATTGGGAAAAGATTAAGATGTAATAAGGTTCCATGTGTGTGGTTAATGAAGTTCAAATTGTAAATACAAGCCCTGTGGGAGCACATAAATGAATTGCCAACTAATTTTGGCTTCATTATTTTATTATTTCTGAGACTGACTGGTGGGGTACTTGAAGTTTGCTTCCTATATATGCTTATTAAACTAATTAAAATAAAGATATAAAAATAATAATAAATTTTCATTTCTCTACGTGTTGTGGATTTTGCTCCATGAAGTCAAGCAATCTTTTTGGAAGGTTTCGGAGGTGTAACTTCCTTATGAGGGAAAAAAACAAAGAGGGAAAGTAAACGGTTTCATTATATTTGCTGTGATATAAAAGCCTAAAATATAATATCTCTCTAAGAAGATTAATCCCAGCACTTAAAACCATGTCAGTGAGTCAGTAGCTAACACCTTTATGAAGATTGATGATAGTTTAGAATGTTTAGTTGATCTTCATGAGAGATTAAGAAAGAGAATTTTTTGTGAGAAAAGTTTAAGAGAAACTACTCTAGGATACATCAATTTCTCTACTACTAGAGTAGAATTAGATTAATAGGATGGGATTGGCTAAATTATCATAGACAGTGCTTCCCTTGTGGTTTTTTTTTTCAAAGAAAAGAAGGTTCAACAACCTTGTGGTTGGTACAAAAAGTAGCATGTTAGAAATTAATTAGATTAAGAGAAAAAAAAAATGGTTTCTCTTTATGTTTCTACTTATGACACACAAATACTTTGTTTCAACTATACTATGATGGTTCTATCCTTTTATTTTTCATTAAAAAAAAAGGCTAATTAGGATTTTTACCCCTTGAACTTTAACATGTATCAAATCATGCCCCATGAACTTTTAAGGTCGTTAAAAATGCCTCCTGATCTATTGAGATTGTTAGATTTAAGGACTTTTGTTTAATTTTAGTAAAAATGTCTAATATAGATGAAAGTTAAGGGGCATGATTTAATACATTTCAAAGTTCGAGGGGCATGATTTGGTAGATATCAAAGTCTGGGGAGCATGATTTAGTACATAAACAATCATTGAAATAGTAAAATTGAATGAAATTAGACAAAAGTCCTTAAATCTATCAATTTCAATAGTTCAGGGAGAATTTTTAACTGCCAGAAAAGTTCAGAGGACATAATTTGGTACATGTTAAAGCTTAGGGGACAAAAATCCTAATTAGCCTAACATAGTTTGAATTGAGAAACAACAAAAACTGAATAGAAATCCAACTGTTAGTAATTGTCCAAAGATGAGTATTTTGACAATAACCTTACTTTGATTGCACGTGCAGGACATGGCGCTTACATGGTGTAAAACACCATTATTAGTACTTTGTAGAGACAACACAGTGTTGTGTTGCCTCAGTCATTGATTCCACACTAAGCCACAACACAAATATATGTGTGCTCCAGCACCAATATTACATAAGCTCAATGTTGCAATGCTAATTCACTGGATTTGCATTTAGAGAAATAAAGATTCAGTGTTGTGGTGCAGGCTTATTGAGTGCCCTAGCACTAGAAATTTTCCAAAGCTATATTACTTTTCTCAAAAGGTGATATAAATAATGCTATTGTTGAAATAAAATCCCATATTAACTGTACACTGTAAAACCAGATTATTACACAGAGATTACAATGGCAGTAAAAAAAAATTTTATGTGGCCTCAGGCCTCTATTTACCTAGACAGTTTAGTTAAGTTAGTTACAAAGTTTACTTTGTAACTAACTCTCCTATATGCACTCCTCTACCACTGTATATATAAAGCCAGAATTTTTATCAATGAAAAAAGAATAGAACAGAGCAACAGACAACAGATTAGATCAACATATTCAGCACAAAACAGATCAGTACAATTACAACAGAAAATCAAAGCCAGATTAATATTCAACAAGAAATCATATCAGTTTAAAAGAGAAGAAACTGATTGATTTAGGGGTTCTTGGAGGAGGCTTACAATGGAGTAAGCTTTGGAACCAAGGAGGTGGTTCAGATATCCATGGCCAAAGCGTGTTGTTCATGCAAAAGAAGAGAGAAACACAATATTATTAGTACTGATTAGAGAGGAAAAACAGAGAGAAAAATAGAGAGAAAGAGGAGGAAAAATCACTGTAATATTCAGATTACCAAAATAAATACCTGTGTGTTTTGGAATCCAAACCCATTGTAATCATTTGATCATTGAAGATCCATAGTGAACGAGGCGAGCTCGAAGAGGACGTACCCGCATAAATTTTAGGGAACCTCTATAAAACTGGTGTCTTCTTCTCCTATTTTTCTATTTTTCTTACTGCTGTGGTTATCTATTTTATGTATATGATTTTCTGGGTTGAATAGGTTCAGATTTTGGTTGATTTGATCTGGGTTGTGGGATTATTTCTGGGTTTTGTTGTTCTTCATGTTCTTCAGAGAAGAACATCGAAGAAGGAGATAGGGGGCTAGGGAGGTGAAGCTGTATTTTGTTGTTCTCTGCTAGGGTTTGATTTTTCTGGGATTGTGTATATATGTGTCGTGTGTGTGGCTGAGTGAAATAAGAAATATAAGATAATATATATATATATATATATGAGTGTAATTGGCATTTAGGGTTTCTATTGGGATAAACGATTTGTAGCTCAAAGATTAGTGAGCTGTCGTTTTTGGTTTTAAAAGCTGAGAGTCAAAAAGGGTCTTTGACTGAGTAAAAGGTCACTTTTGACCTTGTTTTGATTCAAGTCTTTTGCTGTGTGTAGGTTATATTCAGGGAATAATTTCCTACAGTGGTATCAGAGCCAAACAAGGTACAATCTGCAGCAAAGATTAATCAAGAAAGCATAAAGAAAGCATAAAGAAATCATAAAGAAAGCATCAAGAAACACATTCATACCAGCAAGAATTCAAAGACACAAAATCAAGATTGCAAAGAACAACACCAAGTTTTTCTAAACTCATTATCTATATAATTTCTTTAAAATTACTTTATACATATACAATTATGAGTTCCATGAAGGTTGATATAGATAAGTTTGATGGTTCAGGTGATTATCGTATTTGGAGGAAGAAGATTAGGGCTCTATTGGCTCAACACAAGCTGTTAAAGGTTCTTAAAGATCCGGTGGAATGGTCAGCTGATACAACTAAAGACCAGCAAGAAGAGTTGCTGGAAACAGCAACCAGATTGATCATTTTCAACCACTCTGATGCTATAATCAGATTGGTTGACAAGGAAGATACACCTGCCAAGATTTGGAACAAGTTGGAAGAGCAATTTCAAAAGAAATCATTGATCAACAAGATTTACTTGAAGGAGAGAATCTTTGGTTTTAAAATGAGTCCATCTAAATCTCTAGAACAAAACTTGGATGAGTTTTTGAGATTGAACATTGAGTTAGCAAACTCGGGGGAAAATGAGGCCTTAAGTGATGAGAATCAATCAATTATAATTCTCAATTCACTACCGAAATCCTACAGGGAGGTTAAGACAACCATTAAGTATGGGATAACTGAGATCACTCTTGAAGAAGTAATCTCAGCTTTGAAATCAAAAGATTTGGAAATGAAGGTTGAAAGACCGGGGCATACTAATGGGGATGTTAACCTAAGTAGGGGAAGGCCTAGACAAAAGAAACCATGGCATAATAAGGGTAGAAGCACTAGTAGAGGTTCAAGCACTAGTAGGGGTTCACATAAGGGTAGCAATCATCATCACAAAGGGAGGTCAAATTCAAAGGGTCCTAAAGATCCTAATGGGTGCTACCATTGTGGAAAGTTAGGACATTTCAAGAGAGAATGCTACTTTTACAAGAAAAGCAATGGGAAACAAAATTCAGATCATCAAGAAGAATCAAACAAATCAAACAAGACTAAGAATGACTATCAAAATGCAAACCTAAGTGATGGTTATGATAGTGGAGATGTCTATGTGGCTGCATCATCTTTTAAAGATGATTGGATTATTGATTCAGGCTGTACTTTTCACATGACTAACAATAAGTCTTATTTGTTTGATTACAGGGAATCTAGTTGGGTTTTATGCCCTAAATAAAACTCATTTCAATACAATCAGATTTATTAGTTAATAAAAATCAGAAATAACATTTTATGTTGCATGGTTCACATGATTTATTTCATGATTATATGTATATAATGTATGAATTCTATTTAAGTCCGGAACATATGAATTTGTTAATGATTATAGTGTTGTCAACACAGTGGAATATAATCTTAATTATATGTTCGAAAGTTTATTCCCTGATTTGTGAGAACACTGGATTTAGACTGGCATGGTATAATCAGCGATAGGTATTCTTACACCTTGGATAAGTGTTATGTCCTTTCTAGGGCATTGGCAAAGTTTACCAGTATTGGATGTATGGAGTATACATCGGAAGGGGCCGATATTGAACTTTGATTAGATATATTAAATTTACCGTAATATCTATTCAATTCAATGTCACCTGTTGATCCTAGATCAAATGATCTTAATCCTGATATGTTTAGGTTCGATCTCAAGAGTATTATACATGTTCTTTGATTTGTTAGTTAAGCCTACTTTTGGGTCAGGGTGATACGTACATTTTGGGAACATGATAGTGCAATTGAGTGGGAGCGCTAACATAAATATGGCATCTATAGCTTCTATCTGACAAATAGAAAGTAAAGGATGATTTCCTTCGAGCTTGACCAAACGAAAATAAATGATGGAGTACTCATTTCACTTAGCTGAAATATCATTTATACGGGGTTAAGTTTTTTAAGAATAAAATACATTGTAGGGTGTTACGGTAATCTAATCCCTTTACAGTGTCATCTATATAGAGGATCATTGATCAAATTAGGATTATAACAATGGATAACAAATGACGTGTCTATATGGTGGAACATATACAGCGTTCTATATACTGAGAGTGCAATTCTAAGTTCTATGCGTGGATTCAACGAAGAATAAATAAGTCAGTGAATTTAATTCTTGATCTGCTTATTGGAAGCTCAGATATATAGACCCATGGTCCCCATACTAGTTGAGACCATACTGCTTGTAAGACTCAATTAATTGATTTTGATTAATCAATTATAATTCTAAAGTTAGACTATGTCTAGTTTATGAATTTTCACTAAGCAAGGGCGAAATTGTAAAGAAAAGAGAATTCTAGGTTTATTTATTAATTAAGAGACTTTATATGTCTAATTAATAAATATATTAAATGACAATATTATTTAATAACTAATTTTTAGTTATTAAATAATTAGAATTGACATTTAAGTGGTTAAATTAGAAAATTGGCGTTTTTGAGAATATGGGATAGAAAAATGACAAAATGACAAAATTGCAAAGTGGGCCCAATCCACTATCCATGGGCGGCACACTTAGTGTGATTTTACTATTTATTTTTCTATTATTTTAATGCCAAATAATTCTAACCTAAACCTAGGTGGTTACCTATAAATAGATAGTGATGGCTCACATTCACAATTAACTTTTGTTAACTTTGTCAGATGAAAACTGAGCCTCTTTCTATTTACCCTAGCCACCACTTCTTCTTCTCTTTTCCTCTTCAATTTTTCCAACCTTGAGTGAATGAGTGAGTTCCCACACACATCAAGTGGTATCTCAATCATAGTGTGTAAGACTGTAGGAGAATTCCAAACAACAAGAAGGAGATTCAGCATCAAAGGAAGGAGAGAAAGAGATCCAGGTTCAGATCTTGGTGATGCTCTGCTACAAAAAGGAATCAAGGGCTAGAGATCTGAACGGAAGGAGTCATTATATTCCGCTTCACCCAATGTAAGGTTCACTAAACTTTATATGTGTTTATTTTCATTGTTTTAGAATTCATATTAGGATGTTAATGAAACATACATGGTAGTAAATCTAGATCCTGGTAAAATATATCCAACAACTGGCCTCAGAGCCATGGTAATGATTTACTTTCATGAAATATGAATTAAAACGATGTTTTGCATTGATTTGGATGGTTTCATGTGGTTTATGTGCTTATTTGATGATAGTTTAGAAATCGCAACATATGTTACTGAAATATTTTTTATTTCGATCTGGAATTATTTTTTCTGGAAAGTAGACGAAAAATTAATAAATTTAGGCTTTTACAGAACCTAATTTGGATTTTATGAATTAGTTATGATTTTTTGAATTTGAATGAAAATATCTGGTTTCGGGATGCACACACGCGCAAGCATGAGGACAGGTGCGGCTCGCTCGGACAAAATTAGCTTCAGACAACTAGCATGTCCGAAGCTTGCCCCATTCCGCCCATGTCCCTCGGTCAGATAGGCTGCATGCAGCCTTGATGCTCGGTCAAATGGGCCATTCCGCGCGCGCAGGGGTATGCAATGCATACCCTTGTGCACCAAACTTGTTTTCTTCATAACTTTTGATTCAAAAATCGTTTTTCATTGAAACAAAAGCCAATTTTTGGTAGAATTTTGTGAAGAATCCGAATTTTCAATCAAAAATCTAATTGTCAGAATAAAATTAATTTTTATTATTTTTTTAATTAATTAAAATTAATTTCTGATATTAGTGGGCTTTGAATTTTGAAAATTTGATTTCTCACAAAGGAGCCTTATGGTTAATTTTGAAATTTTAGATTATTTTATTTATTTTAATTATAAGATCAGATATTATATTTTTTTAAAAATTTGAATGATCTTACCTTGATATTAAAATATTATCTTTTAAAATAATCTTGTTCAAATTTCAAAGTTTGCTAATTATATCATATATTTTTTTTAAAATTTGTTATTTTTGAAATATATTTTATTAATTAACATTATAAGATTAGGAATATGTTAGGTTTAACATTTTATCTTATTAGACATTTTTTTTATTAAAATTATATTTTGGCAAAAATAACATGAAGATTTGAAAAATTGGTTAGTTTAGTTTGAATAGATATTTTAGGGTTTCAAACCATAATTTTTTTTTTCAAACTTATTATTTTTTTTTAAAATATTCTAACCATATAAAATATCTTATTTTTTCAATTAGTTTATTTATGTAATATTTAAATTTATTAAATTATAAGACTTAGAATATAATAATGAAATATCTAAATTTAAAATTCAAGATATTTTATTATATTATCTTATTAGAAATTTTAAATAAATTTAAATTTTAAATAAACTTGATATTTGAAAAATTGATTAGATATTTTTGATTTTTTGTTAGAATTTAAGAAATTTAGGAGTTTGTTGAATTTTAAATTTTTTCAAATATTCTCTAGCAACCTAAATTTGAATTCTAGTTAAGATATTTATTTTAAAATTTAATTTTATTTTAATTTTTAAAATTGAGATAGTTTAGCTTACTTTCCAGATATTCCAGATCAATTATTTGTTTGTATTGTTTGTTTATATATTAATATACAAATTTTTTTTACAAACCTATTATTTATTTGATCTAAATTGCTTTAATTAACTAGTTGACAAATCCAATGATCTGATTTTAATCATAGTCCAATTGTCAATAGATCTTATAAATAATTTGTAATAGGTAAATTTTGCTATTTCTTTCATCTGTGTAAACCTAGTAACATGATAGGGCCCATCCAAATCATTTTGACTTGTGTGAGCCTATATGTTTGCTATTGGGCTTAGATGCATATAGGAAGCCCATTTAAGTTTTACCAAGTAAATGGACTAGGTTGCTAAAATAAATTTTAACATAAGTAAATTTATTTAGGCCCAATTAGATTTGGGCTTATTCAATGAATAACAATTGTTTATTTAAAGGTTAAATTCCTCTCTTTTGGGCCTTGTGTGAGAGTTGGTGGCCAACAGAAGTGGGTACAACATACTAAACCTAGCTCCCCCTCACATGAACTACCCCAATTGTGAAGGCCCATTTGCCTTATTTAAATAATTGTATTAGGTTAATTGTTTTAGTCTAACCTAATTAAAATTGAATTAGCAACATAATTAACTTTTAAAGTATATGAAATTTATTTTCATTTAATATTTTAAAGTTAATTTTAGAAAAACACTTAGTTAATGATATATATTCTAGATAGTTATTTCTAGAACTAGTTATTTTTTTTAATATTTAACTAGGAAAATATCGTAGATTGTGAAATTAATTGTTTAATAATTAATTTTGGTACAATCTAAGTTAAGTATATTTTTCCTAGTATTAAATTAGAGTTAATAATTAAGTCTCCTCTATAATTAATTATTTATTTCTTGAATTTAATACATTTAGTTAAATTGAAAATTTAAATATTTAAGTTGATTTTCATCATGATACTTAAATATTATTATTTTCATTGTATTTAAGTAAAATTGAAAATTATTTTAAGTTTGAAATCTTATTTCATAATAACTTAAATTTGAATAATTTTTAAAATATATTTTATTTTATTATAAATCTTTTTCCCACAATTTCGAAATTGCATTTCTTAAATGCAGAAATTTCAAATTTTATTTGAAAAATAGATTAAAGTTGAAAATTATTTAATTTAATTTTGGACAAACTTAAATCAATGATTTTTTTTCATTTAATGATTAATTAAAATAATTGAAGTAAAATATATTTAATTAGAAAATGAATTAATTAGTCGATGAAAGTCTAGATAGACATTATCTGTTTTGCTTGAAGTATTTTTCTAGTGTATTTAATTAAATAGAAAATTAATATTTAAGTTGATTTTCATCATGATACTTAAATATTTGAAATTTTTTCTTAAATATTTAATTAAATAGGATAATTATATTTTTTGTTGTAAATTAATTTTGGGCCAACATTAAATTAGAATAATTTTTTCCAGGATTTATTTTTATTTTATTTTAACAAGCAATTTCGAAAATTGTATTCTTAAATACTTAAATTTTCAAAATGCAATATATATTTATAGAAAATTAAATTTGAGTTGTAAATTAATTTAAATTAATTTTGAAACAACTTAAATTGAATAATTTTTCTAAATATTTATTGGAAATTATTACTAAGATGGAAATAATTCATGTTATTTTCATATCGATCTAAGTAAAATTTATAAATATTAAATTTAAATTTAAATTTAGAATTTTTCATTCTAAATTGGAAATTTTAATTAAATAAATATATATATATTTAAAATAAATTGATTAAAATAAATATTAGAAGAAAATACACTTTAAATAATGAACTTTATTATTAGGACATTCGATCTCCATTGTTGGTTTTACATACCTTTTGTTTTAGTGAGTAATCCTCCCTAATGGAGGAACGTTCATTAGCAAGTTAGCACCGTTTAATCTCGAAAGATAAGTATATTTGTAAGTGTTTTATATGGTATTGATCACCCTAATGGTGGCGACTGTATTTGACTTACAAAATATGAAACAATGGTGGAAGCTCATAAGATAGAATAGCCTTGACTCTCGCCTAAACGGGACAACGCTGGATTCTAATCTTGATCGCATAAAAGGTTGCTAGAATGTTTATCATTTTAGATGAGCTGACAACTCTATTCAGTGGATGGTATCACTGACTCTCGCCTAAACGGGACACTGATATCAATTTGTTGAAGACCTTGGAAATTATTTAGGATTGTATGTTTTAGTATTTTTACTTGTCATTCCTACTTGCTATGTGTTTAATAATTTCTGAATTGTGTATGAATTTATATTGAACCATGTTATTTTCTGTTATTAAATTGTAGTTTAATTTCGAATCTTCATTGTTGGTCTAACTTGGTTTGTTTTTCTAATGAGATAAATCCCTAATGGATTTTCACCATTAGACAAACATAATAGTGTTAGATCTCGAAAGATAAATATTGTAAGTGCAACATCTAGCTGTTCATCAATTGATGACACCTTAGATTAGTATTTACAATATGAAACAAGAAGATTGTATAAATAAGATTACTTTGACTCTCAATAATCGGAGCATTGTTGGATTCTTAATTAAAAACAAAATTATTCTAATTCCTCTTAGCTTATTCATTTCGAATTAGCTCAATAACATATCATTTCATGTCATTCTATTTTCTCTTAAGAAATTTAATGACGCATATGATTATATTCCAAAAATTCTATCCCAAAATGATATAAATCCTCAATCTTAAAAAGACCCTGCTTGTATGGGCAAATCAGACTTAGAGATAAATTAGTAGTGGTGGTCCAAGAAAGAATTACTCATTATATTTGGTATAAATTTAAGTCTTTGACTTTAAATTTTAGATTCCAAATAATTTTTTTTTTACAATACAGTTTCACTTTCACAAGTGTTTAATAACTATTTTCTATCAATGGATTCAAACTGTATGGAATATGAGTTTAGTATTCTGTGACCAGGATCCACTTGCACTATTCTAAGAACTCTTTGATGTAACTAAACCTAAGTCATCAAAAGATTACAACCACATTTTTAAATCTATGGCATTTGTATCTTGTTCATAGTGATTTTGACAAGATCAATCTCTGCAAAGAGTTAATATGCCTATATCCACTGAAAGTAAGTTCATCTCATTCGCAGATGGATGTACATTCAGGGGTGGATATGAGTTTTTTCGTTGTATTCTTAAAACGATCACTCTAGATTTTACCTAATGCAAAAGAAATTTGAGATGTTTGAAAAATTTCATGAATTTCTAGCAATGGTGAAAAACCATTAAGGTAAGTGGTTAAAGATCTTGCGAACTGATAGGGGTGGAGAAATAGTTAGTAGATATGCAGTTCAAAGATCATTAAATTGATTTTTGAATGATATCCAAACTTACCTCCCCAAAAATTTCGATTTGCATATTGATGATTAGTTACTAGTCGTTCCCTAAATCCTTCTATGGTAATATAATTTCAGAATGATGCAATGGTTGTATACTTAATGTAAATCATTACTAGATTCATGGATGACCTAATCAAAATCTTAAGAAAAGCTAGAACTGTTAACCATGGTTTGTTAGCTATTCTAAGTGATTAGGGGTGGACCATCCCATAGTCATTAGATAAGAAAGTGTTTGTTTAAACAAATACCATTTTTCTAAGAAAATGACTAAGTCTGAAAATAAAGTAGCAAATAAAGGAGATATTTTTTTCTTGATTCCAAAAGTGTTCTATCATCTTATTCCATATGATGATCCCACTGTCTCTGTTGTTTTGACACAACCGAAGAGGTCCATGTCATTTAGTTTTCTTAGACATAATTCACAGTATCTTGTCGTAGTGGGAGAGTTTCTAGGAACTCACCTTCTTATGACTTGGAAGACACTAGTGATTAAAATCCATTGTGAGTTTAAACAAGTAATGGATAGTCAAGATAAGAAACTAAGAAGAAAAGCGAAGAGAACTATGGTTTAATCCATTCACATGGAGTAACCTAAAGTTTTCTATTACAAGGACAAGAAATGAAATTTTTGTGTATAAGTCTATTCAATGGACTTAACAAGACTTCCTGTTCCTAGTATTATAGGTTTGAGTTTATCTAAACCTATGGCTTGTGGTATACCTGGTAATTACTTACTCTAATGCAAGCAACTTACTTTAGTAAGATGCTGAAGCATTTTCTTTCTAATGGCAATCTATAGAAGCTTCTCGACTTCTAGGCATAGATTTTATTTATCTAAGGAAAATTCTCAACTATTCCAGAAAAGATAAAGCCATGAAAGAATTCTTTAAATCAACAGTGAGAGGTCTCAGATATGCTTTAGTATGCCTTAGACCAGACACCTTCTGTTGAGTGGGAGTAATGAGTAGGTATCAGAATAATCCAGGAAAGGAACATTGGAAGACAATCAAGTAAATCTTAAGATTAAGAAGAGGAACTATATGTTAGTCAATAAGGGTGTGTTTAAAACTCTTAGACTACACCACATCAGATTTCTAGACTTGCTAGAAAGTTTGTTGATAAGATGGTGATTACTCTGGGGGTGGAGTAGTGATTTTGGAGAAGTGTAAAAACCTATCTGAAGTCTCTAGGTCTACCAAAGAGAGACTGAATGTTAAAGTTGCAGGAAAGGTACTTATTCAGTCTAAAAAGGAAAGTTCTATACATTTGTGGCACCGTTCCAACTTGTCTTAACTACTAGTGTTATTTCCTGATAACCAAAAAGTAGTTGCCAAAAGTATAGAATCCAGTATCCCAAGAGAGTAGACATATAGAGAGGAATTTCACATTATCAAGGATTTTGTGATTAAGGAAGAGTAATGGTGAAGAAAAGGTTGGGTTTAATTCAACCTGTCAGATGCTGTTACGAGGAGTATACTACTACTACACTTGATTTGTAATCTCTGTGTAATAATCTGGTTTTACAGTGTACAGTTAATATGGGATTTTATTTCAACAATACCATTATTTATATCACCTTTTGAGAAAAGTAATATAGCTTTGGAAAATTCTAGTGCCGGGGCACTCAATAAGCCTGCACCACAACACTGAATCTTTATTTCTCTAAATGCAAATCCAGTGAATTAGCATTACAACACTGAGAGCATCTAAGGTTTTTGATTCTTGCTTGGTGAGGTATGCCCACTTGTATGGAAGCGATGCTAGGATTTTCTCGTGCGTGGCAGAGATTGGCGTTGGGATAACCCATGAACCTGGGTTTCATCAGGTACACATTTATTTTGTGAAATGTACTTGTGTTCTCTCTGCATTAATTATTTGTTTTATTCTTGATTAAATATTTGATTTTTATATAGTATTTTGACAAAATTAAATAGTTTTTTTAAATATTAGATTTTATGTCTTCTTTGTATTTATTTATTTTAATGAGCTTAATTAAATTTGTTGACTGCTAATGCATTTGTTTTTTTTTTTTATGAGAAAGGTTCTATATCTTGGGTCATTACATATTTAAAAGGAAAGGGTAGTCCTTATTGCACTAATTGTCAAAAATCAGGTCATTGTAAAGACAAATGTTATTTTCTAATAGGTTTTCTACCTAGTTATGGCAATCGAAAAGAAACTGATCATGTTGCCACTCGTAAATCTGATCCTGGTTTACCACAGAAGAACATGCCACAAACATTCCAAGTTTCAAGTACCATATTTGACATTAATCCTTCACTACTCACCTCAGCTCTGTGTCAACAATTGATCTCTATGTTGACACAACAATTACAACCTTCTACAGATGCTTCAACATCCAATGACAATGTTGTTGTGAACAATTTCTCAAGTACTACCACTCTTTTCTCTTGGATTATAGACAATGGAGCAACACATCATGTTTGTTGTGATAAAAATTATTTTTCTGCTCTAACTCATAATACAATGGCTAAATTTGTCACTCTTCCTAATGGCACTAAAGTACAGATTGAACTAATTGGTACTGTTCAAATAAACTCTCACATTGTTCTTTTTGTACCACGATTAACTTTAATCTTTTACTATACATGCTCTCTTACAACACAACAACCATTCCATGAATTTTACTTTTAACTACTGTTATATCCAAGATCATTCTCGAACATTGAAAATTAGGATAGCTAAACAAATTGGGAACCTATACTACCTGTAGCAGTATACCCTCCCCAAGCATGCTTTACCAATCAATACTTGTAATGTTCAAATAGACAATCTCCAATGGCATACTCGTCTTGGACATTCATCTATACTTGTTACTAATAAAATCAATAAAAAATTATATTTCTCTGAAATTTTCACTCCTTTTAATTGTCCTACTTGTCATATTGCAAAGCAAAAGAAACTACCTTTTATTTCTAATACATGGTTGCTGCAATATTTGACCTCATTTATATAGATATTTTGTGACCATATTCAATTTCTTTAGTTGAAGGCTACAAATACTTTCTAACCATATTCAAGGCACCCTTAGTTATACTTATTAAAAACAAAACCAGATTGCCCATTAGCCATACAAAATTTTTTCAGCTTCATTCATACTCAATTTTAGGTAAATATCAAAGTTGTCCGCAGTGATAATGCCAAAGAATTAAATCTCACTACTTTCTATGCCACAAAAGGAGTCTTCCATTACAACTCTTATGTTGGTACACCATAGCGAAATGTTGTAGTCGAAAGAAAACACCAACATATGCTCAATGTAGCTCATGCACTAGCATTTCAATCCAATTTATTGTTGGGTTTTGTGCCCCAACTAAAACTCTATTTCAATGTAATCTTGAATATTTATTTATCAAATAAAGAAACAAAATTATTTTATTACTTGTTTAATATATATTACTTGGTTTACATGTTTGCTTCATGATTACTCTAGATATGATTTTCTTTACCTAATGCAAAAGAAATTTGAAACATTTGAAAAGTTTCAAGAATTTCATGCTTTGGCTCAAAACCAATTGGGTAAGACATTAAAGATCTTGTGAACTGATAGAAGTGGAGAATATATGGATATGTAGTTCAAAGATCATTTAATTAAACTTGGAATTAAATCCCAATATGCTACCCTGGGCACTCCACAACAAAATGGAGTTGTAGAAAGAAGAAATCACACTCTTTTAGAAATGGTTAGGTCTATGCTTAAATATTCAACTCTGTCAACATCCTTCTAGGATTATGCTATTCATATGGCTAATGACATTTTAAATATTCTTCTATCTAAATCAATCCCCAAGACACATGTAGAATTATAGAATGGTCGTATACCTAGTTTACGCTATTACAAAATCTGGGGGTGCCCTGCTCATGTCTTACGTAAGAAAGAAGGCAAGCTAGAAGCGCGAACTGAGGTTTGCATGTTTCTAGGCAATTTTAAAGAGACTAGGGGTGGGCTATTTTATAGTCACAAGTACAATAAAGTGTTTGTTTCTACAAATGCCACTTTCCTTGAGAATTACTATATTAAAAACTCTAAGCCACAAAGCAAAGTAGTATTGGAGGAAATGCTTTCAGAATTAACTCTAACAAATGTTCCATCATCTTCTACTCAAATAAAGGATGATCCCACTCCCTCAGTTGAACCTATGCAAGTTGACACAATTGAGGAAACTACCACTAATGTTCCTATTCAGAAGGTCACAACTCCTTGTCGTAGTGGGAGGGTTTCTACAAAATCATCTTGTTATGGCTTGGATGGTGAAATCAATATGGTTGTTGGTGACGGTATTAATGACAATCCCTGAACCTATAAACAGGCAATGACAAGTCACGAACAGAAATAATGGTCATTCGACATGGATTCAGAAATGGATTCAATGAAGAAAAACAAAGTCTTGGAATGTGTAGATGCACCTAATGATTATCATTCAATTGAATGTAAATGGGTCTACAAGAAGAAAAAATAGGTGTTGATGGAGAAGTTGAAACTTTTAAAGCTAGACTTGTAGCAAAGGGTCATACCCAAAGAGAAGGTGTGGACTATGAGGATACTTTTAGTCCAGTTGCCATGCTCAAATCTATCAGAATACTTCTCTCCATAGCAGCTGCTTTCGAGTATGAAATTTGGCAAATGGATGTCAAGACAATTTTCCCTAATGGAATTCTTGACGAGACAATCTATATGGAGCAACCAGAAGGTTATAAACTTCTAGGATAAGAAGAGAAAGTTTGCAAGCTAAGCAAGTCCATTTATGGACTTAAGCAGGCTTCTCGCTCTTGAAACAAAATGTTTGATGAAATAATCAAAACTTATGACTTTCACCAAAATAAAGATGAATCTTGTGTTTACCAACTCAAGGATAATCAAGTGGTAGTATTCCTGGTCCTTTATGTTGATGATATTTTAATCATTGGCAATAATATCAAGAAAATGACTGACATAAAGGAATGGCTAAACACCCAATTCGAAATGAAAGACTTGAGTGAAGCTAATTATGCTCTTAGAATCCAAATTATTAGAAACTAGAAGAACATATAACTTGCTCTCTCACAAGCAACTTACATCGATAAGGTGCTAGAGCATTTCTCAATGACCAATGCCAAAAAGGCAATCATGCCCTCTAGATATGACTTGCGACTATCTAAGAAATAGTGTGCCACTAATACCCAAGAGATAGAAAATGTAAGAAAATTTCCTTATGCTTCAACAGTTAGAAGTCTAATATATGCTATATTATGCACTAAACCAAATATTTACTATGCAATGGGAATTGTGAGCAGGTATCATTCAAACCCAGGAAATGAACATTTGACAAAAATTAAGCATATTTTGAAATACTTAAAGAGGACAAGAGATTATGTTTTAGTCTATAAGAGTGGTGCTTTAAATCTCTTAGGCTATACCAACTCAAATTTTTCAGGCTTGTCTTGATGACAGGATGTCTACATTGGGATGGTGTTCACTCTTAGGGGTGGAGCAGTTGTTTGGAGAAGTGTTAAGCAATCTGCAATGACTAACTCTACCATGGAGGCCGAATACATAGCTACCGTTGAGGCTGCTAAGGAACTGGTCTCGCTACGAAAGTTCTTCACAGAGCTAAAAATGTACTGATTGTTTTATGTTAGTGCAAGTGGAAGTTTGTTGGGTTTTGTGCCCTAACTAAAACTCTATTTCAATGTAATCTTAAATATTCATTTATCAATAAAGAAACAGAATTATTTTATTACTTGTTTAATATATATTACTTGGTTCACATGTTTGCTTCATGATCATTTGTTTGTTTTATAAATTCATTTAAATCTTTATCACATTATAATTTATGATTACTGTGTTGTCTATACAGTGGAAAATAATCAAGATTATGTGATTAAACATTAGTCCCGCGATTTATCAGTACACAAGATTTCCACTCATACGATAATTAACACTGTAGTTTACTTACACTTAGATAGTGGTGTGTCTTTCTCAAGGCATTGGTAAGGTAACCTTGTATTGGATGTATTGTTATACATCAGACTAGACCAATATTCACATAAAAAGATATCATAAACTTACCGTAATATCTTTCTAAGTAAATATCACTTAGTTGATCTTAGATCAATGATCTCAATCCTGAGATGGTTAGGTTATGGTTCAATTGTATTATTTGTGTTCTTTGACTTGTTCGTTAAAGTTGACCAATCGGATCTTCCCAATACTTACATCTTGGGAACATGGTAGTACAATTGAGTGGGAGCGCTAATCATAGATACGGAATCTATAGCTTCTATAAATGAATAGAAGTGAAACGATGATTTCCTTCGAGCTAGGCTAAACGAGATTAAATGGTGGAGTACTCATTTTAGTAATTATATTAGTTCACTAAAATATCATTTACAAGGAGCTAAGGTGGCATTTGGTTGAAGGTAATGAAATAAAATGGAATGGAAAGAAAATAATTTTTATTCCATTCTCTTTGTTTGGTTACATTTTAAAGTATTGGAATAACATTCCAATAGAATGCTCTTTCCACTAATTTGATAGAATGACTATTCCATTTTAAAAAGGAAGGAAAGACCATTCTAATTTAACAAGAGAAAAAATTTAATGATTTTTTTATCAATTTTTTTATGCATTTTAAATTTTATTCTATTCCTATTCCTATTCCTATTCTCATTCCTATTCCTATTCTTATTCCTATATTTTCATTTCTCCCGACCAAACGCCACCTAAGTGTTTTAAGGATAAAATACATTGAAGGGTAGAACAGTAAACTTGCCCCTACTTGATGTAGATCATCTATAGAGGATCAAAGATTGTTTGGATTGAAACAATGGATAATTAATAAGGTGTCTATATTTGTAATATATAGAGAGCGTTCTATATAATTAAGAGTGCAATTCTAAATCTATAGTGGAGTCTGGAGGAATTAATAAGATAGAGAATTTACTTGGTAAATTCTAGAACTACTTACTGGAAGCTTAATTATATAGGCCAACGGTCCTCGCACTAGTTCAGATAATATTGGCTTGTAGACTCAATTAATTGGTTTTAATTAATCAATTATAATTTTAAATTAGACTATGTCTTATTTATGAATTTTTACTAAGTAAGGGCTTACTTGAGAAGAAAAGAGGTTTTAGGGTTTATTTGTTAATTAAGAGACTTTATAAGGTCTAATTAATAAATAAGTTAAATGACAATTTTATTTGATAATTAATTATAATTATTAAATAAATAGATTTGACATTTCAATGATTGAAATTAAAATATGACATTTGTAAAAGAAAAAATAATTTATTAAATAAAATGGCAAAATTAAAATTAGTGCGGTCCACATACAAGGCCGACCACTTAAGGGCATTTTAAGCCATTATTTTTTTTTTAATTTCATATAATTTAAATCCTAACTCTAGTTGAAATCTTATATAAAGAATATAATGGCTCTCATTATCATAACCTACATCAAACTATTCTATCATATAACTAAATATTGAGAGCTCCTCTCTATATAGAATTCAAAATTCCTCTCTCCCTCTCTTCATAATTTCGAACCCACTCAATTGAAGTCAATACTCAATCAGAGTGTGGAAGATTGTGAAGAATTCCAACACTAAAGGAGATCGAGGTTCAAATCTTGGCAATACTCTGTTACAGAAAGGAATAAGGGTTAGAGAACTGAACGGAATGAGCCATAATATTCCGATGCCACCAATGTAAGGTTTTTTTAGAACTTTATATGTGTTTATTTCATTGTTTTAAGAAATTCATGTTTATGATGTTAGATTATAGAATATAATCATACATACATGTTAGTAAATCTAGATCCTGGTAAAACTAGTTCCAACATGTATCCCTAGCTTATTGGAGTTATATGGTAACCACTGCAGTGTACCTATTAAACAAAACTCCTTCTGTTTTAATTAATGATAAAACATCTTATGAGTTACTGCATCGAAAGCCACCACTCTACACACACCTTCAAAATTTTGGTTGTCTAGCATATGCCTCATTTGTCACCACTAAAACCAAATTTTCACCTCAAGCTAGACCATATGTTTTTATTGGTTATCCGTACAATATGAAATCCTACAGATTAGTAGATATTCAAACCAGGAACATTTTCCATTCACGAGATGTTGTATTTTATGAACATATTTACCCTTTTAAAAATATCCCTCATAATCAAAACATTGATGACTTCTTTCATCACTGTCCTACCACTTCTTCAATCAACATCCATGAAGAAAATCAAACTCCAACACTAATTCCTGAATCCATCCAGCTCCCAAATCTCCTTTTCACAATGCTGAATAACACACAAAAACTAGTCACCAAAATTTGCACCAAATCAGGTCATGTTCATCACAGACCATCCCATCTTCAAGATTATAATTGTGACTTGGTTACTCATTCCAGCACTCAATATCCTCTCACCAATTTCTTATCATATGACAATTCTCTCCCACTTTTTGAGCTGCAATACTTGCTCTTAATCTATTTTCACCACTACAAAATTGGTGTTTAGAGGCAGTTTTTAAGGCCTTTCAGCGTCGGTTTTGGCAAAATTCGCTACCGACGCTGTTCCAGGTGACGCTGAAAGGGTTAAAACAACCGACGCTGTAGGGACCCTATGACGTCGATTATTATGAAAAAACCGTCTCCATAGGGGTTTCTTGTAATTTTTTTTTTCAGCTTTAAAATTTTGTGTTTTAACATTTTCTTTTATTTTTATTAAAAAGCTAATTTATTTTTTCATATATATATTATTTTATTATTAATATAATTAAATTAAGTATAAATTATATATAATAAGTATAAATAAAAATTAAATTAAAAAGTTAAATAAATACACATTTACATTACTGTGTTTGTATATAAGTTTTTTTTGTTAAAATTTTTTATTTTATATAATATGTGTTTGTATTTTTTTTAGTATCTTTTTTATAATTTTTTAAAGTTATGTTTTGTATAATTATTAGTATATTAAATAATAAATAATATGTAATATTTTAATTTTTATGTAATTTAATATTTTTATACATTTAAATTTTATAATATGAGTTTGTATTTTTTTTCTAGTATATTAGTATCATTTTTATAATTCTTTAAGTTATGTTTTGTATAATAATTAGTATATTGAATAATAAATAATGTGTAATATTTTAATTTGTTGTTTTACTTAACAATAAATTAATAGAATTCTTCTGTTAAGTATACTAAATATAATTTGTAACTAACCAGTAATTAATTTTACTCTAAATTACTAACTATATAATAACCGGTGCTCCTCACGCATCCATGATTTATCCATAACGAAAATTAACAAAAAATCCTAACAACAAAGTTTAAGAGAAACTTGTATCAAATAATTTTATCATACAACTACTGAAATTTCAGCAACATAAGGGCTATAATTCAACATTCTCAAAAAATTTAAAGTTATTAATAACAACAAAAAATAATCTAAAACAAGATAAAACAAGTGATGATGACTTAGATAATTTCTAATTATCATTGCATTTCCCATTAATATTTTAATTCGAGTTTTATGAGTCAAGTGTTGTCTAGGATAATAGAATTTAGGGTTCTAGTTCTAAAAACATAATTATCTTTACTTTAGTTTAAGTTTTATGATACATCATTGGTATGTTTAAATTTTATGTGATATTTTATTCATCCTTAGGCATTCTAAAATATTATTCAATATAATTTGTGAGACTTACACGTCAAACCCTAACAACCAAGAAAGCATACTGCTTATACCAAAAATTATGTACTTGACTTCCAATAAAGTCACTTTCGATAAAATTCTAACAACAAAAGTTTAAGATAAACTAAAATCAAATATTATCCTAATTCTATCGAAATTTCGGCAGTATAACAGCTATAATTGAACATTTCCAAAAAATTTAAACCTATTAATAACAACAAAGCACAATTCAAAATAATATAAAATGATCACAACAACATTTAGCAATATAAAAGTTTACCACTCATCCGACTACAGTACATGTATTTGTTGGAAATATTTTACCAGGACCTAGATTTACTAACAAATATGTTTCATTAACATCCTAATATGAATTTCTAAAACAATGAAATAAACACATATAAAGTTAGAAAACCTTACATTGGGTGCAGCGGAATATAATGACTCCTTCCGTTCAAATCTCTAGCCCTTGATTCCTTTCTGTAGAAGAGCATTATCAAGATCTAAACCTGGATCTCTTTCACTCATTCCTTGATGCTGATTCTCCTTCTTGTTGATTGGATTCTTCACAGTCTTACACACTATGATTGAGATACCACTTGATGTGTGTGGGCACTTACTCTATCACTCAAGGTTCAAAATTATTGAAGAATAAAAGAGAGAATTGGTTTCGGCTATAGAGAATAGAAAGAGGCTCAGTTTTCATCTGATAGAGTTCAGTGTGAATGTGAGCCATCACTATCTATTTATAGGTAACCACCTAGGTTTAGGTTAGATTTATTTGGCATTAAAATAATAGAAAAATAAATGGTAATTGCTTAGTGTGGCCGGCCATAGGATGTTATTGGGCCCCACAATGCAATTTTGTAAGTTTGTCATTTTTCTATCCCATTTTCTCAAAAAGGCCAATTTTCTAATTTAACCACTTAAATGCCAATTCCAATTATTTAATAACTAAAAATTAATTATTAAATAATATTATCGTTTAATATATTTATTAATTAGACATATAAAGTCTCTTAATTAATAAATAAAACGTAGAATCTTTTTTCTTCACAATTTTTCCCTTGTTTAGTAAAAATTCATAAACTAGATATAGTCTAACTTTAGAATTGTAATTGATTAATTAAAATCAATTAACTGAGTCTTACAAGCAGTATGGTCTCAACTAGTATGGGGACCATGGGCCTATATAACCGAGCTTCCAATAAGCAGATCAAGAATTTACCAAGTAAAATTACTGGCTTATTAATTCCTTGTTGCATCCAGGCATAGAACTTATAATTGCACTCTCAGTCATATAGAACGCTCTATTTGGTAAACGATATAGATACGCTATAAATTATCCATTGTTATAATCCCAATATATCAATGATCCTCTATAGATGATTTACATTGCATAGGGATAAAATTACCGTTTACACCCTTTCAATGTATTTTATCCTTAAAACACTTACCCCTTATAAATGATATTATAGTGAATTAATATAATCACTAAAATGAGCGCTCTATCATTTATCTCTATTTAGCAAGCTCGAAGGAAATCATCGTTTCACTTCTAAATACCTATATAAGCTATAGATTCCATATCTATGATTAGCGCTCCCACTCAATTGTACTATCATGTTCCCAAAATGTACGTATCACCCTGACCCGAAAGTAGGCTTAACTAACAAATCAATGAACATGTATAATACTCTTGAGATCGAACCTAATCATGTCAGGATTAAGATCATTTGATCTAGGATCAACTAGGTGATATTGAATTGAATAGATATTACGACAAATTTAACATATCTAATCAAAGTTCAATATCGGTCCCATCCAATGTATACTCCATACATCTGATACTGGTAAACTTTGTCAATGCCCTGGAAAGGACATAACACTTATCCAAGGTGTAAGAATACCTATCGCTGATTGTCATATCAGTCTAAATCCAATGGACTGACAAATCAGGGAATTAAACTTTCGAACATATAATCATGATTATATTCCAATGTGGTGACAACACTATAATTATGTACAAATAAATATGTTCTGGACTTAATAGAATTTATACATTAAACAATAATCATGAAATAAATCATGTGAACCATGCAACATAAAATGTTATTTCTCATATTTATTAACTAGTAAATCTGATTATATTGAAATGGGTTTTATTTAGGGCACAAATCCCAACAGTATTCACAGAACCTACTTCACTACGGATGAATATTTAAGATATTCAAACTCATCTAATATGCATATTATTCTACCCATCGATCCGGCGCTTGCAGAACCTACTTCACTACAGGTGAATATTTAAGATATTCAAACTCTACTAAGCATTCTTAATTAATTTATAATAAAAGTTAGTAAATGTATACCTCGAGCTACCTAGAAACCGATCAACACCAAATAAGTTGGATCCTTGCAAATTGACCTCACAACCTACAACATAAAGAAATACTACAAAATTACCAATTTCTTTATTTAGCTACTTACTAGTTATATAATTTATGAGTAACTACAGTTACTAACTAGTTACTAATGAGTATGTTGATTAACACCCTAAATATGAACTTCTAAAACGATTATGAAATAAACACATATAAAGTATTAGAAACCTTACATTAGGTGCAGCGGAATAATATGACTCCTTCCATTCAGATTTCTAACCCTTGTATCCTTTCTGCCGCAGAGTATTATCAAGATCTGAACCTGGATCTCTTTCTCTCCTTCTTTAGTGCTGAAACTCCTTCTTGTTGAATGTCTCTCTTCACGATCTTCCTCACTATGATTGAGGTATCACTTGCTGTGTGTGGGCACTACTCTAATCACTAAGTGGTTAGAAATTTCAAGGAAGAAGAAAGAGAAGAAGGTGGCGGCTAGGTATAGAGAGAGAAGGCTCAGGTTTTTCTCTAAAGGAAAAAGTAGAAAGTTAAGTGTAAATTTCCTGAAACCTTCACTATCTATTAATAGCATTCCACTAGGGTTAGGTTTGAATTATTTGGCATTAAAATAATGAAAATATCAGATGAAAAACCCTATAAAAGTGGCCGGCCCTAAGCAATGTGGATTTGGGCCTCACTTTTTATAATTTTGCAGTTTTATCATTTCTGCATCTCATTTTCTCTAAAACGCCAATTTTTAAATTCAACCATTTTAATGCAATTCTAATTATTTAACAACTATAAATAATTATTAAATAATATTGTCATTTATCATATTTATTAATTGAACCATACAAAGTATCATAATTAACAAATATGCCTCTAAAACTCTTTCTTTACAATTTCGCCCTTATTTAGTGAAAAATTCACAAATAGACATAGTCTAATTTGAGAATTATAATTGATTAATCAAAACCAATTATATGAGTCTTACAAGCAATATTATCTCAACTAGTGGGGGGACCATGGGTCTATATAACCGAGCTTCCAATAAGCAGATCAAGAATTTATAACCTAAATTCACTGACTTATTAATTCTTCGTTGAATCCACGCATAGAACTTAGAATTGCACTCTCAGTATATAGAATGCTCTATATGTTCCACCATATAGACACCATTAGTTATCCATTGTTATAATCCTAATTTGATCAATGATCCTCTATATGAATGATCTACACTGTAAAGGGATTAGATTACGTTACACCCTACAATGTATTTTTTCCTTAAAACACTTAACCTCGTATAAATGATATTTCAGCTTATGTAAAATAAGTACTCCACCATTTATTTTCGTTTGGTCAAGCTCGAAGGAGATCATCCTTTACTTACTATTCGCCAGATAGAAGCTATAGATTCCATGTTTATGTTAGCGCTCCCACTCAATTGCACTACCGTGTTCCCAAAATGTACGTATCACCCTGACCCAAAAGTAGGCTTAACTAACAAATCAAAGAATACGAATAGCCTCTTGAGATTGAGCGTAATCATAACAGGATTAAGATCATTTGATCTAGGATCAACTAGGCGATATTGACTTGAATAAATATTATGGTAAGTTTAATAGATCTATGTCAAAGTTCAATATCGGTCCCTTCCGATGCATACTCCATGCATCCATCCTGAGCTTTACTTTAACCAATGCTCTGGAAAGAACATAGCATTTCTCCAAATGCAAGTAAACTCTGTTGTAGATTATCATATCAGTAAAACCCTGTGTCTGATAAATCTAGGAAACTTTATTCACATAGTCATGTTTACTTTCCAAAGTGTTGACAGCACAATAAACAGGATCAAGTATGTGAAAAGGGTTTCAGATGAATTTATAAATCAAATTGACAAGCAATTGATAAGATGAACCAAAACATACACAAATGAATGAAAAATATTTTTGTTTCTTTATTGATGTTGAATAAAACAGATTACATTGAAATGGAGTTTTATTTAGGGCATAAAACCCAACAAACTCCCACTTGCACTAATATAAAACAAAAGGTGCATTTCAAATAATCTCAACACCTTGATACACAAATCAAGTGTAGTAGTAGTAAACTCCTCGTAATAGGATCTGAAAGGTTGATTTAAACACAACCTTTTCTCCACCATTACTCTTCCTTAATCACAAAATCATTGTTAATGTGAAATTCCTCTCTATATGTCTACTCTTTTGGGATACTGGATTCTATACCTTTGGCAACTACTTTTGGTTAATTAGGAAATAACACTAGCAGTTAAGGCAATTTGGAATGGTGCCAAAAATGTATAGAACTTTCCTTAGACTGAATAAGTACCTTTCCTGCAACTTTAACATTCAGTCCCTTTCTGGTAGACCTAGAGACTTCAGATAGGTTTTTACACTTTTCCAAAATCACCATTCCACCCCCAGAGTAATCACCATCTTATCAGAAAGATTTTCTAGCACAAAGGAAAATCTCGAAATCTAATGTGGTGTAGTCTAAGAGTTTTAAATACACCCTTATTGACTAACATATAGCTCCTCTTCTTAATCTTAATATTTACTTGATTGTCTTCCAATGTTCTTAATCTGATACCTACTCATTACTCCCACTCAACAGCAGGTGTCTGGTCTAAGGCATACTAAAGCATATATGAGACCTCTCACTGTTGATATAAGAAATTCTTTCATGGCTTTATCTTTTCTGGAATAGTTGAGACTTTTCCTTAGATAAATAAAATCTATGCCTAGGAAGTTGTGAAGCTTCTATAGATTGCCATAAGAAAGAAAATGCTTCAGCATCTTACTAAAGTAAGTTGCTTGCATTAGAGTAAGTAATTACCAGGTATACCATAAGCCATAGCTTTAGATAAACTCAAACCTATAATACTAGGAACTGGAAGTTTTGTTAAGTCCATTAAATAGACTTATTAACAATATTTCCTTTTATGTCCTTGTAATAGAAAAATTTAGGTTACTCCATGTGAATGGATTAAACCATAGTTCTCTTGGCTTTTCTTCTTAGTTTCTTATCTTGACAATCCATTACTTGTTTAAACTCACAATGGATTTTAATCACTAGTGTCTTCCAAGTCATAAGAAGGCGAGTTCCTAGAAACTCTCCCACTACGACAAGGTACCGTGAATTATGTCTAAGAAAACTAAATGGTATTGATCTCTTCGGTTGTGACAAGACCACAGAGGCAGTGGGATCATCATATGTCAAATAAGATGATAGAACACTTTTGGAATCAAGAAAAAATATCTCCTTTATTTTCTACTTTATTTTCAGACTTAGTCATTATCTTAGAAAAGTAGTATTTGTTTAAACAAACACTTTCTTATCTATTGACTATGGGATGGTCCACCCCTAATCACTTAGAATAGCTAACAAACATGCAAACCATGGTTAACAGTTCTAGCTTTTCTTAAGATTTTGATTAGGTCATCCATGAATCTAGTAATGATTTACATTAAGTATACAACCATTACATCATTCTGAAATTGTATTACCATAGAAGGATTTAGGCAACGACTAGTAACTAATCATCAATATGCAAATCGAAATTTTTGGGGAGGTAAGTTTGGATATAATTCAAAAAACAATTTAATGATCTTTGAACTGCATATCTACTAACTATTTCTCCACCCCTATCAGTTCGCAAGATCTTTAACCACTTACCTTAATGGTTTTTCACCATTGCTAGAAATTAATGAAAATTTTCAAACATTTCAAATTTCTTTGCTTAAGGTATAATCTTGTAATATCCAATTTAAAATAGTATTTAATTTTTTTGTTTGGATATTAATTGTGCGAGGATAATTATCTCATTTATTTGTGTTGTTAGTGCGTTGATATTATTGCTTAGAGTAGTTGTACCAATTTTCTAAAGAAAGTTAAAGTTGTATTAACTACGAAAGTAAAATATTATGATATTTTCATAAGTAAGTAATGTGTAATTAAAGCCCGATATGAAAGTCCATTACGTTTTTATAATATAATAGGAGAATTTTCGTAGGTCTCCTTTTCTTATTTTTCAGAATGAAACATGTCTCAGTAAAACTGTCATATCTCTTTAAATACTCATCCGATTCTCGCAATCTTGGTGTCTATAGAAAGCTTATTGAATTTTCCATAATTCTTATGAAGAAAGGTTTTACTGAATCGAAATTTATCTATGTCAAAAATTAGTATTTTTACACTGTTTGTTGTAAATCGTTTTTCATATTTTCTATATAAGTTGTCTCAGTAAAATCCAAATATCTCTCTGAATAATGATCCGATTCTAGCGATCTTAGTACCGTTGAAGAGATAATTCAATTTTCTAAATGTTTTATGAAGAAACCATTCACCAATTATTGATTATTCTAAGTCAAAATTATTGTTTTATTGTTGTAGTTCGAAATCCATTTGTTTCAGGATTTCTAAAAAAAACTGTTTCGGTATAATATCTATATCTCTTACGTTGTAACTCCGATTTTAAAGATTTTAGTGTCATTAGAAAGGGAATTCGATTTTCTAAAACTTTTATGAAGAGAGTATTCTCTGATTTGGAATATTTCAGTATCAAAATGTTGTATTTTCGATGTCTCCTGTGATTCCTTACTCCATATTCCTTCTCAGAAATAGTTTCAGTAAAACTATCATAACTCCCTCAGTTGTAATCCATTTTTAATGATCTATATATCGTTGGAAAGATAATTGAATTTCCTATAATTTTTATGAAGAAAACTTTCTTTGAATTCGTGTAGTTATTGATCAAAAATAGTGTTCTTTCTGCTGTACTGTAAGAGTGCGAATTTTAATGTTAGGGCCTTGACCCATGTGTTATTATAGGTAGTAGTGACGAGATAACAAGTCTTAAGCAGCGGAATTTGAGGTAAGGAAATTAGATAGTGTTATATGTGTTTATCTGCATAAATTTGGATTCTTTGTGTACTGAAATATGAGTTATGATTTGTTATTATAAGTCTGTCTATGGTACTGAGAATGTGTGGTATGGACACAATATTCGTCAATTGATATATAAATTATGGTTGTTATGACTTGTATATGTGTATGTTGTATGTTGTGTATTGTATGTTGTATGGTGTATGGTGTATTGTTGTATGTTATATGTTGTATGCTAACGTCTCAGGTAAAGTGAGGGACCATGGTGGGGTATGCTACGGGATAAGGCCGTTGAACGTAGAGATACCCTACCCTACATTTTACTGAGTCGTGTATGAGATTGTTATGGTGGGTATGATACAGTGATATTACTGTTGAATATAGAGATACCCTAACCTATAACAATAGTAGGGCTGCATAGGCCCAGGTTATTATATGGGCAGATTAGGCCCAGGATATTGTAGAGTCAGGCTAGGCCCGGGTTATGTAAGTAATGGCTATGATATGCCAATGTTGTGATAATGACATTATTATTTATAGTATTGATATGATTATGTTATGAGTATGATACTGGAGTTATGATCTCTGTATATGTGTACGGTGTGAACAAATAGTATAGACTTGTATGATAAAGGTTTCCATATGTACAGTTATTTGGTTATAGTTATAAAAGAGCATGTATGATATTGCTAAAACTTAATAAATACATTAATGGTATGTGTGATATTATATGGTATTGTTTGATAAGCATTTCCTTACTGAGCTTTTAGCTCACCCCCTTACTTTCCCCCTACAGGTATTAGACAGGGAAGTATGTATAGTGAGCAGCGTCAGATCTGGTACGTATACTGTGAGCGGCTACGGACGAGCAAACGATCTAGAACGCCGGTGGTGCCTTAGTTTTATTTTAAGCAGTTGATAAATCTAACACAGTGGAAATGCATTATTTAAAATTATTTACTTACTGTATCTTGTTTTACAAATGAAGGATCCTTCTCTGTTGCATTTTGATTTTTAAAATCCACTGTTGTATTTAAATTATTTTTTTTATCTTTTCAAATTATGCATGAAAATAGTATTTTTGTAAAATAAGGAAAAATATCGGGGCGTTACAATTGGTATCAGAGCCGATCGTCCGTTAGCCCGAAGGATACTCACGGTATACATACAGAAGACTGAAAAAGATCCCTCTCACTATTATGTAAGTGTTAGTTTTAATTTTCTTGTTATTGCCATTAATAGTCTTATATGTGATACATATAATTAGAGCCTCATCTGAGGTGGTGCTTAGAGACATCAATAGTACCCTCTATCTCTTATGATTGATTACAATTTTTAGGAAGAAGATGAATATGTTTATATTTCTTCATTGTCTTGAATTGAACTAAGGAAGGACTGTGTTCCTTTCTTGAAAATTTAGAATAAATTATATTAGGAGTTCATAAGACTTTATTTGATAAATAGAATATTACTAGTTAAGCTTGACAACATTAAGTTTAGATATGTACATAGAATCTTCTCTTCCAATAATTGAACTCTTTTGTTTCTTTTAAATCAACCTTTCTTGTAAGAGCTCACACATGAAACTAGAAGATCAGTTAGAATCAATGTGGAAGGAACGACCAATAGAGGTGGGGGCTAAGGATGTGTGTTCCGCTGACCTACAGATGGTTGATGTTCCAGAGAACCCAATTATAGTTAAGGCTAACGATCTAATAGAGGTATTGGAAGGACTACGAGCATGACTAAGACAATTTGTTGAAGAGTTTTCACAGGCTCAGCAAAATATCACCAACACTAGTAGTGGAACTTGAAGCACATAATGAAATGTACCAATAGCCAACTAAGTACCGACGCATATATTTTCACCTATCTATGAATGGTTGAAGAAGCGGTCCTACACCTAGCTATGAATGGAAGCCCAACATATAGGAAGTAGGGATGACTTATAATAGTAGACGTTATACCAGACTGGGACAGTATAGTTTACGAAACCTACTTATTAAGAAGGATGAAATAATAGATCTTTAAGGAGCAAGTTCTATCTTGTTGGATATTTTATAAGTTACACACTCCTAAGTTAGATGGTAAGAAGTATGAGTACTGTATGCAAAGACATTAGAGATAAGTCTGTTATAGAAATGAGTCACGAGAGGACGATGCCATCATATAGAAAGGAGTGTAGTGTGCTGAATAGAATCCAAAATAAGAAGTTAGAAAGAGACGTGATAAAATTACTAGAAGTAATAGCTTATGAAGGTATCTTAAACACCAAGAGATAAGTAGAGCATCAACAAATATTAGATTACCGAAGGAAAATTGTAAGCTTCAAACTCAAGGTCAGCTACTTTGTGAGGAAACAATAAAGTAAAATGCGCATGGTTTCGATAAAGACAATTTCAAAGGAGGAAGAAAAAGAAGATTTAGACACGGCTAACAATTTGAGTATAACATGAATGAGAGGCAACACAGAGGACAACTATATAGAACAATTCAAACTGGACAACTTGGAGATCATAGATATAGCTTCGTAAAGGATGAAAAAAAAATTGGAGATCATGAGTGATACATCTAGAAGAATTTCATGGAACGACAAGGACCATACGAGTTTTTGTGAAGTGTTGGGATTATAAAATGATCAAGCAACATAAAAGGCACAGAGTATGCAAATGATACTACAATCCACTCATGATTTGCTTTGTGGACAATAGTATGAGTATGTTTAAGTGAATAGAAGCAAATAAGAAAAAAAAAACTTACAAAAGTGTTAATTTTGGTCAAGAAAGGTGGCATTTCTATGCTATATAGTGTTAGAGGAAAGAATGACATCAGATCTGCCAAAAGTTAAAGTTGTCAAGAGCTAAGAATTCAGACAAATATTTGAAACTTTCTCGACCCAAAGGGCTAGTAATGGAGCAATATCCTAGAGGAACATACTAATATGGAATAAGACAATAGCCATTGTTTGGAAAATAACTAAAGTTTATCTAATTGGAAGTGAGGAACTTATAAGGAAAGAGAAATTGATGTATATGATTGCATTCATATATGGAATGAAGATGCTTAAGTGAAGTATGGACTTATTTTTTTTAGGGTAGTTTAGGAAGTACGAGTCAAAGAGCCCTGGCTAAATAATTATAAAAAGTGAGTCTCTAGTAGCAAATCACATACAAGTGGGGTGTAGGAGGTATAGTAACGATGAACAGAGTAATGTCTGTTCGGCATGATTTGCCAATTATGTATATAGTATCCTTACGCCGACAACTTGGTTGATTGATATATTATGAGATTACATGATTAACCTATGGTTAAATAGTAAATGATAAATAAATAATTGGGCTACCTAACCTATGTTAGGGGTTGAACTCGTTTTAAAGGGTTATTAATGCACTTACGATATTTTAGCATATATGATCTTACTTAACTAAAAGTAGATGGTCTGTACTCGAATGTAAGTTGGTTTTAGATTTTGAAGGTCTTAACAGTGCAATTAAGAAGTTGGGATTTATTTTGTGAACTATAGAGGTATACAATATGTAAGACATAAATATGGTTAGAAAAATATATGGTATTATAAATATGAAAGTGATGTTATACCCAGAAGGTTAGTATAATAGAAGAAACGATCATTGAACACAATTACACAAATCTATCAGCATTGCAGATTTAGACTTCATCACTATAGCAATGTAACACCACCTGATGAAATGTGGAGGAAACTAGGACAAATGGCTGATACTACTGGAAGGATTCCTCTTTGGATAATAGGTACTGTAACTGGTGCTCTAGTGATCGGTTTACTCGGTATTTTCTTTTATGGTTCATATCCTGGATTAGGTTCATCCCTTAGTTAATATTTAGTTAATAAATGATAAAATGAAATATAGATGCTTATGGGCGATATCAAATGAAACTGTCGCTGGAATTGAGATCTCATTCAAAGAGAAGGATACCAAATATCTGGAGTTTCCTTTTGTATATTATATGGATGATTCGATCCGCGAGGACCATGATTGGGAATTGTTTGATCGTCTTTCTCCGAGGAAGAGGCGAAACATAATCAACTTGAGTTCGACATAGCTATTTGAAATCTTAATGAAAGACTGAATTTGTTATCTCATGTTTGCCTAGCAGAAAAAAAAAAAAAGTTAATGGGAAAAACTAGATAATCTCATAATCAAGTCAACTTGATTGAAAGGAGTAATGGAGGACCAAGCAGCATAGGAGAGATTAGCGAAGAAAATACAATAGAGTGATACAAGAAAGAGACTACAAAAGAAACCAACATCAGTTACCTAGGAAAATGGAAAGGCGTGACAAGTGCAATGAATACATGGATAAATGATATCAAGAAGTGAATGTGAGACAAAAGAAAAAAGGTCGAATTGGATCATTAAAATATTATATATAGAAGACTTTTTTTTTAGAGCTTACATGTTTATTTCCAAGTGTCATGGAACAAGTGTCTATCGATGAGTGAGTAACATCTATGAAATTGAAAGAATGACACTGTAGCCTTACAGTAGAAAATCAAGTAGAGAAGTAAGATTTTTATACGTAATAACATTTAACTAAAGAGTGGGAATGATTAAAGAGAAGTTTGCATAGGGTCTCCTACCCTACTCCTTGTGTTTATTATTTTGTATTGTATAATGTGTTCTCAAGTGACATGTAAGGATGTTCATTTAGAGAATAAATAGTTTTACTCTTAATGGCATGTAAGCATGCTCATAGAAGAATAAATAGTTTCACTCTTAATGTCATGTAAGGATGGTCATAAGAGAAGAATTTTTTTTTATAATATTACGAGCATGCTATTGCAAAACTTATGTATTTAAAGCATGTATATGTAATTTATTATGATAGAGTATGTTTTGATATTTAAGTAATGTATAGAGGAATAATAATGCTTAATTAATAAGTTATTTGTATTATATGTATTATAGATTGATCGACAAGATATAGGTTAAATGCATATTTGTTGGCTCCATATAGTAGATAAGGAGGTTATGCGGTAAGTGGTGCAAGACATGAAGACTCAACACCCCGAGTGTTGGTAAGTTAAATTTCGAGGACGAAATTTCTTTTAAGGAGGGTAGAATGTAATATCCAATTTAAAATAGTATTTAATTTTTTTGTTTGGATATTAATTGTGCGAGGATAATTATCTCATTTATTTGTGTTGTTAGTGAGTTGATATTATTGCTTAGAGTAGTTGTACCAATTTTCTAAAGAAAGTTAAAGTTGTATTAACTACAAAAGTAAAATATTATGATATTTTCATAAGTAAGTAATGTGTAATTAAAGCCCGATATGAAAGTCCATTACGTTTTTATAATATATTTATTATATTTAATTAATTGTATATATAAGTGGTATTAAATAATATTATTATTTGATTAATGTTAGAAAAATCGTAAGTTTAGAGAAATTCCGAGGTTTAGAAACTGTTTTACTAAAATGACCATATCTGGAGTTTTATAACTCCGATTGAGGTGATTCCAGTGGCGTTGGAAAGATAATTCAAAGATCTATAAATTTTGTAGAAATAGATATATCAGAATTCGTAATTTTTCTAGGTCAAAACTAAACCCTAAAGTTACGAGATTGAGAGCTTACAATTTAAATTTAAAAGTTAGATATTTATTTATTTAATAATTTATTATATTATTATTGTTATTATGTTAATATTATTATTATTCATAAAACTAAACCTAATAAGAGTCAGAATAGTATAGATTTCATTAACCCTAAAATTATATCGTTCTATTCTTCCCACCTATCTGAGCAAGACTAACCCTAAAATTTTCAAGTCATCTTTCCATTACATCCTTAGCCAAATCTATACCACTCTTCACTCTCATCTTTGATCACCATCATCTTATGTCTACCGATCCAAGTAGCTTGATGTATTTAAGGTAAGAAACTCTACATTTACTTATTTATTGATCACAATAGGAGAATTTTCGTAGGTCTCCTTTTCTTATTTTTCAGAATGAAATATGTCTCAGTAAAACTGTCATATCTCTTTAAATACTCATCCGATTCTTGCAATCTTGGTGTCTATAGAAAGCTTATTGAATTTTCCATAATTCTTATGAAGAAAGGTTTTACTGAATCGAAATTTATCTATGTCAAAAATTAGTATTTTTACGCTGTTTGTTGTAAATCGTTTTTCATATTTTCTATATAAGTTGTCTCAGTAAAATCTAAATATCTCTCTGAATAATGATCCGATTCTAGCGATCTTAGTACCGTTGAAGAGATAATTCAATTTTCTAAATGTTTTATGAAGAAACCATTCACCAATTATTGATTATTCTAAGTCAAAATTATTGTTTTATTGCTGTAGTTCGAAATCCATTTGTTTCAGGATTTCTAAAAAAAACTGTTTCGGTATAATATCTATATCTCTTACGTTGTAACTCCGATTTTAAAGATTTTAGTGTCATTAGAAAGGGAATTCGATTTTCTAAAACTTTTATGAAGAGAGTATTCTCTGATTTGGAATATTTCAGTATCAAAATGTTGTATTTTCGATGTCTCCTGTGATTCCTTACTCCATATTCCTTCTCAGAAATAGTTTCAGTAAAACTATCATAACTCCCTCAGTTGTAATCCATTTTTAATGATCTATATATCGTTGGAAAGATAATTGAATTTCCTATAATTTTTATGAAGAAAACTTTCTTTGAATTCGTGTAGTTATTGATCAAAAATAGTGTTCTTTCTGCTGTATTGTAAGAGTGCGAATTTTAATGTTAGGGCCTTGACCCATGTGTTATTATAGGTAGTAGTGACGAGATAACAAGTCTTAAGCAGCGGAATTTGAGGTAAGGAAATTAGATAGTGTTATATGTGTTTATCTGCATAAATTTGGATTCTTTGTGTACTGAAATATGAGTTATGATTTGTTATTATAAGTCTGTATATGGTACTGAGAATGTGTGGTATGGACACAATATTCGTCAATTGATATATAAATTATGGTTGTTATGACTTGTATATGTGTATGTTGTATGTTGTGTATTGTATGTTGTATGGTGTATGGTGTATTGTTGTATGTTATATGTTGTATGCTAACGTCTCAGGTAAAGTGAGGGACCATGGTGGGGTATAATACGGGAGAAGGCCGTTGAACGTAGATATACCCTACCCTACATTTTACTGAGTCGTGTATGAGATTGTTATGGTGGGTATGATACAGTGATATTACTGTTGAATATAGAGATACCCTAACCTATAACAATGGTAGGGCTGCATAGGCCCAGGTTATTATATGGGCAGATTAGGCCCAGGATATTGTAGGGCCAGGCTAGGCCCGGGTTATGTAAGTAATGGCTATGATATGCCAATGTTGTGATAATGACATTATTATTTATAGTATTGATATGATTATGTTATGAGTATGATACTGGAGTTATGATCTCTGTATATGTGTACGGTGTGAACAAATAGTATAGACTTGTATGATAAAGGTTTCCATATGTACAGTTATTTGGTTATAGTTATAAAAGAGCATGTATGATATTGCTAAAACTTAATAAATATATTAATGGTATGTGTGATATTATATGGTATTGTTTGATAAGCATTTCCTTACTGAGCTTTTAGCTCACCCCCTTACTTTCCCCCTACAGGTATTAGACAGGGAAGTATGTATAGTGAGCAGGGTCAGATCTGGTACGTATACTGTGAGCGGCTACGGACGAGCAAACGATCTAGAACGCCGGTGGTGCCTTAGTTTTATTTTAAGCAGTTGATAAATCTAACACATTGGAAATGCATTATTTAAAATTATTTACTTACTGTATCTTCTTTTACAAATGAAGGATCCTTCTCTGTTGCATTTTGATTTTTAAAATCCACTGTTGTATTTAAATTATTTTTTTTTATCTTTTCAAATTATGCATGAAAATAGTATTTTTGTAAAATAAGGCAAAATATCGGGGCGTTACAAATCTAGAGTGATCGTTTTAAGAATACAACGAAAAACTCATATCCACCCCTGAATGTACATCCATCTACGAATGAGTTGAACAACTTTCAGTGGATATAGGCATATTAACTCTTTGCAGAGATTAATCTTGTCAAAACCACTATGAACAAGATACAAATGCCATAGATTAAAACAGTGTGGTTGTGTCTTTTTGATGACTAATGTTTAGTTACATTAAAAAGTTCTTAGAATAGTGCAAGTAGATCCGGGTCACAGAATACTAAACTCATATTCCATACAGTTTGAATCCATTGATAGAAAATGGTTATTAAACACTTGTGAAAGTGTAACTGTATTGTATCCTGGAATTAAAAATATAAGAAAATTTCTGTTTGGAATCTAAAATTAAAGTCAAAGACTTAAATTTATACCAAATATAATGAGTAATTCTTCTTGGACCACCACTACTAATTTAACTCTAAGTCTGATTTGCATACAAGTAGGAGATTTCTAAGATTGAGGATTTATATCATTTTGGGATAGAATTTCGGGAATATAATCAAAAGTATCATTTAATTTCTTAAAAGAAAATAGAATGACATTAAATGATATATAGACCATTCATCCAATGATATGTTATTTAGCTAATTCGAAATGAATAAGGTATGAGGAATTAGGATAATTTCGTTTATAAATAAGAATCCAACGATGGTCCGATTAGCGAGAGTCAAAGTAATCTTATTTATACAATCTTCTAGTTTCATATTGTAAAAATACTAGTCTAAGGTGTCATCAATTGATGAACAGCTAGATGTTGCATATACAATATTTATCTTTCGAGATCTAACACTATTATGTATGTCTAATGGTGAAAATCCATTAAGGATTTATCTCATTAGATAAACAAACCAAGTTAGACCAACAATGAAATTTCGAAATTAAACTACAATTTAATAACAGAAAATAACATGGTTCAATGTAAATTCATACACAATTCAGAAATTATTAAACATATAGCAAGTAGGAATGACAAGTGAAACTACTAAATCATACAATCCTAAATAATTTCCAAGGTTTTCAACAAACTAATATCAGTGTCCCGTTTAGGCGAGAGTCAAAGCTACCATCCATTGAATAGAGTTGTCAGCTCATCTAAAATGTTAAATATTCTAGCAACCTTTTATTCGATCAAGATTGGAATCCAGCGTTGTCCTGTTTAGGTGAGAGTCAAGGCTATTCTATCTTATGAGCTTCTACCATTGTTTCATATTTTGCAAGTCAAATACAGTCGCCACCATTAGGGTGATCCATACCATATAAAACACTTACAAAGCTACTTATCTTTCGAGATTAAACGGTGCGAACTTGCTAATGAACGTTCCTCCATAAGGGAGGATTACTCACTAAAACAAACGCTATGTAAAACCAACAATGGAAATCGAATATCTTAATAATAAAGCTCATTCTGTAAAAATGTATTTTCATTATTATTTATAATAAAATATATTCATTAAATATCGAATTTAGAATTAAAATTCTAAATGAGAATTTAATTTAATATTTATAAAATTATACTTAGATGGTGATTGAAATAAATTGAATTATTTCCATCTCAGTAGTAATTTTGATATATAAATATTAAGAAAATTATTTAAGTTGTATTAATTTAAATTAATTTGCAACTCAAAATAAATTTTCATGAGAATATATTTATTGTATTTTGAAAAAAAAAAAACTTTATATTTTCGAAATACTTAAATAATAATTACTTAGAAAAATACTTCAAGCAAAAATATCACCTATCTAGATTTTCTTTTGACTAATTAATTCAATTTCTAATAATATACTTTAGGCTAATTAGTAATTTTCCCCCCTAAACTTTGACATGTACTAAATCGTACCCCCTGAACTTTTTTGGCCTTTAAAAATTCCCCTCGAACTATTGAGATTGTTAAATTTAAGGACTTTTGTCTAATTTTAGTGAAAAATTCTAACATGGATGAAAGTTCAAGGAGCGTGATTTAGTACATATCAAAGTTTGAGGGGCATGATTTGGTAGATATCAAAGTCTGGAGAGCATGGTTTAGTACATAAACAATTACTGAAACAGTAAAATTGAATGAAATTAGACAAAAGTCCTTAAATTTAACAATCTCAATAGTTCGAGGGGAATTTTTAACGGCCAAAAAAGTTCAGGGGGCACAATTTACTACATGTCAAAGTTCAGGGGGAAAAAATACTAATTAGCCTATACTTTAGTTCATTTATTTTAAATTAATCAATAAATGAAAAAATCATTGATGTAAGTTGGTCCAAGAATTAATTAAAATAAATAATTAATTTACAACTTAATCTATTTTTCAAGATAAATTCAAAATCATCTTGCATTATGAAATGCAATTTCGAAAATTGATTAATAAAATAAAAAAAATATATTTTGAAAATTATTTAAATTTAGTTGAAAAAATAAATTTCAACTAAAAATAATTTTCTATTTAATTAAGTGTCATGAAAAAGAAATATTTAAGTATCATGATGAAAATCAACTTAGATATTTAATTTTCAATTTAATTAAATGTATTAAATTCAAGAAATAAATAATTAAGTGTAGAGAAGGCTTAATTATTAATCTCTAGTTTAATACTAGGAAAAAATATACTTAAAATAAATTGTACCAAAATTAATTATTTAAATAATTCATTTCACAATGTATAATATTTTCCTATTTAATATTAGAAATAATAAGTAGTCTAGAAATAACTATCTAGAAAATATCTTATTTGACTAAGTATCTTTTTCACAAAATTTGAAAAAATATCTAATTTAAGTTGTATTAGAAAAAATCTAGAACTTAAATATTTTCAAATTTAAATTTAATTAAATATCAAAAATTAAGTTGTAACCACTTAATTTGAAAATATTTCATTTTAAGTTAATATTTGAAAAAATATCAACTTAAAAATATCTAAAGAATCTTAATAACCAATTCCTAAAATTCCTCAACTTAATTTTGAAATTTGAAATTCAAAAGATATTCAGATTTAAGTTGATTAGTTAGAGATAACTAATTTTCAACTTAAATAGGAATATTTAATGAAAAATTCAAATTAAGCTTCAGAAAATATCTAGATGGTTATAATTCTATATTTAATTAAATACAAGAAAATACATATAGTTTAGCTTAGAATAAAATTCTTTAAACTATGGTTTTCTTAAATTAATTTCAAAATAAATGAAATTAATTATGTTGCTAATCAATTTTATTAGGTTAAACTAATTTAAATAACCTAGTACAGTTATCCAAATTAGGCAAATGGGCCTTCACGATTGGGGTAGTTCATGTGAGGGGGAGCTGGGTTCAGTATGTCGTACCCACTTCTATGGCCCCCAACTCTCACACAAGGCCCAAAAGAGAGGAATTTAACCTTAAAATGAACAACTGTTATTAATTGAATAGGCCCAAAAACTAAATGGGCCTAAATAAAATCTATCAAAAAATATGATATTTTATTTAGCAACAACAACCTATATGCATCTATAATAAAATAAACATATAGGCTCACACAGGCACACATTTGGATGGATCCTATCATGTTGCTAGGTCATACACAGATGAATTACCTGTTACAAATTATTTACTTGACTAAGGGAACCATGAGTTAAAATCAGATCATTGGATCTGTCAACAAGTTAACCATGGCTATTTACAATCAAGCAATAATAGGTTTTAAAAACTTACAAACAAGCTAAAACACATACTCCTGCAACAAGGTTAGCTGGATAGTTGGATGTAGGATTTATTTAATTTTAAATAATTAAATTTTGAAAAATAATTAAATAATAAAAAAAATAATATTTAATTTTTGAAAAAAAAATAAAATATATATATATGTTTTCGAAATTAAAAAAAATATTATTTAAAATTAAACCTACCATTTTGAAAAATTAGGTTTCAACTAACCTAAATATCATTTCAAAAATTTGCTAACTACTTTTAAAAATTTAATGTTATTTTATAAATTAAATATTCAATAAAAATAAAAAAAAAAAAATATAAATAAATATCTTTTTCAAATTAAATTTAAATAAATAAAATAACAAAATTTAAAAGTTAGCAAAATATCTTACATCTATTTAAAATATCATGATTATAGTTATCTTATTTTAATTTTAAATAAGGTCAAATTATATAAAAAAAATAATTTAATTTAAAAATTTAATATTTGACATTAAATTTAAAAATAAGATAAGATATAATCAAATTTAAAAAATAAGATAGATAATTAAGCAAAAAGATAGATATTTACTATATTCAAATTCAAATTACACTAATATCATGAATTAAATTAAGAAATATATATTAATTAATTTAATTATGATATTTAGAATTGAAATAGGAATAGTAAATGTCTAAATACAAAACTACACAAAAAATCAGAAGTTAAATCCATGAAATAGCATGAAAAATCGAAGAAAAACGAAAAAAAAAAATGCGAGCTGTACGGACAGTATGTTGTGCATACTGTCCGCGCGCGCTTAAGGGAGTGCATGGGCGAGGAAACACGGCGCAAGGGGGAGGCTGCATGATTTCCGCGCGCAGATGGGCGTGATTCAGACAGGCGCTCGGTCGAGCAGCTGTCTGAACGCGTGCTGTCCGCGCGCGTGTCCCTGTTGCACGATCCTGATTTTTTTTCGAAACTTCAAAAAATCATAACTAATTCAAATTAAATCGAAATTGAGTTCTGTAAAAAAGTAAATTGCTTAAATTTTTCCATACTATCCACTAAAAATAATTCCAGAAACAGAATTTCAATTATTTTTCACGAAAGTTCACAAACATCAATCAATCATCAAATAACACTCAACACAACATGAAACCATCCAAATAACAAACAATCGTTTTAAAGTCCAAATTTATTGCAAGCAAATCAATTACCATGGCTCTAAGGCCAGTTGTGTTGGGTTTTATGCCCTAAATAAAACTCTTTACAATCTGATTAGTTATCAATATAAGAAATTTGAAGTGATTGATGTTTGCATGAATTTTACATGCTAATGGTTTAATATGTTTAATATGTTTATTACATTCATACACACAAAATCAGTTAAATCCAGATCATATGTTTATTCACAATTACAGTATCGTCAACACAGTGGAATGTGATTGTGATCATATGAATCAAAAGTTTTGGTCCCTGTTTCATCAGTGTTATTGGATTTACACTAATGTGATAATCAGCGATGATGTGTACTTACACTTGGAGTAAGTGTTATGTTCTTTCCAGGACATTAGTAAAGTATACTAGTTTCGAATGTATGGAGTATACATTGGACTGGACCAATATTGCAACTAAGTTAAGATATTACAAACTTACCGTTATACATATCTTTCCAAGTCAATATCAGTAGTTGATCTTAAGATTGAAAGAATCTAAATCCTGATATGCTTGGGCTCAACTCAGGAGTGCTATTCATGTTCTTTGATTTATTAGTTAAGCCTACTTTTGGGTCAGGGTGATACGTATAGTTTTGGAACATGATAGTATGATTGAGTGGGAGTGCTGAACATAAATATGGAATCTATAGCTTCTACTGGTGTATAGAAGTCAAGTGATGATTCCCTTCGAGCTTAGCAAATAGAAGTAAATGGATGAGCTCTTGTTTAACTGACTAATTATTAGATCACTAAACACCATTTACAGGTAGCTAAGTGTTTTAAGGGGCAAAATACATTGAGGGGTGAGAACGGTAAAGAAATCCCATCTCGATGTAAATCATCTATATAGAGGATCTTTAAATCACAATAAGATTATAACAATGGTTAAATGAGATAGTATATTGGTATCGTGAAACATACAATATGCTCTATATAAGTCTGAGAGTGCAATTCTAAGTTCTAAGAGTGGATTCAACGAAGAATTAATAAGTAGGAATTTACTTGGTAAATTTGGTTCACTTATTGGAAGCTCAGCATATAGATCCATGGTCCCCATTATAGTTGAGAACATTCTGCTTGTAAGACTCATTAATTGATTCGTGATTGGTCAATTATAATTCTAAAGTTAGACTATGTCTAATTTTATGAATTTTCACTAAGCAGGGGCGAAATTGTAAGGAAAAGAGTTTTCTAGGTTTATTTATTTATTAATGGACTTTATATGTCTAATTAATAATTAAATTAAATGACAATATTATTTAATAATCTATTTTAGTTATTAAATAATTAGTTTTGGCATTTAAAAGTTTAGAATTGGAAAATTGGCATTTTTGAGAAAATAGAGATAAAATTTGATAAAATTACAAAATTAAGTGAAGCCCAATAACACCATATGGCCGGCCACTTAAATAGATTTCTCAAATTAATATTTTTATTATTTTAATGCCAAATAAATCCTAACCTAAACCTAGTAGTTGCCTATAAATAGAAAGTGATGGCTCAGTCAAAACACAAGTTTTTAACAAGCCTTTCTGACAGAAATTTCTCTCTTCAGAAAACTGAGCCTTCCTCACTCTCTACCTTGGCCGAAATACCTCTCTCTCTTTTCCCTTCATCTCTTTCGTGACCCTAGTGAAAGAGTAAGTGCCCACACACAGCAAGCAGGAACTCAATCATAGATTGGAAGACTGTGAAGGATCAAACTTGAAGAAGAAGGACATTCGGGCTCAGATCTTGATTATACTCTGCTACAGAAAGGAATCAAGGGTTAGAGATTTGAGTGGAAGGAGACATTAATTCCGCTGCATCAATGTAAGGTTTTCTTAACTTTATATGTGTTTAATTTATCGTTTTAGAAAGTTCATATTTAGGGTGTTAATAAACATACTTGTGAGTAGATCTAAGATCCTGGTAAAATAAATATCCAACAACTGGCCTCAGAGACATGGTAATTGATTTACTTACATGAAATTTGGACTTTAAAACGATTGTTTGTATGTTTTTTGGATGGTATCATGTTGTATTGAGTGTTATTTGATGATTGATTGATGTTTGTGAAATTTTCGTGAAAAATAATTGTGATTTCGTTTCTGGAATTATTTTTATTGGATAGTATGGAAAAAATTAAGCAAGTTAGCCTTTTACAGAACTTAATTTGGATTTTATTTGAATTAGTTATGATTTTTTGAAGATTTGACAAAATCGGGGCTGTGTTGATATTTTCCTGCGATCGCAGAACTGTCCGTACAGTTTCGAATTTTTTCTTTTTTCTTCGATTTTTCATACTTTTTCATGGAATTAACTTCCAATTTTTTGTATGGTTTTATATATATACTATTACTATTCCTAATTCAATTCTAATTATCATTTTGAATTAATTTAATATTTTTTTTTATTAAATTCAAGATATTAGTGTAATTTGAATTCGAATAGAATTAGTATTTATCTTATTGCTTAAATATCTATCTTATTTTTAAATTTGATTATATCTTATTTTTTAAAAATTTAAGGTCAGATTTTATAAGATATTTATAAAATCTTTTAAGATATTTTAAAATATCTTATCTTTTAAGATATTTTAAGATATTGTTAATATTGGGAATTATTTTACCAGGATCTTAGATCTACTCACAAGTATGTTTATTAACATCCTAAATATGAACTTTCTAAAACGATAAAATAAACACATATAAAGTTAAGAAAACCTTACATTGATGCAGCGGAATAAATGTCTCCTTCCACTCAGATATCTAACCCTTGATTCCTTTCTGTAGCAGAGTATAATCAAGATCTGAGCCCGAATCTCCTTCTTCTTCAAGCTTTGATCCTTCACAGTCTTCCAATCTATGATTGAGTTACTGCTTGCTGTGTGTGGGCACTTACTCTTTCACTAGGGTCACGAAAAAGATGAAGGAAAAGAGGGAGAGAGGTTTCGGCCAAGGTAGAGAGTGAGGAAGGCTCAGTTTTCTGAAGAGAGAAATTTCTGTCAGAAAGGCTTATTGAAAACTTGTGTTTTGACTGAGCCATCACTTTCTATTTATAGGCAACTTACTAGGTTTAAGTTTAGAATTATTTGGCATTAAAATAATAAAAATAATAATTTGAAAAAGCCTTATAAGTGGCCGGCCATAGGTGTTGTAATGGGCCCCACTTAATTTTGCAATTTTATCAAATTTTATCTCTATTTTCTCAAAAATGCCAATTTTCCAATTCTAACCTTTTAAATGCCAAAACTAATTATTTAATAATTAAAATACATTATTAAATAATATTGTCATTTAATTTAATTATTAATTAGACATATAAAGTCTATTAATAAATAAATAAACCTAGAAAACTCTTTTCCTTACAATTTCACCCCTGCTTAGTGAAAATTCATAAAATCAGACATAGTCTAACTTTAGAATTATAATTGATCAATCACGAATCAATTAATGAGTCTTACAAGCAGAATGTTCTCAACTAGAATGGGGACCATGGATCTATATGCCGAGCTTCCAATAAGTGAACCAAATTTACCAAGTAAATTCCTACTTATTAATTCTTCGTTGAATCTACTCTTAGAACTTAGAATTGCACTCTCAGACTTATATAGAGCATATTGTATGTTTCACGATACCAATATACTATCTCATTTAACCATTGTTATAATCTTATTGTGATTTAAAGATCCTCTATATAGATGATTTACATCGAGATGAGATTTCTTTACCGTTCTCACCCCTCAATGTATTTTGCCCTTTAAAACACTTAGCTACCTGTAAATGGTGTTTAGTGATCTAATAATTAGTCAGTTAAACAAGAGCTCATCCATTTACTTCTATTTGCTAAGCTCGAAGGGAATCATCACTTAACTTCTATACACCAGTAGAAGCTATAGATTCCATATTTATGTTCAGCACTCCCACTCAATCATACTATCATGTTCCCAAAATATACGTATCACCCTGACCCAAAAGTAGGCTTAACTAATAAATCAAAGAACATGAATATCACTCCTGAGTTGAGCCCAAGCATATCAGGATTTAGATTCTTTTCAATCTTAAGATCAACTACTGATATTGACTTGGAAAGATATGTATAACGGTAAGTTTGTAATATCTTAACTTAGTTGCAATATCGGTCCAGTCCAATGTATACTCCATACATTCGAAACTAGTATACTTTACTAATGTCCTGGAAAGAACATAACACTTACTCCAAGTGTAAGTACACATCATCGCTGATTATCACATTAGTGTAAATCCAATAACACTGATGAAACAGGGACCAAAACTTTTGATTCATATGATCACAATCACATTCCACTGTGTTGACGATACTGTAATTGTGAATAAACATATGATCTGGATTTAACTGATTTTGTGTGTATGAATGTAATAAACATATTAAACATATTAAACCATTAGCATGTAAAATTCATGCAAACATCAATCACTTCAAATTTCTTATATTGATAACTAATCAGATTGTAAAGAGTTTAATTTAGGGCATAAAACCTAACAAACTCCCACTTGCACTAATATAAAACAAACTGCGCAAATAGGTCAATCTGATGTCTTGATCTACAGATCAAGTGTAGTATATTTGAATCCACCCAAACTTCTGGAAACTAGTTCATAAATACTCTTATGAAACATCCTTTACTATATGCTTTACTCATCAAGGGATACTGAAATCTTTACTGTTTTAAAAGTACATCTGAATTAACAGAGGACATATCTCTCATATTTTAAAATATGTAATTGAGATAATACAGTGTAGACTTTTCTTCAGTGATATAACTTTCTGGTATTTTCGAATAGACCAAGTTATAGTTCTTCTCTGGTAGAGCTTGAATTATTATACAATAATTCCTCCACCCCCAAAGTAAGCACCATCTTATAGAATTTCGAAATTAGATGGTGAGATACAAAGACAACTGATACACAGGTCCTTAATATCTGACATATAGATCACTTACATAAATCCTTCTTGAATATCTTCTAATGTTCCCTATTTGATTACATCTCAGATAGCTCCCACTCAATAGCAGATGTCTGGTTAAATAATACTTTTAACCTCTGATTGTTTGGAGAGTTACCTAGTTGTGACTTTTGTATTAGTCTGTAATTTCAAGTTAAGACTAAGTCATCAACATAGCAGACTAGTATTTGAAGTGAAAAATACATGCCAGAGATTAAAGTAATCAAAATTAAGATACCATAAAATTTTGTGAGGATTAAGAATTCTTGGTTCAAGTCATTCGAATGGACTGAACTAGAGTTCTTTATCTTATTCTCATAATTCTGATAAGCTATACCTATCCATGTGAATGGTTAGATTTGCTTTTCAGTAATGTTCTTAAGTACCTATCACAAGTATCAACCTAATGAAGATGGGTATAGAATTTTAAAATTCTCCCACTCAATTAAGGTAGTGTGAAACTTTAACAAAGAACTTTCAAAGGTATCAAACTTTTACTTACAATAGTAAAATCGAAATGGAACATACAATCAAGATCAAGAATTTATATTGGCAATAGCTGACTCATTATATTACTTCTATGTTTAAACAAGATATGTGTTTCATAGGGAATTGTGGATTAGACTCCACCCCTAAGAATATACATATAGGGTACTATGGATAACCTCCACCCCTAAGTATATAGAGATTATGATCCACCCCTAAAGGTTGTAAAGATCATGATTCTCTTAGTGTGATAGAGTTTATGTGGAGTTGAATACTATCCAGAGTTCATTAGATATAAAAGATCGTTGAACTGCATAGTTTTCTTAACTTTTCTCCACCCCTATCAGATCATAAGATCCTTTTATTAAACAAATTCTTAATAATTGTATGAGAATTAACAATTATTGATAAACATAGAAATAATTTCTAGTGTTTATATAATATAACTCTATGAAGAGTAGTAAATATTATAGAATTTGCATCAATAATAAAAACACTTACACATACAAACATATAAATATAATGTGGTAATAATTGATGAAGATAAAATTAAATGAAGCTCAATCTCATAAATTGCAATAGTGAATTTTGAAAAAAATAAAACTTTATTAATAATAAAAAAGTATTGCAACAATATGAGAGAAACAGGGATAAATATCCCTAACTAAAATTTGAAATCCAAATTGTCTTTAAACTAAAACAATTAATTCAAAAATTGAAGAGCTTCATCTTCATCTGGACGATTTCACCCTTGGTCCAGCTTGCTGATCCAACTCAATTGAGTTCAAGTAGCTTGGCCTATAAGAAGAAGAAAACAAATAAACAAAGTTAGTCCAGAATTATAAATCCAATTGGATAATAATTCACTAAAACTCTTAAAGTTTATGAAAGGAAATACCTTGTTTCTTTGCAAGAAGTTTAGGACATTGGGGTTTCCAATGACCTTTTTCATTGCAGTGGAAACATTTTCCTTTAAGTGTAGCATCACCAGAAGAAGCAGCCTTTTTCATGACTTTTGTTCGCTTCTTGGTGTTCTTCCACTTCTTCTTCGATTTGGGCTTTGAAGCAGAGGCGACATTTGCTTCAGGTTTCATCGCCCCATTACCATTACCAGGATGAGGTTTACTCCCTTTCTTCTTTGTAACGCCCTTACTTACGTAAAATAAGATGCCATAAATAAACTGGCGTTAAGATACTAATGTTGCCTTTATTAAAAAAAATAACAATTTTCAAAACATGGGTACCCAGTTGAAAATAAAGTATTACCACTTAGGGAAAAGTAATAGAAAATTTAAACGACAACATCCTCGATAAGTTTAATAAATTAAAAAAAAACTTTCAGCGGAAGATGGCCAAGACCACACGCAGTTACATGATCACACGAGATACACCCCATGCTGCCCAGACTCAACTTGTCACCAAAAACTTACAGGCTTACTTATCTGCACATAGGGGGTAAATAAGGGGTGAGCTGCAAAGCCCAGTAAGGAAAAACAAAATACTATGTACCAGCATTCACACATCATAGCACAAACATATACATCAAACATACAACAACCTAATCATAAGTATAAATAGAGGCAGCCACACAAATACTGAAATACCACACACTCACACTCACAATCACACTCCAGCTTCCATACAAATCTGGAGTGTCTTACGTTCTTAACCGAACGCAGTACCAATAACCAGTGCACCCTTACGTACACTGCCTCACTTACCACATCACCATACATGTGTGGTTTCCAACCACTTCCAAGTACCTGGAACATGATTAAACAGCCATATACAATTCATCGATAAAACACTATTTCACCGAAACTATCACATTCCACAGTTTCAATACAATTTATTCAAGCAGTTATACTAGATACTCAAACCATATAAAAAGCAAGTATAAAGTATAATTATTTTTTCCTTACCTCAACTCCGCTGTAATTAACTCCTACGATACCTTCTAGGCCCTATAACAATTAGTGAAACCCTTAGTCCACCGATAAACTCAATATATTTATTACTCTTACTGTACAGCAAATTTAGCCTAGAATTTGACTTATAAAACGTTTGAATTAGAAGTCCTACTGTTCACAAAGTTTTTAGTTAATTGAAAGACCTTTCTAACGGTATAAAGATCATCAAAATCGGAGCTATAACCTAGGAGTTATGCATGTTTTCTCAAAACAGTTTCTTCAAAATCCTGGATCATGCCGATTTCTGAATACAGTCCAAAAATAAAAGTTTTAAAAATAGTTACACCTCGATCTAGACAATACTTTCTTCATAAAAAATGTAGCTATTTTTCTAAGCTTTAAAACGAGATAAAGATCTTTTAAAATGGATCAAAAGTGAGAGAGATATTGAATTTTTACTGAAGATACTTTTTCTGAAACAAAACTTAAAACGAAATATCATAACCGAGTAAAGATACTAACTTTTGACTGGTAAGAACTCCTAATTAGGGAAAGGTTTCTTCACAGAAAATATGGATTATTGAATTATCTTTCTAACAGTACAAGAATCGCTTGAAAATAATAGATATCGAGAGAGATATGACACTTTTACTAAGGCAATATCGAAAAGAAATTTAAAAAAACTGTAATTCGAAAGTCAGTGTAAAACATGAATTTTTTGACATCGAAATAATCAAAATTAGGAAATAGTTTCTTCATGAAAAATGTAGAACATTAAATTATCTTTAAAACGGTACCTAGATCACTGAAAACGAACATACGAGGAGAGAGATATGGCAGTTTTATGAAAACCTATTTCTCTGAAAACGAAAATAAAACATACTTACGAAAAACCTACATCCAACCCTAACATTAAGAGACAGTAAAAGTTTTTACCTTAGAAATTGAATATTGTGATAGAGGCTTCAATTTATGCTATGCTGTAATTTGGTGTGATAGAGGCTATGAGAGATTTAGGAATTATCTAAGTGGAGAGAAAGAAGTAGAGAATGAAGTTTGTGTTCATCGTTTCATTGAATGGTAAAACCATATCGTATATATTCAACTGATTAGAGAAAATCTAGGAATTTAAAATTTAAACTCAGCTATACCTTTTATTTTTTTTAAGGAATAAAATATTGATTAATTACTAATATAAAATTCCTCATAATTTAAATTTAAATTCAACTAAGTCAAATATCCTAAACTAACTTCCTCATTCTTCTCTCACTCTCACGTGACCCTCTCTCTATTCATCTATTACTATAGCCTTTATAAATATATATATATATATTTTATTATCAAGCTTATACAAAATATATATATATTCCTATTATAAATACTACTAGTCTTATTTATTTAATAAACCTATACGTATAAAATAGTATACTAATTTTTATCTATATTCCTATTACATGTATAACAAATATCACTTAATAATACAACTATTTACTAATAACTTATTCTCTAATATAATTAATATAAATTAATACTTAATCTAATTAACTATATAATTGTACTTAGCAAATACTAATAATATTCATATTTTATTTAATGCAACAATAACATATCAAAACACATAATAATATACCAAAAATAATATACTTGTACTGGATATTACATTCTACCCTCCTTAAAGGAAATTTCGTCCTCGAAATTAGACTTACCAAAAAGTTCGGGGTACTGTTCTTTCATGTCTCCCTCCATTTCCCACGTTGCCTCCCTTTCTGAACGGTTGCTCCACAGAACTTTTACTAGAGGAATACTTTTGGACCTTAACTCCTTCGTTCCTCTCTCTATAATGCGAACTGGTCGCACTTCATAACTCAAGTCCTGCTTTAGCTCCATTCTTTCATAGTTCAGCACGTGTGATGGATCCGACACGTATTTTCGTAGCATAGAAATATGGAACACATTATGCGTCTCAGCTAATACTGGTGGCAGTGCCAGTCGATAAGCTACCTGTCCCACTCTGTCCAATATCTCAAAAGGACCTATAAATCTTGGACTTAGCTTTCCTCGCTTTCCAAAACGCATAACCCCTTTCATAGGTGACACTCGAAGGAACACTTTATCACCCACTGCAAATTCCACATTCCGTCTCTTTGCGTCGGCATAACTTTTCTGGCGGCTTTGTGCAGTTACCATTCTATTTCGAATCTTTTCTACCGCTTCAGTGGCCTCTCTTACTAGGTCTGGGCCTAAGTATCGCTTTTCGCCAACCTCATCCCAGTGTAGTGGTGATCGACACTTCCTCCCATACAACATTTCATAGGGTGCCATCCCTATTGTAGATTGATAGCTATTGTTGTACGAGAACTCCATTAGCGGCAAATAGTTACTCCAGTTACCTGGAAAATCCAACGCACAAGCTCGTAGCATGTCTTCTAGTATTTGAATAGTTCGTTCCGATTGTCCATCAGTTTGAGGATGGAATGCTGTACTCAACTTCAGTTTTGTGCCCAAAGCACTTTGCACACTTTCCCAAAACTTAGAGGTAAAAACTGAACCTCTATCAGATACAATGGTCTTTGGGACTCCGTGTAGCCTTACAATTTCTTTTACATACAGTTCAGCATATTGCTCTGCATTGTAATTAGTGCGCACAGGCAGAAAATGTGTTGATTTCGTGAGTCTGTCGATAATCACCCAGATGGAATCCTGTTGTTTACTGTTCTTCGGTAACCCTGTCACAAAATCCATAGCAATATCTTCCCATTTCCACTCAGGAATATCAAGAGATTGCAACAGCCCCGCAGGTCTCTGGTGTTCGGCCTTAACTTGCTGGCAGATAAGACATTTTGCTACAAATTTTGCTATATCATTTTTCATACCCGGCCACCAATACCTACCTTTCAGGTCATTGTACATTTTGGTTGATCCTGGGTGTAAAGAATAGGGTGTAGTGTGCGCCTCTTGTAAGATTTTTGATTGCAACTCCGCTTTCTTAGGTACACACACCCTTGCCTTGTATAGTAGAATACCCTCTTCATTAACTGAGAAGTCCCCGGCTTTCCCATTTTGTAGTTCGACCCGCTTCTTGATTAAAAACTCATCTTGGGCTTGTTCTTCTTTGATATTCTCTAATAAATTTGATTCAATTGTGAGGTTAGCTAGCTTTCCTGTTACTAACTCTATTCCAGATCTCTCGATTTCCTGTTGCAACGGCACTTTTAATGCCCTTAACATTGATAAGCTTGCATAGTTGCGTCTGCTAAGTGCATCCGCCACTACATTAGCCTTTCCAGGATGGTACAGTATCTCACAATCGTAATCTTTTACCAGTTCCAACCACCGCCTCTGTCTCATGTTGAGCTCTTTCTGCGTAAAGAAGTATTTTAGGCTTTTGTGATCTGTGTATATTTCACACTTCTCTCCATAGAGGTAGTGCCTCCATATTTTCAATGCAAAGACCACTGCTGCCAACTCTAAGTCATGAGTTGGGTACCTTGTCTCATACTCCTTTAGCTGCCTAGAGGCATAGGCTACCACCTTCTCATTCTGCATCAACACACAGCCGAGCCCTTGCTTTGATGCGTCGCAATATACTACAAATTTGTCTTTGTTAGTTGGAACACACAGGACAGGTGCTGTTATGAGTTTATCTTTCAATGTCTGAAAGCTTTCCTCACATTTATCTGTCCATGCAAATTTTTGTTGCTTTCGAGTCAAATTCGTCAATGGTGTGGCTATTTTTGAGAACCCTTCAACGAATCTCCTATAATATCCAGCTAGTCCGAGGAAACTCCGAACCTCACTTGCGGTTTTTGGTTTTGGCCAGCTCTTCACTGCTTCAATTTTCGCAGGGTCCACCTCTACCCCATCTTTGGACACTATATGGCCTAGAAACGCCACTTTCTCCAACCAGAACTCACACTTTTTGAATTTGGCGTACAATTGGTGCTCTTTGAGTCTACTTAGAGTTAGCCTTAAGTGCTCCTCATGCTCTTCCATTGTCCTTGAATAAATGAGTATGTCATCAATGAATACCACCACAAACTTGTCAAGATATTCCTTGAATACTCTATTCATTAAATCCATGAAGGCTGCTGGGGCATTGGTTAACCCAAATGACATCACTAGAAATTCATAATGCCCATACCGTGTTCGAAATGCCGTCTTTGCTATATCTTCCTCTCGGACTTTCAATTGGTGGTACCCAGATCTCAAGTCGATCTTTGAAAAGACGATCGCCCCTTGTAACTGATCAAACAAATCATCGATGCGAGGCAAGGGATACTTGTTCTTTATAGTCACTTTGTTCAGCTCTCGATAGTCTATACACATCCGCATACTACCGTCCTTCTTCTTGACAAACAACACTGGCGCACCCCAAGGTGAGTAACTTGGTCTAATGAACCCCTTGTCTAAAAGATCTTGTAGTTGAGCCTTCAATTCCTTCAATTCATTGGGAGCCATGCGGTATGGAGCCCTCGAGATTGGCGCTGTGCCTGGCGCTAACTCAATCACAAATTCTATCTCTCTATCTGGGGGTAGCCCTGGTAGGTCTTCCGGAAAAACTTCTTGGAATTCACATACTATGTGGACATTTTCTGGCTTGAGGGTGGTTTCTCTTGACTTGTCTACTATGCTGGCCAAGTATGCTTGACATCCCGCACGTATCATCTTTTGTGCCTTCAGGGCTGTAACTAGCGGTAAGCTTGACTTGACTTTGATTCCTTCAAATATGAATGCCTCTCCAGATTCAGGGGTGAAAGTCACTGTCCTCTTTCGGCAGTCTATTGTTGCTCCATGTCGTGATAGCCAATCCATACCCAAGATAAGATCGTAATCCCTCATCTCCAGCTCTATCAGATCTCCACTAAGTTCCTTGTCTGCAATCCTTATTGGCGCATCCCGCACTCCTCTAGATGATATCATAACCTCGCCCGAGGGCAACTCCGTCATGAACTTATAACTAAAGTTTACATACGGTAGTTCTAACTTATCTATCATCTTTAAAGCAATAAATGAGTGCGTAGCTCCAGAATCAAATAAAACAGTACATAGTTCAGAGATAGAAATCTGACCTGCAACCACAGTGTTACTAGTCTCAGCCTCCCCTCTGGTTAGTGCAAATACTCGAGCTGGGACAAGTTTGTCATCCTTGAGTTGATCACCCTTTTGTGGACAGTCCTTCTTATAGTGGCCTGGTTGCCCACACTTGTAACAAGTCTTGCCTTTCAGTCGACATTCTCCCGGATGCTTACGACCACATGTTGGGCATAGGGGGTACTCCACATATGGCTTCTTCCCTTTGTAGTTATTGGACCCTATCTTGTTTCTCTTGTCGGCTTCGTTGTGTTGGTTACTTGGCAGTTTTCTTTTGTTATCACCACCTCCATTACTGGCCTTTCTGGCCTCCCACCTTGCTGTATTGTCTTTCTGTATACGACTTTCACACAACTCAGCTTCTAGGGCTTTTTCCAGTACCTCAGCATACGTGGTTGCCCTTACTCCTGACATCGCTATGTCCCGACTTATTCGGGAGTCGAGCCCTTCAGTAAAACGATGAATCCTCAAAAACTCAGTAGGAACCAGATCTGTGGCAAACTTTGCTAATCTGTCAAATTGGCGAGCATACTCGTATCGTAGACTTACCCTGCCTCAGGTTCGTGAACTCATTAACTCTAGCTGAGCGTATTGCTTCACTGTAGTATTTTTTGTTAAAAACTTGTACAAAGTCAGCCCAGGTCATTGCGGCCACATCCCGTGTTTGTTTAATAACATCCCACCAGATGCGGGCATCCTTTTTCAATAAACTAGCAGCACAAGCTACACTATCTCCGTTACCGAGCCGCATGTACTCAACAATACCTTCCACTGTTCTTAACCATTCCTCAGCTTCCATTGGATCTGAGCCCCCTTCAAAATTTGGTGGGTGTTGCTTGCGGAACCTTTCATATATTGGTTCCCATCGACCCTCCGGCACAGGCATGTATTGCACCGGCAAAAATTGATGTTGTCCTTGATTGGGTTGTTCCTGACGGTTGTGAGCCTCTTCATCTCGCTTCCTAATTTCTTCCCTGAGACGAGCAACTTCTTGCGCCAAATCTTCTTGTTGTGGTGGCACCACTACAGGGGCGTTTTGGTGTTCTTGACCAACTACCCCAGCAGGGACTTCGTGGTTGCCCCCACCTTGACCTGGTTGTTGTCCATTTACAGGGGCATTTTGATTCTCCTGGATCACCGCCTCGGCAGGGACATGCTGGTTTCCCCTGCCTCGACCGCGACCTCGACCGTGAGCACCTCCTCGCCCCCGACCTCTAGCTCGGTCTCTTACAGCCGCTCTTTCATTCAACCGGGTTGATCTTCTAGGTTCACCGTTTTCCATCAAATCCCTTAACTTGTTCTTCAAAAGAAAGGAGATGGTAGCGGTAAGAATAATAACGAAAGATGTATCTCGCTGAAAAAGGAAATATCTATACACTAAATTATATAAACTTAAAAAAAACGTAAATCATCAAGCAACAATTCACCATGTAAAATAAATAAATAAATAAATAATCTTCACTCATAAAAAAAAATACACTAATAAGAAAATTGTTTGAGTTATACTAAAATTCTAACTCCGAAGAATCAGTTAATTGTTTCGATTAACCATACCCTAAACTTCTAGCTAACTAAAGGAAAATCAAAAGATAAAGACTAAACCAAATTTAATATATAAGACATAACATATATAAGGCATACATACTTGATGACAAGTTGATCCTTTGCAGCGATGGTGTGTATGTCGCGTGAATTCAAGATCAATGTAACTGTGGCTCTGGTACCATTTGTAACGCCCTTACTTACGTAAAATAAGATGCCATAAATAAACTGGCGTTAAGATACTAATGTTGCCTTTATTAAAAAAAATAACAATTTCCAAAACATGGGTACCCAGTTGAAAATAAAGTATTACCACTTAGGGAAAAGTAATAGAAAATTTAAACGACAACATCCTCGATAAGTTTAATAAATTAAAAAAAACTTTCAGCGGAAGATGGCCAAGACCACACGCAGTTACATGATCACACGAGATACACCCCATGCTGCCCAGACTCAACTTGTCACCAAAAACTTACAGGCTTACTTATCTGCACATAGGGGGTAAATAAGGGGTGAGCTGCAAAGCCCAGTAAGGAAAAACAAAATACTATGTACCAGCATTCACACATCATAGCACAAACATATACATCAAACATACAACAACCTAATCATAAGTATAAATAGAGGCAGCCACACAAATACTGAAATACCACACACTCACACTCACAATCACACTCCAGCTTCCATACAAATCTGGAGTGTCTTACGTTCTTAACCAGAACGCAGTACCAATAACCAGTGCACCCTTACGTACACTGCCTCACTTACCACATCACCATACATGTGTGGTTTCCAACCACTTCCAAGTACCTGGAACATGATTAAACAGCCATATACAATTCATCGATAAAACACTATTTCACCGAAACTATCACATTCCACAGTTTCAATACAATTTATTCAAGCAGTTATACTAGATACTCAAACCATATAAAAAGCAAGTATAAAGTATAATTATTTTTTTTCCTTACCTCAACTCCGCTGTAATTAACTCCTACGATACCTTCTAGGCCCTATAACAATTAGTGAAACCCTTAGTCCACCGATAAACTCAATATATTTATTACTCTTACTGTACAGCAACTTTAGCCTAGAATTTGACTTATAAAACGTTTGAATTAGAAGTCCTACTGTTCACAAAGTTTTTAGTTAATTGAAAGACCTTTCTAACGGTATAAAGATCATCAAAATCGGAGCTATAACCTAGGAGTTATGCATGTTTTCTCAAAACAGTTTCTTCAAAATCCTGGATCATGCCGATTTCTGAATACAGTCCAAAAATAAAAGTTTTAAAAATAGTTACACCTCGATCTAGACAATACTTTCTTCATAAAAAATGTAGCTATTTTTCTAAGCTTTAAAACGAGATAAAGATCTTTTAAAATGGATCAAAAGTGAGAGAGATATTGAATTTTTACTGAAGATACTTTTTCTGAAACAAAACTTAAAACGAAATATCATAACCGAGTAAAGATACTAACTTTTGACTGGTAAGAACTCCTAATTAGGGAAAGGTTTCTTCACAGAAAATATGGATTATTGAATTATCTTTCTAACAGTACAAGAATCGCTTGAAAATAATAGATATCGAGAGAGATATGACACTTTTACTAAGGCAATATCGAAAAAAAATTTAAAAAAACTGTAATTCGAAAGTCAGTGTAAAACATGAATTTTTTGACATCGAAATAATCAAAATTAGGAAATAGTTTCTTCATGAAAAATGTAGAACATTAAATTATCTTTAAAACGGTACCTAGATCACTGAAAACGGACATACGAGGAGAGAGATATGGCAGTTTTATGAAAACCTATTTCTCTGAAAACGAAAATAAAACATACTTACGAAAAACCTACATCCAACCCTAACATTAAGAGACTATAAAAGTTTTTACCTTAGAAATTGAATATTGTGATAGAGGCTTCAATTTATGCTATGCTGTAATTTGGTGTGATAGAGGCTATGAGAGATTTAGGAATTATCTAAGTGGAGAGAAAGAAGTAGAGAATGAAGTTTGTGTTCATCGTTTCATTGAATGGTAAAACCATATCGTATATATTCAACTGATTAGAGAAAATCTAGGAATTTAAAATTTAAACTCAGCTATACCTTTTATTTTTCTTAAGGAATAAAATATTGATTAATTACTAATATAAAATTCCTCATAATTTAAATTTAAATTCAACTAAGTCAAATATCCTAAACTAACTTCCTCATTCTTCTCTCACTCTCACGTGACCCTCTCTCTATTCATCTATTACTATAGCCTTTATAAATATATATATATATATTTTATTATCAAGCTTATACAAAATATATATATATTCCTATTATAAATACTACTAGTCTTATTTATTTAATAAACCTATACGTATAAAATAGTATACTAATTTTTATCTATATTCCTATTACATGTATAACAAATATCACTTAATAATACAACTATTTACTAATAACTTATTCTCTAATATAATTAATATAAATTAATACTTAATCTAATTAACTATATAATTGTACTTAGCAAATACTAATAATATTCATATTTTATTTAATGCAACAATAACATATCAAAACACATAATAATATACCAAAAATAATATACTTGTACTGGATATTACATTCTTGGGTCCTCCAATCAAATTTTCATAAGTTTGAAGGTCATTGACTAATTCATGAAAGTCAATTTCCTTCTTATTCATGACATAATTTGATGTGTATGGTAGAAATGCTGGAGTCAGGCTATTCAAGATAAGACTAACTTGAGTAGCACTGTCCATTTCAGCACCATGATCCTGGGCCTCTTGGAAATAACTGGACATGAGGAGGACATGATCACGCACGTTTTGATGAGGTTCCATCCGTGCGTTAATGTACTTCTTAGTCGCGTCAAAGCGTGACTGAAGTGATGCCTTACCGAATAGCTCATTTAACTTCGTCATAACTTCAGCAGCCTTCTCAGTTTTAGAAAACCGAGTTTTGAGGGTGTCAACCATGCTAGAAAGCATAAAGTATAGAGCTTTGTCATTTGCTTTCTGCCAACGCTCATACTTTTCTTTCACAGCTTTGGATGCATTGTCCCTGTGCACTTCGTGTGACGGCTCAGTTAAAACAAACAAGGCACTTTCTCCTATGAGAGCAATATTAATGTTCTCATTCCATTTATTAAAGTTAGATCCATTCAGCTTATTTTCAGTCAACAGTGATAACATGGGATTCATTTTGACAAAACAGGATACTACAAAATAATAGAAATCAACAAATAGAAATTAAATAATGGTTTAACACACAAAATCAATTCAGAAATTATAAGCACATAGCAAGTAGGAATGATATGAGAAAATACTTAAAAAAAAAAACAATCCTAAATAATTTCCAAGGTTTTCAACAAACTGATATCAGTGTCCCGTTTAGGCGAGAGTCAAAGCTATCATCCATTGAATAGAGTTGTCAGCTCATCTAAAATGTTAAACATTCTAGCAACCTTTTATTCGATCAAGATCAGAATCCAGCGTTGTCCCGTTTAGGCGAGAGTCAAGGCTATTCTATCTTATGAGCTTCTACCATTGTTTCGCAATTTGCAAGTCAAATATGGTCGCCACCATTAGGGTGATCTATACCATATAAAACACTTACAAACCACTTATCATGCGAGATTAAACGGTGCGAAATTGCTAATGAACGTTCCTCCATTAGGGAGGATTACTCACTAAAACAAACGCGGTGTAAAACCCACAATGGAGATCGAATATCTTAATAATAATAAAGCTCATTGTTTAAAATGTATTTTCTTATTATTCTAATAAATAAATCTCATTAAATTCTATTTAAGAATTAAAATTCAAAAATAAGAATTTAATATAATATTTATAAAATTATACTAGATGGTGATTGAAATAAAATTAATTATTTCCATCTTAGTAATAATCTTAAATATAAATATTAAGGAAATTAATTTAAGTTGAATTAAATAAATAATTAGCAACTTAAAAATTTCCTTTGAGAATATATTTATTTGTTTTCAACAAACTGATATCAGTGTTTGGTTTAGGCGAGAGTCAAAGCTATCATCCATTGAATAGAGTTGTCAGCTCATCTAAAATGTTAAACATTCTAGCAACCTTTTATTCGATCAAGATCAGAATCCAGCGTTGTCCCGTTTAGGCGAGAGTCAAGGCTATTCTATCTTATGAGCTTCTACCATTGTTTCGCAATTTGCAAGTCAAATATGGTCGCCACCATTAGGGTGATCTATACCATATAAAACACTTACAAACCACTTATCATGCGAGATTAAACGGTGCGAAATTGCTAATGAACGTTCCTCCATTAGGGAGGATTACTCACTAAAACAAACGCGGTGTAAAACCCACAATGGAGATCGAATATCTTAATAATAATAAAGCTCATTGTTTAAAATGTATTTTCTTATTATTCTAATAAATAAATCTCATTAAATTCTATTTAAGAATTAAAATTCAAAAATAAGAATTTAATATAATATTTATAAAATTATACTAGATGGTGATTGAAATAAAATTAATTATTTCCATCTTAGTAATAATCTTAAATATAAATATTAAGGAAATTAATTTAAGTTGAATTAAATAAATAATTAGCAACTTAAAAATTTCCTTTGAGAATATATTTATTTGTTTTCAACAAACTGATATCAGTGTCCCGTTTAGGCGAGAGTCAAAGCTATCATCCATTGAATAGAGTTGTCAGCTCATCTAAAATGTTAAACATTCTAGCAACCTTTTATTCGATCAAGATCAGAATCTAGCGTTGTCCCGTTTAGGCGAGAGTCAAGGCTATTCTATCTTATGAGCTTCTACCATTGTTTCGCAATTTGCAAGTCAAATATGGTCGCCACCATTAGGGTGATCTATACCATATAAAACACTTACAAACCACTTATCATGCGAGATTAAACGGTGCGAAATTGCTAATGAACGTTCCTCCATTAGGGAGGATTACTCACTAAAACAAACGCGGTGTAAAACCCACAATGGAGATCGAATATCTTAATAATAATAAAGCTCATTGTTTAAAATGTATTTTCTTATTATTCTAATAAATAAATCTCATTAAATTCTATTTAAGAATTAAAATTCAAAAATAAGAATTTAATATAATATTTATAAAATTATACTAGATGGTGATTGAAATAAAATTAATTATTTCCATCTTAGTAATAATCTTAAATATAAATATTAAGGAAATTAATTTAAGATGAATTAAATAAATAATTAGCAACTTAAAAATTTCCTTTGAGAATATATTTATTGGGTTCGAAAATTAAGTAAAAAAAAATATACAATTTTCGAAAAATAATAAAAATAGAAAAGAAATACTTCAAGCAAAAATATCACCTATCTAGATATTCTTTTGACTAGTTAATTCAATTTCTAATAATATATATATATTTTTTTTTAAATTCATTTATTTTAAATTAATCAATTAAATGAAAAAATCATTGACTTGAGTTGGTCCAAGAATTAATTAAAATAAATAATTAATTTACAACTCAATCTATTTTTCAAAAATTCGAAAATATTGCATAATTAAAATGCAAATTTCGAAATTGATTAATAAAATAAAGAAAAATATATATATTGAAAATTATTTAAATTTTAAGTTGAAAAATTAAATTTCAACCTAAAATTAATTTTCTATTTAATTAAGTGTCATGAAAAATCAATAAATATTTAAGTATCATGATGAAAATCAACTTAGATATTTAGATTTTTCAACTTAATTAAATGTATTAAATTCAAGAAATAATAATTAAGTGTAGAGAAGGCTTAATTATTAATTTCTATTTAATACTAGGAAAAATATACTTAATAAAATTGTACCAAAATTAATTATTTAAATAATTAATTTCACAAAAGTATAATATTTTCCTATTTAAATATTAGAAATAATAAGTAGTCTAGAAATTACTATCTAGAAAATATCTTATTTGACTAAGTATCTTTTCAAAATTTGAAAAATATCTAATTTAAGTTGTATAGAAAAAATCTAAAAACTTAAATAATTTCAAATCTAGATTTAATTAAATATCACAAATTAAGTTGTAACCACTTAATTTGAAGATATCTTTTTAAAGTTAATATTTGAAAAGATATTAACTTAAAAAATATCTTGAGAATCTTTAATAACTAATGCCTAAGATTCCTCAACTTGATTTAAAATTTAAATCAAATATTCAAATTTAAGTTAGTTAAGAAAAATCAGTTGATACAACTAATTTATAACTTAAATAAGAATATTTAATTAAATAAGCTCCAGAAAGAATCTTAGTTAGTTAAAATTCTATATTTAATTAAATACAAGAAAAATACAAATAGTTTGTCTAGAATTAATATCTAAAACTAAAAGTGTTTTTCTTAAAATTAACTTTAAAATATTAAAATGAAAATAAATTTTCATATATTTTAAAAGTTAATTATGTTGCTAATTTAATTTTATTAGGTCAAACTAATATAATTAACCTAGTACAGTTATTCAAATCAGGCAAATGGGCCTTCACAATTGGGGTAGTTCATGTGAGGGGGTGCTGGGTTCAGTATGTCATACCCACTTCTATGGCACCCAACTCTCACACAAGGCCCAAAAGAGAGGAATTTAACCTTAAAATGAATAACTGTTATTAATTGAATAGGTCCAATAACTAAATGGACCTAAATAAAATCTATCATGGTGTGACATTTTATTTAGCAACAACCTATATGCATCTATATATAATAAAATAAACATATAGGCTCACACAGGCACACTTTGGATGGTTCCTATCATGTTGCTAGGTCATACACAGATGAAAGAAGATTGTAAAATTTACCTGTTACAAATTATTTACTTGACCAAGGGAGCCATCAGATCATTAGATCTGGCAAAAAGTAACCATGGCTATTTGCAATCAAGTAATAATAGGTTTTTTAAAACTTACATACAAGCTAAAAACATATACTCCTGCAACAAGGTTAGCTGGATAGTTGGAAGTAGGATTTATTTAATTTTAAATAAATAATTTCGAAAAAAAATAAATAATTAAAAAAAATATTTTAATTAATTTCGAAAAATAAAAAAAATTTAATTAATTTCGAAAATAAAATAAATTTAAAATTTCGAAATTATTTTTTTTTTTAAATAAATATTTAAAATTAAACCTACTATTTGAAAAATTAGGTTTCAACCAACCTAAATATCATTTCAAAATTTGCTAACTACTTTTAAAAATTAAATGTTATTTTAAAAATAAAAATTAAATAAAAATTAGAAAAGATAAATAAAATATCTTTTCAGATTTTAAATTTAATTTAAATAAATAAAATAACAAAATTTAAAAAATTAGCAAAATATCTTATATCTATTTAAAATTACATGATTATAAATATCTTATTTTAAATTTAAATAAGGTCAAAATATCTAAAAAGATTTAAAAAATCTTAATAGATAAGATATTTTTAAAATATCTTAAAAGATAGGATATTTTTAAATATCTTAAAAGATATTATAAATATCTTTAAAAGATATTATAAATATCTTAAAAGATAAGATATTTTTAAATATCTTAAAAGATATTATAAATATCTTAAAAGATATTTTAAATATCTAAAAAATCTGACCTTAAATTTAAAAAAAATATAATCAAATTTAAAAATAAGATAGATTTTTAAGCAAAAAGATAAATACTAGTTCTATTCAAATTCAAATTACACTAATATCTTGAATTAAATTAAAAAAAATTAAATTAATTCAAAATGATAATTAGAATTGAATTAGGAATAGTAATAGTATATATATAAAACCATACAAAAAATTGGAAGTTAATTCCATGAAAAAGTATGAAAAATTGAAGAAAATTGAAAAAATTCGAAACTGTACGGACAGTTCTGCGATCGCAGGAAACTATCAGCACAGCCCCGATTTTGTCAAATCTTCAAAAAATCATAACTAATTCAAATAAAATCCAAATTGAGTTCTGTAAAAGGCTAACTTGCTTAATTTTTTCCATACTATCCAATAAAAATAATTCCAGGACCGAAATAACAATTATTTTTCACGAAAATTTCATAATCATCAATCAATCATCAAATAACACTCAATACAACATCATACCATCCAAAGAACATACAAACAATCGTTTTAAAGTCCAAATTACATGCAAGTAAATCAATTACCATGGCTCTGAGGCCAGTTATTGGGAATTATTTTACCAGGATCTTAGATCTACTCACAAGTATGTTTATTAACATCCTAAATATGAACTTTCTAAAACGATAAAATAAACACATATAAAGTTAAGAAAACCTTACATTGATGCAGCGGAATAAATGTCTCCTTCCACTCAGATCTCTAACCCTTGATTCCTTTCTGTAGCAGAGTATAATCAAGATCTGAGCCCGAATCTCCTTCTTCTTCAAGCTTTGATCCTTCACAGTCTTCCAATCTATGATTGAGTTACTGCTTGCTGTGTGTGGGCACTTACTCTTTCACTAGGGTCACGAAAAAGATGAAGGAAAAGAGGGAGAGAGGTTTCGGCCAAGGTAGAGAGTGAGGAAGGCTCAGTTTTCTGAAGAGAGAAATTTCTGTCAGAAAGGCTTATTGAAAACTTGTGTTTTGACTAAGCCATCACTTTCTATTTATAGGCAACTTACTAGGTTTAAGTTTAGAATTATTTGGCACTAAAATAATAAAAATAATAATTTGAAAAAGCCTTATAAGTGGCCGGCCATAGGTGTTGTAATGGGCCCCTATAATTTTGCAATTTTATCAAATTTTATCTCTATTTTCTCAAAAATGCCAATTTTCCAATTCTAACCTTTTAAATGCCAAAACTAATTATTTAATAATTAAAATACATTATTAAATAATATTGTCATTTAATTTAATTATTAATTAGACATATAAAGTCTATTAATAAATAAATAAACCTAGAAAACTCTTTTCCTTACAATTTCACCCCTGCTTAGTGAAAATTCATAAAATCAGACATAGTCTAACTTTAGAATTATAATTGATCAATCACGAATCAATTAATGAGTCTTACAAGCAGAATGTTCTCAACTAGAATGGAGACCATGGATCTATATGCTGAGCTTCCAATAAGTGAACCAAATTTACCAAGTAAATTCCTACTTATTAATTCTTCGTTGAATCCACTCTTAGAACTTAGAATTGCACTCTCAGACTTATATAGAGCATATTGTATGTTTCACGATACCAATATACTATCTCATTTAACTATTGTTATAATCTTATTGTGATTTAAAGATCCTCTATATAGATGATTTACATCGAGATGGGATTTCTTTACCGTTCTCACCCCTCAATGTATTTTGCCCCTTAAAACACTTAGCTACCTGTAAATGGTGTTTAGTGATCTAATAATTAGTCAGTTAAATAAGAGCTCATCCATTTACTTCTATTTGCTAAGCTCGAAGGGAATCATCACTTAACTTCTATACACCAGTAGAAGCTATAGATTCCATATTTATGTTCAGCACTCCCACTCAATCATACTATCATGTTCCCAAAATATACGTATCACCCTGACCCAAAAGTAGGCTTAACTAATAAATCAAAGAACATGAATAGCACTCCTGAGTTGAGCCCAAGCATATCAGGATTTAGATTCTTTTCAATCTTAAGATCAACTACTGATATTGACTTGGAAAGATATGTATAACGGTAAGTTTGTAATATCTTAACTTAGTTGCAATATCGGTCCAGTCCAATGTATACTCCATACATTCGAAACTAGTATACTTTACTAATGTCCTGGAAAGAACATAACACTTACTCCAAGTGTAAGTACACATCCTCGCTGATTATCACATTAGTGTAAATCCAATAACACTGATGAAACAGGGACCAAAACTTTTGATTCATATGATCACAATCACATTCCACTGTGTTGACGATACTGTAATTGTGAATAAACATATGATCTGGATTTAACTGATTTTGTGTGTATGAATGTAATAAACATATTAAACATATTAAACCATTAGCATGTAAAATTCATGCAAACATCAATCACTTCAAATTTCTTATATTGATAACTAATCAGATTGTAAAGAGTTTTATTTAGGGCATAAAACCTAACAGTTAATTATATCTTATCTTTTAAGATTTTTTTTAAATTAAATCTTTTTAGATATTTTGACCTTATTTAAATAAGATATTTATAATCATGTAATTTTAAATAGATGTAAGATATTTTGCTAACTTTTAAATTTTGTTATTTTATTTATTTAAATTAAATTTAAAATCTGAAAAGATATTTATTTATCTTTTCTATTTTTTATTTAATTTTTATTTTTAAAATAACATTTAATTTTTTAAAAGTAGTTAGCAAATTTTGAAATGATATTTAGGTTGGTTGAAACCTAATTTTTCAAAAGTAGGTTTAATTTTAAATATTTATTTTTAAATAATTTCGAAATTTAAATTTATTTTTTATTTTATTTTCGAAATTAATTAATTTTTTTTTAAATTTTATTTTTTTCGAAAATTAATTTTTTTTTAATTATTTAATTATTTATTTTTTCGAAATTATTTATTTAAAATTAAATAAATCCTACTTCCAACTATCCAGCTAACCTTGTTGCAGGAGTATGTGGTTTTAACTTGTGAATAAGTTTTTCAAAACCTATTATTACTTGATTGCAAATAGCCATGGTTACTTTTTGCCAGTTCTAATGATCTGATGGCTCCCTTGGTCAAGTTAATAATTTGTAACAGGTAAATTTTACAATCTTCTTTCATCTGTGTATGACCTAGCAACATGATAGGATCCATCCAAAGTGTGCCTGTGTGAGCCTATATGTTTATTTTGTTTTAATATAAATACATATAGGTTGTTGCTAAATAAAATGTCACACCATGATAGATTTTATTTAGGTCCATTTAGTTATTGGACCTATTCAATTAATAACAGTTATTTATTTTAAGGTTAAATTCCTCTCTTTTGGGCCTTGTGTGAGAGTTGGGAGCCATAGAAGTGGGTACGACATACTGAACCCAGCACCCCCTCACATGAACTACCCCAATTGTGAAGGCCCATTTGCCTGATTTAAATAACTGTACTAGGTTAATTATATTAGTTTGACCTAATAAAATTGAATTAGCAACATAATTAACTTTTAAAATATATGAAAATTTATTTTCATTTTAATATTTTAAAGTTAATTTTAAGAAAAACACTTTTAGTTTAGATATTATTTCTAGACAAACTATTTGTATTTTTCTTGTATTTAATTAAATATAGAATTTTAACTAACTAGATTCTTTCTGGAGCTTATTTAATTAAATATTCCTATTTAAGTTATAAATTAGTTGTATCAACTGATTTTTCTTATCTAACTTAAATTTGAATATTTTATTTAAATTTTAAATCAAGTTGAGGAATCTTAGGCATTAGTTATTAAAGATTCTTAAGATATTTTTTAAGTTAATATCTTTTCAAATATTAACTTGAAATGGAATATTTTAGATATTTTTTGGTTAATATCTTTTCAAATATTAACTTTAAAAAGATATCTTCAAATTAAGTGGTTACAACTTAATTTTTGATATTTAATTAAATCTAAATTTGAAATTATTTAAGTTTTAGATTTTTTCTATCTAACTTAAATTAGATATATTTCAAATTTTTGAAAAGATACTTAGTCAAATAAGATATTTTCTAGATAGTAATTTCTAGACTACTTATTATTTCTAATATTTAAATAGGAAAATTATACTTTGTGAAATTAATTATTTAAATAATTAATTTTTGTACAATTTTATTAAGTATATTTTTCCTAGTATTAAATAGAAATTAATAATTAAGCCTTCCCTACACTTAATTATTATTTCTTGAATTTAATACATTTAATTAACTTGAAAAATCTAAATATCTAAGTTGATTTTCATCATGATACTTAAATATTTATTTATTTTTTCATGACACTTAATTAAATAGAAAATTATTTTTAGGTTGAAATTTAATTTTTCAACTTAAATTTAAATAATTTTCAAAATATATATTTTTCTTTATTTTATTAATCAATTTCGAAATTTGCATTTTAATTATGCAATATTTTCGAATTTTTATTTTGAAAAATAGATTGAGTTGTAAATTAATTATTTATTTTAATTAATTCTTGGACCAACTCAAGTCAATGATTTTTTCATCTAATTGATTAATTTAAAATAAATGAATTTAAAATATATATATATATATTATTAGAAATTGAATTAACTAGTCAAAAGAATATCTAGATAGGTGATATTTTTGCTTGAAGTATTTCTTTTCTATTTTTATTATTTTCGAAAATAGTATATTTCTTTTTTATATTTAAATTTTCGAACTCAATAAATATATTCTCAAAGGAAATTTTTAAGTTGCTAATTATTTATTTAATTCAACTTAAATTAATTTCCTTAATATTTATATTTAAGATTATTACTAAGATGGAAATAATTAATTTTATTTCAATCACCATCTAAGTATAATTTTATAAATATTATATTAAATTCTTATTTTTGAATTTTAATTCTTAAATAGAATTTAATGAGATTTATTTATTAGAATAATAAAGAAAATATATTTTAAACAATGAGCTTTATTATTATTAAGATATTCGATCTCCATTGTGGGTTTTACACCGCGTTTGTTTTAGTGAGTAATCCTCCCTAATGGAGGAACGTTCATTAGCAATTTCGCACCGTTTAATCTCGCATGATAAGTGGTTTATAAGTGTTTTATATGGTATAGATCACCCTAATGGTGGCGACCATATTTGACTTGCAAATTGCGAAACAATGGTAGCAGCTCATGAGATAGAATAGCCTTGACTCTCGCCTAAACGGGACAACGCTGGATTCTGATCTTGATCGAATAAAAGGTTGCTAGAATGTTTAACATTTTAGACGAGCTGACAACTCTATTCAATGAATGGTAGCTTTGACTCTCGCCTAAACGGGACACTGATATCAGTTTGTTGAAAACCTTGGAAATTATTTAGGATTGATTTTTTTTTTTTAAGTATTTTCTCATATCATTCCTACTTGCTATGTGCTTATAATTTCTGAATTGATTTTGTGTTAAACCATTATTAATTTCTATTTGTTGATTTCTATTATTTTGTAGTACCCTATTTTGTCAAAATGAATCCCATGTTATCACTGTTGACTGAAAATAAGCTGAATGGATCTAACTTTAATAAATGGAATGAGAACATTAATATTGCTCTCATAGGAGAAAGTGCCTTGTTTGTTTTAACTGAGCCGTCACCTGAAGTGCCTGGGGATAATGCATCCAAAGCTGTGAAAGAAAAGTATGAGCGTTGGCAGAAAGCAAATGACAAAGCTCTATACTTTATGCTTTCTAGCATGGTTGACACCCTCAAAACTCGGTTTTCTAAAACTGAGAAGGCTGCTGAAGTTATGACGAAGTTAAATGAGCTATTCGGTAAGGCATCACTTCAGTCACGCTTTGACGCGACTAAGAAGTACATTAACGCACGGATGGAACCTCATCAAAACGTGTGTGACCATGTTCTCCTCATGTCAAGTTATTTCCAAGAAGCCCAGGATCATGGTGCTGAAATGGACAGTGCTACTCAAGTTAGTCTTATCTTGAATAGCCTGACTCCAGCATTTCTACCATACACATCAAATTATGTCATGAATAAGAAGGAAATTGACTTTCATGAATTAGTCAATGACCTTCAAACTTATGAAAATTTGATTGGAGGACCCAAGAAGAAAGGGAGTAAACCTCATAATCCTGGTAATGGTAATGGGACGATAAAACCTGAAGCAAATGTTGCCTCTGCTTCAAAGCCCAAATCGAAGAAGAAGTGGAAGAACACCAAGAAGCGAACAAAAGCCATGAAAAAGGCTGCTCCTTCTGGTGATGCTACACTTAAAGGAAAGTGTTTCCACTGCAATGAAAAAGGTCATTGGAAAACCCAGTGTCCTAAACTTCTTGCAAAGAAACAAGGTATTTCCATTTATAAACTTTAAGAGTTTTAGTGAATTATTATCCAATTGGATTTATGATTCTGGACTAACTTTGTTTATTTGTTTTCTTCTTCTTATAGGCCAAGCTACTTGAACTCAATTGAGTTGAATCAGAAAGCTGGACCAAGGGTGAAATCGTCCAGATGAAGATGAAGCTCTTCAATTTTTGAATTAATTGTTTTAGTTTAAAGACAATTTGGATTTCAAATTTTAGTTAGGGATATTTATCCCTGTTTCTCTCATATTGTTGCAATACATTTTTTTTATTAATAAAGTTTTATTTTTTTTCGAAATTCACTATTGCAAATTATGAGATTGAGCTTCATTTATTTTATCTTCATCAATTATTACCACATTATATTTGTATGTTTGTATGTGTAAGTGTTTTTATTATTGATGCAAATTCTATAATATTTACAACTCTTCATAGAGTTATATTATATAAACACTAGAAATTATTTCTATGTTTATCAATAATTGTTAATTCTCATACAATTATTAAGAATTTGTTTAATAAAAGGATCTTATGATCTGATAGGGGTGGAGAAAAGTTAAGAAAACTATGCAGTTCAACGATCTTTTATATCTAATGAACTCTGGATAGTATTCAACTCCACATAAACTCTATCACACTAAGAGAATCATGATCTTTACAACCTTTAGGGGTGGATCATAATCTCTATATACTTAGGGGTGGAGGTTATCCATAGTACCCTATATGCATATTCTTAGGGGTGGAGTCTATTCCACAAATCCCTATGAAAAACATATCTTGTTTAAACATAGAAGTAATATAATGAGTCAGCTATTGTCAATATAAATTCTTGATCTTGATTGTATGTTCCATTTCGATTTTACTATTGTAAGTAAAAGTTTGATACCTTTGAAAGTTCTTTGTTAAAGTTTCACACTACCTTAATTGAGTGGGAGAATTTTAAAATTCTATACCCATCTTCATTAGGTTGATAATTGTGATAGGTACTTAAGAACACTACTGAAAAGCAAATCTAACCATTCGCATGGATAGGTATAGCTTATCAGAATTATGACAATAAGATAAAGAACTCTAGTTCAGTCCATTCGAATGACTTGAACCAAGAATTCTTAATCCTCATAAAATTTTATGGTATCTTAATTTTGATTACTTTATCTCTGGCATGTATTTTTCACTTCAAATACTAGTCTGCTATGTTGATGACTTAGTCTAAACTTAAAGTTTCAGACTAACACAAAAGTCACAACTAGGTAACTCTCTAAACAATCAGAGGTTAAAAGTATTATTTAACCAGACATCTGCTATTGAGTGGGAGCTATCTGAGATGTAATCAAATAGGGAACATTAGAAGATATTCAAGAAGGATTTATGAAAGTGATCTATATGTCAGATATTAAGGAACTGTGTATCAGTTGTCTTTGTATCTCACCATCTAATTTCGATTTATATGAGATGGTGCTTACTTTGGGGGTGGAGGAATTATTGTATAATAATTCAAGCTCTACCAGAGAAGAACTATAACTTGGTCTATTCGAAAATACCAGAAAGTTATATCACTGAAGAAAAGTTTACACTGTATTATCTCAATTACATATTTTAAAATATGAGAGATATGTCTTCTATTAATTCAGATGTACTTTTAAAACAGTAAAGATTTCAGTATCCCTTGGTGAGTAAAGCATATAGTAAAGGATGTTTCATAAGAGTATTTATGAACTAGTTTCCAGATGTTTGGGTGGATTCAAATATACTACACTTGATCTGAAGATCAAGACATCAGATTGACCTATTTGCACAGTTTGTTTTATATTAGTGCAAGTGGGAGTTTGTTGGGTTTTATGCCCTAAATAAAACTCTTTACAATCTGATTAGTTATCAATATAAGAAATTTGAAGTGATTGATGTTTGCATGAATTTTACATGCTAATGGTTTAATATGTTTATTACATTCATACACACAAAATCAGTTAAATCCAGATCATATGTTTATTCACAATTACAGTATCGTCAACACAGTGGAATGTGATTGTGATCATATGAATCAAAAGTTTTGGTCCCTGTTTCATCAGTGTTATTGGATTTACACTAATGTGATAATCAGCGATGATGTGTACTTACACTTGGAGTAAGTGTTATGTTCTTTCCAGGACATTAGTAAAGTATACTAGTTTCGAATGTATGGAGTATACATTGGACTGGACCGATATTGCAACTAAGTTAAGATATTACAAACTTACCGTTATACATATCTTTCCAAGTCAATATCAGTAGTTGATCTTAAGATTAAAAGAATCTAAATCCTGATATGCTTGGGCTCAACTCAGGAGTGCTATTCATGTTCTTTGATTTATTAGTTAAGCCTACTTTTGGGTCAGGGTGATACGTATATTTTGGGAACATGATAGTATGATTGAGTGGGAGTGCTGAACATAAATATGGAATCTATAGCTTCTACTGGTGTATAGAAGTCAAGTGATGATTCCCTTCGAGCTTAGCAAATAGAAGTAAATGGATGAGCTCTTGTTTAACTGACTAATTATTAGATCACTAAACACCATTTACAGGTAGCTAAGTGTTTTAAGGGGCAAAATACATTGAGGGGTGAGAACGGTAAAGAAATCCCATCTCGATGTAAATCATCTATATAGAGGATCTTTAAATCACAATAAGATTATAACAATGGTTAAATGAGATAGTATATTGGTATCGTGAAACATACAATATGCTCTATATAAGTCTGAGAGTGCAATTCTAAGTTCTAAGAGTGGATTCAACGAAGAATTAATAAGTAGGAATTTACTTGGTAAATTTGGTTCACTTATTGGAAGCTCAGCATATAGATCCATGGTCCCCATTATAGTTGAGAACATTCTGCTTGTAAGACTCATTAATTGATTCGTGATTGGTCAATTATAATTCTAAAGTTAGACTATGTCTAATTTTATGAATTTTCACTAAGCAGGGGCGAAATTGTAAGGAAAAGAGTTTTCTAGGTTTATTTATTTATTAATGGACTTTATATGTCTAATTAATAATTAAATTAAATGACAATATTATTTAATAATTTATTTTAGTTATTAAATAATTAGTTTTGGCATTTAAAAGGTTAGAATTGGAAAATTGGCATTTTTGAGAAAATAGAGATAAAATTTGATAAAATTGCAAAATTAAGTGAGGCCCAATAACACCATATGGCCGGCCACTTAAATAGATTTTTCAAATTAATATTTTCATTATTTTAATGCCAAATAAATCCTAACCTAAACCTAGTAGTTGCCTATAAATAGAAAGTGATGGCTCAGTCAAAACACAAGTTTTTAACAAGCCTTTCTGACAGAAATTTCTCTCTTCAGAAAACTGAGCCTTCCTCACTCTCTACCTTGGCCGAAATACCTTTCTCTCTTTTCCCTTCATCTCTTTCGTGACCCTAGTGAAAGAGTAAGTGCCCACACACAGCAAGCAGGAACTCAATCATAGATTGGAAGACTGTGAAGGATCAAACTTGAAGAAGAAGGACATTCGGGCTCAGATCTTGATTATACTCTGCTACAGAAAGGAATCAAGGGTTAGAGATCTGAGTGGAATGAGACATTAATTCCGCTGCATCAATGTAAGGTTTTCTTAACTTTATATGTGTTTAATTTATCGTTTTAGAAAGTTCATATTTAGGGTGTTAATAAACATACTTGTGAGTAGATCTAAGATCCTGGTAAAATAAATATCCAACAAGTTGTTGGAAATTATTTTACCAGGATCTTAGATCTACTCACAAGTATGTTGATTAACACCCTAAATATGAACTTCTAAAACGATTATGAAATAAACACATATAAAGTATTAGAAACCTTACATTGGGTGCAGCGGAATAATATGACTCCTTCCGTTCAGATCTCTAACCCTTGTATCCTTTCTGTAGCAGAGTATTATCAAGATCTGAACCTGGATCTCTTTCTCTCCTTCTTTAGTGCTGAAACTCCTTCTTGTTGAATGTCTTTCTTCACGATCTTCCTCACTATGATTGAGGTATCACTTGCTGTGTGTGGGCACTACTCTAATCACTAAGTGGTTCGAAATTTCAAGGAAGGCTCAGGTTTTTCTCTGAAGGAAAAAGTAGAAAGTTAAGTGTAAATTTCCTGAAGCCTTCACTATCTATTTATAGCATTCCACTAGGGTTAGGTTTGAATTATTTGGCATTAAAATAATGAAAATATCAGATAAAAAACTCTATAAAAGTGGCCGGCCCTAAGCAATGTGGATTTGGGCCTCACTTTTTGCAATTTTGTAGTTTTATCATTTCTGCATCTCATTTTCTCTAAAACGCCAATTTTCAAATTCAACCATTTAAATGCCAATCTAATTATTTAATAACTATAAATAGTTATTAAATAATATTGTCATTTATCATATTTATTAATTGAACCATACAAAGTATCATAATTAACAAATATGCCTTAAAACTCTTTCTTTACAATTTCGCCCTTACTTAGTGAAAAATTCACAAATAGACATAGTCTAATTTGAGAATTATAATTGATTAATCAAAACCAATTATATGAGTCTTACAAGCAATATTATCTCAACTAGTGGGGGGGATCATGGGTCTATATAACCGAGCTTCCAATAAGCAGATCAAGAATTTATAACCTAAATTCACTGACTTATTAATTCTTCGTTGAATCCACGCATAGAACTTAGAATTTCACTCTCAGTATATAGAATGCTCTATATGGTCCACCATATAGACACATCATTAGTTATCCATTGTTATAATCCTAATTTGATCAATGATCCTCTATATGAATGATCTACACTGTAAAGGGATTAGATTACCGTTACACCCTACAATGTATTTTATCCTTAAAACACTTAACCCCGTATAAATGATATTTCAGCTTATGTGAAATAAGTACTCCACCATTTATTTTCGTTTGGTCAAGCTCGAAGGAGATCATCCTTTACTTACTATTCGCCAGATAGAAGCTATAGATTCCATGTTTATGTTAGCGCTCCCACTCAATTGCACTACCGTGTTCCCAAAATATACGTATCACCCTGACCTAAAAGTAGGCTTAACTAACAAATCAAAGAACACGAATAGCCTCTTGAGATTGAACCTAATCATAACAGGATTAAGATCATTTGATTTAGAATCAACCAGGCAATATTGACTTGAATAGATATTACGGTAAGTTTAATAGATCTATGTCAAAGTTCAATATCGCTCCCTTCCGATGCATACTCCATGCATCCATCCTGAGCTTTACTTTAACCAATGCTTTGGAAAGAACATAGCATTTCTCCAAATGCAAGTAAACTCTGTTGTAGATTATCATATTAGTAAAACCTTGTGTCTGATAAATCTAGAAAACTTTATTCACATAGTCATGTTTACTTTCCAAAGTGTTGACAACACAATAAACAGGATCAAGTATGTGAAAAGGGTTTCAGATGAATTTATAAATCAAATTGACAAACAATTGATAAGATGAACCAAAACATACACAAATGAATAAAAAGTACTTCTGTTTCTTTATTGATGTTGAATAAAATGGATTACATTGAAATGGAATTTTATTTAGGGCATAAAACCCAACATGCCAAACTCAGCACTACCTTGTTACAACACAATTTCAAACAAGCTAAAAATGATCATTTCATATTCACAAGACACCAATATGGTGTCTTCCTTACTCTCCTTATATATCTTGATGACATAATTGTAGTCACCAATGACATAACCACTCTAAAGCTGTTCATATCAACACTTGATTCCAAGTTTAAACTCAAAGATCTTGGCATCCTTCGCTTCTTCCTTGGCCTTGAAATAACTCGATGTTCAAAAGGAATCTCTGTTTCTCAAAGGCCATTCACATTACAACTTCTCAAAGAAGTTGGTTGCCTTGGTTCCGAACCGGTCTCCACTCCTATGGAACCTAATACTAAACTAAGTAACAATTCAGGGGACCTCCTCCAAAATCCAACTCAATGTAGGAGTCTCATTGACAAATTACTCTATCTCACAATAACACGGCCTGGCATAATGAATAAACTAAGCCAATATCTCCAAAATCCTCGACAACCTCACATGCTTGCTGCAACAAGAGTACTTCAATACTTAAAAAATTCACCAAAACAAAAACTCTGTTTTTATGCTTCCCCTCCACCTAAATTCCAGCTCCAAGCCTTTGCTGGCGCAAATTGGAGAGCCTGCGTCGACACAAGACAATCAATCTCAGGCTATTGTAGGCAAATCACTCATCTCATGGAAATCAAAGAAATAACCAATTGTCTCACAGTCTTCAGCTAAAGCAGAGTATCACGCCATTGCCAAGGCTACATGTGAACTCACATGGCTCACTTCCATTCTCCAAGAACTCAGCATCAACATCAATGTCCCTTCGATACTATTCTGCGACAACAATGCCACCATACATATATCAGAGAACTCAGTTTTTCATGAAAGAACAAAGCACGTCGAGATCGATTATCACATAGTTAGAGAGAAAATCACAAATGGTACCCTAAAGTTGAGTCACGTTTCATCTAAAGCCAACCTTGCAGACATCTTAATGAAACTTCTTTTTCTTGCTCCTTTCAATGAAATTCTGTCCAAAATAAGTGTAAAGAATCTCTACGCTCCATCATGAGAAGAGCTGTTAAGTTTGTTACAATTAGTTAATTCAGAATTAGTTAGGTATTTATTATACTTCAGCTGACTTTATATATATACCTCTATTAATCTAATTAATGAAAACATTTTCTCTTTTTCTTTCTAAGTTTTCTAATACAAACAAAGCTGGGTCGATATCATCACAAAACTCATCAACAAAATCCTCCTCAATCTCTAAGTATCATATAATGCAGAGAAATCATCCATAATAACACCAAAGGAACCATCGGGGAATAATGAAAGTCGTCGAAAAAAACACCCTGACTCTAGAGAACATTAATGGAAAGTCAATATATTTTTATAACTGTATTCGTAATTAAAAAGTAACTTAGTATTAATTTGTTCGTTGGGAAAGTAATTAAACAAATTACTGTACTGCAGTGGATGTGCATTAAATATTAATGGAGCTCCGAAAAGCACACATACCTAAATAATAATAACAATTAAGGTTTCAAAATTCAACAGTAAGCATGAATTTTTGAGTTAAAAAAGAATAAACATAAATTTTGATTTATAACAGTAGACTTATGGAACACGTGGCAAAAAAGTGGATTAGTTCTAGTTCTCCATTTCCTTCGTTTTCTTTTACTCGTCAGAAGAGAGACAACGAACGAAGACTAATGCTCTAACCCCCAAACCTAGAGAGAGAGAGAATTTGATCAGGGGATAGGTCTTAGATTCCGGTCATTTCTCGGCGCTGACCGGAATTTTCTCCGACATGGTTGCTAAAAAATCCTCGGAGAGGCTTCCCGCCGGGTGGAAAGTACAGTATAAAGTCCAGAAGGCTGGTCGAAAAGTCAAGGTATGTTTCTTCTTGTAGATTCTAGGGTTTCTAACGTTGTTGAGAGCTTCACAGTTTTGACTTACTAAGCTAAAATTATCCTGTTGTTTTTTGAACTGATCCTGGTCCCGGTGTTGGGATCAGGACCTCAATTTGAGCTCATTGAGTTTTGATGTTACTAAATTTAGGATTTGTTGAATTTCTTGATTAGAAGTAAATTTCTTTAGGTTTTTTCTTGCTTAGTTCAATTTTTTCGGCTGTGGAAAATGGAACGGGCTTCTTGTTTGTTGTGGTTGTATGAAGCTTCTTGTTTGTTGTGGTTGTATGAAGGGTTCTTACCGTGCGTTGGAGAAGAATTAGCTCTTCAATGCTGTGTAGCTCTGTAATGAATTGCATTTAGGCGATCTGATTGTGCATCTTTGGCTCGTATGGAAAAATTATCGATACAGTATTTCTTCTGATTTACAAAAGAATAGTTATGTTGTTTGTTAAATGCTGAATTAGCTTGGAATGTATGATGTAGTGTGATGATTTTACTTTCCTCTCTTGTTCTTTGTGAAGCTTATCTGTTAATTCTGGAAATGTCAAATCGAGAAATGTTATTATTACTATTGGAACAATGGGCAATGACGTTACATAAGTGTGAGGCCGTGCAAATGATATATATATTTATACATAAATATTGTTCAAATAAGAATGTAGAACACTTAAATGGAAATCTTGAAAATGGAAGTGTTGTACCAGAGCTAATGGTGTCATAATTTACTTGCCTTGATAGATCTATGCAAATAAGGAAACTGGGAAAGAATTCTTTTCCAAGGAAGATCTTTTAAACTATATTAAAGCGGAAGGTAATCATTCTAGTGACTCTCAATCTACTAATAGTCACATAACAAAGCATGCAGAAACAACTCCTTTGCAGGTGAGACATAATCATCTTCTTCACTTTTTTGTTACTCTTCATTTGCTTTATCTTTTCAATCAGTTGGTCACTGTTTCTCGTTAACAGCTTGCAAATGACAAAGATGAGCTTCCCAAATGGTTACCCAAGGATTGGAAAGTTGAGGTGAAAACTCGACAGAGTGGTTCTCTTGCTGGAAAAGAGTATAAGGTAAACTATATTTGTTCGACATTCTTTGAATGTATGTATCATGGTTCCTACCCTTTCATACTTACTACCATTTCTTTGGACATTGCAAAGTTGCCATTGTTGTGTCCTTGTTTCAAATGCAGATTTACATCAACAATGTACCTTAAAGTCGTTAAACCGAATTAAATCTTTCAAATTTAATTTTTCAAGAAACACTATAATTAGTGTTCACAGTGTTTCCTAGCAGTCATATTAAACAGAAGTCTTGTGTAATTGTAAATTCGATGATAAACCTGATCAACATTTTTTTTCAAAGCAACCTGAACAACATTTGGTTATTCATAAGTTAGAGAGAAGTTATAGAATGATTGTTTTTTAAACATTGTATTAGAAATTGTGGCTTCTACTAGGTAGATATCTTTGTCTTTATATTTATATTGCTGTTTGTCAAATCTTTTAACTAGCTCTATATTCTAATTTCTAAACGTGTTTCATTTAAAGTTCTATATATCTATGGCTGTCTATACTCTGTACCAAATTTTGTTGTTGGGGCTCAAAATTCCTTATGTACTATTAAGAAAGAATTTGATTGTGGTCATAGACATACCTAGTGGTTTCACACTTCTCCTCACAACGAGGAGGTCCCAAGTTCGAATTAAGAAAGAATTTGATCCAATTATGATGAACTGTTGAGCTGATAAGAGTTTATGATCTTTTGTGTTAAATGTGAGTTTTGCTTCCTGTGATAACACATCCTTTGATTTCATAGTTGACTTATTTTATTGCAGTGTTATATTGACCCATTAAGCAATTGCAAATATTATTCCAAGCCCGAAGTTCTTCGATATCTCAAAACGGTAGGGGGCAAGACCAATAAACAAGGAGAAGCTAAAACAGTTAAGGGTAATAGATGCGTATCCAAAGAGGTCACCTGTTCAGTAAAGAATAATAGTTGTGTAAAGGATGATAGTTGTGTAACAAAAGATGCCAAAACAGTAAAGGAAAATACATTTGTATCCAAAAATACGAAACCAGTAAAGGATGATACATGCGTATCCAAAAATACCAAAGCAGTAAAGGATAATATATGTTTATCCGAAAACACCAAAGCAGTAAAGGACAATAGCTGTGCATCCAAAGATGTCAAACCAGTAAAAGGCAATAGCTGCATATCAGAAAAGAAGACTGGAACCAGCATGCACTCTGCAGACAAAGTTTGTATCTCTTACTATTTTGATGCTACTTTTCCCTCCCTCTTTATTTCTTTTTAGGAAATATTCTTTAATAGTTTGTCCTGGTGAAAAAAAAAAGATTTTCGTTGAACTCAAAATAATTCATAATATGCTTATAAATAAATGTCAAATTATTAGTCTAAGATGGATAATGAATAGTAATTTGAACATAATATAGTGACACTTGCATGTATTAAGTTCAAAGTATGGTACTACTAAATTAATACATTTGGAGGCCAAATATAACTTAAGCTGAGATGTCTTCATATATTGTAATTCAAACTGACATAGAAATTCGCATCCATATGTGAAGTGGCTTGTCTTGAAATAATGTTGTAGCATTCTGCAAGTATCATTTTTGTGTTGCTAAGACACAGCCCTGATGATATAAGTACAATTTAGGTTGTGGAGAATTGTGAAGCGGATGGTTTACCACCAGGATGGACAAAAGAGCTAAGACCACGAAAGAATTCAAAATCAATAAAAAATGATCCGGTAGGTTTTCATCTTTTATTTTTATTTGGTAGAATTGATCTAGAGCTCAGCCCCTTCCCTCACCTCGTCTCTTCCTCTATATGCACACACAAATACCGTATAGATTTTTTTTTGAAATTATGTTGAAATCAGTTAGCTTTGTTTAATGAGTGCTGTACTGATAGACTAAATTTTCAGTATTATATGGATCCGGTTAAAGGATATATATTTCGCTCCAAGAAGGCGGCCTGGCACTACATAAAAACTGGAGAGATTAGTAGACATGTAATTAAACCAAAGGATTCTGAAGAGTCAATGAAGGATGAAATCGCAGTAAGTGTTGACACATTCCTGCTTCATGATTGCGTTGTTTATTTTGTTAAATTTTTTCTCAATGTTAATAAAATGAACTTGCATATGGTTTTTTTAATGGTCTCAACAATATGGTTTTTTAAATGGTCTCAAGAATATGATACAAGTTTCGGTATATGTTAAGAGCATTATAACCTAGGGAGGTAAGAGAGTTTGATATGTGACTCAGGTATGTAATCAACAATATGTGAGTTTCATACCTATACTATATATATAGGTCAAAACATTAGTCATTATTTTTGTGAGTTTGCTAAAAGGTGAGAGTATTGAAAACATTGAAGATTCTACGAGTTTCTGAAGTGTTTATGTGCGTAAAAAGGAACGCTATAATTATAAATAATTTCATATTTCCTTAACTACGTGTAAGTAATCACTGAATACGTTGTATGGTTAATGTCTTTAATTAGCAGTATCGAAGCATGTATTTTGTTTGTCAGCTACTGGTATCAATTAATTTTCACTGTTTTTATCTTTCAAAAAAGGAACTTCTTTGTGTTAATATAAAGAAGAGTACAAAAACAGAAGATCCGAAATGATCTTTGAAATAGCCTGAAACACAGATATTGATATTAACTTTAACTCATTGATAGAGCAAACCCATTTATTAAGGGAATATTGTCTTACTAATACTTTTATTGCTTTGTTTGTTTGGGGATTTATATTTACTCACACGCACACGGCCCTTGCAAGAATGAGGAGTTGGTGTCTAAACTTCCCTTATTGATGAAAATTATTAACCTACCAAATCACCGTAAATGTGTATATTTTTATGTGGCAATCTCTTAAATACTAACATTTTCTTTTTATTATAATTATACAAATAGATCCCTTTTGACATGTATCATCATATAGAACAAAAAATTAATATTGTTTGACCTTGAAAATACATCTTTCTGTCCATTTAGCCATCATCTGCAGCTAAAAGGCAAAAAATGGATCATCCAGCAAGCAGGCAACAACTCTTTTCAGGTGAGATCACAGCCATTATAATTGCTTCTCAAAACTTATGAGCAATATCAAGAGGCTACTCCAATCTCAGGTTGCCAATGGCAAGCAGTTATTCTGAACTCATCTGTTCCTTTTGGGGAAATCACTGCTGCAGGTAAGATGGATTCTGAGACGAGCAATTTAGAAATGCCAAAAACAAGAGGGTCAAAGATATCAAGTGCCAAGCGGGTGTCCCCTGAAACTGAGGCCAACGTCACAATTTCTGCCAGGGATGAGACTATCCAGGAAAAGCCTCAGTTAGATAATACAACTCAAGAGCTTGTTGATACCGAGGAAAAAGGTGATCCAAAAAAGCCTTCAACAATAAAAGCTGAAAGGTCCAAGAGACGTGGAGACCAAAATTCACCACTTTCTGATGCTGGAGCATCTAAGAGAACTCGAGGAGCAAAAGACACTGCCAAAGATACTCTTTTCTCAACAAATTCACCTGATATCCTGAAAGAAAAGGCTTTTCTTGGGACAGTGGAATTGAGCAGTGTCAAGGAAGCTAATGTTACTTCTAGAAATTCTAAAAGCAAGAAAGTGCATAACTTGCCTGCTCGGTCTTCAAAAAGGCTTGCGGGAGCTGAACCTGAGAAGGTGTTGAACTTGGAATCGGGTGAACGAGCTCTTAAAATTGAAATTATGAAAAGCAGAAAGACTGAAGTCATTCAAGATGCAGGTTTGACTACTGATGTTTTGGCAGATGGATCATCAGCGAAGCTTGAGACAAGTCCAGGAACAAAGTTCATAGGCCATGCTTTTTCTAACACAAATGATTCATTACTCAGAGATTCTTCAAAGAAGAGCTCAAAACCCCTTAAAGATCAGGTGACTCCAGAGAAGTTGCCTGTAAATCTGGAAACTGATCATCTGAATGACAGTTCAGAACCACAGCTTAGTCTTCTGTTTGGCTCAGACCCCTGTCTGGACTTCGCGTTCAAGACTCTCTTAGGTGAATTACCCCTGGATGATTCTCCTCTAGAGGAACCTATTTTGAGTCCCGAAGATGATTCAATACAACATGTCTCGCGTGAGAGTGTTAATAAAAAAAGCAGTACTGAAATAGTTCGCACAAGCAGAAATAAACCCAAGAACAAGAAAGAGCGTCCGTTGCCTCATAGATCATCAAAGCGACTTGCTGGGGCTGAACCTGAGTTTGTGGTTAAGTCTGTGTCCGTTGAACAAGCTCCCCAAAATTCTAGTAGAAAGCGTAAAGATAAAAGCACTAGCTCATCCGCAAATGTGCTGCATGAAGCAAATCAGCTGCTTGGGGCTGAGCCAGAAACAAATCAGCTGCTTGGGTCTGGGCCAGAAACATATCAGCTTGTTGGTGCTGAGCCAGACACAAATAAGCTTGGTGCTGAGCCAAGAGCTAAGTCAGAAACAAAGCTTCTTGGGGCTGTGCCAGAAACAAATCAGCTGCTTGGGGCTGAGCCAGAAACAAATCAGCATGGGGCTGTGCCAGAAACAAATGTTCATACTCAGTTACCTAGTAAAGACACTTCATTGCAGGCAGAGCCATTGAATAAAACATTTAACTCTTTCAAGGATTCTGAGGCACCTCAGGAGCAACAACAGATGCACGAGACTCAAAAGGCAGAACCCGAGAGGCCAGAATCAGATGTTTCATTTTCATTCGCAGATTATTGGTCCGACCCTTGCCTAGATTTTGCATTTAAGACTCTGACCGGTGTAATACCAATAGAAGAAAGTTTTGCACAGGGTGATTTTCGGGCGCAAGTTGATATTTCTCAGAACCAAAGGAGTAGTGGTTCCACACTGCCAGATTTTGGTTCACCTAGCTTGTTTCAAACTGACATATCATCCCAGTTTGCTACACCAGAAAAGTCTATGTTAGGTCCGCCGTCTGCAGTGACTTCTACAGTAATGTCCAATGGAAATGTGAACTTTCCTAGTTGCAACGGTATTCATTCCCAACAACAGTGCTTGGAAGGCAATAATAACAAGGATTTGCACCAAAAGGTAAAGTCTTAAAAAACTGGCTGCTACTTTTTGAAATGTAGTAACACGTGTCTAGGTACGACACTTTGTTGTAAAAGTTGTTCCCTGTTACTCTTGTGTTGTTGTAGTGGTCCCAACAAAACATAACAAACTCAAAAATAGCCCTCACTGCTGTAAACTTGTCATGTTTCGTTCCACTTTATTGGGATATGATTTGCTCATATGGATTATTGTTTCACCTAAAATTCCAAGGTCTTAAACATATTGATTTTGACTCTTACTGTATAATGGTTAATGCAGTTCAAATTACCATAATATGATTATTATTATTTATTTTCCAATTTAGATATTATTTCAGTATTGTAAACTGGTATATGATTTAACTAAAATTGTGATGCAACTAATCGGCATATAGATGAAATGTTGGGCTTAATTCATTTGGTTGTCTCCATCCAAACCAAACCTCAAATCAAAAGAAAGAATGCAGAAAACATCCAAAACCAAACCAAGCCAATGTTTATACAACTACATATTCCAAAACACTTTTTATTTCCATCACAAGAACTCAAATCTGGTATCTTAAAATCCACAGCAGATCATGGATACTCAGTAGCAAGACTCAGATCATTGACACTCAGATTCATTCAGTAGGAGTAGGAAGACTCTTTCCATCCCCCCACACTCTCTTCTTCAGCACCGGAGTTACGTTCACGGCGTTCCTAAAGATGACAAACAAACAGTTAGTTCCCTCTGCTTTTCTAATTTCAGATACAACATTTAAGTAACAAATGATACTAGATTCAAATGTACCTCAGGAATGAAATTGAGGCCAACTCTGATCTCTCCACGATATTCTTGGTCCTTTACTACGTTATATACAGTTGGTGGAATGCTTCCTTCCGTAAACAGAGCGTCTAGTGAGATACTGCAACAACTAAACATATGTAAGTGAAAAGGGTTTGCGGGAATCCAAATGAAGCAATACAGGTAATTGAAAAGCCCCCATTTCTACTACAAGTGTTTGATATATTAGATGACAGTACTTACGTTGCTTCTCCAACGAAATCATCCTGGGAAATGTTGTCACTGTCCATTATTTTCAAGGTGAGTTCTGAAACGCCCTCAGAGTTCACACTGAACACAAAATTTTCATTCCATTCTGGCTCAGTCCCTTTCCCTGCACCAAAATATTTGTACAAAACCAAGTTTTATTTATCAGCTCTATAATACATTATCGTTCATATCTAATATCTATGGATTATAATGACTATGCATATGTACACCTATACTTTATTAAATACATATGTACAATAATAAAGCTCATATTTTTCTCTTTATCAAGAAAAAAGTTGAAACGTTTTACTCACCAGATGCAACACTGCTTTTCTGCTCTTGAGTTCGGCAAGTAAGGATGACATAAGGATCCATGTCAGCTGCCCCCCAAAAAGAACAAATATTTATATTATATAATAAACCTTATGGGTTAGAAAACAATCCAAAAATTTCTTATGAATTAAAGGTGGCCATAGCTTTTTCTTTTTACCAAACTATCATATTTATAAACCGATTTGAATATAATAGCATATCCTAATTCCACAAGAGAAATCCATATATCGAAATGCAAATGTAGTATAACTTTTCTATGAATCCAGATTGTAATTTTAACAAATGTCAAATTTCCATTGATGCATTTCATAATAATGCTTTTGCACAGATCATATAAGAAATTATCGATCACCATGAACAAATTGTTATTGTGATAAATTCCGATCACACATAATACCCTGAATTGACCCGTTTCTTAGGCCATATTTTCTTGTGGTTTCTCAGCCACCAAACAGAGCAGATCTCAAACAATATACGACAAAAAAAAAACCCAAATCGAAAAATGATCAAAACAATAAATGAAAAATGTGAAAGTGACAGGGAAGAACTTACAAAGAAAATCTGTATCCTCAAGACCTTTAGCACCAACAAGAAGAACTTCAAGGGTTCCTTGAGCCATTTGCTTGTTTGGATTCTCCGAAGAAAATAATGAAAAATTAGAGATTAAGGTAGAGAAAGAATTATAGATCTAAAAGAAACTAGGAAAGAATTGACACTTTTTCGGGTAGTAAGAAAAAAACGGAGATGTCCGAGAATATAATAATGTAATTAATTATAATCATGGTTGAGGGGCCCATAACTAAACCGGTTCGGACCAAACCGGGTTTTCCGTTACTTTCTCCATATTTTCTTATTAAAAATTACAAAGTCAAATTTTATCAAAAAACGAAAGAAGAAAAAACGTAGTCAAAATAAAATGGACTCGGCAGTTGTACTAGATCACACGCCGCACGTGTTATTATTGTTTTTTTTTTTGCTAGTCTATTATTATTGTTTTTTTGGTTGATGATCTTTTAGAATATTATTAAATTAAAATATATAAGATTTAATATTTTTTTTTTTAAAAAAAATAATTCTAGGACTTAACATTTAATTGGTTTCATGAGGCAAAGTTTGATGTGAACTAGCATTGAAGAAAGCTTATGAGACTAAAAGATAGTTTTTCCAAAGTAAAGATAATTTAAGCCAACAACAATGGAAAATTTCAAATAAACAAAGCATATCATTTTTTAGTTGACAATGGTAATTGGGTCTCCTTTGAGAATGCTTGTTGCTCCAAAGCATCGTTTCATCATTTGACAGGTAGTTCATTCAAACTTTTTTACTGATAATAATCTTATCACGAAGAATATGTTTGTTAAATTTACTAGGTGTCCAATGTGTTAGATGAATTTGGAAAGCCATAAATATTTATTCTTTATTTGTCCTTTCTCTTGGAAAGTGATGCAAAATAGTACTAGGTGGCCAGGTTGCCACCTTTGGCCTAACAAGTTTGAAGACTTAGTCCATTAGATGAAAATTAAGAAGCCAAGTTACAAATTATGTTCTTTATGCTACCTTGGCTGGGCAATATATGAAATTTGGATGAAAAGAAATTTTATGCATTTTTGAGAAGAGATGTTTAGATCCACAATGTATAGGTAATATTGTCAAAGGATGTAACGCACTGTCTCACAACGACGCCACATATGGGCTTTTACAAATTAATTTATAATTAATCCATCAGCTCAATAAAATTGCAGCTTAATTAAAATTTTTTGGATTAAACTAAAAATATAACTTTTATACAAAATACTGTTGAGTACAAGGACCCACTATTTATAAACTTTTACAACTAGTTTCAAAACCGATATTACAAAATAGAGTCACATTCCAAAACATAATCAAAAGGTGGATCCTATCTATCGGAAGTGAGACACCGCGGTTAATATGTACATTGATGAGAGACCTCTGACTCATGGCTAATATACTTTTTTCTTTCCTTTACCTGCACCACGAAGCTATTGGAATTTATTTTACCAGGATCTTAGATCTACTCACAAGTATGTTGATTAACACCCTAAATATGAACTTTCTAAAACGATAAAATAAACACATATAAAGTTTAAGAAACCTTACATTGGGTGCAGCGGAATATAATGACTCCTTTCGTTCAGATATCTAGCCCTTGATTCCTTTCTGTAGCAGAGCATTATCAATATCTGAACCTGGATCTCTTTCTCTGAATCTTTGATGCTGAAACCTCCTTCGCTGATGATCTTTCTTCACGATCTTCCTCACTATGATTGAGGTATCACTTGCTGTGTGTGGGCACTACTCATACACTAAGGATTTCGAAATTCAAGAAAGAAAAGAAGAGAGGGAGTGGTCAGCCAGATAGGGAGATAGAAGGCTCAGGTTTTTCTCTGAAGGAAAAATAGAAAATTTAAGTGTTAATTTCCTGAAGCCTTCACTATCTATTTATAGCATTCCACTAGGGTTAGGTTTGAATTATTTGGCATTAAAATAATGAAAAAATCAGTTTAAATTTCCTACAAAAGTGGCTGGCCCTATATAAGTGGATTGGGCCTTGGGCTTTGCAATTTTGCAATTTTAACACCTTTTGTATCTGATTTTCTCAAAAATACCAATTTCCTAATTCAAACATTTAAATGCCAATTCTAACTATTTAATAACTATAAATAATTATTAAATAATATTGTCATTTATCATATTTATTAATTGAACCATACAAAGTACCATAATTAACAAATATGCCCCTATAAACTCTTTCTTTACAATTTCGCCCTTACTTAGTGAAAATTTCACAAATAGACATAGTCTAATTCGTGAATTATAATTGATTAATCAAAACCAATTACATGAGTCTTACAAGCAATATTATCTCAACTAGTGGGGGGACCATGGGTCTATATAACCGAGCTTCCAATAAGTAGATCAAGAATTTAGCACTAAAATTCACTAACTTATTAATTCTTTGTTGAATCCACGCATAGAACTTAGAATTGCACTCTCAGTATATAGAATGCTCTATATGTTCCACCATATAGACACATCATTAGTTATCCATTGTTATAATCCTAATTTGATCAATGATCCTCTATATGAATGATCTACACTGTAAAGGGATTAAATTACCGTTACACCCTACAATGTATTTATTCCTCAAAACACTTGACCCCGTATAAATGATATTTCAGCTTATGTGAAATGAGTACTCCACCATTTATGTTCGTTTGGTCAAGCTCGAAGGAGATCATCCTTTGCTTACTATTCGCCAGATAGAAGCTATAGATTCCATGTTTATGATAGCGCTCCCACTCAATTGAACTACCGTGTTCCCAAAATGTACGTATCACCCTGACCTAAAAGTAGGCTTAACTAACAAATCAAAGAACACGAATAGCCTCTCGAGATTGAGCCTAATCATATCAGGATTAAGATCATTTGATCTAGGATCAACTAGGCGATATTGACTTGAATAGATTTTACGGTAAGTTTAATTAAATCTAAGTCAAAGTTCAATATCGGTCCCTTCCGATGCATACTCCATGCATCCAACCTGAGCTTTACTTTAACCAATGCTGCGGAAAGAACATAGCACTTCTCCAAATGCAAGTAAACTCTGTTGTAGATTATCATATTAGTAAAACCCTGTGTCTGATAAATCTAGGAAACTTTATTCACATAGTCATGTTTACTTTCCAATGTGTTGACGGCACAATAAACAGGATCAAGTATGTGAAAAGGGTTTCGGATGAATTTATACATTATGTACATATAATCATGAAATAAATCATGTGAACCATGCAACATTAAATGTTATTTCGATCTATATTAATAAGTAAATGCGATTATATTGAAATGAGTTTTATTTAGGGCATAAAACCCAACAAACTCCCACTTGCACTAATATAAAACAAAAAGTGCGTTTCAAATAATCTCAACACCTTGATATGCAAATCAAGTGTAGTAGTAGTAAACTCCTCGTAATAGGATCTGAAAGGTTGAATTAACCACAACCTTTTCTCCACTATTACTCTTCCTTAATCACAAAATCATTGATAATGTGAAATTCCTCTCTATATGTTTACTCTCTTGGGATACTGGATTCTATATCTTTGGCAACTACTTTTGGTTAATCAGGAAATTAACACTAGCAGTTTAAGGCAATTTGGAATGATGCCAAAAATGTATAGAACTTTCCTTAGACTGAATAAGTACCTTTCCTGCAACCTTAACATTCAGTCCCTCTCTGGTAGACCTAGAGACTTCAGATAGGTTTTTACACTTCTCCAAAATCAATATTCCACCCCCAGAGTAACCACCATCTTATCGAAAGATTTACTAGCACAAAGGCAAATTTCGAAATCTGATATGGTGTAGTCTAAGAGTTTTAAACACACCCTTATAGACTAACATATAGTTCCTCTTCTTAATCTTAGGATTTACTTGATTGTCTTCCAATGTTCTTCTCTGGATTAATGCGATACCTACTCATTACTCCCACTCAACGGTGTCTGGTCTAAGGCATGCAAAAGCATATCTAAGACCTCTCCTCGTTGATATAAGAAATTCTTTCATGGCTTTATCTTTTGGAATAGTTGAGACTTTTCCTTAGATAAATAAAATCTATACCTAAGAAGTTGTGAAGCTTCTATAGATTGCCATTAGAAAGAAAATGCTTGACATCTTACTAAAGTAAGTTGCTTGCATTAGAGTAAGTAATTACCAGGTATACCACAAGCCATAGGTTTAGATAAACTCAAACCTATAATACTAGGAACAGGAAGTTTTGTTAAGTCCATTGAATGGACTTATAAACAAAAATTTCCTTTTATGTCCTTGTAATAGAAAACTTTAGGTTACTCCATGTGAATGGATTAAACCATAGTTCTATTGGCTTTCTTCTTAGTTTCTTATCTTGACAATCCATTACTTGTTTAAACTCACAATGGATTTTAATCACTAGTGTCTCCCAAGTCATAAGAAGATGAGTTCCTAGAAACTCTCCCACTACGACAAGGTACCGTGAATTATGTCGAAGAAAACTAAATGGTATTAACCTCTTTGGTTGTGACAAGACAACAGAGGCAGTGGGATCATCATATATTATATAAGATGATAGAACACTTTTGGAATCAAGAATTAAATATCTCCTTTATTTGCTACTTGTTTTTCAGACTTAGTCATTTTCTTAGAAAAGTAGTATTTGTTTGAACAAACACTTTCTTATCTATTGACATTGGGATGGTCCACCCCTAATCACTTAGAATAGCTAACAAACCATGGTTAACAGTTCTAGCTTTTCTTAAGATTTTGATTAGGTCATCCATGAATCTAGTAATGATTTACACGAAGTATACAACCATTACATCATTCTGAAATTGTATTACCATAGAAGGATTTAGGCAACGACTAGTAACTAATCATCAACATGCAACTCGAAATTTCTGGGGAGGTAAGTTTGGATATAATTCAAAAATCAATTTAATGATCTTTGAACTGCATATCTACTAACTATTTCTCCACCCCTATCAGTTCGCAAGATCTTTAACCAGTTACCTTAATGGTTTTAACCATTGCTAGAAATTAATGAAATTTTTCAAACATTTCAAATTTCTTTGCTAAAAGGTATAATCTAGAGTGATCGTTTTAAGAATACAACGAAAAACTCATATCCACCCCTAAATGTACATCCATCTGCGAATGAGATGAACTTTTTCAGTGGATATAGGCATATTAACTCTTTGCAGAGATTGATCTCGTCAAATCCACTATGAACAAGATACAAATGCCATAGATTAAGAAAAATGTGGTTGTGTCGTTTTGATGACTTAGGTATAGTTACATCAAAGAGTTCTTAGAATAGTGCAAGTGGATCCTGGTCACAGAATACCTAACTCATATTCCATACAGTTTGAATCCATTAATAAAAGATGGATATTTAAACACTTGAGAAAGTGTAACTGTATTGTATCTGGAATTAGAAATATAAGAAAATTTCTGTTTGGATTCTAAAATTAAAGTCAAAGACTTAAATTCAACCAAATATAATGAGTAATTCTTTCTTGGACCACCACTACTAATACAAACTCTAAGTCAGATTTTCCCATACAAGTAGGAGATTTCTAAGATTGAGGATTTATATCAATTGGGAATAGCATTTCGGGATTATAATCATATGCGTCATTTAATTTCTTAAGAGAAAATATAGAATGACATGAAATGATTTATAGACCATTCATCCAATGATATGTTATAAAGCTAATTCGAAATGAATAAGCTAAGAGGAATTAGGATAATTTCGTTTAAAATAAGAATCCAACGATGCTTCGATTAGCGAAAGACAAAGTAATCTTATTTATGTAATCTTCTTGTTTCATATTGTAAAAATACTAGTCTAAGGTGTCATCAATTGATGAACAGTTAGATGTCGCATATACAATACTTATCTTTCGAGATCTTACACTATTATGTATGTCTAATGGTGAAAATCCACTAGGGATTTATCTCATTAGATAAACAAACATGTTGGACCAACAATGAAGATTCGAAATTAAACTACAACTTAATAACAGAAAATAACATGGTTCAATATAAATTCATACACAATTCAGAAATTATAAACATATAGCAAGTAGGAATGACTAGTGAAAATACTAAAACATACAATCCTATATAATTTCCAAGGTTTTCAACAACCGATACGTGTCCGGTAGGCGAGAGTCAAAGCATCATTTATTGAATAGAGTTGTCGGCTCATCTAAAATAGAAACCATTCTAGCAACCTTTTATTCGATCAAAATAAGAATCCAACGTTGTCCCGGTAGGCGAGAGTCAAGGTTATTCTCATTTCATGAGCCTCTACCATTGTTTCATGTTTCATAAGTTTATCTCTAAGTAGTCACCGTAGGGGAGAGTCTAATAAAGACGAAAACTTACAAAACACTTATCAAATGAAATCTTACGGTGTTAAATGCGTTCAACGAATAACCATCCATAGGGGGACGAAGTCTAGCGTCTCGAGGTTATATTGAAAACATTTAACTTTTGTAAGACCAACAATGGAGATCGAATATCTTAATAATAATCAAGCTCATTATTTAAAGTGAGTTGTATTTTCTTTGATTCTCTTTATTTAATTTATTTATTTTAAATATATATTTATTTAAAATTTCCAATTTAGAATGAAAAATTCTAAATATAAATTTTAATTTAATATTTATAAATTTTACTTAGATGGATATGAAAATAACATGAATTATTTCCATCTTAGTAATAATCTCCAATAAATATTTAGAAAAATATTCAATTTAAGTTGTTACAAAATTAATATAAATTAATTTACAACTCAAATTTAATTTTCTATAAATATATATTGCATTTCGAAAAATTAAAGTATTTAAGAATACAATTTTCGAAAATGCATGTTAAAATAAAAAATTAATCCTGGAAAAATTATTCTAATTTAATGTTGGCCCAAAATTAATTAATAAAATTAATTTACAACAAAAAATATAATTTTTCCTATTTAATTAAATATATAAGAAAAATTTCAAATATTTAAGTATGATGATGAAAATCAACTTAAATATTAATTTTCTATTTAATTAAATACACTAGAAAAATACTTCAAGCAAAAATATCACCTATCTAGATTTTCTTTGACTAATTAATTCAATTTCTAATAATATACTTTAATTCAATTTATTTTAAATTAATCAATAAATGAAAAAATCATTGATTTAAGTTGATCCAAGAATTAATTAAAATAATTAATTTACAACTTAATCTATTTTTTAAATAAAATTCGAAATTCCAGCATTTAAGAAATGCAATTTCGAAATTTGATTAATAAAATAAAAAAAAATATTTTGAAAAAAATAAATTTCAACTAAAAATAATTTTCTATTTAATTAAATGTCATGAAAAAGAAATATTTAAGTATGATGATAAAAATCAACTTAGATATTTAATTTTCAAATTAATTAAATGTATTAAATTCAAGAAATAAATAATTAAGTTTAGAGAAGGCTTAATTATTAATCTCTAGTTTAATACTAGGAAAAATATACTTAAAATAAATTGTACCAAAATTAATTATTTAAATAATTAATTTCACAATGTATAATATTTTCCTATTTAATATTAGAAATAATAAGTAGTCTAGAAATAACTATCTAGAAAATATCTTATTTGACTAAGTATCTTTTCCACAAAATTTGAAAAAATATCTAATTTAAGTTGTATTAGAAAAAAATCTAGAACTTAAATATTTTTCAAATTTAAATTTAATTAAATATCAAAAATTAAGTTGTAACCACTTAATTTGAAAATATTCCATTTTAAGTTAATATTCGAAAAGATATTAACTTAAAAAATATCTAAAGAATCTTAATAACCAATGCCTAAAATTCCTCAACTTAATTTTGAAATTTGAAATTCAAAAGATATTCAGATTTAAGTTGATTAGTTGTAGATAACTAAATATCAACTTAAATAGGAATATTTAATGAAAAATTTAAATTAAGCTCCAGAAAGAATCTAGATGGTTATAATTCTATATTTAATTAAATACAAGAAAATACATATAGTTTAGCTTAGAATAAAAAAATTTTTAAACTATATTTTTCTTAAATTAATTTCAAAATAAATGAAATTAATTATGTTGCTAATTTTATCTCAAAAAAAAAATTATGTTGCTAATTCAATTTTAATTAGGTTAAACTAGTTTAATTAACCTAGTACAGTCATTCAAATCAGGCAAATGGGCCTTCACAATTGGGGTGGTTTGTGTGAGGGGGTGCTGGGTTCAGTATGTCGTACCCACTTCTATGGCTCCCAACTCTCACACAAGGCCCAAAAGAGAGGAATTTAACCTTAATAAGAACAACTGTTATTAATTGAATAAGCCCAAAACTAAATGGGCCTAAATAAAATCTATCAATGACTATGACATTTTATTTAGCAACATTAACCTATATGCATCTATAATAAAATTAAACACATAGGCTCATACAGGCACACTTTGGATGGGTCCTATCATGTTGCTAGGTCATACACAGATGAAAGAAGATTGTAAAATTTACCTGTTACAAATTATTAACTTGACCAAGGGAGCCATCAGATCATTAGATCTGGCAAAAAGTAACCATGGCTATTTGCAATCAAGTAATAATAGGTTTTGAAAACTTACAAACAAGCTAAAACACATACTCCTGCAACAGGGTTAGCTGGATAGTTGGAAGTAGGATTTATTTAATTTTAAATAAATAATTTCGAATAAATAAATAATTAAATTAAAAAAAAATTTGATATTCGAAAAATAATTTAAAAAAGAATTAATTTCGGAATTTAAAATTAAATTTCGAAAATAAAAAAATTTAAAATTAAACCTACTTTTTATCTTATATCTATTTAAAATTACATGATTATAAATATCTATTTTAAATTTAAATAAGGTCAAAATATCTTAAAAAGATTTAATTAAAAAATCTTAAAAGATAAGATATTTTTAAAATATCTTAAAAGATATTATAAATATCTTTAAAAGATAAGATATTTTTAAATATATAAAAGATATTATAAATATCTTAAAAGATATTATAAATATCTTAAAATATCTGACCTTAAATTTAAAAAAAAAATATAATCAAATTTAAAAATAAGATAGATTTTTAAGCAAAAAGATAAATACTAATTCTATTCAAATTCAAATTACACTAATATCTTGAATTAAATTAAAAAAATTTAAATTAATTCAAAATGATAATTAGAATTGAATTAGGAATAGTAATAGTATATATACAAAAACATACAAAAAATTGGAAGTTAATTCCATGAAAAAGTATGAAAAATTGAAGAAAATTGAAAAAATTCGAAACTGTACGGACAGTTCTGCGATCATGGAAACTATCAAGACAAATTTCCGATTTTGTCAAATCTTCAAAAAATCATAACTAATTCAAATAAAATCCAAATTGAGTTCTGTAAAAGGCTAACTTGCTTAATTTTTTCCATACTATCCAATAAAAATAATGCCAGAACCGAAATAACAATTATTTTTCACGAAAATTTCACAATCATCAATCAATCATCAAATAACACTCAATACAACATGATACCATCCAAAGAACATACAAACAATCGTTTTAAAGTCCAAATTTCTTGCAAGTAAATCAATTACCATGGCTCTGAGGCCAGTTATTGGAATTTATTTTACCAGGATCTTAGATCTACTCACAAGTATGTTGATTAACACCCTAAATATGAACTTTCTAAAACGATAAAATAAACACATATAAAGTTTAAGAAACCTTACATTGGGTGCAGCGGAATATAATGACTCCTTTCGTTCAGATATCTAGCCCTTGATTCCTTTCTGTAGCAGAGCATTATCAATATCTGAACCTGGATCTCTTTCTCTGAATCTTTGATGCTGAAACCTCCTTCGCTGATGATCTTTCTTCACGATCTTCCTCACTATGATTGAGGTATCACTTGCTGTGTGTGGGCACTACTCATACACTAAGGATTTCGAAATTCAAGAAAGAAAAGAAGAGAGGGAGTGGTCAGCCAGATAGGGAGATAGAAGGCTCAGGTTTTTCTCTGAAGGAAAAATAGAAAATTTAAGTGTTAATTTCCTGAAGCCTTCACTATCTATTTATAGCATTCCACTAGGGTTAGGTTTGAATTATTTGGCATTAAAATAATGAAAAAATCAGTTTAAATTTCCTACAAAAGTGGCTGGCCCTATATAAGTGGATTGGGCCTTGGGCTTTGCAATTTTGCAATTTTAACACCTTTTGTATCTGATTTTCTCAAAAATACCAATTTCCTAATTCAAACATTTAAATGCCAATTCTAACTATTTAATAACTATAAATAATTATTAAATAATATTGTCATTTATCATATTTATTAATTGAACCATACAAAGTACCATAATTAACAAATATGCCCCTATAAACTCTTTCTTTACAATTTCGCCCTTACTTAGTGAAAATTTCACAAATAGACATAGTCTAATTCGTGAATTATAATTGATTAATCAAAACCAATTACATGAGTCTTACAAGCAATATTATCTCAACTAGTGGGGGGACCATGGGTCTATATAACCGAGCTTCCAATAAGTAGATCAAGAATTTAGCACTAAAATTCACTAACTTATTAATTCTTTGTTGAATCCACGCATAGAACTTAGAATTGCACTCTCAGTATATAGAATGCTCTATATGTTCCACCATATAGACACATCATTAGTTATCCATTGTTATAATCCTAATTTGATCAATGATCCTCTATATGAATGATCTACACTGTAAAGGGATTAAATTACCGTTACACCCTACAATGTATTTATTCCTCAAAACACTTGACCCCGTATAAATGATATTTCAGCTTATGTGAAATGAGTACTCCACCATTTATGTTCGTTTGGTCAAGCTCGAAGGAGATCATCCTTTGCTTACTATTCGCCAGATAGAAGCTATAGATTCCATGTTTATGATAGCGCTCCCACTCAATTGAACTACCGTGTTCCCAAAATGTACGTATCACCCTGACCTAAAAGTAGGCTTAACTAACAAATCAAAGAACACGAATAGCCTCTCGAGATTGAGCCTAATCATATCAGGATTAAGATCATTTGATCTAGGATCAACTAGGCGATATTGACTTGAATAGATTTTACGGTAAGTTTAATTAAATCTAAGTCAAAGTTCAATATCGGTCCCTTCCGATGCATACTCCATGCATCCAACCTGAGCTTTACTTTAACCAATGCTCTGGAAAGAACATAGCACTTCTCCAAATGCAAGTAAACTCTTGTTGTAGATTATCATATCAGTAAAACCCTGTGTCTGATAAATCTAGGAAACTTTATTCACATAGTCATGTTTACTTTCCAATGTGTTGACGGCACAATAAACAGGATCAAGTATGTGAAAAGGGTTTCAGATGAATTTATACATTATGTACATATAATCATGAAATAAATCATGTGAACCATGCAACATTAAATGTTATTTCTGATCTATATTAATAAGTAAATCTGATTATATTGAAATGAGTTTTATTTAGGGCATAAAACCCAACAGAAGCACCCGTGAGTCACAAAAACTCAGCAAGAAAGTAAGTAATCACAAAGAGTAAATAACACGAGATAGTATAACTATGCATAGTATACAATTTCATCATACACAACTAGCGTTTATACCATTCATAATCAAACATTTGAGTCAACTATTCGTCTAATAAGACAAACTGTTCTTGATGCCTCATAAAGCATCCTTACCACTCGCCATTCACGAGCTATATATGTCATTATCGTTGTCCGATAAAGCAAACGATAAGTAAGAAACCTGTATGTGGTTTCAAGCGAGTAATTACTCATTCAATAAATGGTAATGACCGTATCTTTACCTCGACCATAATCGAGTCACAAACGATGATAATCCTTTCTCACTTAACATGCTTAGCAGTGCAACTAGCTTTCTTACCTCAGTTTAGTAATCAGGCTTGCGCGTCGACCTGAGTGGAACAAAGCTTGATGATCCTGGGTCCTATGTCACGACAACGAAATTTGATAAATAACTTAATTGAATTCTGGAATAAACCCTAATTTTGCAACTGGACAAACCCTAATCCCCTACTGACTTAAAATTAGGTTAAACATCACTCAAATACCTTAAAATAGATTCTGGAAAGCATCCCGAGCCAAAAATCAGATTCGAAGAGAAACCTTAGAATTCCCCTCTACTGGCCAACTGGTTGACCAATTTACCAGTAACCTGTAGAACTGGTCGACCGATTCAGGCAGGTTAGGGAAATTCTGGTTTTACACACCTTGAAACCAATCCCGAGCTCCTCCAATCCTGCTCAACTTCCCAGAACACTCCAATAACATAAAATCAAAGCATTTAAACATTCAAAACTTAGAAACAACTCAAAATAATCAAATCACCATGGTTGAAGAAAATTGAGTTCATGAACCCATTACACCAAATTATAACATAACAACCATTAAATTCATTCAATTCAAACTTAAACAACTCCTAATTTAACCCTAGAAAAAACTCTGAACATAAAATAACTCCACAACCCAAAATCAATCAAACCCTAGTCAAAACCTAACTTGAAACTTAAGAAATCCTAAAAAAAGCATAGAGAGAGCGCTTACCTCAAGGTTCTAGATTGAGCTTAAAAGTGAAATCTGCTAGAATTGGCCAAAGAATTGAGGAGAGTCACTTGGTTTCTTCTGGGTTCTCTTGAGCCAAAAGAAGGAGAGAGAGAGAGAGAGAATGTTTGTGTTATTCTTAGTTTAGGATTTATCTTTAATGTTCTAAATAATCACTTAAATTACAAATAACCTAATATAATTCCTATTTCAACATAAAACAATCTCACAAAAGACAAAACCTCAACTTAATGAAAAGACTATTTTGCCCCTCCTTGAACACTAAAGCCTAAAATCAAACCTAGGAGTATTTTGGTCATTTCTAATTTCATCGAATAAACTAACAACTCAACTTTATAAACTAGTCCGATTAATTCCAATATATCTTAACTTTATCAGCGTGACATTTCTGACCACTCCGTCGAGTTTCCACGGCCACCGAACTTAAAATTATTTTATTTCAAAAATAGTATTTACAATACCCCATAATCTGATAAAATCTTCGTAATTAATAAATTATGCTTTATTTATTCATTTACTAGATTTACATTAATTAACTCACAATTAGCTTAAGTAAGATTATAATCTTACTCTAATATCTGTATAATCACATATTTAATAAAATATGCCTAATTAAATATAATTATATTTTTCAGAATATTACAACTATCCCCTCCTCATAGAAAATTTTTCCTCAAAATTTACCTGAATAACTCGGGATACTATTCTTGCATTTACGACGCTAACTCCCATGTCGCCTCTTCAATCTTGTTGTTCCTCCACAACACTTTGACTAGAGGAATAGTCTTGTTCCGTAATACTTTTTCCTTCTTATCCAGAATCTGAACTAGTTGTTCTTCGTACAACAATTTTTTTGAAGTTCAATATCCTCATAGCTTAGGATATGGGTCGTATCAGACACATACTTCTGAAGCATCGAGATGTGGAACACATTGTGAACTCCAAATTAAGTAAGGGGTAAGGCTAGCTGATAAGCTACTTGACCTACTCTTTCCAGAATCTCAAACGGACCAATAGATCTGGGACTCAACTTTCTCTTCTTTCCAAACCTCTGAATTCTGAATTCCCTTCATTGGGGACACCCGAAGGAAGACAAATCCCTAATTTAGAATTCAATATCTCTACGCTTTGGATCAGCATAACTCTTTTGTCTACTTTGTGAGGCAAGCATACGAGCTCAAATTTTCTCAATGGCCTCACTTGTTCTTCGGACTGCATCAGGTCCAAGGTACCTCCGTTCACTAGCTTCATCCCAATAAATGGGTGAACGACATTTTCTTCCATAAAGCATTTCATACGGTGCCATACCAATAGTACTCTAATAACTATTGTTGTATGAAAACTCAATCAGAGGAAGGTACTTGTTCCAAGGACCTTTAAAGTCCAACATACATGCCCGTAACATATCCTCAAGTATTTGAATAGTTCTCTCCAATTGACCGTCAGTCTGAGGATGAAAGGCTGTACTGAACTTTAGTTTGGTACCCATTGCTCGTTGCACACTCTCCCAAAATTTGTATGTAAACTTTGGATCTCGATCTGAGACGATCGACTTTGGAGCACCATGAAGTTGAACCATCTCCTTGACATACAGATCAGCGTACTGATCCACCGTATATGTAGTCCGCACTGGTAAAAAGTGAGCTGACTTTGTATATTGATCCATAATTACCCAAATAGAATCATAGAATCCTACTGTTCTTGGTAATCCAACCACAGAGTCTATGGTTATTTCTTCCTATTTCCACTCAGGAATCTTTAGAGGTTGAAGTAAACCTGCTAGTCTCTGATGCTCTGCCTTGACTTGCTGACAAGTTAGGCATTTTGACACATACTTCACAATATCACCCTTCTTACTTGGCCACCAGTAAAGGGCTTTTATATCTTGATACATATCTTGGTTGTTCCTAGATGTAGAGAATATGGTGTGGTATGAGACTCGTCTATAATTTCCTGTCTGATACCATTTTCAGCTGGTACACAAACCCTGTCCTTATATCGTAATAATCCATCTGATGAAATTGAGAAGTCCATTGCTGACCTGGCTTCAAGCTTTTCTTTGTTCTCCTGTAGTTCTAAATCACTTTGTTGGGCCATCTTGATTCTTTCTAACAAATCAGACTGTAATGTAATATTGGCTAGTTTTCCAACTACAAATCCAATCCTTACTCTGGTCATATCCTCAGCCAACTTTGGTGAGATTTTCTTCAATTCATAGACTTGCCCTGGACCCTTCCGACTTAGAGCATCTACTACCACATTTGCTTTTCCAGGGTGGTAGAGAATCTCAGAGTCATAGTCCTTAACTAATTCTAACCATCGCTGCTGCCTCATATTCAAATCCTTTTAAGTGAAAAAGTATTTTAGGCTTTTGTGATCCGTATAGATTTTGCTTTTTTCATCATACAGGTGATGATGCCAAACTTTCAAAGCAAAAATAATGTTTCCATCTCAATATCATGGGTGGGATACCGTTGTTCATACTCCTTCAGTTGCTTAGATGCATAATCAATAACTTTCCCAGATTGTATTAGAATGCAACCTAACCCTTATTTAGAAGCGTCACACTAAATCACAAATTTCTCATCACTGACTGGCAAGGTTAACACTGGTGCGGTAATTAACCTCTGTCTCAATTTTTGAAAACTACTTTCACACTTGTCAGTCCAAACAAATCTACAATTCTTTCGAGTTAATTTTGTTAAATGTGTAAAAATCTTAGCAAACCCTTAAACGAACCTTCTATAGTATCCTGCTAGTCCCAGGAAACTTCTAACTTCAGTTGCAGACTTGGGTCGAGGCCAATCCCGAACTGTTTCAGTCTTTATCGATCCACCAAGATACCATCTTTGTTCACCACATGCCCTAAGAAACCTACTTGGGGCAGCCAAAATTCACATTTCTTGAATTTAGCATACAACTTATGCTCCCAGAGATGTTACAACACCATCTGAAGATGTTGCTCATGTGTCTCTTCTGAATCAGAGAAGATTAAAATGTGATCAATGAAGACAATAACAAAATCATCTAAAAAGTCCTTGAACACTCGGTTCATTAAGTCCATGAATGCCGCCAGAGAATTTGTTAATCTAAAGGACATCACCAAGAATTCATAGTGTTCATACCCGAGAACAAAAACTTGTCTTAGGAATATCCTCCTCTCGAATCCTCGACTGGTGATAATTAGATCGAAGATCGATCTTAGAGAAGACAATCTTTCCCTAAAATTGATCAAACATATCATCTATCCTTGGCAAATGATACTTATTCTTTACCGTCAATTTATTTAACTCCTAGTAGTCAATACACATCCGTAAGGTTCCGTTCTTCTTCTTTAGAAACAAAATCGGTGCACCCCAAGGTGAAGTACTCGGTCTAGTAAATATGAATTTCCTAAAACAATAAAATAAACTCATAAGACATTAAAAAATCCTTACATTGATGGCAACGAAATATAATGACTCATTCCATTCAGATCTCTAGCCCTTAATTCTTGTCTATAGCAGAGCATTATCAAGATCTGAACCTCGATCATCTCTCCTTCGATTTGGTTCAACACAATATTTCTCAATATGTTAGGTATTGCTTTGACATGTGTGGGTATACTCTCAATTCACCAAGACTTTGAAAATAACAGAGGAAGAAGAAGAGGATTTCGAAATAGATGGTGGCTCTTCTCTATTTTCTATTTTGTCTGACAAAGGAGTCTGATCCTCATATGAAAATAAGAGATATATACTTTTTTATTTATAGGGTAGTTTTTAGGGTTAGGTTTAGAATTAAAAAATATAAAAATAATGACTTTATTAAACTCCTTGGTCGAACACTATAGTGGGCCTATTGGGTTTCAATTTACCATTTTATTTAAACTCATCTTTGTTTCACAAATGCCATATTTTAATTCTAACTTTATAAATGTCAATTCTATCTATTTAATAATTATAAAAAAAATTGTCATTTAATTTATTTATGAATTAGACCTTACAAAGTCTCTTAATTAATAAATAAACCCCAAATTCTCTTTTCTTCTCAAATAAGCCATTGCTTAGTAAAAATTCACAAACAAGAAATAGTATTATTTAGAATTCTAATTGATTAATTAAAACCAATTAATTAAGACTACAAAATAATATTATCCCAGTTAGTGTGTGGACCATGACCCTACGTAATCAAGCTCCCAATAAGTAAATCTGAAATTTACCAAGTAAATTTTCTAACTTATTAATTCTTCCTGACTCCACTATAGATACAGAATTGGACTCCTGATTATATAGAACATTCTATATACCAAAATTAGATTCACTTTGAATTACCTATTATTTCAATCTATATAATCAAAGATCTTCTATAGATGATCTACATGGAGTAGGGATAAATTTACCGTTCTACCCTTGCATGTATTTTATCCTTAAAACACTTAGCTACTTGTAAATGATATTTCAGTAAACTAATATAATTATTAAAATGAGCACTCAATCATTGATCGCATTAAGCCAAGCTCGAAGGAAATCATCGTTTCACTTCTAATAGTTATAGAAGCTATAGATTTTATATCTATAATTAGAAATCTCACTCAATTGTAATATCATGTTCCCAAGATGTAAGTATTGGGAAGATCCACTTAGTCAATTTTAACGAACAAATAAAAGAACATGAGTAGTACAGTTAAACTAGAACCTAACCATCTTAGGATTAAGTTCTATTGATCTAAGATTAACTAAGTTATATTAACTTAGAAATATATAACGGGATGTTTATGATATCTTATCCAATATCAATATCGGTCCACTCTGATGTATACTCGATACATACTAGTATACTTTACTAATATCCTGGAAATGACATACCACTTATACAAGTGCAAGTAAACTTTATCGCTAATTATCACGTCAATATAAATCTAATGCATTGATAAATCATTAGACTTAGTAATTTGAAGCATATAATCACAATCACTTTCCACGGTGAGGATATCACCATAATTGTGAATAACTATATGTTCTGGATTTAATAGAATTTATACATTAAACATATAGTCATGAAAGTAATCATGTGAATCATGCAACATCAAATAATTTTTGATCTTTTATTAATTAGTAGATATGATTATATTGAAATAGATTTTATTTAGGGCATAAAATCCCAGAAATTACTTCTTTATCTTTTAGTACCATTAGTTCACTAGTGGGAGTATAATTTAGATCCCATCTGAATTTGCGCACAACTTTCTAGTACTAGAATGAACACTTAAAGGGAACCAACATTTGATCCATCAGGTTAATCAGGATTCTATAATTATAGATCATGTTCCCAATCATCCATATTATTAGATTCCCAAAATATAAGTTGTAAGAATCATCTTTTTTGAGAAACTTTAACGAGTGAATCAAATAAACTAATAACATGAACAAGAGTTCACGATTACTCAAGATTTAGGCCGAACTACTATTGATCATCATTATGATATGAATTAGGTATGTATAGTTAATGATATATTTGATAAAGATAGCTTTATTCATATTGACCCTTATCATATATAATCTCTATTATATATAGCACATTCACTTATATGTCATACTACAATAGTAATCCAAATCGAGATTACTTGCACCGAAGAATGGGCATCAATTAACCGTACTATCAACCATTAATTAAAGATTTCATAACTTTAATATGTTATTGATTGTTTTATTCATAGCTAAGTGATCTTAGTTCTCTGTACAGCTACAAGTCATAGCCTTATATATGAATAAGGAATTTTTTAATATTTACATATAAGTTATCCAATAATAAATATTAATAATTTAACATTCAAGCATATATCAAAATGTTCAACTCTTTATTAATAATAAAAAAATATCTTTATAGGATTTTTAGGGCATAAATCATAACATTAATAACTTTAATTATATATGGACCTTCCCAATTCAGGTTAAATACTCCTGCTACAGGATTTTGTGTATTTGCAAATACTCATTGCAATACTTATAATTTTAAAGAGTCTTTCCTTTTGTTAGCCAGAAAACTTTCCCTAGTGACATGAACATCAATATTTGACAAGTGGCATGAGGGATGACATCACGAAGTTGAGTAGAGACCGAAGTCATTACAGTTAGCATGGGAGGGGACCCTAGCCTTGCACCTAGGTTGACTTTGAGATCTCTAGGATGGAAGTTCAAACTTCAATAACTTGAATCCAGCCCACTATCTTTCAGTATTCTGTACCATAAAGACATGGAGCAACCTAATCCAAGCCTCGAGAGCTGAAATTACATGAACCTGTAACCTAGAAGCCAACCTTGGCACCTAGGGTTTCACCTGGTGCCCAAGTGGATATCCTCAACTAGGGTTTCAATTTCTAGGACCGTCTTAGTGTAAAGTGGTCAAAAATTGCATTGGAAAATCAAATAGACATACCACAGACAATTAGAGTTTTAGTGGGACTGTCTATACATGTCTTGTTTATCTTGAACAAGTCCGAGATGAACGTATGATTTTTCCATCTCGCTTGTATTTATAATTTTATCTCCTTATTTGATAGCCATATTATAATACAATGCAAGACAAACACATCATTAACTGTAGCATATTTTGAGGAGAGAAACCTATCTCATTTCTCATGTTTATAGTTTCCCTCAATTTTTGAGACTTATATTCACTTGTCATGTCCATATTTAATACTTGAAATATGGGCATAACAAAACCCTTTGGTTAGCAAATACTTAAAAGTAATTAAGAAAAGTACTGTAGCACGCCTATGCTAGTAGGGCGTTACATTAAAAATAACTAATTAATTACTAAGATGTATATAAATAAATTTTGGAGGCATCTAAAATGTATCTTAAATTATATGATATAAAAATAAAACCTAATGCAAATATAACTAATTGATTTCTTATCAACACTATTAGTAACTAAAAAATTACATTTAAAAATGTAGAAAAATTAATAAAATAATAAAAAACACTAAAAATATTAAATTTAGCTAGCTGACATGTCATCAATATTAAAAGTAGTAACATTATTATTGTTATTATTATAATTTAGATACAAAAATATATATTATTATAAACTTCTCAAAAAATTAATCATTGTAAAAGTATATAAGAATCCATGTGGCCGTGAAAAAAGATATTAAAAAATGTGCCACTTTGTGTAAAAAAATTATTTTTCTAATATGAATGGAGAAAGTCACTCTAATACGATGAACTTATATTTGTAATTTACAAAACATAATTACTATTTTTATTATAAAATTAGTTTCATTAATTAATATTCATAAATCATACCTAAAAGCCGCCCTTAGGCCATCTCCATTATAACTTCATCCTATCTCTAGCCACCTACTGCTTTGAGTTTTCATTCAAGTTTTAGATTCGAGGTAACCAACAAGTTAATTTAAAGTAAAATAGGTTTATTACTACTAACAATTTTGTAGCATAAGAATAGGCCATGAAATAGAATGGAATGAAAAAAAATAAAATATTATTTTAATGAAATGACTTTTCTACAATTTTAGTGGAACGGAAGAAACATTTCCAAGATTAATTTTTGTTTTCTGTAGTTTCTTACTGTATTTTAAATTTAATTACATTGCATTAATTTCATTCCTATTCTCATTTTTTTTTTATTTCTTTCAACTAAATGCCACCTAGTATTGTAGCATCTCATAATTCATTAATGGTTTTTAATACATTTTTATGAACCACAATTAGCATTTCTTCAACAAAATGGCATGGTACACTAGTCTTGATATTCTTATTCGTCCATCATAAATGGCCTAAACCAAAGGCTAACAATCTTCCCTTTATATAAATCCACTTCCCTTTATCTCAATTTACCTTAAAAAAAATATTCAACAACAACGCACCCCAATCAAAAGTTCAAAACAATGTACACCATAACCAATAACCTCTTCACTCTTTCAATCATCACCACAACCTTATTCTTCGTCTCCTCCCATGCAGCCACATTCGAAGTCCGCAATGATTGCTCGTACACCGTCTGGGCAGCGGCCAGCCCCGGCGGTGGCCGCCGTCTGGATCGTGGCCAAACATGGACTTTCAACGTAGCCGCGGGCACAAAGATGGCCCGCATATGGGGTAGGACCAACTGTAACTTCGATAGCAGCGGCCGCGGCCGCTGCCAAACAGGAGACTGTGGTGGGGTCCTCCAATGCCAAGGGTGGGGACAACCTCCAAACACACTAGCTGAGTACGCCTTAAACCAATACAACAACCTTGACTTCATTGACATCTCCTTAGTGGATGGTTTCAACATCCCCATGGATTTTAGCTCCACTACGGGAAGGTGTAGGGGAATAAGGTGCACTGCTGACATTAATGGGCAGTGCCCTAGCCAACTTAGGGCTCCCGGGGGTTGTAACAATCCATGTACTGTGTTCAAGACCAATGAGTATTGTTGTACCAATGGTCAGGGAAGCTGTGGGCCCACCCAATTCTCAAAGTTTTTCAAGAATCGGTGCCCTGATGCTTATAGTTATCCTCAAGATGACCCCTCCTCCACTTTTACTTGTCCTGGTGGGACTAACTATAGAGTTGTGTTTTGCCCTGGAAAGTAGGGAAAATTCACATTATTTGGGTTTCTAATGACGATGATAAGGCTGAGTCTATATCAGCTGAATTCATCATCTATATTAATATATTTATATATGTTTTAATTACATGTGTAGGTGGTGCCTACTGCCTGCTATAGCTGGTTGATCACAGTATAGTGTGTAGTTTGTGCTTACATAATAAAAATCCTTGAAATTAATATAAAAGGTTTTCTTCCTTGGAAATTAATTGCATGATGCTATTCATTGTATTAAGTAATAATTACATAAGACACCATTTTTTGTAAAATATTTATATTTTTACGTTCAAAGAATGTTTTTTTTACATTTTTACGGTTTTCCAAAAAATAACACGAAAATAACATAAAATCAACAAAAAACAACATAAAAGTAATATGAAAATAACATCAAAATAACAACAAAAAAACAACAAAAAATAACATACATATAACAAAAAATTAACAAGAAATGAACAAAATTTCAACATAAAAAGACCGTATTTTATGTAAATAAAATAAAAAAAAATCGTAAAAATGTTTAAAATTCCGTGAAACCGTATTTTTATTGTTTTTTTGTTGTTTTTGTTCATTTGTGAAATTAACCCTTAGTATTAATTACAACGAACCTCCAGTATGTTTTGGGAAAACTATTGTTTGGTAAGGTGCATTCTATTGGGCATCAGTGGTGCCTAGCACCCTTAAGACGTGTCGTCTTGTAATTGGCTAGTGATACTCTCTAAAAACTATTATATTAAATTATATGGGACCCGATACTTAATTACACCAATAGCATATTAACATGTAGGAGGGTGCTTAGCACCACTGATGCCTTTTAGCATTTCTCTTTGGGAAGGTACGTAGGAAGGAAATAATAATTTTTAATCTTTTATTTGATATTAAAAGGAGAATTGAAAGGATGGTGTGGGTGATTTGTTAATAAAATTATTATTTTGTTCTTAAAATATTTATTGGTTACATATACTTTTATCAAATTTATTATGAAATCACTCTAAAATCACTTTAAAAGCCTCTATCTATTCTTTCCTTAATTTTTTAATTTTTTTTAATTTTTTATTAAATTTATTAATATTAATTGATTAATTAATTAAAAAAATATTCAAAAAGATGATAATAGTTGTAATTTAAAATTTTAATCAAATATATATATATCTATAAATATTTATAAATTTAATTTTGATTAATCATTTTAAATATATATATCTATATATAATCAAATTTATAAAAATTTAGCCATAAACCACCCTCAACCTAAATCTATATATATATATATAATCATCTCCCATTTAATTTATCTATAGCCATAAAATAATTTTATTATTTATTACTCACAATTTTAAACCTATGTAAATATATAATCATCTCTCTTGATGCTCTTTTTTCCTCCCAATCTTTTTGTGGCATTAACTCTAGCTTCTATCTCTACTTTTAAATCATCATATATTTCGTACTATTCATGAGTATATTTTTATCCATGAATATTTTAAAATTTATATTAGTAATTATATTTTAGTTTCATGTTTATTCTTTTGACTATCATGAGTATTTTAAAGTTTACATATTAGTTTTATGTTTATTTTTTTAGTATCTTATAGTATATTATTTTAACATATACTTATTTATTTATTTTGATAGGTATTGACATTTTGAATTAGAATAGAAAAGCCACTCGGTGACCAAAAAATATATTTTATTTTCTTAAGTTCATAAAAATCATATATTTTCTTCCATGATAGATGACATATAGAATCTTTGATCCTCAAAAATCATTATTGTGAATTGCTTTGGTGTGTCAAGGAAAGAGTACTATAATCAAATAGTTTCAAAAATAACGAAATTAAGCTAATAAATTTAAAAGGGGTAAGGCAAAATGTTTGATTTTTTCTATACATTTATAGTTATTCTCATGTGCACTCCCCACTTTAATTTCTAACTAGAAAATATACTCTCACAAAAGTTTTTATTTTTTATTTTTCTGTGTTTTGTGTTAATATATTTATGTTTTATTTTGAATATAATATTTGTCAAATATGGACAATATACCGGAATAGCTATTGGTAGTTTAACTTTTTTTTTTTTTTTTGATAATAGCATATATATATTTAGCATATTTATTATACTTTTTTGTTAAGCATATTAATGACTATAATAAATTAATATTAATTAAAAATTAAAATATCTATCTTTTCATAACAACTTTAATTTTTTTAAAAAATTATGTATATATTTATTTTTGTACCAAAAACTATTTACCACCTCATAACTTTAAAATTTCAAATCCTCACTATAATACTATTATACCTCTATCATCATATACTATATTGATGGAACAATTAAAATCCATGGTTGTATCATCAATAAATTAAATACAATTTATTCACCGCCTCAAAAAATAAAAAAAATACAATTTATTCAACATCATTCTTGATTAAATTTCTAGTATCTTATACTAAATAGAAATTTATAGATTAATTTTCTTCTTCTTTATTTTCTTTACTTTTCTCTCTTTTACAAGGATTTAATTGTTTTTCATTCACTAGAATTATAGTCCAAATACACCAAAATATTTTTATTCTCTCTTCGCTCCAAATGCAAACAAATCAAAGGAAAAAAAAAGTATTGTATAGTTTAACTTGACACTTTTATCTATAATAATTTTATATCTATGTCCCTTTTTTCTTTAGATTTTTTTTTTTTAGGTTTAGATCTCTTAATTTTCGGATGATTTCTCCATTTTTAATGGCTAATTCTTTCATGAAATATTAAAATTGTAGGTTGCACGCATATGTAAAACCTCAAATTAGCTAAAAAAATATGTGAGATATAGTGATGATAGCGGGTGAGATACGGTGAAACAACGAGTGAGATACGATGTTGAATGATACATAACAATAGATGAGATACGGTAATCACAATATGTGAGATACAGTAAAACAATGGGTAAAATATGGTGTTGAAGGATATGGTGCTTATAAGGATACGGTGACGACAACTGGCGAGATATGATAATAACACCGAATGAGATATAATGTTGACAGCGGGTGAGATAAAATACGACACAACGGGTGAGATACGGTAATAACTACGATAAATGATCGCAAATAAAAATAATACATCATATTTATGAAGAACACTTAATTTTTCTTATATCACCCTATTTTTTTAACAAATCAATATAAAATTCTATATATATATACATTAATAGTTAAAATTTTAAAATTCTTAATAAATAAATAATGAATCCCTCAAATAATAATAAATTAATTAATACTATTCACATAATTTTTTCTTTTTTACTTTATCCAGTAGTTTATTATTAAAAAAATAATTTTTAAGTTATTCTTTATTATATTATAAATAGTTATTTGTTATTATATTACTTAAAAAAATTAAATTAGTCTCGCGAAGAGCGACTATATTACCTAGTATCTATATAAAGAAAGATATGAGGCGGCGGTAACGTGATATTCTAAATCTTTTTAATTAACATTAATTGTTCTCTCTTTAATTCTCTTATTTTTTTTTTATTTTTTATTAGCTTCATAAATATAAATTAATATAAAATATATATTTTTATTTAGTTTTTCCATAATTCTCTCTTTTTTTTTTTTTAAAAAAAAAATAATAAGTCTTTTTTTTTAGTTTTTCTTCATCACTTCTTCTTAAATTAAGATATTAAAAAATTGTATTTTGAAAAAAGTTACCATTCACCTCATTTTTAAATTATATAATTGTAAATTATATATATAATAATTAAAAAAAATTACAATTCACATAAAATTATTTCCCAACTGTAAAGTTTTTGATAAATAATTAATGTTTATTTATTTATTTATGTATTTATATATATATATCTTTATATATATCTAACTCTAAATGTGCACATCATAACTGCTCTCCAAAAGAACAAAAAAAGATAGTATATTTTTATATATATTGATTCATATATATATATATATAGAGACTTTAAACTCTATGCGAAGCTCTTTTGAATTAATTATATGGATGGATGAATGTAGTTATAGTACTTTATTTTAATATATGTTTATATATATATATATTTTTATTAACCTATTAATTATATAGTGTTTAGTAAAGTATTTTTTTTAATCGTGCATATACTTACTAGATCAAATTTATATTTTTTTTATTTCAATGATATTTTAACCATGACTTTGTTAAATATAATGTTTAGTGAAGTATATATATTTTTTTTTTTTTTTTATGTTTTAAATAATATTTTATCAAATATAAATTACTTATATATATATATATATATATATATATATATATATATTTTTCAGCAAGTCTTAGAGCCAAATTTCCTGTTCCATATCCCTCTCCCAATATATGTCCCAACCAATTATATTATGACAACTCATTTAATACATAAGCACTTAACAGACTTTACAATCCTATTAACTATATTGTTAAATATATTCGTCAATCTCTCTTATATCTACATAGATACAATCTTACTAGCTGCATTAAACTATCATAAAAAGATAGTTTACCTTTATGTCATGAGTTTGACCTTACCACTATTGAGTACAATATTCCTAATCTATACCATGTACCTTAGTGAAAAAGTTACAAGGAATGAGATTATACTTTCATTATATTACTTTTTTCCACAGCCACAAGACTTGATGAAAAAAAAGTTCGTGAATTCAATAAAAGAAAATGGTGACTATGAAGCAACAAAATTTATTTATGCTAAAAATTTCATAATTTAATAATTTAGAAATTTAATGTCTCAAAATGCAAAGACTTCACCACTGTAGCTTTTGAAAATGATTGCCCATAGCATAATATTATAAATAGTTGCTAGTAAATCTTAAATGTGGTAGGAGTTGATATAGCCTGCAAAAATAAGATTATACTAAATAAATTTTAAAGTTTAATAAAATTAAAAATAAACACTATATATAAATAGGCCATATGGATATATATATATATATAATTACATACCTGCCGTAATAGTTCAACCATACTCGTTGTCTCATTCATATCTTCATAATCATCAAAATTATAAGTGTATGATATAACCTGCAATTAATATTTTTAAATATAATTATTATTGAAATAATTATTTTAAAATAAGTTTGATAAACAAAATATAGAATAAATGACAAATAGAACAGAATATAGTTACTTCTTTGTGCTGGAATGAAACTATGTTTGCTGATGAAAATGGCACATTATCTTGAAAAGAATTATTAGTAGACAAAAAAGGTATTCCAATTCTGCTATGGCTTTGATCATTTGCTTTCTCTTTATGAAAATCCTACAACATAATGATAAATGTATGCACACTTATGTAGGAGAAAGACTATGAAACAGTTAGAAATTACAATATATAAAACTAAGTAAATATTACCTTTTGTGATGGAGAATCTTCATTGACAATCTTTTTCTTACTTTTTGCTCTCTCAAGTGCACCTTTAAGTCTTCTACATCCACCATGAGCTTTCCTTTTAGTCTTGAACCCTTTAATTTTATCACCCATTTCGTTACTTATTTTGTTTTCAATTCTATTATGTATGGTAGTCGATATCTCTTTCCCTTGAGCTACATATCAGTTGCATCCAAATCTATAAAAATCTTAGTAAACGCGGAAACAACAATATTGTATGCTTTTTCATCTTCTGCGGCTTTTGTTGCGAGTTGAGTTTGCATTCTACAAATTTCTTTGTAACATTTTGCCATGTTTGCTTTTGCAGACACACTCTTGCAATTCATAGTTGTAGAAAATCTAGTTTTTGAATGCATTGTCCACCTCTTTAAAATATATTCACAAGGAATTTTTTTGACATTCCTAGGCGAATATACTTTTAAAATATGTGCGCATAAAATTCCTATAAAATCAAATTTCTTACAGCTACATGTCACAATCGTAGGCATTGCACAATTCTTTCTCAAATATTATGAATACAGCTGGAGTGTAAACAATTGAAGAATGCTTCAAAATTTCTACTCGTAAAGACAATGACAATGAAGTTTGAGTTGCTTTAAAATCAGCCTTCAACTCATCATATCGACGATCCTCAATTAATCTTTGAAAATGTTGAAAAAACCTTGGTATTTCATGCTTGTAGCTAACATAATTCTTAATTACATTATTCATACTTTCACTTCGTTGAGTAGTTGTTATGTCTGCACAAAATGTCTCTCTCCCATATACCAATGCCCATTTTTCCTTCAAATTAAACATTTTTTTAAGCCATTTATTGTCTCTAAGATCATATTTCTCAAGCATACTATTCCAAGCTTCAATGAATTCGTCCTTCTCATCATAATTATAAATATAATTACTAAAATCTTTTGTAAATTGTCGAAATTTTTCTAAAACCCCAATAAGATTTTTTGCAGCATTCTGATATATGTGCCAAATGCATAAACGATGAGTTGTTTCTATCCATTGAGACTCTAGAGCTTTTCCATTACCGCATTTGGTCAGTAAGAATAGTCTTTGGCTTTTTTCCCGACATTGTTTTAGCAAAAGTGTCAAACAACTAAGCAAATATTTCAGCAGTTTCATCATATAACAATACAGCTCCAAAGATTGTGATGATTCACACCAACAAACATTGCAAACGGTCGACACTCTTTATTTTTCTTGTAAGTTGTGTCAAAGGAAACAACATCACCAAAATAGAAATAATCTGCCATATAGTATATATGAGTTTAAAAAATATTGATTCATTGTGATATATTGAAATCCCTACAGGTGTATTAATATTATTAGATATCACAATTTTTTAAAAAATTCTCTCGATCAGGGGGAGAGAAGCAGTTGGGATCGATGATAATTTTTAAAAAATGATCCTTGCACAAACTATATAGGAACGATATAGTTCAAAATGATATACACCAACTGCAAATCAATATTATTCAAAGTTGAGTTAGAATGAGTTGAAAACGCCTAAAGCGTAAATGAACAATGTAAAAAGTATTAGTAAATGTTCATTAATATGTCCTGAAGTTGTTAAATCTAGAGGTACTCATGAAGATACCTTAATATTATAAAGTTTTGATGATAACCGTGATGGAAACGGTACTCTAGAAGAGACTCCCAAAAGAAGTTAGACATAACACATTTTATCATAATTATTGAATCCCTGAAGTGGTTCTCTATAGGTACTTATAAATGATAAACATATTTGAAAAATATGTAATTTAAAGAGATCTCTATAAGTTATGTCAATATGGGAGGAAATTATCATATAATGAAATTTTTGTCAACAATAGATGTTGAATTTTTGCATATGCAATAAACTAACATGAGATAGGAAGGATCATGGTATTAGATTTGTCGAGAATTATCGACATACATTTTGCTTTTGGCCAATATACTATGACGTGGTCCAGGCAAGTTTACTCGCATAAAGTGAAGTAAGACTGTAGGGTGTGCAAATAAATATTTATAATGAGAAAGTTGCATATATGTATTTGTACATAATGAATTGTTGTACAAAGTTTGCATGGACATGAGATTGATTGAAGTAAGGCTTAAATATTGAGAAAATATAATCATGATTTGATTATAGTCTGGAATATATTTTATGAGGATTTATAAGCGACACATAAAATGTTGCAACAAAAAGTTATTTATTTGGAGCTCCTAATATAGTGAGAATTTGAAATAAGCCTTATCTAAAAATTCAAGAAGAATTTAATACATTTAAGTGATATAAATTCAAAGTCGTGCGTACTATATGACAAAGATTTTTGTATGAAATAACGACATGTAAGTAAATTGTTATTCGAAAAACACGTATGGTTGTCTATGCAATATAAATTCATATATTATACGTTGTGATAGACTCTTGAAGAGTTTTTGATTAATTGAAGAACAAACTTTTATTTCTTTCTATATATTGAGAAATATTAAATGTATGTAGTTTGTTCATTAGTAGAGAAGTCCTGAAAGTACTTCATATGCATCAAGAATTATAGATATATGATCATTTGATATGGAAATTAAGATCATACAACAAGAATGGAACAAAAATATGGTCTTGGAGTACCATCATTGTCACAAATAAAAATTTATACACACATGAATGATACAATTAGATGGATAAAGATTAATGTTCCACGAACCTCTCATCTATAATTTAGAAGTCTACATATACTCTGGAAGAGTTATAAAAAATATAGAATAATTAGCAATTTTTCCTCCTGAACTTTCGACAATATTGATTTTGGCCCTTAAAATATACAGCTTGTTAAGAATCCTCCTTGAACTTTTACACATACATAAATTTAGTCCTTCTGTTAGGTTCCGTCTCAATATTCCGTTTCTTTTTAAATTAGCAACTTTGCTCCCTAAACTTTGACGACTATCAAATTGTACCCCCTCAGAATAAAAATGAAAAAAAATCAACATTTTAATTAGTAAATCTCTAAAAATTAACGTAGATCTTAAGAAAAGGTTATTTTGAATGATTAAGGAAATTAAAAAATAAATTAAATTTTAAAACTAATTAAGCCATTTCAAAAATTATATATTTTTTATTTAAAAATTCATTTAGATATTTAAAAAAATATTAAAATTTAATTTTTACGGGAATAAACTTGACTATATTTTATTTTTCTCAAAAAATGTAGGTTTGTTTAAGTAAACATGACATTTTTTTAGTTTAATTTATAGTTTTTTTTTCAAAATAATTTTATATTTTTATTGAATTTTTAATTATTTTTCTTTATTTATTAAGATATGAATTTATAAATATAAATAAGTTTGATTTTTTATTCTTCAAAAAACTTTAGTTTATTTAAATAATTTATTAGATTGTCAATAATTTTTGTTTGATTTTTTAAGATACGTGTTTATAAATAAAATAAAATTTAAACATATTTTTTAAGAATAATATAATCTTTTTTAAGTAAAATTAATATTTTTTAATTAATTTAATATTTTTGTCAAGTTTTTTTAATAATTTTTATTATTTTTTCAAAATTAATAGAATATTATAATTGCCAAAAAATAGAACATTATAATTTTTAAAATTATTTTTTAAATAAAAGGGACAAAATTTCATATTAATCAAAGTTTAGGGAGTAAAAATGCTAATTTTTAACAGTAAAGAGAACAGAACCTTACAAAAAGAGCATAATTATGTAAATGTTATATTTTAGAGAGAATTTTTAGCAAGCCGTATATTTTAAGGGGCAAAACTAGGTAGTGCCAAAAGTTCAGGGGGGCAAATATGCTAATTATTCAAAAATATATGATCATAGATAGTATATGGTGATACTTTAAAAGTGATAACTAACAGATTTTGTACTCTGTTCTATTTCGTGTCAGTGTTAGTTAGGAATATCGTTACTTGTCAGCTCAGTATTAGTTGTACAATTTGTATCTTGGTTCTTGTTTTTTGGTTTAACTAACTCCGGTTAGTTCGGTCTTGCATAGCTATATATACTTGGTCCCTGTACTGAACTCTTCAATGAAATTGTTTTCCTTTTTTCATTCAATGAAACCTGGTCCTTTTCTTTCCCAATTTTTATCTTTCCGCAATATGGTATCAGAGCGGGAAAGTTAAGCTTTCCCTCACGATCCCTTCTCCCTTCCTTGCTGCGTTCTCTTCTCCGGCAACGACGATGTCTTCCTGTTCTTTCTTCCTCTTTCTGGTTTTGTGGTTCTTTCGTTGCTGTCTTCTACAATTCAGATCTACAATGGCCAACGATGATCAATCAGCTCAGTCTGAAATTCGGTCTCTGAATCCAGATAATTCTTCATCTCGTGACAATCAAGATTCCCAGAGAAACAATCAAAGAAGTCCACTTGAGGATCCTGCCAATCCCTACTATCTTCACCACGGTGATAATCCAAGAAATACTCTGGTGTCTCAACTCTTAACAGGTCAGGAAAATTATGTAACCTGGAGTAGGCAATGCAACTTTCAATCTCTGTTAAGAACAAGATAGGATTCCTTGATGGTTCTATTCCTAAACCCTCTCCTACTGATTTTGTTATGTATAATGCTTGGGTTAGAAATAACAATATTGTCATTTCTTGGATTTTAATAAATTCTGTTTCTAAGGAAATTTCTTCTAGCATACTCTATGATGACAGTGCTGCTGCTATTTGGAATGACCTTAAAATGAGATTTCACCAAAGAAATGGTCCTCACATATACAATCTAAGAAAGGGTTTGATGAATCTCAAACAAGAAGCTCAAACCGTGAGCATGTACTTCACCAAACTGAAAACTGTCTGGGAAGAACTCTCCAATTATCGACCTTCATGTACTTGCAATGGTTGTTCATGTGGAGGAGTCAAGAAACTTCAAGAACATCACCACATGGAGTATATAATGTCCTTTCTCATGGGACTATCTGACAACTATACTCAGGTTCGAAGCAGCATCTTGCTGATGGATCCATTGCCTGAAATGAATAGAGTTTTCCATCTTGTTTCTCAAGAAGAACATCAGAAAGGAAATACTATAGGATAAGAATGCAGCAAGAAAACCAGACCCTCAAAATCCAAAAACACATCCTCCCAAAAGAAACAGGCCATTCTGTACACATTGCAATATTCTTGGGCATACCGTGGAGAGGTGCTATAAAATCCTGGCTATCCACCTGGGTACAAGTCGAATCAATCCAAGGAAGCAGCAACAAATCAAGTTCAAACTAATGAAGATTCAAAAGAGAACTGTGATGACAGCACCACTCTTCTTCCTCAACTAAATTTTGTTCAATACTAGCAACTCTTGAATTTACTTGCCAACCAACACACCGGTATGACAAACTCAGAATCTAGCACTTCTAATGGTGCTACAGGTATCATTCTTTCTCTAAATTCTATGCCTCCTTTAAATGAATCTTAGATTATAGATTTTGGAGCTACAAGACATATTTGCAACAATGCCAGGTTGTTTCAAACCATTTATCATATATCTAAAATTAAACTCATCCTTCCTAACAATGAGACTCTATCTGTTTTTCGAAGTGGGACTATTGCCATAAATGATCAACTTATCCTTACCAATGTCCTTTATGTACTAAATTTCAAATATAATATAATTTCAGTAAGTTGTTTAACTGAAAATAACCATGTTACTGTTAAATTTCTATGTACAGGACAACCTCCACAGGAGGGTGATTGGCAAAGGTAGAAACACTAATGGCATGTACGTCTTGGATCCTATTTTTGGTTCAGCTCCTGTTCTTGCTGTCACAGTGGATACATGACATTCAAGACTTGGGCATCCCTCCAAGAAACGTCTTGCTTTGCTCAGTAAAGATCTAGGATATAACATTGAGTCTTTACATTCTGATAAACCATGTTATGTATGTCCTAAGGCTAAGCAAAGAAAGCTTCCATTTTCTAATAATAATCACTTTACTGCTCATATTTTTGACCTTATACATTGTGACATTTGGGGCCCTTATCATATTCCATCTCATTCTAATCACAAGTATTTTCTTACTCTTGTTGATGACCACTCTAGATTTACTTGGGTTTATATCTTAAAACAAAAATATGATGTTTCTTACATTGTGCCTCAACTTCTGTCATACATACAAACTCAATTTAAATGTGTTTTTAAAAGTTTCAGATCTGACAATGCTCCCCAATTAAAGTTCACCGATATGTTCAACAAATTTGGTATCTTGCATGAATTTACTTGTGTGGAAACTCCTGAACAAAATACCGTTGCTGAAAGAAAACACCAGCACCTCTTGAATGTTGCTAGAGCCATTTATTTTCAAGCCAACTTGCCGATTAATTTTTGGACAGATTGCATATTAACTACTGTGTTCCTTATAAATCGTACTCCTACTCCGAATTTGACAAATAAAACTCCATATGAAATCCTATTTGGTACTACTCCTGATTATATACAACTAAGAAACTTTGGTTGTCTTGCATTTGCCTCGACTCTCAAGGCGCACAGGACTAAATTTGATCCTAGAGCACATACATGTGTTTTTCTTGGATACCCCCATGGCATAAAAGGATATAAACTTTATGATATTAACACAAAACAGTTTCTTATTTCTAGGAATGTTGTTTTCCATGAAAATGTTTATCCTTTTCATAAAATTGAATAATGACAACATTGGTATAGATCCTTTTGCCAATATGGTGTTACCCTCTTCTCACATCTCTCAAACTTATGTTACTGATTTTGATTCCCCACATGTTAATAATGACAGTGCTATGCAGGATCAATCATCAAATGACAATTCCACTTATAATATACCAGCAACTCACATACATGAACCAACTGGTGTTCCTACTGAGTTCCCACATCCGAAGGAGCCCACAAGTGTACCCACTGAACCAATGGACATTCCTGTTATTGCAGATAACAGTAACACAAATAATAATGACAATCAAAATCCTCTAAGGCGATCTAGCAGAATCCATAAACCGCCAACATACCTTCGTGATTACGAATGTCACTCCATAATTCAGGATCAATCCTCCACACCTTATCCCCTTCATAAATTCATGACATATACTAATTTATCTGCTGCTCACAAGGCTTTTATTTGTGCAGTGCAAGCTCACTTCGAACCTCAACACTACAAACAAGCAGTGCTACACAAAGTTTGGAACCAAGCAATGGCAACCGAATTATTAGCTCTTCTCAACAATAAGACCTGGACTATTGTCAAGCTTCCTCCAAACAAACGCGCCATTGGGTGTCGTTGGGTTTATAAAATTAAACTCAACAGTGATGGATCCGTTGAAAGACACAAAGCCCGCCTTGTTGCACAAGGATACACACAACAAGAAGGACTCGATTTTTTTGAAACCTTCTCCCCCCATAGCAAAGATGGTTACTTTCAAATTATTATTGGCCATATCTACCATTAAGCAATGGCACACACTTCAACTTGATATAAACAACGCCTTCCTCAATGGCGATCTCCTTGAGGAGGTATACATGACTATACCACCAAGCCTTACTCTTTCTTCTTCATTGTCTGCAGAAACTGGTCTCGTGTGCAAGCTCCACAAGTCGATCTACAGCCTCAAGCAATCCTCCAGACAGTGGTATAAAAAGCTCACTGATGCTCTCATTCTTGAAGGATTTACTCAGTCCCAAGCTGACTACACCTTGTTCACCAAAGGCTCCAACAGCACCTTCATTGCCCTCCTTGTGTATGTGGACGATATCATAATTACCGGCCCCAACATTACCTTGTTGCACCAACTACATGCCTCTCTTCATGCACAATTCAAGCTTAAAGCCCTCGGCAAGCTAAAATATTTCTTGGGATTCGAAATAGCTCGGGCTAAGGAGGGACTATTCCTTTCTCAACGTAAATATACCCTACAGCTTTTAGAAGACACCGGATACATGGGAAGCAAACCATCCAAAACTCCTATGGATCCCAAAATCAAATTAGATGATCAACAAGACACCCCTCTTGAAAATCCTTCTCACTACCGACAACTCATTGGACATCTACTGTATCTCACCTTGTCCAGACCAGATATAACCTTCACAGTTCACCAACTAAGTCAATTCATGTCCTGCCCAAGGACACCCCATATGCAAGCCATCAACCATCTCCTTCGATACCTCAAAGGACAACCAGGCCAAGGAATCCTCTACTCCACCAATTCTTCCCTACATCTCCCAAGGCTTTTCAGACTCGGATTGGGCCTCTTGTCCAACCACTAGACGATCCACAACCGGCTACTGCATATTCCTTGGTGACTGCCTCATCTCTTGGCGAACCAAAAAGCAACCAACCATCTCCAAAAGCTCTGCCGAAGCAGAGTATAGAGCCTTGGCTGCAACAAGCAGTGAGATCACATGGCTACAATATCTGTTAAAGGATTTTCAAATCGAACAAAGTATTCCTACCTTCATATATTGCGACAACAAATTTGCAATACACATCGCCAACAACCCCACTTTTCACGAAAGAACCAAGCACATTGAGCTTGATTGCCACTTCATTCGCGAGAAGATCAAGAAATCTGCCATTCGTCTCATTCCTGTTAACACAACACTTTAACTCGCAGACATCTTCACCAAGCCTTTACCCTCTACAACACTTCACTCTCATATTACCAAGATGGCTGTCTATGACATATACAGTCCATCTTGAGGAGGGGTAACAGATTTTGTACTCTGTTCTGTTTCGTCTCAGTGTTAGTTAGGAATACCGTTACTTTTCAGCTCAGTATTAGTTGTACAATTTGTATCTTGGTTCTTGTTTTTTGGTTTAACTAACTCCGGTTAGTTCGGTCTTGCATAGCTATATATACTTGGTCCCTGTACTGAACTCTTCAATGAAATTGTTTTCATTTTTTCATTCAATGAAACCTGGTCCTTTTCTTTCCCAGTTTTTATCTTTCCGCAATAATAACAATAATTTTATGAGATATATTATCACCAAAATGATTGTGGATCATATGTACATGAGAGGGAGACATCTTCATGTTGCACTCTTTTTTCCTTAGTTCAGGTTTTGTCCCACTGGATTTTCCTGGCAAGATTTTTAATGAAGCAACTTGTAAATAATTATGAATATGAAATATATATATTGTACTCTTTTTTTCTTAGCTCAGATTTTGTCCTACTGAGTTTTTCTGACAAGATTTTTAATGAGACAAGTTTAAATCATATTAACATACTTGCATTTTATAAAGCAGGTAGAGAATGTGTGGGAGTGAGATCATTGACATAACATATTCGAGAAACATATAGATTACACTCTATAAAGCACACAAGTAGTTCTCTATGAAGATAATACTGCTTACATCGCTCAACTTAAAGGAGGGTACATTGAAAGAGATAGAATTAGAACACATTTCACAAAATTCTTCTTTATACGTTTCAAGAAAATGCATATTGGTATTCAACAAATTCAATCAAGTGTCAATCTTGCAAACTTATTCACAAAGTTATTACCAACATCAACATTTGAGAAGACGGCAGTCGAAATTCGTCGATTAGAAGATCTCCACGAATGCCTAAATGAGGGGGAGTTAGTTTACACTATACTCTTTTCCTTTTGATCAAATTTTTTAGCAAGATTTTTAATGAGGCAGTTATTATAGATATCCAAGGGCAATAACTATAAATATTCATAGTTATGTGGATGTCCGAATCTTTTAATTTATTACCATTAATTGTAATTAACATTCTTTTTTTCTTAATTTCCCTTTTCTTAGTTTCTTAATATTTGACTCTCGTATTTGTATAAATAGGGGTTCACCCCATTGGAATAAACAACTGAGAAATTCTCATTCACTTTCTCTTTCTCTCTTTATCTTCTTCTTCTTCTTTCTTCTCATCTATTTTATATTATTTTATAACAATATATAATTTATTATAAATAATTTAATAATTAATATATATTTCAAAAAAGTTTAATTATTTTTAGTGACATTTTTTAAATAGAGAAAAAAATATATAGTGACATTTGTATTTTTATTCACAGTAGTCTATCCTACATTTATCAAAAATGTTATTAAACCAATAAATATTACTAAAACCAAATAATACTAATATTTTCTATAAAGTCATCAATAATTATAATTTTTTTTTATTTCAATTAAATTGATTTAAAGGAAATACAAATATGAAAACGAACTGTATAATAATAATATCTATAACTAATTAAAACAATTTAAAAAATTAAGATCTGTCATATTAATTAGGGGAATCACTTCATACACTCCTTTTTTAGTTTTTTTTTTTTTTTTTTTTTTTTTTTATAATTTTACGATTTGGATTACTTTGATAGTTTCTCATATGATTTTTAAGAATAAAAAAAAGTTTTAAAAAATAGTTACTCATATGATTAAAAGAAATTATAAAATATTGTAAAAATTTGAAATTGAATATAATTTTATTTTAATTATCACTAAATAAAACATCATACTAAAAGCGGTTTGGTTTGTTTCTTAGTTTCTATAAAAAAGTTAATTAGTTCGATCGTTTTCTCTTTGATAGAATTTGCCAATAACATATACACAATAAAATTATTTTTAAAGCAAACTTTATTTCAAGAATATCTTTTAAGTTGTACAATTAAGTACAAACAAAAAGGGTACATGTTTACACAATACTGATCAACTAGTATACTATAACGTACGTATATACGTAGCACCTTATTTTAATATATAAAGATATAGTTGATGATCAGTACAAATTAACATTACCCAGCTATGAAGATCTCATCTGCCGTGTACTATTACTCATTCAAACTTTCAACCATCTCCAAAGGAAATCTAGGAGAAGTTCTAGGGCAAAACACAACTCTATAGTTGGTCCCACCAGGGCAAGTAAAAGTGGAGGTGGGGTCATCTTGAGGATAACTATAAGCATCAGGACACCGATTCTTGAAAAACTTTGAGAATTGGGTGGGCCCACAGCTTCCCTGACCATTGGTACAACAATACTCATTGGTCTTGAACACAGTACATGGATTGTTACAACCCCCGGGAGCCCTAAGTTGGCTAGGACACTGCCCATTGATGTCAGCAGTGCACCTTATTCCCCTACACCTTCCCGTAGTGGGGCTAAAATCCATGGGGATATTGAAACCATCCACTAAGGAGATGTCAATGAAGTCAAGGTTGTTGAATTGGTTTAAGGCATACTCAGCTAGTGTGTTTGGAGGTTGTCCCCACCCTTGGCACTGGAGAACCCCACCACAGTCTCCAGTCTGGCAGCGGCCACGGCCGCTGCCATCGAAGTTACAGTTGGTCCTACCCCATATGCGGGCCATGGCTGTGCCCGCGGCTACGTTGAGTGTCCATGTTTGGCCGCGGTCGAGTCTGCGGCCGCCTCCTGGGCTGGCAGCTGCCCAGACTGTGTATGGACATTCGTTGCGGATTTCAAAGGTGGCTGCATGGGATGAGACGATGAAAAGGGTGGTGATGATCAGAATAGTGAAGAGATTATTTGCTATCAATGACCCCATTGGTTTTAGTGGTGTTGTATTTTAAGGAAATGATACAATGAATTGGATTTATATAAAAGGCAATTATTTGATATTGGTCTCTTCTTGTGGCCCATTATATATGACAAAGTCATGCATGTATGATCATTTTTTTTTATTTAATTTTTAGGATTTATCAATCAATGAATTTAGGTTGAGGCGGCTAATGTTGATAGTAAAGTCAAATGATTTGAATTATTATCACATGTAGTGTCCCATATGACTTTCAATTCATGTATATAATACTTGTGTTTATATTACAAGTCGAGATAGAAATATAAAATAAATGAATAAAAAAATATACAGATAAGATTGCAAGAATGACTAGAAAAAGAATAAAATTTTAAAATTTCAAGGTGGCGTGATCAATCTTTAAGCACTTGTTTTTGTGGTCGATTGTCAACGCACGTGTTCGATAATCATCGATTGCTTCAACTGAAAAGAGAACCTAATCTATTAAGTTTTCAAACATTTTTTATTAGATCGCATCCCATTTAATACTTAATTACATTAATTGTAGCATGATACCGAGCTATTTACTCACCGCAACCAAAAATTTGTCCCAATCAATTAAAGAGCAAAGGACAAAGGAGATATATGTTATATCCAAATTAATTAATGAACAAAGGACAAAAGAGATATCGATATATATAAAGATTATTGTTATTGGACACTAATTAATAATGTCTCCTTTTGACATGTTACCTTATAATTAATTAAATATTTTCTTAAAATTATTACATTAAACTCTGTAGGAGCTGATACTTATTGAACCAATAATAAAATTGACACATAAAAGAGTATATTAGACGCTACTAGTACCTTTTAACATTTCTCATATATAAAGTAGGAACGATTTTTTCTTTTTCTTCTTTCAAAGCAATCTGTTTTGGGGAATATTAAGTCGGTATTAGAATGGAGAGTAAGAGAGATAAAAAGAATATATGTTCTCCTTCATGTTGTTTGGTATTAGAAATATATATGGAAGAATAAAAAGTAAAATAAATATTAAAATTACTATTTTATTATTTTTAATACAATTATAAATAAAAAAAATATTTTATATAATTTTTTTGTCTTTTTTTTTTTTTTTGAATTCATCATAGAAGGGATATAAAATAATGTGTTTAGAGAGAGGGTGTCTCCTTTCATCTCTCCTCCTATTAGAATTTGGGGATAAGATGAATGAGGTTCTATCTCAAAACTAATTGGCAATGGGAAGAGTAGCACATTCTTATATATTCTATTATCTTTCCACACATGCATTAGCAATGTGAGACTCTCTAACACCTTTCCCTCTTGCCAAACAAAAGGATTCTCCAATCCCTTTGGCTAATTAAGATTTTTTTCCACTGAACTTTTTTTGCCGTTAAAAATTCCCCGAACTATTGAGATTGTTAGATTTAAGGACTTTTATCTAATTTCATATAATTTTACTGTTACAGTGATTGTTTATGTACTAAATCATGTTTCCTTTTGAAATCTACCAAATCATGCCCCTCAAACTTTAATATGTACTAAATCATGTCTCCTGAACTTTTATCTATGCTAGAATTTTTTTACTAAAATTAGACAAAAGTCCTTAAATTTAACAATTTCAAAAATTCAAGAGGAATTTTTAACAGCCAAAAAAATTCAAAAGACATAATTTATTACATGTTAAAATTTGGAAAAAAAAAATCCTAATTAGCCATCCCTTTATTCCTCTCCCTCCCTCATTTTCTCCCCTCTACCAAACATATTAACATGTCTTAGTGAAGGATAACTTAAACCTGTTTCATATCTTTATGTCTGGAGAGCTAATAATTAAAATTTTCATAGTAATATTAGATGTATATTACATGCTTTTCTTTTTAACTTTTTTTTTTTTTGATTCAAGCGTTTATATATTACATATTAATATGTATTATCTTTCAAAAGTATATATTTAACTGTATATATTAAATAAATATATAAAGCTAGCTAATGCATTGTTTTAAGTTTTCTATTTGAAGCCTAATACATTTGTCTTTTGTCATCTCTTCAAATCCGACAATTTTTTTTGTAAATAATTCAATTCATTGAACGGGGAACTAGAAACAAAAGTTTAGTAAGTCAAGTAAATTATTGGTCTCGTGATTCATAATTTCTAACCAAGACGTGTGAATTCAGAAACTAACAAAACCTTGACTTAAAAGAAAAAGAAAAGACAGTAGGTAATTAAACAGTACTACGATGGAAGACCTGCGGATTAAGGCAAGAGGAGAATAAACAAATTACTTATATCGAATTCATATATCTAGTTACTTCAAATTCTGACGATTTAGAATGCATCTGTTGCCATTGATCTTGAAAATAATTATTTTGAGAAAAAAAATAAATAAAAAGAAATCAGGAAAGGAAAATAACTAAATATTGAATATATAATAAATAATATAAAAAAATTTCTCTCTCTAGCTTTTCTCTCAGCTTGAACGTTGGTGCCATGGCGAAAACGAAAGTGAAGATTCAGGGAAAACCAAAATCGGCTGCAAAGAAAAAGAAGAAGCAAGGACCGTCCTCTACAGTGAATGTTCAGCAAACAAAATCGATGGTTGAGATCTTAGAGGTTAAACCCATTGATTTCTCGGAGGAAGAGGATGTGCGAGAAGATGCAGAGTTGGTTTCAAATCCCGCGATGGGATCTGCGATTGAAGGGAAAATGGATTTGTTGGCTTGTTGAGAACCAATTTCTCTGAGATTGACTCTGAAGATGTTTGAACGTGAATAAGACATTTGCCATGATTTCTCTAATTTCATCTTGCTAGTAACTAGGGATGCACATTTTATCTATGGGGATGAATCCCGCGGGGATCCGCCGCTAATGGGTGAAGATTCTCCATCTAAACACGAAAATGAGTGAGGATAGAGATTATGTTTAGGATTGAAAACTATTTTATGTTTTTAAAAATTAAAATGGTGGGGTCTACCTAAGAATTTCTTGAGTGTTTTCAAAAACAAAATTTGAATCCTATTTTAAGTTTGGGATTTTTTCTATTTTAGGTTAATATTACTTTAAATAAACATTTATACTACTACAAGCAAAAATAAACATTTATATTGTTTATTAATTTCAAATATATTATTTTTAAAGTTTGTTATTTACAAAAATACAGTAGAAAAACTCCCCCAAATGCGTAAGGAGAAGTGTGACACACATGTGGCTATGTGGGCGAGTGAGACTCACACGCGAGTGAGGAACAAAGCCTTCAGAGTTGCCTGACGCTCACAAACTGTAGCGTCAGAACGCAGCAGTGGTTGTCACGTGACGAATTCGGACAAAGTGAATTTTAACGTTTCTCAGCACAAAACAACTTAAAAACAACACAAAAACAACTTAACCATAATATATAAATCAATTAAAGTTTATCATATTATGCAAACAAAAATAAATTTATAAGACAAAAATCTCAAAAAATACAATACTAAAATAACTTAATAGCAACGAATAAACAACACGATAACAATTCTATTTTAATATAAAAATTAATTGAGCATCAACACTTACGTCAACTTAAAAAATAAAATAAAAACAACACACAAATAAAAAAAACATATATATACATTTATTTCTCTTAGTTAAACAACTAAATAACAACAAAATATAACTGCATAAACTCCACTACAATATGCAAATTATATAGGCTTGAAAACAATTCTAAGAAAATAAAAAATACCACTAATGTATAAAATGCATTTAAAAGTAACTACAAAACACATTTATACCAACTAAATAATATATGTACCCATAAAAAGCTAAACATATACTTATATTTCTCTTGGTCAAACAACTTAATAACAATGAATAAACAACACGATAACAATTTTATTTTAATATGAAAATTAGTTAGGCATGAACACATTGCGTCAACTAAAAATTAAATAAAAACAACAAACAAATAACCTTAAAAGTAAAACACAACTACAAAAAATTGTACATTAATTACTCAAAAATATATGTACCCAACAAAAACTAAACATATACTCATTTGGTATAATTTGATTTAAAATTTTGAATTGGAATCTTTTTTATCAACTTGAATTGCTAGGGATTAGTAATAAGCTAGTTAGAGTTGTGTTAAATGCTCAAAAATACATATCTAAAAATACATTAATTTCTAAAAAAAAAATTAACTTTATCTAAAATTTACTAAAATGAATGTGATCTATTTTTATTTGAAATAATTTTGTAGGAAAAATAATTTTACGGCACATTATAAAAAAATAGGAAAGAAGAAAATACTATTTTTAAAAATTAAATAATAAAATTTTAATCTAAAAAATAATATTATTAGTTGGTCAATATAAAATAATATTTTATTGGTCAAGCAAAAATATAATTTGATATTACTTTTAATATTGTTTAACAACTTAAAAGAAACGTAAGAACAAAATAAAATTAATTTTAATAAAACAGAAATAACTACAAATCACATATACAAACACAACCAAAAAATTATGAAAAATAAACTAAAATATACATCAAAACAACAACAAAACATTTGGACAACCTCTCAAATATGTCTGAAAAACTAAATATATACTCATAATTATAAGGCTATTTATTATCTCTTTTGGACAACTCAATTACAATTGAGAAATAACTAGATAATAACACTACTTTAATATGTAAATTAATTAAATATCAATCTCAATAAATCAAAAACAGCGACAAATTACTTATACAACACCATGATACAACAAAAAAAAAAATATAAAAAAAAATTAAAAAATACATCAAAATAATTGCACAACAACTAAAAATCACCTACAAAACAACTAGATAACTACTCAAAAATATATCTAAAAAACTAAATATATACTCATTTTGTTTATCTTTTTTGGACAACTCAAGTACAATTAAAAAACAACTAGACAACAACACTGCAATATATTTTGTTGACAACCTAAAAGAAACGTAAGAACAACATAAAATTTATCTCAATAAAACAAAAACAACTACAAATCACTTATACCATGACAAATAAACATATACTCAATTTGTTCTTCGTTGAATAACTAAATCTCCATGTACAAATAATGAATAATAACCTGAATTTAATATGGAATTTAAATAATTAAGCATCAATACATTGAGTCAACTAAAAAGAAAACTAAAATAACGCACAAATAATTTAGAAAAAAAAAACACTTAAAAACAACTATAATGGAGATTCTTTGTGTCTTAGATCGTGACAAGTGTTTTTTTTTTCTTTTTTTTTTCAAGTGGGGGTGGGAGCTGAAAGATGAGTACTATTGAATTAGCTTAATAAATTTTTTAATGCGTGTGGATGCAAATAAATTTAATGTGATATTTCAAATACAATCAGTTAGACTCAAATCATTTTTTAGCATAGAAATTTATATTTTTAAAACTATAAATAAAAATAATAATATAAAAAAAATCAACTATATAATACTAAAATAGGATAGGGCCGCCACTTCTATATGCTTTTTATGGTGCTTAGCCATTTGAGATTCAACCTTCTCACGAAAAAAAAATATTTTCAAAAATAAGAAGGCTTCATTCCTCAATTACAGTACCTTCGAAAGAGATTTTTTACCCATAAGAAGAACAACTTTAGAGTTTTCTTTATTAGCCTTTTTGAAAGAAAAAAAAAAAGTAGGAAAAGGGGAAGATAAACTAGAACTAGTTACAACTATAAGTTGTAAACACCTGTATGTGAAATGGGTGTATACTAACTATAAAAAGTGATTTTTTTTTAAAAAAAAAAATAGAAAAGCAGAAAAAGAAGTTGATATGACCTGATTGTAGAAGATAATTGTGTTGAGAGAGAGAATGTACATAGAAAATAAACAAGAAAATAAAGAGTGGGGAGAGAGATATAGACAAAAATATTCATGTAAGTACAAATCGTAAAAATGTAATTAATGAAAGTTTAAAAAGTAATGATGAAAATAATGAATTGTACAAAAGAAAAAGATACAGAGCACAAGTAAAAATGTAAAATACTTTACATTTTAGGTTTTCAAATCATAGAATCCAAAAACTCTCTAATTATTCTCTTACTTTTTTATCTTGAGATTCCTAACCAATCACATATTCAATTTTTTAAAACTCAAAAATATTAAATCACACTACAACCAATCATATATTTAGAAACAATTGTTCACTTACAAAATTTAAATTTTTATTTCCAAAACACATTTTTAAAAAACACAATTTTTGAATCACAAACCAATCAAACCCTATTCTTTTTTGTTCCTGAATCTTTAATGGGACGGGGATGAAGATCACACTCTCAGCCTTAACTGAACCGCTTAAAATTTTATTTTATATTTCTAATAATATTTTATAACTTGTAATTTATATTTGCATTTGTTTAGTATATTAGTATATTAGCCAATATAACCGCTCTTCGCGCGGCTAATTTAATTATTTTAGTATTATAATAAAGAGTAATTTGCGACATAAATACCCAAGTTTATCTTTCAGTTGCAGTTTAATACCTAAGTTAAAATTTTGGCGGTAAAAATACCTTCTGTCACACTTTTAGAAGTTCTGTAGGTACCTACTGTTAAGTGCCATGTCACTGTCCAGGTGTCACGGTTGATTGGTCCAAATCATTTAGTTTATATTTTTATTTGAAATTGATTAAAAATTATTTGAAATAAAAAATATTAAAATAAAAATATATTAAAATTAAATTAAATCAAACATAATTTTTTTTTTTGACTACCACGGCCCAGCATTTATCCCACACCAACAAACCAATGACAAACCCATATATGAAAAAAAAATCACTCCTTCATAATCAATGACAACCCCAAAAACAAAGAATGAATATATATACCATAAAGACAAACTAGTAAGACAAACGAATGCCAAACCAGTCGTATACTCCAGGAAAGCCACACCCCAGGAACAAACACCAAACCAGTAGCACCAGTTGCACCCCAAGAAAACCACCCTAGAAGGATCACACACCAGTCGCACCCCAGGAAAACCAAAAGCCAGAAACACACTAGTCGGACCCTGGAAGAACTAAAAACAGACTCCAAAATTTCATTACTCAGCAAAATAAAACAAAATACACTAACAAAATTCAGATTTATATACCAAAATTCATAAAAAGAATCTTAATGGTGAGAAATAAAATCCGGTAAAAATATACATCTAATATAGAATAAAACCAAATCAACTGCACTCATATCTCAAAATTACAAAATAAAACTTTAAATTTCCCTAAAATTATTTATATTTCTTCAGATTCAAAATTTCTTACGAGAAATCCGATGACTCCCGTCGATGCCCAAATCTCCGCCAAGACCTTAGCCAAATCTATGTCAGTTTGCACAGAGAGAAACAAAGAGAAGGATCCCAAGGGAGAGAGAAAGAGAGGCAGAGATATAGATCTAGGGGTTTTCAAGGTGGTGAAGTTCGGAGTTGTTCAGTTTGGCTCTGAGCAGAGAGAGGTCGAGAAAGAGAGGAGAGAGGGAATAGAGAGAACTCGAGGGCCATAGACTGCCGGAGTTGCTCTCTGTCTCTGCGCAAAGAAAATAGAGAGAGAGAAGTCGAGAAAGAAAGGGAGAACCAAACTTTTTGGGGTTCCTTGATGCTCGTGGTGGTTCTTCCAAAAAGGCTCGAGAGAAGTCAAAAACTCAGGGCGATGAAGGCTCTCCCTCTCGTCCGTCGGTGCCGAGGTAGACGAAGCAATTTTTTTTTCTTTTGAACTCAGTAGACAAAGAAATTAGATTTAGGTTTGTTTTGATTTTTTTTTTCAAAGGTTTGTTTTGATCTTGATATTTTTTTATATAATTCAGTTTTATTTTTTATTTTTTTTTATTATTTTTACATACTTAAAATGATTTTTATTTTAAAAAAAAAAATTAAATGATTTGGAGCAATGAGTGACTGACATCTGGGGCTGACCTGGCACTTAACGGCCAGGTACTTACGGAAGTTCCAAAAATATGACCGAAGGTATTTTTACCGCCAAAATTTTAACTTAAGTATTAATCTGCAACTAAAATATAAACTTAGGTATTTATGCCGCAAATTACTCTATAATAAATAATTATTTAAAAATATAATTCTAATATAAAGTAAAATTATAGATATATTTTCTTATTTCATATGATTATTAATAATTTTATTTATTAAAAACTAAATGCACAATTTTATTTATTATTATTTGGAATTATTTATTAAGAAGTTTAAAATTATTATACGTTTTGTTAATAAATATTATTTTATAAAAATAAAAAAATAAGGTGGTGTAGAAAAAAATTACAGTGTTCCCCATAATGCATTATTTTCATATCTCGATCATTCAAAATTATTGTTTTAAATTGCTTTGTTAAAAGAAATTATTTTTATAAAAATAAATAAATAAAGTGGTGTAGAAAAAAATTACGGTGTTCCCCATAATGTATTATTTTCATATCTCGATCATTCAAAACTATAATTATTATTGTATTTCACTTGTTGTCTCATTGTATCTCACTTATTTCATCACCGTATCTCACCCATTATTATCACTGTATCTCATCGTTTATCATTACCGTAGTTCACTTGTAGTCGTCACTATTATATTTCCCAAATTTATATCTTAATTTTAGATTTCAGCTCGAATTTTAAATATTTTTTTAATATTTTTAAGACATTAGAGAATATTCATTAGTTTGTTCTGTTATTATTAATTAGTATGTTTTAAACAAGTGATTATTATTTTTTAAAATATTTTAATTACAAAAAAAGAAAAAAAAATAAAAAAAAATTGATATTTTAATTATGAGAAATGCTAAGAGGCAACTCTCCTTGGTATCATACCACTATTAGTTTAATTAAGTAGCAAGTCCCATATAAGCAATCGTAGAGTGTCACATATTAAAGGTGTTGTACACTACTGGTATACAATAACAATGCTCTTTAGTTATAATTATGTGATACTTGACATTAAAGTTATCATTTCAAAAAAAGATGTAAAGTAGGGTTTTGTTAAAAATTAATTAATATTTTTGAATAAAAAATATAAACGTGGTAAAAAAGAATTAAAATATTATTTTAAGTATCACGTACCACTGATTCTTCTATTAGTATTAGTATTATTGTTATATTTTATTTTTTTTATAAAAAAAGCCAAAAATGTAAACATTAGAGTTATCATTTTTTATATTATTATTATTATTAAAAAAAAGCTAAAAATATTAAGGTGTATATTGATTGATATTTTATGTATATATGCATGTATAAACGAAATTTACGATTAATTATATTTGATTTAAGTTTTTTTTTTGGAATTTATTTTTATTTTCTAACTTTTTTAAAAATAATTTATATTTTTATAGAAAAATTATTAAAATAATAGTAAAATAACCATTTGTAGATTTATGTTTTTTATAGAAAAATTATTAAAATAATAGTAAAATATTAATTTGTAAATTTATGCTTTAATAAAATATTAAAATTGGGAGAATTAAGGAGAGAAGAGAAAAATAGTTTTGGAGTGATTTTAGACCGCCGCGTCACTGCCTCATACTTCTCCTTTATTATATATATATATATATATATAGATTTTTATGACTTTTAAGATGTATTTTAGAAAATAATTAATTTATTAAATAATAATTAATGTGTAATATTTTAATTTTTATGTAGTTTAAATTTTTATATATTTAAACTATTATAAACTTTATTTTTTTTATTAGGGGATTCTCTAGCTGCCCCGTCCCTGTGCCTATTAGGGGATTCTCCGTCCCATTTCCGAGACGAGAAATAAGCGGGGATGGAAATTAAAATCCTTAACATGGATGGGGACGGGAGGAGCAATCCCTTCCAATTTTTTGCTCAGTGTGCATCCCTGGCCAGTCTTGCTCGAAAGAAATTATAAAAGGTAATAATCATGTTCCTCCTATACTGCGATCTAGGAATATTATGCAAAATTTGAGTTCTAAATTTTCTAACCCAGAAAGTTAGTCAAAGTAGGGATGTTAAGATTGAATTAGAAGATATAGAAAAAAATATTTCTTATTGAAACTCTTCCATTATTTATTATGTTCTTGGAACGAACCATTCCTTGTCAATTTTGGAAGCTTTTGCAAGGCAAATGTGGAAATCAAAAGGTGTGGATAAAGTGGTATGCTTTTTCATAGCGTGTTTATCATTCGTTTTGATTGATTGAATGTTCGAGATGAGGTTTTAAATGGTTGCTATATTTGCATTGACAAGAAACCTTGGGATGCAACAAAAGATTTTAAGAAAGAGGATGTCTATAAGATTCCAACCTAGCTTCGTTTAAATAATTTGGAATTAAAGTACTAGGGAGAGAGATCCTTATTCAAAATTATTGATCAGTTGAGGAAGCCTTTGATGATTGATAATATTACAAAGTTGAGAGAAAAACTCAACTATCCCAAAGTGTTGGTGGAAAGTATCTTTAACTATTACAAACTGCACTTTTGGAGAAAAAGTCAAGATTTAAGCATTGATTATAAACTGAGACAAATGAATTTTGGTGTCATTTTAAAACCGATACTTAAAGTGTACATATATATTTTTTTCTTTAGTGTCAGTTTAAAACTGAGACTAACAGGTATAAGTGTTTGTTTTAAACCGACACTAAGGGCTCGTTTGGAACGTCGTATTAGGTCGTATTGTATTGTATTGTATTATATTGAATTGGATTATATATCATATTTTTATATAATACTATGTTAAACTTTAATTTATACTAAAATATTATATATTTAGGTGTCCATAAAAGTTAATACCACATATAGTTTTACATAAAAATATTGCATAAAATACAATTCAATATAATACAATACAATACAATACGACCTAATACGGCGTTCCAAACGAGCCCTAAAAAGGGTATTTTCGAAAAAAAAAATAATTCTTAAAAATAGACTTTAGCAATTTTGAAATTACAAACTTAAAATGGTATAAACTTATTTTTTATATACATAATATTACATAATTTATATAGTATCTATATTAAAATTATATAATATATATTTTTTTTTTATTTAATATTGGATTGTTGAGTTTCTTAATTATATGTCCATGATTTTTTCTAATAAAATTCTAATAATAATAACAAAGGTAAATATCATTTTGGATTATGTGTTTTGCAAAAATTATCAATTAGATCGTCTGTTTTGTTAAATGATAAAATGGACCCTATATTTTCAAAAATGGTAAAAATAAGACCATGAGCTCAATTTTCAACAATTTTATTTTTTTAATATGACCAACTTTAAGACAATTTTTAAAATGTAACTAGTTTTGTCATAACATCTTTAGATCAGATTATTATTAAGTTTTATTTTAATAAAAAATCAGTTCAGTGTCCTATTTGTATAATTCTAGAAAATACATGGTCTATTTTGTCATTTAACAAAATAGACAGTCCAATTGGTAACTTTTGCAAAACACACGGTCCAAAATAGTATTTACCCTAATAATAGTAATAAGAAATATTTTGCTCATAATTTAATCAAAACAATATGAAAATAAAAAAAAAATGACAACATATCATTCAATCTAGCAGTATAATATTTTAAGAAAAAAATGGTCTTCATCTCATTAAGAAAATTTGAAAAACGAAAATTACAAACAGATAATAAATAAAGTCCATAACCGATTAAAGATTGAAAAAAATATACAAAATATTAACCCAAAATCTAACCACCTAAAAAAACAAAACTATGAACAAAGAGAGATGTGCAAGAGAGATATGGACCATCATATGTCGGTGATGGCATGAGCTCCGAGTATTCAATGATCGTCGCACGAACGAAGAAGAAAGGGAAGAGAGTGATCCTGGTAGCGAGAAATTTCAATGATGGCCTAAGCTCTGGTCTTCAATGGGTGTCACACGAACGAAAAAGAAGGTGAGTAGAGATTTGGTGAGCGAGAGAAGAAGGGGAAGAGAAAGTGGAGAGAGAGATAAAGATAGAGAGAGAGTGTGTGTGTGACGGTAAAGAGAGAGAGAGAGAGAGAGAGAGAGAGAGAGAGAGAGAGAGAGAGAGAGAGAGAGAGAGAGAGAGAGAGAGAGAGAGAGAGAGAGAGAGAGGGAAGCTGAGTAGTTTTGAGATGTGGGTAGGATTTTTAATTTTGCAGTTATATCATTAGGATAGGGTTTTGAAGTGGGCTTTTTTAGTTGGCCTTTTTTATTTTAAATTAATGTCTTATAAGTGTCAGTTTATAACCGAGACCAAAAGATCTTTTAGTCTCGGTTATAAACTGACACTTAAATTCAATATGTATGTATATAATTTTTTAAAGTTTTCTTGGTCTCAGTTATACTTTTAGTGTCGGTTTACTAACAGACACTAAAAGTTATTACACGTGTTAGTTATAAACCGAGACCAAAGAGGTGGGGTGGCCTTTAATGTTTGTTTTTTTTAAGAAAAAAGTCCCTCGAACTGACACCAAAAGTCTATTTTTTATAGTAGTGCTTGAATCAAGAGCTCCCTGACTTAAATCATTTTTGTGGGTGAGATGGATCAAAGAGTCTCTATTAGAGATACTTACGAATGGAATCCATTAATTTGTAGAAATTGCAAAGGAATAGAGTACAAGACTGAGGATTGTCGGAAAAATAGTAGTCAAAAGTAGCAATGGGTGGTAAGAAAAGGTGGGGAAACCACAAGGCAATACCACTGATCATGAGAAAATGGTTGTTAGGCTATTTTTAGCCTAAGTTTTGGGTCACATTTTATAGTTGTTTTTCTTCTTTATTATTATTTTTGGAATAGAATTACGCTTGTTTTCTTTGATTTCAGGTTTCTACACTTGGGATGTATAAATTGGACAAATTTCGGAAAACAGTGATCTATAAAATAGAGAAAATTTTGAAAGAGAATAAAGCTGAAACTTCAAGCCTAAATTCGACTATGTTCTGATCATATTTTGGAAAAAGTCAAAACATAAAAGTTTTAGATCTTTTTTTTTTTTATCTTTCCAACGCATCTTGAATCAGCCCATTTGGAGTTCGTATGAGAAAGTTATGCCCATTTTACTAAAAGAGATCGAAGCAGAAAATTCCATCTCCCCGCGTCGAGATTTCCATGGCCGCGGCTAGAAAGTCTAGGCAGAAACGTGGTTTTTTGATGCAATTTTGGCCGCGGCGAGACCACTTTTGGCCGCAGCGAGCGTCCGTACGGTCAGGGGTATTTTCGTCCGACGAACCCTAAAAGTTAGATATAAATAGAAAACTGCGATTGGAAGTCAAAGGAAGCGATTTGGAACCCTAAAACACAGCAGAAAGCGGCAGGAAGAGCAGAGTGATTCAAAGTGAAGATCCAGAATTCATCCACCAACAGTTTCTTTCTTTATTCCTCTTTAATTTCTTTATGTTGAATGTTGTTATAGGAATGGTTATGGATTTATTTCTGAACTAAATTTCCCATTTAGGGAGGATGATGATTGTTGTTTAATGTTTTGCCTAGTTAATGTTTAATTGCCATTCCTTCATTCTTGTTTGTGAAATTATCTTAATTTGTGTTTGATTTCATGTTGAAGACTGATCACCTTGTGCATGCTTTATGATCTCAATTCGAAATCTGAAAAGTGAGAATTGAGAATGCTAAAATTTGGATAATCGATGTTCTATGTGAAACGAGAGTATTTACATGACTTATGTGACAAGTAGATTATTACCTAATGCTGATTTCATGTTAGTTTAATTAAGGAATTAATTAGATAACATGTGATTTAGAACTTAGAAGATCTGAAAGGAGCTAGGTTACTTTATAATCTGTCATTCACTTCAAGATAGGATAGCAATTAGGCATTAACAATTTGGGTAAACAACAACAGGATTCTCCTCCCTATCATCTCATCTTGCTTAAACTCTAACTGTGTTATAAGTTTTCTGAATTTCTTTAATTCTCTTAAATCAAAATTCTTTACGATTTGCCAAATAGAATTATAGGTATAGTTTAGTAGTAGTTAATCCAATTCCCTGTGGTTCGACCTCACCTGTGTGAGTTTACTACTTGATTGCGTATACTTGCGTAGTGTTTATAATTTTCGCAACAAGTTTTTGGCACCGTTGCCGGGGAATTGTATAAAGATTGATATTACATAAAATTATACTAACTTCTACTTTGGTTCCTTTTGCTTATTTCTAATCTGTTTCTTTTAGATTAAATTTTGTAATATTATTAAAAATTTAATTTTGTTCTAATCTGGTTTTTCTTTTTAGTTTTAGTATTAATTTTGTTGTTTCAAATTTTTATCTTTTTAGTACTAATTTAGTTTTATTTTTCTTTTAATTTTACTAATGTTTTACTTATGAGTTTGACCTGCAAGATAAATCCAGATGCTATATCTTGAGGATTTTGCCCAACAACACAATGAACCATTCTATTCTGCTTGGAGGAGATTTAAAGAGCTTGGAGAGAGATGTTATCCCACTTTCTCAAGTGGATGTTTTACATGGCTATTTTATAACGGACTTAATGATGAAATAAGAAGCTGGGTTGATTATGGAGCAGAGGCAATTGGAGCGCCTCTATTAATGAGAGGCTATGACGTAATAGATCTATTGAATAATATGACAGATTTTGATTACGACTGGCATTGGGATCCATCACTTCAGGGTTGGAGTCACCAATACCCACCTTATTGCGCAAATTCATCCCAACAAACTGAAAAAGAGGAGCAACTACTATCACTTCTACAATCACTTCCAGGAGAGATTAATCGCTTAACTAACATGGTGAGATCCTTATGTGATAATTCAATGACTCATGATTCAGAATGTAATAACTCCAATGATGAAAGTTATGAGAGTTGTTAGTACAATGAAGAAGGGTCATTATGTGAATACAAGGAAGATAATGAGCCTACAATTGAAGATCAAGATCCTTGTGAAGAGGAAATCATTGAATATGAAATCACAAGTGAGGGTATGGATAGCCAAGTGGAGAGTGAGCAACAAGAAGAAGGGTTGTTAGATGAAAGTGTAGAAACTGTGACATTGGAGGATGAAGAAGAACATGGCATCATTGATTCGACTTCATCGATGATATTGACTAATAAACCACCAATGGATCCTTATATTTCATCAACACCATATTATATCCTCTACAAGCTACAAAAGGCATCTCCCCAAGCACATCATCCAAAGTCTCATGTTGTTGGTGTTGATTTTGGTTCAAACTCATCACTTGCCAAGCTTGAAGGCAAGTACAACCACAATTTTCAAGTTGTCTTGCATGACGCTTATTACGGGAATCAACCGCTTATTGATGTGGCACTCAGGTAAGTTTTCTTTCCTTTTTCTTTAATAACACATTGGGGACAATGTGCATCTTTAGTTTGGGGGGAGAGATTTAATTTTTTTTTTTTTTTTTCGGTTTTTTAGTTTATTATGTTTTTCGTTTTTTTAGTTTTCATTTTTTTAGTTTAGTTTTTGTTTTTGTTAGTGTCATGTGTTGATAACTGAGCTGGAATATTGATTGACTTACTGTTATTCACCTGTGTAATGGATTGAAATCTTAACCGTGTGCTTGAGGCATAACTTTTTGAATTAAATTGGATGTGTGTTAGAAGGTTGTTCATTTAGATGTAAAACATTTATTTTTGACGCATATCACTTTTTTTTTTCTATTTGGATTGTGGAATGATTTGGCTTGACATGAAATAGAATTTGTTTGATATACTCTCTTGAAGCGAAATCCTTGATGATTTTTGTTTGGAAAATGATTTAGGCAAATTTTCTTTGGATCGATTGAGCCTTCCAAGCCTACCTAAAAAAATTTATCCTTAGTATACCCAAAGTTGAGCCTTAGCCTATTTTAAAAAAATTTCACCACTTGACTAAGCTGAATTCGTTATCTTTAACTATTTTCCTTCTCAACATGCCTTATTATGCCATAAGCTGCTAAGCAAGTTTGGGGGGGAATGAATTGTTGTAAGTGGCAAATAATCTTTGAGAGTAAGAGATTGGAAAAAATAGTTGTTATGTGATGTGCCTCTGTTGTAAAAAAAAAAAAGAAGAAAAGAAAAAAAAAGAAAAAAACAAAAGAAAAATAAATGTGATAATTTCTTCTTGAGAATCAAATGTGACAATGAGGTAGGCACATAGGAAAAAAATATGCAATCTCTTACTATCTTCTTTGGGATGAAAGAATGGATAAGTGTGGGTACTTGTTTGGTATAATTGTGCTTATGGTATAATGTAGCCTAAATGACTTCTCATCTACCCGTTTTACCTAAGCCATGCTATTATTACCGAAAAAGACCTTTTGATTCCGAGCAGGAATTGTCAACATTAGTGGAGAAAGGTATGTCACTCAAGCTTATCGAACATGGGTTAGCGGAATGTCAAAGAGTGTAGAATGACTGTGATATGATTGTCAAAAGAGGTGTTTTGTGTCAATATGAATTACTTACTTCTGAATTGTGCATCCAAGTTAATTCTTAGAGTTATTGAGTTGAAATTCTGGTTATTGATTTGCTTGAAGTTGTGTAGGTGGTAGTGGCAGTTTAATCTTTGGAAATTTTAGTTATCTATTGCATTGTTTAATTTCAGTTTGAGTTTTAGCTTTACTCGGGGGCGAGTAAAGATTCAGTTTGGAGGAATTTGTTAGGCTATTTTTAGCCTAAGTTTTGGGTCACATTTTATAGTTGTTTTTCCTTTTTATTATTATTTTTGGAATAGAATTACGCTTGTTTTCTTTGATTTCAGGTTTCTACACTTGGGATGTATAAATTGGACAAATTTCGGAAAACAGTGATCTATAAAATAGAGAAAATGTTGAAAGAGAATAAAGTTGAAACTTCAAGCCTAAATTCGACTATGTTCTGATCATATTTTGGAAAAAGTCAAAACATAAAAGTTTTAGATCTCTTTTTTTTTTTTATCTTTTCAACGCATCTTGAATCAGCCCATTTGGAGTTCGTATGAGAAAGTTATGCCCATTTTACTAAAAGAGATCGAAGTAGAATATTCCATCTCGCTGCGGCGAGATTTCCATGGCCGCGACTAGAAAGTCTGGGCAGAAACATGGTTTTTTGATGCACTTTTGGCCGCGGCGAGCGTCCGTACGGTCAGGCGTATTTTCGTCCGACGAATCCTAAAAATTAGATATAAATAGAAAACTGTGATTGGAAGTCAAAGGAAGCGATTTGGAACCCTAAAACACAGCAGAAAGTGGCAGGAAGAGCAGAGTGATTCAAAGTGAAGATCCAGAATTCATCCACCAACAGTTTCTTTCTTTATTCCTCTTTACTTTCTTTATGTTGAATGTTGTTATATGAATGGTTATGGATTTATTTCTGAACTAAATTTCTCATTTAGGGAGGATGATGATTGTTGTTTAATATTTTGCCTAGTTAATGTTTAATTGCCATTCCTTCATTCTTGTTTGTGAAATTATCTTAATTTGTGTTTGATTTCATGTTTAAGACTGATCACCTTGTGCATGCTTTATGATCTCAATTTGAAATCTGAAAAGTGAGAATTGAGAATGCTAAAATTTGGATAATCGATGTTCTATGTGAAACGAGAGTATTTACATGACTTATGTGACAAGTAGATTATTACCTAATGCTGATTTCATGTTAGTTTAATTAAGCAATTAATTAGATAACATGTGATTTAGAACCTAGAAGATCTGAAAAGAGCTAGGTTACTTTATAATATGTCATTCACTTCAAGAATAGGATAGCAATTAGGCATTAACGATTTGGGTAAGCAACAACAAGATTCTCCTCCCTATCATCTCATCTTGCTTAAACTCTAACTGTGTTATAAGTTTTTTGAATTTCTTTAATTCTCTTAAATCAAAATTCTTTACGATTTGCCAAATAGAATTATAGGTATAGTTTAGTAGTAGTTAATCCAATTCCCTGTGGTTCGACTTCACCTGTGTGAGTTTACTACTTGATTGCGTATACTTGCGTAGTGTTTATAATTTTCGCAACAATGGTAGATGGAGATAGTTTTTAGACTGTTACTAAAGGGTAGAAGCTAAAAGATAAGAAGAAACAAATGAGTGCTGTAATTATTAATCATTTTCAGGTCCTAAAAAATTATATGGAAGAATGCTCAAAGATCCAAGAAGAGGCAGTGGAAGTTGGAGGTGGGGGAGGGAGATACCTCTCTGTCTATAATATCTAACAATAGAAGAGGGGGAGTACCTCCTCTAATAATGAATAGTTTATATAATGAGCTAGAATTTTAGGGGGCTAAACCACCAAACCAAACAAGATGTTGTAAAACATCTCATTCATTCAAAAAAGGTGGGTTTAGTGGGCCTCCTATAGACTAAATAAAGTGAAGTCTTCAAAGTTGGAAGATGTGTATGTAAAGATTTTTTTTGTTGGTGTTTTTTCTCGAATAATACTCCGCATTAAGGTGGGAGGATTTTGATAAGATGGAACCCGACCAAAGTTGGAAGATGTGTATGTAAGGATATTTTTTGGTTAGTATTTTTTCTCGAATAGTAGTTGACATCAAGGTGGGAGGATTTTGATTAGCTAGAATTTGAGTATGTTTTCGGTAAATATTCAGTATTGCACTAGACTGACGCATAAGATAAAAAAGAAGAGTACATATTTTTTGTTGGTTTTTAAATGAAGATAATTATTTTTTGCATCATTTCAAAAACAACGCTAATAAAAAACTATTAGCGACTATGGTATATATGTCGGTTTTTTTAAACGGGCGTAAATTCTTTAAATGACACTTAATTATAAATCAATAGGAATTATACTTTTTGTAGTAGTGATTGGATTGGTTAGGTGATCCAAATCTTAGATGTGATCCAATCAAAGTTCTCCTTTTGAAAACAAAGTAAAAAAAATGATATTACTATTTACTACCATGAGTGGTGTTAATATTACCCACGTAACATGAGGTATCATAAGTGTGCGAGTAATGATATGGACCATTTATACACCAAAATATTCTGTTAGGTCCTTTTTTTCATATTCTATACCCGTTTAGGTGGTAATAATTGTTTTTAATTTAGTGGGAGTGGGAGTGGGACTGCGAGACTACATCGATCGCACGGCTTACTTACAAATTTATAAAGCTTAATACATGTACTATATTAATTAAAGCAAAGAGGAAAACAGGCCTTTATTATTTCTTTTATGCATTTCATGCTGGTACAACGAAGTACAACAACAAGAGTTACCACTACTATACGTACCTATACGTATAGCTAATGCTATATAACCAAAACCAAGATCTGTAAGAAAAAACAGATCGCAACCAGAACCCCAATATAAGCATGGTATCCGTATATATATATATCTTACTTGAGATATTCTCACTCACATTACCATGCCATCAACCATTTCCAAAGGAAAATTACGAGAAGAACCTCTAGGGCAAAACACAACCCTGTAGTTTGTTCCACCTGGGCAAGTGAAAGTACTGGTGGGATCATCTTGAGGATAACTATAAGCATCGGGACACCTCGTCTTGAAGAACCTCGAAAAGTTTGTAGGCCCACATGACCCACGCCCATTGTTGCAACAATATTCATTGGTCTTAAAAACCGTACAAGGGTTATTGCAACCACCTGCGGTTCTCAGCTCACGAGGGCACTGTCCATTGATGTCAGCGGTGCACCGTATTCCCCTGCACGCGCCACTAGTGGGGCTAAACTCCATGGGAATGTTGAACCCATCGATCACAGAAATGTCAATGAAATCCATGTTACCGAACTGGTTGAGAGCGTATTCGGCCAAGGTGTTGGGAGGAACACCCCATCCTTTACACTCTAAGCTCCCACAGTCTCCGGTTTCGCACCGGCCTCGGCCGCTGCCATCAAAATGGCAATTGGTACGACCCCAAATACGTGCCATGGCTGTCCCTGGCGCCACCCATAGGTTCCAGCCCTGCCCGGGATCTAGGCGGCGACCACCACCGGGGCTGGCAGCGGCCCAGACGGTGTAGGGACAGTCATTGCGGATATCGAAAGTGGCAGCGTGGATGTTGATAGAAAAATGGACCAAGAGGATGAAGAGGAAGGAGAGGGAAAAGCTGGCTGAGTGTAACATTTTGTTCATTTTTCTTAGTATGGTACTGTGATTACTTATGCTAGAATACGTGGATTTAGGTGGGTTTATATAGGTGTAGAGGGGTCCCTTATTTTGATGCATTTATTTGTGTTTTTTTCTTTAAGAAGATAAAAGCACTGATTTTGATCATAGTTCGTTAGAGTAGCATTATCTTTTAATAATAAAGTAGTGGCGGCTTTTGTATTAATTAAATAATTTTGGGAAGTGTGGTGCCGGGAGGGGGCGGCTGTCGATATCTAATATATATTTGGATAAACAAGAAAAAAAGAGCAATGCCTTTTAATTATAGCGTGGTCGATGGATCGAGCTATAATATTGGTGACCTTGACTTAATTAATATAATGTATAGAAGGCTTGTGAAAACTTTCATTTACATTTTTTAGTTAAGGTGCCACAATTAATTACTTCATTTATATATATACTAGTGCATGCATGTGGATGCGTGTATATTATTATATAAATTAAAATCAAATGAAGAATATATAAAAATTAATTTGAGAAATTTTCTTAAAAAAAATAAATGAACAAATAAATAAAGAAATTTTTACACCAAAAATACAAAATGAAATTTTTATTACATAAATACTTATACACGGTTACCTCAATATTTTTACATTTTTTCTTTATTTTATTACATATATACCACATGCACACTCCCCCATGCATATGACACGTGCATCTCCCCCATCCCTCTTCAATCAATCATCAATCACTTCCCTCTCTTTTTTTTTTCATTTTTTCCTTTAAGTTTTCATTTCTTTTCAGTTTTTTTTTTTTTAAATATCTTGTAACCTCCATTGATGACTTATATCAATCATACCTTACATCATTTCCTTCTCTTTTTCTCTTTTTATTTTTTTTTTATTTTTATTATTTTCAATTTCTTTTCAGTTTTTTTTTTTTTTTAAAAAAATAAAACCTCCATAGCTGAACACTTCTCCTTCCCCTGTGCCAAAGAAAAGTTCTAAAATGGGATTGGAATCTGTAGCTAATAGGAATAAGGGCAAACGTCATGTTGTTCAAGACGATGACTTCGATTTTGCTCCTCAATTGTCGAAACGTAAGCGAGCTCCTTCTAAAAAGAAATCAAAGGTTGCTGCCTATGAAAAAATTTCTCATGCTCCTGCTAAAAAAATGATTAGGATAGTGCTCCTCTTCGATCGCAGGTTTGTTTTCGGTTTCTTTTTGGTTTTCCCCCATTTTTGAAATTTTTTCATATTCAACTTTTGTAGTTTTTGTGTTTATTGATTTCTCATTTTGTAATAGTTTTTTCATAGTTTTTTAATAGTTTAAACACCTTCCGTATGTATTTTTTTTAATATATTTTTTTTATCTAGTTGTTTCCTGTCCATTTTTATATCATCAATGGGTAACAATGAGATTTATCATGGATGTTGACGTTCAAAGAGTTTTTCCTGTAATTTAGTTTGTATACAGTTGTTTTGTAGTTTTATTATTGTTTTGCTACTTGCATATGTTATTTCATTATAAAACTAATATGCAACTATTTGCACAAAACTTATTATGTATAACTACTACTTCTTAGTCCCCGTCAAATTAAATTCCTGCATAATATATAAACTATCATAAAACGATAATGCAACTATAAGGCAACCAAAACAAAAAATAAACAGACTTATACGTAACTGGTTGTACCTTAATTCGAATTTACTCTTCTTATTGTGTTTTTTTAAAAAATATATTTATATTGGAAACCAGTAATCAATCAAAATGCAACTGTATATAACGTAGATGTATTATTCATGAGGTTTTTTTAAAAAAAAAAATTCACATCATACATTGTTTTGGATTTGGTGGGAGCTCCAGATCTGTTTGTTACAGATCTACATTTCATGAATCTGGATTTCGATATTAGGGGAGTTGTTTTGATCGAATAAAACAGAAAACAAATGTGTAATTTCAGTTTCTTCACAGTTATTCTGATTTTTTTTCGTCATTTTCTGTTTAGATCATTGCATGTCTTCTTTTCTAGTTGATTTTGCCAGAATTAATGGTTGTATTTTCCTCCTTTTGGTTTCATTTTAGTTGTTTTGCGTTTTTGAAACGATCGAGGTATGTTCATCTTCATCGTTCGCTCTGTACAGCTGAAGGCTTAGTGCATGTGGTATTTTTGTAAATATTTGTATGTGGACTATATAAATGTTTAATGGGTCGGCCCATAGTATTTTTGTAATTTTTTTTCTTTTTTGTATTTTTCTGTTTTTTTCCCTAAATTAATGCATATTATTTAATTAATAATTTTTAATTAATTTAAAATAATTTTTGAAAAAATTAAATAAAAAAAACTTTAGGGAGAATCCTTAAGTAAACTATAGTATATTATAATATTTCAATCTTGAAAAATAAAATATTAATTTACCTAATTAGTTAAATATGATAAATTTATTTAGTAATTTTTTTTTTTTTTAAAAAAAAAACCATTATAATTTTCTCTATGAATATATAATAGAGAATAACTAGTACAATAACATATTTCTTGACCCTTCATTATTATATTCCAATTATGAATAGCACTATTTTAAGGTTCTCTTCCATAATCAAGAAGATAAAATAAGGATTTGTTTGGTGCGCCGTATTACACCGTATTATATTGTATAGTATTATATTAAATTATATTTTGTGCAATATTTTTATGTAAAACTATATGTGGTATTAACTTTTATGGACACCTAAATATATAATATTTTAGTATAAATTAAAGTTTAACATAGTATTATATAAAGATATGATATATAATCTAATTCAATATAATACAATACAATACAATACGACTTAATACGACGTTCCAAACGAACCCTAATTACATTAATATTTTTTTTGGCTAATTCACACTCTCAAAAAATATATACCTATCTATTGAGAAATTAACATACATTTATACATAGTCTTGTCTTTGTGACATGGTGTGAAAGTTTTGTTCTTTTGTGCTTTGTGTTTGCGTACTTCTTATTGGTGCTTTTGGTTTTTTATGGCTACGTCGTCTACTCTCGTTGACACTAATGTGGATCGTTTATTGATTATTTCACTAGAAGAGGAAGAGGAACCTGCAGTCAGTTATGAAGGGCCACTAATAGAGGATGCTGAAGTCGATACCAGATGGAGCATTGTGGGATATTTTTTAACTGATACGCCAATCGATTTCATGGCGATGCAAAACATAATGGCGGTGCTTTGGAAGCCTAGTATGGGTGTGTATGTGAAGGAGTTAGGGGGAAACAAATATATTTTTCAATTTTATCATGAAATAGACATACAAAGGGTGATTGATAGGAGTCCTTGGACATTTAAGAATGCTCAACTCATTTTTGAAAGGTTGAAACCAAGAGATGTCCCTCGGGATGTACCTTTGCATCATCTTGATATATGGGTGTAATTATATGATATTAGATCAGGGTTCAAAGCGGAACGAGTACTTCGAGATGCTGGGAATTATATTGGTAGCTTTATTAAGGCCGATGAGAATAATTTTAATAGTATTTGGAGAGACTATTTCTGGGTTCGAGTTCAGCTCGATATCGAAAAACCGTTGAAGCGTAGAATGAAGTTGTAGCAGGTTGGTGGCGATTGGTTTTGGATTAATTTCCAGTATGAGTTTGTGTCGACTTTCTATTCCATTTGTGGGTTATTGGGCATACAGAGCAGTATTGTTCCCGTTTGTTTATTTAGCCAATTACCATGATTGTTAAACCGTATGGCACCTTTATGAAGGCGAAACCAAAAAGAACACATTATGTAATGGGGGCTAAATGACTTCGGTTTGGTTCGTTTGGTACAACTAACTATGGAGGTACGGTGGTGGCCGATCTCAGTCGGTCAGGGCCGAGTGAAATCTCAAATTTCTAGGGACACAATGTGGCTATCAACCCGATTTTCACAAGTCAAGGAGAAAATTGTGGCTTTCATTTATCTCCTGATATTATGCGAGAAAATTGTGAGAGTAAAGGGTGGGAGGCGGTAGAGGTTGTCAATTAAAATTTGGAAGAGGAGGGAATAGTTTTTGTGGACTCCATACGTAAAAGAATAGGCAAGGAAATTTTATTGGGCCTGTTTGGCCTAAGGAGAGTATTGATGTGTACATGGGGGATACTAAAGCTACTGTTTCAAAAAACATTATAATGGCAGGCTAAACCGATCGCACTCGCCAGTCATTATGAGTACACTAAGTTGGAATTGACACAGGCTTGGGAACCCGGGGACTATTCAATTCCTTAAAGATATGATTTATCAAAAGAAGCCCACGTTTATTTTCCTATGCGAGACACTCTGTTTGAAAGCAAGATTGGAGCTTCTGTCTTCTCAGCTAGGCTATGGAAGGGCTCTTTTCTGTTGATGCTCAGGGAAGGGGAGGAGGGTTAGCAATGTTGTGGAAGAATAAGGACGAAGCTTAGGTGCTCAGTTGTTCTCAAAACCATATCAATATGGTGGTGTGAGAAGGTAATTCTCAAACTTTGCATCATACGGGTTTGTATGGAGAACCTAATCGTTCTTTGTAGAGAAACACTTGGAATCTTATGCGCTTGTTGAAAGAAGAAAATAATCTTCCTTGGTGTATTATTGGGAATTTGAACAATTTTCTTAGTCAAGATGATAAAAAGGGTTGCAATCCTTATCCTAGTTGGCTTATAGAGGGTTTCGAAGAAGCTATCTCACATTGTGATTTAGTGAATTTAGAGCTTGTGGGTCACCCGTTTAGTTGGAAAAAGAGTAGAGGTACTGATAGTTGGATTGAGGTGAGGTTGGACAGGGCTTTATCTAACTCTTCTTGGATGAGTTTGTTTCCTAATGCAAGCTTGACTAACCTAGTTTTTTCCACGTCAGATCAGTGCCCTTTATTTTTAGACCCCTATTTTCATTTTCAGGCAGCTTCTAAGGTGTTTCGGTATGAAAATGCATGGTTGAGAGACTCTAATTGTTATGCTATTATCTAGTAGCAATAGGAAGCTTGTTTGTCGGGTAATATATTGTTGATAAAGTGGCTACTCTTTAGGGTCCTCTTAGTGTGTGGAGAAAGAGCTTAACTGATGATTTTAAGGAGAGGATTCAAAGCTGCAAAACCAGAATTGGAGTTCTTAAAGGCCGGTTGGATCATGTTGCTTCTATTATTGAGTACAAGGAGGTGAGAAAACAACTTGCTGAAATTTATCATCAAAAAAAAATTTTTTGGACGCAAAGATCAAAGCAATTTTTGCTTAGGGAAGGTGACCGAAAAACAAGATACTTCCATGCTGCTTCTAGCTCTAGGCAAAGGAATAATTTCATCCATGAATTAAAGGATGAAACCGGTTCTTGGGTCCAATGGGAGTCGGGGTTACCCCAGATAATGATAAATTACTTCACTGATATTTTTCACTCAATGGGGACGCAATGTGCTGAAGTTCTTGATGTTATTCAACCTTCCTCCATTAGGAGGACAATGTTGCCTTGTTACAGTCGGTTCTGGAGGAGGAGGTCCGGCAAGCCATCTTCCAAATGCACCCAGACAAGTCGCCTGGACCCGATGGGTTGACTCCTGCATTCTATCAGAAGTGTAGGCATATTGTTGGCAAGGATATTGTCAAGCTAGTTCAGGATTTTTTCCAATCCAAGGTCATGCCTCGAGATCTAAATGCTATTAATCTTGTTCTCATTTTGAAAAAGAAATCTCCTTCCGTCATGGGTGATTTGACACCAATTTCTCTTTGTAATGTTTTATAAAAAATTATTTTGAAAGTCATAGCTAATCGGCTCAAAAGTTTATTGTCGAAGGTAATCTCATAGTTTTAGAGTGCGTTTATTCCTGAAAGGCTCATTATTGACAATGTTCTTGTCTCGTTTGAGATCTTACATTATCTGAGACGTAAGCAACATGTGAAAATAGTTGTATGGCTCTAAAATTAGAAATGAGTAAGGCATATGCTAGAATGAAATGGTCTTTTCTACAAGCTATTTTAGTTCAGACGGGTTTTGCAGAGGCTTGGGTCGATATGATCATGGAGTGTCTTCGAACTATTTCTTATAACATTGTTCATGGTGGAGAAATTATGGGTCCTAATATCCCGTCTCGGGGTATCTGTCAGGGAGATTCACTGTCTCCGTATCTGTTCATTATTTGTGCAGAAGGTCTTTCTGCTCTTATTCATCTGTATGAGGAGAGGAAGTGGATTCATGGTTGTCAGGTGGCTCGAGCGGCTCCTTATGTCTCTCATATGTTGTTTACCAATGATAGCTTTCTTTACTATAAGGCAAATAGGGAAGAGGCACAACATGTCTTGGAGTTGCTTAACAAGTTTGAAAGAGCGTCGGGGCAAAAGGTGAACATGAGTAAGTCATCCGTTTTTTTTTTGAATTCTAATATTGATGTTGGGCCTATCACACTATTTTTTCAACTCATGCAAGGAGAACTCGTATGTTATCTCTACTCATGTGGCTCTTCATGATTGCAGGGTCAACAATTATTCACTAAAAATTGATTCTTTTGAATCGGACGAGGGAGTGTTAGAGGACTTGTTTGACCAAAGGGAGGATGAGACCATTTTCCATATTATGGTCAGCTGCTCTTTTACAAAAGCCTGCATCGACAGGGGTCTGGGAGTTTCTTTTGGAGGGGGTGAAGGTGCTATTTTTTGTAGCTAGTTCGATAATTTTTGTAAGTCTCATCTCGTGGAGTATATTGATAAGCTTGCTATGATACTCTGAGGCATTTGGGTGCCCTTAATGATTTGGTTCAGAGTAACAAGATTATGTCCGTGGAGAGGGTGGTGAATGCTGCAATTACTTACCTTGATTCTTGAAAAATTGCTCAGCTTGAAAAGGTGTTGTATTGAAAATTTCTGGTCTGAATACAACTGTTAATGAGCACTGGACTAAACCTTGTATTGGTGAGATAAAGGTTAATTGCGATGCTGCTATTTTTTATAGTGATAATAGTCTCGGATTGGGTTAGATTGCTCGGAATCATGAAGTTGTGTTCATGGAAGCTTCAGTTGTTAGAACTTGCGGTCAACTTGACCTTTTTTATGGCACAAGCTATGTCTTTAAAGGAGGCTCTGAGTTGGGTGAAAAGCAAGTGGGTGGACGGTGATGTGCCTGCTGGTGTGATATTGGAGTTAGATTCTCTGCTGCTGGTTCAAGCTAGCCGTTCAAAAGAAGAAACAGTATTTGTCTCCTGTGGGCCTAATTATCTAGGACGACATTGCTCTTATGCAGTCCTTTGTTTTGTTTTCAATTTCAATCAATTTTGTTAAACGGTCTAGGAACCAAGCAACTAATTTTTTAGCTCGTTCTTCTGGTTCTATTCCTGACCGTATTTCCCGCGGAGGGTTTGTCCCTACTAGTTTGGAAGCTATTTTGATAGGTGATTAAATTTAAGGAAAATTTAATTTATGGTGAAAAAAAGTACAATAACTTTTTTTTACAAAAAAATAATTAAGTCCAATTTTTTCGATTTTAGTAATTTATAAAAGGTGACTTAATCTCTTTTATATAAGTGTAAGTGTGTAACTCAATTCTTAAATTACTAAATAATTTTGACAACAAATTAATTGCCAAAAAATACATAAAATAAAATTATACATTTCATTAATTAAAACTTAAATTTTAAATTATATATTACACAAATTTCTTAATTAATAAACTAAATATTAACCATATTATATAAGTTCTTGCAAAATTACAAATTATACATGCTTTTAATGTTGGAAATTATTTTACCAAGATCTTAGATCTACTCACAAGTATGTTTATTAACATCCTAAATAAGAACTTTCTAAAACGATAAATTAAACACATATAAAGTTTAAGAAACCTTACATTGGGTGCAGCGGAATAATATGACTCCTTCCGTTCAGATATTTAGCCCTTGATTCCTTTCTGTAGCAGAGCATTATAAATATCTGAACCTGGATCTCTTTCTCTGAATCTTTGATGCTGAAACTCCTTTGCTGATGATCTTTCTTCACGATCTTCCTCACTATGATTGAGGTATCACTTGATGTGTGTGGGCACTACTCTAATCACTAAGGATTTCGAAATTGAAGAGGGAAGGAGAAAGAGAAGGGTCAGCCAAAGATAGGGAGAGAGAAGGCTCAGGTTTTCTGAATCAGAAGTCTGAAGAAAAGTGTAATTTTCCTGAAGCCTTCATTATCTATTTATAGCATTCCACTAGGGTTAGATTTGAATTATATGGCATTAAAATAATGAAAAAATGAACTTAAAATAGCTACAAAGGTGGCCGGCCATACACTTAGTGGATTGGGCCTTGCTTTTTGCAATTTTGCAATTTTAACACCTTTTGTATCTGATTTTCTCAAAAATGCTAATTTCCTAATTCAACCATTTAAATGCCAATTCTAACTATTTAATAACTATAAATAATTATTAAATAATATTGTCATTTATCATATTTATTAATTGAACCATACAAAGTATCATAATTAACAAATATGCCCCTAAAACTCTTTCTTTACAATTTTGCCCTTACTTAGTGAAAAATTCACAAATAGACATAGTCTAATTTGAGAATTATAATTGATTAATCAAAACCAATTACATGAGTCTTACAAGCAATATTATCTCAACTAGTGGGGGGACCATGGGTCTATATAACCGAGCTTCCAATAAGTAGATCAAGAATTTAGCACTAAAATTCACTAACTTATTAATTCTTCGTTGAATCCACGCATAGAACTTAGAATTGCACTCTCAGTATATAGAATGCTCTATATGTTCCACCATATAGACACATCATTAGTTATCCATTGTTATAATCCTAATTTGATCAATTATCCTCTATATGAATGATCTACACTGTAAAGGGATTAAATTACCGTTACACCCTACTATGTATTTTATCCTTAAAACACTTGACCCCGTATAAATGATATTTCAGCTTATGTGAAATGAGATCTCCACCATTTATTTTCGTTTGGTCAAGCTCGAAGGAGATCATCCTTTGCTTACTATTCGCCAGATAGAAGCTATAGATTCCATGTTTATGCTAGCGCTCCCACTCAATTGCACTACCGTGTTCCCAAAAAGTACGTATCACCCTGACCTAAAAGTAGGCTTAACTAACAATTCAAGGAACACGAATAGCCTTTAAAGATTGAGCCTAATCATAACAGGATTAAGATCATTTGATTTAGGATCAACTAGGCGATATTGACTTGAATAGATTTTACGGTAAGTTTAATTAAATCTAAGTCAAAGTTCAATATCGGTTCCTTCCGATGCATACTCCATACATCCAACCTGAGCTTTACTTTAACCAATGTTCTGGAAAGAACATAGTATTTCTCCAAATACAAGTAAACTCTTGTTGTAGATTATCATATCAGTAAAACCCTGTGTCTGATAAATCTAGGAAACTTTATTCACATAGTCATGCTTACTTTCCAATGTGTTGACGGCACAATAAACAGGATCAAGTATGTGAAAAGGGTTTCAGATGAATCTATACATTATGTACATATAATCATTAAATAAATCATGTGAACCATGCAACATTAAATGTTATTTCTGATCTATATTAATAAGTAAATCTGATTATATTGAAATGAGTTTTATTTAGGGCATAAAACCCAACATTTAGTATATAAATGAATATATTAGTAGTATTAAAATGAAAAGTATATGTATATCCTATGTTCAAAATTAAAAAATTGATATGTAATTAGTAGTATTAATTATTATTTTAATCATTAGAATATGATCATATGTAATTATGTAAAGAGTATATATAAGATCTAAATTTTTTATAAATTTTAATTTATAAATTTACTTATACCAACTAATAGTTATAATAAATTAATAATCTTATATTGATAGCGAAGGCTATTTCATAGTAATTTAAAAGAAAAAAATAGGTTTTATATGCTTTTTCAACATATTTCTATTACTATATATCTATATATTTCATAATGAATAAATAAATTGAAATCTTGAAAAAAAAATGCTCTCACGAAAAGAAGGAAAAACAAGAAATAAAAGTTATTGGTGAATTTTTTATTATAATTAGAAGAATTAATTAGATACATAGTACATATCGTATATTTAAAATTAAAAAGTTGTGGTTAAATATATTTTATATGCACACTTATAAGTAGGGGTGTTTATTGGACCACATTCAATATTTTTAGGATTATCCAGATCTAATCTAATTATTTATTAGATGTTAGATTTTACCATCCGATCTAATTAATTTTAGTCATCCAATTGATCCAACATCCATTGGATGTTAGATTGGATCGGTTCAATCCATCATGCACATAAAAAAAAATAATATTAATAATATGAAAAATCCAAAAAAAAAATTATAAAAACAAAAAATAAACCAATGTACATTACAAAAAATGAATCGAAACTATATTTATACCTTAATATGGACGTTGAGATTCAATATTTTCTCAACAAATATCAGTGGCCGGAGTTATACCTGTTGGAATTATTTTACCAGGATCTTAGATCTACTCACAAGTATGTTGATTAACAACCTAAATACGAACTTCTAAAACGATAATAAATTAAACACATATAAAGTATGAGAAACCTTACATTGGGTGCAGCGGAATAATATGTCTCCTCCCACTCAGATCTCTAACCCTTGATTCTTTTCTGTCGCAGAGTATAATCAAGATTTGAGCCCGAATGTCCTTCTTTGTTGACTCTGAATTCTACACAGCCTTCCTCACTATGATTGAGGGTATTACTTGATGTGTGTGGGCACTACTCTAGTGTCTCCCAAGTCATAAGAAGGTGAGTTCCTAGAAACTCTCCCACTACGACAAGGCACCGTGAATTATGTCTAAGAAAACTAAATGGTATTGATCTCTTCGGTTGTGACAAGACAACAGAGGCAGTGGGATCATCATATGTTATATAAGATGATAGAACACTTTTGAAATCAAGAATTAAATATCTCCTTTATTTGCTACTTGTTTTCAGACTTAGTCATTATCCTAGAAAAGTAGTATTTGTTTGAACAAACACTTTCTTATCTATTGACAATGGGATGGTCCACCCCTAATCACTTAGAAAAGCTAACAAACCATGGTTAACAGTTCTAGCTTTTCTTAAGATTTTTGATTAGGTCATCCATGAATCTAGTAATGTTTTACATTAAGTGTACAACCATTACATCATTCTGAAATTGTATTACCATAGAAGGAATTAGGCAACGACTAGTAACTAATCATTAACATGCAACTCGAAATTTCTGGGGAGGTAAGTTTGGATATAATTCAAAAATCAATTTAATGATCTTTGAACTGCATATCTACTAACTATTTCTCCACCCCTATCAGTTCGCAAGATCTTTAACCACTTACCTTAATGGTTTTAACCATTGCTAGAAATTAATGAAATTTTTCAAACATTTCAAATTTCTTTGCTAAAAGGTATAATCTAGAGTTATCGTTTTAAGAATACAACGAAAAACTCATATCCACCCCTGAATGTACATCCATCTGCGAATGAGATGAACTACTTTCAGTGGATATAGGTATATTAACTCTTTGCAGAGATTGATCTTGTCAAATCCACTATGAACAAGATACAAATGCCATAGATTAAAAAAAATGTGGTAGTGTCTATGATGACATAGGTTTAATTACATCAAAGAGTTCTTAGAATACTGCTAGTGGATCCTGGTCACAGAATACCTAACTCATATTCCATACAGTTTTAATCCATTAATAGAAGATAGATATTAAACACTTGAGAAAGTGTAACTGTATTGTATTCTGGAATTAGAAATATAAGAAAATTTCTGTTTGGATTCTAAAATTAAAGTCAAAGACTTAAATTCAACCAAATATAATGAGAAATTCTTTCTTGGACCACCACTACTAATACAAACTCTAAGTCAGATTTGCCCATACAAGTAGGAGATTTCTAAGATTGAGGATTTATATCAATTGGGAATAGAATTTCGGGATTATAATCATATGCGTCATTTAATTTGTTAAGAGAAAATATAATGACATGAAATGATTTATAGACCATTCATCTAATGATATGTTTTCAAAGCTAATTCGAAATGAATAAGCTAAGAGGAATTAGGATAATTTCGTTTATAAATAAGAATCCAACGATGCTTCGATTAGCGAAAGACAAAGTAATCTTATTTATGTAATCTTATTATTTTTTATTGTAAAAATACTAGTCTAAGGTGTCATCAATTGATGAACAGCTAGATGTTGCATATACAATATTTATCTTTCGAGATCTTACACTATTATGTATGTCTAATGGTGAAAATCTATTAGGGATTTATCTCATTAGAAAAACAAACATGTTAGACCAACAATGAAGATTCGAAATTAAAGTACAACTTAATAACAGAAAATAACATGGTTCAATATAAATTCATACACAATTCAGAAATTATAAACATATAGCAAGTAGGAATGACTAGTGAAAATACTAAAACATACAATCCTAAATAATTTCCAAGGTTTTCAACAAACTGATACAGTGTCCCGGTAGGCGAGAGTCAAAGCATCATTTATTGAATAGAGTTGTCAGCTCATCTAAAATAGAAACCATTCTAGCAACCTTTTATTCGATCAAAATAAGAATCCAACGTTGTCCCGGTAGGCGAGAGTCAAGGTTATTCTTATTTTATGAGCTTCCACCATTGTTTCATGTTTTATGAGTTTATCTCTAAGTAGTCACCGTAGGGGAGAGTCTAAATAGAGACGAAAACTCACAAAACACTTATCAAATGAAATCTTACGGTGTTAAATGCGTTCAACGAATAACCATCCATAGGGGGACGAAGTCTAGCGTCTCGAGGTTATATTGAAAACATTTAACTTTTGTAAGACCAACAATGGAGATCGAATATCTTAATAATAATCAAGCTCATTATTTAAAGTGAGTTGTATTTTCTTTGATTCTCTTTATTTAACTTATTTATTTTAAATATATATTTATTTAAAATTTCCAATTTCGAATGAAAAATTCTAAACATAAATTTTAATTTAATATTTATAAATTTTACTTAGATGGATATAAAAATAACATGAATTATTTCTATCTTAGTAATAATTTCCAATAAATATTTAGAAAAATATTCAATTTAAGTTGTTACAAAATTAATATAAATTAATTTACAACTCAAATTTAATTTTCTATAAATATATATTGCATTTCGAAAAATTAAAGTATTTAAGAATACAATTTTCGAAAATGCATGTTAAAATAAAAAATTAATCCTGGAAAAATTATTCTAATTTAATGTTGGCCTAAAATTAATTAATAAAATTAATTTACAACAAAAAATATAATTTTCTTATTTAATTAAATATATAAGAAAAATTTCAAATATTTAAGTATGATGATGAAAATCAACTTAAATATTAATTTTCTATTTAATTAAATACACTAGAAAAATACTTCAAGCAAAAATATCATCTATCTAGATTTTCCTTTGACTAATTAATTCAATTTCTAATAATATACTTTAATTCAATTTATTTTAAATTAATCAAAATATGAAAAAAATCATTGATTTAAGTTGATCCAAGAATTAATTAAAATAAATAATTAATTTACAACTTAATCTATTTTTCAAGATAAAATTCGAAATTCTAGCATTTAAGAAATGCAATTTCGAAAATTGATTAATAAAATAAAGAAAAAAATATATTTTGAAAATTATTTAAATTTAGTTGAAAAAATAAATTTCAACTAAAAATAATTTTCTATTTAATTAAATGTCATGAAAAAGAAATATTTCAGTATGATGATAAAAATCAACTTAGATATTCAATTTTCAAATTAATTAAATGTATTAAATTCAAGAAATAAATAATTAAGTGTAGAGAAGACTTAATTATTAGTCTCTAGTTTAATACTAGGAAAAATTTACTTAAAATAAATTGTACCAAAATTAATTATTTAAATAATTAATTTCACAATTTATAATATCTTCCTATTGTAATATTTGAAATAATAAGTAGTCTAGAAATAACTATCTAGAAAATATCTTATTTGACTAAGTATCTTTTCCACAAAATTTGAAAAAAAAAATATCTAATTTAAGTTGTATTAGAAAAAATCTAGAACTTAAATATTTTTTTCAAATTTAAATTTAATTAAATATCAAAAATTAAGTTGTAACCACTTAATTTGAAAATATTCCATTTTAAGTTAATATTCGAAAAGATATTAACTTAAAAAATATCTAAAGAATCTTAATAACCAATGCCTAAAATTCGTCAACTTAATTTTGAAATTTGAAATTCAAAAGATATTCAGATTTAAGTTGGTTAGTTGTAGATAACTAAATATCAACTTAAATAATAATATTTAATGAAAATTTTAAATTAAGTTCCAGAAAGAATCTAGATGGTTATAATTCTATATTTAATCAAATACAAGAAAATACATATAGTTTAGCTTAGAATAAAAAATTCTTTAAACTATAATTTTCTTAAATTAATTTCAAAATAAATGAAATTAATTATGTTGCTAATCAATTTTATTAGGTTAAACTAGTGTAATTAACCTAGTACAGTTCAAATCAGGCAAATGGGCCTTCACAATTGGAGTGGTTCATGTGAGGGGGTGCTGGGTTCAGTATGTCGTACCCACTTCTATGGCTCCCAGCTGTCACACAAGGCCCAAAAGAGAGGAATTTAACCTTAATAAGAACAACTGTTATTAATTGAATAAGCCCAATAACAAAATGGGCCTAAATAAATTCTATCAAGAACTATGATATTTTATTTTAGCAACAACAACCTATATGCATCTATAATAAAATTAAACGTATAGGCTCACACAGGCACACTTTGGATGGAACCTATCATGTTGCTAGGTCATACACAGATGAAAGAAGATTGTAAATAAACCTGTTACAAATTATTATCTTGACCAAGGGAGCCATCCGATCATTAGATCTGGCAAAAAGTAACCATGGCTATTTGCAATCAAGTAATAATAGGTTTTGAAAACTTACACATAAGCTAAAACACATACTCCTCCAACAAGGTTAGTTGGATAGTTGGATGTAGGATTTATTTAATTTTAAATTAAATATTTAATTTCGAAAATAATTAATTAAATAATAAAAAAAAAATCGAAAATTTAAAAAAAAATTGAAAAATTCGAAATTTTTAAAAAATTTAAATATAAAATTAAACCTACAATTTTTGAAAAATTAGGTTTCAACCAACCTAAATATCATTTCAAAAATTTGCTAACTACTTTTAAATTTTAAATGTTATTTTATAAATAAAAATTAAATAAAAAATTAGAAAAGATAAATAAATATCTTTTTCAAATTTTAAATGTAATTTAAATAAATAAAATAACAAAATTTAAAAAATTAGCAAAATATCTTATATCATTTAAAAATTACATGATTATAAATATCTTATTTTTAAATTTAAAATAAGATAAGATATAATCAAATTTTAAAATAAGATAGATTTTTTTTAAGCAAAAAGATAAATACTAATTCTATTCAAATTCAAATTACACTAATATCTTGAATTAAATTAAAAAAAATTTAAATTAATTCAAAATGATAATTAGAATTGAATTAGGAATAGTAATAGTATAAATACAAAACTATACCAAAAATCGGAAGTTAATTCCATGAAAAAGCATGAAAAATCGAAGAAAAACAAAAAAAATTGTGAACTGTACGGACAGTTTTCGCGATCGCAGGAAAATTTCAGCACAGCCCCGATTTTTTTCAAATCTTCAAAAATTCATAACTAATTCAAATAAAATCGAAATTGAGTTCTGTAAAAGGCTAACTTGCTTAATTTTTCCCATACTATCCAATAAAAATAATTCCAGAAACAAAATCGCAATTATTTTTCACGAAAATTTACAAACATCAATCAATCATCAAATAACACTCAATACAACATGATACCATCCAAAAACATACAAACAATCGTTTTAAAGTCCAAATTTCTTGCAAGTAAATCAATTACCATGGCTCTGAGGCCAGTTGTTGGAAATTATTTTACCAGGATCTTAGATCTACTCACAAGTATGTTTATTAATATCCTAAATAAGAACTTTCTAAAACGATAAATTAAACACATATAAAGTTTAAGAAACCTTACATTGGGTGCAGCGGAATAATATGACTCCTTCCGTTCAGATATTTAGCCCTTGATTCCTTTCTGTAGCAGAGCATTATCAATATCTGAACCTGGATCTCTTTCTCTGAATCTTTGATGCTGAAACTCCTTTGCTGATGATCTTTCTTCACGATCTTCCTCACTATGATTGAGGTATCACTTGATGTGTGTGGGCACTACTCTAATCACTAAGGATTTCGAAATTGAAGAGGGAAGGAGAAAGAGAAGGGTCAGCCAAAGATAAGGAGAGAGAAGGCTTAGGTTTTCTGAATCAGAAGTCTGAAGAAAAGTGTAATTTTCCTGAAGCCTTCATTATCTATTTATAACATTCCACTAGGGTTAGATTTGAATTATATAGGATTAAAATAATGAAAAAATCAACTTAAAATAGCTACAAAGGTGGTCGGCCATACACTTAGTGGATTGGGCCTTGCTTTTTGCAATTTTGTAATTTTAACACCTTTTGTATCTGATTTTCTCAAAAATGTCAATTTCCTAATTCAACCATTTAAATGCCAATTCTAACTATTTAATAACTATAAATAATTATTAAATAATATTGTCATTTATCATACTTATTAATTGAACCATACAAAGTATCATAATTAACAAATATGCCCCTAAAACTCTTTCTTTACAATTTCTCCCTTACTTAGTGAAAAATTCACAAATAGACATAGTCTAATTTGAGAATTATAATTGATTAATCAAAACCAATTACATGAGTCTTACAAGCAATATTATCTCAACTAGTGGGAGGACCATGGGTCTATATAACCGAGCTTCCAATAAGTAGATCAAGAATTTAGCACTAAAATTCACTAACTTATTAATTCTTCGTTGAATCCACGCATAGAACTTAGAATTGCACTCTCAGTATATAGAATGCTCTATATGTTCCACCGTATAGACACATCATTAGTTATCCATTGTTATAATCCTAATTTGATCAATTATCCTCTATATGAATGATCTACACTGTAAAGGGATTAAATTACCGTTACACCCTACTATGTATTTTATCCTTAAAACACTTGACCTCGTATAAATGATATTTCAGCTTATGTAAAATGAGATCTCCACCATTTATTTTCGTTTGGTCAAGCTTGAAGGAGATCATCCTTTGGTTACTATTCGCCAGATAGAAGCTATAGATTCCATGTTTATGCTAGCGCTCCCACTCAATTGCACTACCGTGTTCCCAAAAAGTACTTATCACCCTGACCTAAAAGTAGGCTTAACTAACAATTCAAGGAACACGAATAACATTTCAAGATTGAGCCTAATCATAACAGGATTAAGATCATTTGATCTAGGATCAACTAGGGGATATTGACTTGAATAGATTTTACGGTAAGTTTAATTAAATCTAAGTAAAAGTTCAATATCGGCCCCTTCTGATGCATACTCCATACATCCAACCTGAGCTTTACTTTAACAAATGTTCTCGAAAGAACATAGTATTTCTCCAAATACAAGTAAACTCTTGTTGTAGATTATCATATCAGTAAAACCCTGTGTCTGATAAATCTAGAAAACTTTATTCACATAGTCATGTTTACTTTCCAATGTGTTGACGGCACAATAAACAGGATCAAGTATGTGAAAAAGGTTTCAGATGAATCTATACATTATGTACATATAATCATGAAATAAATCATGTGAACCATGCAACATTAAATGTTATTTCTGATCTATATTAATAAGTAAATCTGATTATATTGAAATGAGTTTTATTTAGGGCATAAAACCCAACATTTAGTATATAAATGAATATATTAGTAGTATTAAAATGAAAAGTATATGTATATCCTATGTTCAAAATTAAAAAATTGATATGTAATTAGTAGTATTAATTATTATTTTAATCATTAGAATATGATCATATGTAATTATGTAAAGAGTATATATAAGATCTAAATTTTTTATAAATTTTAATTTATAAATTTACTTATACCAACTAATAGTTATAATAAATTAATAATCTTGTATTGATAGCGAAGGCTATTTCATAGTAATTTAAAAGAAAAAAATAGGTTTTATATGCTTTTTCAACATATTTCTATTACTATAGATCTATATATTTCATAATGAATAAATAAATTGAAATCTTGAAAAAAAAAATGCTCTTACGAAAAGAAGGAAAAACAAGGAATAAAAGTTATTGGTGTTATAAAATAATATAAAGTAGATGAGAAGAAAGAAGAAGAAGATGAAGAGAGAAAGAGAAAGTGAATGAGAATTTCTGAGTTGTTTATTCCAATGGGGTGAACCCCTATTTATACAAATACAAGAGTGAGATATTAAGAAACTAAGAAAAAGGGAAACTAAGAAAAAGAGGAATGTTGATTACAATTAATGGCAATAAATAAAAGATTTGGACATCCACATAATTATTAATATTTATAACACTCCCCCTTGGATGTCCATAATAACTATCTTATTAAAAATCTTGCTGAAAACTTGATCAAAGGAAAAAGAGTATAGTGTAAACTAACTCCCCCTCATTTAGGCATTTGTGGAGATCTTCTAATCGACGAATTTCGATCTTGTCTGCTGTCTTCTCAAATGTTGATGTTGGTAATAACTTTGTAAATAAGTTTGTAAGATTGACACTCGATTGAATATGTTGAACACCAATATGCATTTTCTTGAAGCGTATAAAGAAGAATATGGTGAAATGTGTTCTAACTCTATCTCCTTCAATGTACCCTCCTTTTAGTTGAGCGATGCAACCAATATTATCTTCATAGAGAACTGTTTGTGTTGATACTTCTTTATAGAGTGCAATCTATATGTTTCTCGAATATGCTATGTCAATGATCTCACTCCCACACATTCTCTACTTGCTTCATAAAATGCAAGTATGTTAACATGATTTATAGCTTCCTCGTTAAAAACCTTCCCAGAAAAACCCAGTAGGACAAAATCTGAGCTAGGGAAAAAGAGTACAATGTATATTTCATATTCATAATTATTTGCAAGTTGCCTCGTTAAAAACCTTGCCAGGAAAACCCATTGGGACAAAACCTGAACTAAGGGAAAAAGAGTGCAACATGAATATGTCTCCCCCTCATGCACATATGATCCATAATTCTTTTGGTGATAATATATCTCATAAGATTATTGTTATCACTTTTAAAATATCACCATATATATCTTTGATCATATATTTTCTATAACTCTTTCAGAGTATCTATGGACTTCTAAATTATAGATGAGGGGTTCGTGGAACATTAGTCTTTATCCAACTAATTGTATCATTCATGTGTGTACACAACTTTGTTCATATTAAAATTTAAAATTTCAAGTAGATATGAACATAACACATTAATGGTACTATAAATTTTCATTTGTGACAATGATGGTACTCCAAGACCACGTATTTGTTCCATCTTGTTTTATGATCTTAATTTCCATATCAAATGATCATATATCTATAATTCTTGCTACATATGAAGTACTTCAGGACTTCAATACTAATGAACAAACTTTATACATTAATATTTCTCGAAATACAAAAGAAATAAAAGTTTGTTCTTCAATTAATCAAAAACTCATCAAGAGTCTATCACAACGTATATTTTACGTATTTATATTGCATAGACTACCATAGGTATTTTTCAAATAATAATTTACGTACATGTCTTTATTTCATACAAAGATCTTTGTCATATAGTGCGCGCGACTTTGAATTTATATCACTTAAGACATGTATTAAATTCTTCTAGAATTTTTAGATAAGGCTTATTTCAAATTCTCACTATATTAGGAGCTCCAAATAAATAACCTTTTGTTGCAACATTTATGTGACGCTTATAAATCCTCATAAAATATATTCCAGGCTATAATCAAATCATGATTATATTTTCTCAATATTTAAGCCTTACTTCAATCAATCTCATGTCTATGCAAACTTTGTACAACAATTCATTATGTACAAATACATATATGCAAATTTCTCATTAGAAATATTTATTTGCACACCTTACAGGTCTTACTTCACTTTATGTGAGTAAATTTGCCTGGATTGCGTCATAATATTTTGGCCAAAAATCAAAATGTATGTCGATGATTCTCGACAAATCTAATACCATGATCCTTGCTATCTCATGTTAGTTTATTGCATATGCAAACATTCAATATTTATTGTCGACAAAAATTTCAATAAATGATAATTTCCTCCCATATTGACATAACTTATAGAGATCTCTTTAAATTACATATTTTTCAAATATGTTTATCATTTATAGGTACCTATATAGAATCACTTCAGCGATTCAATTATGATCAAATGTGTTATGTCTAACTTCTCTTGGGAGTCTTTTCGAGTACCGTTTTCATCACGGTTATCATTTTAATACTTTATAACATTAAGGTATCTCCATGAGCACCTTTAGATTTAACAACTTCAGGGCAAATCAAATGAACATTTATTAATAATTTCTACATTGTTCATTTACGCTTCAGGCGTTTTCAACTCATTCTATCTCAACTTTGAATAATATTGATTTGCAGTTGGTATATATCATTTTGAACTATATTGTTCTTATATACTTTGTGCAAGGATCATTTTTAAAAAATTATCATCGATTCCAACTGCTTCTCTCCCCCTGATCGAGAGAATTTTTAAAAATTGTGATATCTAATAATATTAATATACCTGTAGGGATTTCAGTATATCACAATGAATCAATATTTGTTTAAACTCATATATACTATATGACATTGAACTTCAGGTTCAATAAACTTCAGTTTCAAGTTCAATCCTTATGAACTTAATTCATTTCTAAGAATGAGTCATACGTGTATAATTAGAAATACATAAATTTACACATTTTGTAAATGCATGATTATATAATCTTATCACATCGATAAGAAACTATGCAATAAAAATTTAATAATGGCTCAAGATTGTTAAGGAAATATAATTTAAATATTTTCTATGTGCAAATATATGCACATTCTTCTTTTGAGCCTTATAAATTAACAATGAAAAGAATCTTCCGGTTCTTCAACAAAATTTAGTCAAATTCTTTGACAATTTATTGCATATGATTGATCATGTCAAAATAATTCAATTCATGAACTTCAGGTTCACTATAATTTGTATTTCAATGAAACTTTCAAAAAGTAATATAAATTCATTACAACATAATCATTACAAGTTTCATTTTTATATACACGACTAATGTAATTATATTATTCTCCAAAAGATATACACTCTTCAGGAGTCACTATTATGTTTATCAAACTTTATATTTCTTCAGGAATCACTATCATCAATTCAATGATGTGTATAATTTAAAAAATATATGACAACTTTATCATGTTATGGCAATTGTCAAATAGATATAACCGTAATATATCATTCATTTTTCCTGATATCTTTTTAACAAGTCGTCTAATTTATTAATAGACTATTCATCAGTCTAATTATCATGACTTGATATATTATATATTTAAATGTACAATAAGTACATATAATAAGTTATTTCTTATCACTTTCATAACTAGATAAAAGTTATACATCTAGGTACATACAAAGATATTTTACTACTCAAAGTAGCAATTGTATGTAAGACTTCTTCAGGAAGCTTTTCAAATAATCATTTTGTGATTCTTTATCACTTTGATTATATTGGATCACTAACAAATATTAGTAAGTTATATATTCACTTCTGGGAATATGCAAACTGAATTATATAGTAACTATATATATACATATCCTGTACCAACAATAGTTTGAAACTATTGATTTCAAGAAATAATAAAATATGTATATATTAATTTACTTCTGGCATTGCCAATATATGTGAAATCTATATTCTTTGAAATAGAATTTCATGTCTATTCATTCTCTTCAGGGAATGATATTTAAATATTCTAAATGTACAATAAATTTGTACAATTCACATTCTATTCAATAATCAAATATACTTTTATCTTGATTATAAGTGTGTCCGTACTACAGGTACGCGACTACTATTATTCAATTCCACACATGATATATAGATTTTATACACTTTGATTGTGTGTGGTATCTCATCTTTTGGTTGTTTCCACTTTTTTCTGGAAATATTTGAGTAGTAAATAATGTCATTGATTATTTAAAATCATTACATTCACTTCGGGGAATGACGTTGAACAAGTAGAACATTATTATAAATTTATTAAAAATTTATTACTTGTTCATCCATAAAAATATAAGAAATTATTCAACAATTTCTTTTATGATATTTCAAAGAATATATGAATGCAATTTTTGCATAGTCTCCAAGCAGATGTATGCAAAATTTAATCTTTAATATATGTCAGATTCAATAATTTCCAACATTGCAAGTAATAACAATGTATAATAACATGACTAATACGAGGAATCTTTAAAAGTAATTGACTTCAATTCGTATTATTCTCTGCAGGGAATGATGAACAATAAATACATGTCTCATGTATTTAAATAACATTAGTCATGCTCGCTGTTATTCTTATACTTTGATGTTTCAATGCAATTTTCTTAACATTCTTTTTTAGGTATTCAAAACCTACTATAAAATTGCATCAATAATAATCATTTTTAATGATTCTTTAGTTGTATTCACATAAATACAATCATTTTTTTTTACAAATATAAAACATTTACTTCAGGAAATGTTTGTCAAAATCTATATCGATATTAGATTACTTTTCATTGTCCTCAAAGAATACAAGAACATATATATAAATATGTATTCATCTCTTTCATTATATATCCATCAACTATATAATGAATATTACGTTTGCATAATCTTCAGGATATATGCAAGATTTTATTGAGGACGCATAATCATCAGGATATATGCAATATTTTATCGAGGATGCATAATCTTCAGGATATATGCAATTTTTTATCGATGATGCATAATCTTCAGGATATATGCAATATTTTATCGATGATGCATAATCTTGAGGATATATGCAATATTTTATCGATGATACATAATCTTCTGGATATATGTATAATTTATATAGATTTTCTCTATCATATCATAGACACACATATATTGTAAATATTATGAATGACAAGAACATAATATATATATATGAAATCAATAATAAATATATAAAAACATATACATACATATATAATATATAGATATATAGATAAAAAGAAAAAAGAAACCAAATGATTCTTGATATTGTTTCCGTCAGAGGAGTATATATATAAATATATATTTAGTGTATTTTGACTTTGAAACAATTCAAGAACTTTAACAAGATACTTACATTGAGACTTGGGCAGAGACTCATGCTTGAAGCTTGGGCAGAGACTCATGCTGATAACGTGTCATAAAATAATATAAAGTAGATGAGAAGAAAGAAGAAGAAGATGAAGAGAGAAAGAGAAAGTGAATGAGAATTTCTGAGTTGTTTATTCCAATGGGGTGAACCCCTATTTATACAAATACAAGAGTGAGATATTAAGAAACTAAGAAAAAGGGAAACTAAGAAAAAGAGGAATGTTGATTACAATTAATGGCAATAAATAAAAGATTTGGACATCCACATAATTATTAATATTTATAACAATTGGTGAATTTTTTATTATAATTAGACGAATTAATTAGATACATAGTACATATCGTATATTTAAAATTAAAAAGTTGTGGTTAAATATATTTTATATGCACACTTATAAGTAGGGGTGTTTATTGGACCACATTCAATATTTTTAGGATTATCCAGATCTGATCTAATTATTTATTAGATGTTAGATTTTACCATCCGATCTAATTAATTTTAGTCATCCAATTGATCCAACATCCATTGGATGTTAGATTGGATCGGTTCAATCCATCATGCACATAAAAAAAAAAACAATATTAATAATATGAAAAATCCAAAAAAAAATTATAAAAACAAAAAATAAACCAATGTACATTACAAAAAATGAATCGAAACTATATTTATACCTTAATATGGACGTTGAGATTCAATATTTTCTCAACAAATATCAGTGGCCGGAGTTATACCTGTTGGAATTATTTTACCAGGATCTTAGATCTACTCACAAGTATGTTGATTAACAACCTAAATACGAACTTCTAAAACGATAATAAATTAAACACATATAAAGTATGAGAAACCTTACATTGGGTGCAGCGGAATAATATGTCTCCTCCCACTCAGATCTCTAACCCTTGATTCTTTTCTGTCGCAGAGTATAATCAAGATCTGAGCCCGAATGTCCTTCTTTGTTGACTCTGAATTCTACACAGCCTTCCTTACTATGATTGAGGTATTACTTGATGTGTGTGGGCACTGCTCTATCACTTAGAGGGATTTTGAAAACAGAGAAGAAAGAGAGAGAGAGAGTGGCGGCTTCAAGAGTGTTTGAGTGAAAGAAAATAATGGAGTAATGTGTGTGTAAAACATGAAGTTCTACCTTCTATTTATAGAATACCACATAGGGTTAAGGTTGAATTACTTGGCATTAAAAAATGAAAAATAAATTGAGAAAAGGGAAGCAAAGGTGGCCGACCATAGCATTGTGGAAACAAGCCTTCCACTTTTCTAACTTTCCTATTTCATCATTTATAGTTTCCCATTTTCTCAAAGATTGCCAATTCTCTCTTTCAACCACATAAATGTCAAATCTAATTATTTAATAACTATAATTAATTATTAAATAATATATTGTCATTTATTTTTATTTATTAATAAAAACTTATCAAAGTTTTCTAATTAATAAATATACCCTGTAAACTCTCTATTTACTGTTTTACCCTTAATAAGTGATAAATTCACAAATAGACATAGTCTAATTTGAGAATTATAATTGATTAATTAAAATAAATTAATTGAGTCTTACAAGTAATGTTGTCTCAACTAGTGTGGGGACCATGGGTCTATATAATCGAGCTTCCAATAAGCAGATCAAGAATGTACATCTTAAATTCACTGACTTATTAATTTTTCGTTGAATCCACGCATAGAACATAAAATTGCACTCTCAGTTATATAGAACGCTCTATATGTTCCACCATATAGACACGTCATCAATGATCCTCTATATGGATGATTTACACTGTAAAGGGATTTAATTACCGTAACACCCTACAATGTATTTTATCCTTAAAATACTTAACCCTGTATAAATGATATTTCAACTAAGTGAAATGAGTACTCCACCATTTATTTTCGTTTGGTTAAGCTCGAAGGAAATCATCCTTTACTTTCTATTCGCCAGATAGAAGCTATAGATTCCATATTTACGTTAGCGCTCCCACTCAATTGCACTACCGTGTTCCCAAAATGTACGTATCACCCTGACCCAAAAGTAGGCTTAACTAACAAATCAAAGAACACGAATAACACTCTTGAGATTGAGCCTAATCATATCAGGATTAAGATCATTTGATCTAGGATCAACTAAGTGATATTGAATTGAATAGATATTACGGTAAGTTTAATAAATCTATATCAAAATCAATATCGGTCCATTCCAATGCATACTCCATGCATCCAACCCAAGCTTTACTTTAACCAATGTTCTGGAAAGAACATAGCATTTCACAAATTACAAGTAAACTCTGTTGTAGATTGTCATATCAGTAAAACCCAGTGTTCTGATAAATCTAGCAATCTTTATTCACATAGTCATGTTTACTTTCCACTGTGTTGACAACACAATAAACATGATCAAGTATGTGAAAAGGGTTTGAATGAATTTATAACTCAAATAGACAAACAATTGATAAGATGAACCAAAACATACAAAAATGAATGAAAAATACTTCTGTTATTTTATTGATATTGAATAATCTGGATTACATTGAAATAGAGTTTTATTTAGGGCATAAAACCCAACAATACCCACCACTATTTTCTAATAGGTTCGGTTGACACTAAAATAGGAAAAAAAAAATTAAACTTTCCTTGGTGTATGGGTTTAGGTATTGAAAATAGAAGATTTAAAAAAAAGGCTCAAATGGTGCAAAAATGGGGGAGATATAGGCTGGAATATGGGTGGTTGGTGAAGGTGGCGAGGGTTTGGTTATGTCTATGCTCCTGGTTTAGTTTCGTGAGGAAGAAGAAGTGAAGAAGACGAATCTGATATAGGGTTTCTATGTAACCATATACCGTAAGTTATTAGGAAATAACCAACGACATATGGTACACGTGTCGAATATCATGTGTACCCTATGTCGTCAGTTATTTCCTAATAACCGACATGATTCAAATCACCCTCAGAAATATCTTCCTCCCAACCGACTCTAAATGGTATAATCCAATTCTATACCTATAGTTTTTATAAAAAAAAAACTGCCTCTAGAGGTCAATTTTTTAATAGCAGAGTATTCTTACACCCTTCAGCTTCCCTTATTATGAAATATGTGGAAAAAACAGCCTCTAAAGGGTTATTTTGTAATAGTAAAAAAAGAGGTAAACATATTAATAGATTTTGAAAGAGAAGGTAAAAATTAAAGGCATTAAGTTAAAAGAGGTATGTAGTGTAATTTCTTGTTATTTATTTCTATGTTGGCAGAAGCCCTGAAATTTAGTAAACATAGAAATAGAAATATTTGGACCCTTATTTAGAAAAAAAATAATATTTTTTAAAATTAGTAAAAAATTGTGTAATTTTAAAGGAGAAATGGTTTTTAAAAAATACTGAATTTTGGGTAAAACTTTTACTGTCCTCCCCCCTTTTTTTCTTTTATACTGTAAGCACAAAAAAATGAGGCCTCCATCTTCCACATCTACACACAAAACCACCACATGAACATCAGAACATCTGGAAAATAACTATTAATTCTGGTGATATTGAGCAAAAATAATGAAATCGACATAAAATAAATAATCATGACAACACAACTGTAAAACAAATCAAACAAAAAAAAAATGATTAAAAAAAAACTAACAATCTTTAGCATAGCCTCAACACCAGATGCAATAGCGACTATATTTGCAAGCCCAGTCCTAGAAAATCAAAATAAAAAAATTACTAAAACAAAACTAAAACAACAAAAAAATTAATATAAAACAAAGAAGCAAATATATAACCACTTAGAAAAATATAAAAGAACCACACACTTCTTGTTTCCAGTGAGTTCACTAGCTAAATGTATTTATAGGAGAACCAGAACAATACAAAAACTACAAAACAACTATAGAGAAAGAAGAAGAAATGTATATATAGCCTTCATATCTTTCATACCCACGGATACAACAACCACTGCAACACAAGAACACCCAAAAAAAACCCATTAATTGCGGCGAGACGGAGCAAGAACAGTGACATCGATGTCAAATAAATAAATTATGGAAAGCAACTGTAAAACAACACTAAAACAAATGAAAAAAAAAACAAAAGAATAAAAAAAATGATTAAAAAAAACAACCATTCTGCACAGCCTCAAGACCAGATGCAATAGAAGCGATATTTGTAAGTTTAGTTTTGGAAAATTAGAATAAAAAAACCACACTAACTCTTATCTTTCCTAAAAACTTGACTAAAAACTTTGATTACTAAATAAAAAAAATTATGTAGAGGTATAGAGGATTTTTAAAATTTTTCCTACCCATTGATAATTTACTAACAAAAATAAGAGAAAAAAAGGAAGAGAAACTGAAACAAAAATGGAAAAGACAAAGGAAAAAAGTTAAAAAGAATATAAAGAAGAAGAAAGAAAGAATAATGGTAGTGGAAAAACACTACTACAATAAGGACTTTTGCTTCAATTTTTAAGTGACATATAAAAAATTTGCTTTGGTTGGGGTAACTGACATTATAGTCGTAGACGCAAATAGTAAATTTTTTTGCTTCGGTTATGAGCTGACGCTAATTATTTTTTTGCTTCCGTTATGAACCGAAGTAAAAAAAAAGATTTTGCATCGGTTCATAAACGAAGCAAAAAACCAGGGCACCAATGTTATTTATTTTTTGCTTCGATTATGAACCGAAGCAAAAAAAATGATAAAAAGAGGCGGACCACCGCCACTATCACCACCATATTCATAGTAGTTATTACGAATTCCTCCGCCAACACAACATCATAAATTACAAAAAAAATACCAAAATGACCACAACCCTTTTTCGAACCACCACCATAGTGCCATCTAAAGCACCGTGCATGTTTTCTTGCAATAAGAAAAAAAAAATTAGATCTAAAACTATTTAGAACCGAGATCACCAAAGAGAAAGAAAAAGTGCGAGAGAGAGAGAGAGCATGGAAGATCTACACCACCGGAGCTGAAAACCACCGAAGATGAGAGAGAAAGCATTTGAGATTGAAAAAGAGAAAGAGATGTGAGAAACGTACCTGGGTGTTGTCGATCGGGGTCTGGCTGTTGGTAGGCTTGGTTCGACGTCGTGGGGTGTGACTAGTTGCTAGGCTTGGTCACCGAGATGGATAGAGAGAAAGAGAAAGAGGGAGATAGATATGGATTTAGGGTTTGTAAAAATGGTATATGTGGTGGCTAAATTAAGTGGTAGGTTATATATATATATCTAGGGTTTGTGAAATGTTCTTGGTCGATCTGTTGGTTTAATTTTTTTTACGTACGAGTTTTTGCGTCAGTTTTAGATTGACGCATAGTTAGCGTCACTTCTAAGCGGACGCAAATAGTCTTACAACTGACGCTAATTTTGCGTCAGTGCATATACTGGACGCAAAATTCACGAGTTCTTTAACAGTATTGGTTTTTAAATTTTGCCAATGTCAAAACTGACGCAAAATCTAGTTTTTGTAGTAGTAAAAGTGATAAAAATAAAGTGAAAAATGAAGAAGAAGATGAATAGGGCAGAGAGAATGGTAAAGTAAATGAATTTTTTTTTAAAAAAAATATAATAAAAATACAAATAAAAAACACAAAACATATATAAGAATGGTTTTGATCACATGACTTTATCATTAAAACAATTAAAGGTGGAGAAAAAGTTTTTAAAAAAGTAAAAAATAATGGGAAAGAGCTGAAAAGAAAAAAGAAAAAAGAAAAAAAATGAGAAAAGAGAAGAGATAATGATTGACATAACAAACTTAAAAAATAATATAACCGTGTTACAGTAAAATTAAAATAAAATGCAAAATTTCACTGTTCAGTATGAAAATGAGTAAGAATTAGTAGTGACTATCCAACACGGCATGTTTGAAATTTCAAACTTGAAAGGTAATATTCAACACGGCATGTTTAATAGTGGTATTAGCCCTTTTCTCATAATAAATATAATTAAACCATTTCTTTTCGATAAATAGACAGTAAAATCGATCTTATATTACAATGAGCATGAGGAACATAATAACATTATTTCTGTTAAAAAAATAGAACTGCTTTATTATATGATCTAATTGACTTTTTCATCAAAAATATGGAGTGATCAACGGTAGCTTGACATGTGACTCCAAGAAAAACAAGTAAAAATAAAAAACTTGTAGGTGATTCTACGATATACTCTCTTAAAACGGATGGTTTGATACGGTACGTTATAGTTATTTAAGATATTTTACAAAATATTAAGAAATTCAGAACAATTTACAATATAAAAAATAATTTCAAACAATCTATTTTACACACGTATAAAATAAAATAATCACGCGTACAACACATTATTTGAATGTAGTTTTTAGCGTGTTAAATTTTTCCGAATTTCTAAAAATTTTATAGAATGTCTCAAATAACTATAATTTAGATGACTATGAGAAAAAATTTGACTAAAATATTATTTCGGATAATAAAACAAATAAAGATATATATCCCTTTTGAAAAAGTCCATTATAAAATTTTCCAAAACTTTTTATTCTATTATCTGTTGACAAATATTATAAAATAATAAAAAGTATAGAAATGCAAAGAGCATTGCTATTGGGCAGCAGTGGTGCCTAGCACCCTTAAGACGTGTCGTATTGCGATTGGCTAGTGATACTCCCTAAAAGTTATTATATTAAACTATATGTGACCCAATACTTAATTAGACCAATAGCGATATTGAGAGGATGCTTGGGACTACGAGTAACTTTTAGCATTTCTCAAATGCAAAATAAATAATAATAATAATAATAATAATAAGGGAGAGTTGTGAACTACACGTCTCTTAATTCTTGTACTCAACGAAATATTTAGCTGTAATAAGAAAAACCCAAATCAATTACTAAGTTGTCGTGTTTCTTACTAATTTCCCTTAAAATGAGGTCCTGCGTTTCCTCATTTTTCTTACTAGTATTGCTCCTACTTTTCTCCACCATCGTTTACTTTACACACGCAGCCAGATTCGACATCAAAAACAACTGTCCTTACACCGTCTGGGCAGCCGCCACTCCCGGCGGTGGAAAGAAACTGAACACATACGATGTTTGGGCCATTGACATGAAACCGGGCACTAACGGCAGAATATGGGCACGAACAGGTTGTAGTTTCAATGAGGCTGGAAACGGCACATGCGAAACTGGGGACTGCGGAGGGGTTCTGGAGTGTGAAGGAAGTGGTGGTCAACCGCCCAACACCCTGGCCGAGTTCAGTCTTGACACTGCCAACAAGGATTTCTTTGATATCTCGCTTGTGGATGGGTTCAATGTCCCCATAGACTTTAGTTCCACGTCGGCGCAGTGCACACGGAGTATCGAGTGCGTGGCCGATATAAACAACGAATGCACAGCTGAGTTGAAGGTCAAAACTGGATCAGTTGGTTGCAACAATCCCTGCACTGTGTTTCGAACCGACGAGTATTGTTGTACGTCTGGTCCCGATAATTGTAAGCCCACAAATTTCTCGAGGTTTTTCAAGACTCGTTGCCCCGATGCTTATGTTTACTCTTATGATGATCGGCGAAGCAGTACATTTACATGCCCTACTGGGACTAACTATTCTGTTGTCTTCTGCCCTGACATTAAGCAGAAAGGTCAGGCACAATTATAATTAATTTATTAATTATTACTTAATCATGATCATGTCTTTAATTTTATCTACATTAATCTCGTTACATATAGCACTTACAGTAGCTTGTTCAAGATGACGAGTTTTTCTTTCTAAAATATAGGAGTACACCAAATTTATCTCAAATTACATATGAATTTTATTTTAATATAATTTTTTTTTTTTTTGTATGTGTATGTGTGTAAGGAGAGGAAGACACTTACAAGATTAATTAGGGGCTGTACTAGCCATAAAAAAAAAATTATATATCTATACTTATTTTTAATTTGTCTACAATTTACCCGTTAATTTTTTTTTATCCCTCTTAGAGTATATAGTGTGTATAATTATTCTGTTACATATTTGATTTGATGTAACTATTAAAATTTTCTTTATATATTAGACACACTACAATATCTATTATTTGCTATTGAATTGTATTAATAGATGGTGTAAAATTATAATATATTTTCAATAAACTCGACCTCAACATTAACTATCGGTTAGGTCCGGCTGAGTCTTGAATTAAGTGTTTTTTGTCATAATATATTGAAACTGGATCGTATCAGATTCGATTCGAAAAGAATTAGACAGAGCAAAGAGTCGATTAGATCTGAGATCCAATAATGGATCCGAATATTTTAAAGCTCTGACTCGATCCAACTAAATAGATCTTTTTGACATACCTAAAAGAAAGTAATGCATAGTGAAAAAAAATAAGGGAAATTTGAGCCATAAATAACTATTTCGTTAGATTTCTTGCTAATAAATATTTAATTTTAAAAAATATCAGCATAAATACATAAATCTCCAACCTCTACTATAAATTAATTGTATTTTTTGGTGTCCGTTGTAAACTGATCACACTTATATTTTTAGTGTCACTTCGTAGAAAAAGTTAAATTTTGGTGTCGGTTCTAAACCGATATTATTGAGTTTTAGTGTAGTTTTAAAACTGACACTTAATGTCTACATATATATTTTTTTAGTGTAAGTTTAAAACAGAAACTAATAAGTATAACTGTAGGTTTTAAATCGTGACTAAAAGGGGTTATTTTCATAAAAAAAAAATAATTATGAATTTCTTTTTTTATAATTTTGAAATATAAAACTTAAAAGGTTATAAACTTAAAATAAGTTATACATATCAATTAATAAATATAAAAATAATTTAAAATTTACTAATACATTGAGAGACTATTGTTACACAACAAACTACATACTACATTATATACATTATAACAAATACATATTACAGATAATAAATATAGAGTATAATATATAGATTACAACAAATAAATATATTACATAAGATTTTATTTCATAAAGTAAAATAATTAAATAAAAAAGCCTAAATCCTTTTATTTTTCTCATTCCCGAAGCCACCGCGACCACATCATCATCATCAACGCTCGACCACAACCAGACCATGACCACCACCGCAAGAGCCATCCTTGAAACCCAGAACACAACCAGACCATGACCACCATCACTGCCGCTCAAGCACAACCATACCATGACAACCATCATTGTCGCTCACCTCAACCACCAAAATCAACATTCCAACCAAAAAACCCAGCAAAAGCTTCTCTGTCGCAATCTACTGAGAGAGAGAGAGAGAGAGAGAGAGAGAGAGAGAGAGAGAGAGAGAGAGAGAGAGAGAGAGAGAGAGAGAGAGAGAGAGAGAGAGAGAGAGAGAGAGAGAGAGAGAGAAAGAAAGAACTCTACTGAGAGAGAGACATACCTATTATCGAGAGAGATAGAGAGAGAAGCGAACAGAGGAGATGGACAGCCAGAGGAGATGGATGGAGGAGGGCGGCGCCGCATGAAAATGAGAAGGGAGAGAGAGATCGGGTGAGGCATAAGAAAAAAAAAAAGACAGAGGGGTTTGAAATATAGAGTTTAGAATAATATGTATATATAGTAGGGTTTTTTTTTTGTCCTTTTTTTTAATGAGCTCAATAGTCTAGATTTATAATTGAGACCAAAGAATTTTTTAATATCGGTTATAAACCGACACTTATACTCATTTTGTAAGTATATATTTTAAAAATTTCATTCGTCTCGGTTATACTTTTAGTGTTAGTCTACTAATCAACACTAAAAATTATTATAAGTGTCAGTTATATAAACCGAGAAAAAATGTTAAAAGTAGTTTTAAGTGTATTTGTCGAACTGAAACCAAAAATCTATTTCGTAGTAATAAACTTAGGGGGCGTTTGGTATAAGGGATTCAAAATAATCTGATTAAGGGGAATATTATGAAGGAGAATATGATTATCTGTAAACTTATTACATTGTTTGGTTATTCATGGCAATATTAATTAGATTACTGTTAATTAAATTATAGTCTTTGGTTGAGCACATGAATCTTATATACTATTTTAGAATAGTGAAATAAAAATAAAATAATAATTATTATATCTCTTTCAACATAATTATAAATAAAGTAAAATTATTATTTGTAAAAACAAATATATTTATTAATAAATAAATTTAGTTGCAATGTGTTTGTCCAATTGATGAGCCAGCAACCAAAGTTGCAACGACAAGAGAGCGATGCGATGTTGAATTTTAACGAAAAAGTTGTGATAATTTTGTATTGTTTGAAAGAGTAAATAGGAAAGATGGTGAGAATAATAAAAATGGTAGATTAAGTTGTGATAATTTTGTATTGTTTGACAAAGTAAATAGAAGAAGATGATGAGGATAATATTAATAACAGATTAAAAGTGAAGTATTATATATATATATTATAAACATCTTTTCTTAAAGCAATTGTGTAGTGTTTAATTTTTTTTAAGTTATTATTTAAATTTTTATTTATAAAAATTTAATTATACATTCAAATAACTAATATAATGTTTGAATCCCACCTTTTTTGAATGATCAACATTACCCCCTTTTTAGGGTAGTTGGAATACTAGGGTAAAAGTATTACATGACTCAAAAATTTTTAAACCTCATAACAAACAGGGTAATCATTGAGATTACCTTTTCTTTCCTCACATTAACCCATTCCAAACAGCCCCTTAAATGTATATGTAATTACCCACTTCAGTGTGCCGTTGAACCTAAATGTCAATGTAATTATGCACTTCGCTGTGTTTTTAGTTATTAATTAGAGTAACACGTGTTGATGTCCTATTGGCCAATTTATTTTCTTTGAAAATAATAATTTAAAAAACAAAAATTTTCTAAAACTAAGAAATAGGAAAAACAAATCAATTCTTGAACAATACGTGTCATTCTAATTAATAACTAACGGTATAGTGAAATGGGTACCGACAAAAATATTATAGATTCAGGTATTTATCCCTCTTGTTTTTTAAATTAGATATTTATTAGCAACAAATATAATAATTTGAATATTTATGCAGCAAGTTTACTGAAAAATATAAATAAAATTTTAATGATTTAATTTAAATATAGCAGGAAATAACTAATGTGACAACTCTTATTCTTAACTTTGCGTAAACCAGGTTCTGTGACAAGATTCAACATCACAAACAATTGCCCTTTTACTGTTTGGGCAGCTATCGTGCCGGGTGGCGGTTGGCAGCTAGAATCGGGTCAAACACGGAGCCACGATATGAGCTCGGATAAAGAAGGCCGCATCTGGGCCAGAACAGGTTGCATTTTTAACTCAACAGGGCATGGTAGGTGTGACAGTGGTGATTGCGACGGCCTACTCGAATGCCAAGTCAATGGACGAGCCCCTAACACTTTAGCCGAGTTCAACCTACGACAAAACTTCTTCAACATCTCACTGGTTGAGGGCTTCAACGTACCCATGGAGTTTAGTCCCACATCTGAGCAGTGCTACCAAGGGATCAAGTGTGCTGCAGATATCAACAAGCAATGTCCGATGGAATTAAGAGACCTTGGAGGGTGTAATAATCCTTGTACAGTGTTCAATAATGATCAGTTTTGTTGCAAATCTAGCAACTGCGGGTCAACAAGTTATTCTCAGTTTTTTAAGAGTTTATGCCCTGATGCTTATACTTATCCTTTAGATGATGATTCAACTAGCACATTTAGTTGCCCTGGTAGAACTAACTACAAGGTTGTCTTCTGTCCTTGATTATTATAGAATTTTTTGTACAAGAATTAACTTTACCACCCCAAATTCATAATTCTGTAGCGGGATTATTAAATTAATTAGAAAAGTTGTAACAAGAATTCAAGACATAAATATTCATTGAATTTTGGCTATTTAATAAAATTTACACTTTCTTGGTACACAAAAAGAAAGAAATAATTAAAACTTGTATCTTGACTAAATAGTAATATAAGAAAGTACTTGTTAATTATTCAGCACTGCTTGTTTTGGAAATTCCATTTGTAACTACAAGAATTATGAGTACATTGGACGACGACATCTCCTTTATATGAGTTATACGGAATGATTTTGTAGTAATATAATTGTTAATTCAAAATTTCGTTAAAGTAAATGAGCTTTCATAATTAACGCCAAAAGTAATATAAGTAATAAATAATAAACCGAATGTAATAAAGTATTAAATAGAGATAGAAATTTTTTACGAAATTTATATAAACCACGAGTCACTTTTATTTCTATGAGTATTTTGAGTATAAACTTTTGTAGTGGTTATTTGGTCGTCCCCTTCAATTTTATTTTACTAATATTTATAGAAATAGGATAACAATTGTTTAATCTTATTTAATGTGCAGTAACATAATCGTGGGGTTTCCCATGTTTTACACGTTTCACTAATAGGAAGGTGTTGCCCTAGTTTTCTCCCAATATACATGCATTTTAGAGGAGGACACGTGTCAACTTGAGAAAATACGAATCAATAAATACAATGTCAATTATATTACACGATACTAAAATAGAATAATTCATTAAATACTTAACTGGTAGAGTATATCTATAACTTGCTGACCGTAAAATCTTAGGCGAGACACAGATGTACAAACTATTAATTCACATATTAACGAGAAAATCATTTCGTCTATGAAGATATGATCATGTTAGTACTGTTAGTTAAAAGATGTACAAGCTGTAGTTAGTTAATAGCTCTAACTGAATTGTCAGTTAGTTAGTTAGGATTGTTTTCTCAGTTAAAGGCTCTGTATAAATATCTCTTCTATCAATAAAGAAATTAAGCTTCTCATCATTTTGTTCATCACTGTTTTCTCTTTGTTTTTCTGGTTCAAGATCTCTCTGATTTCAAGATCTCTCTTGAAATCTTACATGGTATCAGAGCCTCTGACTAACGTCTTCAATGGAGTCTTCGTCTACAGGCCCTACTCAAGCAGCCGTCCCTCCCAGAGCTCCTTCGAACAACACGGTCCCTACTCAGGCAGCCGTCGATCGTCCCCAACAGATGAACAATCCGTTTTCTCACTCCCTCACATCTACTCTTACTGTTAAACTTGATCGTACTAACTTTTTGTCGTGGAAATCACAGGTTCTTCGCACTGTGATTGGACACGATCTTGACGAAATCCTTCTTGCAGGAATTCCCCCACCTGCTCAACTGGTTTCTGGCGAACCAAATCCATTGTTCAGTCAATGGAAACGTCAAGATCAATTACTTCTATCTTGGTTGCGTGCATCCATGACAGAAGCTGTGCTAGCCTCAGTCGCTAATTTCACCTCCTCGCACTCTGTTTGGCGTGCCTTAGAACAGCGATTCTCAAGTTAGTCGAAGGCTCGTCTCCTTCAACTGAAAAGTCAATTCTCCACGCTTCGCAAAGGCGGACAATCGATATCTGACTTCAGTGACAAAGTTCAGAACATTGCTGATTCATTGGCTATAGCTGGCTCTCCGATTCAAGATCAAGATTTGATCCTACAACTTCTCAACGGTCTTGGTCCTAAATACGACTTCGTTGTCTCCGGTATCACTGCGCGCAGTGATGATCTCACATATGAAGAAGTTCAATCACTTCTTCTTGCTCATGAAAGTCGCTTAGATCATCACAATACTGCTGTTGATCTCAGCATGAAACTTCAGGCGAATATGGCTGTCTCTGGCCCAAGAAACACACCATATCGCCCACCTGCAAACAAGAATTTTACAAGAGGAGGCTATCGACCCCCAACTCAGAACAATAGACCGCTGTGTCAACTCTGTCTTCGATTTGGACATACTGCACCAGTATGTCATTATCGATTCGAAAAGAACTGGGTTCCCCCCAAACCAGGAGCCACAAATCAGCAATCCAATACTTCTTAGTCTGCCCCTCTAGTCTATCTTACTAAACAAGAAGTTGAGTATGATCCTCAAGCCTACGCTTCCACATTTCTGCCTGACTTTGGAGATGACTCTGGCTGGTTTGTCGACACAGGTGCCACAAATCATGTCACCTCTGTCACTCAAAATCTGGAATCTGCTGCTCCTTACACGGGTCATGAAGGCTTAGTTGTTGGAGACGGTAAGAAACTATCCATCTCTAATATTGGATCAACTTCTTTACAGTCTTTCAACTCTTTACCTCTAAAATTAAATTCAGTTCTTCATGTTCCCTCAATTACCAAGAATTTAGTAAATGTGTCACAACTTACTCATGACAACTTTGTGTTTCTTGAATTTCATAAAACATGTTGCTTTGTCAAGGACAAACACACTGGGAAAGTGCTGCTCAAGGGAACACTTAAAGATGGACTGTACGTGCTTGAAGAATACTCAAGACCTCCCATTCAAAATCCTCTTGGCTATGTTTGTACACCTTCTGCTTTCATCTATTCTAGTCAATCTACCTTTGACAATGTAATCAGTAATTCATCATGTACAAATGTTCCTATAAATAAATTGCATACTCTTGGTTTGTCAAATTGCACTCCTACTATTAATAGTGTCTGCTACATGTCTAATGTTACTAATTGGCACAATAAGCTGGGGCATCCCTCCAATGCCACCTTGAGTAAAATCTTACATGTTGTTCCCCACACTGGCACCATAAACCAGCTTTCATTTTGCAGAGCATGCCAATTAGGAAAAAGTCACAAACAACCTTTTCCCATATCTAGTTCTCATGCCTCTCAACCCTTAGAACTCATTCATACCGATTTATGGGGTCCCTCACATATCAAATCGAAAGATGGATATAGTTACTATATTCACTTTCTTGATGATTTTAGTAGGTTTGTTTGGATCTACCCCTTAACACTTAAGTCTCAAGCCCTTGATGTTTTTTTAAAGTTTAAGGCTATGGTAGAAAAACAATTTAACTTACCAATAGAAAGAGTTCAAGCCGACTGGGGGGAGAGTACAGACCATTTTCCAGGTTTCTAAGTGATCAAGGAATCTCTTTTACACATCCTTGTCCTAAAACTAGTGAACAAAATGGGCGGGCTGAGCGTAAGCATAGACATGTTACAGAAATGGGGTTAACTCTCCTAGCACAATCGGGGTTAGATTTTTCCTATTGGTGGCATGCTTTCCATACTGCTGCCTTTCTCATCAATCGCCTACCAACCCCGATTTTACACAATAAATCTCCATCTGAGTACCTATTTGGTCAACCTCCTGATTACAATATTTTAAAACCATTTGGTTGCTCTTGTTTTTCCCATTTAAGGTCTTACAACAATCATAAAATGGAGTTCAGATCACAAGAGTGCATCTTTCTTGGGTATTCTTCCATGCACAAAGGATATCTTTGTGAAAATTCCTCGGGCAGGTTGTTTATAAGTCGACATGTGGTCTTTAATGAGAACTCTTTTCCTGCAACATCTGTTCAGCACTCACAGCAGCAGGTAAATTCTCCTAATCCATCTCATTTTCCTACTGCTAACTTTTCTACTGGTGTTGCAACTAATTCTTGTGTTAATTCAACAATGGCTACTGGTTCGGGTGCCAATGAGACCACTGTCCCTATACCACAACCCCACACTACTATCCTTTCACCTACAACAAACACCTTAACCCCTACAAACCCACATATACAGCCTACACCAGCAGACACCTCTATTCCACCTTCTATTCCTCTCAGATCACCCTCCCTAGATGCTATCCCTTCTAAATCACCACAACTAAACACTACACACCATTCTCAAAACATACCTACTGTCCTACCCCCTGCACCCTCAGTTGGCACTGAACCAGTCCCACCTGCAGCCAATCTCAGGACTTATAACATGTGCACCAGGTCACAATCGGGAATTAGAAAACCCAAGTCATACATGGCCACTAAGCATCCGTTACCTGAATCAACATTGCCAACTGAACCAAAGTCACTTAAGGCTGCTCTTGCTGATCCTAAATGGAATGGTGCAATGAACTCAGAAATTGTTGCTCTACATCAAGCAAATACCTGGAAATTGGTGCCCCCTACAGATAACATGAATATAATAGGCTGTAAATGGGTTCATCGAGTAAAGTTAAACAAAGATGGTTCCCTAAATCGATACAAGTCTCGACTTGTTGCCAAAGGATATCTGCAAGAAGCTGGAATAGACTTTGATGAAACTTTTAGTCCAGTTGTTAAGCCAACAACTGTTCGAACTGTTTTGTCCTTGGCTGTTTCAAACAATTGGAATGTTTCTCAGTTTGATGTCACAAATGCATTTCTTAATGGTCCTTTAACTGAGACAGTTTACATGAGCCAACCTTCGGGGTTTGAAGACAAGGACCATCCTACTTATGTATGCAAGTTACAAAAGGCAATTTACGGTCTCAAACAAGCGCCTCGCGCTTGGAATGACAAGCTACGGCAGACACTTGTCTCATGGGGGTTTCAAGGATCACGTGCAGACAGATCTCTGTTTGTATATGGTTCCAGAGCTAATCTTGTTATTTTTCTGGTTTAAGTAGATGACATTCTTGTCACAGGGCCAAACTCTACTCTCATAACCAAACTGGTTGGTGATTTAAACAAAAGCTTTGCCTTGAAAGATCTTGGACAGGTTCATTATTTCTTGGGAGTGGAAATTTATCGTGACAATACAGGAATGTACTTGTCTCAGACCAAGTACATTACTGATTTGCTTGTGAGACTAAACATGGAAGGAGCAAAGGCTTGTCCTATTCCAGCCAGTGCAGCAACTCGACTCTCTTTACATGAAGGAGAACCGTTCCACGACATTACTCTATACCGAAGTACATTGGGTGCATTGCAATATCTATCCCTTACTCGTCGTGATGTGGCGTTTATAGTGAACAAGTTGAGCCAATTTCTGCAAGCTCCAACTTCAGTTCACTGGGATGCATGCAAAAAGCTACTACGGTATCTCAAAGGCACAATAAAAGACACTACAAGAAAACCCACTTTTGCCAGCGCATTTTTGCGCCGGCAAAGCTTTGTCGGCGCACAACTGCGCCGGCAAAGCTTATCTGGGAAGCTTGGTCGGTAAAAGACTTTTTACCGACGCGTAGAATAAATGCGCCGGTAAAACTTCCTTTTACCGGCGAGAAATCACGCCGGTGAAAAATAAGCGCCGGTGTTAAAAAATGCCCTTATCCGCTATGAACCTGCTTTGATAAGCTTTTGTCGGCGCACTATTGCGCCGGCAAAACTATTGGCGCCAACCGTCAGATTGGCGCCAATAGTTTTTGGCCACTTTTTACCGGCGCAGTAATGCGCCGGCAAAAGTATTAATTTTTATTTTTTAAAAAAATTAATTAATTATAATATTAATTAATTAATTTTTTTAAAAATAATTATAATATTATATTAACAAAAAAAACAACATAATTTACATTAAAAGATAAACCAACATTAATTATATTAGGTAAACAAAATGTTAAATGTTTGAACCGGATAATAAAAAAAGTACAGTTCTATAGGCGGGTAATGTCGTCATCGTTGTTTCTCTGAGTCTCGGGAGGCTGCGATGACGATCCAGCACCAGGAGCAGCCGACATCCAGCACCAGGAGTGGGCAATGGTGGAAGATCCATGGGAGGCAAGTTGAAACCCGACACAGCTCGAGAAAGATACTCAAACTGATCTTGGAATCGTCTGAGGTAGAGTTGTTGTGTCGCATACTGCTGCCTCGTATGTTGAGTTGTCTGCTCCGCTTCCTCCACTTTTTTCTGTAAAGCCTCGTACTGTTCCATTGTAACAGTCGGTGGGGCTGAAGGATGCGTGGCAGGTGCTCTTTTTGCCCCAACTCCCTTCAGTCTGGGGAGATGGCCAAAGCATCTAAGATGTCGAGATCGTTCCCCGAGTACTTGCGTCATAACAGGTAAGTCTCGGGGGTACTGTGTAGGATCGACAGAAGGCTCATCGGGCTCATCTTCAGTGGGCGCTGGTTGAGTTGCCGCTATTTTAACCATTTGCTCCTAAAACAAACAAATAAATTAAATGGTTAATTTTAATACAAAATAAATTGACAGAAATAAATAAAAATTGAATTAAAATGTAAACTTACATAAGCTTGTTGCGCGTACTCGTTGCGCCAATTGTTGCCTTTGTGGTGAAACTTTTGAAAAGTTTCCACCGCAGTTGGCAGTTCTCCTGTGTCGGGGTTAGCCTATTTTCAAGAGAAGATATATTAGTATTGTTATTTTATTAGGAAAATTTAAATGAATGATAGTTAAATATGAACTTACCCCCTCGACAACATGTGAAACAATAGGCTTGGAGCCCCAGCCTCCTAGAAATTTCATCTTACCCCGACTTTCTTTATTTTTCATTTGCTCTACTTTGAAATTAATAATTTTTCTAACAATTAATTATTTATTATTGACTATATAAATTAAACATTACTAAAATTAGAAATTTTAAAAAATGTACCTTATGTTTGTCTGTGCTCCAATAAGCGATGCAGTCACTCCACACCTCTTAAGTTACTCCCTCAGGAGGTGACATGTCGGCCCTCTCCTGTCCAAGCTCCTCAATGTTTTGTATCCACTTTTTCTTGCAGTCTGCCCTCCAGTCACGTAAACCCTTTGACATCTCGTACTCACCGTAGTCTACGAATGTAGGGTTATCTCGTGGGAGGACAAACTTGGTCTGCAAAAAGTTACACATTAATACATTAATTACAATTTAATAAGAGTATAGTAATTTAGAAATTAAAAAAATTATTAAGACATACCTCAAGTCTATCCCAGAGTGTATTGATATCCGCTCTACTGACATCTTCCCATTTGAATTTATTAATGAGGATAGACATCCGAGTCATCCATTTCGTCATATTGTTGAATTTTTTTTCCGTTTTTGCCGACCGGGGTGCCAGTCTCTACGTGCAGCTCAATCTGTAACTTGGCAGATTGTGTTTTGGAGAGCTCCTCCTCAACATTCTTGCCTTTGTATTACCTCTGACCCCTTTCTTTTTCGAACTGCTGCCACCTGTAGACATACTACATATACAACACTTTATTATAATTTGGAGAAGCGTATTTAAGAGTCCTTACTGACTCCGCCTCTCCAAACGGGTCTAAGGTATTTCGTGCATGTATAAAATTTTAAAAAAAATTATCACTATGTGATAATACAAATACAATTGTTAAATCCTATCTTTGGTGTATAACCAAAGAGATCAAGAAAAGATAATACAAATTTAATTTTATGCTATTTTACAATATCTTGTCATATACTTTACAATATCTTATGCTCATTTATACTTATTATAACATCACTTTATTACATTTTCACTTTTATTATTTAAATTAAAATTACAAACTATTTTAAAATATCACTTTATTATTTTTTAAATTATATATTACATTTTTCACTTTTATTATTTTTTTAATCCTATATTATTTAAATTAAAATTATAAACTTCTTAAATTTGTAATATCACTTTATTATATTTTAAATTATATATTACATTTTTCACTTTTATTATTTTTTTTAATAATTTATTATTAAATTAAAATTACTAACTTTTTTAAATTTAAAATATCACTTTATTATATTTTAAATTATATATTGCATTTTTCACTTTTATTATTTTTTTAATCATTTTTTATTTAATTTAAAATTACTAACTTTAAAAAATTTTAATACCACTTTATTACATTTTAAATTATATATTACATTCTTTAATTTTTTTTTTTCAATCATTTATTAATTTTTAATCATTTTTTATTTAAATTAAAATTACTAACTTATTAAAACTAATAATATCATTTTATAATATTTAAAATTATATATTACATTTCATAATTGAATATTTTCCTAATTATTTATTATTTAAATTGAAAATATTTTTTTTAATACCTAAAAAAATTATTATTTTACTAAATTTTTAATTACATATTTTCAATTTCAATTTCAATTATATTTCATTTAAACATTCAATTAATTTTACATTTTTTCTACTAAAATTTCGGCAGCATAACGGCTTAAAAAGTATAAACCCAAAATTTTTAATACCTATAAATAACACAAACAAATATTTCCATACAATATATACACAAACAAATAATCCACCCATCCAACAGCAGTCAATTTTATCACAGAACCTACTTCTCTAACATGCATATACATATTAACTAATAACAAACACTGCTACGTATACTAAGCGAAAGCTAAAAAACATACTTGAATCGAGTGCAAAAATGACAACTGCAGGCAGCTAGCGGTAATCCCGAGCGGTCGAACACGGACCTAATTCCATAAAAAAGTAAAACCAAATTAAAAATTTAATACCTATAAAAATTTAAAAAATTTATCACATATCCATTACCCGACACTAACTTACACATATACACACACACACACACACATACACATACACATACACATACACTCACACACACTCACATACACTTATACACACACACACATATACATATATATTTACATACATATATACATACATACATACATACATACATACATATCTATATACATACACCAATATACACATACAAATACATGCATAGTTATATATACACACCCACACCCACACCCACATACACATACACATACACATAAATACATACACACATACATACATACATACATATACACATATATATATACACACCCACATACACAAACACAAACACATACACATACATACACATATATATACATAATCCCACATACACATACATATACATACATACATACATGTATTTATACACATACATACATTTATACCCACATAAATATACATACACATACATACAGAAATACATACATATACTAATACACACATACATACACAAATCTATACATATAAACATTAAAAAAAATTAAAAATACCTTAAATAAATTGGAGGAGGTGGGGTTGGTGGTCTGCGTTGGTGGCTGGCGTAGCTCGGCCGCCGTCGATGGTGGTGGTGGCCGACGGTGGTGGTGGTGTTGGAGGTGGTGGTGGTGGTTTTTTTGAAGAGAAAAAGAGAGGGATTGAGAGAGGGGGTTAGAAATTGAGAGAGATTGATAAAAAATGAGAGAGAATTAAAGAGAGATTGAGAGAGGGGGGCTGAGAGGTTTTCTCTGAAAACCTGGGCAAAAAAATGAAAAATTGGGGAGAAGAAGGGTGCTTCGTGCTCCTGATTCAAATATATACTTTTACCGGCGCATCCAATTGCGCCGGTAAAAGTGTTTTTTAAAATCTGACCTAAGTAGCCAAAAACGAGCGTTTAAGTAAATACTTTTACCGGCGCACAATACTTTTACCGGCGCACAATTGCGCCGGTAAAAGTATTCTCACTTATCACATCAAAATCCACACGTTTCCTTTAACACTTTTACCGGCGCAATGGTGCGCCAATAAAAGTATTCCCACCTACCAAGGAAATCCACGCGGGAAGTTTCCCTCTCTTTTTTTTGAGACTTTTACCGGCGCAATTGTGCACCGGTAAAAGTAAACAAGCACCACAATAAGTGAAATGAAAGGCGGCAAACTTCTCGTGCCTGGTGGCGCTTCATTTGGTAACTTTTACCGGCACATATTCAGTATTGCGCCGGTAAAACCTTTTAACACCGGCGCAATAATGCGCCGGCAAAAGTGAAGCCTAAATGCAAGTGGGATTTCAGATTTTGCTCTATCTCGACAACCTTTACCGGCGCATTTGACGAACTGCGCCAGTAAAAATGCCTTTTCTTGTAGTGAGAGGGCATTCATCTTCGGCCTGACTCTGGTTTTAGTCTCTGTGCTTACTCTAATGCCGACTGGGCATCTTGCATAGATGATCGTCGTTCCATAGGTGGATATCTGGTTTTTTTAGGGGACAACTTGATTAGCTGGTATGCCAAGAAACAGCAAGTTGTGGCTCGTTCTAGCACTGAAAGCGAGTTTCGAGCATTAGCTAATGCTACTGCTGAGTTGAAGTGGATTCGCTCCTTACTTGCTGAACTTCAAATTCAGCTATCTCAACCTCCTGTAATTTGGGTTGATAACTAGAGTGCCACAGCCTTGGCTGCTAATCCTATGTTTCATGCACGGTCTAAACATATTAAAATAGACCTTCACTTCGTACGTGATCAAATCCTTGACAAGCAACTCTATGTTCGATATGTGCCTGCAATAGATCAAGCTGCTGATTTATTAACTAAATCCCTAACTACAGACAGATTTTTGTACCTCAAAGCCAAACTGAAAATGGTGTCTACACCATTTAGTTTGAGGGGGGATGTTAGTACTGTTAGTTAAAAGATGTACAAGCTGTAGTTAGTTAATAGCTCTAACTGAATTGTCTGTTAGTTAGTTAGGATTGTTTTCTCTGTTAAAGGCTCTGTATAAATATCTCTTCTATCAATAAAGAAATTAAGCTTCTCATCATTTTGTTCATCTCTGTTTTCTCTTTGTTTTTCTGGTTCAAGATCTCTCAAATTTCAAGATCACTCTTGAAATCTTACAGATCACAATGACTACATCATTAATACAAAGTGAGGCACCAACCTCGCTACGTATGAAGAAAAGTAAGCGAGACATGTTAACTGTTGGAACACTTAGCGTATAATGTACATTATAGAAACTAAGCATAACAGTTGAATGTACATTAGGTGCTCATGTCATTGCTGGAAGGCATATGCTAGTCCAAATTGGTATTAACCATCTACAAGTTAGGCGAGATGCTATTGTCCAAATCAGCATTATTCATCTTTTGAGGATAAGGATGACAAGCGGTTGAGCAGTTATCATGTATTAACCATGTTTCATTAAAATGGCTATGTATTTTAAACATATATGTAAATAACTGCAAACTTATATTCCTATAAATAGGGGCAGATCCCACAAAAAAAAGGAACGAAAAATCTTAGAGAAAAGTACAGAAACATAATTAATTGTATGTATTAAATACTCAGAAATATCTGGAATAAGATAGAATCGTGAAGTATGCAGATTTAACTACAAAACTACGTAAAAATATCTTGTGTTATTATTATACTTTTTATACTTTGTTAATTTTTTATAATTTCTGTGTTAAATTTATTACGAAAAAGTTTTATTATTGTTTAACAAAAATCTGCGTTAATAATGTAAATGTCACATTTCTCACCATATAAGTAATGCCACCAAATCTTTAGCACAAAAACTACTGCTGTGAGCACTAGATCGTGAGTACAGTACCTCTGCTCATACTCTTTTAACTGCCAAAAAGCATAAGCTATTACTTTTCCAGTTTACATAAGTACATAGCCTAGACCTTGTCTCGAGGTATCACAATAAATGACAAACTTTTCCTGATGAGAAGGAAGAGTTAATATATACTAGAGCGGTAATCAAGCGTTGCTTTAACTCTAGAAAATTTTCTCACACCGATCCGTCCAAACAAACTTCAGATTCTTCAGGTTAGTTCTGGGTTATTAATTATTGTAGTAAAATTTTTGAATCTTCATTGTTGGTCTAACATAATTTGTTGTTATAACGAGACAAATCCCAAAGGATTGTCATCCGTTAGACAACAAAGTAGTGTTAGATCTCGATAGATAAATATTTGTAAATGCAACATCTAGTTGACTCACAACTTCGACTTGTGTTTACAATATGAAACAATGAAGAAGTTGATAAAATAAGAATAATTTTGACTCTCGCCTACCGGGATATCGTTAGGTTCTTATTTTAATTGAAATTATTCTTTATTTTTCTTCTTAGCTTTTTTCCTTAAGAAATTGTGTAGAAAGAATATCATTGGATAGAATCATATGCTTATATGTCATTCTATTTTCTCCTATGAAATTGAATATGGTAGATGACTATATTCTAGATATTCTATCACGAAATGATATAAATCCTTGATCTTAGAGAATCTTCTACTTGTATATGCTTACTAAAGGCAACTTAAACTTAGAGTTAGATTAGTAGTGGTGATCCAAGAAAAAATAACTACTCGAGAAATATTTAGTTTAAATTTAACTCCTTGACTTTAAATTTTAGATTCCAAACAGAAATTTTAAATTTGATTTTCCAGTTTACATTTGATAATACAGTATAATTTTCACAAGTTGTGAATATCGATTTTCCAACAATAAATTTAAACTGTATGTTAACGTATGGATTATGATTTTGATATTCTGTGACCAGAATCCTTGGACTATTCGAAGAACTCTTTGTTGTACTAAACTAAGTCATCAAAAGACCACAACCCACTACAACAAATAAACCCAATAGCGGCGGAGTTATTAGCGGCGGGCCCTCTCCGCCGCTAATAAGAGGGGTATTAGCGGCGGAGGGTGGGGTCCGCCGCTAATAGTTGGCCAATTTTTTTTTTTTGAATAGCATTAGCGGCGGGCAGTCCTCCGCAATTGCTCCGCCGCTAATACTAATAGCGGCGGGCCCGCTGCTATTGGTCCGCCGCTATTAGTATTAGCGGCGGACCCCGCCGCTAATAAATGGGCGGGATAATTCCCGCTCATGTATTTCAAACTATTAGCGGCGGACTATTAGCGGCGGGGGTCCGCCGCTAATAGTATTAAAAAATAAAAAAAAATACTATTAGCGGCGGACTCCCGCCGCTAATAGTCCGCCGCTACACATATTATAAATACCCCCATCAGCCCCACTTCTCCAATTTTTCTTCCAATTTCAAAATTCAAAACCCTTTAACCCCTCTTCCCCCCAAATCCGATCCTTCCCCACCATCAGCCCCACCCCCGAAGCACCCCACTCGGCGCACCACCACCCCGGCGCACCACCATCCCGACGCACCAACAGTACATCCCCACACACTCCCGACGCTTTTTAGTATGTTTTTTTTTTTTAATCTTATAATCTGGGTATTTGTATTTGTATGCATATTGTAATCTTATAGTTTTAGGTTTTAGATTTGTATTTGTATGCACATTTTGATTTATAATCTGGGTATATATTTATGTTTAGATCGGATTTTTTTTTGTTTTTGTGATAGATCTGTATATGTATATTGTGTATTTGGGTGTATAATTAATAATATGTGTATATGTATATATTGTTTGGGTATTAATTTTTTATTTTTTGTATATATATATATATTTTATTTATATATATATTTATTTGGGTATTTATTATTTTATTTATTTATATATTAACTGTATATATATTTCTGTATATATATATTTATTTATATATAAATATATTTATATATATATATTAATTGATATATATATTTTCTGTGTATTTATATAATTTATTTAAGTATTTATTATTTTATTTATTTATATATTAACTATATATATATTTCTGTATATATATATTCACTGTATATATATTTTTTATGTTTTATTTGGGGATTAATATATTTTATTTGTATATTAATTGTTTTATATTTGTATATATTTTCACTGTATATATATATATTAATGAGATATATTTTTAAAATGTAATGTATTTTTTTTTGTATATTATATATATAATATATGTTTTTTATGTTTATATATATGTAAATTTAATATATGTAATTTTAGTGAGTGAATATACTAAATAAATATATTTTGTAAAATTTATATATTTATTTTATTGTTGTAATTTTTTTTACTTTTTTAATTTATTTGTTGGAATTAAAAGTATTTATTTTTGTTATTTTTGTTGTTATATTATAATTTTTATTTGATTTAATTTATTTTATCGGGTATGTTTAATATCTAGTATTATCATAATAAAATTAGGATAGTTAAAAAATTACTTGGTATAATTTTAGGTGTTAAAATTTGTAATTTATTATTTTTTAAATAAAGAAAAATAAAAATAATGAAAAAAATTAAAAAAGTATAATATTACATAAAAATTTGAATATTGAAAATTAAAAAGTTAAATAAAAATAATTTTTTTAATTTTAATAAAAATTGTAATTAAATTATTAAATTTTTATGTAAGTTTTTAAGAAAAAATATGTTAATGGAAATTTATGTATTTTTAAGGTGGTAAAAATTAATTATTTTATATTTATTTTAATTTAGAAAATAAATTTATTTTTATATAAATGATAAATAATTCGAAAATTTAAAAATTAAAAATTAAAAATTTAGTAATTTAATGAATTTTTATAGTGTAATATGTAAAATGAATTTTTTTATAATATAATTAGTTTAAATTTTGATAACTAATTTTAAGTTTTAAAAAATAATAATTCATTTAAAATTTAATTATTTTATATTTATTTAAATTTAGAAAATAAATTTATTTTTTTATGAATAATAAAAATAACACAAAAATTTAAAAATTAATAATAATAAAGAACAATAATAATTCATATTTATAATTATATTTAAAAATATATCATAAAACTTGTACTCATAAAATTTCATAAGACTTTACAAAAATTTAAAAATTAATAATAAAGAACAATAATAATTCATATTTATAATTATATTTAAAATTATATCATAAAATTTGTATTCATAAAATTTCATAAGACTTTACAAAAATTTAAAAATTAATAATAAAGAACAATAATAATTCATATTTATAATTATATTTAAAAAAATATATTATAACTTTTGTACTCATAAAATTTCATAAGACTTTACAAAAATTTAAAAATTAATAGTAAAGGACAATAATAATTCATATTTATAATTATATTTAAAAATATATCATAAAATTTGTACTCATAAAATTTCATAAGACTTTACAAAAATTTAAATATTTAATACTTCATTTGTCGTCGAAATTGTAGATGGCGACAATCGATAAGTCTTGTACCAAAATCAGAAATCGTGGTTGCCATGAATTTTGGAATGGTCTACAAGCCTTTTTAGCAATGACATCAGAACATAAGGATTGTGATGGACGAATACGATGTCCTTGTGTGAGATGTATAAATAGTAGGTTTGAAAAAATAGATAGGGTTAGAGCACACGTATTTGATCGAGGTTTTATGCAAGGATATGAGAAATGGATTTATCACGGGGAGCCTGAGGATGCCGTCGTTGATGTAGCAGTTGCCGATGTTGAATCAGAGGATGAAATGATTCCTATTTTAGAAGACTTCTTTCCCTCGACAACTGAGGAACCACAAGGAGAAGATGAACAACCAACCACAAACCCACAATTTGATGACTTATTTGAGGAAATTGAAGCTGAATTGTATCCCGGTTGTGATTGGATTTCATCTCTTAACTTTTTAGCAAAGCTATTGCATTTAAAAGTTAGGGGAAAAATTCCTAATAACATCTTTGAAGAATTATTGAAGCTTTTAAAGTTTGTGTTTCCGAAGGAAAATAATATTCCATCAACTTACTACGAGGCAAAAAAGAGATTGAAGAAATTAGGCTTGGGTTATGATAATATCGATGTCTGTTTGTATAATTGTTGCTTATTTTATAAGGAAAATGCATCCAAGGAGGCTTGTCCAGTTTGCGGAACTAGTCGTTGGGTTACTTCCGAGAACGGGAAAGGAAAAAAAGTTCCTTGCAAAGTCATGCGATACTTTCCGTTAACACCTCGACTTAAAAGATTATATAGTTCGAGGATTACAGCGAAAAGCATGATATGGCATCATACTGGAAAATCAAAAGATGATGGGGTGTTGCGACACCCGGTCGATGGTTTAGCTTGGAAAGACTTTGATGCAAAACATCCCGAGTTTGCAAGGGACCCAAGAAATGTTCGACTTGGGTTAGCCGATGGATTTAATCCATTTGGCAACATGAGTCTTGCATACAGCATGTGGCCAGTGGTGTTGGCTAACTATAATCTACCACCTTGGTTATGTATGAAAGATAATTATTTTTTGCTCTCTACCCTAATTCCTGGTGCAAAATCTCCAGGTAAAGACATGGATATATTTTTAAGACCTTTGGTGGATGAATTAAAGGAGTTGTGGAATAATGGGGTAGCAACGAGAGATAGTTCGACCAACTCGAAGTTCACCATGCGTGCTGCGCTTTTGTGGACAGTGAATGATTTTCCTGCTCGTAGTAGCTTGTCTGGGTGGAGTGGTCAAGGTTACAAAGCTTGCCCTACTTGTAATGAAGACACGACGTCCATTCGAGTGATCGGGAAGACATCATATGTTGGTCATCGAAGGTTCTTGCCAAGTAACCATGCAATGAGAAGGGATACTCGATTTGATGGTAAAGTTGAAAGAAGACCTCCTCCAAGACGATTTACTTGTGAAGAAATATTATCACAAGTTAATGCTCTCGAACCCCAAATTCCCGGACATCATGAAAATTTTGGGGGCGTGAAACGTAGAAGAGTTGCAGAAAATTGTAATTGGAGGAAAAAAAGTATTTTCTACGAGTTGGAGTATTGGAGCACGAATATTTTAAAACACAACATTGATGTGATGCATGTTGAGAAGAATGTGTGTGATAGTCTCCTAGGAACCATCTTGGATAATGATAAATCAAAGGACACAACCAATGCGCGCCATGATTTAAAGAAGATGGGTATTAGGGAATCGTTGTGGATTTATGAAGATGGGAATGGGAGGCTAATGAAACGGCATGCTCCTTATGTTTTGACTCGTGAGAAAAGACAACTTTTTTTGTCAGTTTGTTAAAGGAATAAAGTTTCCCGATGGCTTCTGTTCAAATTTAAAGAGCAAAGTTTCTCCAGATGAGTCTAACATTATTGGGTTAAAATCCCACGATTGTCATGTCATTATGCAGCGAGTAATAGCGGTTGGTGTCCGTAAATTTCTACCTCGTGACACTGCAACAACTATTACTCAGCTGTGTAATTTTTTTTCGACAGTTATGCTCTAGAACTCTAAATGTAAAAGATATGGAGGATGCTCAAAATAATTTAATTCTGTTATTGTGCAAGATGGAATTGATTTTTTCTCCAGCTTTTTTTGACATAATGATACACTTGGTATTGCATTTGCCTGAAGAAGCGATATTGGGTGGCCCGGTCTTTATGAGATGGATGTATCCTTTTGAAAGGTACATGAAAAAATTGAAGAATTATGTGGGAAATAAGGCACGTCCTGAAGGGTCAATTGCAGAAGGTTATGTTGCTGATGAGGCAGTAACCTTTTGTTCAATGTACTTTAAAGGGTGTGAAACAAGATTTAATCGGCTTGATCGAAATGAAGATGCGCCTTCTGTTTGTCGCTATCTCTCAGTTTTTAATTCTCAATCTCGTCCTTTAACTAGCGGACTTATCAAGCCTCTTGATCATATCAGTCGTGAAAAAGCTGAGTGGTACATTCTTCAAAATTCTCCTGAAATCCAAGCTTACTTGGAGTAAGTTTGTTACATTTTTATAAATTATTTTATTAAATTTTTAGTTTTTATTTTCTATCTCCCTCTATCGTATCTTGACATTATCATACTTTACAGTGAATATTTGGACAAGATCAGGCATGAATATCCTAATGGTAATCACGATGTCTTGCATAGGCAAACTTTCCGTCCGTGGTTTCATAAGAAGGTATAACGACAAAATTGTAAAGTTTTAATTCAATCATTTATATTCCTCTCATATTAATACATTTTATGTATTTAGATATATGAGTTGCACAAGCTTGGAACTTTACAAAATGGTGATGAGTTACTCGCTCTCGCTTCAGGGTCCGATTACTTAGCAACATTTTACGAAGGTTGTGTAGTGAATGGTGTTCGGTTTATTGCATCAAAGCGAGACCAAAAGCGGAAGACACAAAATAGTGGTGTTACTGTTGTTGGAACTGAAGGGTTTAATTATTACGACACACTTGAAGATGTAATCACTATATCTTATACTGGTGCATATACAGTGTCATTGTTTGAATGTAAATGGTATAACACTAATCCATTAAGAAAGAAGACAATCACTGAAAATAATATAACTAGTATAAATACTCGTGGATATTGGTATCAAGATGAACCGTGCATCCTTGCTAACTAGGCGAAGCAAGTTTTCTATCTTGAAGATCCACTCAGAGGTCGCGATTGGAAGGTTGTTGAAGATATTAGCCATCGACAAATTTGGGACATTACTGACAACGAAGATGAGACTGATGTAGATGTTGTTAGTGATTCTAACTCTGCCAATTTTGTGTTGACGGTTGATCTTGGAGAGTTGATTATGCAATCGAATGAACCTCCAGTAATTGTTGAATCATCCGATCAGTTAGTGGATTCTGAGATAGAGAATAATGAACTTGATGAAAATTATGTTGCTGAAGAAGTAGATGATTTACTAGTTGAACATGTGGAGGATGAAAATGTAAACTTAGTGAATGATGGAAATGATAGTGATTCTTCAGTGTAACTTTTATTTTGTAAACATTTGTTACTTAAATTTTTTACAATTAAAGGACTATTTTATTTCTTTCGCATTAACATTTGTGTGATATTTCAATTATGTGTTTCACATTTGTGAATTCTTACATTTTTTTCCGTCTTCAAAGTAAAGTAAAATGTCAGCTACGTTAGCGACATACCACGGTGGGGATGGTGATGGCAGGGATCCCCCTGATCCTTCTAGGGTACCGTCGTCTTGCGAAGCAGGTTTCATATTTTTTCAAATCTACAATTGTTCTGAATATAAATAGTGAATGTATGATTTACTAATATAATTATTTTTCCCTCGAATATATATAGTTCCACCTCCCGTCAGAAAGGGTCGTGGGGTTGCCGCAAACGCTAATCTCGGAAAAAAAAGGAGAGATGCTGGTAAGCCCTTACCGGTGGAGGTAGATCTTGAAACAGGGAAAGTTGTTGGCACTGAAGCAAGCAATTATATTCGATTTCTTGGCCAACAAGTAAGCATGTTGTGCCCGGGTGGTCATCTAAATTTTTCTGATGTACCCCAACAATACAAGGATCAAGTGCTCAATCGAATTAGAGTGAGTAATTTTTAATTATTAAAAGTTGTAATAATTTTATGTCCTCATTTATAAATTAACATAACTTTAAATTACTTTTATTACATAGTACTACTTTGATATCGATGGGAATCCCCATCGAGACCTACTTATGGGGACTTTATATTCGGTGATGGCGGAGCGGTATAGTGAGCGAAAGACACTCAGACACAAGCATTTCAAACAACATTACAAAAAACCAGAAGATTGGGACACAGTGCTCAAATTCCCCCCTGACTACTTGAATACCGAGACTTGGAAACCGGTTTGCGAATTGTTCGTTAGCGAGGCATTTTTGAATCGTTCAACTAAAAATAAATCGAATCGGCAACTACTGAAATATCCAACAACGCAAGGCACAAAATCGTTGGCGTCCATACGCCACGGAATGATATGTATTAATTCTTTAATTTTTAAATGTTTCATAAAAAAAAATTCTTTAATAGTTAATAATATTTCTTTCTTATAATAAACTAATTTAATTGTTTATATTTGTATAGGGGGGTCCTCCTGGAGAGCATGTAGTTGAAGCATGGAAGGAGATCCATCTGAAAAAACCATCTGGAACTTTCGTTAATGAATTAGCTGCAAAAGATTATGTAAGTGATTAAAATGATTTATTATTAAAATTTATATTTTATATTAATTACATATTCTAATAATTTTGATTTGAATAGGAGGAACTGATCAAGGAGCTTGATAGGAAGCGACTGGAACGACAATCCCAGAGCGATACTGGGACTGAATCTGAATCTGATACTGGTTATCAGTTTGACGTTATGGAAACAGTTCTAGGCCAAAGATCTGACTAACAAAGAGGCGTGGGTAAAAGGCTCAAGGGCAAAGGAAAGAAACCAATCCCTCAAACTCAATCAACGGTGCCTCCCCAACCAACTACTGAAATGATGAGCACTGTGGCAGATATATTCTCAGCTATGCGTGCCACTTGGGGGGGTAATTTGACGCCTGAACAACGTGCCCAAATATTTAACCCACGTTTTGACAATTTCATTCAAACGTATAGTCAGTCGCAGTCGCTTGGTGGTTCGTCTTCTCAGAGTCATGCCGCTCCTCCGGAAAAGCAACAACAACCTCCTTCGCAACCACAATTTCAGCCTTCCTCGCAACAACAATTCCAAAATTTGTCACAGCAGCAATTTGAAAATTTTTTGCAGCAGCAACCCCAATCTTTTCCTCAGAAGTTTCCTCAGCAGCAACAACAGTCTGCTCCGCCAATGGGAAATCAGTTCTTTTACCGAACACCGTCAGAGTCTCCTCCGCTCGGCTCAAACTTTGCTGATTTTGGATTATTTGGGAGTTCATCGCAGGAGAACCAATTATTTTCAACTCCCATTTTCAACCAAGCTGAGCTCGGTAATTTAACGCTGGGTTTATCATCAGACCAAGCGTATGTGCCTTCTCCGCCACGGGCTTCGGGGACTCGTACCGAAAATAATCCAGATCAAGACTTCATAATTAGAGACCTGAATGAAGATGTTAATGAATAATTTATTTATGTTTTGTAATAATTTAGTTTAATTTTGAGACAATATTTTATTAGGATTAATATGTTAAAGTTAATTACTTTGGAGACAATTTTAAATTATTAATAAATTTTATTAAATTGTTTTAATTATATTAATTAGATTTATTTATTAAATATTCGTATAAATAATTAATTATTTATTTATATATAAGATTAAATATATTTATTATTATTTATTATTTATAAATATTTGTTATTTTTTTTTATTCTAATGGGTATTAGCGGCGGAGCAATAGCGGCGGGACCCCGCCGCTATTGCCCTTTGTCAGTCTAGAAACACCGCCGCTATTAATATTATTAGCGGCGGACCCTGTTTTTGGCCGCTAATACTATTAATAGCGGCCAAGCAATAGCGGCGGACCAATAGCGGCCGAGGTCCGCCGCTATTACCCTTTAGCGGCCAGGAATGATACTAATAGCGGCGGAGAGGTCCGCCACTATTAGTGATAAATGTTGTAGTGACCATAGTAATATATATCTATGGCATTTGCATCCTGTTCATAGTCGTTTTGACAAGATCATTTTCTACAAAGAGAAAATATGCCAATATTCACTTGAAAATAAGATCATCTGTATTCAAACATATGGATGTACATTCAGGGGTGGGTATGAGTTATCGTTAAATTCTTAAAACGATCACTCTAGATATTACCTTATGCAAAGAAATTTGAAATGTTTGAGAAATTTTATGAATTTTTAGCATGGTGAAAATAATTATGGTAAGTGGTTAAAGATCTTGCGAACTAATAGGGTGGGGAAATATTTGGTTATGCTGTTCAAAGATCATTAAGTTGAACTTCAAATTATATGTCAACTTTACCTCCCAGAAATCCAGATTGTATATTAATGAAAGTAAAATGTCTATGATTAGTTACTAGCAGTTTCTTATGTCCTTCTAGGAAAATACCCTAGTGATAAGAAAACTTCAGAATAATGGAATGGTCGTATACTTAGTGTAAACCATTACTATATTCATGGATGTCTTGATCGTAAACTTAAAAAAATTTAAAACTGTGTTAACTAAGGTTTACAAGTTTGATAACTATTCTAAAGTGATTAGGGGTGGACCATCCTTTCATCATTAAGATAAGAAAGTGTTTGTTTCGATAAATACTACTTTTCTAAGAATATGACTAAGTCTGAAAATAAAGTAGCAAAGTAAAGGAGATATTTTCAATTCCAAAGAGTTCTGTCATCTTTTTCTATATAAGATGGTCCCATTGCCTCTATATTGTTTTGGTACAACGGATGAGGTCAATACAATTATTGTTCAAGTCACGGTACCTTGTCGTAGTGGGAGGATTTCAAGGAACCCACCTTGTTATGACTTGGGAGACACTTGTGATAAAATCCATTGTTAGTTTAAACAAGTAATGGATAGTCAGAATAAGGAACTAAGAAGCAAAGCTAAGAGAACTATGGTTAAAACCATTCATATGGAGTAACCAAAAAAATCTCTATAACAAGGACAAGAGGGCAAATTTTGAAAAATAAGTCTATTCAAATGGACTTAATAAAACTTCTCGATCCTAGTGTAGTAGGTTTGGGATTATCTAAAACCGGTGGCTTGTGGTATGCCTGGTAATTTACTTACTCATGTGCAAGTAACTTACTTTAGTAAGATGTTGAAAGCATTTCTCTAATGGCTAATTCTAAAGGAAGCCTTTTGGCTCCTAGACGTAGATTTTATATATGTAAGAAACAGTTTCAACTATTCTAAAGAAGATATAAGTCATGAAAAGAATTCCTTAAGCATCAACAATGAGAGGTCTCATGCATGCTTCTTGTATACATTAGACGAGACACCTGCTATTTAGTGGGTGTAGTGAGTAGGTATCAGTTTAATCCAGGAAAGGAACATTGAAAGACAATGAAACAAATCTTAAGATCAAAAGAGGAACTATATGTTAGGTTATAAGGGTGGTATTTTAATAATCTTAGACTACACCAAATAAGGTTTCTAGACTTGCGTTGATGCTAGAAATTCTTCTTATGAGATGGAGATTACTCTGGGGTGGAGCGGAGATTTTCAGAGAAGTGTGAAAGACTATCTGAAGTCTCTAACTCTACTAGTGAGACTGAATGTTAAAGTTGCAGGAAGGATACTTATTCATCCTATGGAAAGTTCTATGCAGTTTTTAGCATTGTACCAATAATGAATTAACTACTAGTGTTACTTCGTGACTAACATAAAAGTAGTTGCCAAAAATTAAAGAATCCAGTAACCCTAACAGGAGTAAACATATAGAGGAATTTCACAATACCAAGGATTTTATGATTAAGGAGATGTAATGGTGGAGGAAGGGTTGTATTGAATACAACATGTCAAATCCTATTATAGAGATAATACTACGTACTACACTTGATCTGGATATCACGGTGTTGAGATTAATGGAAATGCATCTTTAGTTCTATATTAGTGCAAGTGGGAGTTTGTTGAGTTTTGTACCCTACATAAAAACTATTTCAATATAATCAAATTTACTAATTAATAAAAGATCAGAAAATATTTTATGTTGTATGGTTCACATGATTTATTTCATGATTATATATTTAATGTATAAATTCTATTAAATCCAGAACATATAGTTATTCATGATTATATTATTGTAAACACAGTAGAATATAATCATGATTATATGTTTCAAAGTTTAAGTCCCATGATTTGTCAGTACACTGGATTTAGACTGACATGATAATCAGCGATAAAGTATACTTACACCTTAGATAAGTGTTATGTCCTTTCCAGGACATTGGCAAAGTATGCTAGTATCAGAGTATGGCGTATACATCAGATTGGACTGATATTGAACTTAGAAAAAATATCATAAACTTACCGTTATATCTTTCTAAGTCAATTTCACTAGTTGATCTTAGGTCAATAGATCTTAATCCTGATATAGTTAGGTTCTGCTTGATTGTATTATTTATGGTCTTAGAGTTGTTCATTAAGACTCAAAAGACTAAACACTTACATCTTGGGAACATGATAGTATAATTGAGTGGGAGCACTAATCATGGATATGGAAATTATAGCTTCTATAAGTATTTAGAAGTGAAACGATGATTTCATTTGAGCTTGGCTTAATAGAGATAAATGATTGAGATCTCATTTTAGTAATTATATTAGTTTACTGAAATATCATTTATAGGTAGCTAAGTATTTTAAGGATAAAATATATTGAAGGGTAGAACGATAAATTTGTCCCTATTCCATGTAAATTATCTATAGAGGATGTTTGGCTATTTAGATTTTAACACACTACAAAAAAATAGGTCTATGTCGATGGGTCCGGCCCCCCGTTATTGATCTATCTCGACGGGTCTGACCCGCCGTAAATTTCAATGCCGAGATTGGTAGTGAATCTATCTCGGCAGTCTCGGCTCGTTGTTATTGGGGACATTCTCGGCGGGCAATGCCTGCCGTTAATAATGATGCAATCTCGGCAGTCTATGCCCATCGAGATAGGTATATTTTTATCGCAATTTAATATTTTTTGACACCAATCTCAACGGGCCTGCCCCCCATTATGGGTCAATATTGGCAGTCTAAAGAGCTCGCCGAGATAGTGTACTGGTGGAAAAAAATAATTCTCCCTACTATTACATTGATTGCATACAAAAATTTACAATTCAAATATAATTTGTAAAATGATCTTTCAATACTTTAAATAGATGTATGTAATTCATCTTTTAATATAATAAAGTATTACATAATAATATATATTGTAATTAGTTCAAAAGTTTGACAATAAGTATAATTAGTCATATATAATTAATAAAGTTTAATCTAAATCATGGCATATACTCTGTTAAGTAGGAGACCCATTCTTCACGCACTTCGTTGATCTCATCCATTGAGTATGTTTTCTTGCCATAACACTACAATATAAAATTCAGTCAAATATAGGCCCGCCGTTATTGGTAACCACGGCGGGCTTTATATTGGCCTGTCGAGATTGATCAAATTTTAAGTTTTACATTTTTTTTTAAAAATCAGGCCTATCTCGACATGCACACGTGAGCCCGCCGAGATTGTTCAAATTTAAAGTTTTAAAAAATAGCATTAACAGTGGGCCAATATAGACTCGCCGTTATTGCTATGCTTAGAATTTTTTTTAAAAAAAATCAGGCCTATTTCGACACGCACACGCGAGCCCGCCGAGATAGGGCTGTCGAGATAAGCCTTTTTTTTTGGTAGTGGCAATAGATAATTCATAGCATAACTATATCTTGGTACATATAGAGCATTCTATATAATTCAGAGTGCAATTCTGAATCTATTGTGGCGCAAAGATGAATTAATAAGTTAGAGAATTTACTTAGTAAATTCTAAATCTCCTTATTGGAAGCTTGATTATACAGGGCGATGGTCTCCATACTAGTTGAGATAATACTGCTTGCAGACTCAGTTAATTAATTTTTATTAATTAATTATAATTCTAAAATTAGACAATCTCTTATTTATGAATTTTCACTAAGCAAGGGCTTAATTGTGAAGAAAAGATGTTTTAGGTTTATTTTTTAATTAAGAGACTTTGTATGGTCTGAATAATAAATAAAATAAATGGCAATTTTATTTAATAATTAATTGTAATTATTAAATATATAGTTTAGATATTTATAGGATTGAAATTAGAATATATATGACATTATTAAGAGAAAGGATAAATAGTTGAAATAAAGTGGCAAAATTGTAACTAGTGAGGCCCATTAAGTGGTCGACCACTTAGTGTATTTTTGCTCATTATTTTATTCTTTTTTAATTCATATAATTAAAATTCCTAAACCTTAGTTGAAATACTATGAAAGGAACATGATGCTCTCATTCTCATCCAACCTACATCAACCAAAAACCTAGTTTTCTAACTCTATCATTAGATGAGAGACTCTTTCTACAGTGATTTTGCCCTCTTGATGTTCTTCACCATATTTGAGCTTTAGTGATAGAGTACCATACCCACACATGGCAAGTCAATACTCAATTATAGTGCGGAAGACGGTGGTTAATCAGATCGAAGGAGAGAAGGAGATCTAGGCTTAGATCTTGTTATTACTCTACCATAGAAAGGAACAAGAGTTAGAGATCAACGCGGAAGAAGTCATATTATTTTGCTGCCATTAATGTAAGGTTTTCTAAACTCTTATGTGTTTAAGTTTATCGTATTAGAAAATTCATATTTAAGGTGTTAATCAACATACATGTTAGTAAATCTAAATCCTAATAAAATAAGTTCTAACATTTAAATCATCCAACCCTATCATTAACTCAGAGTTTGACAGTTTGTTTTTTAAATAGATCTTAGATGAGGGTAATTGTGATTTATGTCGTGTTCTCGCGGAGGTGGAGGTAAGTAAGGTGGTTTTGCATATCTCTACCCTTTGAAAGCTTTCGGACTTGATGACTTTGCAAGAATTTTCTACAAAATAAAATTGAGGTACTATAGACACCAAGTGGTTGGAACTATTTAAGAATTTTTTATAGCATGGTAACTTTGTGAATCAGTTGAACTAATCCTTTACTTTCTTGATACCAATGATTAAGACTGCCTCGAATTTTGACCATTTTCATCCTATCAATCTTTGCAACTTTGCTATAAAATTCAAAAGCAAAAATAATTGATAAAATTTGAAAAAATTATTTTTATTTAAAATAAAAATAGTCAAAATTTGGTGTTTTTATACTATTTTAAAGTGCAAATAAAACTCCCCTAAAACTATTACAAAAAATATTATTTTAAATACATAAATTTATTTCACCAATAATCAACATAATATACAAAATTATGTTAGGTAATATAATAATTTTTTTTTTTTTGAGAAATAATATAATATTTATTTGAGAACCACATATTTCACAAACCAAAGGGTAATATTGTGTTTAAATGTACATTTTTTTTATGGGAACTTTTATTTGTACCCCATAAAATTATAAATACACCCCATTATTAAAAAAAAAATATAAAGTTAAATATTTTTTAAAAATTACTCTTAATGTTTTTTTTAAAAAAATTTCCTTACATTATTTTATGTTAATTTCAATACATATTTTGATTTTATTTTCATAATTTTTTCTAACTCATATATATATATTTATTTTTTTGTCTAGAAAAATTTCATATAATTTTTTATTTTAATTTTTTTGTCTTAATATTTAAAATATAATTTAATTTTGTTTGATAGGTATATTTTTTAAGAATATGAATTGTAAGAAAAATGTTGAAAAAATTTAGCGCAACTAAAGATATAAATTTTATCTAAACTTAAAATTATTAAAATGGAGTGCGTTTAAAATTTTTTGAAGTATAAATAAAATTTTCTTTTTTTATCAATCTCTCTTAATTACTTCTACATATAGTTTAATTTTAATCACCAAAGTTGATGTTACTTATGTATTCAAACTATGTAAGATTATATTTTTGTCCCTATCAAGAACATATGATATTATAAAATTTTCCATAAAATTAGACATTAATAAATAGGCGCCAAATCATCCGGTATGTACTATGTCAAAAATATTTAAGGATTATTTCACAAATTCATAGCGAAACTTACAAAATACTGGAATTTGGGTTAACTTTTACAAAAATACTATCACACACTTTTTTTTTTCAAAAATGCTTTGTTTTTATAAAACACCAGTAAAACACAAAGCAGTTTAACTCAAAATAGCAGTAAAACACCCGTAGAACACCAGTAAAAACTTAACACAGTATACTGCAGTATGAAACTTATAAAAAATACAGTAAAAAAGTAAAAAATACTGCCTGACAGTATTTTTGTAAAAAAATAGCAAAAATTAGTATACCATGTAAATTTCCCAATTCATAAAAACAACAAAAAGAATACGAAAAAATGGCATATTTAAATTACTTTGGGATGTTTTTATTAATACCTATAGAGACTTTTTTAATCATTTTTACGACACTTTAAGTTTTTTTTTTCATTTATATATATATATATATATATATATATATATACTACAACTTTTTTAAAAAAAACTACTAATAATATCACATTTTAAAAACATTCAAATTATATAAATTACTATTAAACATGATATTATATAAGGAAATCACCTCTAGTATAGGATGTTTTTATTAATACGTATAGAGACTTTTTAATCATTTTTACCACACTTTAAGTTTTTTTTTCATTTATATATATATACTACAATGATTTTCATAAAAACACGTTCTCCCGCTAATAATATCACATTTTAAAAACATTCAAATTCTACATATTATTATTAAACATTATATATTATATAAGCAAATCACCTCTAGTATAGAGTTTTATACTTTTTATTCTTTTTTACATTTTTTTTTATTTTATTTTCACTTCTGTATTCTCATTTTTTTATTTCTACATTAAACATAATTTTTTTATTTTTTTTTTTGTTTTTTATGTTTCTTCACTGCTTTCCTTTTTTCTTATTTTATTTTACTTTCTTCTTCCAAATTATTTCAATTTTTGGTCTTCCTCCTATTTCTCTCAACATTATGGTGAGACTATCATCATGTTCCTCGCATTTGTACTCTGATTCTAGGCTCCTATCATCCTTCTCTTGCTCTTCTTTTTTACAAACTTTTATCTGCATTTTTTAAATTTTTAATGATGAGAAGGTATAGCTGAAGACTATTTGAAGTCGCTCCCATTTACGAGCTTCAATCATGGCTTTTCACTCACTCTTTGAATTAGCATTTACGTTTAAGTAGTTCAAATGCTAGTTTGAGTAGTTATGCATAACAATATTAGCTTGCAAGTCTCTGGAAAATAAATTTGTGTTTGTGCAATTTCATTTCACATTTTAATTGAATAATGGATGGGTTTATACATATCTATATATAATGTTAAAAATATGAATTAAGTTCATTCATTTGTATCTTTCTTCTTATAGGTATGACTTTTAGATTAGATAGACATTATTGAAATTGTAATAATGAATGTATTTTATATTATGAATTACTATACGTTTGTTAAATTGCCTCAGTGAACCTTAATCTTATGTGTTCAATAATATTCATTTAGAATTGAAGATTCTTAGGATTAGTTTGGATTAAGTTAGTTAAGCTTTGGATTAAGTTAGTTAAGGGTTGTTTTGTTTACTACAAAGATTGTGTTTCAGCTGTACAATTCGGTTACAGCTCTTCTTCAATACTGAGCTATATAAGCTCCTTCCCCTTTTGTAAAATCAGATTAAGCATAATAAAATCAAATGCTCTAATATTTTCTCTGCTTTTATCTCTACTCTTTCTCATATGGTATCAGAAGAACACAGGCCTTCAGCTTCCATGGCCAGGCCAACCACTCGATCCCAAGATGGCAATCCACCATCGTCGATGATCGACAATTGTTGGAAATTATTTTACCAGGATCTTAGATCTACTCACAAGTATGTTGATTAACACCCTAAATATGAACTTTCTAAAACGATGAAATAAACACATATAAAGTTTAGGAAACCTTACATTGGGTGCAGCGGAATTAAATGACTCCTTCCGTTCAGATATCTAGCCCTTGATTCCTTTCTGTAGCAGAGCATTATCAATATCTGAACCTGGATCTCTTTCTCTGAATCTTTGATGCTGAAACCTCCTTCTTGCTGAAAGTCTTTCTTCACGATCTTCCTCACTATGATTGAGGTATCACTTGCTGTGTGTGGGCACTACTCATACACTAAGAATTTCGAAATATTGAAGAAGAAAAGAAGAGAGGGAGTGGTCAGCCAGATAGGGAGAGAGAAGGCTCAGTTTTTTCTAAATCAGAATGTCAGAAGAAAAGTGTAAATTTCCTAAAGCCTTCACTATCTATTTATAGCATTCCACTAGGGTTAGGTTTGAATTATTTGGCATTAAAATAATGAAAAAATCAGTTTAAATTTCCTACAAAAGTGGCCGGCCCTATACTAGTGGATTTGGGCCTCACTTTTTGCATTTTTGCAGTTTTACCTTTTCTGCATTTGATTTTCTCAAAAACGCCAATTTTCAAATTCAACCATGTAAATGCCAATTCTAACTATTTAATAACTATAAATAATTATTAAATAATATTATCATTTATCATATTTATTAATTGAACCATACAAAGTATCATAATTAACAAATATGCCCCTAAAACTCTTTCTTTACAATTTCACCCTTACTTAGTGAAAAATTCACAAATAGACATAGTCTAATTTGAGAATTATAATTGATTAATCAAAACCAATTACATGAGTCTTACAAGTAATATTATCTCAACTAGTGCGGGGACCATGAGTCTATATAACCGAGCTTCCAATAAGTAGATCAAGAATTTATCACTAAAATTCACTAACTTATTAATTCTTCGTTGAATCCACGCATAGAACTTAGAATTGCACTCTCAGTATATAGAATGCTCTATATGTTCCACCATATAGACACATCATTAGTTATCCATTGTTATAATCCTAATGTGATCAATGATCCTCTATATGAATGATCTACACTGTAAAGGGATTAGATTACCGTAACACCCTACTATGTATTTTATCCTTAAAACACTTGACCCCGTATAAATGATATTTCAGCTTATGTGAAATGAGTACTCCACCATTTATGTTCGTTTGGTCAAGCTCGAAGGAGATCATCCTTTGCTTACTATTCACCAGATAGAAGCTATAGATTCCATGTTTATGCTAGCGCTCCCACTCAATTGTACTACCGTGTTCCCAAAATGTACGTATCACCCTGACCTAAAAGTAGGCTTAACTAACAAATCAAAGAACACGAATAGCCTTTCAAGATTGAGCCTAATCATAACAGGATTAAGAACATTTGATCTAGGATCAACTAGGCCATATTGACTTGAATAGATATTACGGTAAGTTTAATAAATCTAAGTCAAAGTTCAATATCGGTCCCTTCCGATGCATACTCCATGCATCCAACCTGAGCTTTACTTTAACCAATGCTCTGGAAAGAACATAGCACTTCTCCAAATGCAAGTAAACTCTGTTGTAGATTATCATATCAGTAAAACCCTATGTCTGATAAATCTAGGAAACTTTATTCACATAGTCATGTTTACTTTCCAATGTGTTGACGGCACAATAAACAGGATCAAGTATGTGAAAAGGGTTTCAGATGAATTTATACATTATGTACATATAATCATGAAATAAATCATGTGAACCATGCAACATTAAATGTTATTTGTGATCTATATTAATAAGTAAATCTGATTATATTGAAATGAGTTTTATTTAGGGCATAAAACCCAACAGCAATCACACAGCAGAATTTAATTCTAACTCCATTCCTGCTCCCCCTTCCTCAGCAGTTCCTCGTCAAATCCCTCCTGTTCAAGTTCAATCTCAGAATGCAAATCAAGGTTTTCACGAAAATTCCACCAATACTGAAGACAAGTAAACTCAGACTCTCCAATCGTGATCGGTTGCTGATGATCATTCCAGCCCGTTCTTCCTCAGCACCGGCGACAACCCAGGTCTGGTTCTTGTGACCACTGTCCTCAACGGAACCAACTATCAGCTGTGGAAACGAGGCATCACGATGGCTTTGACAGCTAAGAACAAGATCGCGTTCATCAACGGATCTCTTCCTCGTCCCGAACCTGGTAACACAAATCTAAACTCTTGGTTAAGGTGAAATAATATGGTAATGTCTTGGTTGATTAATTCTGTTTCACCTGGGATTGCACAAAGTATAATGTACTTTGATTTAGCTACTGAAATGTGGAGCGATCTTGCTGAGCATTTCAATGAAGGCAATGGCCCTCAAATTTTTCAATTACAAACATAGCTCACTCGGTTTCAGCAGGGTGACAGCTCTGTTTCTACATATTTTACAAAATTGAAATCCCTTTCGGATGAGTTGAAAGAATTTCAACCCATTACCACTTGCACTTATGGTGCAATGAAAGTTTTCTTGGATTCTTACAACCAAAATCAAGTTCTTCAATTCTTGACTGGTTTAAACGAATCCTATACTTCGGTTCGTGCTCAAATATTGCTTAACGAACCCATACCAAATCTGTCCTGAGTGTTTGCAATGATTGTTCAAGAAGAACGTCAAAGATTGCTGGGAACCTCTGAATCAATTACCTTGGCTGCTGCATCTAGTTCTACCAACCTCCAAGAGCCAAGAAACCTAAACCATCTTGCTCAAATTGTGGAAAACCCGGTCACCTTGTTGATAAGTGCTATTTCCTCCTGGTTATGGGGACAAAAGAAAGCAAGAAAAAGGCAAAGCCAAGGCCAATATTGCTACTGCAAACACCTAGAAAAATGACACTGAGAGCAGCTCTGGTCACATTGATCTCTCCTCTCAATTCCAGCAACTAATCTCTCTGTTAAGCCACAACCTAGCAGCACAACAAATGTAGAACTAGCTGCAATCCCCCCTGCTACATCGAACCTGACAGGTACAACATTAAACTCAACTTCTTGGATTGTGGACAGTGGTGCCACTCACCACATGTGTTGCAATTTCAGTTGTTTTTCATCCTTTTCTAACATACCATTTCCTAAATTTGTGTCTTTACCAAATGGACAAACTCTTCCTGTCCACAACATTGGCACTGTCAAGATAAACTCAAAAATAACACTGCAGAATGTAGTTTTTGTCCCACAATTTCAGCTCAATCTTTTTTCTATAACAGATTACATGCTCAATACTCTTAACTCAGTGTTGTTTCATCAAAATTGTTGTGTTATTCAGGATCCTACTCTGAATGTGGTGATTGGGACAACTAAAAAGTGTGGCAAATTGTTCTTGCTTCACCAAGAAACTCCCACTACAGCAGCTACTGCTACTACTGTTTCCTTTTCTTTCAATAAAAACAATGTAAACCAATGGTATAATCACCTTGGACATCCATCGATGTGTATTTCAAGTTTTTTTCAATAAAGAAGATAACATTTTACATCCTAATTCCACTTTACATTGTCACATTTACCATTTAGCAAAGCAAAAACGATTGCCATTTATTTCTAATCACCATTTTTCCAAAAACATATTTGATTTGGTTAACATGGACATTTGGGGTCCCTTTCATATAACTACTATAGAAGGTTATAAATATTTCCTCACTATAGTTGATGGCAAGTCAAGGTTCACTTGGATCTATATGCTTAAGAACAAATCAGATGTTCAACATATAATTCCCAATTTCTTCAATATGATCACTCAGACAATGCAAAAGAATTGAACTTACAATCTTTCTTTGCCTCAAAGAGCATTATTGATTACCACTCTTGTGTGGAAAGACCACAACAAAATTCAATTGTGGCAAAAACATCAACATATACTCAACATAGCCCGAGCACTAGGATTCCAATCCAACTTACCCTTGGTTTATTGGTCTTACCTAGTCCAAACGGTTACATACCTAATGAATAGAACACCCTCCAAACTGTTTAAAGGGTTAACATCATACCAAGTTCTTCATAATACAACTCCTAAATATGATCACTTAAGAAGCTTCGGGTGCTTAGCTTATGGCTCCACCCTCTCTTTCAAGAGACACAAATTCACACCTAGGAGTAGGGCCTCTATTTTTATTAGTTACCCTCATGGCATGAAAGCCTATATTCTATTGGATATTGAAACCAAACAAATTTATATTTCACGAGAAGTTGTCTTCCATGAAACCATTTTATCTTTGGTTTCACCAACATCCACATCTAAAATAAATCAATTATTTGCTGACATTGTTCTTCCAACTTTTAAGCCAATACAACAACAGGCCCCTACAACAAAACCTACAAATGAAGCATCCAACTCATTCACACCAGCAACCGAGTTCTCCAACCCATTTGGTGTCACACCAGATCCTACTACTCACAACATACAACCTCAACCACTCCAATGTGGTTCTGACCATCTGGTTTCCACACCAGAAACTCACCAAGGGAACATTTCAGACTGGTAGCATTCAGGCACCAGTAGCTACCATCAATTCCACCAAACAACAGACAGCTTCTACTCCTGAAGCCATTCCCCCAAATACCTTCTAAATTGACAGCACACCAGCATCAACAACTCCAGCTTCCACATCCGAAGCCACCACTACTGGTCCTAACAAAAAAGTTGTCACAACAGCAGCCCAAACACCTCCAAAAACTACCAAAACTGGTAGAATTTTGCACAAACCTCAGCATCTCAAAGACTACGTTTGTCATGCTTCATCTACATCACATCCAATTGAACCTTTCCTATCATATATCAAGTTACATCCTCGATTTTGAGCAGTTGTACTTGCAGCATATTCTGAAGTTGAGCCTAAAAACTATGTTGAAGTAGCTCAATTTCGACATTGGCTACTTGCCATGGATAAAGAAACAACCGCCTTTGAGAAAAATAATACTTGGGTCATTACCATGCTACCACCCGGACATAAAGTCGTTGGTTGCAAATGGGTATATAAAGTTAAATATAACGAAAGTGGGGCTGTTGAAAGGTTTAAAGCCCGTCTAGTAGCCAAAGGCTACACTCAAAGACATGGCATTGACTATTCCCAAACCTATGCCCCCGTAGCTAAATTTAACACCCTTAAAATTTTTTTAGCACTAGCAGCCATAAACAATTGGAATGTCCATCAATTAGACATCAATAATGCTTTTCTTCATGGAGATCTCCATGAAGAAGTCTACATGAAAATCCCTCCGGGATATAAAGCACCTCCTAACTCGGTGTGCAAACTCAACAAAAGCATTTATGGCCTCAAGCAAGTCTCAAGACAATGGTTTAGCAAACTTAGTAAAACTCTTATTTCGGATGGTTTCATTCAATCCCTTTCGGACAATTCATTGTTCATTAAAAGGACAAACAATATCTTCGTGGCCATTCTCATCTATGTAGATGACATAGTTGTTGCAAGCAACTATGACAATGCCATATCACACTTCAAAACATATCTCCATGACAAATTTCAACTTAAAGACCTTGGCACCATTCGTTTCTTTCTTGGTCTTGAGGCTGGTCGCACAAAGAAAGGCATTTCGGTCTCTCAAAGGCCTTTTACCCTTCAATTACTACAAGATACAGGCTACATTAGTGCCAAACCTGTGTCCACTCCCATGGAAACAAATCTCAAATTAAGTAAAGATCAAGGGAAGCTTCTTCCCGGTCCTACAGCCTATAGAAGTCTCATAGGCAAACTCATATACTTGACAATAACAAGGCCCGACATCTCCTATGCTGTAAACCACCTAAGTCAATTTTTAACTTGTCCACGGGTTTCACATTTCCATGCTGCCCATCGAATCTTGCAGTACTTAAAATCAACCCCGGGCCAAGGACTTTTTTTCCCCTCAAACACAACATCCACTATCTCAGCATATGCCAAAACAAGCCTTTCCCCATCCAATGTTCAAGTATCCTTCTTTTCGGATGCTGATTGGGGGGCTTGTCAAGACACAAGGCGATCTATTTCTGGTTATTGTCTCTTCCTTGGCAACTCACTCGTGTCATGGAAATAAAAAAAACAACAAACTGTTTCCCACTCTTCTGCTGAAGCAGAATATAGAGCAATGGCTAATGCCACATCTGAACTCACTTGGATCATCGCTCTCCTCAAAGATTTTGGCGTCAACTCTGGTACTCTAGCACTGCTCTATTGTGACAACACCGCTGCCATTTATATTAGTGAAAATCCTGTCTACCATGAACGCACAAAGCATGTGGAAATTGACTGCCACTTCATTCGAGAGAAGGTCCAACAAGGCTTGATCAAGCTACTACACGTCTCTTCCCAAAACAACCTTGCTGACATTTTCACCAAAGCACTACTACCAACTCACTTCTCCAACATTGTATCCAAGATGGGCTTAATCAACATCTACACTCCATCTTGAGGGGGGCTCTTAGGATTAGTTTGCATTAAGTTAGTTAAGCTTTGGATTAAGTTAGTTAAGGGTTGTTTTGTTTGTTACAAAGATTGTATTTTAGCTGTACAATTCAGTTACAGCTCTTCTTGAATACTGAGCTATATAAACTCCTTCCCCTTTTGTAAAATCAGATTAAGAATAATAAAATCAAATGCTCTGATATTTTCTCTGCTTTTATCTCTACTCTTTCTCATAAAGATTGTTTGTGTCAAGGATTATAAGATACGTTTAAACTTTTTTTTTTATCAAAGATACATTTAAACTTTGCATAGAAAAATTAATTGATGAGTATGGAGATATTAGTGCTCATAGTGTACTTGCTCAAGATAACCGGTTGCTCAAGATAACTAGCCATATTTGAGATTGTTGGGACATATATATAAGAACTTGTGATCTCTTGCTATTTTATTATGCTGGTGTTATGGTTTGGTTTTTAGTGATGATATTCTTTATAAGTGAGTATGACTTTATATTATCATATATAAACACATATTTTTGGATTCAATAATCATTAAGATCGATTATATTAATGTAAGTATTTGATAAGTAAGGTTGCATCTGCTCATAATCACTACACTATCTAATGTTGAAACATGTATAAAATTAATGTATATTCCTCTAAAGGCCATTACTTGATATTAGAAATTCTTACAACAATCATGTTAGCTACTCAAGCTTACACGACAAACATGTTAGCAACTCTTACAACCCTTATAACAACCAATCTCATGCAACAACCCTTACAACAACTCAATCGCATAAAACAACTAATTTAACAATCCTTACAACAATCATATTAGCAACCCAATCTCATATCACAACCATATTAGCAATTCAATCTTATACCACAACCAAGTTAGCAACACTTACAACAACTATGTTATCAATTTTTATAACAATTCAATCTCATATAACAATCATTATAGTAACTCTTGCAACAACTTTGATAGTAACTCTTCAATAACTAGGTTAGCAATTCAATCTCATAAAATTGATATGGATTGCTATAAAGGGTGTTATCACAGATGTTGTATGAGGTTGGATTGTTGTAAGGGTTGCTATAACACGGATTCTATATGAGATTGAGTTGTTGTAAGGGTTGTTAACACAATTAATATATAAGATTGGGTTGTTGTAAGGGCTAATTATTATATTATTTTATAAGATTGAGTGTTTGTAAGAGTTGGTAGCATGATTACTTTAAGAGTTACTAACATGGTTGTTGTATGAAATTAAGTTTCTAACATAATTTCTATATATGAGATTGAGTTGCTAAAATGGTTGTGGTCTTGTATAGTTTTAGGTTGTTGTCTAATATTGGGTTGTTGTAAGTGTTGCTAATATGGTTCGTGTATGAGATTGTGAGGCTACGAGTGTTGCTAACTAGTTGTTATATGATATTGGGTTATTAACATGATTGTTTTATGAGATTGGGTTGGTGTAAGGGTTGATAACATGGTTGTTGTAAGAGTTGCTATTATGTGATTGATGTATGAGATTGAGTTGTCAACTTGATTGTTGTAAGAGTTGCTCATGTGGTTGATGTATGAGAATTGGGTTATCATATAAAGGTTGCTAAGATGATTTTTGTATGAGATTGAGTTGTTGAAAGGGTTGCTAATTAACACGGTTGTTTTCAATAAATATAAATCATAGACTCATTTTTTGGCTCAAATTTAGTTCAAAATTTACCCCACTCATTAGAGATGGTATAATGTCACAAGTCATATAAGAATTTTAAAAGCCCTTACACGATTGTACTAACTCATTGACGTTTTCAATATAAAAGTGGCAAACAAGGTGATCATCATCATTGATCAAGGAGATCACAACCTACAATTTAATTGGCAAAATAATAAATGGTTTTTTTTAGATGATAAGAAGGAATCCTCATATTTCTATATTACAGTAGTTACATACATATAATTGTGTTTCTATAGTTATATATATAAATAAAATATTTATGTAAATTAATATCAATATATATTTTTATTAATACGTATATAGAAACTTTTTTAATCATTTTTACAACACTTTAAGTTTTTTTTTTCATTTATATATGTACTACAACTTTTTTCACAAAAACACGTTCTCCGCTAATAATATAACATTTTAAAAACATTCAAATTCTACATATTACTGTTAAACATATATTATAATTGATATTAATTTACATAAATATTTTATTTATATATATATAACTACAGAAACACTATTATATATATATATAACTACTGTAATATAGAGATACGAGGATTCCTTCTTATCATCTAAAATAACTCTTTATTATTTTGCCAATTAAATTGTAGCCTTGTGATCTCCTTGATCAACGATGATGATGATCACCTTGTTTACCATTTTTATATTGAGAACGTCAATGAGTTAGTGTAATCGTGTAAGGGCTTTAAACTTCTTATATGACTTGTGACATTATACCATCTCTAATGAGTGTGGTATATTTTGAACTAAATTTGAGCCAAAAAATGAGTATGATTTATATTTATTGAAAACAACCGTGTTAATTAGCAACCCTTTCAACAACTCAATCTCATACAAAAATTATCTTAGCAACCTTTATATGATAACCCAATTCTCATACATCAACCACATGAGCAACTCTTACAGTAATCAAGTTAACAACTCAATCTCATACATCAATCACATATTAGCAACTCTTACAACAACCATGTTATCAACCCTTACACCAACCCAATCTCATAAAACAATCATGTTTGCAACCCAATATCATATAACAACTAGTTAGCAACCCTCGTAGCCTCACAATCTCATACACGAACCATATTAGCAACACTTACAACAACTCAATATTATAAAAGACAACAACCTAAAACTATACAAGACCACAACCATTTTAGCAACTCAATCTCATATATAGAAACCATGTTAGAAACTTAATTTCATACAATAACCATGTTAGTAAATCTTAAAAAAATCATGTTAGCAACTCTTACAAACACTGAATCTTATAAAATAATATAATAATTAGCCCTTACAACATCCCAATCTTATATATTAATTGTATTAACAACCCTTACAACAACTCAATCTCATATACAATTCGTGTTAGCAACCCTTACAGCAATCCAACCTCATACAACAACTGTGATAACACCCTTTATAGCAATCCATATCAATTGTATGAGATTGAATTGCTAACCTAGTTATTGAAGAGTTACTATCAAAGTTGTTGCAAGAGTTTCTATAATGATTGTTATATGAGATTGAGTTGTTATATATAAAAATTGATAACATAGTTGTTGTAAGTGTTACTAACTTGGTTGTGGTATAAGATTGAATTGCTAATATGGTCGTGATATGAGATTGGGTTGATAATATGATTGTTGTAAGGATTGTTAAATTAGTTGTTTTATGCGATTGAGTTGTTGTAAGGGTTGTTGCATGAGATTGATTGTTATAAGGGTTGTAAGAGTTGCTAACATATTTGTCGTGTAAGCTTGAGTAGCTAACATTATTGTTATAAGGATTTCTAATATCAAGTAATAATGGCCTTTAGAGGAATACACATTAATTTTATACATGTTTCCACATTAGATAGTGTAGTGATTATGAGCACATGCAACCTTACTTATCAAATACTTTCATTAATATAATCGATCTTAATGATTATTCAATATAAAAATATGTGTTTATATATGATAATATAAAGTCATACTGATTTATAAAGAATATCAACACTAAAAACCAAACCATATCACTAGCATAATAAAATAGCAAGAGATCAAAAGTTCTTATATTTATGTCCCAACAATCTCAAATATGGCTAGCTAGTTATCTTGAGCAACCGGTTATCTTGAGCAAGTACACTACAAGCACTAATATCTCCATACTCATCAAGTAATTTGTTCTATGCAAAGTTTAAATGTATCTTTGATAAAAAAAAATTTAAACGTATTTTATAATCCTTGACACAAACAATCTTCAATTCTAAATGAATATTATTGAACACATATGATTAAGGTTCACTAAGGCAATTTAACAAACCTATAGTGATTCATAATATAAAATACATTCATTATTGCAATTTTAATAACTATTGTCTATATAATCTAAAAGTCATACCTAGGAGAAGAAAGATACAAATGAATGAACTTAATTCATATTTTTAATATTATATATAGATATGTATAAACCCATCAATTATTCAATTAAAATATGAAATAAAATTGTACGAACACAAATTTATTTTCCAGAGACTTGAAAGCCAATATTGTTATGCATAACTACTCAAACTAGCATTTGAACTACTTAAACGTAAATGCTAATTCAAAGAGTGAGTGGAAAGCCATGATTGAAGCTCGTAATCGATAAATGGGAGCGACTTCAAGTAGTCTTCAACTATACCTTCTGATCATTAGAAATTTTAAAAATGCAGATAAAAGTTTGTACAAAAGAAGAGCAAGAGAAAAGGATGATAGGAGCCCAGAATCAGAACAAATGCGAGGAACATGATGATAGTCTCACCATAATGTTGAGAGAAATAGGAGGAAGACCAAAAACGGAAATAGTTTGGAAGAAGAAAGTAAAATAAAATAAGAGAAAAGGAAAGGAAAGCAGTAAGGAAACGTAAAAAATAAAAAAATTATGTTTAATGTAGAAATTAAAAAAGGAGAATAGAGAAGTGAAAATAAAATAAAAAAAACATAAAAATGAATAAAAAAGTATAAAACTCCCTACTAGAGGTGATTTCCCTAATACTTTGGGCTTATGGATATTTTAATTTGATTACATTATTATGGACTTTTTTTTTGCTAGTGTAAGAAAAGATTGAATTCCCATATTTTAAGTTTCTCTTTTACAGAAAGCATGCCTTGAAAGATAAGATCACTTCTTCTTCCGAAGCTAGAAGTGGGGGCGCTGGTCGGAGCAACAGTCGAACCATCGATTTTAGCTAGAAAAGGAGCCAAAGAAACACCAAGGAATCTGCCTCTGTTGAAAGCACAACCACGATAAGCTTCTGTCCCTTCTACTTCTTGTTATCTCTCTCTCAGTTTGGCGCCAGAGTACACATTCTGTGCTCCAATGATGAAGCAAGACTTGTACAACTTCTTTCCTCCACTCCCTGAGTTCCTTGCCGACGGCAGAGGCTCTCGCATCTTTTGCCTTTTGCTTCGCATGGCAGTTTACCCCAACCGCCCCTTCGAGGCTCCTACGAAGTTAGATTTTTTTTCATTGGCCAAAAGTTAATTATTTGAAATAATTGAAAAGTAGAGCCTTTCTCTGGAACTTTGGGTAACTTTAAGAGCTTGCGATTCTTGTCTCTTCTAGTTTCATCAATTGAGGGTTTTCGCACCCGTTTGTGGTATTCACTTCTTCTCTTTGTATTATTATTTCTTTGCTATTAAATTAGGGATCTCAATTTGAATAATGATGGCATCTAATTGTATTAGTAAAAATTGTTCTGAAACTTTATTAATGCAATCATAATATCAAGTAATAGAATTAGTTACAAAACTAACTGTATTTGACAATAAAACTAAAATAACTAACAGTTCAATATAATCAGCTATATTTAAGACTCCCCCTCAAGATGGAGAGTATAGATTAGTGACACACATCTTGGACAACAATGTATGAAACTGATTGGGGAAGAGGGCCTTTGTCATAATATCTGCAGTGTTGTGTCGAGAGGGAACGTAGGAGATTTTGATTCGATTTTTGTTGACTTGTTCATGAACTATGTGGCAGTCGATGTCAACATGCTTGGTACGTTCATGGAAGACATCATTTTCATATATGTGGATGACAACTTGATTGTCACAATAAAGAACTGTTGGTTGAGTTTGGGAGATGCCAAAGTCAGATAGAATGTTGTGGAGCCAAAGTATTTCACAAGTAGTGTTGGCAATGGACCGGTACAAAATTAGCTTTTCCCAACGGTTTATAACTGTCTTTTATACTATTTTCTAACAGTTCCTAAAACCGTTGGCTATGTGGGTGTCATAAAAATATAGAACTTTAAATGACGGCTTATAACTATTGGGAAAAGTTACTTTAAATGACGGTTTACAACTGTCAAAAAAAGTCACTTTAAATGACGGTTTATAACTGTTAGGAAAGACTTCCATCAGGTAGTAACTAATGGAAAAAGTCTCTTTAAATGACAATTTATAACTGTTGCTAAAAGTCACTTTAAATAACAGTTTATAACTGTTGGAAAAGGCTTTAGTCGAATTATAACCAACAAAATACACTACTATAAATGACAGTTATAAACCGACGTACAATATGAGGTAAGAGAGAAATTACAAATGTTAATGCTATTCTCCCCCTACATTTTTAGAATTTAGATTTTCGATTTACAATGATAAAAAAATATAATAACAGTAACAATATTCTTACAAACAAATTCATACATTTGTCAAGTTAGATTATATATATATAAATATATATATATATATATATAAAAAATCTTTATAAGTTAAAATATATATCTCAAAAAAGCAGTCTTCTCCTTGCTCTATTGATTCTTCTTCAGTGAGGCCTACAGTTGCAAGAGACGAAATGCTGCAAATAAACAGAACAGAGATACTCATCATTTGCAAAGAAAGTCCAGAATATTTTAGCAAATCTCAAACATTGGAATAAGAAAAGGAACATCACTACGGAACTTTCTAATATGATAAATAAAAAGGTTCTCAAGTAACAAAGACCACTACTTAATAATAAGTTATAATCACCAATCTCACTTAATTTTGTGCTTCATATAAAGACAAATAATTTATCATCTAGTGTTTCGGTACCAAGGCAAGTTAAATGGTTATATGTATATATAGAGAGAAAAAATTCAGCAACACACAAAGAATACAAAATTCCAATTAAGTTCACATAATTAATTTCTATTCAGGATTAATCATACATGTTTTATATGCTTATATGATAAAATTCAGACAAAAATTCACTATATATATACATTGAACCATTTGTAATTTTCTATTAGTTTTCATTTTTGCAAGCATTAATGTACTCAAATCCCACTGGGATTATAGTAAATGAAAATTAAGCATATTCAAATGGATCTTAAACATAAATCTTTTAAGCTAACAATATCTACATTCTATCTTAGCCACCTTAGGTAGGTTCACACATAACATATATTATTACCTAAATTAGCGATAATAAAACTCATGAATAAAAGGGAGATTGAATTGAACAAGCTCAATATGCAAGCAAAGAAACAAGATTAAAGCAATGATTTAGGTGATCCAAAATTTATAAAACGTTTATACAGAGAGTAGAGAACAACGTACTTCTCCCAGTTGATGTTTTATCTCTTGTGTGGTGTTAATTGTGGTGTATCTTTATAAGCAATGACATTGTAAGTTTCTTGCATTTAAAAAAACCAAATTAGAAAACCTTGATCAATATAGAATGAAGCATGCCAAAAAACAAAGTATAAACAATATTGCTTATTGATAACTAAGCAGTATTAACTAAAACTAAACAAAGATAATATAAAAACCTTTAAAAGAAATTAGTAGGCAATATTTTCAAGTGTTAGTTCAGATGAGGCAATGCAAAACCACTCTGCCCAAAATTTGAATTTCTCAATTAAACACAAATGTATCACGTACTGATTGGATTAACATCAGCTGTTTTTCAATTTCACTTTCTTAGTAACCAAACACTTTAGCTACATGGGAGTTGTACTAACAAATAATTTTTCTTGTGCAAAATCATAAAAGAAAATACGAAAAGAACGAAGAAGTGTGAGACATGTAAAGTCGAGTCCTTATCTAAGTATTTGAAACTTTGTTTCACTAATCCCTGCTTCATAAACAACTATGTAAATCCCATTTCAGATAATATCTTTGGTATTCTAAACAAAACAAAATCCAGACAGTAATTTCACCTTCATACATTTTTCTTTAAACCTATATTTAGAAAAAAAGTACAAGATGAATTAAGGAGATGTTTCATAAAATTCTACATTTCAATTAAAATTTCTCAAGAAAACAGGACCCAAATTAATTTGTGCAATAAAAATATCTAATAATCACATACACCAAAATCAGATCAGATCTAGAAAAGATTTATTAAGAAAAAAATAAACCATGGTACCTGAGGAACGCACGGATGGAAGATAACCGGTGAAGAAGAGACGAAGTCGGCGGCCGGTGAAGTCCAAGGGAAGACTCCGCGACAACGTTAAGGCGCGAAATGCCGTGGGCTACGACTTGGGGAATCTTCGGGCTACCGTGGTGTTTGGTGAGTCTCGTCACAGGGAAGGATTCAGCCACGAGAGTGAGAGAAGAGATGTCACTTGGGGAATTGATGTAATGGTGGTCTGAAATTTTCCATTAACATCGTTAAAAATTTTGAAATTTTCTAATTTGTGGCGGTCTACAATTTTCATGAGACGACAGATAGGCGGTTTGAATTCTGAAATTTTCGAGCCAAATAATTTAAAGCCAAGATAATTAGTTTTGTATAAAAATTAAAATGCATCTTTTTCCAACAGTTTATCACTCTTGGGAATACTAAGTATTCCCCACATTTATAAAATGTTGGGTATACTTAGTATTCCCAACAGTTATAAATCGTTGCTATTAACTTTTTTTTTTTTTTTTAAGAAAATACCATTTAGTATTATCCACGGTTCTCCACCGTTGGCAATAGCTATCCCAACGTTTTTTTACAACGCTGCTAAACCGATGGGAAAAATAACCTCTTACCTTTGCCAACAGTTTTCATAATTTATCCTCTTATTAACCGTTGGGAGTAGTCCATTTTGTAGTAGTAGATCTGCAAAGGATTTCGAGACAGTGGACTGTTTCTTTGATTTCCAAGAGATAAGTGATTGGCCTAAGAAGATGCAGAAGCCTGTTATGGAACGTCTGGTATCAATGCAAGAACCCCAGTCAGCATCGGCATACGCTTGGAGTTGGAAAGGTCAAGCTGCAGAGAGAGAAGGAGAGTTGTTGGAGTGAAAAATAAGTCCTTGGCCAGGGGTGCTTTTGATGTATTGAACAATGCGATGTGCAGCTTTGAGATGAGGTTCTCGAGGAGCACTAACAAACTGACTTAGTTAATTAATAGCATAAGGAATGTCTGGCCGAGTGATGGTTAGGAAAATGAGTTTTCCAATGAGGCTGCGATAAGAAGTAGCATCATTTACTAAGGGACCAACATCTTTGCTAAGGGAGGTATCTGCATACATAGGTGTGGACACTGTCTTGGATCCAAGTAGACCTATGTCATTGAGTAGTTGGATGGTGAATGGTCTTTGGGACACAAATATACTAGCTTTTGATCGTCCTATCTCGAGTCCTAAAAAGAATCTTAGAGGGCCAAGATTTTTTAATTTGAACTTGGACTTTAGAAAGATTTTGAAGGCAGCAACATCGGAATCATTGGTACTAGCAATGACTATATCATCAATATATACGAGTAAAGCAAGAAAGCTTGTTGAAGATTTTTTGATGAATAGAGAATTGTCAAAGGCAGATTGTTTGAAGCCATGGTTGAGTAAAGTTGTGCTTAGTTTAGCAAACCATTGACGAGAAGCCTATTTAAGACCATAAAGGGTCATATGTAAGAGGCACACAGGGTTAGGCGGGAGCTCCCCGTCATGAACATACTCTTTAAGGAGTGTCATGTAAACTTTTTCATCAAGGTCACCATGCAAAAAAGCATTATCAATGTCCATTTGATGTAAGGACCAATTATTGAGTGCAGCCAGTGCTAAAAAGAGTTTTAGAGTATTGAATTTAGCAACTGGAGCAAAAGTTTCAACATAATCTATGCCATGAGTTTGTGAGTAACCTTGGGCAACAAGGCGTGCCTTGTACCTCTCGACTTCACCTTGGGAGTTGTATTTAATTTTATAGACCCATTTGTTACCAATGGGTCGGTAACTAGGTGGTAAGGATACAACAGTCTAAGAATTATTTTTCTTGAGTGCAAAGAATTCAAAATCCATGGCTTTTAACCACTGAACAAATTTTGATGCCTGTTTGAAAGTGGTGGGTTCGATCTCAGTATAAGCATGTAGAATGGCATTTCGAAATGGAATGCTGAGTTTGTCATACTTGAGATATTTGACCAAGGGATGGGCAGTAGAACTGTGGCAGATATAGTCCTTAAGATGACATGGTGTGGTTGTTTTGGCAACCTGCCTTTGTAGTGTGAATAGGCGAACTGACCTTAGAAGATGCTTTAATGGAAGGAGCTGGTGCTGATGTGGGAATTACATCAGTAGCTATTGCTGATTTTTGAGTAACAGCAGGAGCAGTTGCATGTGTTTGAATCTCAGCAGTAGGAACTGCTGATGTGGGAATAGCATCAGGAGTTGTTGCTGATTTTTGAGTAACAGTAGGGTCAATTGTAGGGTTTTGAATATCAGCAGTAGTGGAAGCAAGAACCACAGTTGCTGGTTTATTAATGTCAATAGGGGCCAATGTTGGGGGATTGGATGACTTTGAAGAGAGTAAAGTATCCAAGTGATTAAGATTAAGAGATCCCTTGAGTGGAAAAATTTTCTCATAAAAGACAACATCTCGAGAGTGGAAAATTTTCTTTGTGGCAATATCGAGAAGTGTATAGGCTTTCATTCTATTTGGATACCCAATGAATATGCAGGCATGTGCACGAGGAGAAAATTTGTGTCTTGAACTGGCCAGAGATGAAGCATAGGCAAGGCACCCAAAATTTCTAAGGTGGTCATATGTAGGAGGCTTATTATGCAGCAATTGAAAAGGAGTTAGATGCTGCAATAATGTAGTAGGTGTTCTATTTATAAGGTATACAATAGTGCTTATGAGATATGGCCAATAGACCAAGGCTAAGGAGGATTGAAAAGCTAAGGCCCTAGCAACATTTAAAATGTGTTGATATTTTCGCTCAACAACTGAGTTTTGTTGAGGCCTTTCAACACATGAATTATACACTTGAATACCTTTTTGAACATAAAAAGATTTATATTGAGCTCCTTTTGCATTATCACATCTAATAGCCTTAATATTTTTAGAAAATTGAGTTGAGATGAGGTTATAAAATTGTGGGATTAAGTATTGCACATCAGATTTGGATTGTAACATGTAAACCCAAGTATGTCTACTTTGATCATCCATAATAGTAAGGAAATATCTATAACCTTAAATACTTTGAACATGAAAAGGTCCCCATATGTCAAAATGAACTAAATCGAAACAAGATTCAGCAATATGATTTTGACAATTGAATGGTAATCATTTTTGTTTAGCCAAATGACAAATAGAACAGGGGAAAAAATCAATATTCTCATAATGTAATTGACTATTTATTATCTTTGTTGTGGACAATGAAGGATGTCCAAGTCTAGAGTGCGAAGAATGCACATTATTACATGATTTAGTAGAAGAAAAAGTCGAATTACAATGACTAGGAGAGTTGACAGATTGTAGTAGGAAAAATAGGTTGCCAATGCGATTAGCTATCCCAATCTTCTTGTTTAGTGTACCCTGAAGTATACAGGAATTATGAGTGAATAAAATTGTGTTGGTAATTGTAAGAAGAAAACTGGGAACATTAAAAAGATTAAGTTGAAAGTCAGGGACATATAAAACATTGTGGATGGTTAAGTCTTTTGAAAAAATGATGTCACCTGATCTAACCACTTTAGTGGTAGAACCTGTAACGCCCCCGCTTCAAGCCTCCATTGGGCCCTTACACTCACGGAATGAATGGCTCTTATACACGAGTACGCCACTCTGGCTGCTTCATGGACTGATGACTGACCCTACAGACCAACACGAGTGTTTCCAGCGTGCTTTGTCCTCACTCGCACGCTTCCTTGGAAAACTTCCCAGGAGGTCACCCATCCTGAAATTGCTCCAAGCCAAGCACGCTTAACTGTGGAGTTCTTTCGTGATGGGCTATCGAAGAACAAGATGCACCTTGTTGACATAGGTAGTACCAATCAATCCATTTAAGCCCTCTTCAACTGTGTAGTCCCATACCTACACAGTCTCAGAATCATCCCACTTGACCTTCCCCAGGCGATGTGGAATTCCACAGCTTACCCGGTATTTCCCCTTACGAATCACGGGACTACTGACATCACAATCACCTCCCCTTATGGGGTCCGACGTCCTCGTCGACCACACTTCCAGCTGGGTCAAGGCTCTGATACCATTTGTAACGTCCCCGCTTCAAGCCTCTATTGGGTCCTTTCACCCACGGAATAATGGCTCTTATACACGAGTACGCCACTCTGGCTGCAACCTAGACTGACGAATGACCCTACAGACCAACACGAGTGTTTTCAGCGTGCTTTGTCCTCACTCGCACACTTCCCGGGAAAACTTCTCAGGAGGTCACCCATCCTAAAATTGCCCCAGGCTAAGCACGCTTAACTGTGGAGTTCTTTCGAGATGGGCTACCGAAAAACAAGATGCACCATGTTGATATAGGTAGTACCAATCAATCCATTTAAGCTCTCTTCAACTATGTAGTCCCATACCTACATAGTCCTAAAATCATCCCACTTGACCTTCCCCAAGCAATGTGGGATTGCACAGCTTACTCGGTGTTTCCCCTTACAGATCACCGGACTACTGACTGTCACAATCACCCCCCCTTATGGGGTCCGACGTCCTCGTCGACCACACTTCAAGCTAGGTCAAGGCTCTGATACCAAACTGTAACACCCGTATTTTTATAAAAATATTAATTTTTGTAATAAGTAACTTATTCTACCTAATTACTATTTCCACATCGAGATTTCTAGACCAGCATAATAGAAAAGTAATAACTGAATATTTTGGTTATTACAGAACCATTGGGAAGAGAAACAGAGTTAGTAATAGTTGTTTTGTGTAAATTGGATAATAAAGAAAGATTGCAACATATATGATGTGTAGCACCACTGTCAATAATCCATAAATTAGTAGAGAAGGAATTGATTTTACCAAAAAAATGTGAAGCAAATGGTTTCGATGTATCAGTATGAGTTGATTGCAGCTTTTGAGTGAGGATAAATATGATAGCTTGAATATCTTCCTGTTTGGTCAAATTGGCAAGAACCCCATACTGATCTGCAGAAGTGGAGGCATGGTGAACAAAGGGAGTTTGCTCTGTTTTCTTTTTATCTCCATAGCCAGGTGGAAAGCCAATTAAGAAAAAACACTTTTCCTTTAAGTGGCCAGGTTTATGGCAATTGGAGCAATAAGGCCTCATTTTCTTTGCAGGTCTAGGATTAGTTGAAGCCGCTGATGTTGAGAGATTTTGAGCAAGAGCAGCAGCAGGGGGTTCTTTTCTTGAACAGAAGCAATAAGGGGAATTTGGGGATTCTTTAGTTTCCTTTGTGTCGCTTCATGAATAACCATGGAGAAGACTTTAGACAAGGAATGAAATAGATCAATTAATAAGATTTGAGCACGAACAGAAAAAAAAGATTCATTTAAACCAGTAAGGAATTGAAGAACCTGTTCTTGATTCAAGAAGACCGAATTGTCAGTGGAAGCAGCACAGGTACATGGGATCCGTGGCCTTAATTCTTGAATTTCATCCCACATACATTTAAGCTTTGTAAAGTAGGAACTAATAGAGTCATCTCCCTGTCGAAGAGTGATCAATGTTTCTCGTAATTCAAAAATTCTAGGGCCATTACCTTAATCGAATCGAGCCTTGAGTTCAGTCCACATTTCAGCAGAAGTTTCAAGAAACATAATACTGCTTTTGATTTCTGGTGTGACTGAATGCAAAATCCAGGACATCACCATTTGGTTGCATCGAAACCAATGGTGATGGAAAGGATCTTCGATCGGAGGTTGAGGCAAGGTTCCTTTGAGAAACACGGTTTTGTTTCTTGCTCCAACAGACAACTCAAAATCACGATGCCAGGCTTGGAAATTGTGATCAGACAAAGGAGGATTAACCAAGATTAATCCCGGATGATCACCGGAGCTAAGATAGTACGGACTTGAACTGTCTTCATGAGCAGGTCTGTGAAGATGAGTCTGGGTGAGATTGTCTGTAGTCATGGTCGAAGCCGGAGGAATGATTAGTATGTTTGTTGGTGGAGCAGCTGGAATTGTAGAGGAATTATTTGGCAGAGGATTATGGCCAGAATTCCTGGAAGCAGTTGCTCGAGTTCTAACCATGGTGGGATATCAATGGCAGAAAAAACAGAGAGAAAAAAAGATGAAAAAGATTTTATCGTCTGATACCATATTAGTAAAAATAGTTCTGAAACTTTATTAATGCAATCATAGAGATTTATATACACACCTGTGTATTACAAGACTCAAAATATCAAGTAACAGAATTAGTTACAAAACTAACTGTATTTGACAATAAAACTAAATTAACTAACGGTTCAATATAATCAGCTATATCTAATTGTAGGAATAACAATGGGAAATGTCTGATGGGTGAAGCCTATTTCTTCATTCACACGAACAGATATTAGCTCAGGTCTATTTGTTTTCCCTTTTTATATACTTTTCAATTTTATGAAGAGCAAATATACTCTAGTATAAATGCCTTGGTTTACTGTCTTAGTGGTTAGTGTAATAACTACTGAAGAACTAAAATTTATTTGATAATACTTTTTTCTATTTTTCTAATTTCTTTTGTGTTTGGATGTAAGATGCATTTACAAATTTAAGTTAGAGAAATATTTGATTTTGGCATTAACAAGTTTTTATTCTTTTGTCATGACTCAATATCATTTAGCATATCATTTAGCAATGTAATAATGATTTGGATACTGTTTTCTATTTTCACACTGCTGGGTTGTGGTGGTTAGGTCTGTGCCTTAATTTTTTTAACCTTGTGTTCTCTCTTATATGTTGTTAATTTATTGTATTAAACGGTTTCAAATACTTTTATATTATCTTTTACTAGTAAGTTACAAAGATCGTATTGCATTTATTTTGTATTCTTTCTCAAATGATTTTCAATTTAGTTAAAAAGATCGTGTTGCATTTGTTATACCCAAAATTTGGTAAGCACATTGAAAGATGACAGATGTCGAGCTGGGAAGAACGAAGAACTCAAACACGCAATCGTAAGTACACTTGGCATGGAACAACTTGTTAGAGACACAATTTGTAGAGTATGCTTATAACTCAGCTGGCTGAACAGTCTTCTGCGAGACAGAAATGTACAAACTGCTAACTTATGTGTCGACGAGAAACCATAAGAGTGAAAATGTGCATGATGAGGCTTCAACCTCGTCGTGTGGAAAAGAGACAATAACGATAAAAACACTTAGCGTATATTACACGGTACCCAAACTAAGTATAAATAGTTCGGTAAATCGAGATGACAGATAGCGAGACGTCTATCTCGTTTTAAGATGGCATGCATACGAGAAAGATCATCTCGACACCAGAAAATGTAGTTATCAGAATTAAAGCAATATCAATCTCGGGAAGTCATATGACGAGCACCGACTCCATTCCTAGCTACATATCCCCATGAGATAAGGCTTACAGTATATCTTTAAAATATGCATTCATCTTGGCCCAATAAAAGTGGGATACTCACAGCTGTGTGGATTTTAAATAAAAATCTGCATTTACTTAGCATAATTTGTAATCAAATCACATGATTTGAGGGAATAATTGTTGTAAAGATTACAATCAACTTCTGCAATTTAGTGCCCACTATATAATTATAAATAGTGGCAGGCAAGATGAAAAAAGGGGGACTCATACGAGAGGGTTCCTAAAAAAATAATAAATTGACTCGTGGACTATGCAAAATTTTAACTGCAAAATCACGTAAAAAAACTATGTGTTCATGTCTTTATTTCTATAGCTTTTATTTTTCTATTTGAAATTACTACTGTGAGGCTCAAATTTAGTTAACGAAAATCTGCGTTAACAGTTTGGTACTTTCATTGAGAGCCTTTGTGAAAAAGCTCAGAAAAAGCCTCCTGACATAAAAGTAATGGATGACGCCAAAGATAATGATCCTCAAGAAGGAATCAGTCGTCACCCTGGAAAAGAACCATTGAGTCCTCAGGGATCTATTGAGTCATCGCACGAACAAACTGTGAGCCCCAGGAAAACCCGGTATTGGGGTCCTTGACTTGATGGACCATGGGTCAACCACAACCGGTCACTTCCTTACCAGGTTGATGAGGATAGCGCCTACGACCAAACCAGATACATACCGATTGTGGAGTTAGAAAATCGCCATGTTAGGCGTCGACTAGAGGAAGCAAACTGGCATAATTCCGAGTTAGAGCGTGAAATAGCCGCAGTAAGGGAAACGTATGAGAATGAAACCCAAAATCAACCTGACCTTGGGAGAAGAGATCCACAAGGCAAACCTCGCGGCTCGCAAACCAAGGTGCAAGAGACAACCCAGAAATATACTCAGAACTCTAAGGAGATGCAACTTGAGGAAACTGAGGAAAATTTAGTGATACAGCCTAGGATATGCAGAACATTAGATGGAAATTGCTAACCCTCTCTTCAGATTAATCATAAAGGAATTTGTGCAAACCCTTATAGGGAGAATAAGGTTAATTAAACCTTAAGAGGAAGAGTACGGTCCGACCGCAGTCACAACAGGAGTGATCAACGAGAGCATCTGAACTTGAAGAAGCCTGATCTTCGTCAGCAACTTGGTCCAAAGCAAAAGGATTCACTCCATTTGTGAATGGACGAGTTGGAGAATAAGTTCAGAAGGCATTGAGTCATGAAACCTAGAAGACAATTGGGGAATGATACTATTGGAGAATTTAATTCAGAAACATTAGGATGAAAGAGAAAAGACAATTCCAAAAGGGTGTCCAAGGATAAGAAACACAACAAATATATCCCTCTTTAGACTGAGTATATCAAGCATAATGAAACTTGGGAGAATATCTACCTCGTGCATGTACAGGAAGTCGTTTTTAGCGAGCCAAAACCTATGAAACATGCGAGGATTAAAAGGGATCCAACTAAACATTGTGAATATCATGGAGATATTAGTCATACCATGGAAGAGTGTCGCCAGCTGAAAGATGAGATAGAAGGTTTCATATCGCAGGGACACTTTCGAGGATATGTAAAGGGGTAGGACAATGTCCATGATCAGCTCGATCTTCCAATTAACTTGAGTGACAAGGGATTATAACCCTCCCCGAAAGGAGGAAAGGACACCTCAGTTGTCTCGAGAGGGAGTGAGTCACAAGAGTACAAGGGGCGGTTACTTGGGTAAAGAAATTTTGTAAAAAAAAATTGCGACGTGAGTAGATATCGACCAACTATGGTTGCCATATCAGTGTGCAGGGAGGAAAGCTAGTCGTCAACCAATAGCAGTCAAAGACAAAACTAGGATTACTTCACCTAGAACCCCGAGATATGTCAGGGATTGACCCTGGATATTGAAACAATTGAGGGAGTATGTGAGGGATTGACCCTGAACATCAAAACCCATTTTATCAAAACCTTAAATGCTCCTAGAAGATTGATAAAATAAACTATTGAACTGGGGAAGTTCTTATGAGATCAATGATTATAAATCACAAGTGCTAATGAAATATTTTGAACTTTAGTTGTGAATAAAATAATCATTTTTCTCGAACAAGTAATTATAAAGCGAAAACCCTTTAAAATTACTTGAGGGTCATATATGAATGATTAACCAGAATTAATTTTGAAATACATAGTACAATGCAAACCCATCATTTCAAAAAAAAATTGAAAACTTATTAAAAAAAGGTCCTCGACCAAACCTTTTTGATGAAAGAGGGGTCGAACTATTATAACTTCTTGACCAAACCTTTTTGACTGAAGAGGGGTCAAATTGTTATAACACCCTGATCAAACCTTTCTGACGAGACAGGGATCAAACAACTGCATTTTTTGGTTTAAAACCTTTCTGACAAGAAAGGAAAATCAAAAAAAATATGATTAGTGCATAAAGCTGAATACTAACTGCTCGCGCTAAGGGAAAGTATTAAACAAGACGTCAAAGTGTCTTGAAAAAATACTTAAACCTAACACGTGGGTAGAAGAACTAAATACTCATGTAAGCAACGAAAATATATACAAGATGACATGTTCATTAGAAATATATTTGAGTTCGCTTAAAATAAGATCATTTCTGATGATCGCGAGGTGGAATTGAAGATGGCTTGTAGGTCGAGGGTTGGGAAGATAAGCCGCTCATGCATAAAGTAGGAAATTAACTACTTAGCATTAGAGGAAAATACGAGCAATGGAAACCCCTAATAAAATTTGTACGTATGTGATTGTTTAAATTGTGAATGAAAAGCAAGCAAACATCCACAAATTGAAGTTTAAACTTAAAGGCATTAAAAAAAAAAAAAGAAAAGTTGGCCATCTAACCTTGCAAATTTTTTCTTTACAAAATAAAAGTGCCACCAGGGGCAAACCATTGTCTTGGTCAAGGGGCCATTTTCTAAAAAAGAAAAGGGAGATAAATAAATAACCAAGTCTACATGCTGGGGGACTTGGATAGATCTACTTCTTCTTCTTCCTCGACCTCGCCATCTTCTTCCTCCATCATGGTATTCTCGCAAAGGGCTAAAGTTTCCTCTTCTTGTTCCTCCAAGAAGCTGGTGTCCATATTAGGGTTCGCCATCCAGGTCCGATATACAGTGCAAAAACTAACCTTGTCGCACCGTTCTATGGTCTCGACTTCTTTTTCAGCAAGCTTCTTCTCAAACTCATCTGCTTGGGCTTTGATGGTCTTCTCAGCCTCCACTTTTGCCTTCTCGACTTCTTCTTTTTCCTTCTCGGCTTCCTCTTTTGCCTTCTTGGCTTCCTTCTTTGCCTTTTCAACATCCTCCTTTACTTTCTTAGCTTCTTGCCTAAGGCGGTTGTTTTCTTGTTGGGCGTTATCCCGGTGCTTACTCACAACCTTGCATTGGGATAATAACGTGTGGACCTCACCCTCAAAGTATTCGAGCCGCTCAAAGAGTAGTCGATTGGAAGCAAAAGAAGCAAAAGAAGCCTTGAGAATTACAAACAGATGAATATGAAAGAGGTATAAAAAGAATAATATAATTATAATAACAAAGCCAACATACCATGAAGTTATAGTCCAAGCTCCTTGAAAGCATCTCTTTTGGGCTCCTAAGATTGAGAAATTCTCAATCAGGGGGAAGAAGAGCTTGAAGTTTGCGCCAACAGGCAACTCCATATGGTTGGGAAAATTCAGACCCGACCTCCCCTGTTGCGGCCGACAAGGTCTCAATGGTCTTGCTCGAAGAAGCAGTAGCGGGAGTTGCCTCGGGACAAGGAGCGTTGGCGTCGAAAAAACCTTGAGGAGGAACTTGTTCTTGGATCTCGTTGTCACAAACCTTGAGATCGATGGGCTCGGCCAATGATTTCTTCTTATGGGCGGTGGTTTTCCTTTGCCTCTTAGGAGGAATCGCTTCGGCGACAGTAGGGACCCCAGGGTTGGTTGTCCTTTTCTTCCCCTTCCGGTCCATGATATCTTCATAACCTATGTCTGGAAAACTAGATAAGGAGGTACAGTTTTAAAAAGGCCGATGAAAAAGGGAAGAATATAATTTTCCACCTAAGGGATTTACCAAAGTCACTAGAAGGCAAGTTATCACTAAATGATGGGGTAGAGGGACCATAATATCCACTAAAATCCCTACACCCTGTAATTTTGAATATATCAAAAGGCTCGATCGGTTCTAAATCCCAACTCGCATCTACGTGACCTGCCTTATCTTCCATAGTACCGTATTGCTCAGCTATATTGAAGTATGACTCGGGACAGTTAACCTCGACGTGAAATCTAGGATACCAACTATCAAACTTATGGGCAATGCGGTCCACAAGAAGGGAATTCCAAATATTAAAATTAAGATGGGAGTCTTGGAAGGTGACTAATGTATTACGCTAAGCCTTAAGTACAGTAGGAGACCAACAATATTGATTACCTCGTGATGCTTCTTCACTGGATTCCCAAGGGGCAGTATTTTAAAGTTATTGTGCTTGAGCGAAGCGATACCTGACCTGGTCCTTGGGCGAAATAGTTATTTGCTACCAAGAAGAATACTGGGGAATCTTTTAATCATAAGTGTATTCCTTATCAGTGAGAACGCCCACCGATCGCAGGTTAGCCTCGCTCAAAAAGGAAGTTGCATGACTGAAGACCGTAGGGAAGAGTTAACAGGCGCCTGTGCCTACTAACCATCTCGGGGATAGGAGTAGGCCTCGTCAGGAGAGCTATCCAAACGAACAAAACATTGGTAATAAACTTGTAAAACAAAGATTGATGTAAATGAGGAAGAAGAGAAAAATCACTTACGAAGTTTGCAAAACGTGGTTGTGCCGATGGGGAAAGACCAGACGTCCAGAAGAAGTTGTTCTTGAAGGATACTTTGTTTGGCAAGTCTACAATAATTTTAGGCTCACTAGGATGAGTACCGAGATAGAAAAAGCCCCCTGCGATGTTCTTCCTTGACGAAACGGCCTTAACTGAGTATAGATACTTAATCTCCACTGGTGTGGGACACCCCCAATTCAGAATTTTGTATAAGACTTCCAAACTAGAGAGGATCCTGTAAGAGATGGGATTCAACTAGAATGGGGAAACTCCAATGTGATTTATATAGTCCTTGAGGTAGTCTCGAAGAAGAAGCGTGGCCCCTGCACTGATATGCTCAAGGCTCCAGGCGCCTATACTAGTTGAGCCACTCGTACTAGTCCCCGGGTTACTGATTGCAAAGCGCATAGGGGGGTGACAACTAAACTCACCCTCCCGTACTAATCTAACTTGGCATGATTGCCCAAGCTCGATTCCCCAGGTCTTCAGCATCTCACCCGTGTAGCCTGAGATAGACCGCACGTTAAATTCTCTAAACTAAGCTTCAAAGGTGACATTGGGGTCCTGGGGAGTCTTTGAGGTACGTGGTTTGGGAGGCTTAATTTGAAAATCAAAGTCACCTGGTTCAAAAGCAATCGTGACATTGGGTAAAAACAAAGGGTTTGCCATAGGAATAAAGGACAAGCTGGATGGTTCCGCCCAGGCTGTTGGGTTTTATGACCTAAATAAAACTCTTTACAATTTGATTAGTTATCAATATAAGAAATTTGAAGTGATTGATGTTTGCATGAATTTTACATGCTAATGGTTTAATATGTTTATTACTATTATACACAGAATCTGTTAAATCCAGATCATATGTTTATTCACAATTACAGTATCGTCAACACAATGGAATGTGATTGTGATCATATGAATCAAAAGACTTGGTCCCTGTTTCATCAGTGTTATTGGATTTACACTAATGTGATAATCAGCGATGATGTATACTTACACTTGGAGTAAGTGTTATGTTCTTTCCAAGACATAAGTAAAGTATACTAGTTTCGAATGTATGGAGTATACATTGGACTTGACCGATATTGCAACTAAGTTAAGATATTACAAACTTACCGTTATATATATATCTTTCCAAGTCAATATCAGTAGTTGATCTTAAGATTAAAAGAATCTAAATCCTGATATGCTTAGGCTCAACTCAGGAGTGCTATTCATGTTCTTTGATTTATTAGTTAAGCCTACTTTTAGGTCAGGGTGATACGTATATTTTGGGAACATGATAGTATGATTGAGTGGGAGTGCTGAACATAAATATAGAATCTATAGCTTCTACTGGTGTATATAAGTAAAGTGATGATTCCCTTCGAGCTTAGCAAATAGAAGTAAATGGATGAGCTCTTGTTTAACTGACTAATTATTAGATCACTAAACACCATTTACAGGTAGCTAAGTGTTTTAAGGGGCAAAATACATTGAGGGGTGAGAACGGTAAAGAAATCCCATCTCGATGTAGATCATCTATATAGAGGATCTTTAAATCACAATAAGATTATAACAATGGTTAAATGAGATAGCATATTGATATCTTGGAACATACAATATGCTCTATATAAGTCTGAGAGTGCAATTCTAAGTTCTAAGAGTGGATTCAACGAAGAATTAATAAGTAGGAATTTACTTGGTAAATTTGGTTCACTTATTGGAAGCTCAGCATATAGATCCATGGTCCCCATTCTAGTTGAGAACATTCTACTTGTAAGACTCATTAATTGATTCGTAATTGATCAATTATAATTCTAAAGTTAGACTATGTCTAATTTTATGAATTTTCACTAAGCAGGGGTGAAATTGTAAAGAAAAGAGTTTCTAGGTTTATTTATTTATTAATGGACTTTATATGTCTAATTAATAATTAAATTAAATGAAAATATTATTTAATAATCTATTTTAGTTATTAAATAATTAGTTTTGGCATTTAAAAGGTTAGAATTGGAAAATTGGCGTTTTTGAGAAAATAGAAATAAAATTTGATAAAACTGCAAAATCAAGTGGGGCCCACTAATACACCTTGGCCGGCCACTTACTGTGGAGTTTCAAATTGATTTTTTCATTATTTTAATGCCAAATAATTCCTAACCTAAACCTAGTAGTTGCCTATAAATAGAAAGTGATGGCTCAGTCAAATCACATGCTTTCATTAGTAATCTGACAAAAATTTCTCTCTTCACAAAAACTGAGCCTTCCCTAGTTTCTATACCTGGCCGAAAACCTCTTCTCTTTTCTCTGTTCATAAATTTCGACCCTAGTGAAAGAGTAAGTGCCCACACACAGCAAGCAGTAACTCAATCATAGATTCGAAGACTGTGAAGGATCAAACTTAAAGAAGAAGGACATTCGGGCTCAGATCTTGATAATACTCTGTGACAGAAAGGATACAAGGGTTAGAGATCTGAGTGGAAGGAGACATTAATTTCGCTGCATCAATGTAAGGTTTTCTTAACTTTATATGTGTTTAATTTATTGTTTTAGAAAGTTCATATTTAGGGTGTTTAAACAACATACTTGTGAGTAGATCTAAGATCCTGGTAAAATAAATTCCAACACAGGCTGCTTCTCGCAAGAATCGGCGTTTGCTGTCGGTAATTTCTTTCAAGAAATGCCTGTAGCAACTAGCAATATCTTCCTATTGGGTTCTCACTACGTGTTCCCTAACCCTAGCATTGTTCAACTCTAATTTGGAGGTGGGTATTGAAGGGTTAGGTTTATACGAGATGGCTGATTCTGTAGGGAACTCAAACTCTAACACTTCTGGCTGATATATTCCTGAACCAGAGTGGGACATTACTGTGGGACATTACTACAGGAAAAAATTAGTCCCAATCACTTGAGAGAATTTTATCAAACCTGAAGGTAATGAGTTGGAGATCTTAAAACAACCTACATATGGCCTGAACCCTAGTATGAACCTAGATACAATTTAAACCCTAGAAAAAAAAACTACCAAAACCAAAAGGGATGACAACGATACAAACAAACTAAGTAACAAATCCACTCAATATAACAAACATGAGAAAGAAGAAGGCAACTTACTGGTTGAAGTTATGACTTTGGGCAATGACTGGTAATTCCGTCTGCAAATATTCGAACGAAGCAAAGATCGCTTTAAGAAGATGAAATCGGAAGAAACTCGCAGAAAAAGGTCAAGGACAGAGATGGCATGCAAGTCCTCGAACAAGTGATGATCCTTGACGAAGAAGCTTAAGAGTTTTTTCAAACTTTCTAAAATGGAGGAAATAATGCAAAGGTGGTTCCTTTTTCCTTATTTTATACTCATGATGGTTGCTTCGTTTGATCAAATAAGGGTTTGATCCTACGAACGTGATTCAAAGAGGAAGTGGAAAAGATGGTTATTTAATTCTGATGTACCTCGAAAGTGCACAACCGCCAAAATCAGAGGACATGCATCTTTTAAAAAAGAGGAACATGACGAAAATACCCTTTGTAATCATTAAAAGGCTCTTTTTATTAAAAAAGAACTTTTTAAGGGGCAATTGTTATACCTAAAATTCAGTAAGAATATTGGAAGAGGACACGTGTCGAGCTGGGAAGAACGAAGAACTCAAACACGCAATCTTAAGTACACTTGGCATGGAACAACTCATTAGAGACACAATTTGCAGAGTATGCTTATAACTCAGCTGGCTAAACAGTCTTCTACGAGATAGAATCTTACAAACTGCTAACTTATGTGTTGACAAGAAACCATGAGAATGAAAGTGTGCATGAAGCCTCGTCGCATGAAAAAGAGACGATAATGATAAAAACACTTAGCGTATATTACACGGTATACAAACTAAGTATACATAGTTCGGTGAATCGAGATGACAGACAGCGAGATGTCTATCTCGTTGTAAGATGGCATGCATACGAGAAAGATTATCTCGACACCAGAAAATGTAGTTATCAGAATTAAAGCAATATCAATCTCGGAAAGTCATATGACAAGCACCGGCTCGCCATCAACGGTAACTCGGCTCCATTCCTAGCGACACATCCCCATGAGATAAGGCTTACCGTATACCTTTAAAATATGCATTCATCTCGGCCCAACAAAAGCGGGATACTCACAGCTGTGTGGATTCTAAATAAAAAACCGGATTTACTTAGCATAATTTGTAATCAAAATCCCTGATTTGAGGGAATAATTGCTGTAAAGATTATTGTGAACTTCTGTAATTTACTACCCACTATGTAATTATAAATAGTGGCAGGCAAGACAAAAAAGGGGGACTCATACGAGAGGGTTCCTAAAGAAATAATAATCAGAAATCTGAATAAAATTGACTCGTGGACTATGAATAATTTTAACTGCAAAACCACGTAAAAAACTCTGTGTTCATATCTTTATTTCTATAGCTTTTATTTTTCTGTGTGAAATTACTACTGTGAGGCTCAAATTTAGTTAACGAAAATATGCGTTAACAACATTTTATTGGTGTTATTTTGTAACTATCTCCTAAAAAATGCACTATTTATTGTGATGTGGTATGATTTATATTACTTATTTTTTTAAAAAAAAAAATTATAATTTTTTTATGAGTAGTTGTTTGCTGTATGTTTTTATTCATTTTTTTTGTAAAACTTGTTCTTTTTAATTTATGCCTCATGTTGTTGAAATTGATTTTTTTAATTATAACCGATTTGAGTTATTCTATATTATTTGTTTGCATTCATTATATTATAGAATCGGTTCTATTTTAATAATGACCTGTTTGAGTTATTCTGTATTTTTTTTTTATTTTTGTTCATTATATTATAGAACTGTTGTGAAAATTATATACGCAAGTATACACAGTCACACAAGTAATAAAATGATAAGTAAGATCGTCTCCACAGGGATTGCAAACAAAAATATCTTGTAAAACTAACTAATTACAACTTAAAATAAAAAGAAATAATATGCAAATGGTTGAGTAATTATTCAAAATTAGAAATGACATGAATTAATTTTGTTAGAATTAAACTACTGCTGCTAAGAAAAAAAAATTGGTTGCAAGATAAAAGTTGTAAAATTGTAAAAATGGCTTGAATAACTAATTCCTTCTAGTCAGGTTTTTTTACAGTAAGTACATCATCGGTTCAGCATTACTCTAGCATTCTGCACAGAGATAACAAAAAAATTCCTCTAGGCTTGTGAGAATTTTCCAACACTCACAACTTTAATTCTACCATTTAGCTCAATATATTCCTATATCAAACCAGCAGTCAGAACACTATTCAAACATTAAATTGGTAAGTTATGCAAGGTAAATGAAATATTCCTATCCCACTTACAAAGAAAAGCCTAAATCTAGGTTTTCACTTGCTTCATTCAAGTTGAACTACTAGATCTAGCCCTTCCGGTACAAGATCTAGCTTAGCAAATTGTTATTCATGGCCAAGAAACAACAATCAATTAAAATGAAACTCACTTGAATGAACAAAGGCAAAACAAATACTTAAGTAAGCTTAAAATTTAATCATACCCAACTTAAAAGTTCATAGCCATTCAAGCCTCAAAAGTTTAGCTCATATTCAAGTAAGAAGATAAAATCCAAGCTAAAAACAATTCATCCATGACTGCTGCCCAAATTTATAATCTCAAGAAGTTTTTGATACTAAGTACAAACAACTATAAAAGAGGAAAATAAAGAAGACTATTAAGAAAGGGTAAAAGAAAATTCAAACACTAGGCTTGGTCCCCTCTTCCTTCTTCTATGGTGTACTTTCTGCTACATTTACTCCTCCAAAAGAGTTGCAGCAGCTCCTCACGTACTGGATAATGAATATGATGCTCATGTACTTCCCTTCCTTTCTCTTTTTGTTGTTGGGTTTTTAGGGTACAAACTTCATACCCCAAAATAGAAGCCCAAATTTTTCTACTTTGGCCCACTAGGGTTAGACCCCTTTCTTCCACGTCAGCTGGCTGGTGCAATTTGAGTGACTGGACCGAAGTTGCTGAGGTGGATAAGTGAAATTCGTGTTTCCACGTCACTGCCAGGATGCTGAATTCACTTCAGCATTGCTTTAGCATTGCTTCAGCAATCAGCCCAGTTTCAGCTTGTGCTCCTTTTCTTCCTTGCTTCTTTTTCTCTTACCTATCAATTTAATTCCTCATTTTTCAACAAAATAAGCACAGTTAATTGGAAAAACACACCCAACAATATCAATATTTACCAAACTTAAAGGTTAGATTACTAAATAGAAAATAACACTAAAACTAATTAAAATTAAGCAAAATAAACACATTTTCACTACTCTCCTCACAATACTTTAGTTTAAAAGCATAAAAATTAACTCTATAACATAGAGTTATCACACCCCAAACTTAGAGTATTGCTCGTCCTCGAGTAATGAAAAACAAAAAGAACCAAACAATACAAACAGAAAAAGACAGCGATACTAACATGCTTGCAGCAGAGAAAATCTTGCTCTTTCACACTTGGTCTAGGGACGAAATTTGCTCTCAGAATTAGATGAAATGGAAGTGTAATTGGCAGTATTGAATGTGCCTTGAACTTGTGTGTGTCAACAGAATTTTGCATGCTATCTATGTCCTTAAAACTTACCAAGAGTAATTCGATCAAATAAGTGTGCAAATACTTCCCACCAACACTTTGAATTTCTATCACAACTACCCGTCGATCCTCAAGTTTAAAAAGTTTGCTTCCATAAGTTGAACTAGTGTAATCCTCTCCACTAATGTAACTTAGCTTTACAACTTAGATCAAAAGTACTTGACTAGGCTTGAAATGTTAGGCTTGGGTTAGGGTATGGTAAAGGATGTATTTAAGCTAGCTCAACACCTAACCACTTCGCTTGTCAAACCGAGCCTCTTCCATAAGAATTTTCTTTTTCTCTTGACCCTCTTCCCTAATTCAATACTCACAAGTACTTGATATTAAAATTGACTTCTCTTGCTATGTTTATTCTCTCTTTTTTTTTTGAACTAAAATGGGTGGAACACCCCAAACTTAGTTGCAAGCATATGTATTTTTTTGTTTTCTTTTCTTTCATTGCTGAATTTTTTTTTTTCATATATTAGAAAGACATTTATTACTATATTATACTTATATAATAAATAGCAAGATAAGGTTAATTGAAAGTTCATACTCATATACTTTGTGAGCTAATTCCCCCACCCCAAACTTACAACCCAACATTGTCCCCAATGTGGCTAAAGTATAACCTTGAATTAGCTCACCACAAGTTACACTCACCGCACTCACCCCAAACTTAATGTGAAACTTGGATCTTGACAAGTGAGCAATTAAGTTAGGATATATGTGGAAATGAAAATTAGGATTAGCGTTAGATGTATGATTGGGTTGCACAGCAAGAATAGGCTAAACAGCTCAAACTTGGGTAACTAGGGAAAATTTGATTTTATAGGGAAGGTTAGAAAGGCTCAAACGTCCAAAGATGGCCTAAATCATTTCTAAGTCATGAAGCTCGCTAGGATTTCGCCTCAAGGATTACACTAACTAATTCTAGATGCTTAAACTCTCGCAAAGCGTTAGCTATTCTAAAAACTCAAGGTATGGCGGGATAACACAAGCACATAATTGTTGAAAGCATTCCTCATAGGCTAGCATTTAGACAAGAATAACACTTAAAATTAGCATTTTCACACACAAACCAAGGCACTCCACACATGGAGGAAAATAGATATTTTTCATCATCGAGCGCTACCCTAAACCAAGCTGAAAATACATGGAGTATTTTTCTCATTTGCAAGCTAAAACATAACTTCACAAACATGACAAAACAATATGATTAATACACATCTAATCCACATAATATTTATTACTCACACAACTAAAGACAACTATAAAAGTAAACTAAGTAAACAATCAAACACAACCAGCAATAACAATTTAACTGAGGAAAAATAAAAACTCCCTCAAGATTTGAACTGTAAAGCCCGCTTAGTTAATTTGGAAATTAGCAGTTGTTTATGTTTAAATTATGAAATTATTTATAGCTATTTAAATAATTTATTACTGTTATTTATGGAATTCAGAAATGCATGATTATGTCATCAGTAGCTTTTATATTTCGCATTTCCGGTGTCCGGTATTTTGGAACTCGGCGTTTGGCTCAGTAGAAATCACAACTTAGTATGTTAGTATTTTGGGGACGGGTTTTAGACATTGGGAATGTCGGGAATGGCCGGGAATTTAGAATTTCCCAAAAATACCCCTTTAGTATGATTTTTGTGATTTTATGGTGGAGGGGCAAAATGGTCTTTTTGCCCCATTAGTGTTTTGTCTTATATGATTTAATAAATGGATTAAATGTTTATTTTTAAATTATTATTGTGGCTGAAATAAGGTGTTATGTGCATTAAAATCCATTTTTCTCTTTTCACTTGAACACTTAGTCAAAAATTAAGGAAATTTCAAAAACTCACACACACAAACTCTCTCTCTTTTGCTCTCATTTTCGGCTGGTGCATGGGATTCAAAGGGCTGGATTTTTGTTCAATCTCCAAGTGAATTTTCATCCTAAATCTAAGCATTTTTGCAAGCTAGGTTGGTTCTTGTCTTTCTCTCTTTAATTTCTTGAAAAATAATGTGTAAAAGTGATGATGCATGCATGTTTTTGTGGCTGTTATTATGGCTGTGTTTAGTTGTTATTGTCTGAGGTTCAAAGCATGATTAAATGATGTTAATTGAGTTGTTTGAAGCATGATTAGTTAGGTTGTTCAAGCTTTGAGTTTTCTATGTAAAAATGTGGTTTTTGGAAGGAAAACTTTGTGAATCTGTTCTGTGATGTTGCTGTTGTTTCTATTAGTTTGCAGAGGTGTTATTATGCTTATTTGGGTAGAATTAAATAGGTTTGGATGCATGTTAGGTGGATTTGCTCAAGCTTGAGTTTGGAACTCAAAGCTTGAGCTCCAGTGGTGAATTTTGTATCTGTGGTTTCTGGGTAGGTTTGATGCCTTGGATATGTTATTTGGGACATATAGATCAGGTCTGGAAAGTTTGGGACCAATTGGGGTTGAATTGGTCGAGTTATGAATTTTTGAAGTTGCTGCCTGCGAGGAACCGGAATTCCGGTTGTGCATCCGGAATTCCGGATGGGGGTCCTGAATTTCCCAGAACCGGAATTCCGGTTGGGCAATCGGTCTACCGGTTGGGGGATTTTTCAAAACCCTAGTTTTCCTCGTTTTTGGTTTTTAGGGGTATTGCCATGCTTTTTATCGATAGGGAAACTTTTAGTTCCAAGTTTTAGTCCCCGGGAAGTGATTTAGCGTGTCACTTATAGCGTTGTGATTTTTTATGGTTTAGGAGCCGATGTCCGCCACTCGGCTTCGGTTCCGGTCGGGTTGGCCGCACACTGAAATCGAATCCGTGTAAGATTAGTATAACAGTATGCATATGTAGATTACATGTTTAGCGTGCATGTAGGAAGCCTGCTAGATTACATTAGTTATGTATTTAGGCTTCGAACCATCCAACCTGTCACGTCGGTACGGCTGGAGTATGACCGGCGGCGGAGTATGACCGGTTCGACCGATCAGCCGACACTTGGTTGGTGGTTCGGTGCTATTGACCTATCCCGTCGGTACAGTGGAGTATGACCGACGGCGGAGTATGACCGGTTCGACCGATCAGGAGGATACTTGTCAATAGTACCATCCCCTGAACGTTCAAAACTCAGTACCATGTTGGACATGGCAGTAGTAGCTCAGTACCATGTTGGACATGGCAGTAGCGGGACTCAGTATCGTGTTGGACACGGCAGTTAGTATTATGTATGATATTATTATGCTTTTCTTACTGAGTCTGTCGACTCACAGTTTATGTTCATGTGTAGGTAAAGGCAAGGCTATAGCTGATGGACCGTGAGCGAGCTTATGAGATTGTACATGTCGGGGCGGTTAGGCCTGGAGCGTACGATCTCGGGACAGACGGCTGAGATTTTTGTAACTGTCGTTAGACGACTTTCATTTTGATGTAAAAGTTAAACAGTTAAAACGTTTGTAAATGATTTTATAAATCGGGATCCCGAGACTTTTATAATATGGTTTATAAGTTTAATTAAAAAAGCAAAATTTTAATTAATCACGTTTTTCCATAAACCTCGTTGATTAGCAACGAGCTGCACAGTACGTTTAAAAATCACGTAATACGCCTAAGATAGTTAGGGTGTTACAATTTGGTATCGTAGCCGCTGTGTTGTCTTCCGAAGATCGTCACGACATGTACAATCATCATCGCCAGCTTAGCTCGGTTCACGGTTCAGTAAGCCTTTATTGCTTTAATAGTTTATTTTATTCAGTTATGAAAAAGAAAAGCCTGTTAGGAAGCATGTTAGTAGCCTGATAGTAGAATAGGCGCATGTTTCATTTCTAATTTCCAAATTAAGCGGCATTAGTAAGCTCGCCTTGAATACGACCTGATATGCCAACTCTTGGTTTCGCAGGCGGTTCTAACTAGATGGACGCCAGGCGGACTACCAGGAGTCAGGGCAACTCCGTAGGGTCGAATCAGGGACAGGGAGCTCAGTTTCCCCCACCTGCTCGGGGCCGAGGTAGAGGTCCCCGAGGCAGGGCTCGTGGCCGGGGTGATGAGAACCCGCCACAGGCTGCCCAGGCTCCCCCAGCCGATCAGGGAGCCCCGAATTGGGAGTTGCGGTTTGCGGAGATGCAAGCCCGGATCGAAGAGCAAGACCTCGAGATCCAGAGGTTGAGACAGCAGGGTGCTCCTGCAGTTCCTGTGCCCGTAGTTCCAGTGGCACCTGCCCCTGCTGCCCAGGCCGAGATAGTGGTGGCGGCCCATAGATTGGAACCCTTGTATGAGCGGTTCCGGAAGCAAGCACCTCCGGTATTCCTGGGAGGTCCGGACGTGATGAAAGCCGAGCAGTGGCTAACGGTGATTACCAGAATCCTGAATTTCATGGGTGTCACCGGTAACGACAGAGTGGTGTGCGCCACGTTTCAGTTCCAGGAGGACGCCCTGGTATGGTGGGACATGGTGTCTCAGATTCACGATGTCACCACCATGACCTGGGAAAGGTTCCAGGAACTCTTCAACGCGAAATATTACAATGAGGCGGTCAGAAGCGCCAAGAGGAAAGAGTTCGTTCACCTGACCCAGCGGGAGAACATGAGCGTCACTGAGTATACTACTCAGTTTGATCGGTTGGCGAGGTTAGCCTCGGGAATTGTGCCAACCGACTTCAGCAAAAAGGAGAAGTATCTGGACGGGTTGAATCCCAAGATCAGGCATGACCTGATGATCACCACCGACGACAGCACCACCTACGCTCAGATGGTGGAGAAGGCACTGCGAGCTGAGGGCGCAGTGGGGTGTATGTCAGAATCAGCCAGTACTCCGGTTAGTGGCGGAGCTCCTACCCCTCCTGCATCAGGCTTTAGCAGGGGGAGTAGTGGTTCGGCCATTGATCAGAGGAAGAGGGCACCCACTGCTTCCGGCGGCTCGAGTCAGAACAAGAGGTTCCGGGGGAACCAGAACAGAGGGAGTCGTCCTGGTGGTAATGAGACCCGATTCTCCTATCCCGAGTGCCCTAGCTGCAAGAGGCACCATCGGGGCGAATGCAAAGGTCAGGGATGCTTTCATTGTGGCATGCCCGGACACTTCAAGAGGGAATGTCCCCAGCTCCGACCAGAGGCACCGAGAGCTCCAGCGATACCCACTCCAGCCAGGGTGTTCGCTATCACGCAGGCTGATGCAGATGCCAGCCCATCAGTTGTTACAGGTCAGCTTTTTATTAACAACTCGCTTTATTCAGTGCTGTTTGATTCTGGGGCTACACATTCTTATGTGGCGGCCAGAGTCTTTAGTAAGTTGGGTAGACCCTTTGATAGATATGAATCAGGGTTTGGAACCCTGTTACCTGGCGGAGAATTGGTTATCTCCAATAGGTGGATTAGGTCTATGCCGATCAGGATAGATGGTAGAGAGTTAAGCGCTGATCTGATAGAGATGAGCTTAGTCGAATTCGATATTATTTTAGGAATGGATTTCCTATCTAAATATTCGGCGAGCATTATTTGTAAGAGGAAGATGGTGGTCTTCCAACCGGAAAGTGAAGAACCGTTTGTATTTGTGGGTTCGGTTCAGGGATCTCGGATCCGGTGATCTCGGCTATGTCGGCGAGAGAATTATTGCACGGTGGGTGCTTAGGGTTTCGGCCGTGGTGGTGGACACCACTCGGCCGGACACCATTCGGCCGCAGGACATCGCAGTGGTTCGGGAATTTTTGGACGTTTTTCCCGAAGAACTTCCTGTGGTTACCACCTCAGCGGGAGATTGACTTTGTGATTGACTTGGCACCAGGGGTGGATCCGGTTTCCAAAGCCCCGTATAGGATGGCTCCGAGTGAACTTAAGGAATTAAAGATTCGGCTCCAAGGGTTGCTTGACATAGGGTTCATTCGGCCCAGTGTGTCACCTGGGGAGCCCGGTTTTGTTCGTCAAGAAGAAGGATGGATCTATGAGGATGTGCATCGACTACAGAGAGTTGAACAAGTTGACGGTGAAGAATAAATATCCATTACCTAGGATCGATGACTTGTTCGATCAGCTTCAGGGGAAGACGGTCTTTTCTAAGATTGATCTCCGCTCGGGTTATCATCAGTTGAGGATCCGAGAGGAGGACATTCCAAAGACGGCTTTCCGCACTAGGTATGGACACTACGAGTTTCTGGTTATGTCATTCGGACTAACCAATGCTCCTGCAGCATTCATGGACCTGATGAATAGAGTATTCAAGGATTTCCTCGATATCTGTGTGATTGTGTTTATCGACGACATCCTCGTGTACTCTCAATCAGAAGAGGAGCATGAGCTACATCTTCAGATGGTACTGCAACGACTCCGAGAACATAAGCTCTACGCCAAGTTCAAGAAATGTGAGTTCTGGTTGTCTCAGGTGTCCTTCCTAGGGCACATTGTGAGTAAAGATGGGATCAAGGTGGATCCCGGGAAGATTGAATCCGTCAGGGATTGGCCGAGACCGAAGACAGTGACAGAGATCAGAAGCTTCTTGGGATTAGCTGGGTACTACCGTAGGTTCGTGGAGGGGTTCTCCAAAATTTCAATGCCCCTAACCGAGCTTACAAAGAAGAATCAGCGATTTATCTGGTCAGATAAATGCGAAGCTAGTTTTCAGGAGCTGAAACAGAGGTTGATTACTGCTCCGGTACTAGCTTTGCCTTCGGACAAGGAGAAGTTCGTAGTCTACTGTGACGCATCCAAACAGGGTTTGGGGTGCGTATTGATGCAAGCCGATCGGGTTATCGCTTATGCCTCCCGTCAGTTAAAGGATTATGAACAGCGATACCCGACTCATGATTTAGAATTGGCCGCAGTGGTTTTTGCACTGAAGATTTGGCGGCACTACCTGTATGGAGAGAAGTGTGAGATCTATACCGACCATAAGAGTCTCAAGTATTTCTTTACTCAGAAAGATTTGAACATGAGACAAAGGCGTTGGTTGGAATTAGTAAAGGACTATGATTGTGAGATCCTCTATCATCCCGGAAAAGCCAATGTAGTGGCCGATGCCCTGAGCAGAAAGGGTCCCGGGCAAGTAGCTGGCATGGTTCAGATTTCACCACAGCTAGCAGAGGATATGGTTAGATCCAGCATTGAGTTTGTGGTAGGTCAGCTTCACAACTTAACGCTGCAATCTGATCTGTTGGAAAGAATAAAGGTCGCTCAGATGACAGATCCGGAGTTAGTGAAGATCCGAGATGAGGTATTGGCTGGTCAAGCCAAAGACTTTTCGATGTCAGATAGTGGAATGCTTTTGTATAAAGCCAGGGTTTGTGTTCCGAACAGTGTGGAATTGAGGAACGAGATCTTTGAGGAGGCTCATTCTACCCCGTATTCTCTGCATCCCGGCACCACCAAGATGTACCAAGATTTGAAACCGTACTTCTGGTGGAACGGTATGAAGAAGAATTTGGTAGAATTCGTATCGAGATGCCTCACTTGTCAGCAGATCAAGGCTGAACATCAGAGACCAGCAGGGTTGTTGCAGCCTCTAACCCTACCAGAATGGAAATGGGAGGATATTACGATGGATTTTGTGGTCGGGTTACCTAGGACCACGGGTTTGCATGATTCCATCTGGGTAGTGGTGGACCGATTTACGAAATCTGCTCATTTTCTGCCGGTCAGAACAACGTTTACAGTGGATCAGTTGGCAGAGTTATATGTCAGGGAGATAGTGAGACTTCACGGGGTACCGAAGTCTATAGTTTCGGACAGGGATCCGAAATTCACCTCCAAATTTTGGCAAAGTTTGCAACGGGCAATGGGTACAAAGCTAAAATTCAGTACAGCATTCCATCCTCAGACAGATGGTCAGTCAGAAAGGACAATTCAGATATTGGAGGATATGTTGAGAGCCTGTGTTATGGACTTTGAGGGTTCATGGAGTAAATATCTACCGTTAATAGAATTTTCATACAACAACAGTTATCAGAGTACGATAGGGATGGCACCCTATGAACTGTTGTACGGTAGAAAGTGTAGATCCCCTATCCACTGGGATGAGACAGGGGAGAGGAAATACCTAGGTCCAGAGTCAGTTCAGCGGACCAATGAGGCAATAGAAAAGATAAAAGCTAGAATGCTTGCCTCACAGAGCAGACAGAAGAGTTACGCAGATCCGAAACGTAGAGATGTTGAGTTCCGAGTAGGGGACCATGTGTTTTTGCGAGTATCTCCGATGAAGGGGATTAAACGTTTCGGGAGAAGAGGCAAGTTATGCCCTAGGTTTACAGGACCTTTCGAGATTCTCGAGAAGATAGGTCAAGTGGCATATCGGTTAGCATTGCCTCCAGCTTTATCAGCAGTGCACAACGTATTCCATGTCTCAATGTTGAGAAAATACGTTTCAGACCCCTCTCATATACTCAGTTATGAGAGTCTTCAGCTTCAGCCAGACATGTCCTATGAGGAACAACCAGTGCAGATCCTGGATAGAAAGGATAAAGTCCTTCGGAATAAGACCATAGCGTTGGTCAAGGTTCTCTGGAGAAACAGTAAGGTGGAAGAAGCCACCTGGGAGCTAGAATCAGATATGCGAGCTCAATATCCAGAGTTATTCAGGTTAGATTTCGGGGACGAAATCCTTTTAAGGGGGGAATAGTTGTAAAGCCCGCTTAGTTAATTTGGAAATTAGCAGTTGTTTATGTTTAAATTATGAAATTATTTATAGCTATTTAAATAATTTATTACTGTTATTTATGGAATTCAGAAATGCATGATTATGTCATCAGTAGCTTTTATATTTCGCATTTCCGGTGTCCGGTATTTTGGAACTCGGCGTTTGGCTCAGTAGAAATCACAACTTAGTATGTTAGTATTTTGGGGACGGGTTTTAGACATTGGGAATGTCGGGAATGGCCGGGAATTTAGAATTTCCCAAAAATACCCCTTTAGTATGATTTTTGTGATTTTATGGTGGAGGGGCAAAATGGTCTTTTTGCCCCATTAGTGTTTTGTCTTATATGATTTAATAAATGGATTAAATGTTTATTTTTAAATTATTATTGTGGCTGAAATAAGGTGTTATGTGCATTAAAATCCATTTTTCTCTTTTCACTTGAACACTTAGTCAAAAATTAAGGAAATTTCAAAAACTCACACACACAAACTCTCTCTCTTTTCCTCTCATTTTCGGCTGGTGCATGGGATTCAAAGGGCTGGATTTTTGTTCAATCTCCAAGTGAATTTTCATCCTAAATCTAAGCATTTTTGCAAGCTAGGTTGGTTCTTGTCTTTCTCTCTTTAATTTCTTGAAAAATAATGTGTAAAAGTGATGATGCATGCATGTTTTTGTGGCTGTTATTATGGCTGTGTTTAGTTGTTATTGTCTGAGGTTCAAAGCATGATTAAATGATGTTAATTGAGTTGTTTGAAGCATGATTAGTTAGGTTGTTCAAGCTTTGAGTTTTCTATGTAAAAATGTGGTTTTTGGAAGGAAAACTTTGTGAATCTGTTCTGTGATGTTGCTGTTGTTTCTATTAGTTTGCAGAGGTGTTATTATGCTTATTTGGGTAGAATTAAATAGGTTTGGATGCATGTTAGGTGGATTTGCTCAAGCTTGAGTTTGGAACTCAAAGCTTGAGCTCCAGTGGTGAATTTTGTATCTGTGGTTTCTGGGTAGGTTTGATGCCTTGGATATGTTATTTGGGACATATAGATCAGGTCTGGAAAGTTTGGGACCAATTGGGGTTGAATTGGTCGAGTTATGAATTTTTGAAGTTGCTGCCTGCGAGGAACCGGAATTCCGGTTGTGCATCCGGAATTCCGGATGGGGGTCCTGAATTTCCCAGAACCGGAATTCCGGTTGGGCAACCGGTCTACCGGTTGGGGGATTTTTCAGAACCCTAGTTTTCCTCGTTTTTGGGTTTTTAGGGGTATCGCCATGCTTTTTATCGATAGGGAAACTTTTAGTTCCAAGTTTTAGTCCCCGGGAAGTGATTTAGCGTGTCACTTATAGCGTTGTGATTTTTTATGGTTTAGGAGCCAGTAATCCGCCACTCAGCTTCAGTTCCAGTCAGGTTGACCGGCACACCTGAAATCAGAATCCAGGTAAGATTAGTATAACAGTATGCATATGTAGATTACATGTTTAGCGTGCATGTAGGAAGCCTGCTAGATTACATTAGTTATGTATTTAGGCTTCGAACCATCCGACCCTGTCACGTCGGTACAGGCTGGAGTATGACCAGCAGCCGGAGTATGACCGGTTCGACCGATCAGGATGACACTTGGTTGGTGGTTCAGTGCTATTGACCTATCCCGTCGATACAGGCTGGAGTATGACCAGCAGCCGGAGTATGACCGGTTCGACCGATCAGGAGGATACTTGTCAATAGTACCGTCCCCTGAACGTTCAAAACTCAGTACCATGTTGGACATGGCAGTAGTAGCTCAGTACCATGTTGGACATGGCAGTAGCGGGACTCAGTATCGTGTTGGACACGGCAGTTAGTATTATGTATGATATTATTATGCTTTTCTTACTGCGTCTGTCGACTCACAGTTTATGTTCATGTGTAGGTAAAGGCAAGGCTATAGCTGATGGACCGTGAGCGAGCTTATGAGATTGTACATGTCGGGGCGGTTAGGCCTGGAGCGTACGATCCTCGGGACAGCACGGCTGAGATTTTTGTAACTGTCGTTAGACGACTTTCATTTTGATGTAAAAGTTAAACAGTTAAAACGTTTGTAAATGATTTTATAAATCGGGATCCCGAGACTTTTATAATATGGTTTATAAGTTTAATTAAAAAAGCAAAATTTTAATTAATCACGTTTTTCCATAAACCTCGTTGATTAGCAACGAGCTGCACAGTACGTTTAAAAATCACGTAATACGCCTAAGATAGTTAGGGTGTTACATGAACTCTTCCCCACTAGAGTCTCTGCTTCAAAATGCTGAAGCGATGCTGATCCAATGCTGTACTGGGACCTACTGCTTCAACATACAAATTTGCTCACACCATATTGCAGCAGCCCCTTTTTTCTGTCATTCCCTGCTTTGCACCAGCAATAAAGATCACCACACTACAGCAAAATCATTAGTAAATGTAGGAAATTAAAAGTTATATATATATGTAATTATATAAGTATGTATATACTAATTTTTTTTTTTCTTTTTCTTCTTTTCCTTTTTTTTTCTTTCGTTTTTTTTCAAGGGGAGGTACACCCCAAACTTAATTGTAAATACATATATATTTTTTTTCAAGGGGTGGCACACCCCAAACTTATTACATAGCATATATATAACTAAATATAATCTTGTTCCTCCGCTCTTGGGTTTCCCAAATGTGACTCACTAAAGCCATGACAACCCAAGACCCTTCTTCCTCAAGCCTCTTCCAATGTGATGGAGGTCTTTGCTCGATCACCCTCACCACCCCCAAACTTCACTCCTTGGCCTTTCACCAAAAATTTTCTTCTTGAAAGTGCATCACGTAGTTCTACCACCCCATCGGGGTACACTCTCACCACCAAGAAAGATCCATCACACCTTGAATCTAGTCGTCCATGAGTAGCCTTCGTTAAAGAGTTTGCAAAAATCACTTGCTGCCCAACTTTAAACATTTGAGACCAAATTTTTCTACTAAACTTCTTTTTCTTTCTCTTCTTTGTGGGTGGTTTTTTAGGTTCAAATGATGTTTTGTCTTTGCTTTCTCGCGGCTCGTGATCCTTAGCAATTTCTTTAAGGGGAATCTTCTTTCTCACCTTCTTACTATTTTTGAATTTGGACTCCTCAACCATGTTAGGATCCATATCTCCAATTGCTAAGCATTCTCCTATTGCATTCGGAGCACGTATGGGATGGAAAACCTTGAACGTGGCTTGCTCATCTTGAGCTCTCATGGTAAGCTCTCCCTTTTCAACATCTATCAAAGTTCTTCCCGTGGCAAGAAATGGCCTCCCTAAAATGATTGGAACTTCCCTATCTTCCTCATAGTCAAGAATAATGAAATCGGCCGGAAAAATGAACTTATCCACTTGTGCCAACACATCTTCAATTTTTCACTCTGGATGAGCCATGGAACAATCCGCTAATTTCAAAGTGACGGTGGTTGGTCTTGCTTCTCCAATTCCCAACTTCTTAAAAATAGACATAGGCATGAGATTAATACTAGCTCCCAAATCACAAAGAGCTCTTCCAACATCTCGACCCCCAATAGAAATTGGAATTGTAAAGCTGCCCAGATCTTTCAATTTGGGTGGAATTTTACTTTTCAACATAGCACTACAGCCCTTCGTCAAAGCGACAGTTTCAAACTCGCCAAGCCTCCTTTTCTTTGTCAAAATATCCTTTAAAAATTTCACATAGGTTGGCATTTGCTCCAAAGCTTCCACTAATGGTATATTAATGTGGAGCTGCTTTAGAACATCAAGGAATCTCCGGAATTGACCATCGTCTTGTTGCTTCTTGAACCGTTGAGGAAATGGTGGCGGTGGCTTTTGCAAAGACTTTTCTGCAGCAGAATGCTGACTGGATGCTGTAACTACTGGGGGAATTTCAGCAGCTGAAATTGCTGGTTTTTTCTTCATTTCCCCCTCTTTTTGGATTGAAGAGGGCTCTTTACTGCCTGTTGCAGCCACATTTGACTCAAGAATTTTTCCACTTCTCAAGGTTATCACTTTGCAATGCTCTTTGTCATCTCTTCTTGGGTTTTCAGTGTCACTAGGCAAAGTGCCTTGTGGTCTATTCTTCAAATCATTAGCCAGTTGCCCCAATTGAACTTCAAGATTCCGAAGAGATGTTGCTTGGCTTTGAATTACAGCGTCATTCTTGGCCATATAATCTCTCATTAAGCTCTCCAAAGAACTAGTTTGAGAGCCTTGAGGTTGGTGAGGTTGTTGAGGTCTTGGTTGTTGAGAAAAACCCGGTGGAAATGATTGCTTTCCTTGTGCTTGTTGTGCTCCACTTGAACTTGCCCCTTGACCTCCCCATGAAAAGTTCGGATGATGCTTCCATGCCGGATTGTAGGAGTTTGAGTATGGATTGTTGCTGCGGTTGAAGTTTTGATTACCCACATAGCAAACTGAAGCTGGATTTGAAGGGCAATTTTCAAAAGTATGCCCATCACCACAGTACACACAAGAGATTTCTGCCCTTTGAATGGCAGCGACTGGTTGTACACTTCCTCCCATATTCATATTCTTCAAAATGTTGGTCATTGAGGCCATTTGAGCGGTGAGAGCGGTCAAAGCATCTACTTCAAGAACACCCGCTACTTTTCGACTTGTAGGAGCTCTATTAGTTGACCATTAATAGTTGTTGCTAGCTATCCTTTCCAAAATCTCAAAAGCTTCATTGTAAGACTTGGAAAGAATGGCTCCATTAGCTAAAGCGTCCAGCACCATCTTAGAGGCCGCATTGAGACCATTGTAAAATGTCTCAAGTTGGACACAATGGGGAATACCATGGTGTGGGCACTTCCTCAACAACTCCTTGAATCTTTCCCATGCATCACTAGTAGTCTCATCTTCCAATTGTTGAAAGGACATGATCTCGCTTTGAAACTTTGCATTTCTTGTTGGAGGAAAGTACTTTCTCAAGAATTTTTCAGCCAAGTCATTCCAATTAGTCACCGAATCGGGAGGAAGAGTGTTAAGCCATGCTCTAGCCTGATCCCTCAAGGAAAATGGGAACAACTTCAATCTTAAAGCCTCTTCACTTACTCCTTGTAGCTTGAAAGAATCACTCACCTCCAAAAATGAGCGAATATGGAGGTGAGGATCTTCCGTTGGCGACCCACCAAATTGACCAACCGTTTGGAGCATTTGAAACATGACGGGCTTGAGCTCAAAGTGAGGTACTTGGATTTCGGGTCTCACAATACCCGGATTAAGCTCATTGAACATTGGGGCTGCATACTCTCTTATTGATCGGGCTCTATCATCGGCCAAAGCAATAGGATTGGCTTCATTATGAGCACCCCCAACTTCAAACCCATCTGCCATATTGCAGCGTTTTTTAGCCTTCTGTTCCTTTCTTCTTTGTCTAAAAGTGCGTTCAATTTCGGGGTAATTAGGAGCAAGTTCAAGGTCTTCTTCTTGCTCATTCATACACTAGTTTACACCTGAAAAAGAAAAATTCAGCGCACCAAATAGGATTAAAACTTTAAACCAGAAAATAAATTGCAAAATAGTTGATAATACACAATTTTTAGTTTCAATCCCCGGCAACGGCGCCAAAAACTTGTTGTGAAAATTATATACGCAAGTATACGTAGTCAAACAAGTAATAAAGTGATAAGTAAGATCGTCTCCACAGGGATTGCAAATAAAGTTTAATGTAAAATCAACTAATTAAAACTTAAAGTAAGAGCAAATAATATGTAAAAGGTTGAGTAATTATTGAAATTTAAAAATGACAAAGATTAACATTGCTAAAATTAAAACTACTGCTGCTAGAAAAATTGTTTGCAAGATAAAAAATGTAATATGGCAAAAATGGCTTGAATAACTAATTCCTTCTAGTCAGGTTTTTTTTTTCAGTCAGTACAGCATTGGTTCAGCATTACTCTAGCATTCTGCACAGAGATAACAAAAAATTCCTCTAGGCTTGTGAGAATTTTCCAACACTCACAACTTTAATTCTACCATTTAGCTCAATACATTCCTATATCAAACCAGCAGTCAAAATACTATTCAAACATTAAATTGGTAAGTTATGCAAGGTAAATGAAATATTCCTATCCCACTTACAAAGAAAAGCCTAAATCTAGGTTTTCACTTGCTTCATTCAAGTTGAACTACTAGATCTAGCCCTTCCGGTACAAGATCTAGCTTAGCAAATTGTTATTCATGGCCAAGAAACAACAATCAATTAAAATGAAACTCACTTGAATGAACAAAGGCAAAACAAATGCTAAAGTAAGCTTAAAATTTAATCATACCCAACTTAAAAGTTCATAGCCATTCAAGCCTCAAAAGTTTAGCTCATATTCAAGTAAGAAGATAAAATCCAAGCTAAAAATAATTCATCCATGACTGCTGCCCAAATTTACAATCTCAAGAAGTTTTTGATACTAAGTACAAACAACTATAAAAGAGGAAAATAAAGAAGACTATTAAGAAAGGGTAAAAGAAAATTCAAACACTAGGCTTGGTCCCCTCTTCCTTCTTCTATGGTGTACTTTCTGCTACATTTACTCCTCCAAAAGAGTTGCAGCAGCTCCTCACGTACTGGATAATGAATATGATGCTCATGTACTTCCCTTCCTTTCTCTTTTTGTTGTTGGGTTTTTAGGGTACAAACTTCATACCCCAAAATAGAAGCCCAAACTTTTCTACTTTGGCCCACTAGGGTTAGACCCCTTTCTTCCACGTCAGTTGGCTGGTGCAATTTGAGTGACTGGACCGAAGTTGCTGAGGTGGATAAGTAAAATTCGTGTTTCCACGTCACTGCCAGGATGCTGAATTCACTTCAGCATTGCTTCAGCAATCAGCCCAGTTTCAGCTTGTGCTCCTTTTCTTCCTTGCTTCTTTTTCTCTTACCTATCAATTTAATTCCTCCTTTTTCAACAAAATAAGCACAGTTAATTGGAAAAACACAACCAACAATATCAATATTTACCAAACTTAAAGGTTAGATTACTAAATAGAAAATAACACTAAAACTAATTAAAATTAAGCAAAATAAACATATTTTCACTACTCTCCTCACAATACTTTAGTTTAAAAGCATAAAAATTAACTCTATAACATAGAGTTATCAAGAACCGATTCTATTTTGAATTATAACTAGTTTGATTTATTACATGTTACTTGTTTTTATTCATTAAGTTATATAACCAGTTCTATTTTAGTTATAACTAGTTTGAACCATTTCGTGTTATTTATTTTTATTCATTATAGCACTGTTATAGAAGTGGTTCTATTTTAATTATAACTAATTTAAGTTATTTTGTGTTATTTATTTTTATTCATTATGTTACAGAACAAGTTATATTTCAATTATGATCGGTTTGAGTTATTTATTTTTATTCATTATGTTAGATAACTGATTATTATTTAGTTATAACCAGTTTAAGTTATTTCATGTTATTTATTTTTATTCATCGTAACACTGTTATAGAACCTGTTCAATTTTAATAACTGATTTGAGTCATTTTGTGTTATTTGTTTTTATTCATTATATTGCAGAACCAATTATATTTTAATTATAATAAGTTTGAGTTATTTTGTGTTATTTATTTTTATTCATTACGTTATAGAATTGGTTCTATTTTTATTATATCTAAGACATTTGATCCCCACTTTTCTTTTAAAAAAAATTATAATCAGTTTTATGAAGTATTATGTGTTATGAAGTATTTTATTGTGGAACTAGTTTTGCTTTTAATTTATGTTTCAGTAATTTAGGAACTGATTTAATCTTTGTTTCTAATTGTAATCGGTTTGAGTTATTGCGTGTTACTTGTTTGCATTCATTATGTTAACCGGTTCTATTTTAGTTATAACCGGTTTGAGTTATTTCGTGTTATTTCTTTTTATTCATTATAACACTGTTATAGAACCGATTCTATTTTAATTATCACTGGTTTGAGTTATTTAATATTATTTATATTTATTTATTATGTTACAGAACTGGTTATATTTCAATTATAACTGGTTTGAGTTATTAGTTTTTATTCATAGAACCGGTTATATTTTTAGTTATATCTGAGACATTTACTTCTGCTGACTTTTCCAATGACTTTTTCGGCGTCGGTGAAAATTCCGGCGACTTTTCTGATGATATTGACTTTTCCGGCAAAACTTATTGTTGTTTTGCACATATGGGATTTCCACTTTTTTTTTACAAAATTATGGCATAAAAAATCCCATATAAATGTAAAAAAATAAGAAAAACTCATAACTCTATAGTGTTATTTATTTATACTATAAAAAGTAAACGATACATTTCATTCCCATATTTATGAAAATTCTCCTTATTTATGTCTATTTTAATAAACTTGGCCACATTTTTTTTTATATGAGCACTTGGCCCACATTTCTAATATGTAATTATATATTATTAATTTTGTGGGTGTGATCTCCAATGAGCAAATGGATGATTACATTGTATACAAGTGAGAATTTTTTTGACTCATCACTACAAGAAAAATAGGTAATTTCGACACACCAATCTCGGCAGGCCCGCGTGTGTGTGCCGAGATTGGTCTCTATCTCGGCGGGCCCGCGTGTGTGTGCCGAGATTGGTCTCTATCTCGGCGGGCTCTTAAAGAACCGCCATAATTGATCACAAGAATATATTTTTTTAAAAAAAAAATTATGAATTTTGGACCCTATCTCGACGGCCCAACTTGGACCGCCGAGATTGGTACCAATTGCGGCGGTCCAAGTTGGGCCCGTCGAGATAGGCCCAAAGACTGACTAAAAAAAAAAAGAGAAACCCTAATTAACTCTAACTTTTCAGCCGCACTTTTTCATTCACTCTCTTTCTCTCATTTTCTCTCGCACCAGCAGACATGGGTCTCATATGGAGTCCTCCATCTTGTTCTTCTTTTTGTTTTTCATGTGCGGTGGCGGCACCATTAGTCCCCCTCTTTCTCTCTGTGTATCGTTTCCTTATTTTCTTCTTCTTCTTCTTTTGTATTTTTTTTTCAGATCGACGGCGTACACCGTTATTGGGGAAGAAGATGCTCCTAGGATGATGCCGGAGCTAAGGATGACGCCGAGCTTTGGACGTCGGAGGTTAAGAAATATTGTCCTCATATAAATTATAAGTTAGTCCTCTTTTCTTTGTTTGAGAGGTATAAAAGTTCTTTTTCTCTTTAGTTTTCTTATTTTGTCTCTTTTTTTTTATTATTTTTTTTCTCTTCTAGGATGGTCACTTTCCATATCAAAGGCAAGAACTTTCAATATCATTGTAAGGTGTTTTTATTGATTTTATTTTTTAAATTGGGTTGTTTAGACTAATTTTTTTATTATTATTATTTATGATTAATAAGAATTTATTGATGAATATGATATTTATCTTTATTAGTATTGTTTTTTTTTATTCTTCTATTGATTATTTGGATTATTTTTTCCTAATGTACATGTTGTTTATTTGAGTTTGTTTATTTTGAAAGATTTTTGTTTTTATTATGTATTGATACTTGTATAAAAAATTACTTTTGCTTTATATCAATTGTTATTGTGGTCTAAAATTTTGGTAAATATATAGATGTATAATATTGACAATAACAAGTGAATTTTGATTTCTGTAATTAGTTTTAATAAGAAATTGATCAATTACGGGGGCCTTAGCCAGCCGAGATTGCTCACCTATCTCGGCGGGCCTAGCCCGTCGAGAATGCCCTTTCTCAATGTCGGCATTTAAATTCACGGCGGTTTGTGCCCGTCGAGATAGAACAATAACGGGAGGCTAGGCCCGCCGCGATAGGCCTATTTTCTTATAGTGACTCTAAATCTATTTATTATTTAATAAATATCATTTATAAAAATAGCTATTTCGGGTCTTTCTCAAAGGCTTCAATTTGAAGCAATTTATATGTTTAGAAACAATATTTTATAAAATAGTCCATTTTATTTTTTCAGTGAATTTTATTTGAAGGCGAATACAAAAAGACATAATTAAGTTTATATTATTATATAGGAATGATCGACACGTACATAATAAACTTTCATCACACCTGAGTATGCCAACGAAGTAAACACACACTAATATATGTATGTGCTTTTATTCTACATAACATAAAACACAATATTATTACAAAAGCTTTGCGTGGCGACGTATACCATCACTAATTCAAGCACAGAAGACAACCTTATAGTTAGTTCCACCAGGGCATGTAAAAGTACTGGTTTGATCATCCTTAGGGTAACTATAAGCATCAGGGCATCGTGTCTTAAAGAACCTCGAAAGATCTGTGGCACCACAATTACCGGAGTTACAACAATACTGATCGGTTTTAAAGACAGTACATGGGTTGTTGCAGCCTCCTGGTGCCCTCAATTGACCAGGACATTGGCCGTTTATGTCTGCCGTACACCTGATCCCTCGGCTGCACTGGCGCGATGTGGGGCTGAAGTCCATGGGGACATTGAATCCGTCGACCAGGGAGATGTCAAAGAAATCTAAGTTGTTGAATTGGTTGAGCGCGTACTCGGCCAACGTGTTGGGAGGCTGTCCATAGCTCTGACAATTGAGTTTGCCACCGCAGTCGCCAGTCTGGCACCTGCCATTTCCTGCCCCATCGAAATTACAACCTGTTCGAGCCCATATCCGAGCTCCTTTGGTGCCCGCATTCACGTCAAGGGCCCATGACTGGCCGGGGTTTAGCTGCCTTCCACCGCCGGGCACGGCAGCAGCCCAGACGGTGTAGGAACATCTGTTTGTGATGTCAAATCTGGCGGCATGGGTAGAGGTGGAGAAGTATGTGAGCACTAAAAGAAATGACAAAATAATAGAGGACCTCATTTTTGGTGATGATAGATTTTGACTTTAGGCTAGCAGTAGTGTGGCTCTTATATTATTATATCAAGTGTTTGGAGGGTATTTATAACTGAAGAGTTTGCCTTGGTACTATTGTATTTCCGTTTGTGTAGGTCCAATATTAATGATAAGTGAGAAAATGATACTAGGCCTCGTAAATTTCTAGGTGGACTTCACTCGGTCACTTAAAACTCAAATGATATGAGTTACTCTACAAAATTAACAAGTACACTCTAATATTATATATATATATAGGGCAAGAGTATGACCTAGCAAAAATTCTCTACCGGTAGGAAACATTTTTTGATCATTAATTTTAAATCATGTGGTTATTATGATGTAAGGTGTATACTTTTACGATAGGACTGTTTGTATACGATTAAAAGTTTATACATATTATAATAATATTTAATGATATTTATTTTTTTAAAAAATAATATTAATAATTAAAAATTTTATTAATTTTTATTTTGAATTATTATTATTATTTTTCTTAAACTTACTTTGAATTATTTTTATATTGATATTTATTTTCAAAAAAAAATTATTTTTTCTGAACTCTATTTTTTTGGCTTTTTCATAATTTGCTGTTAGTTTTTTTTTTTTTTTTTTTTTTTTTTTTTTTATGTTTACACCTAGTCTTTTCTTTATTTTGCCTTTAGGCTGTGCGTAGTTCTGGTATTATTGACTGTTTTTCAGTGATTTTTATCTTGTTATTTGGCTGCTCTTTTGAGACGCCAGTTATTAAAAAAAAATTAATTAATTTGGTTTGATATTATTTTTTCTGCCAAAATAATTAAGTTTAAGAGAAGCAAGTTAGTACGGTTCCAATTAAAGAGCATCTAAAATCATTCAATCGATCCCACATCAAAAGAATTTTTGAAAATAAATATCTATATAAAAATAATTTAAATTAATTTTAGAAAATGATAATAATAATTAAAAAATTAAAATTAATAATTTTTTTTTAGATGAATTAATAAATCTTTGAATTATTAATATTATTTTATTTTTAAAATAAATATAGTATTAAATATTATTATAATATGGATAAAGTTTTAATTGTATACAAGCAGTCCTATAGTAAGAGTATATACCTTACATCATAATAACGACAAGATCTAAAATCAACTATTAAAAAAAAAGTTCCCTACCGGTAGGAAACTTTTGTTAGGTCCTACCATAGTATTACTCTCTATATATATATATAAAACTTAAATTAATTTTTTTAAAAATTACATTTTATGTTATTTTATTTTAATTTCAATATGCATGAGAAGGATGAAAAACAGTTAAAAATACCCGAATAAATATTTTATATGAAATAAAAATATGAACATAGTGCCGTATAAATCAACAAATAACTTATTTTCAATGCATAACTGTAAAAATAGAGAAAAAAATAATAAAAAAGATATGAAAGTAAATAAATATCCACTAATAATATTGTAGATTTTAGTCTAGATTCAAAATCCACCACATATGTATGATGATACACAATTTCATTAAATTCGTGTAAAATCTTTACACTATTTTACTTTAACAGTCCACTAAATTATGCACCAAATTAGTGTGCATCAAATCCTACACCATTAATAGTGTTGGATTTTGATTGTGTACCAATTTGGTGTACAATTTTTTTTTTTTTCATTCTAACCCTTATTTTATTTTATTTTTAAATAAAATCTTACATTTTAGTTCTCAAATTAAAATTTATCACAAAAATAATAATTGATTTAAAACACTAACATATTTAAAAATACAAAATAACAATAAAAAAAATACTAATACTAATAAAATAAAAAAATAACATAACAATAAGTTATAAAACGAATAAGAATAACATTAAGTAAAATAATAATTTAATAGTCGAATTGATCACTTGTTGAGCTTAGCCTTGAAGAAATATTGGCTATATGGACTTTTAGTATTTTTAGAATATTGATATTCTTGAGATGTTGGATATTATTGGTAAGATCTTTTTTCCTCATTTTTAAAATGGTCGTGTATAGTAGGATCAACTATAGAACTTCAAAAAAAAAAAAATAGTTTATTCTCTCTCCTTGTTCTAGCAGCTCCTCGAGCTGGTGCTATGGCAAAAACCAAGGCTAAGGCGCAAGGAAAACTGAAGATCTCGGCGAAGAAGACAAAGAAATGTGGACCTTGCTCCACCTGTGATGCTCGAAAAACGAAGACTGTGGAGGAAGTGCTGGGTGTAGAACCATTGGAGTTCTCGGAGGAGGAGGAAGCGCATCATATGGAGCTGCAACCTGATATAGAGGACGCAACAATATATGATGTATTTCCTGCTCCATTAACTCTGAGATCGTCAATGAAGAGCATTCTACAACAAGAAGATATTTGAACAGACTTTAATATGTTTATGGCTGCTCTACTTAATCAGCTCGAGGTAATAATGTTACTCCCCCTGTACTCAGATCTGGAAACATTGTTAAAAATTCAAATGCCTATTTTACGAAATCTCAAGCAAGCAGCAAGGTGAAAATCAATATGGAAGATATACAAGAGGAGGTTTCCTTCTGGAAATCTTCAATTGTTTGTTCTGTACTGGGTGCCAATCCTCATCTAGCTATGTTAGAAGGATTTGCAAGAAGGTTTTGGAAGGATAAAGTGGATAAAGTTTGGATGCTTGCCTATGGAGTCTTCATTATTAGGTTCTTCTCTGCTATTGAAAGAGATGCCATCCTTAAAGATGGATTCATTTTCTTCAACTAAAGACCAGTCATAATGACACCTTGGGGCCTTGATTGCAACTTCAAGAAGGAGGATATTTGAATGGTGCCAATCTGGATCCATTTGGATGACCTTAAATTGAAGTATTGGGGACATACATCTTTTCTCAAGATTGTCAAACAGATTGGGAAACCAATTATGATTGATACTATTACAGAACTAGGGAGAAGCTGAATTTTCCTCGAGTATTGATTGAAGAATCTATACAATAGAAATTCCCTAATCTCATATGGTTTGAAAATGAATATGGTGCCAATGTGTCAATTGCGGTATTTTATGAGTGGAAGCCGATAGTTTGTGGGCATTGCCATGGAATGGGGCATAACACTGCAGACTGTCGCAAGAAGGAAGGTAAAAAACCAGAGCAGATTGTAAAAGGAGGAGAGAAGAAAGTGGATGCTGAACAGGTTGATAAAGGGGGCCAGGGCATGAATACTGTTGTTGTTGAAGACTTTCAACCTGTTACGAATGGGTGGAAAGCCAAAACAGCAGAGAAATCTGCATCAACTTCCACCATTCATAAGGGATAATACCTATGTCTATTCCTGTGGAGACAAAAGAAAAAGGGTCAATAAAGAAACAAAAAATATAAATAATTTGACTCAAACCACCATTCATAAGGGATTATGCCTACCCACAAGAATCACTTGTGAAGATCGCCCATAAAGATCTAAGGGGTTCCCCTGGTTTGGATTAGTCGGAAGCTCCTCGGCCTTGGAATCCATTGTTTCTGGTTCCAATTGAGGTTAAAAAGTCCTTGGGAACGAATGGAGATGGAAAATGGTTGGTGCATCCTAGTGTTATGAATTTGGGAGGATGAACCTCTGAACTCAGATGGGACATTTTAGCAAGAAAGAGACAATCCGTTTTCAAGATGGATCTCACCAAAAACCAGATGTTTGTGAAAAATGGTAAGCTTGAGCCGCTCTTTTTTACACAAAGTTCTGTGACAAGAAAGCCAAATATTAGGAAATTTAACGGTTGGGAGTAGGGCAGAATATAAAGAGGCGATTCATAATTACCCTCGAAACCGTACAACCGCCAAAATCAAAGGACGCATCTTTCCAAAAAGGGATTATGACGAAAATGTCCTCTGTAATTATTAAAAAACACTTTTTACTATAAAAGAACTTTTTAAGGGGCAATTGTTATACCCAAGATTTGGCTGCCATCTCAGTGGAAGACAAGTGTTAAGATAAAAGGAATACAGATTTATGAAATCGCTTATTATAGAATAATTCATTAATTACGTAAGTATCAGAGTATATTTGTAACCTACTGATTGTAAGGTCATATGCGATGAGTCAATATACAAACTGTTGCTTAGTATATTAACGAGAAACCATATGTCGCTGAATGTGAATAGCGAGGCATTAAGTACATTACTTCTAGGAAGACAAAAGCAACCCATATCTACTGCGGAAGCACCTAGTGCATAATGTACAAACTAAGTGTGACAGTCAGGTTGGCTCGAGACCTAGTGTATAATAAAAATATGAACATGGTGCCTTATAAATCAACAAATAACTTATTTTCAATGCATAATTGTAAAAATAGAGTAAAATACTAATAAAAAAAAGACATGAAAGTAAATAAAAATCAACTAATAATATTGTAGATTTTGGTGTAGATTCAAAATCTAACACGTATCTCTAATGGTACATAATTTCATTAAATTTGTGTAAAGTCTTTACAATATTACTCTAATAGTACACTAAGTTATGCACCAAATTAGTTTGCACCAAATCCTACCCCAATAATGGTGTTGGATTTTGATTTTACACCGCACTACAAAAAATTTTCATTTTACTCAAAACAAAACTTGTGACTAAAAATCAAAAAATTATGACTAATTATAAATTATTATTTCTATGTTGTGACTAAAAAATCCGTGACTAAAAGTATTAGTCACAAAAATTACAATTTGTTGTGACTAAATGTATTTTTAGTCACAATACTTGTCGTGCCGAGAACTAAATTAGTGACAACTTGTAACTAAAGACTATATTTTAGTCACAAGTAACATTTTGTTGTGACTAAAGGTTACATTTAGTCATAAAAAAATTATGTTGTGACTAAAAAATTGTCACTAAAAATAACTGTTTTTTGTAGTGCCAATTTTGTGTATAGTTTTTTTTTTTTTTTTTTGCCTTCTAAATCTTATTTTATTTTATTTTTAAATATAATCTTACATTTTATTAGTTCTTTTATAGCAAAAATAATAATTGATTTAAAACACTAACATATTTAAAAATACAAAATAAGAAAAAAAAAAAATACTAATACTAATAAAATAAAAATAACATAACAGTAAGTTATAAAACAAATAAGAATAACAATAAGTAAAATAATAATTTAATAGTCGAATTGATCACTTGTCGATCTTACCCTTGAAGAATATCAAAATATTGGCTATATGGACTTTAAGTATTTTGAGAATATTGATATTCTTGATATGTTCGATATTATTGGTGAGGTGTTTTTTCATATAATTCTTTTTTGCTCATTTTTAAAATGGTCATGTATAGTAGGATCAACTGTTAGACTTTTATATGTATAAACTGAAACATACATGATTAAGTATAAAGTGCGGAATTAATCAAACATATATACACTATGAATAAGGATCGAAATACCTCCAGCCATTGAATCTTGAGCTTCAAACCCACATAAGCTTTGATCTGCAAAGGAAATTGACTACCATGGGTAATCGGGCTTCCTCGCTCTCTCAACTCTCTTTAGATGGAATTTGCTGTTATAAACAGAATGAGTGAGGAGCTCGGGGACCGAGACCCTATATTTATAGGTGAGATACTCCATCAGTATCTGTGCCACATTAATTGTCAGAATATTTTGACAATTAATTCAGGAAATCAAATCAGGTAATGAATATAGAAATCTGACCATATATAGAATATTACGTAATTGATTCTCGTCTGCATTCAATGAATATAAAATATTCATTTATCAGAATCAATAATATTATTTTATTTCCTTAATTAGAAATATTCTAATATTCTCCCACTTGGTCAGCATTTAAACTAAAACATTCAAACCCAAACGTTCCTCATTATATAATAAACATACGAATCATAGCGACATGTCCTCATTATAAGTCGAGTATTATCTTCCATGTATTACGATATATTTATTATATAACAATGTACTTTATGTGGCAATGTACTTAAGTGAATAAACCCTAACCCTTATGTTTATTCAGGTCCTCTTACGATAATTTTCTCAGATGAAATTAAGGTGCACATAAATATGAGAAAATATCGAAATTAGAGTTTCATTAAATAATTTTTGGTTGTACAAATAAAAAAACTGCATATGGGTTAACTGAATCCCATATTTACTTTATGATCCTTGAATTTGTGTTGCGGCATGCCTTTAGTCAAGGATCTATGCGATCACCCAATTCAGTTTGCGTGATTAATGACCACTTATCACGCCTTTTTATGGCTAAATACTTAATGTCGATATGCTAGCTTCGACCAGTACTCTTAGAGTTATTAGCCATAAATATTGTAGCTGAATTTATCGCAAAATTTTCTTAATGGCCTAATGAAACTGTAATTCTGAACTCTAGGCCTACTATGAAACTCTATAATACATCATACGAGATGTATCCTCAAAACAATAAATGAATCTGACTTCTATAGTGAAATAACAATCAAGATTCTCTACAATATAACTTACTGGTAATCTTAAGGACGTAATAAAATATTGATTTACGTTAATAAATACAACCAGTGAAGTATGTTAGAATCTAATTGGTTAACTATATTTCCAGATGGTCAATTCATCTTAAAATATGTATGAATATAATTTTTAGTATCTTAAAGATACCTCATCACTTTGTATGAAAAATAAAGTGGTCTTAACTTTAGTTATTCTGATACTACTTAACGATCCTGAAACAAATGTAATGCAAAGTCTTATTCAGACTCTTAGGCATACATTAGGCTTCTAAAATAGAAGCAAATGAATGTTCTTAATTTATTCTCACTTCAGATCATTTTTCGATGTCGGTTCGAGTTGAATTTATCACACTTAAAGATAAAAGTTATATCAGATGAATAATACATAATTTTATTTAATCAGAGATGCTGTGGCTACTCTCTAATTAATTAAAAATATATATATTATTTATATTCCTTATCTCAAAATAATAATTTGAGATAAGAATTATTTCAACTTATATAGAAAACTTTTATCATCATTTGCAAGTAACATATTGTCTACGTATAAAACAAATATTACTCCCACTAACCTTCTGGTATATAATTATTTCCATAATTCTCTTTTCAAACCTAAAGGAAAAGATGATATAATACCAATTTGTGAGATGTTTGTTTTAATCTATATGTAGACATCTTAAGCTTGCATATGTTCACCACTATTAGAGAAAAATCTTTATGGCAGCTGTATACCTTCTTCTCTAGTTCACTGTTTGGAATTGATTAATGAATTGAAACAAGCAACAAATGCCAAGGTCTATAATAGAATCTTTTATAAAAACAAGTGAGAATGTAAATCTCATTTGTTATTGATTCTTAGTTCAAAATGAACTTCTTAGCAATGAATATTCTTTTATATCTTTATGTTTCTCAATGTTGCCTAATGAATATTATTGGTGAAAAAACCTATGCTTAATTAATGTTCTCCACCCCATTAGACAACTTTACTAAAGATAAACTTTATTGCTATTTAAGATATTCATTTCTTCATTCATGGCATATTGTACTACAACTTCAATTCTTTATCATTCTATAATTTAATTTGTGTCTCAAATTAATATTGTAGTTGAACTCTTATTGTACAAAATGTAATCACTAGAAAACATTGATCTTACTGTTCTAATAAGTCATCTTAAGGATGGACCAACAAACTCTTAAAAGAGCAAATGGTTCAATAACATGTTATTTTAGAAATTGTAAGCAATTACTAAATAACATAACTTATTAGAATTTTACCAATGACTTGTATATTATTAATGATTAGTTATGAATTCTCAATAACCATTAATCTTAAGGGATGTTGTGAATCATAATTAATCTAACACTTGAGGTGGAAGTTTGAGAAAATATGAATGATCTTTCTCGGAAACTAGGTTCCTAGATTGATCACTCCCACTGATCAAGTCAATTCTTAATTCCACAATTCTAGTGTTGTGAGATGGATAATAAAATATGTAACCCTTAAACCTTATAGCTTTTCAAATGAAATATGCTCATATATGGTTTTGGGCCCAGATCTTTTCTTTGACAATTTTACTCTAACTATATATGGGTATTTATAAAATGTGTACATGTCATCAAGTCGGTTTTTAACCTTATCACAACTCAAAATATGTTTAAGAAACAACTTTGGTTAGAACACGATTCGATATGTACACCCCATTGAAGAGTATCAATAGAGAAAGATTTAGGAAAGTTTGGAGTTTGCTATGTAGGCTCCACCCCATGTCCAAAAATGCTTAGTTTCTTAAATTTGTCACACACTATGATTTAGGTGTACCAGGCATATGTATTGGGCAATGAACCCATGCTTTTAAAGAAACTTTGCAAATGGACTGGGAGTTTATCCATACTCATGAATTTTAATGTAGTATTCTCCATTTTATAATTGATCTCACTATCTTAATATGCAAAATGCACTATTTCTCTACTTAAGATTTAAATGTCTTTGAAACATATAAATCTATACTTTTGTAGAAAAATTATTTATGTGAGTAATCGTTAAAAAAGAGATGCAAAATTTGAGTCCATGTCTTCAAAATTAATTGACTTGTATGATTTCTAATATGATAGAATTCTAATATGCACCGATTTTAACTTGTTGGAATACATATTCTTAATGAATTTCACACAAGTTCTAAATAAAGTTAGTAAAATCAGTGTAATGAATATCCCCACCATTTACTAACATTTATTCTATTAATGGATATATGTTCCATAATTTTTGGTGCTATAATATAGAAGAATTCTTATTAACAACACAATTTTTATTGTCAGATTGAACTTGCATATCTTTATGAGTGACATCATTTTGTAGTAAAGACCTTTAAATGTGTCTAAATCAAGTTTCAAAAGAATCTTGGAACATAAAGGTCTTTGTCAATTTTAAAACAAAGTCACTACTATATTGCTTGTTCCTTAAACTTCTAAATGTGAGAACTTATCTTGTCTGTGGATAAGATTTGCTCACAGTTACTGACTTTCTCAGGTTTATTTGTAAACCTTGCAAGAAATTATGAATGTGGAATAACAATCTAAAATAATCCACTGTGTGTTAATAATCACATTAACTATATTAGAATGTATTCATACACAATAAATTAAAATTTATTGGTGATAATAAAGTGTGATTTATTTTTCTTAATTATACAGTAAAAACTGTACATTTTGGATGAAGTTATCAGAATAAATCTTGGAAATTTCTACTGGTATAGAAGAAATTTATGAATAGTGATGTAATAAAATTACATATATAGTTTTGAGGTTTAAATGAATCATGTTTTTACCAATGAATAAACATGCTTAAATATGAAATCTTATTAAACAAAAATTGCCTGTGGGCTAAATTTTTAATTTAATAAGATTAGATTTAGATGTAGATTATGATAGATTTACACAATTTATGAAAAACTTAAAGTTTAATATTTCTATCTCAATGAAAGGTATGAAACACTTAATTATTTATAAATGTTTCAAAATTTTATACTTTATGATAAAATTATTAAATTAAATCTACATAATTTCCTGTGGGATAAATTAAGAGAATTTAATTTAACATATTAATTATGTAAAAATAATAAAATCCCTGTAGGGTAAGATTATTATGTTCACATAATTCATGTCCATTATGTGATCTTAATCCACTTAATATATATAATTTTATATAATTAAGGATGCTGTGGCTACTCCCTAATTATTTAAAATTATGTGGTTCACTAGACACCAAAGTATAAACTGAAGATTAAAATTTTACTAAATCTAAAATTGCATGTGGGCTAAATTTTAAATTTAATAAAATTAGATAAACTTTATGATAGATTTAATTAAACAATTAGTTTTGAAAAATGAAGGTTTATTATCTATCTTTAATTAAATTTGTGATAACACTATTAAATTAAATCCCCATAACTCCCTGTGGGGTAAATTAAGAGAATTTAATTTAACATATTATCCTAATTAATTATACAAATATAATAAAATCCCTGTGGGGTAAAATTATTATACTTATATAATAAATTACAAGTTATGTCCATTAAGGTGAATTTTAATTAATATATAATTTTATACAAATAAGGATGCTGTGGCTACTCCCTAATTATATAAAATTATATTTTCACTTTGACATTAGGTATTGGGCTCTACCTAAAAGTAATTTCGTTATTAACATAGTAGACAATCACTGAGATTAATGCTCCTAGTGTGGTCGTCCGAAGATCATTAAAAACCGTTCTAGATATGAGCATTTGTCCCAAATTCATGTTTTCTTATGTCAAACCACAAAATTACTTACATTTTATTCATATTTTATTCATTTTAGGAAGTTTTATGAATATTTTATGAAGTTTTATGAAACTTAATGTGCTATATAAAATATTCAACCTATCTTAATGTTTGAATATTTCTAAATATATCTAGCACTATAAAAGGAATTTATGTATAGCATTTAAATCATACAAATCTAAATTAATTGCATTAAACATAAATTTGCCAAATAAATACAAATTAATACAATTATTGTATGATAATAAATTAAATGCTTAATTCCATAATATATAATTAATTATGCATTTATGACCATATAATATCTTAAATATTTATACTAATAATTAATTTGTATAAATAAGGTAATTATACAAATTAGTACAATTAATTATATGGAATGAATTAAATGCAAAATTAAAGACTATACTTAATGGCAGATTTTTCAAATTTTATTAATTTAAACAATAAATTACATAAATTTGGTAATAAATAATTAAATGCACAATTATACAAATTGCACAATTATTACATGCCTAAATAAATCATGTAATTAATTACCATATTAAAACAAATTTCCATTTTCAGTTTATACTAAATAACATATAAATTCTAAATATATGTATTAAATTAAAAATGGAAATTAATGAATGCAATTTATTGACTAAATTAACAATAGGAGAATAATTTATATTTCCAAATAAATAAAAAATATATAAAAAAAAAATCGAAATTTTTTTTTTCCCTTTTTTTTTTTTTTTTGAAAAATACACTGCCATAAACGACATAATAAAATTTCCTTAAACTTTCAAAAATCATGAAATCAATTCCAAATGAATCTAAATGCAAAATTAAGACATTCATATAGATTTTATGCATCGAAAATACATAAAACAAAGACTTTAAAAATCACCAAAATTTTCTGAAAAATAATTTTGAGATTTCTTTGTTTTTTCAAAGTGGATTTTCATGCTTAGAACAATCTATATTAATATATGAATGTATTAATACATATACAATATATATATATAAATATATACATATATATACAGAAAAATAAAAATACTGTATGTATATATATAAAGATGAAATGTATATATGTATATATTTGTATATAGCATTTAGATATATAAATAATATATATATATACAACATATATACGTAATGAAATGAAGAAAAAATATATATATATATATGTATATGAATATATATATATGAACTGAATGAATAAACAAGTATATATGTATATATATAATTGGGATTGATGAATATGAATATATAAATATATACACAAACGAAAATAAATACATATATCAACACTGAATTAAATATATATATATAAACACTGTATATACGAGTATATATATATATATATGAAACTCAAACTAAAATCAAGGCAGAGATAAAAACCGCTCTGATACCAACTGTTAGACTTTTATATGTATAAACTGAAACATACATGATTAAGTATAAAGTGCGGAATTAATCAAACATATATACACTATGAATAAGGATCGAAATACCTCCAGCCATTGAATCTTGAGCTTCAAACCCACATAAGCTTTGATCTGCAAAGGAAATTGACTACCATGGGTAATCGGGCTTCCTCGCTCTCTCAACTCTCTTTAGATGGAATTCTTGTTATAAACAGAATGAGTGAGGAGCTCGGGGACCGAGACCCTATATTTATAGGTGAGATACTCCATCGCATACGTGCCACATTAATTGTCAGAATATTTTGACAATTAATTCAGGAAATCAAATCAGGTAATGAATATAGAAATCTGACCATATATAGAATATTACGTAATTGATTCTGTCCAGATTCAATGAATATAAAATATTCATTTATCAGAATCAATAATATTATTTTATTTCCTTAATTAGAAATATTCTAATATCAACTATAGAACTTCAATAAGATTTTTTTTTTAAAAAAAAATGCATAGTGTTTAATCGATTTAATAAATATTTTATTTTATTAAATTATTTTAAGATTTTAAATTCTTACTAGTAGACATAATATAATTTTTACTAATTATTTCATAAATTAGCTATTTTGAGTTATTAATATAAATAATATAAAATGCAAGATCTTTGAAGTAAAATATATTTATTTGGTAGAATATTTTGTCTGAATTCACTACTAGAAATGCCACTTTTACCAGCACATTTTTGTGCTGGCAAAAGTTAGTATTGCGCTGGTAAAATAGAATTTACTTGTGCTGAGTTGGCAAAAGGGGGTTGGCAAATCAATGTTGGTATTAGAACTTTTGCCAGCATAAAATGAAAAGCGTTGGCGAAGATTGTTGGAAATTTTTTTACCAGGATCTTAGATCTACTCACAAGTATGTTGTTTAAACACCCTAAATATGAACTTTCTAAAACGATAAATTAAACACATATAAAGTTAAGAAAACCTTACATTGATGCAGTGGAATTAATGTCTCCTTCCACTCAGATCTCTAACCCTCGAATCCTTTCTGTAGCAGAGTATAATCAAGATCTGAGCCCGAATGTCCTTCTTCTTCAAGTTTGATCCTTCACAGTCTTCCAATCTATGATTGAGTTACTGCTTGCTGTGTGTGGGCACTCACTCTTTCACTAGGGTCACGAAATTGATGAAGGGAAAAGAGAGGGATGATTTCGGCCAGGTATAGAAAGTGGGGAAGGCTCAGTTTTTCTGAAGAGAGAAATTTCTGTCATAAAAGGTTATAGGAAACTTATGTTTTGACTGAGCCATCACTTTCTATTTATAGGCAACTACTAGGTTTAGGTTAAGAATTATTTGGCATTAAAATAAGGAAAATATTAATTTGAAAAACCCATTTAAGTGGCCGGCCATGGTGTGTTAGTGGGCCTCACTTGATTTTGTAGTTTTATCAAATTTTATCTCTATTTTCTCAAAAACGCCAATTTTCCAATTCTAACCTTTTAAATGCCAAAACTAATTATTTAATAACTAAAATAGATTATTAAATAATATTGTCATTTAATTTAATTATTAATTAGACATATAAAGTCCATTAATAAATAAATAAACCTAGAAACTCTTTTCTTTACAATTTCACCCCTGCTTAGTGAAAATTCATAAAATTAGACATAGTCTAACTTTAGAATTATAATTGATCAATCACGAATCAATTAATGAATCTTACAAGCAGAATGTTCTCAACTAGAATGGGGACCATGGATCTATATGCTGAGCTTCCAATAAGTGAACTAAATTTACCAAGTAAATTCCTACTTATTAATTCTTCGTTGAATCCACTCTTAGAACTTAGAATTGCACTCTCAGACTTATATAGAGCATATTGTATGTTCCACGATATCAATATACTATCTCATTTAACCATTGTTATAATCTTATTGTGATTTAAAGATCCTCTATATAGATGATCTACATCGAGATGGGATTTCTTTACCGTTCTCACCCCTCAATGTATTTTGCCCCTTAAAACACTTAGCTACCTGTAAATGGTGTTTAATGATCTAATAATTAGTCAGTTAAACAAGAGCTCATCCATTTACTTCTATTTGCTAAGCTCGAAGGGAATCATCACTTGACTTCTATACACCAGTAGAAGCTATAGATTCCATATTTATGTTCAGCACTCCCACTCAATCATACTATCATGTTCCCAAAATATACGTATCACCCTGACCCAAAAGTAGGCTTAACTAATAAATCTAAGAACATGAATAGCACTCCTGAGTTGAGCCTAAGCATATCAGGATTTAGATTCTTTTAATCTTAAGATCAACTACTGATATTGACTTGGAAAGATATGTATAACGGTAAGTTCGTAATATCTTAACTTAGTTGCAATATCGGTCCAGTCCAATGTATACTCCATACATTCGAAACTAGTATACTTTACTAATGTCCTGGAAAGAACATAACACTTACTCCAAGTGTAAGTACACATCATCGCTGATTTTCACATTAGTGTAAATCCAATAACACTGATGAAACAGGGACCAAAACTTTTGATTCATATGATCACAATCACATTCCACTGTGTTGACGATACTGTAATTGTGAATAAACATATGATCTGGATTTAACTGATTTTGTGTGTATAAATAAACATATCAAACATGTTAAACATATTAAACCATTAGCATGTAAAATTCATGCAAACATCAATCACTTCAAATTTCTTATATTGATAACTAATCAGATTGTAAAGAGTTTTATTTAGGGCATAAAACCCAACAAAGATGACTTTTCCCAGCCCGTAAATGCGCTGGTAAAAGTTAGATTTTAGCCACTACAAATGTACGCTGGTAAAACTTTGACCTCTTTGCCAATTCAGTTTGCGAAATGCGCTGGTAAAGTTACTTTTACTAGCGCAGTAGCGAACTGTGCTGGTAAAAGTGACATTTATTGTAGTGATTATTGGAGTTGTTTCACCAAAAAATAAAAGATTCTACACTAAATTAGTGTAAATTCAACACCAAATTAATGTAACCATCGGAGATAATCTTAATGGTGTAGGATTTGGTGCACACCAATTTGGTGCATAACTTAGTGTGCTATTAGAGTAAAATAGCGTGAAGATTTTATACCAATTTAGTAAAATGGTATACCACTAAAGATACTCTAACATTCTTATGAGATGAAACACTATTACTGTAATTTATTTTACATTAATAATAATTACAAAAAATTACTTACCATTTATACAGCACCACCCCTTAAAAATATTATAGACTACAGTGTCTGCTCTTAAAAATATTATACTCCCTACACATATTACTTGGGCATTGAAAAATAGAGATATATATTTAATTTTATAGTGTACTTGTCCCATATTAATGAAAAAACAAAAAATTTGGCATGTGGCAAAGCTAAATTAATTATAAAAACATATTTGAAAAGCTTAACAACGTAACTGTTCTTATTTTAGTTAGTCCAATTCATCAGAATTCTTTCTTCTAAATTCCCATATGAGAATGTAGTTTTGACATCTAGTAGCTCAAGTTCCAAGTTGATTGAGCAACTAAGGCTAGAATAATTGCAATAGATCTATGCTTGACAACAGGTGATAGAATCTCACTGTAATCCACACCTTCTATTTTAGAGAAATCCCTATGCCACCAATCTTGCCTTGTACCCTGGTTGTTCAACTCCTAGGATACCTTCCTTGTGTGTTAATACTCATCTACAACCTAGCTATAACTTTGGAACCTTTTGGCTTCCTAATTAGTATTTAGGTCTTGTTATTGTGGAATGACTTTATTTAATCAAAACATTGTTTACTCTTCATTACTTCAGCATAGCTTGTTGGTTGTTGCATCACAACATTAGTAGCAATGTTAAAATCATAAGCAATTAAATAAACATAATCATACCTGTCTGGTGGCTTCATTTCTCTCCTTGATCATACCCTAGCAAGATTGTAATCGTCCATGTTAGATTGCTCATCAACATCTTTAGGATCACTACTTCCAAGATCAATAGGTTTATTTGTCTCATTTCTGGTGTGTAACTCCACCGTAAGCTCATTTTTCTTGAGCTTTATACATTTCTTGATTAGTACGTATTAGCTTTTGTTTCAATAGATTTCTCAATGAATCCCATGGCTACTTCATTGAAAGTAACATCTATTCTTATTATGGATTTTCTCATCCTAGGTTCCAAACAACATAGGTGCCGTTTGGTAACACTTTTTTAATTAGTTTTTTGTTTTTAAAAGTAGAAAAGTGAAAATATTTTTCAAAAACATGTTCTATAAAACTGTTTTTACTTTTCAATTTTATAATTAGAAATCAAAATTTTAAAAACAAAAAAAATGACTTTCAATATTTTTTAAACAGATTTTTTTTTCTTAATCAATCTTTTGGATTACGACCAGACCCGGACCCAAATCCCCCCGTAACGGCCCTGGCGTTGAACTCGACTTTTGACTACTTGAACCCGAATCCGACCCCGAACCTAGACCCGACTTAAATAAAATCAAAAAATAAAAATAAAAATGAACTTTACAGAACACACTTTTGTTTTCTGTTTTTAAAATTGAAAAACAAAAGTGGTTACAGAACGCATTTTTGTTTTTCAAAAATAATTTTTTTAAAAACAAAAGTTTTACTTTCATTTTGTGATTAAAAAATTAAAAAACAAAAGTATTACCAAACGACACCATAGTTTGTAGCCCTTTACTCCTTCTAGATACCTAAGAAAAATGAATTTTATAGCTCTAGCTTCAAGCTTGTCTTGTCTAACATGTCCATAGCACATACAACACCTTGAGATGGTCATAGCAAGATGGCTTTACAAACCAAGCATCATTTGGTGTTTTAAAATCCAGTGTTGTAAAAGGACATTTGTTGATCAAATATGCTGCAGCATTGACATCTTCGGCCTAAAATAAGTTAGGCAATCCAACACTCAATAGCATGCAGCTAACTCTCTCCAATTACAAGTCCATTCTATTGAGGAGCCTTTGTAACAGTTTTGTGCTTGGCTATACCATGATTCTTACACAACATGCCAAAATTATCTGAACAATATTCTAGGCTATTATTAGTCCTAAGTCTTTTAATTTTCTTACCAATGTTATTTTCTATCCTTATTTTCCAATATGTCAATTTATCTAATACTTTAGTTTTATTTTTTAAAATAATAACCCGTTGTTTTCTAGAGAAATCACCAATAATTGATAGAAAATACCTTCCTCTTGAGTGTGATGAAATTCTTGAAGGCTCCCATAAATTACTATGTATATAATCTAGTGTTCCCTTCATTCTTCTTTCACCAGTTACAAATTTGACCCTGCAAGATTTACTGAACACGTAATATTCATAGAAATTAAGTTGTTGAAGTTTTACCTTCTAAGAAAACCCTATTTTATTAATTCATTTAGCCCTCTTTCACTCACATGGCCAAGTCTCTTGTGCCATACTTCAGTTTCTGAGTTTAGTTGTTTGCTAGACACACATGCTTTGGTGTTGAGGATAATAACACCCTCAAGAGGATAAATACCATTATACTTTCGTACTTTCATAACCAACATTTAACCTATGCACGCTTTGATCATGATCCCATTTTCAATCCTTCCAAGAAGTCCTTGATCATCTAAAATCCCTGCAGAGATCAAATTCCTTTTAAGATTTGGTACCAATGTAACCCTTTCAATGCCATCATGAAGTTTCAGCCTAATAGTTCCAATTCTAACAATTTAGCAAGACTTGTTATCACCAATGTAAATTATAGCAAAGTCTCTAGGCTTTAATTCCTTGAACCAAGAATTGTTTGGTGTCATATCATATGAACACCTAGACTCCAAGATCCATTCAGAGTCTGAATTTTTAGTGGTAACCAACAATGCCCCACTTAATTCATAACTATCACTCATCACAGGTGCATCTCCCTGTGATCGGCCATCACGACACTTCTATCTTTTTAGACAAAGTCTTCTGATATGTACCTCTTTCTTGCAGTGGTAACATCTCACATTCTTCTTGCCATTTGATTGTGTCCGAGACTGAGAATTCGATATTTATCTCCCTTTTACACCTTTGCTATTTTCTCTCTTTAACTTCTTCCTCTAGTGAATAATCCTTCTACAATTCCATTATTCGTTGATTCACTTCTCTGATTCAACTCTTTCGAATTCAAAGTAGATTGAACATTATCAAGAGAAATCGATTCTCTTCCATACAACATTGTATCCTTGAAATGCCTTAAATACTTTGTCAAAGAACTCAACAGCAACAAGGCATGATCTTCATCTTCAATGGTAACACCAATGTTCTCAAGATCAAGAATTAGTTTGTTAAATTCATCCATTTGTTCATCAACACATTTAACCTCCATCATCTTGAATGAATAAAGAGCTTGCTTTAAGTACTAACTAACGTAACTAATTTTTAATATAGTAACTTGCAACTATATTTCCACAAATATAACTTCTTTCAAAAAAAAAAAAAAAAACAACAACAACAACAACAACTAAATAAAATACAAACAAATTAAATATATACATACAATATAAATAAACAATGACGGAAAAAAAATAAAAGACAAATTTTTTTTCTCAAGAAATTTTTTTGAAATTTGTTCTTTTTAGACTATACTATCAATATGTAGCAATATTCAACCTCAAAGATCTTCTCAATGTCAAATTTTGAGTTCTAGCTCTTAGCTATGTGAATATTAAAAATTTTGAAAACCTTCTTCGTTGCCCTTTCTCTCTCTACTAACTGAGTTGTGTATTGGAGAAGTTCTTTGATGATACAATATTTTGGTAAAAAAGATGTTCACCAATTGTGTATTGTTTGTATTACTTTTTATTTTTTTGATTGTTTGAATTCGAATATAAAAATTTAGTATTAAAGCACAAAAATTAAATTTGAGAAGAAAAAATTATTTATTTATTTTTTTGCAATATTTTACATTTTTATATGTGTGAAAAATTGATATCACTTCTGAAAAAAAGGATTTCCCAAAGTTGGATATAGTATTATTGTCTGTCTCTATGACCGACGCTTACTTGATCGTCGCAAAATTGGGTGGAATATGCATCGATAGAAAATAGTCAAGTACGCCTATTCTCGATTGTTTTAAACTATCAACAATAACTAGCACTATGGGCCACAATTTAGAACAATAATCGTCAAAGGAATTTCTGACAATTTTAAACCATCAACTATAATGAGCCACTATTGCCGATAGTTTTAACCTATGACATATAAAAAATCAGATTTGAGCTACACAAGCCTTAGATTTGCTTAGACCTACCAAAATCAAACTAGACGAACACAAATCTAAAACAAATAAAAACCCATGAAAGATATGCACAAAATTGAAAAATCCAAACACATGATTTCAAATTTTAGACTCAATTGTTCCTGCGCACATACACAATTCAAAGTAGAAAAAAACTCCCAAGAAACACATAGCAACAAAATGCATAGATACAAATCAGATTATAAAGAAAATGCACACAATAACTTTTTTAGATTGATGTACTTGTTAGCTTTACAATTCGAGGCAACATATAGAGTTTATAAATTAGAAGACTTTGATCTTTTTCTCTCCTTTTCTTACAATGATTCTAGCGTGGAGGAGGAGGAGATTAGACTGTGGCTCAACCGGCTAATACAAATAGAGGCGCCTTCAATCTTAAGACGAGTGGAGATTGAAACAGAGCCTTGGGTCTCACCGTTCGGGATAGGAATTGAGATGTGAGTGTTTGAGAGTTTGAGAGTTGTGAGAGAGAACGAATAATATCTGAAATGTTTTGAGAGAATAAGTCTTGGGTATTCAAATTGTTTTTAAAATTTTTGAGAGAGAGAGACTAGTAGTCAACGATTTATAACAATCAGCTATACTATAGCCGATTATTATAAACTGCCTTAGCCGACAATTATAAACTATTTGAGATTCCAATCTCATAGCAGTTTTAAATTTATAGGTATACTTGCCGACTCTTTAAGAATTATAGGTATTCCTGTCAAAAGCTGTTAGTTAGTTTTCAGTTAGTTGGTAGTTTGTTGTAACTGTTATAGTAGTTAGAGTTTGTTATTGCCAGCTATAATTGTTAGTTGTACTCTCTTTCTGTTATTAGCAACTATATAAAGCTTGCTCTTCTGTATTTTCATTTGTGAGATTAATCAAACAAAGCAGCTCCATTTTCTCTTTCTTTTCTCTCGTTTTCTCTATGTTTTTCCCGTGTTTTCTCTGCTGGTTTTACCAGCTAATATGGTATCAGAGCAGAATCTGTGGTGATTCTTCTTCTTCTTTTTCTTCCTTTATGTTGCTTCCGCTTCTGGTTTGTTAATGGCGAGAGGAGGAGGAGTTCGAACTCGTGTTACTCGTGATCAAGAGAGTAATCCGAATGATCCTAACCGATTCTCTGTTCTTGGTGAAAATTCAAGATCTACTAATGCTAATGATCTTTCTAATCCCTATTTTTTGTCGAATTGTGATAATCCAGGTGCTGTTTTGGTTCCAAAAATTCTCACAGGGAGTGAGAATTACAGCACCTGGAGGAGATTGATGATGAATGCTCTTGTGGCAAGGAACAAGATCAAGTTTGTCAATGGAAAACTTCCACAACCTGAGGAAGATGATGATGACTATGATAGCTGGTGCAGGTGTAATAGCACTGTGATTTCTTGGATTCTACATGCTATTTCTGCAGAGATAGTAGACAGCATTTTGTACCATGATAATGCTGCTGAAATTTGGGATGAATTGCAGGAAAGGTTCAATGAAAGGAATGCTCCTAGGATTTTTGAGGCCAAAAAGACGATGCAAAGTCTCACACAGGGGTCTAGCAGTGTTACTACATATTTTACACGCCTCAAATCTCTGTGGGATCAGATTAAAGAATATAGACCACAACCTGTTTGTAGTTGTGGTGCTATGAAATTTTTTCAAGAATATCAAGAAGAGGATAGGTTGCTTGAGTTTCTTGTTGGACTAAATGACTCCTACAGCATGGTAAGATCTCAAATCCTTATGCGTGATCCTTTACCTAATGTTAGCAAAGCTTATGCTAGTGTTGTTCAAGAAGAAAGGCAGAGAAATCTTACCAATAGCAGCAGTAATAATGGTGGAAACAGCTGCAATGAAGGAGATAAGTCTATATCGAGTGATGCTGCTCAGTTTGTTGGAAACGTGCAACCTTTCAGACCTAAGTACAGTTGCACTAACTGTGGAATGTCAGGACATACGGTTGATAGATGTTTCAGGATTATTGGATATCCTCCAGGCCACAAACTTCACGAAAAATTCCCAAACAGAAATGCTAAGGGACCTCCAATGAAGCCTGCTTCTGCTAATTTTACTGGAGGTGAACAACAGAAAAGTGATGAGGCACCTGGTGAAAAGGAATTAATCTCAAGTTTATCGAGTTCTCAATGCCAAAAATTGATGGCCATGCTAGCTCAGAAGGTTGCTGATCAGTCTACACCAGATGCTGGTGTCTCATTATTCTGGTATGAATTCTAAAACTCGTGCTTTTGATTGGATCATTAATATAGGGGCTACACATCATGTGTGCCCTGATTTGTCTCTCTTTTATGATATTCATCCCAATCCTAAGCTAAAAACTGTCCTTCTTCCTACTGGAATTCACAAGAAAATAGATTGGATAGGATCAATTAATTTGACTCCTGATCTGATTTTGAAAAATGTGCTCTATGTTCCTAGTTTTAAATGCAACCTATTGTCTGTGAATTCTTTGACAGCCACATCTAATTGCACATTTTTATTTTCTCATGGAAAATGTGTTATTCAGGACATTATGAAGAACAAGGTGATTAGGATGGGTAGAAAGTATGGTGATCTTTATTATCAGAATTACAATCCACCTAAAAATGTTCATTCTTTTTCTGCTACTGCTTGTATTTCAGATTCAAAAGTTTGCAATGAAACAGTTTGGCACTATAGATTGGGCCATCCTTCTTGTGTAAAAACTCATCCTTTGAATAAAGCTTTGCAATTACATTCAAATTCTCAATCATTGTTTCATTGTTCAGTTTGTCATTATGCCAAACAAAAGAAATGGCCTTTCATCTCACATCACAACATAGCTGAAAATATTTTCGATCTTGTTCATGTTGATATTTGGGGACCTTTTAACAACATGACAAATGAAGTGTTGGGTTTTATGCCCTAAATAAAACTCATTTCAATATAATTAGATTTACTTATTAATATAGATCAGAAATAACATTTAATGTTGCATGGTTCACATGATTTATTTCATGATTATATGTACATAATGTATAAATTCATCTGAGACCCTTTTCACATACTTGATCCTGTTTATTGTGCTGTCAACACAATTGGAAAGTAAACATGACTATGTGAATAAAGTTTCCTAGATTTATCAGACATAGGGTTTTACTGATATGATAATCTACAACAGAGTTTACTTGCATTTGGAGAAGTGCTATGTTCTTTCCAGAGCATTGGTTAAAGTAAAGCTCAGGTTGGATGCATGGAGTATGCATCGGAAGGGACCGATATTGAACTTTGACTTAAATTTATTAAACTTACCGTAATATCTATTCAAGTCAATATCGCCAAGTTGATCCTAGATCAAATGTTCTTAATCCTGATATGATTAGGCTCAATCTCGAGAGGCTTCGTGTTCTTTGATTTGTTAGTTAAGCCTACTTTTAGGTCAGGGTGATACGTACATTTTGGGAACACGGTAGTGCAATTGACTGGGAGCGCTAGCATAAACATGGAATCTATAGCTTCTATCTGGCGAATAGTAAGCAAAGGATGATCTCCTTCGAGCTTGACCAAACGAACATAAATGGTGGAGTACTCATTTCACATAAGCTGAAATATCATTTATACGGGGTCAAGTGTTTTAAGGAATAAAATACATTGTAGGGTGTAACGGTAATCTAAGCCCTTTACGGTGTAGATCATTCATATAGAGGATCATTGATCACATTAGGATTATAACAATGGATAACTAATGATGTGTTTATATGGTGGAACATATAGAGCATTCTATATACTGAGAGTGCAATTCTAAGTTCTATGCGTGGATTCAATGAAGAATTAATAAGTTAGTGAATTTTAGTGCTAAATTCTTGATCTACTTATTGGAAGCTCGGTTATATAGACCCATGGTCCCCGCACTAGTTGAGATAATATTGCTTGTAAGACTCATGTAATTGGTTTTGATTAATCAATTATAATTCTCAAATTAGACTATGTCTATTTGTGAATTTTTCACTAAGTAAGGGCAAAATTGTAAAGAAAGAGTTTTAGGGGCATATTTGTTAATTATGATACTTTGTATGGTTCAATTAATAAATATGATAAATGATAATATTATTTAATAATTATTTATAGTTATTAAATAGTTAGTGTTGCCCCTGAATTCGCCCAAAATACGTGGACCAGTCAAGTAGGGACACGTGGATCAGATAACTTGTAAATATTTGATAAGTCTTTGTATGCCACAAGGAAGCGCCTTGGGCATAGGTCCCGGAGGAGGCACCCGGAGCACAAGGTACTCCCGGAAGATAGCATAGCATGAAGCCTCTCCAGGATGTGTCAGGCCTCTCCTGAGCAATCAAGTCGCATTTAATGCCGCATGGGAGGAAGCGTGTTGGGACTGTAACACGCAATAAAGTCTGACGGCACAACCCCCAAACAGCAGCGCCACAGTAATGATCATTTAAGTCTAGCGACGGCTACTCTACGACGAGTCACGTCAATCACAAGGCAAAAAGGACATTCCTCATAAAAACCCTACAGGACCTAGGGATTTGACCATGCATCACCCATGGTATATTCATTGGGAATACCCAACTTTATGGATACTTACAGATACGTTTGTAAGAACAATTCTAGGGATTACCCCACCAAAACACTATAAATACCCCCTCAAAACTCATTTAATGGGGTCGAGAATCTTGGGTTGCATATAAGCAAGAAGAGCAAATACTCACCAAGAACATTCTCTGTATTTATTGAGGTAACATTCCCTCTAGTGTGGAATCTGTATTAAATACATCCATTAATAACAAAGACTCGTGGACTAAGGCTCATTAACGTCCCAACCACGTAAAAATCCTCATCTCACTTTCTTATAGCTCGATATTATAATCATATTTTAATAGTTGCCGAAAATCTCGGTCAACATTTTGGTGCTTTCATTGAGAGCTGAGGAAAGCTGCTACACAACAAGCATTTGACTTCACAAAAATGGTGGAGACAAGAAGTACACGTCAACCTCGCCCTCTGGAAGATGCTCAAGATCCAAATGAGGAAGATGTAGCCTCGAGATCGACAGAGGAGTCCGAGGAAGAAGAAGAAATAGTCCCCGACGAGGACTACGAGGGGAACCTCGACGAGTATGCCTATGACGAAGGAAGTTACTCAGAGCTGGTGCTTCTCAGACAAAAAGCTATCGATCATGAAGCCGAGATCGAAGCTCAGAAAGCGCAAAACCAGAAAATGCAGGAAGTGATGCTAGCCATGCAGAAAGCCATGGAGGCAGCTGGCATTCACGTGCACCCCAAGGCAATGACCGCTGGGCTCAACAGGGAGCCAGCGACGTCTTCGCCTAATTCCCAGCAGCAGAAATCTAGGGAACCTAGCCCTATAAGGTACCCTGCTGAGGAAAATCAGACAAAAAACCCTACTTCTACCCCTGGGCGAAAGAAAAAGGTGCGGGATCCGCGAAGGGTCCGCTCGGATTTCTCTAAAGGGAAAGGTCCGCAGAGGGGCAAGCCCCAAAAAGGGAGTCTTGGCCCTCAGGATCGAGGGGACCGAAAAAGCGTTTCTGTGCACCAGGAACCAGGGGGTAGAGGGAGAAGAGGACAGAGATGTCCTCCCATTGACCTGAGAAATCAAATCAATGGGAATCAAGGTGACCTCCGGGACCACCTTGACCAAAAAAGATACGGGCCCGTGGTTTCCACGGGTACGTTAAACGAAGGGATTATGGCGGAACTCGCCATACTTCGAAAAGACATTGCTCGAGTCTCCCGGAGGCAGAAGGGAGACGACTCCGATTCGGACAGCGAGGATCGGGAGCCATGTGCCAAGCACATCCTGGAGGCGGAGCTCCCTAAAAACTTCAAGATGCCCGAAATGGCGGCATATACCGGGAACTCCGATCCCAGTGACCACCTGTCACGGTTCAACCGTGTCATGACAGTCATGCGGGTCAGCAATGATGCCAAATGCCTGTGCTTCCCACTCACTCTGAGTGGGTCCGCGGAGGAACGGTTCAAAAAGTTGGAACCAGGATCCGTGGGCTGTTGGAACAAACTCCAGACCAACTTCCGGAGACAGTTTGTCGCCGCCAAAAAGGTTAACTTGGAGGTTAGTGCCTTGACCAATATCAAGCAGCTACCCACCGAGACCTTGAAGAATTACATCAAGAGGTTCCGAGAGGAAGCCTCGAAGACCAAGAAGGTTGATGACGGACAATAGCTTGCACTTCTCCAAGCAGGAATCCGCACTGGGACTCCCTTCTGGAATGAATTGCAGCAAGAAGGGGCTGCTAGCCTCCAGGACTTCCAGAAAAGAGTCCAAAAGTATATCAACCTCGAAGAAGCCCAGATCGTGGCTTATGGAGGCTATTATCCCACCGGGATAGCAGGGTACATGCCCGGAGTATCGCCCTCGGGTACTGCCCCGACCGCGACTCCACAAGTGAGTGGCATACAGTTCTCTGCTACCCCCGGGTATAGCCAGGGCCAAGCTTTGGCGCCAGCATCTTCCCATTATGGCAACCCGTCCGGGGTGAATGGACAAGCTCCTTCACAGGCTGCCCCGACTGCTAGCTTAACAGGCCCTACCCAGGGGTCAAGGAGCAAAAGGTCCTCCAAAGGCAGCACCCGAACGGGGGAGAAGCGCCAGAAGAAGGGGTACACACCCCAATATACTCAGTACACGGAGCTATCGGACTCTCAGGAACGTGTGTACTTCGCCACTAGGCAGAATACGCACTACCGGAGACCACAGCCGTTGTACAAAGACAGCTCCCGGAGAGATCCGAGCAAAAGATGCGAGTACCACAACGACATCGGTCATAGCACCAATGAGTGTAAGAATCTCAAAGACGAGATTGAAAATCTAATCCGTTTGGGCCACCTCTATGAGTGGATCAAAAATAGGTTGCCCCACCTTAATCCGGGGCAGGTGGCTGGGGGTATGCCCCAGGGAACACCAGGGGGTACAGCAGGAGTATTGGCTCCAGCTGCTCCCGCAGGTGACGCCCAGCATATTCCCGGGCTACCGCCCCGGCCTAATGGGCGGGTAGCCATGATCTCCGGAGGTCCCCATATCGGAGGGAACACTCGTAAGGAGCGAAAACGATACGCCGAGGCCGCGAAGCACAATGAGGTATGGGAAGTTACTCAACTCCCAGCTCAAAGGCCTCGGCTGATGGACCAACCCATCACGTTCACGGAAGAAGATGCCAAGATGGTGCGTTTTCCTCATCACGACCCGCTGGTCATAGAGACCCCCATCGCAAATAAAGTGGTGGCCAGGGTCTTAATTGAAAATGGGAGTTCCGTGAACCTGCTCTTCAAAGAAGCCTTCACTGCGATAGGGTTGACCGACCGGGACCTCTCGCCTAGTGGGTCGCAGCTCACGGGGTTTAACGGGACGACGCTTATCCCGATGGGAAAAGTAAGGCTCCCGGTTACTCTGTGCCCGGATACCCCCCATAGCACATTTAAATATTGCACCTTCGTGGTGGTAGACTGTCCGACAGCCTACAACGCGATCCTCGGCCGGCCGGCCCTAGTGGACTTTGGTGCAATCACTTCAATCCGACACTTGTGCCTAAAATTCCCTACCCAGGAAGCCGGAGTCGGAACTGTGAGGGGAAACCAAGGGGAAGCCAGGCAATGTTACAATGTTGCCACCCACCTACCCGTACTTATGGTCCGGGAGTCCCCTGAGATAGAGAAGGCTGAAGAGGATGAGTTGGATCCTCGCATAGGATCCGAAAGGGTCGTGGAACCAATGGAGGACGTCGAAGAAATACCAGTGTGCGACGACGACTCCACCAAAGTACTCCGGATAGGGAAGAACTTGGACCCGGAGGAAAAGGACAAAATAATAAAAACACTGAAGGGCGCCATCGACATCTTCGCATGGCGCCAAGAAGACATGACCGGCATAAGCGCTCATGTCATCACACATGTACTCAATGTCAACCCGGACATGCCTCCTGTACAGCAACAGAGACGCCCGCTCGACTCGGTGAAAGCCGAGGCCTTAGAGAAAGAGGTGGACAAACTTTTGTCCAGCGGCATGATCCGCGACGTCTACTATCCGGAATGGCTGGCCAATCCGGTACTGGTGCCCAAGCCGAACGGGACCTGGCGAGTTTGTATAGACTTCACTGATCTAAACAAAGCTTGTCCAAAGGACTGCTTCCCGCTACCCAGGATCGACCAAATGGTAGACGCCACGTCCGAATTTAAACTGTTGTCTTTCATGGATGCCTATGCTGGGTATAACCAAATAAAAATGCATACGGCAGACCAAGAATGCACTAGCTTCAGGACCGATAAGGGGGTATACTGCTACCTAGTCATGCCTTTCGGACTGAAAAACGCCGGAGCAACCTATCAAAGAATGGTTAACCGGATGTTTAAAAGCCTCCTGGGACGAAACATGGAGGTATACGTGGACGACATGCTCGTCAAATCCAAAGCGTGCAACAGCCATGCAAGCGACTTAGAAGAATGTTTCGAAGTCGTCCGGAGATACGGTATGAAACTCAACCCAAAAAAGTGCACCTTTGGGGTCAAGTCAGGAAAATTCCTGGGTTTCATAGTCAGCCAAAGGGGGATTGAAGCAAACCCGGAAAAAATCCAGGCTCTCCTGGACATGCCATCCCCCAAAAAGCATAAAGACGTGCAGAGCTTGACCGGAAAGGTAGCCGCACTGAGTCGCTTTATCTCACAATCCACGGACAAGTGTATACCCTTCTTCAACGTGCTAAAGAAATGCCAAAAGTTCGAATGGTCGGATGAATGCGAGGAGGCATTCAAGAGGTTAAAAGACCACATGGCCAAACCCCCTATCCTATAGAAACCCGTCCTTGGAGAAGACTTGTTTCTTTACTTGGCCGTCTCCGAGCACGCGGTCAGCGCTGCCCTGGTCCGGGAGGAAGAGAAAACTCAGCATCCCGTGTACTATGTCAGTAAGCGCATGATAGGGGCCGAGACGAGGTACCCGGTCATTGAAAAATTAGTATTCTGCCTCCTGATGGCGTCAAGGAAGCTGAGGCCATACTTCCAAGCCCATCCAATCAAAATCCTAACCAATCATCCGCTCCGGCAAGTTATCCAGAAGCCTGAAGCATCCGGAAGACTCCTCAAGTGGGCGATGGAGCTAAGTCAATTCGACTTACACTATGTCCCCCGGATTTCCATAAAAGGCCAAGCCTTGGCAGACTTCATTACCGAATGCAACGAAGCCGAGGCAACAGCAAATACGCCGGTACCACCGATCCCCACCTGGAGGGTATTTGTAGACGGAGCTTCTAATGAGAACGGTTCAGGAGCCGGAGTGGCTATGATATCACCAACTGGACTGCGACTCAAGGCGGCCCTCCGATTTGACTTCACCGCTTCAAACAACGAGGCCGAGTATGAAGCCTTGATAGCAGGGCTGAAATTGGCAAAAGCTGTAGGGGCCAAAAGAGTAGAAGTCTACAGTGACTCTCAACTGGTCGTAAACCAGGTTTCCGGAGAATACCAAACTCGCGGCGAGCGGATGGCCGCGTACGTAACAATAGTCCGAGAACTGCTCCACGAGTTCGCGGACTATAAAGTAGAAAGAATCCCCCGAGAAAAGAACGCTCACGCGGACTGTCTGGCTAAGTTAGCCTCGGATAGCGAAATCGAAGAGCTGGGGGTAGTACCAGTGGAACGCTTGGTAGAGCCAAGCATCAAAATAAAAGAGACCACACTAACGGTTGGGCAAGAACCCAGCTGGATGGTCCCCATCATAAAATACATAACCACAGGTGAGTTGCCCCAAGAGAGGGCACTGTCTCAAAAGATTCAGTATCAGGCTCATCGTTATGTAATGATGGACCAAATTCTCCACCGGAGAGGACTCAGCATGCCTTATTTAAGGTGTGTATCGGACCCTGAAGCTAGACAAATCATGCTAGAGGTCCATGAAGGGTTCTGTGGAGATCATACGGGAGGACCCAGCCTCTCAAAGAAAATATTGAGGCAAGGGTACTTCTGGCCAACAATGAAAAAAGATTGTATAGACTATGTCCAAAAGTGTGACTCGTGCCAAAGGTACGCGAACATACCGAGAGCTCCTCCAAACGAGATCACCCTGATGACCAGTCCCTGGCCCTTCGCGGTCTGGGGAATAGATCTCATCGGGTCTCTGCCTACAGGGAAAGGAGGGGTAAAGTATGCAATAGTAGCAGTAGACTACTTCACCAAATGGACAGAGGCTGAGCCTATGAAGACAATAACTGCCAAGAAGGCATTGGACTTTGTTATCAAAAACATAGTGTGTCGATACGGCTTGCCTCACAAAATAGTCTTAGACAATGGAAAGCAATTGGATTGCGAGGAATTTACTGACTTCTGCAACCAACACGGAGTAGTGAAAAGCTTCTCCGCGGTAGCCAGGCCTCAAACAAACGGCCAGGCAGAAGCGGTCAATAAAATCCTAAAGGTCACCTTGAAGAAGAAGCTGCTGGCCTGCAAAAATAACTGGCCTGAAGAATTGCCAAGGGTATTATGGGCCTACCGGACGACTCCCAGAACCACAACCGGCCACTCTCCTTTCTCAATGGCGTACGGTTGTGAAGCAATGGTCCCGGTAGAAACATTATTCCCATCCCACAGGAGGACGACTTACGATCCTGCCACTAATCAGGCACTGCTCCAAGAAGCTTTGGATCAAGTCGAAGAACTCCGGGATGAGTCTCAAATACGGATGGCTGCTTATCAAAAGAAGGTGACCAAGTATTTTAACTCTAAGGTTAAAAACAGAAAATTCGCTATTGGGGATATGGTCCTAAGAAGGGGTTTCCCAGCCACCCAAGAACCCGGAGTGGGGGTACTTGGACCAAATTGGGAAGGACCATATGAGATCGAGGACGAGATCGGTTCCGGCACTTACAAACTAAAAAGAATGGACGGAACCACCGTCCCAAGAGCCTGGAATGCCGATCACCTCAGAAAATATTACCAGTAGCGAAATAAAACTTAGACTTTGTTCAAAGGGTTTGTACCGTCCAAATGTATACCTCCTCTATATTAAATAAAACTGAGTGCCTTAAAAACAAAGTTTCTATGCCACTCAGGGGGGTACTAGGGTATACCGATACGTGCCTCTAACACGACATCAAGCTTCTTCTTCTTTTCCCGAAATTTGGCAATCATTTCCTCGGGTTTGGGATAAAAAGTAAGCTTGATATTTTGGTCGTTGGTGGACCAAGCCATGTAGACTCCATCGTCAAAGCGCTTCGGACACCGGGCGCAGGAAACAGGAGAGAGGAGCTCGGCTCTTTTGGCCTTCTTGATGGATTGTTCTTTAAAGTCCCTGAGCTCCTTCAGCTCCGCAGCTAGAGCGGCCTTGGACTCTATGTTCGCCTGGTGAGTTTCCTCTAAAGATCTCACCTTGGCGACAATTTCATCCAAAGCCTCCCTGGCCTCCCGGAGGTCTCGTCTGGCCTTATCAGCAGCCTCGCTTTGAGCCCTCAGTTCCTCCTGGTGTTGGGCCTCCATCCTGTCCCTCCGCTGGGCCTCGTCCCGGATCATGGCTTCCGCCTGAGCCTCCCTCCGTTTGGCCTCCTCTTCCTTGGCCTTGGCAGCCGCCTCTTGGCGCTCGGCAGCCTCCTGGTAGATCTGCCTCTCCGCTGTGAGGTCCTGAAGGACCTTCCTGACATCGTTCATGTCCCCAAAGTCGGACAGAACAAAGCCATGATTTATGATGTTCTTGGAGAGGCGGCCAGCCTCAGCAGCAAGCTGAACCATAATACAAGGGTAAGAAAGAGAAGTTTCTCAAGAAGAAAAAAAATAATAAAAGGGAAAGAAAAATTGCGAAGTACTTACCACAGTGAGAGAATGGCTGAGGTCCTGGACCTGGAAGATGGAGTTCAGGGAAGCACAAGTGGCGAACCGCTTGGGCGCGCATCGAGTGAGCTGAGAAGCAAACTCGCCGGTCATCTCCGCGGCAAAAGGAGCCAAGGTGGGCCCAAGGAAGCGACGGAACCAGTTCGATAGGGGGTCCAGGTTGAGATCCCACGGATCCTGGTACTCCGGGTGGTTGATGCTCGCCTCAACTTCAGCCCGCAGAATCCTCGTAAGGGCTTCCACCTCGGCGTACCCCCGGGAGTACTCGTCCATGGCATAGTTATGCTTGGCTATCCGAAGCTCTTGTCTCACCTCATCCCCCGAGACCGGAGTAAGCACGATGTTGGGAGGAGCAGGATTTTCTTCCATATGGGAGACCCCGCCGTCAAGTCCATGGGCGGGAGTGTCGGCTCTCCGAGGCTTCTTGGGCTCGTCCTGGGCAATCATTTTGCCCTTGCGCTTACGAATCAGAGCCACCTCAGGCTCCTCTTCGCCTTCCTCAGCTTCCTCCAGAAGGGCTCGGGGCTCTCCCGGACCCTCAGCAACTTCCTCCGAAAAGTCCCACTGCTTCCCTTGGCCTTCTCCCGGAAGTACCTCCTCGCCATGCACTAAGTCAATGGTGTCGGGGGGAGCGCTGGAAGAAACCTTCAGGGAAGGGGCCGGGGGGGAAGAGGTAAAGGCCGGAGGAGCCACGGGAGTGTGAACTCCGGCGAGCTGTTCCAAAATGGCATCCATGGAGACACCTGTTTCACAAAGTAAGCAAGTGTTAGATGTCCGTGAGGAACCACTTATAAAAGATACAACAAATAAGCTACTCCTACCCGAACTTCCTAATTCGACCCTAGCAAAGTCCTGAACTTTAATGCTGGCAGCATCATCTCCGAGGTAACTGTCCGAGGGCCGGAACCAGCTGGACGTTATGTAAGCTGAAGGACCTAAGGGAATAGGTTCCGGAGGGCCGGAGCCCATCCGGGACCGACCTAGGAAATCTCCTAAGTTTGAAAAATAAAATTCCTTCAAACGATCCCCCCACCGGGTAGATGGCATCCTAAACCTATGAAGACGCTCGTCGAACCCTACAGGCCTACGACTGGCGTATTCACCAACGGAAGGAACATAACGAATTATCAAAGGAGACTTACCGCCGGCACCGGAGGTGCTAGCACCAGGAGCCCCCGAGTTTGGCTCTGGGACCGAAGGATGTGGCCGGGGGGTTTGCTTCTCCGACGAATCCTCAATACGAAGGGGCCTCCTGGCAGGACGATCCCCAATCTCTTCTTGAAGAATCTTGTCAAAAAATTTAGCTTCGGACTTCCCGGTAATCGCCTGGCTCCTACGCACCACTGGGCTCCCCACGCGAAGTCCCCTCCCAGAGGCAGCCTGGGCTTGAGAGTATGCCTTCTCCTGGGCCTTCCGGTAGAGATAATCTTGGTACTTTTTCTCTGCCGTAGCAATAAGCTCATCCCGAAAGGCCTTCTCCGCGACCGGCGCCCTTACGTTGGGACAGATGACCCGTGAGAGGTTAGAGTCCTCCACGGATTGATGCGAAAGGATAAGTTTGGCCTTCCTGCAGTTCTTCGTGGTGACCAAACACCCGACATCGAGATCGGCGCGGTCGTAGGAGGCAAAAGCTTGGGCCCTCCGGAAGAAGGTCTGAGTAGGGGCCGTCCGCTGATAAGGTGGGATCCTCACCCACTCAGTAAGGAGCTCCGGGTGATCCACAGCCCGGAACCCGGAGGAAAAGAAAAAGCGATGGCGATACTCCTTAACGTGAGTCTGCCTATTATACGGAACCACCCCCTCGTTAGCAGGATGGATCCGGAACCCATAGAAACCGTCCTTAAGTTTGTCCCCTTTCTTGGGGACGGATACAAGTTCATAAAAATATTAAATTTCCGCCGGGCTGGGAGATCCCCATCCGCGGGCGGTATGAAAAATAAATAAGCCTGAAAGCAGGCGGTAAGCTTGAGGAATGAGTTGATATGGCGCAAGGCCGACAAATACAAGGAAATTAACAAAATAATCTTGAAGCGGGAGCATGGCACCGGCCATCAGGTGTGTCTGGCTCCAGGCCCCGAAGCCGTCGTAATTATGATTAGGCGTCTCCGAGTCGCGAGGTGGCCGGTGATAGGTCCCTGAAGTGGAAGGTTTGATCCCAGCAACGTCTATAATATTCTCCAGCTGGTGAGGACAGGTTAGGGTGGAATGAAGCTCAGCCGCTTCCCACCCGGTCGCTCGGGATTTATACCCCTCCTGGGCGACGGGTCCCAGGGAAACCTCCTCCTGAGTGGCCATGCGTTTCCCGCTCTTCTTCGAAGATTTCGAACCAGAGGCAGACATTTTGTACTCTGTGAAAAACAAAAAAAAAAAAGAAAGAGAAAATTCCAGCAGTTAGGTCCCATACCAAACCCTAAGTTAAGAAAAAGGGAGTGGGGGTCCCCTAACCGCTGGAAAGAGGCCCCCTCCGGACACGTGTCACATGAGAAACCCTAGAAGGATTCCCTGAGCAAGTGTCGGGTGCAGTAAAATCGCAGAAAGTGGTTTTACAGAGTAAAAGAAACAGAAGGAAAAAGACCCCATTCTATGCCCTAAGCAACCGTTGAACGAAGAACCTATGGTTTTCTTCAGCAAAAATGCACGATAATAACAGAGGCATGATAATGGCGATCTTACAACTAAAGCAATAAACACAAAGCAGAACACCTGAAGAACCTAAACACTTGCATGCCCAGAAATCTCAAAATACAAGCCCAGAAAAAGCAAACAAAGCAAGTAAAAGCATGTCATTACCAAAGGATGCAAGAAACTTACAGTAAAGTGTTGAACTGGGGGTCCTGAGTTTAGTCGAGTAAAGACGAAAAGGACTGATGATAACAAACAAGGAGAAACTGGAAAAAATGGCGAAGTGTTTAGAAGGTTCGTGCTGTTTTTGAAGAATTTTCTCTCTGGGAAATTCGAGCAAAAATGGCAAGGAATGGAAAGTAACCAAAATGAAGGAAAGATGGTGGCTTTTATAGGCAAAAGTGCATGAGGAACAGGCGTCACCACCTACCAATCGTACGGTGGGGGAGATGCACGATTCAAATACCAAAAGATCAACGGATCAGATCGAGCTGCCATAAAGGCGGTGGAAACGTTTGAGTATCCGTCTGACACCATTAATGCGCCGCATCAATCAAAGGGCGTGAAACGATTTGACCTCTGCAGAAAAGCAAATCGCTGCATTTAATGCCATCATTAGACGCACCCTCACGCGCCCCAAGCTCGTGCCAAGAAACCGAGGAGGCGGCCGGAGACACCTCTGCAAAAAGCGAATTGCTGCATTAAATGTCATCATTAAATGTGCCCCCACGTGCTCTGGGCTTGAGCCAGGGAACCGAGGAGTCAACCGGAGGCACCTAAGCAAGCCTTGGTTTATTTTCCAAGTAAACAAGGCTTGGGGGGTAAATGTTGCCCCTGAATTCGCCCAAAATACGTGGACCAGTCAAGTAGGGACACGTGGATCAGATAACTTGCAAATATTTGATAAGTCTTTGTATGCCACAAGGAAGCGCCTTGGGCATAGGTCCCGGAGGAGGCACCCAGAGTACAAGGTACTCCCGGAAGCTAGCATAGCATGAAGCCTCTCCGGGATGTGTCAGGCCTCTCCTGAGCAATCAAGTCGCATTTAATGCCGCATGGGAGGAAGCGTGTTGGGACTGTAACACGCAATAAAGTCTGACGGCACAACCCCCAAACAGCAGCGCCACAGTAATGATCATTTAAGTCTAGCGACGGCTACTCTGCGACGAGTCACGTCAATCACAAGGCAAAAAGGACATTCCTCATAAAAACCCTACAGGACCTAGGGATTTGACCATGCATCACCCATGGTATATTCATTGGGAATACCCAACTTTATGGATACTTACAGATACGTTTGTAAGAAAAATTCTAGGGATTACCCCACCAAAACACTATAAATACCCCCTCAAAACTCATTTAATGGGGTCGAGAATCTTGGGTTGCATATAAGCAAGAAGAGCAAATACTCACCAAGAACATTCTCTGTATTTATTGAGGTAACATTCCCTCTAGTGTGGAATCTGTATTAAATACATCCATTAATAACAAAGACTCGTGGACTAAGGCTCATTAACGCCCCAACCACGTAAAAATCCTCATCTCACTTTCTTATAGCTCGATATTATAATCATATTTTAATAGTTGCCGAAAATCTCGGTCAACAGTTAGAATTGGCATTTAAATGGTTGAATTAGAAAATTGGCGTTTTTGAGAAAATCAGATGCAGAAAAGATAAAACTGCAAAATTGCAAAAAGTGAGGCCCAAATCCACTATGTAGGGCCGGCCACTTTTGTAGTGTTTTTCCCTCTGATATTTTCATTATTTTATTGCCAAATAATTCAAACCTAACCCTAGTGGAATGCTATAAATAGATAGTGAAGGCTTCAGGAAAATTACACACTTTTCTTCTGACACTTTCTGAATCAGAAAAACCTGAGCCTTCTCTCTCCCTATCTTTGGCCGAACCCACTCTCTCTTTCTTCTTCCTTAAATTTCGAAATCCTTAGTGTATGAGTAGTGCCCACACACAGCAAGTGATACCTCAATCATAGTGAGGAAGATCGTGAAGAAAGACTTTCAGCAAGAAGGAGTTTCAGCATCAAAGATTCAGAGAAAGAGATCCAGGTTCAGATATTGATAATGCTCTGCTACAGAAAGGAATCAAGGGCTAGATATCTGAACGGAAGGAGTCATATTATTCCGCTGCACCCAATGTAAGGTTTCCTAAACTTTATATGTGTTTATTTCATCGTTTTAGAAAGTTCATATTTAGGGTGTTAATAAACGTACTTGTGAGTAGATCTAAGATCCTGGTAAAATAAATTCCAACATGAAGGGCATAGATTTTTTTTATCACCATTGTTGATGATTGTTCAAGATATACTTGGATTAAACTCATTAAACAAAAATCTGATGCCCAAATTGCCATTCCCCAATTCATAAAATTGATTCAAAATCAGTTTCATAAAACCATAAAAGGAATGAGATCTGATAATGCCAAGGAGCTGCAATTTAATGCTTTATTTGCTGAACTTGGAATCATACATTATCATTCTTGTGTCCAAAGGCCTCAACAAAATTCCGTTGTTGAGAGAAAACACCAACATTTGCTTAATGTGGCTTGAGCTCTTTTGTTTCAATCTTATGTTCCTTTAGAATATTGGGGTGAGTGTGTCTCTACTGCTGCATATCTTATTAATAGAACACCCACACCAAATCTAAAGAACAAAAGTCCTTATGAAGTCTTACATTCTAAGCCACCTGTTTATGACCATTTAAAGGCCTTTGGATGTCTTGCATATGCCTCTACTCTTAGTCATTCTAGGTCTAAATTTAGTCCTAGATCCATCCCTTGTGTTTTTCTTGGGTATCCTATTGGTATGAAAGCTTATAAGCTTCTTGACTTGAATACTAATAAGATTTTCAATTCTAGGGATGTATATTTCTATGAGCAAATATTTCCCTTTGTTAATTCTGGTCTAATTCCTGCTGCACACCAGAATTTTTTTTCTGATATGCCCCAGTACAGTTGTTTACATAGTCCTGATAATGAAATTCCACATGTGCCTACTGGTATTTCTTTTCAACCTTCAAATGCTGAATGTACTCAGCATTCTCATACTCCAGCCAGCTCATTTCGTGTGCCTCCAAATATTGTACATGATCATGTTGTTACTGATGTTGCTGATTCAATTTGTCGTTCTCCTACTCATGATCATTCTAGTTTAAGTTCCACACCTACTGTTCCTGTTAATAGGTTAGGCAGAGAGATAAAAAGGCCATCATACCTTAATGATTACCATTGTTATTTGGCTACTAATCCTAGTGCTTTTACTTCACAAAGTGCTACTGTTACTGCCTTTCCTCTTTCACAGGTTATCACTTACAGCAAGCTATCACCAACCTTCAAAGTTGTTGCTTTGGCCATTTCAAGTCATTTTGAACCCGAATTTTTCAGTCAAGCACATGGGATTCAAGTTTAGGATAATGCCATGGATAATGAGATTGAGGCACTTGAAAAGAATCATACTTGGATTGTTGTTTCATTACCCGAAGGACAACATGTTATTGGTTGTAAATGGGTTTATAAAATCAAGCTTAATGCTGATGGGAGTGTTGAGAGATTTAAAGCTAGGTTGGTTGCCAAGGGGTACAACCAACAAGAAGGAGTGGATTACACTGACACGTTTGCACCAGTTACAAAGCTTGTCACTGTCAAGCTTGTTCTAGCTTTAGCAGCAATGCATGGTTGGCATTTACATCAACTGGATGTAAATAATGCTTTCTTACATGGAGATCTACATGAGGATGTTTATATGTCTCTACCTCAAGGGTATAGACCTAAGGGGGAGTTACCACCTAATGTTGTATGCAAGTTGCAAAAGTCTCTTTATGGACTTAAGCAAGCCTTAAGACAATGGTTTTCCAAGTTCTCTAGTGCTCTAATTGATGAAGGATTTCATCACTCCGCAACTGATCATTCATTATTCATTAAGCACTTCAATGGAAGTTTCATTTTCTTGTTAGTGTATGTGGATGATGTTATTCTTGCAAGCAATAATCTAGATGAACTTCAAGCCTTCAAAATCAGATTGAACAACCGGTTTCAGCTTAAAGACTTAGGAAATGTAAAATATTTCTTAGGTCTTGAAGTTGCTAGATCAAACAAAGGGATTTTTGTATCTCAAAGACCATATGCATTGCAATTACTCGAAGATCTTGGTTATCTTGGCTGCAAACCAGTTAACACCCCTATGGAAGCAAATTTGAAACTCGGACATGATGAAAAAGAGAAGCTGGCTGACCCCACTTTGTATAGAAGAATTGTTGGAAAGCTTCAATATCTAACAATTACTAGACCAGATATCTCTTTTTCAGTCAATAAGCTAAGTCAATTCTTAGCAACTCCTCGTGTTACTCATCTTCATGCTGCACAAAGAGTGCTGCAATATGTTAAAAGTAGTCCAGGACAGGGATTGTTTTTTACTGCCAACATAGAGGTTCAGCTTCATGCTTACACAGATTCGGATTGGGCTTCTTGTCCCGATACTAGAAGGTCTACTACAGGCTTTTGTATTTTCATTGGAATCTCAATCATATCTTGGAAAAGCAAGAAGCAACAAACAGTTTCAAGGTCCTCATCCGAAGCTGAATATAGGGCAATGGCCAACACTACATGTGAAATTGTGTGGCTCCTCTCAGTTCTAAAAGAGTTAAAGATAGAGCACAAAGGACCTGGTTTATTATATTGTGACAATAAATTTGCACAACACATAGCTGCCAATCCAGTTTTCCATGAGAGAACTAAACATATAGAGATAGATTGTCACATAGTTAGAGAAAAGGTCCAAGAGGGAGTTGTCAAAACTGTTCATGTTTCATCCAAGGATCAACTTGCTGACATTCTAACTAAACTCCTCTTTCCTAATTAGTTTAAGAGCATCAAAGACAAGATGGGACTAGAGAACATCTATAGTCCATCTTGAGGGGGAGTGTCAAAAGCTGTTAGTTAGTTTTCAATTAGTTGGTAGTTTGTTGTAGCTGTTATAGCAGTTAGAGTTTGTTATCGCCAGCTGTAATTGTTAGTTGTACTCTCTTTCTGTTATTAGCAGCTATATAAAGCTTGCTCTTCTGTATTTTCATTTGTGAGATTAATCAAACAAAGCAGCTCCATTTTCTCTTTCTTTTCTCTCATTTTCTCTCTGTTTTTCCTGTGTTTTCTCTGCTAGTTTTACCAGCTATAAGTGTTGGTTTAAAATACTCATTTATTTTTAATACTTGCGGTCCTCCAAAAAAAATTATTGAGGAACAACGGGAATAATTCTTTTTATAGTAGTGTATTCATTCTTTCGTTCTTTCTTTCTTTTTTTTTCTTGGTGTGGTAATTAAAGAAGAAACGGAAGGAAATAAAATAGGAATAGTTAATTTAGTTTTTCCATATTTCTGATTAAGATGTGTGAGGACAAAAGCAGATTTTATTGAAGATTTACTTTTCAAAGAGAATTGCTATTGGGCATCAGTGATCGTGACACAACAAGAGCATGTCGTAGCTCTTGAAGCTCTAATTTGGACAGCGAGCAACAACAAGTCCCATGCCTCAACATTGAATCCCAATGTTGAGGCCCGCATATCAACCTACTAAACACGACCTTACTGCCAAATTTTGTCCTTTTAGCTCCTTGACAGTTAATTTCTATGTCGTGGCGCTACTCCAGAATTTTTCAATTCTTCAATATTGAAAGCTCCAATTGTTGGGTTTTATGCCCTAAATAAAACTCCGTTTCAATGTAATCTATTTAATTTAACATCAATAAAGAAACAGAAGTATTTTTCATTCATTTGTGTATGTTTTGGTTCATTTAATCAATTGCTTGTCTATTTGATTTATAAATTCATCTTAAACCCTTTTCACATACTTGATCCTGTTTATTGTGTTGTCATCACATTGGAAAGTAAACATGACTATGTGAATAAAGTTTCCTAGATTTATCAGACACAGGGTTTTACTGATATGATAATCTACAACAAGAGTTTACTTGCATTTGGAGAAATGCTATGTTCTTTCTAGAACATTGGTTAAAGTAAAGCTCAGGTTGGATGCATGGAGTATGCATCGGAAGGGACCGATATTGAACTTTAACTTAGATTTATTAAACTTACCATAAAATCTATTCAAGTCAATATCACCTAGTTGATCCTAGATCAAATGTTCTTAATCCTCTTATGATTAGGCTCAATCTTGAAAGGCTATTCGTGTTCTTTGATTTGTTAGTTAAGCCTACTTTTAGGTCAGGGTGATACGTACATTTTGGGAACACGGTAGTGCAATTGAGTGGGAGCGCTAACATAAACATGGAATCTATAGCTTCTATCTGGCGAATAGTAAGCAAAGGATGATCTCCTTCGAGCTTGACCAAACGAACATAAATGGTGGAGTACTCATTTCACATAAGCTGAAATATCATTTATACGGGGTTAAGTGTTTTAAGGATAAAATACATAGTGGTGTGTTACGGTAATCTAATCCCTTTACAGTGTAGATCATTCATATAGAGGATCATTGATCAAATTAGGATTATAACAATGGATAACTAATGATGTGTCTATATGGTGGAACATATAGAGCATTCTATATACTGAGAGTGCAATTCTAAGTTCTATGCGTGGATTCAACGAAGAATTAATAAGTTAGTGAATTTTAGTAATAAATTCTTAATCTACTTATTGGAAGCTCGGTTATATAGACCCAAGGTCCCCGCACTAGTTGAGATAATATTTCTTGTAAGACTCATGTAATTAGTTTTAATTAATCAAATATAATTCTCAAATTAGACTATGTCTATTTGTGAAATTTTCACTACGTAAGGGCGAAATTGTAAAGAAAGAGTTATTAGGGGCATATTTGTTAATTATGATACTTTGTATGGTTCAATTAATAAATATGATAAATGACAATATTATTTAATAATTATTTATAGTTATTAAATAGTTAGAATTGGCATTTAAATGGTTGAATTAGAAAATTGGCGTTTTTGAGAAAATCAGATGTAAAAGTGATAAAACTTCAAAATTGCAAAAAGTGAGGCCCAAATCTAATAAGCCATGGCCGGCCACTTTTATAGGAGTTTTACCTCTGATATTTTCATTATTTTAATGCCAAATAATTCAATCCTAACCCTAGTGGAATGCTATAAATAGGTAGTGAAGGCTTCAGGAAAATTACACTTCTCATTCAGAAAAACCTGAGCCTCTCTCTCTACCTTTGGCCGCCACTCTCTCTCTCTCTCTTTTCTTCCTTAGAATTTCGAAACCCCTTAGTGATTAGAGTAGTGCCCACACACAGCAAGCAATACCTCAATCATAGTGAGGAAGATCGTGAAGAAAGATCTTCAGCAAAAGGAGTTTCAGCATCAAAGATTCAGAGAAAGAGATCCAGGTTCAGATCTTGATAATACTCTGCGACAGAAAGGATACAAGGGTTAGAGATCTGAACGGAACGAGTCATAGATCCGCTGCACCCAATGTAAGGTTTCCTAAACTTTATATGTGTTTATTTCATCGTTTTAGAAAGTTCATATTTGGGGTGTTAATCAACATACTTGTGAGTAGATCTAAGATCCTGGTAAAATAATATCCAACAACTGGCCTCAGAGCCATGGTAATTGATTTGCTTGCAAGAAATTTGGACTTTAAAACGATTGTTTGATGTTTTGGATGGTATCATGTTGTATTGAGTGTTATTTGTTGATTGATTGATGTTTGTGAATTTTCGTGAAAAATAATTGAATATTTGTTTCTGGAATGATTTTTATTGGATAGTATGGAAAAAATTAAGCAAGTTACTTTTTTACAGAACTCAATTTCGATTTAATTTGAATTAGTTATGATTTTTTGAAGTTTTCAAAAAAATCGGGGTTGAGCTGAAGGCCTCCTGCGCGCGCGGATTTCATGCAAATCCCTGTGCCGCCGAGATACCTCGCCCATATCACCCCAGCACGTGCGCGGACGGGTATGCACAGCATCCCGTCCGTACAACTTGCAATTTTTTTCGTTTTTCTTCGTTTTTTTCATGCTTTTTCATGGAATTAACTTTCGATTTTTTGTGTAGTTCTGTATTTATACATTTACTATTCCTAATTCAATTCTAATTATCATAATTAATTTAATTAATATTTTTTAAATTTAATTCATGATATTAGTGTAATTTGAATTTGAAATAGTCAATATCTATCTTTTTTTGCTTAATTATCTATTTTTTAAAAAAATTTGATTATATCTTATCTTATTTTTAAATTTAAGGTCAGATTTTAAATTTTTTAAAATTAAATTTTTTGACCTTATTTAAATTTAAAATAAGATAACTATAATCATGTAGTTTTAAATAGATGTAAGATATTTTGCTAACTTTTAAATTTTGTTATTTTATTTATTTAAATTACATTTAAAATCTGAAAAAGATATTCATTTATCTTTTTTAATTTTTTATTTAATTTTTATTTATAAAATAACATTAAATTTTTAAAAGTAGTTAGCAAATTTTGAAATGATATTTAGGTTGGTTGAAACCTAATTTTTCAAAATTGTATGTTTAATTTTATTTTTTTTTTAATTTCGAAATTTTTCTAATTTTTTTTAAAATTTTCAAAAATATTTTTTTTTATTTAATTAATTATTTATTTAAAATTAAATAAATCCTACATCCAACTATCCAGCTAACCTTGTTGCAAGAGTATGAATTCGTCTGAAACCCTTTTCACATACTTGATCCTGTTTATTGTGCTGTCAACACATTGGAAAGTAAACATGACTATGTGAATAAAAGTTCCTAGATTTATCAGACACAGGGTTTTACTGATATGATAATCTACAAAAGAGTTTACTTGCATTTGGAGAAATGCTATGTTCTTTCCATAGCATTGGTTAAAGTAAAGCTCAGGTTGGATGCATGGAGTATGCATCGGAAGGGACCGATATTGAACTTTCACTTAGATTTATTAAACTTACTCTAATATCTATTCAAGTCAATATCGCCTAGTTGATCCTAGATCAAATGATCTTAATCCTGTTATGATTAGGCTCAATCTCAGGAGGCTATTCGTGTTCTTTGATTTGTTAGCTAAGCCTACTTTTAGGTCAGGGTGATACGTACATTTTGGGAACACGGTACTGCAATTGAGTGGGAGCGCTATCATAAACATGGAATCTATAGCTTCTATTTGGCGAATAGTAAGTAAAGGATGATCTCCTTCGAGCTTGACCAAACGAAAATAAATGGTGGAGATCTCATTTCACATAAGCTGAAATATCATTTATACGGGGTTAAGTGTTTTAAGGATTAAATACATTGTAGGGTGTAACGGTAATCTAATCCCTTTACGGTGTAGATCATTCATATAGAGGATCATTGATCAAATTAGGATTATAACAATGGATAACTAATGATGTGTCTATATGGTGGAACATATAGAGCATTCTATATACTGAGAGTGCAATTCTAAGTTCTATGCGTGGATTCAACGAAGAATTAATAAGTTAGTGAATTTTAGTAATAAATTCTTGATCTACTTATTGGAAGCTTGGTTATATAGACCCATGGTCCCCACACTAGTTGAGATAATATTGCTTGTAAGACTCATATAATTAGTTTTGATTAATCAATTATAATTCTCAAATTAGACTATGTCTATTTGTGAATTTTTCACTGAGTAAGGGCGAAATTGTAAAGAAAGAGTTTTAGGGGCATATTTGTTAATTATGATACTTTGTATGGTTCAATTAATAAATATGATAAATGACAATATTATTTAATAATTATTTATAGTTATTAAATAGTTAGAATTGGCATTTAAATGGTTGAATTTGAAAATTGGCGTTTTTGAGAAAATCAGATGCAGAAAAGATAAAACTGCAAAATTGCAAAAAGTGAGGCCCAAATCCACTAAGCATGGCCGGCCACTTTTGTAGGCAATTTAAACTGATATTTTCATTATTTTAATGCCAAATAATTCAAACCTAACCCTAGTGGAATGCTATAAATAGATAGTGAAGGCTTCAGGAAAATCACACTTTTCTTCTGACTTCTTCTAATTCAGAAAAAATTGAGCCTTCTCTCTCCCTATCTTTGGCCGACCCTTCTCTTTCTCCTTCCCTCTTCAATTTCGAAAATCTTAGTGTGAGAATAGTGCCCACACACAGCAAGTGATACCTCAATCATAGTGAGGAAGATCGTGAAGAAAGACTTTCAGCAAGAAGGAGTTTCAGCACCAAAGAATCAGAGAAAGAGATCCAGGTTCAGATATTGATAATGCTCTGCTACAGAAAGGAATCGAGGGCTAGATATCTGAACGGAAGGAGTCATATTATGTTCCGCTGCACCCCATGTAAGGTTTCCTAAACTTTATATATGTTTATTTCATCGTTTTAGAAAGTTCATATTTAGGGTGTTAATCAACATACTTGTGAGTAGATCTAAGATCTTGGTAAAATAATTTCCAACATATAGTGTGAAAATGCATCCTGGTAGTTGCATAAACTCGCACCAGTTGATGTTGAATCTGAAGTTCCAAAAGGCAAATCTACTAGGAATTGATTTATCAAGAGAACAATGGGTCCAACTCATCCTTAATAGTCTTCCTCTGGAGTATAATGAATTTTTTATTTCTTATATGATCAACAATTTCAACTCCTCCGACATGGATAAGCTCAAAAGAGAATTACGAGCCCATGAACAGAATCTGATTGCAATGGGTCCCCCTGGGTTTGCAATTTATAATCAAAGGAAAAGGACTAGGTATGAAGGATCTAGCAAAACTGCTTCTTCAAGTACAATTATCAGACATAATCTTCTATGTTCGAATTGTAATGAAAAGGGACATCAAGAAGAACGATGTCCAAGGCTTCTAAATAATTCAAACGAAGGTAATGCTTTTGTCTTTGAATCATGTGTTTTAGAGAACGACAAATTCGTCTGGATTGATGATTCTGGGTCTACTAACCATGTATGCTCTTCACTGCAGTTGCTTGAAACTTGGGAAAATCTGCTTCCAGGAGAGTTAAAGCTTAAAGTTGGCAATTGCGAGTTAGTATCGGTCAAAGCTAGAGGAAAAGCCCACATCAAGTTTCAACAAAGATTTTTAATTTTAGAAAATATTTTATTTATTCCAAACTTTAGTAGAAACTTGATTAGTGTCTCATGTTTGCAAACACAATCTTATATATTGAATTTTTTGAGTACAAATTGTTCAATTTCTCGTAATGGATTTCAAATATGTGTTGCTACCATGGAACAAGGGCTTTATGTTTTAAAACCGAATACTCAAATCTCACTAAATAGTGAACTTTTCAATGTAGCTAGACCTAGAAACCTCAAAAGAAAAGAGATTGATAATGATGATCAAACTTATCTATGGCATTTACGTTTAGGTCATATAGGCTTTGATAGTCTCAATAGGGTAACCAAAGGCGGTCCATTAAAAAATGTCGTCTTAGGTGAACTGCCAGTATGCGAGTCCTGCCTAGAAGGAAAAATGACTAAACGTTCTTTCTCTGCAAAGGGAGAGCGTTCCAAAATGCCCCTATGGTTAGTGCATTCCGATGTCTGCGGACCTTTGAATGTCAAAGCCCGAGGTGGTTATGAGTATTTTGTCACTTTCATTGACGATTTCTCTAGATATAGTTTTCTTTACCTAATGCAAAAGAAATCTGAAACGTTTGAAAAGTTTCAGGAGTTTTATGCTTTGGCTCAAAACCAATTAGGTAAATCATTAAAGATCTTGCGAACTGATAGGGGTGGAGAATATATGGATATGCAGTTCAAAGATCATTTAATTGAACTTGGAATTGAATCCCAATACACTGCCCCAAGCACTCCACAACAAAATGGAGTTGCAGAAAGAAGAAATCGCACTCTTTTGGAAATGGTTAGGTCTATGCTGAGTTATTCAACTCTGTCTACGTCCTTCTGGGGATATGATATACAGATGGCAAATGACATTTTAAATGTTGTTCCATCTAAAGCAGTCCCTAAGACACCCGTCGAACTTTGGAATGGTCGTACACCTAGTTTACGCCATTACAGAATTTTGGGGTGCCCTGCTCTTGTCTTAAGAAAGAAAGAAGGCAAACTTGAATCACGTACCGAAGTATGCATGTTTGTCGGAAATTCTAAAGAGACTAGGGGTGGACTATTTTATAGTCACAAGGATAACAAAGTGTTTGTTTCTACAAATGATACTTTCCTTGAAGAGAACTATATTAAAGACTGCAAACCGAAAAGTAAAGTTGTTCTAGAGGAATTGCTATCAGATGTAAGTCCTTCTAATGTTCTGTCCTCTTCCACTCGTGAAGAAGACAATCCCACTCCCTCAGTCAAACCAACTGAGAAATCTACTACTAAATTTTCTGTTCAGAAGATCACCGCACCTCGTCGTAGTGGGAGGGTTTCAACAAAACCAGCTCGTTATGGCTTGGATGGTGAAATCAATATGGTCGTAGGTGATGGTATTGAAGACGACCCATTAACCTATAAACAGGCAATGGCTAGTCCGCAACGGAAACGATGGTCGGCCGGCATGGATTCAGAAACGGATTCCATGAAAAAGAACAAAGTCTGGGAATATGTAGACGCACCTGACGACTATCATCCGATAGGATGCAAGTAGGTTTACAAGAAGAAAAGAGGAGCTGGAGGCGAAGTCGAAACTTTTAAAGCTAGACTTGTAGCCAAGGGTTATACCCAAAGAGAAGGCGTGGACTATGAGGAAACTTTTAGTCCTGTTGCCATGCTCAAATCCATCCGAATTATTCTCTCCATAGCTGCTGCTTTCGATTATGAAATCTTGCAAATGGATGTCAAGACTGCCTTCCTTAATGGGGTACTTGAAGAAACCATCTATATGGAGCAACCAGAAGGTTATGTTCTTCCTGGGCAGGAAAAGAAAGTTTGCAAATTAAATAGGTCTATCTATGGACTTAACCAAGCTTCTCGCTCATGGAACAAAAGGTTTGATGAAATCATCAAGACCTACGGCTTTCTTCAGAATGAAGATGAACCTTGTGTTTACCAACTCAAGGAAGACCAAATAGTAGTATTCCTGGTCCTTTATGTTGAGGACATTTTGATTATTGGAAACAATGTCAAGAAAATGACTCACATCAAGGAATGGCTCAACACTCAATTCGATATGAAAGATTTGGGTGAAGCAGCCTATGTTCTTGGTATTAAGATTATCAGAAACCGGAAGAACAGATCTCTTGCTCTCTCTCAAACAACCTACATAGAAAAAGTCTTAGAGAGATTCTCCATGAACAACACCAATGGGGCAAACATGCCTTCTAGATATGGTATTCGTCTATCTAAGGAACAGTCTCCAACTGATCCTCAAGAGATAGAGGACATGGCGAAAATTCCCTATGCTTCTGCAGTTGGAAGTCTAATGTATGCAATGTTATGCACTAGACCTGACATCTGCTATGCAGTTGGAATCGTGAGCAGGTATCAGTCTAATCCAGGACATGAACATTGGAATGCAGTTAAGTATATTCTGAAATACTTAAAGAGTACAAGGAATCTTGTGTTAGTCTACAAGGGTGGTGCTTTAAATCCCATAGGCTACACTGATTCAGATTTCCAGGAAAGTCTTGAAGACAGGAAATCTACATCTGGGATGGTGTTTACTCTTGGGGGTGGAGCAGTGGTTTGGAGAAGTGCAAAACAAACCGCGATATCGGACTCGACTATGGAAGCTCAATACATAGTTGCAGCCGAAGCTGCTAAAGAACTTGTCTGGCTAAGAAAGTTCTTCACCAGTATAGGTGTCGTTCCTGGAATGGAAAAGCCTCTGGTCCTACTTTGTGATAACAATGGAGCAATAGCAAACAGTAAAGAACCTCGAAGCCACAAGAGAAGCAAACACATTGAAAGGAAGTATCACATTATCAAAGAATACGTGGCAAGACGGGATGTACTAGTTGAGAAAGTTGGCACAGAGGACAACCTAGTTGATCTATTTCCCAAAGTCTTGGCCGTGACAGCATTTGAAAAGCACCGACAAAATTTAGGATTAATTGATATGTACTAATTAGTTTTATATTAGTGCAAGTGAGAGTTTGTTGGGTTTTATTCCCTAAATAAAACTCCGTTTCAATGTAATCTATTTTATTTAACATCAATAAAGAAACAAAAGTATTTTTCATTCATTTGAGTATGTTTTGGTTCACTTGATCAATTGCTTGTCTATTTGATTTATAAATTCATCTTAAACCCTTTTCACATACTTGATCCTGTTTATTGTGTCGTCAACACATTGGAAAGTAAACATGACTATGTGAATAAAGTTTCCTAGATTTATCAGACACAGGGTTTTATTGATATGATAATCTACAACAGAGTTTACTTGCATTTAGAGAAATGCTATGTTCTTTCCAGAGCATTGGTTAAAGTAAAGCTCAGGTTGGATGCATGGAGTATGCATCGGAAGGGACCGATGTTGAACTCTGACTTAGATTTATTAAACTTACCGTAATATCTATTCAAGTCAATATCGCCTAGTTGATCCTAGATCAAATGATCTTAATCCTGTTATGATTAGGCTCAATCTCAAGAGGCTGTTCGTGTTCTTTGATTTGTTAGTTAAGCCTACTTTTGGGTCAGGGTGATACGTACATTTTGGGAACACAGTAGTGCAATTTAGTGGGAGCGCTAACATAAACATGGAATCTATAGCTTCTATCTGGCGAATAGTAAGTAAAGGATGATCTCCTTCGAGCTTGACCAAACAAAAATAAATGGTTGAGTACTCATTTCACATAAGCTGAAATATCATTTATATGGGGTTAAGTGTTTTAAGGATAAAATACATTGTAGGGTGTAACGGTAATCTAATCCCTTTACAGTGTAGATCATTCATATAGAGGATCATTGATCAAATTAGGATTATAACAATGGATAACTAATGATGTGTCTATATGGTGGAACATATAGAGCATTCTATATACTGAGAGTGCAATTCTAAGTTCTATGCGTGGATTCAACGAAGAATTAATAAGTTAGTGAATTTTAGTAATAAATTCTTGATCTACTTATTGGAAGCTCGGTTATATAGACCCATGGTCCCCGCACTAGGTGAGATAATATTGCTTGTAAGACTCATGTAATTGGTTTTGATTAATCAATTATAGTTCTCAAATTAGACTATGTCTATTTGTGAAATTTTCACTAAGTAAGGGCGAAATTGTAAAGAAAGAGTTATTAGGGGCATATTTGTTAACTATGATACTTTGTATGGTTCAATTAATAAATATGATAAATGACAATATTATTTAATAATTATTTATAGTTATTAAATAGCTAGAATTGTCATTTAAATGGTTGAATTAGAAAATTTGCATTTTTGAGAAAATCAGATGCAAAAGTGATAAAACTGTAAAATTGCAAAAAGTGAGGCCCGAATCCAATAAGCCATAGCCGGCCACTTTTATAGGAGTCTTATCTCTGATATTTTCATTATTTTAATGTCAAATAATTCAAACCTAACCCTAGTAGAATGCTATAAATAGGTAGTGAAGGCTTCCGGAAAATTACACTTCTCATTCAGAAAAACCTGAGCCTCTCTCTCTACCTTTGGCCGCCACTCTCTCTCTCTCTTCTTCCTTAGAATTTCAAAACCCCTTAGTGATTAGAGTAGTGCCCACACACAGCAAGCAATACCTCAATCATAGTGAGGAAGATCGTGAAGAAAGATCTTCAGCAAAAGGAGTTTCAGCATCAAAGATTCAGAGAAAGAGATCCAGGTTCAGATCTTGATAATACTCTACGACAGAAAGGATACAAGGGTTAGAGATCTGAACGGAAGGAGTCATTTAATTCCGTTGCACCCAATGTAAGGTTTCCTAAACTTTATATGTGTTTATTTCATCGTTTTAGAAAGTTCATATTTAGGGTGTTAATCAACATACTTGTGAGTAGATCTAAGATCATGGTAAAATAATTTCCAACACCAATCACATCGAATTTTTTGGATTTTTTTCCTTGGATTTATCTCCTTGTAATCTAGCGACAAGACTTTACTTAATTCATCCTTTTTGTCCATTTTTTTTTCTCGACTTTGTTGTATTCTTCTTCACTACTAAACCTGCAAAATATTAACAGCCAAAAGCGTAAAATTACACAAAATACAACTAAAACTCACTAAAAACACTTTGAAAACCTACTTAAAAATAACACTACTAAAGTCCTAGCAAACTCTGCCTAACTTGACCTTTACTCACCCTCGAGTAAAAATTGACACTAAACTAAAAAGAAACGAACACAAAGTAAGCCTTCATTTAACACCATACCACTGCTACTCATAAGATTCAACTATTGTAAACCAAATTTTCAATGTAATTGCTCCCGATACTCAACATTAGAATTCAAACTCGAAAACGAAAATATAACTCGCAAATGTGAAAAACAATTGGAACTTAATATGCATGCTCAAGGTCAATCCAACATATCAACAACTTGATTATCAATAAGCTTTCAATATTTAGCCTTATCCACTAATGTCAACATCATGTGCTTTGAAAAAAAAAAGGACTTAAATAGGTTTAAAAATTAGGCTTAGCTAAGGGTAGATGAAAAATATCCTTTACGCTCACCTATACCATAAGTTTCTTCGATAAAATCACCCTAAAATTTTGCACAAATAATCCTGATAACCCTTTTTTCTCTAAATATATGGGAGAACCTTTTCTTTGATAACCTTACAACAACTTTTTTTTTCCCTATCAATATGACATTATATTGTGTATTTTTTTCTTTCTTTTCTTTAATCTTTTCAAGTTGTTGCAAATAACTTTTTGTCTTGAAATTCTTTTAATATTACTCTTATTTTTCACAACACAGAACATAAACTTTCTCCCACTGCAATCCCCCCAAACTAACGATCCACTTAGTGTATAGTTAGGGTCAAAGATAGATAATAATGGATTCAATTCTTTAGGTCAAGGTATGTGTAGAAACAAAGAATAGAACAACAACATAATGCTCAAAGAAGGGTAAACTAGGATTAAAACTGGAAGGGTGGTTTGAAAGGCACAAATGTTCCAAAAAAAATTGCCTAAATCTTTTTTCAAAGTACACTTCATTAAGGATCTCGCCTCAAAGGCCAAGTAATGCAAGTTCTAACAATTCTAACTTTTTAATCCTCTAACCAAGTGATCATGTATAACACAGTCCAAATAGTCACATTTACAAATTATATTAAACTTTTCTAACAATGATCCAAAGTTAGGCACAAAAAATAATCAAATCAAGTACATAGTATTAACAAGTTTAATCACATAAGTATATAACAACGGATGGTATTTCTTCAATCAATAAGGCTTACCATGACATTAACCAAAAATTTAAAGACAAACAATTAAAACACAAAAGTAAAAAAATTAAGTTCACCCATAACTTGATTGTTGCATTGTCCCAAGTGTGACACCCAAGACTAGAAAAGAGAAATTACCTTGGGCGCCTCCCAAGAGCGTTGCCATTAACGTCATATAGCTGGATGTTGATTTCCTTTGGAGAACTTCAACATGGATCAAGTGCACCTCTTGCATTAAATAGGGCCCTCGTATTGAATGCAAAAAAATTGTCTTTCAATGCTAAAACTATCAACAACGTTCAATTCACCTTCATAATTTCAATACATCAATCTTATTATACGACGTTAAATAGTTCAAAATAGCTCTTTGGGATTCTTCTTCTTCTTGACAATCCTTTGCCACATCATCATATACATATTTCGCATTGCCTAATCAGACAAGCTCATGTCATAATCTAACATTTGTATACCGCTTTGCCTTATCAGGCAAGCTAAGCTTATGCCATAACTTGGCACCATATCACCTAATCAGGTGTACTTATATATCATATTACCTAGTGAGGAAAACCTATTTTACAGTCTGATATCCATATATCATATCACCTAGTCAAGTGAAGTCGTATGTCATATTTGCCTTATTACTGTCTAATCAAACAGTCAATATTATAAAACATGTCATGCCATGTGGTACATTATAGTTTTCTTACCTCATGTATTGTTTCAGGTATGTTGACAGACCTGCTTGGAGAACAATTGATGATCCCGGGCCGTATGTCATTATAATGATAAATCAATAAGTGTTTAGCCCAAAACACTACTTAACGGTTGTAAGGGACAACCTTGGATTTTTTACCAAATCTCATAGTTTAAATACACTAAAATAAAACTTATATTTTGGCTCTAAAACATATATTATATGGTAGAGCTTGTCACAAGCTTTTAAAACGATATATAGGATGTTCAAAATGGACACCCGAGTAAAAAGTTATGGTAAAAATACGATTTTTGATCTTTTAAGAATTTCTATAAACGGTGAAACACGAAGATCCCAAATTTTGCACTCACCGAAACACTACCGAAACTTATCCAAATCACTTCAAACTTCACAGGGCACATATATACCATAAATACTACCATCCTTACGTATCAGAAATGAAAATCGAACCCTTAAATGAAAAACACCATTAACCTTTGGACTAAGCTTTGAAAACTTCCAAACTCGATTTCTACCACAAAATTACCTCAAATTCAACAAGTAATCGAAACTAGTCCCATAGCTACCAAAGAAAAATCCTATAAGGTCGGAACCTTCGTAACTATTCTAATTCACGAAACTCCCTATACAAAACCAATCGTTTTTAGCTTAAAACAAAATTAAACCATACCTTAAGCTTTCCCTTTTCAAGGATTTACTATCATTCTACTACAAGAGCTTAGATCGCTAGTTTTTAAATTGAAAATAAAAAAAAAATAGATAGAGGGGGAGGAGGTTTCATCGAAAGAAAAAAAGAAGGATTTCGTTCTGTTTCGTTCTAATATTATAAACTTATAATATATATATATACTAAATAAGTTTAATATATATACAAATAATATTGTAAAAATAATAATAGTATAAATACTATAATAACAATATAAATAAAAACTTTATTATTGATAATTATCTTATCATTTCTAATTTATACTTCTAAGGCGCTAAGTCAAATCCCACATACTCCTAATCACCCCAATACATATATTATCAACTTATTACAATATTCTCATCACTTATATCAATTAAATTTGTGATGAAATTTCTAGCCTCCGATCGAGTCTCCAAGGTTGTCAAACCTCAAAATATTTTTATTTCACATATAACTCATATTACATTCACACATGCTATATAAATCTTCATAATAAATAAATTACGTTTATTTACTCACTTGTAACGAATTTAAAATTTATGCTAAATTAGATTAGCAGGATCATATTCCCACTTATTACCTTATTAATCCATAATATAATTATAAATCGTAATTACTTACCATTAGGCTTATTGGAATATTATAATAAACATGGTTAGTAGATTTAGAATTAATAACCCAAGGGGAAAATAATTCTCTAAAACACATGAACTCACAACAAACTTAGAAATACCTTTTTTCTTTGCCAAAAACTTAGGACACTGGGTTTCCTGTATTCCTTTTCGTTGCAATAGAAGCATGTTTTTTTCCCTTGTTGTTGGATTAGCAGCCTTCTTACGCTTATTATTCGTGTTAACAACTTTAACATGCTTCTTGATATTCTTCCTTTTATTCTTCTTTTTGGGTTTTGAAGTAAAGGCAATGTTTGTCTCAGGCTTTGCCTTACCAACCGTAGAATTACTAGAAGTTGGAGCTTTATTTTCTCCTTTATGTGGTCCTCTAGTCAAATTTTTAAATGTCAAATGGTTCTTGATCAACTCGTTAAAGTCAAAAATCAACTTGTTCATGACGTAATTTGAAGTAAAGGGCAGAAAAGTTGGACTTAAACAATTCAAGATCAAACTGACTTGAGTTTCCTGATCAATAATAGCTCTATGATTCTCCGCTTCCTGGAATAAACTAGCCATCAAGAGTAAGTGATCACGCACGTTCTGATGAGGTTTCATCCGTGTATTTATAAAGTTCTTAGTCTCCTCAAAATAAGCTTGATCTGATGCCATCCCAAACATTTCAGTTTACTGGTTCATGATTTCTACAGCCGTGAGAGTATTGGCGAACCTTGTCTTCAAGGTATCAATCATGCTAGACAACATAAAGTATCGAACTTTCCTTCTTTAAGGATTTACTATCTTGCTACTACCAAAGCTTAGATCACTAGGTTTTAGGTTGAAAACAAAACAAAAAGATAGAGGGGGAGAAGGTTTCATCGAAAGAGAGAAAGAAGAGTTTCGTTCCGTTTCGTTATTTTGATTATAAACTTATAATACATCTATATTTAATAAGTTTAATATATGTATAAAATAAAATTAAGAATATAATAATAGTATTAATGATATAATAATAATATTAATAAAAACTTTATTATTCATAACTATCTTATCATTTCTAATTTATACTTCTAAGGTGCTAAGTCAAACTCACTTACTCCTAATTACCTCAATACATATATTATTAACTTATCACAATATTCTAATCAATTATATCAATTAAACCCGTGATAACATTTCTAACCTCCGATCGAGTCTCCAAGGTTGTCAAACCTCAAAATATTTTATTTAACATATAGCACATATTACATTCACACATTCTATATAAATCTCCATAATTTATAAATTACGTTTATTTACTTACTTATAGCAAATTTAAAATTTATGTTGAATTAGATTAGTAGGATCATAATTCTACTTATTACCTTATTAATCCATAATATAATTATAAATCGTAATTACTTACCACTGGACTTATTAGAATAGTACAATAAACATAGTTAGTAGATCTAAATTAATAACCCAATAGGATAATAATTCTCTAAAACACATGAATTCACATAAAACTAAGAAATACCTTACTTCTTTACAAAAAACTTAGCACATTGGTTTTCCGGTATTCCTTTTCGTTGTAATAGAAGCATATTTTTGTTGGAAATTATTTTACCAGGATCTTAGATCTACTCACAAGTATGTTGATTAACACCCTAAATATAAACTTCTAAAACGATTATGAAATAAACACATATAAAGTATGAGAAACCTTACATTGGGTGCAGCGGAATATAATGACTCCTTCCGTTCAGATATCTAGCCCTTGATTCCTTTATGTAGCAGAGCATTATCAATATCTGAACCTGGATCTCTTTCTCTCCTTCTTTACTGTTGAAACTCCTTCTTGTTGAATGTCTTTCTTCACGATCTTCCTCACTATGATTGAGGTATTACTTGCTGTGTGTGGGCACTACTCTAATCACTAAGTGGTTCAAAATTTTAAGGAAGAAGAAAGAGAAGAAGGTGGCGGCTAGGTATAGAGAGAGAAGGCTCAGGTTTTTCTCTTAAGGAAAAAATAGAAAGTTAAGTGTAAATTTCCTGAAGCCTTCACTATCTATTTATAGCATTCCACTAGGGTTAGGTTTGAATTATTTGGCATTAAAATAATGAAAATATCAGATGAAAAACCCTACAAAAGTGGCCGGCCCTATACAGTATGGATTTGGGCCTCACTTTTTGCAATTTTACAGTTTTATCTTTTCTGCATCTGATTTTCTCAAAAACGTCAATTTTCTAATTCAACCATTTAAATATCAATTCTAACTATTTAATAACTATAAATAATTATTAAATAATATTTTCATTGATCATATTTATTAATTGAACCATACAAAGTATCATAAGTAATAAATGTGCCCCTAATGGCTCGTTTCGAACGCCGTATTAAGTCGTATTGTATTGTATTGTATTATATTGAATTGGATTATATATCATATTTTTATATAATACTATGTTAAATTTTAATTTATACTAAAATATTATATAGTTAGGTGTCCATAAAAGTTAATACCACATATAGTTTTACATAAAAATATTGCATAAAATACAATTCAATATAATACAATACAATACAATACGACCTAATACGGCGTTCCAAACGATAAAACTCTTTTTTTACAATTTCGCCCTTACTTGGTGAAAAATTCACAAATAGACATAGTCTAATTTGAGAATTATAATTGATTAATCAAAACCAATTATATGAGTCTTACAAGCAATATTATCTCAACTAGTGGGGGGACCATGTGTCTATATAACCGAGTTTCCAATAAGCAGATCAAGAATTTATAACCTAAATTCACTGGCTTATTAATTCTTCGTTGAATCCACGTATAGAACTTAGAATTGCACTCTCAGTATATAGAATGCTCTATATGTTCCACCATATAGACACATCATTAGTTATCCATTGTTATAATCCTAATTTGATCAATGATCCTCTATATGAATGATCTACACTATAAAGGGATTAGATTACCGTTACACCCTACAATGTATTTTATTCTTAAAACACTTAACCCCGTATAAATGATATTTCAGCTTATGTGAAATGAGTACTCCAATTATTTTTGTTAGGACAAGCTCGAAGGAGATCATCCTCTACTTACTATTCGCCAGATAGAAGCTATAGATTCCATGTTTATGTTAGCGCTCCCACTAAATTGCACTACCGTGTTCCCAAAATGTACGTATCACCCTGACCCAAAAGTAGGCTTAACTAACAAATCAAAGAACACGAATAGCCTCTTGAGATTGAGCCTAATCATAACAGGATTAAGATCATTTGATCTAGGATCAACTAGGCGATATTGACTTGAATAGATATTACGGTAAGTTTAATAAATCTAAGTCAAAGTTTAATATCGGTCCCTTCCGATGCATACTCCATGCATCCAACATGAGCTTTACTTTGACCAATGCTCTGGAAAGAACATAGCATTTCTCCAAATGCAAGTAAACTCTGTTGTAGATTATCATATCAGTAAAACCCTATGTCTGATAAATCTAGGAAACTTTATTCACATAGTCATGTTTACTTTCCAATGTGTTGACGACACAATAAACAGGATAAAGTATGTGAAAAGGGTTTCAGATGAATTCATACATTATGTACATATAATCATTAAATAAATCATGTGAACCATGCAACATTAAATGTTATTTCTGATCTATATTAATAAGTAAATCTGATTATATTGAAATGAGTTTTATTTAGGGCATAAAACCTAACAAACTCCCACTTGCACTAATATAAAACAAAAAGTGCATTTCAAATAATCTCAACACCTTGATATACGAATCAAGTGTAGTAGTAGTAAACTCCTTGTAATAGGATCTGAAAGGTTGAATTAAACACAACCTTTTCTCCACCATTACTCTTCCTTAATCACAAAATCATTGATAATGTGAAATTCCTCTCTATATGTCTACTCTTTTTGGGATACTGGATTCTATACCTTTGGCAACTACTTTTGGTTAATCAGGAAATAACACTAGTAGTTTAGGCAATTTGGAATGGTGCCAAAAATGTATAGAACTTTCCTTAGACTGAATAAGTACCTTTCCTGCAACTTTAACATTCAGTCCTTTTCTGGTAGACCTAGAGACTTCAGATAGGTTTTTAAACTTCTCCGAAATCACTATTCCACCCCCAGAGTAATCACCATCTTATCAGAAACATTTTCTAGCACAAAGGCAAATCTCGAAATCTGATGTGGTGTAGTCTAAGAGTTTTAAATACACCCTTATTGACTAACATATAGTTCCTCTTCTTAATCTTAAGATTTACTTGATTGTCTTCCAATGTTCTTCTCCTGGATTGATTTGATACTTACTCATTACTCCCACTCAACAACAGGTGTCTGGTCCAAGGCATACTAAAGCATATCTGAGACCTCTCACTGTTGATATAAGAAATTCTTTCATGGCTTTATCTTTTCTGGAATAGTTGAGACTTTTCCTTAGATAAATAAAATCTATGCCTAGAAGTCAAGAAGCTTCTATAGATTGCCATTAAAAAGAAAATGCTTCAGCATCTTACTAAAGTAAGTTGCTTGCATTAGACTAAGTAATTACCAGGTATACCACAAGCCATAGGTTTAGATAAACTCAAACCTATAATACTAGGAACAGCAAGTTTTGTTAAGTCCATTGAATAGACTTATTAACGAAAATTTCCTTTTATGTCCTTGTAATAGAAAACTTTAGGTTATTCCATGTGAATGGATTAAACCATAGTTCTATTGGCTTTTCTTCTTAGTTTCTTATCTTGACAATGCATTACTTGTTTAAACTAACAATGGATTTTAATCACTAGTGTCTTCCAAGTCATAAGAATGTGAGTTCCTAGAAACTCTCCCACTACGACAAGGTACCGTGAATTATGTCTAAGAAAACTAAATGGGATTGATCTCTTCGGCTGTGACAAGACAACAGAGGAAGTGGGATCATCATATGTTAAATAAGATGATAGAACACTTTTGGAATCAAGAAATAAATATCTCCTTTATTTGCTACTTTGTTTTCAGACTTAGTCATTTTCTTAGAAAAGTAGTATTTGTTTAAACAAACACTTTCTTATCTATTGACTATGGGATGGTCCACCCCTAATCACTTAGAATAGCTAACAAACCATGGTTAACAGTTCTAGCTTTTCTTAAGATTTTGATTAGGTCATTCATGAATCTAGTAATGATTTACATTAAGTATACAACCATTACATCATTCTGAAAATGTATTACCATAGAAGGATTTAGGCAACGACTAGTAACTAATCATCAATATGCAAATCGAAATTTCTGGGGAGGTAAGTTTGGATATAATTCAAAAATCAAATTAATGATCTTTGAACTGCATATCTACTAACTATTTCTCCACCCCTATCAGTTCGCAAGATCAACACACTTACCTTAATGGTTTTAACCATTGCTAGAAATTTATGAAATTTTTCAAACATTTCAAATTTCTTTGCATAAGGTATAGTCTAGAGTGATCGTTTTAAGAATACAACGAAAAACCCATATCCACCCCTGAATGTACATCCATCTGCGAATGAGACGAACTTACTTTCAGTGGATATAGGCATATTAACTCTTTGCAGAGATTGATCTTGTCAAAACCACTATGAACAAGATACAAATGCCATAGATTAATAAAAATGTGGTTGTGTCATTTTGATGACTTAGGTATTGTTACATCAAAGAGTTCTTAGAATAATACAATTGGATCCTGGTCATAGAATACTAAACTCATATTCCATACAGTTTGAATCCATTAATAGAAGATGGATATTAAACACTTGTGAAAGTGTAACTGTATTGTATCCTGGAATTAGAAATATAAGAAAATTTCTGTTTGGATTCTAAAATTAAAGTCAAAGACTTAAATTTATACCAAATATAATGAGTAATTCTTTCTTGGACCACCACTACTAATTTAAACTCTAAGTCAAATTTGCCCATACAAGTAGGAGATTTTTAAGATTGAGGATTTATATCATTGTGGAATAGAATTTCGGGATTATAATCATATGCGCCATTTAATTTCTTAAGAGAAAATAGAATGACATGAAATGATTTATAGACCATTCATCCAATGATATGTTATTGAGCTAATTCGAAATGAATAAGCTAAGAGGAGTTAGGATAATTTCGTTTATAAATAAGAATCCAACGATGCTTCGATTAGCGAGAGTCAAAGTAATCTTATTTATACAATCTTCTTGTTTCATATTGTAAAAATACTAGTCTAAGGTGTCATCTATTGATGGACAGCTAGATGTTGCATATACAATATTTATCTTTCGAGATCTAACACTATTATGTATGTCTAATGGTGAAAATCCATTAAGGATTTATCTCATTAGATAAACAAACCAAGTTAGACCAACAATGAAGATTCGAAATTAAACTATAATTTAATAACAGAAAATAACATGGTTCAATATAAATTCATACACAATTCAGAAATTATTAAACAAATAGCAAGTAGGAATGACATGTGAAAATACTACAACATACAATCCTAAATAATTTCCAAGGTTTTCAACAAACTGATATCAGTGTCCCGTTTAGGCGAGAGTCAAAGCTACCATCCATTAAATAGATTTGTCAGCTCATCTAAAATGTTAAACATTCTAGCAACCTATTATTCGATCAAGATTGAAATTCAACGTTGTCCCGTTTAGGCGAGATTCAAGGCAATTCTATCTTATGAGCTTCCACCATTGTTTCATAATTTGTAAGTCAAATATGGTCGCCACCATTAGGGTGATCCATACCATATAAAACACTTACAAACTATTTATCTTTCGAGATTAAACGGTGCGAAATTACTAATGAGGATTACTCACTAAAACAAACGCGATGTAAAACCAACAATGGAGATCGAATATCTTAATAATAAAGCTCATTATTTAAAATGTATTTTCATTATTATTTATAATAAAATATATTCATTAAATATCGAATTTAGAATTAAAATTCTAAATTAAAATTTAATTTAATATTTATAAAATTATACTTAGATGGTGATAAAAAATAAATTTAATTATTTCCATCTCAGTAGTAATTTTGATATATAAATATTAAGAAAATTATTTAAGTTGTATTAATTTAAATTAATTTGCAACTCAAAATAAATTTTCATGAGAATATATTTATTGTATTTTGAAAAAGAAAGTATAAAAACTTTATATTTTCGAAATACTTAAATAATAATTACTTAGAAAAATACATCAAGGAAAAATATCACCTATCTAGATTTTCCATTGACTAATTAATTCAATTTCTAATAATATACTTTAATTCATTTATTTTAAATTAATCAATAAATGAAAAAATCATTGATTTAAGTTGGTCCAAGAATTAATTAAAATAAATAATTAATTTACAACTTAATCTATTTTTCAAGATAAATTTAAAATCATCTTGCATTATGAAATGCAATTTTGAAAATTGATTAATAAAATAAAGAAAAAATATATTTTGAAAATTATTTAAATTTAGTTGAAAAAAAAAAGAATAAATTCCAACTAAAAATAATTTTCTATTTCCTTAAGTGTCATGAAAAAGAAATATTTAAGTATCATGATGAAAATCAACTTAGATATTTAATTTTCAATTTAATTAAATGTATTAAATTCAAGAAATAAATAATTAAGTGTAGAGAAGGCTTAATTATTAATCTCTAGTTTAATACTAGGAAAAAATATACTTAAAATAAATTGTACCAAAATTAATTATTAATTTCACAATGTATAATATTTTCCTATTTAATATTAGAAAGAATAAGTAGTCTAGAAATAACTATCTAAAAAATATCTTATTTGACTAAGTATCTTTTCCACAAAATTTTAAAAAATATCTAATTTAAGTTGTATTAGAAAAAATCTAGAACTTAAATGTTTCAAATTTAAATTTAATTAAATATCAAAAAATTAAGTTGTAACCACTTAATTTGAAAATATTCCATTTTAAGTTAATATTTGAAAAAATATCAACTTAAAAAATATCTAAAGAATCTTAATAACCAATTCCTAAAATTCCTCAACTTAATTTTGAAATTTGAAAATCAAAAGATATTCAGATTTAAGTTGATTAGTTAGAGATAACTAATTTTCAACTTAAATAGGAATATTTAATGAAAATTTTAAATTAAGCTTCAGAAAGAATCTAGATGGTTATAATTCTATATTTAATTAAATACAAGAAAATACATATAGTTTAGCTTAGAATAAAAAATTCTTTAAACTATGGTTTTCTTAAATTAATTTCAAAATAAATGAAATTAATTATGTTGCTAATCAATTTTATTAGGTTAAACTAATTTAATTAACCTAGTACAGTAATTCAAATCAGGCAAATGGGCCTTCACAATTGGGGTGGTTCATGTGAGGGGGTGCTGGGTTCAGTATGTCGTACCCACTTCTATGGCTCCCAACTCTCACACAAGGCCCAAAAGAGAGGAATTTAACCTTAAAATGAACAACTGTTATTAATTGAATAGGCCCAAAACTAAATGGGACTAAATAAAATCTATCAAGAACTATGATATTTTATTTAGCAACAACAACCTACATGCATCTATAATAAAATTAAACACATAGGCTCACACAGGCACACAATTTGGATGGATCCTATCATGTTAGGTCATACACAAATGAAAGAAGATTGTAAATATACCTGTTACAAATTATTTACTTGACCAAGGGAGCCATGAGTTAAAATCAGATCATTGGATCTGTCAACAAATTAACCATGGCTATTTGCAATCAAGCAAGAATAGGTTGTAAAAACTTACAAACAAGCTAAAACATATACTCCTGCAACAAGGTTAGCTGAATAGTTGGATGTAGGATTTATTTAATTTTAAATAAATAATTTCGAAAAATTAATTAAATTAAAAAAAATTATTTTCGAAAATTAATAAAATAAAATTTCAAAAAATTTCAAAGTTAATATTATAATATTTAAAATTAAACCTACAATTTTGAAAAATTAGGTTTCAACCAACCTAAATATCATTTCAAAATTTGCTAACTACTTTTAAAAAATTTAATGTTATTTTATAAATTAAATAAAAATTAAAAAAGATAAATAAATATCTTTTTCAGATTTTAAATTTAATTTAAATAAATAAAATAACAAAATTTAAAAAGTTAGCAAAATATCTTACATATATTTAAAATTACATGATTATAGTTATCTTATTTTAAATTTAAATAAGGCCAAATTATTTTAAACAATATTTAATTTAAAAAAAAAAATAATATTTCACCTTAAATTTAAAAATAAGATAAGATATAATCAAATATAAAAATAAGATAGATAATTAAGCAAAAGAGATAGATATTTACTATTTTCAAATTCAAATTACACTAATATCATGAATTAAATTAAAAAAAATATATTAATTAATTTAATTATGATAATTAGAATTGAATTAGGAATAGTAAATGTATAAATACAAAACTACACAAAAAATCGGAAGTTAAATCCATGAAATAGCATGAAATAGCATACTCTCCGCGCGTGCTCAAAGGGCTGCATGGGCGAGGAATCACGGCGCAAGGGGAGGCTGCATGATTTCCGCGCGCGCGCGTGGTGCAGTGAGACCACCCCGATATTTTCGAAACTTCAAAAAATTATAACTAATTCAAATAAAATCGAAATTGAGTTCTGTAAAAAGGTAAATTGCTTAATTTTTTCCATACTATCCAATAAAAATAATTCTAGAAACAGAATTTCAATTATTTTTTACGAAAATTCACAAACATCAATCAATCATCATATAACACTCAACACAACATGATACCATCCAAAACATCAAACAAATCATTTTAAGTCCAAATTTCTTGCAAGCAAATCAATTACCATGGCTCTGATACCAGTTGTTGGAAATTATTTTACGAGGATCTTAGATCTACTCACAAGTATGTTGATTAACACCCTAAATATGAACTTCTAAAACGATTATGAAATAAACACATATAAAGTATGAGAAACCTTACATTGGGTGCAGCGAAATATAATGACTCCTTCCGTTCAAATATCTAGCCCTTGATTCCTTTTTGTAGCAGAGCATTATCAATATCTGAACTTGGATCTCTTTCTCTCCTTCTTTAGTGTTGAAACTCCTTCTTGTTGAATGTCTTTCTTCACGATCTTCCTCACTATGATTGAGGTATCGCTTGCTGTGTGTGGGCACTACTCTAATCACTAAGTGGTTCAAAATTTCAAGGAAGAAGAAAGAGAAGAAGGTGGCGGCTAGGTATAGAGAGAGAAGGCTCAGGTTTTTCTCTGAAGGAAAAAATAGAAAGTTAAGTGTAAATTTCCTGAAGCCTTCACTATCTATTTATAGCATTCCACTAGGGTTAGGTTTGAATTATTTGGCATTAAAGTAATGAAAATATCAGATGAAAAACCCTACAAAAGTGGCCGGCCCTATACAGTATGGAAATGGGGGTCACTTTTTGCAATTTTGCAGTTTTATCTTTTCTGCATCTGATTTTCTCAAAAACGCCAATTTTCTAATTCAACCATTTAACTGCCAATTCTAATTATTTAATAACTATAAATAATTATTAAATAATATTGTCATTTATCATATTTATTAATTGAACAATACAAAGTATCATAATTAACAAATATGCCCCTAAAACTCTTTCTTTACAATTTTGCCCTTATTATTGTAGATTATCATATCAGTAAAACCCTATGTCTGATAAATCTAGAAAACTTTATTCACATAGTCATGTTTACTTTCCAATGTGTTGACGACACAATAAACAGGATCAAGTATGTGAAAAGGGTTTCAGATGAATTCATACATTATGTACATATAATCATGAAATAAATCATGTGAACCATGCAACATTAAATGTTATTTCTGATCTATATTAATAAGTAAATCTGATTATATTGAAATGAGTTTTATTTAGGGCATAAAACCCAACAGTTTTCTCCTTCGTTGTTGGATTAGCAGCCTTCTTACCCTTATTATTCATGTTAACAACTTTAACATGCTTCTTGCTATTCTTCATTATATTCTTATTTTTGGGTTTCAAAGTATAAGAAATGTTTGTCTCAGGCTTTGCCGTACCAACTGTAGAATTACTAGAACTTGGAGCTTTATTTCCTCCTTTATGTAGTCCTCTAATCAAATTATTAATTGTCTAAAGGTTGTTGATCAACTCTTGAAAGTCAAAAAGTCAACTTGTGCATGACGTAATTTGAAGTAAAGGGAAGAATAGCTGGAGTTAAACTATTCAAGATCAAACACACTTGAGTATCCTAATCAATAATAGCTATATGATTCTCAGGTTCCTGGAAAAAACTAGCCATCAGGAGTAGGTGATCACGTACATTCTAATGAGGTTTCATCCGTGCATTTATGAAGTTCTTGGTCGCCTCAAAATGAGCTTGATTTGATGCCATCCCAAACAGTTCAGTTAACTGGTTCATAATTTCTATAGCCGTGAGAGTATTGGCAAACATTGTCCTCAAGGTATCAACCATGCTAGACAACATAAAGTATCGAGCTTTGTTGTTAGTATTTTGCCAACGCTCAAACTTTTCCTTAACTATCTTGGTTGCATTCTCACCTGGTTGCTCAAGAGCTTCTTCAGTTAACATAAACAGTGAATTTTTACCTATGGGAGCAATATTAATATTCTCTCTCCATTTAGCAAAGTTAGCTCTAGAGAGCTTGTTGTCAGTCAACAGTTATATAATAGGGTTGTTCATAGTCATAAGTGAAACTACAAATGTCCTTAAATATATATTAAATAAGGTTCAATGCAAAATCATACACATATTTGGAAATTATTAAACATTTAGCAAGTGGGAATGAAATGGTAAAATACAAAACAAACATATCCTAAATAAATTCTAAGGTTTTCAACTCAATGACATACAGTGTCCTAGTAGGTGAGAGTTAAAGACATCATTTGTTGAATAGACTTGTCAGCTCATCTAAAATGGACACCATTTTAATAACCTTTTATTCGATCAAAATAAAAATCCAACGTTGCGCCGGTAGGGGAGAGTCAAGGTTATTCTTATTTCATGAGCTTCTACCATTATTTTATATTTGTAAATTTATTTCTAAGTAGTCACCGTAGGGATGAATCTAATTGAAAAATAAACTTACAAAATACTTATCTTTCCAGATCTTACAGCGTTAAAGCTTCATTGGAAAACCATCCATAAAGGGGACGAAGTCTAGCGTCTCAAGGTTTCATTGAAACAATAGCCATGTAAGACCAACAATGGAGATCGAATATCATTAATCTAAGCTCAATATTTCAAAAAACTGTATTTTCATTTGGTATTTATTTAATTAAAATTACAAATTTAGATACAAATTTTAATAAATAATTTATAAAATTATATATAGATTGATATAAAAGTAAATAATAAAATTATTTTTCATCTTAGTATTAATTTTCAATAAATATTATGAAAATGACTTAATTTAAGTTGATCTAAAATTAATTAAATTTCATTTTCAATTCAATTTTAATTTTCTACAAATATATATATAAATAAATTTGAAATCTAATGTATTAAAACAAATATATTTTGAAATTACGTAAAATAAAATAAAATAAATCCTAAAAAATTATTCTAACTAATGTTAATCTAAAATTAATTAATAAGTTAATTTTTAACACAAATATAATTTTCTTATTTAATTAAATTTCTTAAAAAAAATATTCAATATTTAAGTGTGTTGAATAAAATCGACTTAAATATTAATTTTTTATTTTATTAAATATATCTAGAAAAATACCAAAAAAATCTACTCAAAAAATAACTATCTTGAAATTTCATAAAGTAATAATTATTGATTTTTTAGTTAAAATATAATATATATTAGTCTATTTATTTTAATAAATCATTAATGAAAAGTTACTTGATTTAACTTGATCCAAAATTAATTAAATGTTGGGAGTTATTTTACGAAGATCTAGATTTAATAACAAGTATGTTGGTTATAATTCTATAATCTAACACATTAAACATGAATTTCTTAAAATAATGAATTAAAGACATTTAAAGTTACAGAAAACCTTACATTGGTGGTAGTGGAATAATATGGCTCCTTCCATTCAGATCTCTAACCCTTGTTTCTTTTGGTCGCGGAGTAATAACAAGATCTGAGCCTGAATATCTCCTTGAGGTATTGGAATTCTTTACAATCTTCCACATTGTAATTGAGTACTAGCTTGATATGAGTGGGAAAGATATTGTTATCACTATAGGCTTCGAATTTGATGAAGAGAAGAAAGAGAGAATTCAAAAATTATAGAGGAGCCCATCTTTTTCAATTTTCTAAAAGAACAGACTTATGGAGACTTATCAGGTTATTAGTCGATCATGTTCTATTTATAGGCTTTCACCTAGGGTTAGGTTTAATTTATATGAAATTAAAAAACAAAAAAAAGATAAAAAATGGCTTAAAATCACTTAAGTGGTCGGCCACTATAGTGGACCCCACAAAATTTTAATTTTGCCATTTATTTAATAATTCATCTTTTTCTTTTCATAAATGCGATACTTAATTTTATACCTTTAAATGCCAAATCTATTTTTTTTTTCATAATTATAATTAATTATCAAATAAAATTACCATTTAACATATTTATTAATTAAACCTTACAAAGTCTCTTAATTAATAAATAAACCTAAAACTTCTTTTCTTCTCAATTAAGTATTTCCTTAGTGAAAATTCATAAATAAGACTTAGTGTAATTTAAAATTATAATTAGTTAATTAAAACCAACTAACTGAGTCTACAAGCCAATATTATCTCAACTAGTTTGGGGACCATGGACCTATATAATCAAATTTTCAATAAGTAGATCCAAAAACTTAGTAAATTCTATAACTTATTAATTCCTCCTAACTCCAATATAGTTTTAGAATTGCACGCTTAATTATATATAATGCTCTATATGTTCTAAGTCATAGATACGCTATTAATTATTCATTGTTATAATCCAAATAATTAAAGATCATCTATAGATGATTTACATCGAGTAGGGACAAAATTTACCGTTCTACCCCTCAATGTAATTTATCCCTTAAAACACTTTGCTTCCTATAAATGATATTTTAGTAAACTAATATAATTACTGACACAAGAGCTCTTCCATTTATCTCTATTAAGCCAAGCTCAAAGGAGATCATCTTTTTACTTTTATGTCAATATAGAAGCTATAGATTCTATATCTTTGATTAGCGCTCCCACTTAATTGTACTACCATGTTCCCAAGATATAAGTATTAGTTTGATCTAATTAGCTAGCTTTAACGAACAACTGTAAAAACATAAATTACACAGTTGAGATCGAACCTAACCATATCAAGATTAAGATATATTGATCTAAGATCAACTAAGTTATATTGAATTAGAAAGATAGAACAATAAGTTTTTGATATCTTTACCAAGTTCAATGTCGGTCCAGTTCAATGTATACTCCATACGTCCGATACTAGCATACTTTACCAATGCCCTAGAAAGAACATAACACTTATTCAAAGTGTAAGTAATATTTACCGCTGATTATCACATTTGTGTAAATTCAGTAAACTAATGAATCATGAGACATAAACTTTGAAGCATATAATCAAAATTACTTTCCACTGTGATGACATCACTGTAATTGTGAATAACAACATGTTCTAGGTTTATCGGATATTGTATATTAAACCATAATCAATAAAATCACATTTTAACTTAAATGACTTCTAATCTTCTATTGATAGCAAATAAGATTATATTGAAATAGGTTTTATTTAGGGCATAAAATCCAAACAGTTTTTTCCATAGATTTCATTGCACTCCTCAGTAAGTGTCACCGTCTCATATTCCTCAAACTTCTTCTTATTTGCTAAAGCCTCCGAATAAATTTAAAGTAATTTGGTATTTGCTCAAGTTCCTTTACAAAGGGAATATTAATGTGCAGTTTCTTTAATATTTCAAGGAATTTTTAAAACTAATTGTCCAGATTGTTATTGCAGAGCATTTGTGGATAGGGAATTTTTATGTGATGCTCAACGCTAATTGGTTGTGTAGCTTCGTCTTTACCAGATAGGTCATCAATAACCTTTTCTTCACCTTGCATCTTATCTTCATCTTCAGGTGCCTGTTGATCCCGCTTCATCTCTTCAACCTTCTATTTATCACTCAGCCCCTCATAATTCTTTCCACTCCTCAACGTTATTACCTTGCAAGTCTCTTTTGTGCTTACCTCCGTTGTGCTAGGAAAATTACTTTCGGTGCTATTGGCGAATTTAGCAACCAATTGCCCCATTTGAGTCTTTAGAGTTCTGATGGAAGCCATAGTTTCAGCCATAAATTGTAATAGAAAGTCAATTTGGACACTAGAACTTGCATCAAAATTTTGTTGTTGTTGAGTGGCCTGTTGAGCTTGTTGGGGTTGGTGCGATTGTTGGGATTGCTGATGTCTGTATCTTTGCTGATAGAACCCTTGTTGTTGACAATCCCTTGAGTATGATTATAGTTTTGAGGATAGTTCCCAATATTTTGAGCCTGCTCCATGGGCAGTTCATCAACATCAACAAATTGACATTGCTCATAACAATGGGGACCCCCCACATAACTCACATTTAACTTGTTGTGCTCGTTGTACTTGGGTTGTCATCAGTTTAGTTAGGCCTTCAACTTGAGCAATTAGTTTTGTAATTGCATTAACTTCATGCAACCCCACCACTTTTTTTGAGTTGCTCCTCTCACTGGGCCACTGTTGATTGTTCATGGCCATCTCTTCTAAAAGATCATAAGCTTCATTAGCACTCTTTCTCATGAACTCCCCACCAGCTGCAACATAAATGAGAGTGTGAGTAGTACCACACAACCCATTGTAAAAATTATTGACCAACATCCACTTTTCAATTCCATGGCCAGGACACTTTCTGATCAAGTCATTAAATCTCTCCCAAGCATCATAGAGAGACTCATTGTCAAGCTAGTAGAAATTGTTGATCTCGCCTCTCAGCATGGCAGATTTTGTTGGAGGAAAGAATTTTGAGAGAAGCTTCAGTGCTAGTTCATCCTAAGTTTTGATTGAGTTAGGTGGCAAAGACACTAACCAACTCTTTCCTCGTTCGCTCAGTGAGAATGTGAAGAACCTCAAGCGAATAGCATCGACACTAGCTCCATTCATCTAAAATGTTTGACAAAGCTGCATGAAGTTTTCTAAATGCATGTTTGGGCCTTCTGAAGGTAGTCCCGCAAACTAGACTGTGGATTGAACCATCTAAAGAATGACTGGCTTGATTTTAAAATTGTTTGCTTCAATGGCAGTTGGTCTTATACAAACTAGACCCCTATCGTGGTGGGTAGCACATTATCCCTCAAGCTTCTGTCAGGTGGATTATGGGCAATACTTGGTCCACTACACCCTTATTGTTCTCTTTATGACCCATGACTTCTTCTAATTCAACCCTTATTACAACTCTTTCTAACCTCTCATTTCTTCTATTTTGCCTACATGTCTTCTCAATTTAGGATCAACAGGCACTCTTGCAGTTGGTCATTGACGTTACATAAACCAAAGGTACCTAAGATGAAATAATAAGAAGTTGACACAAACAATTTAGCAAAAAGTAGAAAGGGAAACCAAATTAGAATCAAATGTAATTGATTTAATATTAACAAAAACAGTCCCAGGCAACAGCACCAAAAATTTATTGTGAAAATTCCAACATGCAAGTATACATATCGTTTACAAGTAATAGACTCACAAGAGTGAGGCCGATCCTATAAGGGCTTTAGTTAATTACCAAACAGTTAAATTTATAATTCTATTTGGTGACAATAAAAATAAGAAAAGATGTTTAAATTCAAGTGAAGAAAAATGAATAATTAAGGTAAAATTAATAATTATTAAAGCTTAGGGTGATTAATTTCGATTGAATCTACTTTATATAGTTTAATATAATTTAATTTTTAAATTCCAATTTTCATGCAATAGTGGATTTACGAAAGAAACTTATATTAAGGTTAGGACATATAAATCTCAACCCATATGCAAACTTTAAACTCTCGTGATAAATTTAACAAATATGAGGCATTAAGGATATAAATCATAAATGCTACACAAACCATATATGTACTCTTGTCCTATATCGAAATCTGTGTCTATTCACTTTAGCATAATCAATACTCACTTCTCAGATTTTGTATTGTTAAATAGCTAATTGGTGATCAGACAATTAAAAAAAATTAAGTACGAATAAGATCGATACACATAGAAAATTAGAGAATAATTAAATCACATTAAAATAAAAATAAAGTGTCAAGCAATATCCATTAACAATCCTAATTGAAAGTCTAGCAACTCATATTCACTGAAAATAACTTACAACAATTAATAAAAAACATAAGAAAATAAATTAGAAGAAAAAACTCGTCGAAAAAATATTGATGAAAGTCTCCAGAGCAATTTTTGCACCTAATTTTTGTCCCAAAAAATTGTTAATCTCAAAAGTGACAAAAGTCCCTTTATATAGCTTCGCATTAGGGTTAAAACCTTGAAGTCTCGCCAAATTAGCTAGGCGGGCCGCGACACTGCCAGAGTGTGTCGTGACTTGTGTCTCTTAAGCACGCACAAATCTTTCAGATTTTTCCTAGCGGGTCGTGACACTGCAAGAGCATGTCGCGACCCTTAAAGCTCCAATTTGGGTAGTAAGCAACAACAAGTCTCATGCCTCAATATTGAATCACAATAATGAGGCCTGCCTATAAACCTTCTAAACACGACCGTAATGCCAAATTTTTGCCTTTTAGCACCCTAACATTGAATTTTTATGTCGTGGCGCTATTGTGACAAAAGTCCCTTTATATAGCTTCGCATTAGGGTTAAAACCTTGAAATCTCGCCAAATTAGCTAGGCGGGCCGCGACACTGCCAGAGCGTGTCGTGACTTGTGTCTCTTAAGCATGCACAAATCTTTCAGATTTTTCCTAGCGGGTCGTGACACTGCAAGAGCATGTCGCGACCCTTAAAGCTCCAATTTGGGTAGTAAGCAACAACAAGTCTCATGCCTCAATATTGAATCACAATAATGAGGCCTGCCTATAAACCTTCTAAACACGACCGTAATGCCAAATTTTTGCCTTTAAGCACCCTAACATTGAATTTTTATGCCGTGGCACTATTGTGACAAAAGTCCCTTTATATAGCTTCGCATTAGGGTTAAAACCTTGAAATCTCTCCAAATTAGCTAGGCGGGCCGCGACACTGCCAGAGCGTGTCATGACTTGTGTCTCTTAAGCACGCACAAATCTTTCAGATTTTTCCTAGCGGGTCGTGACACTGCAAGAGCATGTCGCGACCCTTAAAGCTCCAATTTGGGTAGTAAGCAACAACAAGTCTCATGCCTCAATATTGAATCACAATAATGAGGCCTGCCTATAAACCTTCTAAACACGACCGTAATGCAAAATTTTTGCCTTTTAGCACCATAACATTGAATTTTTATGTCGTGGCGCTATTGTAAATTTTCCAGTTCTTCAATTAAGAAAGCTCCAATCTCATCGAATCTTAAACTTTTTTCGTGGATTCATCTCCTTGTGCTCTAGCAACAAATTTTACTTTTTTTTTTAATTCATCATTTTTGTATATTTTTTTCTCGACTTTGTTCTATTCTTCTTCACTACTAAACTTGCAAAATATTAATAACCAAAACGCGTAAAATTGTCCAAAACACAACTAAAACTCACTAAAAATACTTTAAGAACCTACTCAAAAATAGCACTAATAAAGTCCTAACAGTGCTAGACACTATTGGTATGCCTCTTAACATTTCTCCTTTTCAAAATATAACTAATGATAAATACTATTAAAGGTAGCATTGGTACGTACTAATATCTTCTTACATGTCAATATCGTTATTGGTATAATTAAATATCGTGTTTCATATAATTATTAATTGTAATAACTTTATAAATTATAAGATAACACATCTAAAAAGTATTAAACAATACTAATATCAAATAAGAATGCTCAAAACAATTTATCAAAAAACTAATTGGTGGATCAAAATCAAACTACCGTAGCGATTGACTTGTTGACCATAAAAATGGGAGCAAGTGTATTGATCAAAAAGGATGGACCAAATTAACAAGTTGAGCTTCACATGGCCTGCCTCTTTGACAATAAAGCCATACTATCGAAGCCAACCACTTATAGATATGCCATTGATGATTGATCATATTAACAATAGTCCAGTCAACATTGACTCATCTCTTGTGGCCTTGTTAATGGACATGTTAAAGAATAAGAGAGACGCACTTACTAGCTCTTGGTATTATGGATGATTCAAAATTATAATAATGACTTAAAAAAGAAAAGTATAAGTCAATGCTGAGTCTTCCCCCTGGTAGCTCCATATCAAGTGTATTGTCCTGTTTGGTTGAGTTTTTAGTTTTTAAAATTGTGTTCTCAAAAGTAAAGTATGAATATAAAATAATTTTTTGTCAAATAGTATTTAGTACAAATTTTTTAAAACTATTTTTTGATTTTTTCTTACTAAAAAAATTAATATTTTAACACCATACCATGACATGAACCCATCTGGGTCCGGGTTCAGGTATAGTTCCGGATCTAAAATCCGAGTATGTAAGTAAAATTTTAAAATGTAAAACTTGTTCTGTTTTAGTTTTTAAATGGAAATTTCACTTAATATACATAAAAAAACTCCTATTTCAAAAAAAAAAAAAACCCTCTTAATTATTTTGTACAAAACAATTCTATTAACTTCCCACTTTACCCAAAGTACCCTTATTATTATTATTTTTTCAAAACCTAAAAAAAAATAACATTTTTATTAGGGATATTTGCGGCATAAATACCATATGTTTGTAGTTTTATACACTTAAATACCACATGTTTTTTTTTCGACGGATTAAATACCTTAAGTTACATTTCCGTTACTTGATGTTCCCTCACTACTTTTCTGTTAAATCCTATTCAAACATAAAGTATTTGCGACATAAATACTTGATGTTTTAAATTTCATACACTTATATACCACAAGTTTTTTCTTTTAGCGGATTAAATACCTAAAGTTACGTTTACGCTACTTTTGTCAATATCAATTCGTTAAATTCTATTAAAATAGACTAAGTTAACATCTGTCAACATATTAATGGTCACTAATATATTCTCAATAAAAAATTATTAAATAATTTTAAAATTTGTTAAACTGTAAATAAAACAAAAAAACTGCATTTTTGGCTAAGTATTATTCAATAAAAAAGTTATTAAATAATTTTAAAGTAAAAAAAAAATAATTAAATAAAATTTATTTAATTAATAAAAATAAAAAAAATCAATTTTATAGTTATATATTTCCTTGTTTCTTCGTATTTGTGTAAATAAATTTGTTGAAAATATTTTTGTAAATAAAATCAATTTTAGGTATAATATTGAAAAAATTCCTTATAATAGGGTTTAAGACACTTGTAGTGATGAAGGTAATGTAAATGTAACTTTAAGTATTTAATCCGTCAGAAGAAAAAACATGTGGTATATAAGTATATGAAATTTAAAACATCAAGTATTTATGCCGGAAATACTCTATGTTTGGATAGGATTTAACAGAAAAGTAGTGATGGAAGTAACGGAAATGTAACTTAAGGTATTTAATCCGTCGAAAAAAAAACATGTGGTATTTAAGTGTATAAAACCGAAAACGTATGGTATTTATGCCACAAATATCCCTTTTTATTAACATCCCCCACCAACCACCCCATCAACTAACTCCTCTTTCTCATCTCCATTAATGGTTTTCTTCATTTTTTCAAAAAAATAATAATAATAATAAATAAAGCCCTCCTCCTTTTTGTGTAGCTCCGCTGCCTACAACTCTTGAGGACGTCTGGCCAGCTACTCGAACCAGCCCAACCACCGTGAAGGACGCTGGCGATCCTTCACGCCTAATTCCGACCACCGTGCCGCCCCTCCTGACCTCTCTTTCATTGTGGATTAATGGGTAAGTGTTTTTTATAACATTGATTAAATAATTGTAAAAGTATATTAGAAGAGAAAACAGGGGAAAGAAAATCTCTGTCTTTATTCAATATTGAATGAATTTACAAAGTGAGGAGAAGAGCATATATATAGGCTCAACTAATGTACAACCGACTTATAACAGAAATAACTGATAAAGAACTGAACCTAATTAACTAACTAATCCTAACAACCCCCTTCAAGTTGGTGTGTACAAATTTTTTACACCTAACTTGGATACAAGGTCGTTGAAAACAGTAGGGAAAGTTGGTCTTGTGAATATATCAACCAGGTTCATCTTGGAGGGTACATGGTTGAGCTTGAGTATGCCGGTGGTGAGCTTCTCTCGAACGATGTGACAGTTGATTTTCACGTGTTTCGTGCGTTCATGAAACACCGAGTTTTCAGATATGTGTAGAGCAGCGCTGTTGTCGCAGAATAGAAGAGCACGAAGCGATATAGGGATCTGGAAGTCTTTGAGAAGTGATATGAGCCAAGTTAACTCACATGATGCATTCGCCATGGCTCGATATTCTCCTTCTGCAGAAGAATGAGAAACAATTTGCTGTTTTTTTATTTCCATGAAAGAAGAGAGTGTCCAAAGAACAGACAATAGCCAGAGATTGATCTTCTAGTGTCGGGGCAGGCACCCCAATCGGCATTAACAAATGCTTGAAGTGTGAGTTTTGGTGGGGCTGTGGCATGATAGAATAACCCTTGGCAAGTAGATTTTTTTAGGTACTGCAGAATTATGCAGGCAGCATCAAGGTGCGGCTGTCTTGGTTGTTATATGTATTGGCTAAGTTTATTGACACCATAATTTATATCTGGCCTTGTGATTGTGAGGTAAATGAGTTTGCCTATTAGACTTCGATATTGAGTTGGATTTGTGAGAAGAGGACCTGTGTCTTTGTTGAGTTTTAGGTTTGGCTCCATTGGTGTTGAGGCAGGTTTGGTGCCTAATTGACCGGTTTCTTCTAGGAGTTGAGCGTGAAAGGTCTTTGAGATACAGAAATCCCCGTTTCACATCGCGCTATTTCCAAACCTAAAAAAAAATCTTAGACTTCCATAGTCTTTTAATTTGAATTAGGCATCAAGGGATTTTTTGAACATAGATAGCCCATCCAAGTTGTTGGTGGCGACTATTATGTCATCAACATAGACAAGGAGTGCTAGAAATGTATCTGATTTGTGTTTAATGAAAAGAGAGTGGTCAGATTGGGAGTAATGAAATCCTTGTTTAAGTAAATGGTTGCCTAGTTTTGCATACCATTGTCTTGATGCTTATTTTAAACCATATAGGCTTTTTTTGTAATTTGCATACGGAATTCTTTGGAATCACACCTTTGGGAGTGTATCCTTAAGGTAGAGTCATGTACACATCCTCATGTAAATCACCATGGAGTAAGGCATTGTTTACATCCACGTGATGTAAGTGCCAAAATTTTTATGGCAGCTAGAGAAAATAGGAGTTTTAATGTGTTGAATTTTGCAATGGGGGCATAGGTATCAAAGTAATATATCCCAGGTTGTTGTGTATATCCTTTAGCAACTAACCTAGCTTTGCATCTTTCAACAGATCCGTCTGGGTTGTATTTTATTCTATAGACCCATTTATTACTAATGGTATGTTGACCAGGTGGTAGAGGGACAATGATCCATGTTTTGTTATCTTCTAAAGATTTAATTTATGTTCCCATGGCATTATTCCAGACTTTATATTTGATTGCTTGGTTGTAAGATGTAGGTTCAATAATCTGTTCTGCAGTAAGGATTGCAGCTATGAATTTTTTTGAAAATCTCTTGTAAGACAAGTGATTGGAAATGGGATGAGCTGTTGATGTTTGTGTTGATGTTTCACACATGTAATCCTTGAGATGAGTAGGTTTATTAATGTGTCTGTCAGATTTAGTTGTGTAATTTCGGCTGAAATTGTTTTATTCAATTGAAGTAGTTGGTATGGATTTTAAAATTTCAGTCGCAGCAGTATTTTATGCTGCAATATTTGGTTCATGTGCTGCAATATCAGTTGCAGGTATGGGAGAACTGGTTTGGGAAGAAAAAAATCGAGCAATGTCATTATTTGGACTGTTGTTGTGAAATGGATAAATGTGTTCATAGAAGATAACATCTCGACAATGGAATATCTGATTAGTTTGTATGTCAAGTAGAGTGTAAGCTTTCATATTTTCAGGATAGCCAATGAATGTGCAAGCTTTAGATCGAGGAGAAAATTTATGGTCATGAGTGATGTTGGAAGCATATGTTAGGCAAACAAAGTTTCGAAGGTGATTGTAACACCCTAAGTAGCATAGGCGTGTTAGCGTGATTTTTAACGTACTGTGCAGCTCGTTGCTAATCAACGAGGTTATTGGAAAAACGTGAATAATTAAAATTTTTCTTATTTAATTAAAATATAACATATAACTTTGATAAACTTCCGAGATCCCGTTTACAAAATACTGTTACAAAAGTTTACTACATAGTTACAAAATACTTGTCGCCTAGCGACAAAACAACAAAAGCCCTGGTGTGCCGAGGATCGTACGCTCCAGGCCTAACCGCCCCGACATGTACAATCTTCACCTGCTCGCTCTCACGACTCCTTAACTTTAGCCTTGCCCTTACCTACATATAGCAATAGCACTTCAGTAAGAAAATCATAACATAATAAACATACTAATATCCCTGGTTATAATCAGGCGCCCATACACCTAACCATAACCCTAACTGAATCAGGATCGATTTTAACAAAGTATGACTAACAGCGAATCCAGCCTATACTCAGTACTCTAACCGCACTGATATGGTAGCAGTTAACCCATACTATCTGATAGTCTAGCATATATTTGATGGCATCTCGGTGCAACTCTATGTACACCTCAGTGATACCCTGATATGCTAATTTGACGGCTATAGATTTGCCTAACATATATCTGATATGTTATTCTGACGGCAACTAACATGTACGCTAAACATGTCTAAACATATGCATGACATTATACTAATCTTACCTTGATTCCAAATTCAGGTGTGCCAGCTAATCTGAGTGGAAGAACTACTCTGCGAATTATAGGCTCCTAAATCACATCAATCATAACATAGGTGAGTGACACGCTAAATCACATTCCGGGGACTCAAACTTGAAACTAAAAGTTTCCCTATCAATAAATAACATGGCAATACCCTAAACAACACAAAAATGGGAAAAACTAGGGTTCCCAAAACTGCCCCACCGGCAAACCAGTTCCCAATCGGAATTCTGGTTCTGTGGGGTTTCCTGGGAGCCAACCGGAATTCTGGTTCCTACATGCCCCTCTGAACCGAAATTCCAGTTCAGTGCATGAATGACCAAAAATTTTCTAACTCATTCAAATCAACCCCAAATCAAACCAAACTTTCCAGACCTGTTCTACACAACCTAGAGAACATCTTCCAAGCAACAAATCCAGCACCCAAACTCAGAAACAAGAATTGCCATTTGAGAGCCAAGCTTGTATTCTAAACTCAAAACTTGCTCAAACATCAAACCAGCCAACACAACAAGCCTAAAACAACATATCCAAGCATAATTCATTCATTGAAAACAACAACAAACACAAGCAGCAACTACAACAACAAATCTCACCAAGCATACATAATACCATAGCTTAAGACCCAAGAAATCAAAAAGGAGATTTCTAGAGAGTATACCTTGACTTGGATCACCTAAGACTTGTTGGAAAAAGCTTGAATTGCTGCAGAATAATCCCAACCCTAGCTGGTTCTAGGGATTTCAAGAGAGAGAATGAGAGAGTTGAGTTTGAGAAAGAAAATGAGATTTTGGTAATTTTCTATTATTTGCCAAATATTGAGATAATATTGATTTTAATCAACTAATTTCAGCTTAACATCAACTAAAAATCTGATTTAATACATCCCATAAAAAGACAAAATATAACTTGGCAAATTGACTATTTTGCCCCTTAACACTAAAAATCACTAAAAGTCACTAAGGCTAATTTGGGAAATTCTAAATTCCCGACTATTTTCGACATTCCCAATGTCTAACTATATCGCCCTGCTATAATCAAAATACTAAGATGTGATTCTACTAAGCCATACACCACGTTCCAATGTTGCTGGGCACTGAACATGCAAAATTATGAAATTTCTATATATGACATATAAAATGCATTCTGAATTCAAATAAAACATCTTGAATAAATAATTTTAGTAATTAAACCCTAATTATATGCTAATTTCCAAATTTAAACTAAGTGGTCTTTATAGTGATCATACTTTGGTGATTTGTTATGAAGAATTTCATATGAAGTTACATCTTTAAGTAAGATGGAAGGGGTTCTATTTATTAGGTAGGTAGCAGTGCGTACCATATAGCTCCAATATATTAGAGGTATATTGGATTGAAATGCTAGAGCCCGAGCAATATTTAATATGTGTTGGTGTTTGCGTTCAACAACAGAGTTTTGTTGAGGCCTAGCAACACATGAATGATATTGGATAACACCTTTTGTGTTAAAGAAATCTGTTAAGGTTAATTCCTTAGCATTATCTGATCTCACAGCTTTTATGCTGGTTTTATATTGTGTATTGATGAGAGAAAAGAAATTATGAATCATGGATGGTGCATCAAATTTTGATTTGAGCAAATATGTCCAAGTATATCTTGATTTATCATCAACAATTATCAAAAAATATATATATCTTTCAATGGAATTAAGGGGAAAAGGTCCCCAAATATCCTTGTGGATTAGATCAAAAATGTTGGCAGCCATATTATTTTGAGAAATAAATGGAAGCTTTTTTTGTTTTGCATAATGACAAGTTTGACAATGAAAATGAGGAGAATGGTTAGGTAAATGGAATATTTTATTGAATTTATTGGTAATCAATACAGAAGGGTGTCCAAGGCGAGAATGCCAATGGTTTTATTACATGAAACATTGCAGAAAGTAAAGGGTTTTTCTCGAGAGCATGCTTCTTGTTGTATGTAGTATAGATTGTTGATTTTGTTAGCAATCCCAATCCTCAATGTCGGAGAATGCCCCTAAATAAAGCATTGGTTAGTAGTAAAAGACACATTAAAGGAATAAGTTTTTAAGAGTGCACTAACAGATAGCAAATTAAACCTGAATTGGGGCACATAGAGAACATTGGTGAGTGTTATTTTACTTTTAAGGATAACAGTACCTATTTTAGCAATTTGGATAGGTGTGCCATCAGGTAATGTGACAAAATTGTTGTGTGTGTGTGTGTGTGAAATGATTGAAAGCATCGGTTATCATAGCAAACATGGTGGGTTGTTCCACTATCTACAATCCAAAAATTATAGGGGAAATTAGTATTTTTACCAGAAAAATTGGTGACAGCAGGGGTGTCACTTGAAGTAGAAGCAGCTGAGGGAAGTTGTTGTGCCAACATTGAAATTAATTGTTGACATTGGTCAGTTATGAGTTGTGATGTAGTGATTTCTGAGGTAGAGCCAGACACTTGAGAAGCCAGTGGTGTTTGTTTGGGTGCCTGAGATTTGTCTGATTTTCGATTGGATGCATCAGGTGGCCTTCGATTGCCATATCCTGGGGGGAATCCGTGGAGAAAGTAACACTTATCCTTGAAGTGCCCAGGTTTTTAACAATGAGAACATATGGGACACATCTTCTTGCTTTTGGATGCAGGATTTGCTGCTGCATCAGAGGTTGCAGCGGGTGTGGAAGTTGTAGCAGCAACAGAGACATTGTTTCGAGTACCTAGTGTGCGTTGTCTTTCTTGATGCACAATCATGGAAAATACTTTATTTAAGGGTGGCCACGGATCATACATTAATATTTGGGCTCTAACAGCATGATAAGATTCATTTAAACCAGTAAGGAATTGAAGAACCTGATCATTATCAATTTGGAGTTGGTGTTGTGCTGCTGCAGCATAGGTGCGGGTTATTCTTGGGCGTAGCTGGTTAATCTCATCCAAGATTGCAGTTAATTTGGTGAAATAAGTGATGACTGAGTCATCTCCTTGATGAAGGTAGATTAAAGATTCATTTAACTCGAAAATCCGAGGGCCATTCCCTTGATTGAATCGATTGTTCAATGCAGTCCACTGAGCAGCGACCGTTTCTAGGTACATGATGCTACTCTTGATTTCTTGAGAAATTGAATGCATGATCAAGGACATGACCATCTGGTTGCAGTGGGTCCAAGAGCTAAGAAGAGCATCATGAGGGTTGGGTTAAGGAAGACTTCCATCAAGAAATGGAGACTTATTTCTTGCACCAATGGAGATCATGAAATCTCGTTTCCATGGTTGGAAATTTCGATCGGTAAGAACCGGAGTTGCAAGAGCAAGGCCTAGATGATCTGTCGTGCTTAATTAGTAAGGGCTTCGAATGTTTTCATAAGCAGGATGATCTTGGACAGCAGGTCTTGAAGTGGGTAATGGTGGTGAAGCACGTTTACCAACAGAGTGTTGAGATGGTGACTGGGCAACTGGATTTGTAGCATCGATCACAGGGACATCGTCGGTGATGGTAGCTGAAGAAGTTTCTCTGGTGCACACCATTGTTGATTTGTTTGATTGAAGTTCTTAGAAGAATAGGTCAGAATTTTGCATCTGATACCATATTAGAAGAGAAAACAGGGGAAAGAAAATCTATGTCTTTATTCAATATTGAATGAATTTACAAAGTGAGGACAAGAGCATATATAGGCTCAACTATTGTACAACCGACTTATAACAGAAATAACTGATAAAGAACTGAGCCTAACTAACTAACTAATCCTAACAAAGTATAGCATATTTCGGTAGATCTATGGTGTTATTCGTAGAATTTTTGTCAAAATTGCGAGATTTATTTTTCAGAGTATTCTGGGTTTTGTATTTTTCTCGACAGATTATCGATTAGTTCTCGAAAGCTTCTCGAAGCAGATGTTCTAAGGTCAGGGATGACCTTTCTCGAATGCTTTTCGATAGGCTCTTGAAGCCAATATTTATCGATATGAGTCTTTTGGATTTTGTATTTTTCTCGACTGGTTATCGATTAGTTCTCGAAGCAGATGTTGCAAGGTCAGGAATGACCTTTCTCGAATGTTATTTGATAGGTTTTCGATAGGTTCTCGAAGCCAATACTTATCGATATGATATCGATGATATGTCGATAGTTCTATATAGTGTCTCAACTACCTCAATGTCATGTCATGACATTATTTTTCTCGAATTGTTATCGATAAGTTCTCGAAAGGTTCTCGAAGCAAATGTTCCAAGGTTTGGGATGACCTTTCTCGAATGTTATTCGATAGATTTTCAATAGGTTCTTGAAGCCAATCTTTATCGATATGTCGAAAATTTTGTTGAGTGTCCCAAATGCCTCAATGTCAAGACATTATATCTATAGATTATCGACACTTTGTCAATTTTTCTCACTGCTCGAAATCATGGCACTTCTTATCGATGGGATATCGATGAGATGTCGTTAGGTTGTCGATTATATTAAATTTCTTTAATTTTGGTTTTTTATATTTTTTTGGTATTGTTTCCTAACGAACCTTTTGTTGTTTCAAATTACAGGATCAATTGTGTTCCTTGTTATATCGTACGATGGTGTTTGGTGTGTTGAAGGTTTTAATTGGATTTATAAAGCTAAAGACAGATTGACGTTAATAGTTAGAACTGACACAACCATACAACAATTGCGTCAGATTTTATATGAAGAGTTGGAGGTTGATCCTTTGGCGTATGATTTGAAATTGGAGATTTGTTCCTTGTACATGAAAGGAAAATGATTCCGCCAGAGGTTATTAAGAAAGAACGCCAACTAAGAACGTTCTTAGATATGAGGGCAATAATGTCAAACACATAATTTATGCCATTATTTGTGACTAAGGTAAAAAAAAGTTGGGAATTCGGAGTACAATCTAATATAAAAAACACTAAATCCTATCGAGAACCCGTCGAGAACCCATCGATAATCAGTAAACACTCACCAAACATGAATTAATACTTTTGAGAACCTATCGAGAATCCATCGACAATATGTCGATAATCAAACTTACATAAATTAAAAGAAAATATCATCAAAATGAAATGTATTTAAACACAAATAATGTATAATTGATCTAACTAAAAAAACCAAAAACAAACTTATTTTAACAATATCTTGTCGATAACCTATCTAGAATCTGTCGATAAATAATCGAGAACATACATAACCACCGCCACCACAATAGATCGGAAAACACCATACGTACCATATAAAACAGACCATAAATTAAGAAAAAATCATCAAAATAAAATGTATTTCAACACAAATAATATATAATCTCTCTAAATTAACCACAAAAAAAAAACTAAAAACAAACTTTTTTTAACAACATCTTGTCGATTACCTATCGAGAATCTGTCGATAATTAATCGAGAACATACATAACCACCACCACCACACTAGATTGGAAAGCACCATAACCACCATATAAAACCGACTATAAATTAAGAAAAATTCATCAAAATAAAATGTATTTCAACATAAATCATATATAATCTCTCTAAATTAACCACAAAAAATAAAACTAAAAATAAACTTTTTATTGATAACACTTTCTTGCTGCTGAAAATATCTTGAAGGTCAAGGGCTCCTTCACGATGTCATCTTCAAAATCCCCTTCTGCACCAGCGAAGAAGAACACTGCGACTCCGAAAGCAAAGGCTCCGAAAGCTTGTTGCGAGAGAGGAAAAGCGGTTAAGGGAGGTGGGGACGCGACTGGGGGAGGTGGGGACGCGGCTGGGGGTCGACTGGGGGACGGCTGGGGGCCGAGGCTTGGGGACGGCTGGGGTACAGCTAGGGGATGGCTGGTTGACTTAGGGAGGTGAAGAAGAAAACGAGAGGGGCGGCTGGAGAGAGAGATTGTTTTTGAGTTTATTTAAGTTTTGAAAATAAATAAATAATAAGGGTATTTTTGGAAAAAAGGAGAAGTTAATTAATTAGTATTGTATAAAATATTTAAGAGGGTATTTTTTGAAATAGGAATTTTTTATGTATATTAAATGAAATTTCTCTTTTAAAATTGTGTTCTCAGAAAAAAAAAAAATTAATTTTTTGTAGTTTTTAAAAAGGTAAAGTAGTTTGACTAATGTTTCTTCAAAATATTTTTTCAAAAAAATGGAAAAAAAAAACAAAAATCATATTTGAATGATGTAAAGTAATTTCTTTTTTGAAATTAATTTATTTTTAATTTTAACTCTATTAGGCTTTGTTTTCTAGTTTCTTTTTTAAAAAATAGCATTCTAAGATATTTATTTATTGTTAAGTTTTATATAACTAAAGGAATAAATATCTCTTTACACAAAAAAAATAATGAACATTTGTATAGTTTTTTTTAAAAAAAAAGATATTTACTCTAAAATTGTCATTAAGTACAATGTGTCTAAAATGATACTTTTAATTCTAAAATTATTCTCCCATATTAAAATATAGTAAACTAATTCATGTTTGTATAAGCAATCCACATAGCTTGAGCAGTACGATCCCGACAACGTGCCATTACTACAGCAGATTAATTAGATAAATTCACTTCAGATCTTGATACACTGGTGCTAACTCCTTCTATGTTGTCTTCTCCTCAAATTCTTTTCTTCCCATTCTATAAACATACGATCATGATGTGTTTGTTAACGAATAAAATTATGAAAAGCACAACAAGCAATAACTATCATAGTTTGTCGACTCAATTTGTAACGTGACATCATCTTTAGTATAGGAAAACGTACTGTCAACACACTAAAACATCGCTCAATTACATTTCTTAGTGAAGAAGGCCTATAATTGAACAGTTCATTCTTACCACATGGTCGATTACCTCTATTATTATATTCTTGCAAGTGATATCTTTCGCCACGATATAATTGAAGAAAACTTTTTGTACATGAGAATCCAAAATCCATAAATAATATTCACCTAATATGCCGAAAATAATAATTAGTATATGCATCATCACATAATATAAAAAAAACAATATTAAGCTTTCAAAACCTTCTTTGGACAATGAAAACTTATATTCAGTTTTTGTAATTTCATCTATAAATACCATGGAATTATTTGCGGTACCTTCCCAATTGGCAGATACAAAAGTAAAAAATATGTAAAAATTACAAGCACACAAGACATTTTGTGTTACTACACCTTTACGATCTCTATAGCTGACTTGCTTATCTTTAGGAACACATGTGTTCCATCAATTGCACCAATATAAGTCTCACAACACGAAACCATTAAATACCAATAAATTTTTATACAAAAATAATATAAGATCATGTGAAGGTATACTATAACGAATTTAGTTAATTACCTAGAACCATGTATAATATTTTGAGGAATTGATAATATGTGAAGGAAGAAAGCCCACGTTCTTCAGATTCTTCTCATTTAATAAGAAGTCTGCTGCTCGCAGCCCATATGGAAGATTAAGTAGAATTCTGTGGTGCTCGGCTATTTCAAGAGTAGGAACTGGTCTCCGAGGAACCGCTGCAAACAGATAAAAGTTTTGTAAATGACTTTAAAGATACCAATTAATACATTTTAAAGGTAGTTGTGTTTATGGGAGAGAGGCCTGTCGTCCAGAAGAAGTCTTCTATAAACTCTATCTTGTTTGGCAACCTAACTATGATCTTGCGATCACCAGTATAAGTCCCAAGATAGTAGAAGCCTCCTACAACATTCTTCCTCACATGGACTTCTTTGACCGAGTAGAAGTAGGCTATCTCCAAAGGAGTGAGGCACTCCCATCCGAAAATGTGGTATAGGACCTTCAGGCTCACAAGGATCCTATACGAGATGGGGTTTGGTTGAAATGGGGATACCTTGAGCTAGTTGCAGTATTCTTTAAAATAATTCCTAAGGGGAAGGACCGCCCTAGCCTTGATGTGCTCGAGGTTCTAGGCTCTAGGCTCCAATGCCCGAGGAATAATTACTCGTGCTAGGCCCACTGCACTCCTCGCGTATTACCCTTTGTGGAGGAAAGCAGCTGAATTCCCCAGGTTCCACAGACCTTATGACACAACCTTTCCTTTGCTTGATGCCGTAGGATTTTAAGATACCGTCTACATAGGAGCCAATCGACCTAACCTTGGATTCGATAAGTTTGGCCTCAAAAGTAACATTGGGATCTTGTGGGGTCTTTCATTTGCGAGGCCTAGGAGACATAATTTTAAACTCAAGGTCACCTGGTTCAAAAGCAACAGTGACTTCGGGTAAAAATAGAGGTCTCGCAAGTGGAATAGAAGCTATTACTGTGGGTTCAGGCCAGGCTGCGTCTCGCAAAAAACAACGTTGGCCCTCAGAAATCTCGTGGAGGAATCACCTAGAAAAATTGGCAGTCTCTTCTTGGTTTGACTTAATCAGATGGTCTTTAATTCTAGTATCATTCATTTCTAATTTGGACCGAGGTTGGAAATTTTTTGGTTTGTATGGGATGGCTAGTTCTTTAGGATATTCTGTTTCTAAGAATTCTGGAAAATATACTTGTGAACTAGATTGGGAGATTTCTACAAAAAAAAAAAAAAAGAACAATCCCAATTCCTGGATGAAATTAATTAAACTAGAGGCTTAAGGAATATGATAAACCTAAATTATGCCTAAACCCTAAAGATTATCCTGAAAACAGAAACCCTAATTAATTGCTAAACAAAATAGAATGTGTAATGACTGCTTTAGTAATTGGATTAGTAAGGGCAATTAGCACTATTTTTTATTATTTTATTATTATTTATGAATTTATTTCATTATGGACCCCAATATTTAGAAATAAATATTAGAGTCATAATTTCTCAATTCTGGAGATTTTATTAAACTCTAGGGGTATTATTTAGCTTATATGTGAAATATGCAATTTTTGTAATTTTTTGCTCGGCGACAACAGAAAATGCGATGGATGGCTAGATTGATCACATGGGTAAGTTTAGAACCTTATTTCTTAGTGGGAAATATTTTAGAGAAAATAAATTATCGAGAATGAGCAGGGTTATGGAATTTGACCATTTTACCCCTAGCTTTTGAAAAACCTTAGTTTTGGGTTAAAGGGCCTTTTTGTCTTTTGGTTAAATGATAGAATAGGTGGCTGCCCTAGCTTGGTGACACCTTGCACCCTTTTTCTCAGCCAAGAATAGATTAAGTAAATCACTTTACTTAGTTAAGAAAAAGAAAAAGGAATTAGAGGAAAATACCAAAATTGAAGGAGAAGCTCTTTCTTCTCTCTCTCTCTCTCTCTCTCTCTCTCTCTCTCTCTCTCTCTCTCTCTCTCTCTCTCTCTCTCTCTCTCTCTCTCTCTCTCTCTCTCTCTCTCTCTCTCTCTCTCTTCGAAGCCAGCAAGAACAACGGGAAAGGGCTGTTGATTTTTGAGTTTTCAGCAAGGAATTCAAGGGGTCTTTGAACCTAAGGTAAGCTCTAATGAACCCTTCTTTAGTTTTCAAGTTTTAAGTTTAGGTTGAGTATGTGAAATTGAGTTTCAGGGGCTGTTAGGTTTGCTTAGGCTTAGGGTTCGAATATTAGAGATTATTTAAGTTGATTTAAGTCCCTAGCAGTTGGTTTTGTTGATTGGTTTGAGTTTTTTGCAACTTTGAACTTTGAGTTCAAAGCTTTGAGCTTTAATGGCAACTTGAGATTTATTGGTTTGTTCTGCGAAATTCTGGTTGGAAATTGTTGTTTATGCATTGTATAGGTACCCTGGAAGTTTTAGGAAGGTTTGGGATTGAATTGAGTTAAGGGGGTTGGTTTTTGTGTTCCCAGCACAGAACCGGTCGACCGGTTCTGGGGGACCTGTACCAATCGGTCGACCGGTTGGTATTCCAAAAATGGACTTCCGGTTGGGACCGGTCTGCTGGTTGGGGGAATTTTTGGAACCCTAGTTTTTCCCAATTTTGAGATATTTAGGGTATTGCCATGTGGTTTATCGATAGGGGAACTTTTACTTTCAAGTTTAAGTCCCCGGAAAGTGATTTAGCGAGTCACTCATCTGTGTTACAATTAATGTGATTAGGGCATCCATCTAGGACAAGCATTTCCGTTCAGGTCCGCCAGCACACTTGAATTCAGAAAACAGGTTAGAACTGTATATAATGTATGATATGAATATCTGAGTGTATGTATATGTTAAGTGTATATGCATGCTTAAAATGTTATTTGCACTATCAACACTTATACAGTTATGGTATAGAGTGCATTGGTATAGTGGATGTTATCTGAGAGTACCGTGATACCAGCATAATTACGGTGAGGTACTGGGAGTGCGTGGCATATCACTCAAGGGTACTCAGGGTATGAAAAAACCCTACCAACACTCGTACATCGAGGTACGTAGTGCATGTGGTACAGTGGTTATACCCTAGTATGGAACGTTCGTACTCATTTTTTAAGTCTTGTAAATAGGTGTATGGGCGCCTAAGTACAATTCGGAAATTATATTATATGTTGTATGCTTTTCTTACTGAGTCTGTTGACTCACAGTTCTACTTTCATGTGTAGGTAAAGGAAAGGCGAAGGCTGAACAGGAGTGAACCTGAGCTCGGATGAGATTGTACATGTTGAAGCGTCGTGACCTGGAGTGTTCGGTCCTGGGACATCTGGGGATTGTATATTGTTAGTTGTCGTGCGACCTAAAAAATATGTATTTTGGATTATTAACTTTGAAAAGTTTGAAAATGGGATCCCGACATTTGTAAATATATTATTATATTATAAAGTTTAATAATTAGTATAAAAGTTTAAATTTGACACGTTTTTTGAGAAAATTCTTTGGTTAGCAAAGATTGCACAGTAATTGAAAAAGCACTGTAGCGTGCCTTAGTATTAGGGCGCTACAATTTTGGTATCAGAGCCGCCAGGTTTGTCTACCGAAGCTTGCTAAGACATGTACAATCTTCATCAAAGAAAGCTCGGTTCACGGTTCAGTAAGCCCGTACTTGTTTAGTATATTAAAAAATTGTGAATGTGAAAACATGTTAGGAAGCTTATTAGATTTTAATTAATTATTTTAAAAAGTGTGTTGCCTTTAAATTCTTAAGAGCGGTATTAAGTTTTGATCGCTGTCTAACCTGCCTGGCTTGTGGATTCGCAGGCTAAGTCCTATAAAATGGACGCCCCGCGAAATACAAGAAGTCAGGGTGATATGGTTGAGACCGGAGGCGGTCAGAGGAATCCCCAAAATCCTTGTGATCGCGGCCGTGGTCGTGGCAGACCTCAGGGTGGTCGCCCTGTAAATCCACCTCAAGCTCCTCTAGACTAGGAGCAAAGATTTGTAGAAATGCAAGATCGGATCTGCCAACAAGATGAAGAGATTCAGAGATTGAGGCAGCAGGGTCCTCCTGATGTGCCTCCTCAAGTTGTTCAGGCTGTTGCAGTTCCAGCGGTGCCAGCAGAACAACCTGTTGTTGGCAACCGTATGGAGCCGTTGTATGAAAGATTTCAGAAGTAGGCACCTCTAGTGTTTCTGGGAGGTCCTGATGTAAAGAAGGCTAAGAAGTGGCTCACAGTGATCGAGCGTATCCTCAATTTTATGGGAGTGGTTTGTAATGATCGGGTGACATGCGCCACCTTCCAGTTTCAGGAAGACGCTCTCGTGTGGTGGGAGTTGATAACCCTCACTCGGGACGTCACAGTGATGACATGGGAAGAATTCAAGGAGTTATTTAACTCCAAGTATTACAATGAAGCTGTCCGCAGTGCAAAGCGGAAAGAATTCACTGAATTGGTTCAAACCGAGGGCATGTCTATTACTGAGTATACGACAAAGTTTGACCGTCTGGCCAAGCTCGCAGTTGGAATTGCGCCAACTAATTTCAGTAGGAAAGAGAAATATTTGGCTGGTTTGAGTGCAAAGATCAGGCACGATTTGGTGATTACTACCACCTAGGTAACTACATACGCAGAAATGGTCGAAAAGGCTTTGAGAGCGAAGGGTGCAGTGAAATTTCTTAAGGAGCCCTGGGTGACTCCGAGCGTTGGTGGAACCCCCACTGTTCCTACTCCTCTTTATGGTAGGGATGGTGGTGACTCCACCACTGAACAGAAAAGGAAAGTGTTTCCTGCATCTAGTGGTTCAAGGCAAAGCAAGCGGTTTCGTGGGAAACAAGGCAGAGGTGGACGCCAGGGTTATTCTTACCCTGAGTGTCCATGGTGCAAGAAACATCATCCGGGAGAGTGTAACCAGAAGACATGCTTCCTGTGTGGCATGGTGGGGCATTTCAAGAAAGATTGCCCTCAGGCAAAGAAAGAGGAGCCGAAAGCTGAGGTGAAACCAGTTCCTGCTCGAGTGTTCGCTATCACCCGGGCCGATGCTGCAACCAGTCCTTCTGTTGTGACAGGTCAGCTTCCCGTCAACAACTCCTTGTTTACAGTTTTATTTGATTCAGGAGCTACACGCTCATATGTAGCTACTGTTGGGTTTTATGCCCTAAATAAAACTCATTTCAATATAATCAGATTTACTTATTAATATAGATCAGAAATAACATTTAATGTTGCATGGTTCACATGATTTATTTCATGATTATATGTACATAATGTATAAATTCATCTGAAACCCTTTTCACATACTTGATCCTGTTTATTGTGCTGTCAACACATTGGAAAGTAAACATGACTATGTGAATAAAGTTTCCTAGATTTATCAAACATAGGGTTTTAGTGATATGATAATCTACAACAGAGTTTACTTGCATTTGGAGAAGAGCTATGTTCTTTCCAGAGCATTGGTTAAAGTAAAGCTCAGGTTGGATGCATGGAGTATGCATCGGAAGGGGCCGATATTGAACTTTGACTTAGATTTATTAAACTTACCGGAATATCTATTCAAGTCAATATCGCCTAGTTGATCCTAGATCAAATGATCTTAATCCTGTTATGATTAGGCTCAATCTCAGGAGGCTATTCGTGTTCTTTGATTTGTTAGTTAAGCCTACTTTTAGGTAAGGGTGATACGTACATTTTGGGAACACGGTAGTGCAATTGAGTGGGAGCGCTAGCATAAACATGGAATCTATAGCTTCTATCTGGCGAATATTAAGCAAAGGATGATCTCCTTCGAGCTTGACCAAACGAACATAAATGGTGGAGTACTCATTTCACATAAGCTGAAATATCATTTATACGGGGTCAAGTGTTTTAAGGAATAAATACATTGTAGGGTGTAACGGTAATTTAATCCCTTTACAGTGTAGATCATTCATATAGAGGATCAGTGATCACATTAGGATTATAACAATGGATAACTAATGATGTGTCTATATGGTGGAACATATAGAGCATTCTATATAACTGAGAGTGCAATTCTAAGTTCTATGCGTGGATTCAACGAAGAATTAATAAGTTAGTGAATTTTAGTGCTAAATTCTTGATCTACTTATTGGAAGCTCGGTTATATAGACCCATGGTCCCCGCACTAGTTGAGATAATATTGCTTGTAAGACTCATGTAATTGGTTTTGATTAATCAATTATATTTCTCAATTTAGACTATGTCTATTTGTGAATTTTTCACTAAGTAAGGGCGAAATTGTAAAGAAAGAGTTTATAGGGGCATATTTGTTAATTATGATACTTTGTATGGTTCAATTAATAAATATGATAAATGACAATATTATTTAATAATTATTTATAGTTATTAAATAGTTAGAATTGGCATTTAAATGGTTGAATTAGAAAATTAGCGTTTTTGAGAAAATCAGATGCAGAAAAGATAAAACTGCAAAATGGCAAAAAGTGAGGCCCAAATCCACTAAGCATGGCCGGCCACTTTTATAGGAATCTACCCCTGATATTTTCATTATTTTAATGCCAAATAATTCAAACCTAACCGTAGTGGAATGTTATAAATAGATAGTGAAGGCTTCAGGAAAATTACACTTAAATTTTCTACTTTTTTATTCAGAAAAAACTGAGCCTTCTCTCTCCCTATCTTTGGCCGAACCCACTCTCTCTCTCTTCCTCATTGAGATTTTGAAATTCTTATTGTACGAGTAGTGCCCACACATAGCAAGTGATACCTCAACCATAGTGAGGAAGATCGTGAAGAAAGACTTTCAGCAAGAAGGAGTTTCAGCATCAAAGATTCAGAGAAAGAGATCCAGGTTCAGATATTGATAATGCTCTGCTACATAAAGGAATCAAGGGCTAGATATATGAACGGAAGGAGTCATTATATTCCGCTGCACCCAATGTATGGTTTACTAAACTTTATATGTGTTTATTTCATCGTTTTAGAAAGTTCATATTTAGGGTGTTAATCAACATACTTGTGAGTAGATCTAAGATCCTGGTAAAATAAATTCCAACAACTGGTATCAGAGCCATGGTAATTGATTTACTTGCAAGAAATTTGGACTTTAAAACGATTGTTTGTTTGTTTTTGGATGGTATCATGTTGTATTGAGTGTTATTTGATGATTGATTAATGTTTGTAAATTTTCGTAAAAAATAATTGCGATTCTGTTTCTGAAATTATTTTTATGGGATAGTATGGAAAAAATTAAGCAAGTTACTTTTTTACAGAACTCAATTTCGATTTATTTGAATTAGTTATGATTTTTCGAAGATTCGAAAAAATTGGAGCTGTGCTGAAATTTTCCTGCGATCGCAAAAACTGTCCGTACAGCTCACAATTTTTTCGTTTTTCTTCGTTTTTTCATGCTTTTTCATGGAATTAACTTCCGATTTTTTGTGTAGTTCTGTATTTATACTATTACTATTCCTAATTCAATTCTAATTATCATTTTGAATTAATTTAATATTTTTTAAATTTAATTCAAGATATTAGTATAATTTGAATTTGAAAATAGTTAGTATCTATTTTTTTGCTTAATAATCTATCTTATTTTAAAATTTGATTATATCTTATCTTATTTTTAAATTTAAGGTCAGATTTAAAATATTTTAAATTAATTTTTTTTAATAAATTGACCTTATTTAAATTTAAAATAAGATAACTATAATCATGTAATTTTAAATAGATATAAGATATTTTGCTAACTTTTAAATTTTGTTATTTTATTTATTTAAATTACATTTAAAATCTAAAAAAGATATTCATTTATCTTTTCTAATTTTTTATTTAATTTTTATTTATAAAATAACATTTAAATTTTAAAAGTAGTTAGCAAATTTTCAAATGATATTTAAGTTGGTTGAAACCTTAATTTTCAAAATTGTAGGTTTAATTTTAAATTTAAATTTTTTAAAATTTTCGAAATTTTTTTATTTAATTAATTATTTTCGAAATTAATTATTTAATTTAAAATTAAATAAATCTTACATCCAACTATCCAGCTAACCTTGTTGCAGGAGTATGTGTTTTAGCTTGTTTGTAAGTTTTCAAAACCTATTATTACTTGATTGCAAATAGCCTTGGTTACCTTTAGCAAGATCTATTGATCTGATGGCTCCCTTGGTCAAGTTAATAATTTGTAACAAGTATATTTACAATCTTCTTTCATCTGTGTATGACCTAGCAACATGATAGGACCCATCCAAAGTGTGCCTGTGTGAGCCTATGTGTTTAATTTTATTATAGATGCATATAGGTTGATGTTGCTAAATAAATTATCATAGTTCTTGATAGATTTTATTTAGGCCCATTTAGTTTTTGGGGCCTATTCAATTAATAACAGTTGTTCATTTTAAGGTTAAATTCCTCTCTTTTGGGCCTTGTGTGAGAGTTGGGAGCCATAGTAGTGGGTACGACATACTGAACCCAGCACCCCCTCACATGAACCACCCCAATTGTGAAGGCCCATTTGCCTGATTTGAATAACTGTACTAGGTTAATTAAACTAGTTTGACCTAATAAAATTGATTAGCAACATAATTAATTTCATTTATTTTGAAATTAATTTAAGAAAAATATAGTTTAAAGAATTTTTATTCTAAGCTAAACTATATGTATTTTCTTGTATTTAATTAAATATAGAATTATAACTATCTAGATTCTTTCTGGAGCTTAATTTACATTTTTCATTAAATATTCCTATTTAAGTTGATATTTAGTTATCTCTAACTAACCAACTTAAATCTGAATATCTTTTGGATTTAAAATTTTAAAATTAAGTTGAGGAATTTTAGGCATTGGTTATTAAGATTCTTTAAGATATTTATTTTAAGTTAATATCTTTTCGAATATTAACTTAAAATGGAATATTTTAGATATTTTTTAAGTTAATATCTTTTCGAATATTAACTTAAAATGGAATATTTTTGAATTAAGTGGTTACAACTTAATTTTTGATATTTAATTAAATTTAAATTTAAAAATATTTAAGTTCTAGATTTTTTCTAATAAAACTTAAATTAGATATTTTTTCAAATTTTGTGGAAAAGATACTTAGTCAAATAAGATATTTTCTAGATAGTTATTTCTAGACTACTTATTATTTTGTAATATTAAATAGGAAAATATTATACATTGTGAAATTAATTATTTAAATAATTAATTTTGGTACAATTTATTTTAAGTATATTTTTCCTAGTATTAAACTAGAGATTAATAATTAAGCCTTCTCTACACTTAATCATTTATTTCTTGAATTTAATACATTTAATTAATTTGAAAATTAAATATCTAAGTTGATTTTCATCATGATACTTAAATATTTCTTTTTCATGACACTTAATTAAATAGAAAATTATTTTTAGTTGAAATTTATGTTTTTTAACTAAATTTAAATAATTTTCAAAATATATTTTTTCTTTATTTTATTAATCAAATTTCGAAATTGCATTTCTTAAATGCTGGAATTTCGAATTTTATCTGAAAAATAGATTAAAGTTGTAAATTATTTATTTTAATTTTGGACCAACTTAAATCAATTATTTTTTCAATTAATGATTAATTAAAATAAATGAAGTAAAATATATTTTTCTTTATTTTATTAATCAATTTTCGAAATTGCATTTCATAATGCAAGATGATTTTGAATTTATCTTGAAAAATAGATTAAGTTGTAAATTAATTATTAGATCAACTTAAATCAATGATTTTTTCATTTATTGATTAATTTAAAATAAATTGAATTAAAGTATAGTATTAGAAATTGAATTAATTAGTCAAAGGAAAATCTAGATAGATGATATTTTTGCATGAAGTATTTTTCTAGTGTATTTAATTAAATAGAAAATTAATATTTAAGTTGATTTTCATCATCATACTTAAATATTTGAAATTTTTCTTATACATTTAATTAAATAGGAAAATTATATTTTTTGTTGTAAATTAATTTTATTAATTAATTTTGGGCCAACATTAAATTAGAATAATTTTTCCAGGATTAATTTTTTATTTTAACATGCATTTTTTAAAATTGTGTCCTTAAATACTTTAATTTTTCGAAATGCAATATATATTTATAGAAAATTAAATTTGAGTTGTAAATTAATTCAAATTAATTTTGTAACAACTTAAATTGAATATTTTTCTAAATATTTATTGGAAATTATTACTAAGATGGAAATAATTCATGTTATTTTCATATCCATCTAAATAAAATTTATAAATATTAAATTAAAATTTATACTTAGAATTTTTAATTCTAAATTGGAAATTTTAATTAAATAAATATATATTTAAAATAAACAGATTAAATAAAGAGAATCAAAGAAAATACAAATCTTTTTTTTAAATAATGAGCTTTATTATTATTAAGACATTCGATCTCCATTGTGGGTTTTACACAGCGTTTGTTTTAGTGAGTAATCCTCCCTAATGGAGGAACGTTCATTTGCAATTTCGCACCGTTTAATCTCGAATGATAAGTAGTTTGTAAGTGTTTTATATGGTATGGATCACCCTAATGGTGGCGACCATATTTGACTTGCAAATTGCGAAATAATGGTGGAAGCTCATAAGATAGAATTGTCTTGACTCTCGCCTAAACGGGACAACGCTGAATTCCAATCTTGATCGAATAAAAGGTTGCTAGAATGGTTATCATTTTAGATGAGCTGACAACTCTATTCAATGGATGATGCTTTGACTCTCGCCTAAACGGGACACTGTATCAGTTTGTTGAACAACCTTGGAAATTATTTAGGATTGTAAGTTTTAGTATTTTCACTTGTCATTCCCACTTGCTATATGTTTATAATTTCTGAATTGTGTATGAATTTATATTGAACCATGTTATTTTCTGTTATTAAGTTGTAGTTTAATTTCGAATCTTCATTGTTGGTCTAACTTGGCTTGTTTATCTAATGAGATAAATCCCTAGTGGATTTTCACCATTAGACATACATAATAGTGTTAGATCTCGAAAGATAAATATTGTATATGCGACATCTAGCTGTTCATCACTTGATGACACCTTAGACTAGTATTTTTACGATATGAAACAAGAAGATTGTATAAATAAGATTATTTTGACTTTCGCTAATCGAAGCATCGTTGGATTCTTATTTTAAACGAAATTATCTTAATTCCTCTTAGCTTATTCATTTCGAATTAGCTCAATAACATATCATTGGATGAATGGTCTATAAATCATTTCATGTCATTCTATATTTTCTCTTAAGAAATTAAATGACGCATATGATTATAATCCCGAAATTCTATTCCCAATTGATATAAAACCTCAATCTTAGAAATCTCCTACTTGTATGGGCAAATCTGACTTAGAGTTTGTATTAGTAGTGCTGGTCCAAGATAGAATTACTCAATATATTTGGTATAAATTTAAGTCTTTGACTTTAATTTTAGAATCCAAATAGAAATTTACTTATATTTCTAATTCCAGAATACAATACAGTTACACTTTCTCAAGTGTTTAATATATATCCATCTTCTATTAATGGATTCAAACTGTATGGAATATGAGTTAGGTATTCTGTGACCAGGATCCACTTGCAGTATTCTATGATCTCGTTGATGTAACTATTCCTAAGTCATCAAAAGACACTACCACATTTTTTTAATCTATGACATTTTTATCTTGTTCATAGTTGATTTGACAAGATCAATCTCTGCAAAGAGTTAATATGCCTATATCCACTAAAAGTAGTTCATCTCATTCGGAGATGGATGTACATTCAGGGGTGGATATGAGTTTTTCGTTGTATTCTTAAAACGATCACTCTAAATTATACCTTATGCAAAGAAATTTGAAATGTTTGAAAAATTTCATTAATTTCTAGCAATGGTTGAAACCATTAAGGTAAGTGGTTAAAGATCTTGCGAACTGATAGGGGTGGAGAAATAGTTAGTAGATATGCAGTTCAAAGATCATTAAATTGATTTTTGAATTATATCCAAACTTACCTCCCCAGAAATTTCGAGTTGCATGTTGATGATTAGTTACTAGTCGTTGCCTAATTCCTTCTATGGTAATACAATTTCAGAATGATGTAATGGTTGTATACTTAATGTAAATCATTACTAGATTCATGGATGACCTAATCAAAATCTTAAGAAAAGCTAGAACTATTAACCATGGTTTGTTAGCTATTCTAAGTGATTAGGGGTGGACCATCCCATAGTCAATAGATAAGAAAGTGTTTATTCAAACAAATACTACTTTTCTAAGAAAATGACTAAGTCTGAAAATAAAGTAGCAAATAAAGGAGATATTTAATTCTTGATTCCAAAAGTGTTCTATCATCTTATTTGACATATGATGATCCCACTGCCTTTGTTGTCTTGTCACAACCAAAGAGGTTAATACCATTTAATTTTCTTCGACATAATTCACGGTACCTTGTCGTAGTGGGAGAGTTTCTAGGAACTCACCTTCTTATTACTTGGGAGACACTAGTGATTAATATCCATTGTGAGTTTAAACAAATAATGGATTGTCAAGATAAGAAACTAAGAAGAAAAGCCAATAGAACTATGGTTTAATCCATTCACATGGAATAACCTAAAGTTTTCTATTACAAGGACATAAAAGGAAATTTTAGTTAATAAGTCTATTCTATGGACTTAACAAAACTTCCTGTTCCTAGTATTATAGATTTGAGTTTATCTAAACCTATGGCTTGTGGTATACCTGGTAATTACTTACTCTAATGCAAGCAACTTACTTTAGTAAGATGCTGAAGCATTTTCTTTCTAATGTCAATCTATAGAAGCTTCACAACTTCTTAGACATAGATTTTATTTATCTAAGGAAAAGTCTTAACTATTCCAGAAAAGATAAATCCATGAAAGAATTTCTTAAATCAACAGTGAGAGGTCTTAGATATGCTTCTGTATGCCTTAGACCAGACACCTGCTGTTGAGTGGGAGTAATGAGTAGGTATCAGATTAATCCAGGAGAAGAACATTGGAAGACAATCAAGTAAATCTTAAGATAAAGAAGAGGAACTATATGTTAGTCTATAAGGGTGTGTTGAAAACTCTTAGACTACACCATATCAGATTTCGAAATTTGCCTTTGTGCTAGTAAATCTTTCTGATAAGATGGTGGTTACTCTGGGGGTGGAATAGTGATTTTGGAGAAGTGTAAAAACCTATCTGAAGTCTCTAGGTCTACCAGAGAGGGACTGAATGTTAAAGTTACAGGAAAGGTACTTATTCAGTCTAAGGAAAGTTCTATACATCTTTGGCATCATTCCAAATTCCCTTAAACTACTAGTGTTAATTTCCTGATTAACCAAAAGTAGTTGCCAAAGGTATAGAATCCAGTATCCCGAAAGAGTAGACATATAGAGAGGAATTTCACATTATCAATGATTTTGTGATTAAAGGAAGAGTAATGGTGGAGAAAAGGTTGTGTTTAATTCAACCTTTCAGATCCTATTACGAGGAGTTTACTACTACTACACTTGATTTGTATATCAAGGTGTTGAGATTATTTGAAACGCACTTTTTGTTTTATATTAGTGCAAGTGGGAGTTTGTTGGGTTTTATGCCCTAAATAAAGCTCATTTCAATATAATCAGATTTACTTATTAATATAGATCAGAAATAACATTTAATGTTGCATGGTTCACATGATTAATTTCATGATTATATGTACATAATGTATAAATTCATCTGAAACCCTTTTCACATACTTGATCCTGTTTATTGTGCTGTCAACACATTGGAAAGTAAACATGACTATGTGAATAAAGTTTCCTAGATTCATCAGACATAGGGTTTTACTGATATGATAATCTACAACAGAGTTTACTTGCATTTGGAGAAGTGCTATGTTCTTTCCAGAGCATTGGTTAAAGTAAAGCTCAGGTTGGATGCATGGAGTATGCATCGGAAGGGACCGATATTGAACTTCGACTTAGATTTATTAAACTTACCGGAATATCTATTCAAGTCAATATCGCCTAGTTGATCCTAGATCAAATGATCTTAATCCTGTTATGATTAGGCTCAATCTCAGGAGGCTATTCGTGTTCTTTGATTTGTTAGTTAAGCCTACTTTTAGGTCAGGGTGATACGTACATTTTGGGAACACGGTAGTGCAATTGAGTGGGAGCGCTAGCATAAACATGGAATCTATAGCTTCTATCTGGAAAATAGTAAGCAAAGGATGATCTCCTTCGAGCTTGACCAAACGAACATAAATGGTGGAGTACTCATTTCACATAAGCTGAAATATCATTTATACGGGGTCTAGTGTTTTAAGCACTACTACAAAAACACCCTTTAGAGGCGGTTATTAAGCCCTTTAGGCGTCGGTTTTCGCGAAATTCGCTACCGACGCCTATCAGGGCGACGCTAAAGGGTTTATAAAAACCGACGCCATATATACCCCTATGGCGTCGGTTCCTAGCTAAGAACCGACGCCATAGGGGTCCCTATGGCGTCGGTTCCTATCAAAAAACCGACGCCATAGGGGGCGTAGCAGCGACGGTAAAGGTCACGCGAATTTCGAGTTTTCGATTTTTTTTAATTTAATTATATTATTTTAATTTTATATTTATTAATTTATATACATATTTATTTAAATTTTAAATTACATATTTATTTAATTTAATTATATATTAATTACATTTTAAATTAAATAGTAATTAAATTTGGGTAAAAACATAATTTGATTTCATAAAAATAATTAAATATTACACAAACATGTAAAATTAGTTAAAAATATTAATAAGTTAATAAATCTAATTACAAGTTAATCTATAAAAATTAGATAATGAAGAAAAATTCTTCGACCTTTGAACCTCAATCGTCACCGTGAATCACCGCCATCAATTGTTCGATCCACTTTCATTGTAGTGGTAAAATTTGTTTTTGGATCGTATTGCTTCTTACCCCCAAACATTTGTTAAAAAAATTAAAAATTTATATTAGTTTATGTATATGTATATTATATATTTGTTATTATAAAATTTATATACTATGATCAATAATTAAAACTTACGGCTTTTGATCTTCTATGTAACGGTTGGGGTTGGCACGTGCGACGATGTCGATCATATATTTCAAAACATAAAAACCGCATTCTTGGCTTTTAGGTTGTCTTGGACGATTTTGCTTGTGCAATTCCTTGCCACGGGCCAAGATACCGATGTGCGTCCCCTATATACATGAATGCCACTGTTTGGAAAAATTATATTAGCATTTCAATTCGTTAGTTAATTTAAATTCGTTACATAAGAAGTCATTAAATAATTACCTTCCGATCATTTGTTCTATTTCTTCGGGAATTGGGCGGCCTTTTAGAGGGTTTAAATGGATAATTTTCTTTGGCGCAACCACCACTAGCGTCCAATGCATCCTAGAAAATTATATTGGAATATAAGTAAGATAGTATAAAAATAATTTGAAGACATAATATAGAAATGAACAATTAGCACTAAAGAATTTAATAAAGTTTACCCGATATTCCAAGGAATAAAGAACATTTGGTGGTTGCTGTTCATTAATGATAACCAATTAGCCAATCGTCTTGCCGCATCGTCAAAAAGGCGACTCTGTTCTTCATCGCTGATCCCGTACAGCATGAGAAGCTGCGGGTCGTAAAACTTGAAAATTTTTCTCGACCGTTGATGCTCTCCCATATGTGCTCGCCAAAAAAAGTGTTAGTGCCTTATAATAATTTAACTATAATTTGATATAAGGTTAATTAGATTAAAGAAGAGTATACATCATTCCAAACGACATTCACACAGTTGCCGATGTAGTCACACGTAGCAACACTCGCGCAAATCCTCTCCGAGATAACGTGATGCGGGTACGCGGTGCAATGAATCCTCGGGGGACAGAACTTGTGATTATATCACGTTTATCTTTGAGCCTTAGGAATTCATGAATCATCCATTTCACCGAATTAGGGATCAACGCCATCTTCTCTTCCGTGAACAACTCATCTTCCCGTGCACCACGGCTTTGTGGAGAAAGCATCGGAGCTTTCCCTTTGACGCATCACGTCTTGAGGGCGGTTGAGCGAGTGGACCCTAAACAAAACGAACATAATATATATATATATATCAAATTTTATCTAATTTCTACCGAAATTTCGGCGGCATAACGGTTGTAATTGAATGATCCCAAAAATTTTGAACATGGCCGTATAACGACAAATAACACATATATAACGGTAGTTTGTTCATCCATCCCACCGCAACACATATATTCGCAGAACCTACTTCACTACGGATGAATATTGAAGATATTCAAACTCCACTAATCATTAATAATTAATTTCAGTTGAGAAGTTACCTCGGTTGTTAAAATTAAGTGTTTAGGCCAAGGAAGGAACATACGGTACACGTCCCTAACATATACGAACTCTTCAAGTGGGACTGGGATTTCGGCGTCCTCTTGCGGGATTTACGAAACCATGATCCGAGCATGTGAATCATCGTAATCCCGGCGGTGAACTTTGACCACACCCACATGCTCGTACAAATACCCTCGGGCCACACAATATTGTCGATGTTGTCGAACGAGGAGATGTACTTGGCGAGTAAGGGCCGCTTGGTCATCAAAATTGTATAGGATACCTTGGTCGTTGAGGGAAATGAACTCCTCGGCATAAATTTGTGGTTGTACCTCATCCCGAGGAGCGTATGGTTGTGGAACATACGCCTCACCTGACCACCTCTCCTTCTTCCTCTTGTTCGGCGGCGTTCCTCGCTGCTTAAGGGATTGGACTTCGGCTTTTAATTGTTCAATCTCCTTCGCTTGAGAGCCACAACATCGGACACTTCCCTTTTCTTCTGCCGAACAGGTTGAGATGCCACAGGTCGGGAACCTACAAATCATAAAATGCAAATTAGCAACGATTTCATTTGTGTAACTAAATAAATAACATTTGAAGTAATAGCATACCCGGCTCCCACGACACGTCCGGGATGCTGCGGTGTCCGGCGCTGCGTGAGGATATCGTTTTTGGCCTGGACACAATTTGTCCACGACTAAGCTTCTCCTCTAATTGAGCCTAATGCACGCATATATTCAAGCAATTAGTATATGAATTATATACACTAACTCTAATTGAATTATATATTCAAGCAATTAGTATATGAATTAATATATACTTACTATCTTCTCGGCAATTTCCTTGTCGTAATCGGTTGACAAGTTTTCTACTCTTGGTGCGAGATTTAATCCAAACACGGTGGCGGGGAGGATCCCGCAACTTCGAGGTCCTTTTTCTACATAACGTTATAACAATGAAATGAGTACCAATTAAATTGTATAGCACATTATAGCACATTAAATTTTTAGTATTACTTACCACAGCTTCCCGTACGTTCACCATCCCACTTTCCGACCACTTCGATGTCTGGATTGAATTTCGAGGAACGTTCACGTTGCACCTTGCTTAATTCCTACAATGCCAAAAAAATACATTAGATACATGTACTTATATTTAAGAGTTTATCTTAGTGTTAATATAATTAGCGTACCAGAAATTCGGGGAGTTAGTCTACTTTCAACAAATTTGCACCAATCGGCGGCGTCGATCTCCGGTGCTTTTCGGGGACTTGTGCCGGTCGTCCCAGCATCATTCTCTTTCAACGCGGGCATTATGATGTCTTTTGTCATCCTATTCTTGAAGTCTTTCATTAACTTCCCAGCTAGGATGAGACAATCATGTTTGAAGGTGTCCGGCACAATGAACCCCGTCTATTTTGAAGGAAAACAAACACGGTTAGAGTCAACATTTGGAGTAATAGAAAAACAAATCAAAATTCTAACAAATAATAGCTTACCTGAATGTCTTTCCAAACTTGATTTTTCGAGTACGGTTGACTTCTTTCCAATTTTTATAAGCCAACCCTATTGTCTGTAGACATCGACTCCCAGAGTGGATACGAGCTTCGCGTAGCTTTTCCACGAGTATTGACCTTTATCATTAACTTCGAGGGCCACTCTTTTGCCACGATCCATTAGTTTGGATATTTCATTCATTTGCGTCGGCCCTCGTGTAGGTATTGTGGTTGGACACTCATTTTGCTCCCGAATCAGATCCTGATTCCGAGTTCGCCATGTCTACACCATTAACAAACAAACTTCAAAGTTAGCTATATATATAACAAGTAGTGTATATGAAATATTAAAAGCATAAACAATATGTTAATGATTTAGGAGCATTCACAACCACAATATAAAGTAAGCTATATGTCAATGATTTAAGCATAAGAAATGTGTTTTTTGCTTTAATTTACTTTTATTATTTTTATCTGTTATTGCATTTGTATTCTTCTTCCATAATTAAGTAACTTTTTTTTTTATTACTATTATTATGTGTAATGATGAATGACTTTTAGCTTAAGGATTGTGATTTTAGTAAAGTGTTAAACATGTTGTGGACCATGTAGCTAATCATTACAATGCTCATCAATTATACCCAAAAAGAAGATGATTGAAATGATATTGGGATTTATTTTTATTTTTTTATTAGTTATGGCAAAGATGAATTTTTGGGCATGTTTGATTCCAATTTTGAAAGAAATTTTAAAATTAAGGTCACCATTTTCACTAGATTAGTAAGCTAACATAACAAATGGTTAGATTATTTTTTAGTGACCTAACATCTTATTACTATGTTATAGCTAATTAGTTCTTTGGGTGATGTAAATATTAATATTTTTAGTAAGATTTATCCTAATTCTACCGAAATTTCGGCGACAACGGCTGTAATTGGACGTTCCCAAAAATTTTAAAAGTGCCTAAAATAACAAACAAAACAGAGATAACCAATACAAAATTTATCCACCCACTAAATAGCGGTACATGTATTCGCAGAACCTACTTCACTACGGATGAATATTTAAGATATTCAAACTCAACTAACATGCATTGATAATTAATTATATAATAAGAAAAAGTTAGTTAAAGTATATACCTATCAATGCAAGCTCAAATACACTACACACAAAATTATACCGAACCTACAATATAAACAAATATAACGAAATTGCAAAAATAATTATTTCATTACTTATAACTAGTTATTAAAAATAGTAACAAGTTACTTAGTTACTAAATTATACATACATATATATATAATCAATTATATCTCACACTATTATCTCAAAAAAAAATTATTTCCCACACTAATTTAATTTTAAAATTTTTATTTCTAAACTATACACACACTAATATACACACATTATATACACACATATTCAATAAAATATAAAATTACATATATATACTATATGTTGAGCTTTAAATTTTTACCTAATAACCGCAATCCGACGAGCAATTCCGTAAAAAATCCGGGCACTATACACATACAACACAACAATATTACCATTAAAATTAAAAAACCCAAAAAATAATTTACAAAAACTAAAAATAAAACAATGTACATTATAAAAATGAATAGAAACTATATTTATACCTTAAAAGAGGTTGAGATTCAATGTTTTCTCAACAAAAAATGGTGGCCGGAGTTATACCCACTATTTTTGTATAGGTTCGGATGACAGAGAAATAGGGAAAAAAATTAAAACTTTTTGGGTGTATAGGATTAAGTATCGAAAATAGAAGATTTTGCAACAAAAATGGGCTCAAATGGTTGAGAAATGGGGGAGAAATGGGTGGTGGAGGCGGTGGTCGGCGCGGGTTTTTCTTCTCTCAGGTCTTGGTTCTTTGGTGCTTTGGCTGGGTTTGGTCGAGTGAGGAAGAAGGGCTGGCAGGGGGGGTTGTTTTATAACCACATGCCGTCGGTTCCTTTATAGGAGCCGACGGCATAGGCACACGTGTCGACAAACACGTGTACCCTATGCGTCGGTTCCTATAGAGAACCGACGGCATAGGGCTAAACATAAAAAAAAAAAAAAAATTATTTCCCAACCGCCTCTAAATGGTATAATGCAATTTTATACCTACGGTTTTTATCAAAAAACCGCCTCTAAATGTCAATTTCGAAAAAAACGGGTATTTTCACACCCTTTAGCTTCCCTTTTTATAAGTGGGAGTGAAAAAACAGCATCTAAAGGCCAAGATTGTAGTAGTGAAGGAATAAATACATTGTAGGGTGTAACGGTAATTTAATCCCTTTACAGTGTAGATCATTCATATAGAGGATCAGTGATCACATTAGGATTATAACAATGGATAACTAATGATGTGTCTATATGGTGGAACATATAGAGCATTCTATATAACTGAGAGTGCAATTCTAAGTTCTATGCGTGGATTCAACGAAGAATTAATAAGTTAGTGAATTTTAGTGCTAAATTCTTGATCTACTTATTGGAAGCTCGGTTATATAGACCCATGGTCCCCGCACTAGTTGAGATAATATTGCTTGTAAGACTCATGTAATTGGTTTTGATTAATCAATTATATTTCTCAATTTAGACTATGTCTATTTGTGAATTTTTCACTAAGTAAGGGCGAAATTATAAAGAAAGAGTTTATAGGGGCATATTTGTTAATTATGATACTTTGTATGGTTCAATTAATAAATATGATAAATGACAATATTATTTAATAATTATTTATAGTTATTAAATAGTTAGAATTGGCATTTAAATGGTTGAATTAGAAAATTGGTGTTTTTGAGAAAATCAGATGCAGAAAAGATAAAACTGCAAAATTGCAAAAAGTGAGGCCCAAATCCACTAAGCATGGCCGGCCACTTTTATAGGAATTTACCTCTGATATTTTCATTATTTTAATCCCAAATAATTCAAACCTAACCCTAGTGAAATGCTATAAATAGATAGTGAAGGCTTCAGGAAAATTACACTTAAATTTTCTACTTTTTCATTCAGAAAAAACTGAGCCTTCTCTCTCCCTATCTTTGGTCGAACCCACTCTCTCTCTCTTCCTCATTGAGATTTTGAAATTCTTAGTGTATGAGTAGTGCCCACACATAGCAAGTGATACCTCAACCATAGTGAGGAAGATCGTGAAGAAAGACTTTCAGCAAGAAGGAGTTTCAGCATCAAAGATTCAGAGAAAGAGATCCAGGTTCAGCTATTGATAATGCTCTGCTACAGAAAGGAATCAAGGGCTAGATATCTGAACGGAAGGAGTCATTATATTCCGCTGCACCTAATGTAAGGTTTACTAAACTTTATATGTGTTTATTTCATCGTTTTAGAAAGTTCATATTTAGGGTGTTAATCAACATACTTGTGAGTAGATCTAAGATCCCGGTAAAATAAATTCCAACAGCTACAAGAGTAATTGATCTTTTGGGTAGGCCTTATGATATTTTAGAAAGAGGGTTTGGAACCCTAATGCGTACCGGGGAATTTGTTATCTCTAATAGGCGCATTAGGTCTATGCCGGTTAGGATCGAAGATAGGTAGTTGAGCGCTGACCTTATAGAACTGGAACTAAATGAGTTTGACATTATACTGGGGATGGATTTTTTGTCCAAGTATTCGACCAGTATAGATTGTAAGCGGAAGATGGTGATTTTTCAGCTAGAAGGTGAAGATCCGTTTGTTTATGTTGGATCTGTTCAGGGGTCTCGGATCCCAGTCATTTCTGTATTGAGGCTAGAGATTTACTATACAGTGGCTGTGTTGGATTTCTAGCAGTGGTAATTGACTCCAGTCAGGGTGGTAAGAGACTTCCTCGATGTGTTTCCCTAGGAGTTGCCCGGGTTTCCGCCGCAACGAGAAATTGATTTCGTAATTGATCTGGCACCTGGAGTTGAACCTGTTTCTAAAGCTCCATATAGAATGGCTCCAGCAGAACTCAAGGAGCTTAAGTTGAAACTTTAGGGGATGCTTGATATTGGGTTTATCCGACCCAGTGTATCGCCTTAGGGAGCTCCTGTTTTATTTGTGAAAAAGAAGGATGGTTCCCTCAGAATGTGTATTGATTATCGGGAACTAAACAAGTTGACGATTAAGAACAAGTACCCGTTGCCCAGAATCGATGATATGTTCGATCAGCTTCAGGGAAAGACAGTGTTTTCGAAGATTGATCTACGATCTGGTTATCATCAACTCAGAATTCGAGAGGAGGACATACCGAAGACTGCTTTTAGAACCAGATATGGGCATTATGAATATCTGGTAATGTCATTCGGATTGACTAATGCTCCTGCGACCTTTATGGATCTCATGAATAGAGTATTCAAGGATTTCCTAGATAACTGCGTTATAGTGTTTATCGATGACATTCTTGTATACTCTCAGTCAGAAGAGGAGCACGAGCATCATCTTCGAATGGTGTTGCAGTGACTGAGGGATCACAAGTTGTATGCAAAGTTCAAAAAGTGCGAATTCTGGTTGTCTGAGGTGTCCTTTCTAGGGATATTGTTGGGAAAAATGGGATTATGGTTGATCCAAACAAGGTAGAATCAGTGAAGAATTGGCCGAGGCCTGAGTCTGTGACGGAAGTTCGAAGTTTTCTTGGTTTTGCACGGTACTATCGACGTTTTGTCGAAGGATTCTCTAAAATTTCTATGCCCCTAACCAAATTAACCAAGAAAAATCAGAGATTTGTGTGGTTGGATAAATGTGAAACAAGTTTCCAGGAGTTAAAGCAACATTTGATAACAGCTCCGGTGTTAGCGTTGCCATTAGATCAAGAGAAATTTGTGGTCTACTGTGATGCATCCACACAGGGTCTGGGATGTGTTCTGATGCAAGCTGACAGAGTCATAGCCTATGCCTCTCGTCAACTGAAAGATTATGAGCAGCGCTATCCAACTCATGACTTAGAGCTTGCTGCTGTGCTTTTTGCTTTAAAGATATGGCGACATTCTCTTTACGGTGAGAAGTGCGAGATTTATACTGATCATAAGAGTCTCAAGTACTTTTTCACCCAGAAGGATTTGAACATGAGGCAGAGAAGATGGCTGGAATTGGTTAAGGACTACGACTGTGAAATTTTATATCACCCCGGGAAGGCCAATGTTGTGGCCGATGCTTTGAGTAGAAAGGGTCCCGGGCAAGTTTGTACTACAGTTCTGATAGCTCCTCAACTAGCCTCTGAAATGGTTAGCGCAGGGATTGAATTCGTAGTTGGAAAGTTACATAATTTAACACTCCAGTCTGATTTGTTGGAGAGAATCAGGAGGGCACAACTGGAAGATCCCGAGCTAGTTAAGGTTTGAGACAAAGTAATGGCTGGTCGACCTAGAGGCTTTTCAATCTTGAACAGTGGAATGTTGTTATACAAAGCTCGAGATTGTGTTCCTAGGGTTGATGAGCTTAAGAAAGAGATACTTGACGAAGCTCATCCCACACCTTATTCATTGGATCTGGGAACCGCCAAAATGTATCAGGATTTGAAACCCTACTTCTGGTGGTATGGGATGAAAAGAGATGTGGTGGACTACGTGTCAAAGTGTTTAACCTGCCAGCAAATAAAGGTTGAACATCAGAGGCCGGCAGGGTTACTGCAACCTTTGGTCCTTCCTGAGTGGAAGTGGGAGGACATTGCAATGGATTTTGTAACTGGATTACCTAGAACTACGGGAATGTATGATTCAGTATGGGTCATAGTGGACAGATTCACAAAATCAGCTCACTTTCTACCAGTGAAAATCACATATTCAGTGGATCAGTACGCTGAATTGTATGTGAAGGAGATTGTTCGTCTCCATGGAACCCCTAAATCTATTGTGTCAGATAGGGATCCAAAGTTCACATCGAAGTTTTGGGTGAGTCTTCAGAAGGCTATGGGTACCAAGTTAAAGTTTAGCACAGCCTTTCACCCTCAGACTGATGGTCAATCAGAAAGAACAATTCAGATACCAGAAGACTTACTGTGAGCCTGTGTCATGGACTTTGAAGGTTCATGGAGTAAGTACTTTCCTTTAATTGAATTCTCCTACAACAATAGCTACCAGAGTACTATAGGGATGGCTCCCTATGAGATGTTATATGGTAGAAAATGTCGTTCTCCTATTCATTGGGACGAAACTGGAGAAAGGAAGTACTTAGGTCCAGAGTTGGTGCAGAGGACCAATGAGGCTATTGATAAGATTAAGGTTCGGATGCTTGCTTCTCAAAGTAGGCACAAAAGTTATGCTGATCCAAAGCGCAGAGATGTCACATTTCAGGTAGGGGAACATGTTTTCCTGTGGGTTTCACCAATGAAGGGTATTAGGCGCTTTGGGAAGAAGGGTAAGTTAAGCCCTAGGTTCATTGGGCCATTTCAGATACTCGAGAAGGTCGGGCAGGTAGCATATCGGCTAGCCTTACCACCAGCATTGTCAGCTGTTCATGACGTATTTCATATTTCTATGTTGAGGAAATACGTGTCAGACCCGACTCATATCTTGAGTTATGAAGCCTTTGAACTGCAATCAGACTTATCCTATGAAGAGCAACCTGTACAAATTCTGGATAGAAAAGAAAAAGTTCTTCGGAACAAGGTTATTGCTCTGGTTAAGGTACTCTGGAGGAACAACAAGGTGGAGGAAGCCACCTGGGAGTTGGAGTCTGATATGAATATTCAACATCCAGAGCTATTCAAGTTAGATTTCGAGGACGAAATCCTTTTAACGGGGGGATAATTGTAATGACCGCTTTAGTAATTGGATTAGTAAGGGCAATTAGCACTAATTTTTATTATTTTATTATTATTTATGAATTTATTTAATTGTGGACCCCAATATTTAGAAATAAATATTAGAGTTATAATTTCTCAATTTTGGAGATTTTATTAAACTCTAGGGGTATTATTTAGCTTATATGTGAAATATGCAATTTTTGTAATTTTTTGCTCGGCGACAACGGAAAATGTGATGGATGGCTAGATTGATCACATGGGTAAGTTTAGAACCTTATTTCTTAGTGAGAAATAATTTAGATAAAATAAATTATCGGGATTGAACGGGGTTATGGAATTTGACAATTTTACCCCTAGCTTTTGAAAAACCTTAGTTTTGGGTTAAAGGGCCTTTTTGTTTTTGGTTAAATGATGGAATAGGTGGCTGCCCTAGCTTGGTGACACCTTGCACCCTTTTTCTCAGCCAATAATAGATTAAGTAAATCACTTTACTTAGTCAAGAAAAAGAAAAAGGAATTAGAGGAAAATACCGAAATTGAAGGAGAAGCTCTTTCTTCTCTTTCTCTCTCTCTCTTCGAAGCCAGCAAGAACAAGGGGAAAGGGCTGTTGATTTTTGAGTTTTCAGCAAGGAATTCAAGAAGTCTTTGAACGTAAGGTAAGCTCTAATGAACCCTTCTTTAGTTTTCAAGTTTTAAGTTTAGGTTGAGTATGTGAAATTGAGTTTCAGGGGCTATTAGGTTTGCTTAGGCTTAGGGTTCGAATTTGAGAGGTTATTTATGTTGATTTTAGTCCCTAGCAGTTGGTTTTGTTGATTGGTTTGAGTTTTGTGCAACTTTGAACTTTGAGTTAAAAGCTTTGAGCTTTAATGGCAACTTGAGATTTATTGGTTTGTTCTGTGAAATTCTGGTTAGAAATTGTTGTTTATGCATTGTATAGGTACCCTGCAAGTTTTAGGAAGGTTTAGGATTGAATTGAGTTAAGGGGGTTGGTTTTTGTGTTCCCAGCACAGAACCGGTCGACCGGTTGGTGTTCCAGAAATGGACTTCCGGTTGGGACTGGTCTACCGGTTCGGGGAATTTTTGGAATCCTAGTTTTTCCCAATTTTGAGATATTTAGGGTATTGCTATGTGGTTTATCGATAGGGGAACTTTTAGTTTCAAGTTTAAGTCCCCGGAAAGTGATTTAGCGAGTCACTCATCTGTGTTACAATTAATGTGATTAGGGCATCCATCTAGCACAAGCATTTCCGTTCAGGTCGGCCAGCACACTTGAATTCGGAAAACAGGTAAGAACTATATATAATGTATGATATGAATATCTGAGTGTATGTATATGTTAAGTGTATATGCATGCTTAAAATATTATTTGCACTATCAACACATACGGTTATGGTATAGAGTGCATTGGTATAGTGGATGTTATCTGAGAGTACCGTGATACCAGCATAAGTACGGTGAGGTACTGGGAGTGCGTGGCATATCACTCAAGGGTACTCAGGGTATGAACAAACCCTACCAACACTCGTACATCGAGGTACGTAGTGCATGTGGTACAGTGGCTATACCCTAGTATGGAACGTTCGTACTCATTTGTTAAGTCTTGTAAATCGGTGTATGGGCGCCTAAGTACAAGTCGGAAATTATATGATATGTTGTATGCTTTTCTTACTGAGTCTGTTGACTCACAGTTCTACTTTCATGTGTAGGTAAAGGAAAGGCAAAGGCTAAACAGGAGTGAACCTGAGCTCGGATGAGTTTGTACATGTTGAAGCGGCGTGACCTGGAGTGTTCGGTCTCGGGACATCTGGGGATTGTATTTTGTTAGTCGCCGTGCGACCTGAAAAATATGTATTTTGGATTATTAACTTTTAAAAGTTTGAAAATGGGATCCCAACATTTGTAAATATATTATTATATTATCAAGTTTAATAATTAGTATAAAAGTTTAAATTTCACATATTTTTCGAGAAAATTCTTTGGTTAGGAAAGATTGCACAGTAATTGAAAAAGCACTGTAACATGCCTTAGTATTAGGGCGCTACAGAATGACAGAATGCAAGATAATCATAACCCAGAAAGATAAACAATAAAAAAAGGGGATGAGACACTTAGTGTATGAAGTCGAGTATTCGGGTGTTTGAAAATTCTACAAATGGAGACGTGATGAATGGCGTGATGAGTTTTTTGAACACCTGAAGTCGAAGAGCAAATCTGCAGGAAGAATGTCAAAGATAAAGAGGGCATGCACGGTTTTAGTAGGCTTGGATGAAATTTTTTCAGAAAGTTTAAGTTTTTGAAAAGACGAAAATGGTTAAAAATAAGTTCTTTACCATTTTATACTTTGAATTTAATAAGAGTCCAGCATAAATACTTATGTTTAACTTCTAGTTGTAAATAAATATCTAAGTTTAATTTTTGGCAGTAATAATACCTAAGTTAAATTTTTGGAACTCTGTAGGTACTTAACCACTAAATATTATGTCATTATCCACGTGTCATTTTCTTATTGGTTTATTTAAATTAATTATTTTTAAAAAATATAAATTTAATGACTTGGACCAATTAGAAATAGCCACGTGGCAATTTACTTAACAATTAACAATCAAGTACCTACAAAAGTTTTAGAATTATAACTTAGGTATTATTACCGCCAAAAATTAAACTTAACTATTTATTTACAACTAGAAGTTAAACTTAGGTATTTATGCCGCAAATTACTCATTTAATAACCGTCAGATCAAAATGCAAAAGATCCAATGGATAGAAATGAAAGAGAAGTGGAAAGGATGGCTCATTAATGTTAATGATGTCCCTCGAAACCACAAAACTGCCAAAATCAATGGCATGCATATTTTCAAAATGGATTATGACAAAAATACCCTTAGTAATTATTTAAAAAGCACCTTTTATTAAAAATGGACTTCTTCAGGGACAATTGTTATACCCGAAATTTGGCTGGTACTTCAGAAGGTGGCACGTGTCAATCTTAGAGAATATGAACTAGCAAATATAATGGCAATTATATTAAATGGAATAACTAATTTAATACAGAGTCAATAGGGTATATTTTTGTTATAACTCGCAGACCGCACAGTCTTTACCGAGACAAGAATGTACGAACTATTGACTCACGAGAAACCATTTCACGTCAGAGGACATAATCGCAAGGATGACATCGATAATACATAACGAGACATCTATCTTGCAATATGTAGCGAGATGTTGACAAGGCTAATTAGTTGTTAGAACACTTAGCGTATACCATACATTATATTAAGTGTAATAGCTTGAAGGACATAGATAACGCATAGTGAGACACCCATCTCGCTATGTACATGAAGGCATACTCCTGTTAAGCTCCAGCTCGCTGCCAGACTTATTGTTGCCATTAAGAATCCCAAGGACATTATTGTCCAGTCTGCAAGGCCTTATGATCAAAGAGTAGTTCTTAAATTTGCCCAGTACAATGGTGCTCATGCTATTGCTGGAAAACTTATGGATAAATCAAGTTGTTCATGCACCAAGCGAGATGCCTCAGCGAGGTACGTTTTGCAGCGTGTTTGAGTCCACTTTAGCATTGACCCTTTAAAAGCAGTTTAAATCACAACTGTGTGATTTTTAAATAATAACTGAATTTATTTACGTGGAGCATAATTATAGCCCATAATTTCAGGAAAATATCGTCTTGGGATTCAAATTGAAATGTAATTAACTGCCAACCTATGTTATTATGAATAAGGGCAGAATGTACGGAAAAAAAAAAAGTAAAAAGATCTTTGAGAGAAAAAAGAATACACTGATTATAAAGAATCCTAGTTCTCTGTATCAGAAAACTCACTAAAAATACTTTAAGAACCTACTCAAAAATAGCACTACTAAAGTCCTAACAGTGCTAGACACTATTGGTATGCCTCTTAACATTTCTCCTTTTCAAAAATATAACTAATGATCATAAATGCTATTAAAGGTAGCATTGGTACCTAATATCTTCTTACATGTCAATATCGTTATTGGTATAATTAAATATCGTGTTTCATATAATTATCAATTATAATAACTTTACACATTATAAGATAACACATCTAAAAAGTATTATGCAATACTAATATCAAATAAAACTAATTGGTGGATCAAAATCAAACTACCGTAGCGATTGACTTGTTGACCATAAAAATGGGAGCAAGTGTATTGATCAAAAAGGATGGACCAAATTAACAAGTTGAGCTTCACATGGCCTGCCTCTTTGACAATAAAGCCATACTATCGAAGCCAACCACTTATAGATATGCCATTGATGATTGATCATATTAACAATAGTCCAGTCAACATTGACTCATCTCTTGTGGCCTTGTTAATGGACATGTTAAAGAATAAGAGAGACGCACTTACTAGCTCTTGGTATTATGGATGATTCAAAATTATAATAATGACTTAAAAAAGAAAAGTATAAGTCAATGTTGAGTCTTCCCCCTGGTAGCTCCATATCAAGTGTATTGTCCTGTTTGGTTGAGTTTTTAGTTTTTAAAATTGTGTTCTCAAAAGTAAAGTATGAATATAAAATAGTTTTTTTGTCAAATAGTATTTAGCACAAATTTTTTAAAACTATTTTTACTAAAAAAATTAATATTTGGGATAATTGCGGCAAAAGTCCCCAAACAGTTAGGGTTGCTGCAAATTAGTCCCCAACCTCAAAAATTGGCGGTAATAGTCTCTAAGATCACCATTTTTGTTAGTCTGTTAGTACCTAAATTAAATAGTCTGTTAATTGCTATAACAATTACCACGTGTCAAAGCATTATTGGTATACTTAATAAATATTATTAAAAATTTAAATAATTAGAAATTATATAAAAAAAATAAAAACTATAAAATTTATTTATTTTCTTTTTCTTTTATTAAAATTAAAAAAAAAACCATTATCTAAGAAAATAAAACAAAATCCTATAATTTATCCCCAAATCCCACCCACCTCGATTCTTTTCTTCTTGTTCTTCAAAGAATTTATCAATGTTACAGTAAAAAAAAACTGATATTCAGATCTAAATCATCACCCACAAATCTCTCACAAACTCACCATCATGATGATGGCATCAAAACCATTGCTCCGATGGACTGTAATGGTTAAAAGGTTGAATCTCCTGTTGCACTCCAAGCTTTTAATAATGTCAAATTTTGTTTTCTTCTTTTCTTACTATGTATCACTGCCTCACATGTCCGATGGCATTCTGGTTACAGAATGATACCAACTAGAGTACTTGCAATGTTGTTATTTGTAGAGGTTGGTTGTCGATGACTGAAACCAACTCCAAATCCAACAATGGGTCCCTTCGATTTCGCAAGGTGGTTAGGCTCTGCTCATCGACTACAAAAACCAACCCAGAACCGGTTCATTGGTCTTCAAATCTCGACCTCCGGCGAAAAGCTCTGGAACGATATCGGCGTGGTCCCGATCTCAAATCTGAGCATGGTGTGGGTGAGGATATTTTTTGTTCTTGTTGTGGAAAAATTGTAGGAGAAGAAATAAAATGGGGGTGAGGCTTGGCATGGGGACGATGTTGTGATCTTGGGGTAGTCTAGCTCGAACAGATCTGAGAAAAGTGGAGCTCGAAGTGTGGTGATGATGGTTGAGCTGGGTTGAAGAGAAATGAAGAAGATGAACAAGAAAAGAGGTTGGCTAGGTTCATGAAGAAGAAGACGAAGGGGATAGAGAAAAGGAAGGGTCGGCTATGGAGGTTTTTGGGGACGACGGTTGGAGCTTCAGACCATGCCTATGGAGGTTTTGGCAGAATGAAGAAGACGAAGGGGAAAGAGAAAAGTAATGGTCGATTTTGTGAAAAAATAAAAATTAATTAATTAATTAATTAATTAATTTTAAAAGAATTTATTTGTTTTTTTTTTCAAAAAAAAAATAAATTTATGATATTAAAATATTTGTTTTTAGTTTTTTAGTTTATTTTAAAATTATTATTTGGACCAATCAATTATTGACACGTGACATTTGATTTGGGTTGAGCGGATCCGTTAGAAAGAGGGACTAACAGACTAACTAAAATGGGGACCTTAGGGATTATTACCGCCAATTTTTGAGGTTGGGGACTTATTTGCATCAACCCTAATTTTTTGGGGACTTTTGCCGCAATTATCCCTTAATATTTTAACACCATACCATTACATGAACCCATTCGGGTCCGGGTTCGGGTGTAGTTTCGGGTCTAGAATCCGAGTATGTGAGTAAAAATTTAAAATGTAAAATTTTTTCTGTTTTTTTTTTTTAAATTGTGTTCTCAGAAAATAAAAATAAGCTTTTGTAGTTTTTAAAAAAGTAAAGTTGTTTGAGTGATGTTTTTTAAAACAGTTTTTCAAATAAATGGAAAGAAAAAAAAACAAAAATCATATTTGAATGATGTAAAGTAATTTGTTTTTTGAAATTAATTTTTTTAATTTTAATTTTATTAGGCTTTGTTTTCTAGTTTCTTTTTTAAAAAATAGCATTCTAAAAAATTTATTTATGGTTAAATTTTATATAACTAAAGGAATAAATATCTCCTTACACAAAAAAATGAACATTTGGATAGTGTTTTTTTTTTTTTACAAAAAATGATATCTAATCTAAAATTGTCATGAAGTACAATGTTTCTAAAACAATACTTTTAATTCTAAAATTATTCTCCCATATTGAAATATAGTAATTCATGTTTCTATAAGCAATCCACATAGCTTGAGCAGTGCGATCCCGACAACGTGCCATTACTACAGCAAATTAATTAAATAAATTCACTTCAGTTCTTGATACACTGGTGCTAACTCCTTCTGTGTTGTCTTCTCCTCAAATTCTTTTCTTCCAATTCTCTAAACATACAATCATGATGTGTTCGTTAACGAATAAAATTATGAACAGCACAACAAGCAATAACTATCATAGTTTGTCGACTCAATTTGTAATGTGGCATCTTCTTCATTATAGGAAAACGTACTGTCAACTCACTAAAACGTCGCTCAATTAAATTTCTTAGTGAATAATGCCTATAGTTGAACAGTTCATTCTTACCACATGGTCGATTACCTCTATTATTATATTCTTGCAAGTGATATCTTTCGCCACGATATGATTGAAGAAAACGTTTTGTACATGAGAATCCAAAATCCATAACATAATATTCACCTAATATGCCAAAAATAATAATTAGTATATGTATCATCACATAATATAAAAAAAATAATATTAAGCTTTCAAAACTTTCTTTGGACAATGAAAACTTATATTCAGTTTTTGTAATTTTATCTATAAATACCATGGAATCATTTGCAGTACCTTCCCAACTGGCAGATACAAAAATAAAAAATATGTAAAAATTAGAAGCACATAAGACATTTTGTGTTACTACACCTTTCCGATCTATGTAGCATGACTTGCTTATCCTTAGGTACACATGCATTCACATGTGTTCCATTAATTGCACTAATACAGTTCTCACAACACAAAATCATTTACTACTGATAAATGTTTATACCCAAATTATATAAGATAATGTGAAGATATATTATGATGAATTTAGTTAATTACCTAGAACCATGGATTATATTTTGAAGAATTAATAATATGTGAAGGAAGAGGAATTTGAGTTGGGCAAATGATATCCTTTTCTAATTTACATAGTTCCTTTAATGTTGAATTTAAGTGCCTATCAATAGTTTCAAGTGAATGTTAAAATCAGGTAGTTATAAATCTCATGTTCATATTTTACCCAAAGATTACAAGAATGATATAGTCATTGCCTCTTCAACTTCAATCTCTCTCGCGACTCCTTAATGTACTGTTTCTATTTTAGAAATGTACACAACTCAGTAAACTCATTTTTATCTGTCCGCAATAATTCATAACATGTTCTCTCGTGACCGTCTAATAGCTCTTTCACAAAATCGTTACCACTTAACACAGATGCTCTTTGAAGTTCTTTTTCATTAAATGTCTTATTGTAATCATTTAAAAAGTATAACATTAAGATACCTATGAATTCACCGAAATCGCTTTCTAAAGAAGAAGATGAGCTAGAGTCATCCATTTCATTAGTCATGTATAAATTATATTGACATACATAATTCACTTAGAAAAACGAGGAAAAAATTATATACGATGTTTATAACAAATCTTTACTAAATTATCTTAGTATAACATATTATAATAATGTCAATGACACATAAAAGTAGAACTCAACACCATTATCAAATATCCTAACATGAATTATTAAACTAATTTATCTAGCCAAGCTCTCCTTTTAAGAGTAGACATATTAATAAATGTCTCTCTCCAAACAAAATTCTACAACTTTCATGTAGGCATCATCACTTACTCCTTCCATTCCTTAAGTACTTGCATACATTTTGTGACTAAAAACTCATCATCTCTACTTCTCCCTTCAATTGCATCATTATTTTTTTCAGCTTTGGTTAAAGTTGTCTCAACTCTTATTTTAACTACTTGTTTCCAAGCGGCAATTCAACATTCTTTGTTCTGATTTTTATCTTTTAGCTTTTTCCTCTGTACTTGTTATAGAAGTTTTTGTTTAGCTTCTAAAAAATCCATCAACAAGTTGAGTGCCCATACAGCTAGCGCTATCGTCAATGTCATTTAGGCCTATGCGCTCAGATTGATTTTTAATTTCTTTTTCATCATCGGTGTTTGGTGGACCTAAAGCTGCAAACTATTGGAATTTACCACTAGCAGTAGACTTACTAAAAATTAGTTCCAACAATAATGATCACATCCTTTCTTGCGATAAGAGTGCCACCTTTGAGTGTGCCTATAATAAAAAAGAGAACTATTTTTATCAACTTCTTTTAAGACTAATTTTCTAAAAAAAATTTGACTAAATTAATTCTTACCCTCATATAATTCTCCCATATTTACTCTGGAGCACCCACAGTATGTGTTGCACCATTCCATCCAAATTCAGTTTATTTTCGTAGCTCATTAAACTTGCGATACTTAGTAAGTAACCTATTGAACTTTTTCTTAACTTGATTCATTGAGTAATTTCGCTTACTTTTGCGTTGCAAGTCCTCAAGAATTTGATTCCATAAATTTGAGCTAAATTGACCATTTTTCATATTTCTTTTGTTCACTTCATCAACCTTCATATCTATAAAAATCTTTATAGTTGGTCCACATAACAAGCATCATCAATCTCTACCCTGTAGTGGCCATATTTCAGATTTAGCACAAAATTAAATGACCCCTTTATTTTTCTATAATTAATTTATCATAATTACGTCAAACAAGTTCTTAACAACAAGGAAAAAAAGAAAAAAAAAATAAATAAAGAGAAAGAAATCTCTACAAGGTCTTCTAGAAATAGATTGACATAATAATGTGTTCTACCAGAAAAGGCTTTATTTCCTAGCCAAATGTGCTAGATTTAATTCACCAGCTACTCAACTCTATCTCTCTCTCTCAAACATAGCTTGAGGCATGAAGTAGTAACAAGTAAGAAGTTACTCTAGACATAAATAAGCACAACACGAATGGAAAATAAACTAGACACCACCAATGTACCACTTTTTCTTTAAAAAAAATAAAGTGAGAGTGGAAACAAGAGACAGAATAATAGAGTTAACTAGGTTTATACTGTAATAATCGCTCAGCTTTAATATGAGAATTAGCAGATTACTAGAGTTTAATTCAGCATTAGACTTTTAATTATCATTTATATAATTGTGGAGATATATTTGAATTCTAGGTGTGTTAATTGTGTCATATGTGAAATATTATGATTTTTTATTTTATGCTCGATAATAATATAATGCAATTTTTTGCCTATTAAGTCACCTAGATATATTTTTCTATGTATCTTAAAATTATCGAGACGGAATAGTTAGACATTTAGATTGTCAGTTGTTTTTAGAGTTATGATTTAAGACTATTTTACCCCTAAGTATGTTAGTTGCTCTTTAGGTAGAAAAGGGTAATTATCCTAAAACTAGTATTATGTTTAAGTGAAAAATGATTTTGTAAAGTCCTTTTTTGGCAAGTTAGGTGACAAAATAATTTTTTCTTTTTATGGTAAGATTGATATGCATTCATTTTCGAATTCTTACCTCTTTTATTCGGTTATTAGTTGCCATTTTCCTTGTTTGGAAAGTTGCACTTTCAGCTGAACTTTCCTTTGTTGAAAACTTCTCAAAAGAGAAGAAATTCTCTTTTGGAAAGTTGTCTTTTTTAGGGGAACTTTGTTTATTGCCTTTTCCTTATTGATTTCGATTGTATCTTGATACAATCAGAATATCTAATTTGTTTTTGGCAGGAATCAAGCATTGAAAGAAGATCGGACCGGATTTTAGTAAGTTTCCCGTTTGCAGGCGGATACGCTTCGTCGGCATCCGAATCGATGTAGCGGATCGTGTTTCTTTTGGAAAGTTTTTGTACAGCTGCTAATTCGAACCTGTGGTTGCCTCTTTGGTTTCTATGATCTATAAATAGAGCCTAGAGAGCAACCATTCGAATTACCTCTTCCATTATTCATTTTTTACATTTATCTTTTGAGAGAAGAGAGTCTTTCTTTGTTTTGTGAGAGCCTAGTTGTTCATCTAGGTTCTAGTTGTTCTATTTCTGTTCTTACTCTATCCTAGAGGTTGTGAAGAACTACTTGACTGAACAAGAGATTGGTCTTCGGGAGAAGACTTGATAAAGCCTTACTTCGGGAGGAAGTAAGCACTTGGTCTTCGGGAGAAGACTTGTCGAAGCCTTACTTCGGGAGGAAGTAAGCACTCACACTTCAAAGAAGAAGGGAGTTCGGGCTTGAAGGTGTTTCAAGAAGTCAGATTCATAAAGTGGATTGCAAAGGATTGCGGCAATACTTTAGAGGGAGTCTAAACTTGTTTAAGTCAATTGTCTTTGTAATTTTGATACTTTATTAATTGATTTCATTCTCTGGGCGTGGCCCCGTGGACTAGGAGTGTTCGGGAGAACACTGATACCACGTATAAATCTCTTGTGTCAAGTTATTTATTTTTCTGCAAATATTTTATATTACTGCTGTTCGGTTTTTTCTTTGTAGCAGAATTACTTTCTGCTGCTGCAAACGCTTACAGTTTTTATATTTTCGTATATACAACTGACATTTGCAAAAACACGGTTTTTTAATTGGTATCAGAGCGGGACACTAAACTCTTAGTGTGGTCCTATAACGTTTTTGTTATAATGTCATTTTTTGCAAAAGGAAGTTCTATTTCTAGACCACCGTTGCTTAATGACTCTAACTATCCTTATTGGAAAGTTAGAATGAGGGCCTTCATCAAATCTCAAGATGAGAAGGTGTGGAGAATGGTTCTATCAGGTTGGTCTCCTCCAGTTGAGACAGATTCTTCAGGTAATACTACTATAAAATCTGAACTGGAATGGTCTATTGAAGATGATAAACTATCTGCCTACAATAGCAAAGCTTTGCACGCTATCTTTAATGGTGTAGGTGAGGGTTACATTAAACTTATATCATCTTGTGTTTCTGCTAAGGAAGCTTGAGAGATTCTTCAAACTTAGTTTGAAGGAACTTCTGATGTGAAAAGATCTAGATTTATCATGCTTCAAACTAAATTTGATGAGCTTAGAAGGTCTGATAATGAAACTTTAACTGAATTCTATGAAAAATTATCTGACATTGCTAATGAATATTTTGCTCTTGGAGAAAAGCTTGGTGATTCTGTTCTTGTGAGAAAAATTGTTAGAGTTCTTCCAGAAAGGTTTGATACTAAACTTTTGGCAATGGAGGAAGCTAAAGATTTTAGCACTATGAAAGTGGAAGAATTGATGGGTTCCTTACGTACTTTTGAATTAAATCAACAGATTAAACAAAAGGACAAACCCAAATCTATTGCTGATAAAGGTAAAAGTATTGCTTTGAAAGTTGCTGATAATGAAAATTCTGATAGTGAATGTGATGATGAGATTGCTTTATTAACTAAGAATTTTCAGAAATATATGAAAAAGATGGGAAATAAAAAGAATATTTCGAAAGGTTCAAAAGGTAATACTTTCATTAAACCATCTGTCTCTAACAAAAAGGGAATTCAGTGCAGGGAATGTGAAGGTTTTGGGCATATTCAAGCTGAGTGTGCAAACACTTTGAAAAAGAATAAGAAAAGTTTCAATGTCACTTGGAGTGATGATGAAACCGAAAGTGATGAAGATGTTGCTAAAAATGTTGCCCTAACCTCTGTTATGACTAATGTGTTGTGTGATTCATAGGTGAAAGCTAAATTGGTGTGTCTGAATAATACCACCAAACAAGAGGATTCAGATTCAGATGATGCCGAAATACGTGAGAAGAATCTCTTCTTGAATCATACAAAGTCATGTATGAAAAATGGATTCAGGTTGCTTCTGAAAATAGAGAGTTGAATAAATTGAATAAAAAATTGTCTCATCAGATTGAAATGTGTAATTTGAAAATAAAAGAATATGAGACAAGTTTTTGTGATAAAGATGAAAAAATCTCTCTATTAAAGAAGGAACTTGAAAACGTTAAGAAAAATGTTCAAATGCTTAATCCTGGATCTTCTATTTTTGAAAAAGCTCAGAATGCAGGTCAGAGAGGTTTCGCAGGCCTTGGGTCTAATGGAATGGAAAGTTCTGGAGTCACGAAGTTTGTAAAATCTAGTGTTCCAACGAATCACCTTGAGGCTACAAACTCTGCCATAACAGTTTCACAGCCTGTTGCAGCAAGAACAGCTTCTGATGCTGCAAAATCTCCAGAATTTTCGAAAAGGGTAAGATCTCAGGTAAAAAGATTTGTTCCCATTTGTCATTTTTGTGGTAGAAAAGGACATATCAGACCTAAATGTTTCACGTTGAAAAATCTGTTTAAAACAAATTATTTTGATAATTTGGAAAAATCTCAAAAGAAACATAAAGGTTTGAAACAAATATGGGTGAAAAAGAATTGTCTAATTTGGTTTTCGATAAAGCTATTTGCATCTCAAATGTGGTATTTTGACGAGTGGTTGCTCTAGACATATGACGGGTGACAAGGACTTTTTGACTAACATTCGGCCTATGCAATGTGGAGAAGTCACTTTTGGTAATGGCCTACGGAAAAGTTGTTGGTATGGGAACTCTAAATTTTGAAGGGTTACCTGGGCGGAAAAAGTGATGTTAGTTGAAGGAGCTGAGGGCTAATTTACTTAGCATCGATCAAATTTGTGATCAAGGGTTTACGTTTCTTTTGATAGTGATCATTGCTATGTTACGAATGATGACAATGAATGTATCTTGCAAGGATTTCGATCCAATGATAACTGTTACACTCTAACCCCTGTGTTTACTTGTCATTCAGCTATCAACAACACCACAGATCTGTGGCATGCCAAGGTTGGGCATGTTAATTTTAAAAACCTGAAAAAATTGTCAAATGCAGGTATTGTTTGAGGACTTCCCAAGCTTGGTAAGGAAAGTGAAGGTAAGTGTGAACCATGTCAACTTGGGAAGCAATTAAAAATCACTCACAAGCCTGTGTCTGATATCAATACCTCAAAAGTATTGGAATTGCTTCACATGGATCTTATGGGTCCAATCCAAGTTGAAAGTTTGAATGGTAAACGATATATCTTTGTGTGTCTTGATGATTTCTCTCGTTTTACTTGGGTAGATTTCTTAAGAGAAAAATCTGACACTTTTGATGCCTTTAAAACTCTTTGTTTGAGATTAAGAGTTGAGAAAGGTTGTAATATTGGGAAAATTGTTCGAATTCGAAGTGATCATGGTAAGGAGTTTGAAAATTCGTGTATGATGATTTTTGCAAGTCTACAGGTATAACTCATGAATTTTCAGCTCCCAAAACTCCTCAACAAAATGGAGTTGTTGAGAGGAAGAATCGAACATTGCAGGAAATGGCAAGAGTAATGTTAAATAGCAAGAAGTTGACAAAGCGCTTATGGGCTGAAGCTATTAACATAGCTTGCTACATAATAAACAGAGTGTTTATTCGTCCAGGTACCTCAAAAACATCTTATGAAATCTGGAAAGGTAAGCGCCCCAATGTAAGTCATTTTCATGTTTTTGGATGTGTGTGTTATGTCTATAGAGATCGTGAGCATATTGGTAAATTTGATGCTAAAAGTGATGTTGGTGTGTTTATTGGATATTCCTTAAACAGTAGAGCTTATCGTGTTTATAACATGAGAACTCAAACTGTTTTGGAATCAGCTAATGTGGTTGTTGATGATTTTAGAGATTTTTCAGAGTTTTCCACGAAGCCAAGATAGATAGTCTCATGGATACTCCTCCGAAGTTGCAACGGCGGATCCGATGCGGCGAACCCATTGTTGATGCTTGCAAATGACGAATCTGCTTCTTTGCAGCAATGAGCAGGCGAACCGTCTATCTTGACTCATCCAAATATCATTACGACTACGTGGAAAGAACCAAGCACAAGTCAAAGGCGAATCATCCAAAAGATCTCATCCTTGGAAATCTGAACAAAGCATGGTAACTCGCGGAAAGGTATATTAATTTAATCGGCTTTCTTTGCTTTGTTTCTCAATATGAGCACGAAAAATGTGAAGGAAGCCATGACGTTTGAGGAATGGCTCAATGCAATGCAAGAGGAACTCAACCAATTTGTTCGCAACAAGGTATGGATTTTGGTCCGAAGACCAAAAGGTATAAATGTTATTGGAACAAAGTGGTTGTTTAAAAATTAAAGTGATGAGTTCGGTACAATTGTGAGAAACAAGGCTCGTTTGGTGGCACAAGGATACACACAGGTAGAAGATATTGATTTTGATGAAACTTTTGCTCCTGTTGCAAGATTAGAATCAATTCGTTTACTTCTGTGTATTGCTTGTATTCTGAATATTAAATTGTTTCAAATGGATGTGAAATCTGCCTTCCTAAATGGTATTTTGAATGAGGAAGTTTATGTTGAGCAACCAAAAGGATTCGAAGATCCTCAATTTCCAGACCATGTATACAAACTTGAAAAAGCTTTGTATGGTCTGAAACAAGCTCCTCGAGCTTGGTATGAAAGGTTGACTCAATTTTTACTTTCTCATGGCTATCACAGAGGTAGTGTGGATAAAACTCTTTTCATCAAACGTATAAAATCTGATTTTATCATTGCTCAAATTTATGTTGATGATATAGTTTTTGGTTCTACATCTAACCATGAAGTGCAGGTATTTGTTGATCAAATGAAAAGTGAATTTGAAATGAGCATGGTTGGTGAGCTTAATTTCTTTTTGGGTCTTCAAGTGAGACAAATGGAAGGAGGTACATTTGTATCTCAAAGCAAGTATGCTAAGAACCTTGTCAAGAAATTTGGCCTTGAATTGGCTAAGCAGGTAAGTACTCCTATGAGCACCACACTGAAATTAACAAAAGATGAAAATGGAGTAAAGGTAGACACTACACTCTATCGTAGCATGATTGGAAGTCTTTTGTATTTAGCTTGCTAGTCGTCGATATACGTTACGGTGTGGGAGTGTGTGCTAGATATCAAAGTAATCCTATGGAATCTCATGTATCGAGTTTGTAAAAAGGATTATTAGATATGGTAATAGCACTCATGATTATGGAATTTGGTACTCGAAAGATACCAATTCAAATCTTGCGTGTTTTAGTGATGCGGATTGGGCGGGGAAATGCTTGATGATCGAAAGAGCACAAGTGGAGGGTGTTTCTTTCTTGGGAATAATCTAGTATCTTGGCATAGCAAGAAACGAAATTCCATCTCCTTATCCTTCAGAAGCGAGTACATCGGCTATTTGGCGGTTGTTGCACTCAACTATTGTGGTTGAAACAAATGTTGATTGATTATGGGTTTGAATTGGGTGTTTTGACTATTTTTTGTGACAATACTAGTGCCATAAATATTTCCAAAATCTGTTCAACATTTTAGAACAAAGCACATTTGACATAAGACACCACTTTATCGGGGAACTTGTTGAAAATAAATCATTGCAATTAGAATATGTTGATGCTTTGAAAAACAATTCGATATTTTCACAAAGGCCCTAGATGCAAGTCGCTTTGACTCCCTCAGAAAGTCTTTGGGAGTTTGCATTGTTTAATTTTATCTGTTCATAATTCTTGTACAATAGTGTTATGTGATTCATCTCTAGCTCTTAATCGTCTATCATTGTATTTTGACAAATCATGTTTATGCTTTTGGTTTATAATTAGTTAGGATCTCAGTCTGATCATACTTTGTGATGTTGTGCTAAAAGGTTCATGTTACTCTTTATGTGTGTCTAGGATTAAATAATGTTCTTATACAGAGTTGAGCAATTTTTGTTTCAGTCTTGTCAGGCCCCTTCTTTGGGAATAGAGCTACCCATGCGAGGTGTGAAAGCCATCGATGAGTAAGGTTTGGAACATTGTAATTAGCAACTATGATGAGGATGCACTACCATAGAAAAGGGCTACCTTCGGTATGGTGTGAAAGCATCCGGTTGCGGGATCAAATTGAAAAGGCGAAAATGAAAAATCTTGCCAAGGACGGTGATCCTATTTTTCACTTTGCACACACTTATGTCGACAAGTGTGTTCAAATCGTAAGTCTCCTCTATTAAAATTAAATTGGTAATCACAGTTCACAATTTTGTTAACATGCATATCTTTTTCCTCAACATCAATTAAGTATGATTATTTCATGAGATACTAATTAGTTATTTTCCTTAAAAGCATAACATGTAATTTATTTTGTCAATTGTCAATGATATTTGATTTCTTTTGCTTGGTTCGAATCACATATATTTATTGTACACATTATATTTTATTTTCGATTTTAATTTAAATAAAAATAAATAATAAATAAAAAAAAAAAGGGAGGCGTGTGACTTGCTTCATGGGTTAAGAAAATCTTGTGCATAAATGGTAAGTATCAACATTCATTCTTCTTTGATTTATTTTGATATTTTTCCAACTAAAGATTAATCTTTATATGGTAATGTGCATTTATTCTTCAAAGATTGATTTATTTTTTGAAAAAGTTTTGGCTTTTCTAGTTTCCCTTTATTTTTTTTTTTTAAAAAAAAAGGGAAAGGAGTTGAGAAGTGGGCGGTTTCCTCTTTTGGTTCATGGGCTGGCGGTTACCATTTGAATTTTCAAAATTGGTTTCCTTTTTCTTGTTTTGATTCCAAGGTTATATAAACCAAATTTTGACACTTATTTCACCACCTACCCGAACCTTCTTTCTTGTTTCTTTGTCTGTCACTATTCATCTTCTCTTACAGTTCCAAAATGGTGAGAACCAAGAATCTAGGGCACACTAAAAAGTTAGAAGAAACCGTTCCAACTCCTTCTAGTGCACCCCCTGCTGCCTCAGTTCCTCCTCCTGCTGTTGCAAAGCCTGGAGATTCATCGCTTCCCTAGCGTGAATCTCAAGCCGTGAAGCCAAAACGTCCACCCAAGCAAGTTGCTCGCAAATCGGTAAGGCCCTATCGCACCTGGACTTCCTCATCTGAATCCTCTAAGGAATCTCCTCCTCCATTGGTTGTTCCTCCTCCTGCTGCATCAATGCCTGGCACCACTCCAACAGGCCCTTCCACTCGAGCTCGAGCCCAGCAAGCCTCGGGTGAGAAAGAACTTCAAGCCTCTCAATCTCGAGAGAAGACTGTTCCTCCAGCCAAGAAGAAACTCAAGACTAATCCTCCCTCGGCTTCCTCGAGTTCCAGTTCAGAAGAAAAGGATCCAATGGAAGTCTCTTCAGACAAATCAGTATCTCTGCATGCGAGAAGGACGATGTGAGGACACAGAACTCGAGCCAGAGCCTCCTCGTTCAAAAGCGCACGGCAAAGGCCTCTGCTTTGCCAAAGGCAAGCAGCCCATGGAAGATCCTTCATCTGGTAATATCCCTTCCTCTCTTTCTGGCTGTCCTACTTTTTATTATCGAGACAATGAGCGTGACTGGAATCTATATGCAACCCGTAAGTTTGAAAGTGAGAGGAATTATGATTTGCATGCCCATCGTGTTTATGGTATTCTAAAGTACATTCAATTTCATCAATGGGAAAACACTCTTACTGGTTTCATTGGATACATTGCAAACATTATTAAGGAGTTTTATGCTAATCTTACTGATGATTTCCTTGATGAGAACTCTAGACTTTATCGGAGAGTGTATGTTAGGGGTCATTGGTTCTCATTTTCTGAAAAAGACATTGCTCAGGCTCTGCAATTGCCTGTGAATGTATCCAATGCTGTGATGTCCATGGATCGTGAGTTGATGCACTGCGAACTCAGCGGTGCTCGTTCGAAATGAAACCGAGGGGAGAGTCTTCGAATCAACTCACCTCACTTTTGCTCATGCTTCCCTTATGCGGTTTGCACTAAGCAATTGGGTTCCAAATTCTAACAAGACCGTGGTGTCTCGAAGTGGCTACACTCCTATACGCATCATACGGAACTTCCATTGATCTATCTTCACATATTCTAAACCGGATTGTCTCCTTAGAAGAGGTAAAAAGCCAACCTTCAAACTTGTATTTCCAAATCTAATCTATAAGGTTTTATCCTCTCAGAAGAATGTGGCCCAAGCACATGAAACACTTGAGCCTCCCATCACTGGACCTACATTCCAACCCTCTGAATACTTTGATGGTGTGTTTCAAAAACGGCCAAAGGCTGGTGCTTTCTTCGCTTCCTGGCCGGGTGCAAGTTCGAGGCTCGCTGCGGCGAAACACGGAAGTCAAGTCTGAACTTCAGAATGTATATACTCGTCTTGAAGCAATGGCTGATGTCCAGCATAGCATGTCCAGGCAACTGTCCACCTTGATTAAACTCTACAAAGATTAAAGTGTTTTAGTTTGTCTCTTTTTAATTAAACTTTGGTCTATTTTTTGTTCTTTGTTTACTTTGGCACTCTGATAAACAAAAAGGGGGAGAAGATATTTATTTTTTGGTTTGTTGCCCAACTCTGGACCCTTTTTTCAGGGGGAGTTGTGGTTTGTTAGTACTTGTGAACTTAATGTTTAAAGTTAGCATGTTTTTTGTTTTTATCGTGATTTCGATTGTGTTACTCAGGGGGAGTAGTTTCTTTTGCTCTTGCTAACTTTGCATTGCAGGTTCTTTATGGTAAAAATTATTTTGTTCATCTAAAGTGCCAAAGGGGGAGATTGTAAAGTCCTTTTTTGGCAAGTTAGGTGACAAAATAATTTTTCCTTTTTATGGTAATATTGCTATGCATTCATTTTCGAATTCTTACCTCTTTTATTCGGTTATTAGTTGCCATTTTCCTTGTTTGGAAAGTTGCACTTTCAGCTGAACTTTCCTTTGTTGAAAACTTCTCAAAAGAGAAGAAATTCTCTTTTGGAAAGTTGTCTTTTTTAGGGGAACTTTGTTTATTGCCTTTTCCTTATTGATTTCGATTGTATCTTGATACAATCAGAATATCTAATTTGTTTTTGGCAGGAATCAAGCATTGAAAGAAGATCGGACCCGATTTTAGTAAGTTTCCCGTTTTTGGGCAGATCTGCTTCGTCAGCATCCGAATCTGATGTAGCAGATCGTGTTTCTTTTGGAAAGTTTTTGTACAGCTGCTAATTCGAACCTGTGGTTGCCTCTTTGGTTTCTATGATCTATAAATAGAGCCTAGAGAGCAACCATTCGAATTACCTCTTCCATTATTCATTTTCTACATTTATCTTTTGAGAGAAGAGAGTCTTTCTTTGTTTTGTGAGAGCCTAGTTGTTCATCTAGGTTCTAGTTGTTCTATTTCTGTTCTTACTCTATCCTAGAGGTTGTGAAGAACTACTTGACTGAACAAGAGATTGGTCTTCGGGAGAAGACTTGATAAAGCCTTACTTCGGGAGGAAGTAAGCACTTGGTCTTCGGGAGAAGACTTGTTGAAGCCTTACTTCGGGAGGAAGTAAGCACTCACACTTCAAAGACGAAGGGAGTTCGGGCTTGAAGGTGTTTCAAGAAGTCAGATTCATAAAGTGGATTGCAAAGGATTGCGGCAATACTTTAGAGGGAGTCTAAACTTGTTTAAGTCAATTGTCTTTGTAATTTTGATACTTTATTAATTGATTTCATTCTACGGCGTGGCCCGTGGACTAGGAGTGTTCGGGAGAACAACGATGCACGTATAAATCTCTTGTGTCAAGTTATTTATTTTTCTGCAAATATTTTATATTCTGCCTGTTCAGTTTTGCTGTAGCAGAATTACTTTCTGCTGCTGCAAACGCTTACAGTTTTTATATTTTCGTATATACAACTGACATTTGCAAAAACACGGTTTTTTAGATTTATTTTCTAAGCTTATCATTAATTAAATAAGCTAAACATAGTAATTTATTAATTATTTTTTCATTTAGCTATAGTTGTTAAGTTAGAAAACAAAAACTAAAAATTTCCTAAGCCTCTCTCTTTCTCTTCCTTGAGTTCGACCACCCCATAGAACTAAGAAAATCAATTTTTTTCTTCAAATTCCAGCCATGTTCAGAGGATTTTGCTAGGAATTCCAAAGGGTTGAAGGTAGCAGCTCTTGGTAAGCTAGTTTTCTTTCGTTTTCTTTAATTTTCTAAATTTTAAGATTAGGTTTTCATGCAATTTATGTTGGGTTTTGTGCCCTAAATAAAACCCATTTCAATATAATCAGATTTACTAATTAATAAAGATCAGAAATAACATTTTATGTTTCATGGTTCACATGATTTATTTCATGATTGTTTAATGTATAAATTCTATTAGGTCCAGATAATATGTATTTGTTCATGATTATAGTGTTGTCAGCATAGTGGAATATAATCATGATTATCTGTTCAAAAGTTTAATTCCCTGATTTGTCAGTTCACTGGATTTAGACTGGCATGATAATCAGCGATAAGTATACTTATACCTTGGATAAGTGTTATGTCCTTTCCAGGGCATTGGCAAAGTTTACCAGTATCGGATGTATGGAGTACACATTGGAAGGGACCGATATTGAACTTTGATTAGATATGATAAATTTACCGTAATATCTATTTAATTCAATATCACCTAGTTGATCCTAGATCAAATGATCTTAATCCTGACATGATTAGGTTCGATCTCAAGAGTATTATACATGTTCTTTGATTTGTTAGTTAAGCCTACTTTTTGGTCAGGGTGATACGTACATTTTGGGAACATGGTAGTGCGATTGAGTGGGAGCGCTAATCATAGATATGGAATCTATAGCTTCTATAGGTATTTAGAAGTGAAACGATGATTTCCTTCGAGCTTGGCTGAATAAAAATAAATGGTTGAGATCTCATTTTAGTGATTATATTAATTCACTAAAATATCATTTTCGTTGAGCTTAATTCTATTTTTTGGTGTTGTTTTTGAGTTATTTGAGCTAGTTTAAGCATGAATCATTGTTTGTGGTTGAGTTTGGACTTAGAGCACAAACTTTGCTCTTGAATGGTGGATTTGATTTTAGGAGTTCATATCTATTTTTGATGCTTGAGTTATGTTTATTGTGGATGTTTAGGGGTTTTGGAAGGTTTGAAACAATTTGGGGTAGAATTGTTTTGTTGGTGAGGTTTTAGGGTTTCGTGCAAGGAACCGGTTACCTGGTTTAGGCAGCCTGTAAAATTAGTTTATTATTTCCTCAAGCAGAACCCTAATAACCGATTTTCTATTTTGAGGATCTAGTTTACCGAGTTTAGTAGCTTTAGAACCCTAGATTTTCATGTCTTAGCGATACTTAGGGTTTTGCAACATTATCAATTGATAGAGAAACTTCTAGTTTTGATTTTTTGTCCCCAAAAAGTTATTTGGTGTGTCACTTATCAGTTTTACAAATGTGTCACTTAGGGATCTGTAAACCGTCGAGCAGCAATTCTATTCAGGTTGATCAGCACACCTGAACTTAGAATCGAGGTAAGATTAGTATAATGATATGTATATGTGATTACATGTTTAGCATACATATTTATGAATGTCTGTTAGATAATATATTGAAATAGCGATATCAGTATACATAAAGTTATATTGAATACCGACGAATGTATGTTTAGCATAAGTACTAATTGATGCTATCACATCAGTACGACTAGAGTACCAAGTATAGGCTGATATTATGGTCAATAGTACTATTCTACGAACGTTCTAAACTCAGTATGCGTAGGACGCGGGATAGGGTTATGGTTGGGTGTATGAGCGCCTAATTATGACCCAGTTTAATTTTAGGTTATGATTATGCTTTTTGTAGGAAATCAAGCTAGCAATTAGTTGTAAATTTACATTTAATGTATTTTCCATTTACTCTAGTATAACTAGGTGTTCACATTATATAATATATACCCTTTGTATACACTAAAAGAAATCATCAGAAAATAAAAATCATTTCTCTCATTTTTCTACATGGTATCAGAGCATGTAAAAGCTTCTCAAAGAATTTTTTCATTCCTTCCCTTCTTAAAATTAGGGTTCTTAAAATTAGGGTTTGGAGGCTCTATCTTAGAAAACTAATTAAAAGGAGTTTTCTATTCTCACCTCCGACCTATGAAGCTTCTCCCACCTCCGATCGGAAAAACCCGAAAATTCGGCGATCATCCAAGCTGTGCGTGGACCCCACACGCCACCTCCATCTGCGGCGACTATCTCCACGTGTCGGCGCGTCGGCGCGCGTGGAAGCCTCCAACGACGTTTTTTCCACCGTCGCCTCTCTCAGGTTTCTCCATCTCTAGCTCTTCTCCGATTCCATCGACGTTTTTCCTGCGTTGTCTCTCTTTGTTTCTATACTTGTTTGTTTTGTCTTGTTGTCTTTCTCCATGGAAGAACAAATCATCTCTTTAGTTGCAAGACAGTGCAATACTCATGCACTTCATGTTATGCAAATCCCTCATGACCCTTGGATTGTGGATTCTGGTGCTTCTGACCATATGACAGGTGATAGATCACTATTTTCTTTTCTAAGTAAGTGCTCTCATGAAAGGACTGTTCGCATAGCTGATGGTTCGTCTTCTAGAATTGATGGAATTGGAACTATAACAATCTCACCAAGTCTTGTCTTAAATTCTGTCCTTTATGTTCCAAAGCTTGATTGCAATTTACTTTCTGTAAGCAAATTGAGTAGTGATCTTAATTGTGAAGTTAAGTTTGCTGCTAAGTTTTGTGTTTTTCAGGATGTGGAATCGGGGAAGATGATTGGCTATGCTGAGTTCAGTAAGGGCTTGTATCTGCTAAAAATCAACAACCCCATGTTTAACCATGGAAATCGTTGTTGTTTCTCCCAAGGTCAATCTCTTTCCTCAGTAAATCAGTCTAATAAAATCAGTACTATCATGTTATGGCATTACTGTCTAGGTCATCCAAATTTTGTATATCTTAAACACTTATTCCCATCCCTATTTGTCAATATAAATCCTCAGTCTCTCAAGTGTGATATTTGTCAATTTCTTAAGCACTCTCGCCACTCTTTCATTCCAAGACCTTATCAACCCTCTCACCCATTCTCACTCATTGATGGAGATATATGGGGACCATCCAAAATTCAAAATATCAGTGGAGCATGTTGGTTTTTATTACTAGTTGATGATCACAGCCGCTTAAGTTGGACATTCCTCATGAAAGAAAAATCTGAAACAAGTCATATTTTTCAAAATTTCCACAAAATGATCCAAACTCAATTCTAAAAAAACATCCAAGTGTTAAAAACCGACAATGCTCGTGACTTCTTCAATTCTGTACTTGGATCATATTTGCAATCCAATGGGATTGTTCATCAAAGTTCTTGCGTAGACACACCACAATAAAATGGTGTGGCTGAACGCAAAAATCGTCATTTACTAGAGGTAGCCCGATCTTTACTTTTTCATCCCATGTTCCAAAAAGATTTTGGGGTGAAGCAGTTCTCACAGCTACCTATCTCATAAATAGAATGCCATCACATGTATTAAAATTTAAAACTCCGCTGCAAATCTTCCTAGAAGCATATCCCCACTCACATCTTGTGTCTTAAATGCCCTTACGTGTCTTTGGTTGTGTTGCATTTGTCCATGTTCACTCCTCACATCGTAGCAAACTTGATGCTCGAGCCACGAAATGTATACTTCTTGGCTATTCATCTAATAAAAAAGGATACAAATGCTACTGTCCTGTATCACAAAAAGTGTTCAACTCCATGGATGTTACTTTCTTTGAGGAACAGTCTTATTATCCCAAATTTGCAGTTCAGGGGGAGAATCATAATCAAGAACTACAAAATTGGGAAAATTGGGAGTTTGTTTCACTCATTGATCCTCATTCTTCTTCTGAGAACACCATTGCTGCAAAAACTACTCATCCTCCTGTTTCACTCACTGATCCTCATTCTTCTTCTGACAACACCATTGCTTCAAACACTCGTCGTCCGTCTGTTACTCATACTCCAAACTATTCAGTCAAATCACATGAGCCAAGAAATCCTCATCCAATTCCTTCCTTAAGCCTTGTTCCTATCAACGAGGACCGACTCAACCATTCAGCCAATTCACATGAGCCAAAAACTCTTGGCCACATCCCAAACAAAGAAATCCGGGTTTACTCAAGGAAAAAGAAAAATCTTGCCAACATTGAACAAGCTACCACTCAAACTCAGCAAAGTCATGAATATAATCTGATTCCATTCATTCTTGAACAAACACAGGAAGATGTTCGAGTTGAACCTGTTGTGGAAGAAGATGTGTCTGACGATCTAAGCATTCCCATTGCTCTAAGGAAAGGTGTTCTCTCTTGCACTCAACATCCCATTCACAACTATTTGAGTTACTCAAGCTTATCTCCTACCTATAAAGCTTTTATCACCACTCTGGATCAAGTTCAGATTCCAAATTCAGTTCAGGAAGCTCTACAGGATCCCAATTGGAATGCTGCCACAATGGAGGAAATAAAAGCACTTGAAAAAAATAAAACATGGATTATCACAGATCTGCCAAATGGCAAACGCACAGTTGGTTGTAAATTGATATTCTTGCTCAAGTATAAGGCTGATGGGAGCATTGAAAGATTCAAAGCCCGATTAGTGGCTAAAGGATTCACCCAATCGTATGGCATTGATTATCAAGAGACATTTGCTCCTGTTGCTAAGTTGAACACCATCCGAGTTCTCTTATCTATTCCTGTCAACAATGAATGGCCTTTATTCCAACTTGACGTAAAAAATGTGTTTCTTAACGGCGACCTTGTGGAAGAAGTATACATGGACATTCCTCCAGGATTTGAGAACCAATTCTCAAAAGGAAAAGTGTGCAAACTGAAAAAATCTCTCTACGGCCTCAAGCAATCCCCTCGAGCCTGGTTTGACAGGTTTACGAAAGTGTTGAAAGGAGATGGTTACAACCAATGCCAATCAGATCATACTTTGTTTATAAAACACTCAGTTGGTGGAAAATTAACAGCATTGATTGTTTATGTCGACGACATTGTGGTTAAAGGTAATTTCGTGGAAGAAATTTCTCATCTTAAGCAACTTCTCTCCAGCGAATTTGAGATTAAAGATCTAGGCCAATTAAGATACTTTCTGGGGATGGAAGTTGCAAGATCCAGCCAAGCTATCTCGGTCACTCAGCGGAAATATGTCATTGATCTCTTACAGGAAACAGGGATGATCGGATGCAAGCCAAGTGAAACTCCGATGGACCCTAATACCAAACTTAAAGTACAGACAGACGAAACAAAAGTTGACCAAGGAAGGTATCAACGTCTTGTGGGAAAGCTAATATACCTAACTCACACTCGGTCTGACATAAGCTTTGGTGTGAGTGTTGTTAGCCAATTTCTCAATAATCCCTTTGAGGAACACATGGATGCTATCTACCGGATTCTTAGGTACCTCAAGGGAACACCAGGAAAAGGGTTAATGTTCAGGAAAACTCTCAACAAAGATCTTCAAATATACACAGATGCAAATTGGGCTGGTTCTCTCACTGATCGAAGATCCACTTCTGGGTACTGCTCCTACGTTTAGGGAAACCTCGTATCTTGGCGAAGCAAGAAGCAACAAGTGGTAGCTCGCAGCAGTGCAGAAGCAGAATTTCGTGCTTTAGCACATGGAATTTGTGAAGGAATGTGGTTGAAACGTCTTCTTGATGAACTCAGAATAAAACTTGAAGGCCCAATAGATGTACTCTGTGACAATCAATCAGCCATAGCAATAGCAAAGAATCCAGTTCATCATGATAGGACCAAACATGTTGAAATTGATCGTCACTTCATCAGTGAAAAGATTGAAAACAAGATCATCACCTTGAAGCATATTCCCTCGAGACAACAAGCTGCTAATATCTTAATCAAAGCTCTCCATCGTCATAATTTTAGGGAACTAAGTTCAAAATTAGGAATGTTTAGTATATATCTAGCTTGAGGGGGAGTGTAGGAAATCAAGCTAGCAAATAGTTGTAAATTTACATTTAAGGTATTTTCCATTTACTCTAGTATAACTTGGTGTTCACATTGTATTATATATACCCTTTGTATACACTAAAAGAAATCATCAGAAAATAAAAATCATTTCTCTCATTTTTCTACACTTTTCTTACTGAGTCTCTCAACTCACAAATATTCTTACATGTGCAGGTAAGGGAAAGAGTAAGGCTGAGAAGTAGTGAGTGTGAGCAGAGGAAGATTATACATATAAGGGCAGTTAGACCTAGAGTGTTCGATCTTCGAGGTAACATGCGTTATTTTGGTAGTCTCTAGGAAACCACTTTTGTAGTTATGTATTTTGTAAAATAGTTGTAACTTTTAAAGATGGGATCCTGGTTTATGTAAAGTTACTTTCTATAAATTAAAGTTTAATTATGTAAAGTTTTAATTAAACATGTTTTCAACAAACCCGTTGATTAGCAACGTATTGAACAATTAGTATAAAATCACGATAACACGTTGTAACACCCCGATTTCCTGAGATGTCACATAGGATAGTCCGTATAAAACAATTTAATATGATAAAGACAATAAAATACTTCTTTATTAAAAAATATATAAGCATGAGATCTCACTGTTTAAAACAAAATACTTTTAGTACCGTAAACCTAAATAAGAACTTGTCAAATCAAAATAACGGTTCAACAATGTTTAACATTTAAAAACATTGAAAACAAAATACTACACCAGTCCCCTAACATCCAGTCCACGCCTCGAGCTCTTCAATCTCACAGCGTAGCCTTACCCTTACCTGCACACAGAGTACCCGTGAGCTAACGCCCAGTAAGAAGAGCTATGTAGGACATAACCCTCCTAACTAGATACTTGACATAAGTTACTGTTAATATTAATTAACAATATTTAACATTCCATAAATATATTCACAACGCATGTTGCTCTCACATGCACAAATCAAGTCTCATACCACACATTATACCCACATACGATAATCAACTATACACTCATGTTGATCAGACATGAGGTAACCTACCCTACCTTGTGTTATTCTCACACTTGGCATCCAACAGGGCAATCATTTACCATAAGTTGTACTCACCCATGATAAAGTTATAACCTGTAAGTGTTATGCTCACACAAGCAGCAAGACCCTAATACTATTCTCATGCTAACAATGCTAAAAAAATGTAACGAGATCATAACAACACAGTCAATTTAAATAGCAAACCAACACAAGTTGTATGCATAAACATACACCCTGTGCACAGATGCCCACTCTTCTTACCTCAGTTGCTAAGACCACACTTGCTAGCTACCTCGAGCACCTCAACGAATTCCTTGTTGAGAACAAGATCCTAAACATTCATTAACACAACAATGCACTCAAAATACATTCAAGTATGAATCTCTAAACTCATACAGAAACTTACGTAAAAATACGTAACACATAAGTCCATTTCACTAGCATGACACACCATACATAAGCATTTATTATTTTGATTGACACAAACATATTGCATGCACTCAAATAAATATTTTTAACGTAAAACATGAATTCATACAACATCTTTTTACATAAAATTTTACTAAAATACTATTTATGCTAATTAAAACCCAAATAAATAGTTAATTAATCATAAATAATTATAATAAATACCTACAGCAACAAATAAATTATAAAGCTTATTTCATTTTATATCAAAGACAGTAAATGGTATTACAAAAATACATTTTACTATTTTAACAACACTTAACTATTTTTCATAATTAATTTAAGCATTAACTAAGGTGGCGTTTGGTAACACTTTTGTTTTTTAATTTTAAAAATAGAAAAATGAAAGTAGATTTTTATTTTTAAAATTTTGTTTTTAAAAAATAAAAATGTGTTCTATAACTACTTTTGTTTTTAAAATTTTAAAAACAGAAAACAAAAGTATGTTCAGTAACCACTTTTATTTTATAATTTTAAAAAACACAAAATAAAATTGTGTTTTGTAACCATTTTTATTTTTCAATTTTAAAAACAAAAAACATAAATTTTAATATTTTTTTCTTTTTTTTTAAATAAAAAAATTATGAATATAATTTATTTTTATTTTTAAACAAATATATAAAAATTATAAATCAAATAAAAATACTCATTTACATCTTAAAAAAATTCATATAATTTAAAATCACGAAACTCATTATCTATAATACAAAACCGATAAAGTCATAATAAAATATGAACTAATAATTGTCCAATCTTGAAGAGAAATATTAAAAAAGTTTTAATTGTTAATAAGCTTCACTCATTATCTTCATCGTTGATTTGCTCTCCATATATGATCAGCAATTTCATCACGAACATTAGCCATTTCACGAATTTGATCTCTTGAAATGCTAAACTCAACAATATCATTCAAAGTTTCATGGGTGATTTGTATAGTAGCATCTTGTACTTCAGGAATGTCTTCATCTCCATCAAAATATATGTCTTTGTTTGCATTTGTCCTTATAAAATTGTGAATTACACAGCAGGCAATCACAATGTACTTCTGTATTTTCAGATCATGATACGAAGGCATTTACATTTTAGTATTCCTATTTCCCTTCAAAACTTCTTCTTCCATAAATTCAATAAAAATTTCTTCATGTTTTTCAAGCCAAACAGAAACTTCACTATTATCAATAATAACCACTTCACTATCTGTACCTGCCATCTATTCAGTCTACATGTAATTATAAAACTAATCCTAAAACTTATATAAAAAATAATAAAATTAATCTAAAAAAGTTACAAACTAATACAAGCTAATGAAGCACAATCAAGTGTTGGCAACAAGTGATACAGGCCCTAATACCATACCAAGCTATTAACAATGTGTTTGACTCATAACTATTTCAAATTCTATCTCTCCATATATAATTTATGTCTAGAGATATATATGTCATTTTTTAAAAGTTTCAAATAATTATTTACATGCTGCTAGCTACTAGGATACATATATACATATGATTTGACTTTTTTTTCATGAGCTTTAAAAATTGACTTTAAATTGGTCACATATCACTTAACTAATGATTCTTTTTCCCCTTTTATATTTGATGCACTAGAATTGGAACTAATGTTGAGGTAGAGAATGACACACCAGAAGAACTAAAAAGTCAGCATGCAAAATTCTGTTTCCAAGTACCTTTCTTTCGAATAAAAAAGAAAAAAGAAAAAAAAGCATAAAAACACATTGCATAGAACACCAGTAGTAAGATGTATATTAAATGCATCACTAAAAAAATAAACAGAACTTACAGTCTTGATTGTTTAAATAAACTACAACCTAAATTTGGGATATTACAAGAAGCAGGAAGATCTACAATTTTTGTCTAACTAGCAACAATGTTTCCTAATCAACAAATAATTCAGATATTTTTAAAAACTATCCACTCAATGAAACATATTATACTCAAATTTACAAGAAAATTGGACAAGAAAAAAGAAATGGTATTTATATTTTTTCTTAGCTTAAAAAAGTTTAACCAACAATAACATAATTCGTTACAAGGAAAGGGTCTCCTTAGTTACTTCAAAATGAGACCTTGGTAAGATTCTGGCAACTATCAAAATCTAGTTTGATTCATACAATAATTTTCATTATTAATAAAAATTGTAGTATTGTTTTTCAGTGATTTTAAGTGCATTAGACTTTTTTTCTCTTCAATACTCTATCATAGATAATCTTACAAAACAAGCATGAATTCAGACAAGAGTGGGAAGATGTCAATATGGAGTCTCATGATGGAAGCAAAAATGAAAAGAAACCTTGAAAATTATTTTGAAGATAACCTTGCTGGTGAAGATAAAAAAATCTCAACTAATAAAAACTTCAAATGATATCACAACCCAATTGAACCCAATAATAATTTTATATTTTCTTTTATTCAAATTCCATCGGTCTAGAGGATCCAAAAATCCACAATGAACAATACAAGATGATCTAAATTTTCCGCTTTAACATGCAAGCACAAATCCAAATAAAAGCTAATTTGAAATATTAAACCCAAAACTAATTTGAAAGATTAAATCTAAAAACCTAATAAAAGCTAAGAACAAATTTTCTCAAACAAAAACCCTAAAATCAAAATAAAATACAAGAGAAAATCATATAATAGGAAAAAAATCTTTCTCTCTAAGAAATTACTTTCATTGTCATGCTCTTCTCATTTTTTCATTTTCAAATCTGAGAATGAAAGAATAACAAAAAAAAATCTAAGAAATAGGGAGATAGAGAAAAAGAGGCGAAATATATAGAGTGGAACAGAGAGCTATATAAATATACATAGAGAGATAAAGAGAGGAAGAGATTTACCTGTGGTGAAGATGAAGCCATGGAAACTCCTCTGAAGAAGGTGACTAACGAGAGAGAAGCACAAGTGATAAAAGTGTTTTTAAAATTTTTTAAAATAATCCAAAATCTGTTTTTAAAATTCACTCCATTCTATTTTTTAATTTTAAAAATAAAAAAAAAATAGGATTACCGAACACAACTTTTATTTTTATTTTCAAATTTTTAATTTTAAAAACAAAAAACCATTTTTAAAATGGTTACCGAACATAACTTAAGTAAATACATGAAAAATACCAAAAATAATTAAAAACCGAATCTAACTATTCTAACACAGTTTATATTCTGTACTAAGTCACAAATAATTTTCTTTGAATTTTCTAAGCAACCTAGGTATTTTTAATAATTAAAATAAGAAATAAAATCAATAATTCATGAAAAGTACATAATCACCTGAAAATTTAATCTATTAATTTTATATCAGTTTATATATCATATCCCATCATATAAAATAAACCTAGATTTTTCTGAGCAACTAAGTATTTTTCATAATTAATTTAAGAAATGAACTAACTAATTCACAATAATTCTAAATAAATTCAGAAAATTATGAAACTTCACCAAACACCTTAGAAAAAAATAAGGAATCAAAATCTACAAAAATATCTAAGAAAAACACCTCAAAAATGCTCAGATCGTGGTCGCTGGCCTTCTCGTCGGTTTCGTCGCCGACAAAGTGTAACTTTGTCCCCGATTTCTCTTGACACGTCCTTTCGATTGGGGAAGCTCTCCACAGTGCTCAGGACCTCAAAACGGTCAAGATCAACCCAAGAAAAGAGGTCCAAGTTGGCAGATCTGAGTCGTCTCCTTCGTTGGCGGTGTACCGTCTCTAATGGAGTCAAAATATTGGTCTTTCGTTTTGGACGTTAAAGCTTTGTTTTCTTACGTCAAAAACAATCCTTAGGGTCCCATGCACTCATACATAACCTTCCTTGATCCAAGAACAAGCTTAAACACGTTCGAATTCGTGTCCGTTTCAAGCCGCACCTTCGAAGCTTCAACAATGGTGAAACTCGAAACAGGGACCTCCGACCCTTATATCACGTTAGAAAGCTTCCTTAGGTCGTACATAAGTGCTCTCAAACCCCCACTTTCACCCAGGTCACAATCCACTTGAATAACGACAATTTTTCGGTATATCGTATACACCGTATACGTTCTCTATCTCATTCGTTCTCTATTTTGGTGTACGAAATCAAAACACAAAAACTTAATTTCTATCGTGTTTAAGCTCAAGAAAAAAGATCGCTTTGAACCAAATGATTCTTATTCCACAAATTTCGATCCTCTCAACCGTGCGTATATACACTTCATCGTATATGCAAAACAACAACAACAGCAACGATAATAATAATAATAATAATAATAATAATAATAATAATAATAATAATAATAATAATAATAATAATATAATAATAATGATAATTATTATAATAATAATAATAACAATATAATAATAATGATGTTAAATATACCCTTTAACACTATAATAATATTTACCAATATTATTATACTAAAAATAATAATCACAATTATTATTATACTATTATAAGTTAACATATATCATTATTATTATTATTCTCACACTAATAATAATATGTACCAAAATCAAACAAATCAGACAACAATTTAATATCCAGATATATATATATTTAGGGATATGATTTTGTCCCGTTATTGTACTTTCATGGATTGTAATCCGTGATGTACGGCATCCGTCAGATGAGGGAGTTATTTGATCTGACGGCTGAGATTGATCTAGGGGTAATTATGGTTAAAAAGTAGAAACGTACCCTGACACTCATTTAATGTACCCTGAGACCCATCTAATGTACCACGGAATACATTCCGTGAAAGTACATCACGGGACAAAATCATATCCCTATATATTTATTAGGCATTATGCACATGCCAATGAAATCAAATATTATATCATCACAAAAAAAAATCTCATACATATTTAAACATATAAATATGTAAAATAATAAAAATACTCTCAGCTTAAAAAATTACAAAAATACCCTTTCTGAGTTAGCGGATATTACAATTATCCCCCTCTAAAAGAAAATTTCGTCCCGAAATTTTACTCAAATTATTCTGGGTATTGTTCTCGCATATCAGACTCTAGCTCCCAAGTAGCTTCCTCAACCACACTGTTTCTCCATAGGACTTTCACCAAGGTAATTGTCTTATTTCTCAAAATTCTATCTTTTTGATCAAGAATCTTTACCGGGCGTTCATTATATGACAAGTCTTCCTGCAAACCCAGTGTTTCATAGCTCAAAACATGCGATAGGTCTGACACATATTTTCGGAGTTGAGACACATGAAATACATTGTGCCCCCCAATAATGATGGCGGTAAAGCTATTCTGTAAGCTACATTGCCTACTCTGTCCAATATCTGAAATGGACCAACATATCTGGGACTTAGTTTTCCTCTCTTGCCAAATCTCTTCACTGAGAGTCCTTTCGTGGTGTCACTCAAAGAAACACATGATCACCCACTTCGAACTCAATGTCTCTCCGCTTCAGGTCTGCATAAGATTTCTGTCTGCTCTGAGCTGTGATCATTCTAGCCCTGATCTTCTGAATAGCTTCGTTGGTGTGCTGAACTGCATCTGGCCCTAGGAGTTTGTTCTCTCCCAACTCATCCCAATGTAGTGGAGACCTGCATTTTCTTTCATACAACATCTCATAGGGTGCTACCCCGATAGTAGACTGATAGCTATTGTTGTAAGAAAATTCAATCAAAGGCCGGTATTTGCTCCATGATCCTTGGAAATCTATCACACATGCCCTTAACATATCTTCCAAGACCTGATTTGTTCTCTCAATCTGACCATCTGTCTCTGGATGATATGCAGTACTGAACTTCAATTTTGAGTTCCCATCGCTCTCTGTAAGCTTTCCTAAAAAGATGAAGTAAACCGAGCATCTCGATCACAAACAATAGAATACAGTGCCCCATGTAATCTCACAATCTCATTCACATAAAGTTCAGCAAATTGGTCCATGGTGTAAGTCATGTGTACTGGTAGAAAATGGGCAGATTTTGTATGCCTATCCACAACTACCCAAATGGCGTCATGCTGCTTTGTAGTCTTAGGTAACCCACTCACAAAATCCATGGAAATCTCTTCCCACTTCCATTCAGGGAGTTTCAGTGGCTGTAGTAATCCTGCTGGTCTTTGATGCTCTGCTTTAACTTGTTGACATGTTAAACATTTGGCCACAAATTCAACTACATCCTTTTTCATACCAGGCCACCAACACAATGCTTTCAGGTCATGGTACATTTTAGTGGTCCCGGGGTGAACTGAATAAGGTGTAGTATGAGCTTCTACCAATATCCCCTTCTTGAGCTCATCATTATCAGGCACATATATTCCTCCCTTGAATCGAATTAATTTCGTGTTTGATATTTCATAATCTTTGGCGTTACTTTTCAAAATTTCTTGCTTTAGCTCACTGAGCTTTTGATCTGTCGTCTGCCCCTCCTTAATTCTTTATAACAAGGTTGATTGTAGTGTGACCTTTGCAAGCTTCCCTGTGATACTCTATACCAGCTCATTCCATGTCTTCTAATAAATCCCTTGATACTCCTTGTAAAGTGGAAACTAGTCCTGGACCTCTACGGCTGAGTGCATCGGCTACCACATTGGCTTTACCAGAATGGTACATTATCTCGCAGTCGTAGTCTTTGACCAATTCGAACCACCTCCTCTGCCTCATGTTTAACTCCCTTTGGGTGAAAAAGTACTTTAAACTCTAATGACGCCAAATTTTTAGTGCAAAAACTACTGCGACTAACTCTAGGTCATGTGTCGGGTATCTCTGTTCGTATTCTTTTAATTACCTTGAAGTGTAAGCAATTACCTTCCCTTCTTGCATTAGAACACAACCCAACCCTTGTTTAGATGCATCACAATATACCGCAAATTGTCCCTCTTCTGTTGGTAAACTGAGGATTGGTGTCGAAATAAGTCTACCCTTTAACTCTTGGAAGCTTTGCTCACACTTGTCTGACCAAAAAAATTTTAGATTCTTCCTAGTTAATTCTGTTAAGGGTGTGGCTATTTTTGAGAACCCCTCAACAAACCTTCTGTAATAACCTGCTAAACCCAAAAAGCTTCGAACCTTTGAGGCGGTCTTTGGTCTAGGCCATTCTTTCACTGCAGCAACCTTGGCAGGATCTACTTTTATTCCTCCGTTAGTGACAATGTGGCCCAAAAACGCAACCTCGGACAACCAGTTTTCACATTTTTTGTACTTGGCATACAATTGATGTTCTCTCAGTCGCTGCAAGGTCAAGCGTAGGTGCTCCTTATGTTCCTCCTCTGTCTTAGAATAAATCAATATATCATCTATGAATACAATGACAAACTGATCTAGATATTCCTTGAAGACTTGGTTCATGAGGTCCATAAAAGCTGCTGGGGCATTTGTAAGCCAAATGACATAACCATGAACTCATAATGCCCGTATCTCGTTCTAAAGGCTGTCTTTGGTATGTCTTCATTTTTTATTCTTAGCTGATGATATCCTGAACGAAGATCAATCTTAGAAAACTCCTTTTTCCCTTGAAGCTGGTCAAACAGGTCGTCAATCCTTGGTAATGGGTACCGATTCTTTATAGTCACCTTGTTTAGTTCTCAGTAGTCTATGCACATTCTCATAGTATCGTCTTTCTTTTTAACAAATAGAACTGGTGCGCCCCACGGAGAGTAGCTAGGTCTGGTAAACCCTAACTTAAGCAATTCTTCCAACTGTATTTTTAGTTCTTTCAATTCAGATGGTGCCATTCTATATCGTGCGCGGGAAACTGGTGCTGTCCTGGGCACTAATTCTATCACAAACTCAATTTCTCTGTGTGGTGGTAACCCGGGTAACTCCTCTGGAAACACATCAAGGAACTCAGCGACTACCCGTGCTTCCTCCGGCTTTCTTTCAATTTTCTTGGTGTCATCAACCACATTAACTAGATGCCCTAAGCACCCAAGCTGCAAAAGTTGCCCAGCCTTCATTGCCAAAATAATAGGGGTGCGGGGTTTCTTTCCTACCCCTTGAACTCGAATGTCTCTCCATCTTCTTGTGTGAAAACAACTTTCTTTTGCTTGCAGTCAATTGATGCTCCATATTTGGTAAGAAAATCCATGCCCAAGATTACATCAAAATCAAATAAATCTAATACAATCAGGTTTACAAATAATTCCCTACCATCTATCCTAACAAGTATACACCTAAGCCAATTTCTAGAGATTACAACCTCCCCAGATGGTAACATGGTCCCAAACCCCACCGTAAATAATTCACTTGGTGCATTTATATGATTAACAATTGTGCAAGCAATAAAAGAATGAGTTGCACCAGAATCAAACAAAACTTTACAAGTGGTGTTGGCCATAGGAATCTAACCTGATACAACCGAAGGACTGGCCTCAGCTTCTGCTTGAGTGATGGCAAAAACTTTTGCTAGAAAATACTTGTCATCTTTCTTGGGTTTTTCTTTGTTCCCAGTCTGTCCCCACAGTGGGCAATTGCGTTTGATATGTCCTTCATTTCCACATTTGTAACATGCTTTTGCGCGACACTCGCCGAGATGACGTTTAGTACATTTAGGGCATTCTGGAATGTTTCACCCACTGTTGCCATTAAATCGTTGGTCGTTATCAGTTTTGTACCTCTTGTCTTGACTTGACTGCCCGAACTGGTCTCTTCCCCTTGTGGTCATTAGAATTGGCTCACCTTTCTTAGATTCTCTCCTGGCAGCATTTTCCTTCCAAATTTTGTTTTCACCCCACTCAATCGTAAGAGCCATTTCGACAACTTGGGCATAACTGAATTGACCCCTTGAAACAATTTCCACATCTCGAGCAACCATTGGTTTCAGGCCTTCCACAAATCGATGTGCTCGCACTCTATCAGTAGGTCCCAAATCTGGAGCGAATTTTGCCAATCTATCAAATTTTTGTGCATACTCTGTAACAGTACGGCTCCCTTGGAATAATCCAGTAAATTCATCGACCTTTGCTGCTAGAACTGCTGTGTTATAATATCTCTCATTAAAGACCCGTTTGAAATCATCCCAGTTCATGTTATCTAGATCCTTTGTTTGGTCCACTACCTCCCACACGATACGAGCATCTTTCCTCAGCATGTATGATGCACAGTTCACTCGGTCATTCCCATCGACCCTTAGCATCTACAAAATGCTTTCTATGCGATTCATCCACTCTTCAGCCACCACTGGGTGTATGCCTCCCTCAAACTCAGGTGGGTATTTTTTTCGAAATCTCTCAACTAACATCTCATGTCTAGACTCCGTAGCAGGATATACCACCGCAGCTGGTGGGTCTGTATTTTCTGGCTATGGCGGCCTTATTCAGACTGGCGGCTCTGGTTGACGTCTCAACTGACGAAGCTCTTCATCGCCTACGAATGATTCCTTCCAGTGCGACAAGGCGCTCTTCCCATCCCTGTGGTGCCTGAGGTGGCTCATTGATCCCTCCATCATCTTGGCCTCTATCTCGGGCTTGGCCTTGGCCTCGACCTCGACCTCGACCCAATCTGACTGACCTTCTAGGAGGCATTTCTAAACTCCTGAACCACACAATCCAAAACACATCAAGAAGGGTCATTTTGATCATCAATTTTATATGAAAAGAATATTAGACTTCCGCGTGCAGAAATTAAAGGCAACTTAATTATCAGTAATAACCACTTTTAGTACAGTCAGTTGAGCTCGTCTCATGACGGTGAACTTTACATGTTAGGGCTAACCACACTCTTTAGGACCGTGTTGCTCTGATACCATATTGTAACACCCCGATTTCCCGAGATGTCACATAGGATAGTCCGTATAAAACAATTTAATAAGATAAAGACAATAAAATACTTCTTTATTGAAAAATATCTAAGCATGAGATCTCACTGTTTAAAACAAAATACTTTTAGTACCGTAAACTTAAATAAGAACTTGTTAAATCAAAATAACAGTTCCACAATGTTTAACATTTAAAAACATTGAAAACAAAATATTGCACCAGCCCCCTAACATGCAGTCCACGCCTCGAGCTCTTCAATCTCACTGCTTAGCCTTACCCTTACCTGCACACAGAGTACCCGTAAGCTAACGCCCAGTAAGAAGAGCTATGTAGGACATAACCCTCCTAACTACATACTGTTGGGTTTTATGCACTAAATAAAACTCTGTTTCAATGTAATACAGATTATTCAATATCAATAAAGTAACAGAAGTAATTTTTCATTCATTTGTGTATGTTTTGGTTCACTTAATCAATTGCTTGTCTATTTGATTTATAAATTCATCCAAACCCCTTTCACATACTTGATCATGTTTACTGTGTTGTCAACACAGTGGAAAATAAACATGACTATGTGAATAAAGTATTCCTAGATTTATCAGAACACTGGGTTTTACTGATATGACAATCTACAACAGAGTTTACTTACATTTGGAGAAATGTTATGTTCTTTCCAGAACATAGGTTAAAGTAAAGCTCAGGTTGGATGCATGGAGTATGCATTGGAATGGACCGATATTGAACTTTGAATTAGATTTTTGAAACTTACCGTAAATATCTATTCAATTCAATATCATAAGTTGATCCTAGATCACATGATCGAAATCCTGATATGGTTAGGCTCAATTTCAAGAGTATTATTCGTGTTCTTTGATTTGTTAGTTAAGCCTAATCTTTAGTCTGGGCAATACATACATTTTGGGAACACGGTAGTGCGATTGAGTGAGAGCGCTAACATAAATATGGAATCTATAGCTTCTATCTGGCGAATAGTAAGCAAAGGGTGATTTCCTTCGAGCTTAACCAAACGAGATAAATGATTGAGTACTCATTTCACTTAGTTGAAATATCATTTATAAAGGGTTAAGTGTTTTAAGGATAAAATACATTGTAGGGTGTTATGGTAATTTAGTCCCTTTACAGTGTAAATCATCCATATAGAGGATCATTGATCACATTAGGATTATAACAATGGATAACTAATGATGTGTCTATATGGTGGAACATATAGAGCATTCTATATACTGAGAGTGCAATTCTGAGTTCTATGTGTGGATTCAACGAAGAATTAATAAGTCAGTGAATTTAAGTGGTAAATTCTAGATCTGCTTATTGGAAGCTCGGATATATAGACCCATGGTCCCCTCACTAGTTGAGATAATATTACTTGTAAGACTCATTTAATTGATTTTAATTAATCAATTAAAAATTCTCAATGTAGACTTGTCTATTTGAGAATTTATCACTTATTAAGGGAAAAACAGTAAATAGAAATTTTGAAGGGCATATTTATTAATTAGGAAACTTTAATTAGTTTCATTATTAATAAAATAAATGACAATATATTATCTGATAATTAATTTTAATTATTAAATAATTAGATTTGACATTTATGTGGTTGAACAAAGGAATTGGCAGTTTTTGACAAAACAGGAAACTATCAGTGTAGGAAAAGGAAAGTTGGAAAAGTGGCAAGCCTTGTTTCCACAATGCCTAGGCCGGCCACTTAGCTTCTCTTTTCCCTTTGATTTTTTCAATTCTAAATGTCAATCATAGCCCTGGGTGGTCTTCTATAAATAGAAGGCAAAGGCTTTAGAGTTGAACACAACTGTACAACCTTTTCACAATATTATTCTGACAGAATTTTCTCTCTGAAAATTCTCTCTGAGCCGCCACCCTCTCTCTCTCTCTTCCTTCACTGTTTCGAAATGTATAAGTGCTAGAGTAGTGCCCACACACATCAAGTAATACCTCAATCATAGTGAGGAAGGCTGTGTAGAATTCAGAAACAACAAAGAAGGACTATCGGGCTCAGATCTTGATTATACTCTGCTACAGAAAGGAATCAAGGGTTAGAGATCTGAGTGGGAGGAGACATATATTCCGCTGCAATCACTGTAAGATTTCTGACACTCTTATGTGTTTAATTTCCTATCGTTTTAGAAGTTCATATTTAGGTTGTTAAATCAACATACTTGTGAGTAGATCTAAGTTCCTGGTAAAATAACTTCCAACAACTGGCACCAGAGCCATGGTAATTGATTTGCTTGCAAGAAATTTGGACTTAAAACGATTTGCTTGTTTTTTAGATGGTATCATGTTGCTTTGAGTGTCATATTGATGTTTGATTGTTGTTTGTGAATTCTGGGAAAAATAGTTACTGTTCTGTCTCTGTAATTATTTTTATTGGATAGTTTGGAAAATTCTAAGCAATTTACTTTTTTACAGAACTCGATTTTGATTTAATTTGAATTAGTTATGAATTTTTGAAAATTGGCAAAATCGGGGTGATGAGCACCCTCATCACGCGCGCGGAATGGCTGCCAGCAGCCTTCCTGCGCCGTGATTTCTCGGCGTGCACCCCAGATACGCGCGCGGATGGGCATGCATGGCATGCCATCCGTACAGTTCATCCAATTTTTCAATTTTTTTGATTTTTCATGCTATTTCAAATCTAATTATCAGAAATAAATTAATTATATTTTTAAAAATTAATTTTAGATATTAGTGTAATTTGATTTTGAAAATAGGAAAAATCAAGTTTTGCTACCTTTTTTTTCTTATTTCCTTTAAAATGTGATTATTTTTTTTTTTAAAGGTCAGATATTAATTTTTTTTTTTTGGTAACTTGACCTTAATTAAAATAAGATCAAAATAATCATGATAATTTTAAAAGAGGAAATAAGGTATTTTTGTTAACTTTTAAATTTTGTTATTTTTTAATTAAATTAAATTGTAAAACAAGAAAAGGGTATGTATTTACCATTTTCTATTTAATTATTTAATTTATTAAATGACATGAAATTTAAAAAGGAAAGTTAGCAATTTAATTTTGAAATGACATTTAGGTTACCCAAAACCTAATTTTTCAAAATGGTAGGTTTAATTTTAATTTTATTTTCGAAATAAATGTCTAAAATTAAATAAATCCTACATCCAACTATCCAAATCTAACCTTGTTGCAGGAGTATGTGTTTTAGATTGTTTGTAAGTTTTCTAAAACCTATTATTGCTTGATCTAAATTGTCTTGGTTACCTTGATGATAGATCCTATGATCTAATTTTAACCAAAGGTTCAATTGATGATAGATCAAGTAAATAATTTGTAACAGGTAATTTTTACAAACTTCTTTCATCTGTGTATGACCTAGCAACATGATAGGATCCATCCAAATGTGTATGCCTGTGTGAGCCTATATGTTTAATTTCTATTATAGATACATATAGGTTGTTGTTGCTAAATAAAATATCATAACTGATAGATTTTATTTAGGCTCATTTAGTTGTGAGCCTATTCAATTAATAACAGTTATTCATTTTAAGGTTAAATTCCTCTCTTTTGGGCCTTGTGTGAGAGTTGGGAGCCTTAGAAGTGGGTACGACATACTGGACCCAGCCCCCCCTCACATGAACAACCCCAATTGTGAAGGCTCATTTGCCTGATTTGGATAATTGTGCTAGGTTAATTATATTAGTTTGACCTAATAAAAAAATTGATTAGCAACATAATTAATTTCATTCTTCCTTGAAATTAATTTAAGAAAAACATAGTTTGAATAGTTATATTCTGAATCATCCATATACTGAGAGTGCAATTCTGAGTTCTATGTGTGGTCACTTAGCCTTGTTTGGAAAAGTGGCAAGCCTTGTTTCCACAATGCCTAGGCCGGCCACTTAGCTTCTCTTTTCTCTTTGATTTTTTCAATTCTAAATGTCAATCATAGCCCTGGGTGGTCTTCTATAAATAGAAGGCAAAGGCTTCAGAGTTGAACACAACTGTACAACCTTTTCACAACATTATTCTGACAGAATTTTCTCTCTGAAAATTCTCTCTGAGCCGCCACCCTCTCTCTCTCTCTCTTCCTTCACTGTTTCGAAATATATAAGTGCTAGAGTAGTGCCCACACACATCAAGTAATACCTCAATCATAGTGAGGAAGGCTGTGTAGAATTCAAAAACAACAAAGAAGGACTATCGGGCTCAGATCTTGATTATACTCTGCTACATAAAGGAATCAAGGGTTAGAGATCTGAGTGGGAGGAGACATATATTCTGCTGCAATCACTGTAAGATTTCTGACACTCTTATGTGTTTAATTTCCTATCGTTTTAGAAGTTCATATTTAGGTTGTTAAATCAACATACTCGTGAGTAGATCTAAGTTCCTGGTAAAATAACTTCCAACAGATACTTGACATAATTAAGTTACTCTTAATATTAATCAACTATAATTCACATTCCATAAATATATTCACAACGCATGTTGCTCTTACATGCACAAATCAAGTCTTATACCGCACATTATACCCACATACGATAATCAACTATACACTCATGTTGATCAGACATGAGGTAACCTGCCCTGCCTTGTGTTATTCTCACACTTGGCATCCAACAGGGTAATCATTTACCATAAGTTGTACTCACCCATGATAAAGTTGTAACCTGGAAGTGTTATGCTCACACAAGCAGCAAGACCCTAATACTATTCTCATGCTAACAATGCTAAAAAAATGTAAAGAGATCATCACAACACATAGTAAATTTAAATAGCAAACCAACCCAAGTTGTATGCATAAACATACACCCTGTGCACAGATGCCACTCTTCTTACCTCAGTTGCTAAGACTACACTTGCCACCTCGAGCACCTTAACGAATTTCCTTGTTGAGAACAAGATCCTAAACATTAATTAACACAACAATACACTCAAAATACATTAAAGTATGAATCTCTAAACTCATACAGAAACTTACGTAAAAATACGTAACACATAAGTCCATTTCACTTGCATGACACACCATACATAAGCATTTATTATTTTGATTCACACAAACATATTGCATGCACTCAAATAAACATTTTTAACGTAAAACATGAATTCATACAATATCTTTTTATGTAAAATTTTACTAAAATACTATTTATTCTAATTAAAACCCAAATAAATAGTTAATTAATCATAAATAATTATAATAAATACCTACAACAACTAATAAATTATAAAACCTATTTCATTTTATATCATAGACAGTAAATGGTATTACAAAAATACATTTTACTATTTTAACAACACTTTACTATTTTTCATAATTAATTTAAGCATTAACTAAGTAAATTCATGAAAAATACCAAAAATGATTAAAAATTGAATCTAACTATTCTAACATAGTTTATATTCTGTACTAAGTCACAAATTATTTTTTTTTTTTTGAATTTTCTAAGCAACCTAGGTATTTTTCATTATTAAAATAAGAAATAACATCAATAATTCATGAAAAATACATAATCACCTGAAAATTTAATCTATCAATTTTATAACGGTTTGTATATCATAGCCCATCATATATATGTGTGCACTCTTAATGGATATTACCCATAAATGGATAAAATTATAAAATTTAGACTTTTTGTGCTTAATTTTTCTATCTAATTAAAAAAAATCTTTTATTTTTATATCATATAGGCTTAGATTGTTCCATCGGTAAAAAAAAAAAAATTTTAAAAAAGTTTTTTAGCAAAAAGGAAAAAAAAAAAAGTTGAGATTGACTTAAATATTTTTATATGAACATATTTTTGATATAGTGTAAAAAGAGATATTTTTTGATATTTTTTTAATTAAGTAGTTAAATTAAGCTTAGAAATTCAAATTTGTGATTTCATTATTCGTTATTAGATCAAAATTCGATGGTTTGATGTTTTAAAATTAATATTTATAGTTAAATTTGTTTAGTAACCATTCATGGCTAATACTCATTAAGAAGTATTCCATATATATATATATACATATGATATGTTTAGGTACTATGTATTTTTATTTTCCATTAGCTTCACGTCTTCCTAACAAACAAAACTCCCAGTGCTTGCACCGCTGGCAAAAGGTTGTAAACCCTGCACTAATTAAGGGACCTTGTGAAAAAGAGGTGCCTAATTTTTTGTTTATTATCTATAACCTTAATAAAAATGAGAATGTTTATGGGCTTTTATTATTGAATTACTAAAATAACCTTTAATTAATTATGAAATTACAAAAAAAAAAAATATCTCCCATTTAAAAGTAAATGTGTAAATTCAATACCTTGTATATTTAGTTATTAAAAAAAAAAAAATAACTTGTATGGTTAGGTTTCAAAACTTTTTTTTTTTGAGAAAAGAAAAAGTCATTTATTATGATAAATAATTTTGGTATCATTGAATTATTATTTTCAAATTTTGACTCTATGCTTTTTTTCTTACAACAATATATACATATAGTTTAATCTTTATCATTTAAAATTAATTTTTTTTTTTGTTAGGGAAAATGTTGGTGGAGTTCAATATATAATGAAAGCTCTTTAACTATATGTGTTTTCTTTTTCAAAAAATAAATAAATTAATTAAATGAAATAATTTATATATTTTTTTTTGTATAATTTGTGCATATAGTTTAAACTTCAATATCTAAAAATTAGTGATGAGTGTAGTGATATTTTAAAATTATTATTTTGTAATGTTGATTTTTTTTTTTATTTTGTAAAAACTAATGATTAATGAACTAATTTATGCATTTTTCTTTCATAATTTGTACATATATATAGTTTAAACTTTAATATCTAAAAATTAATAAATTAAATTATCCTAAATTTTATTTTAATAATAACCTTTTTATGAATATTTATTTTAAATTTTATATACAATTTAGAATACTTTGCTTAATTTGGTAATTTTATATTTAAGTTTATTCATTTAATTCTACTATTTAACAATGTTGAGTATACTTTTTTTATTTTTTTCCTAGACTATATATAAGAAAATAAAATATATTATTTTATGAGCAAGTATTATTATTTTCAAGACTATTTTATAGTTAAGACTCAAATATACTATTTTATGGTCAACTATTTTTATTTTAAGAGATATTAATTTTTTTCCTTCTATATATAATATAAAATTTAAAAGAACAGAACATAACATCCAACACTTAATTAAATTTTGTATCATTAAATATTTAATCTTGTATTTTTTTTTTCTGACGGGATTACCTTAATAATTCTTTAACTTAACAATTATATACCTTTAGCAAAAAATATAATTACACATATATAAAGACAATATAGAAACTAGAGAGTCTTAATTATTGAATGTGTATGTAAGTAAATAAAATATGTCAAGTTAATTTTTTTCTAATATTTTTTTGGTTTTTATAATAAGTAATATGTCTTTCTTTTAGGGAGGTCACACTCTTTGTTGCTTTTTTGAACTAGACAGTGTTGTTTTTTTAATTTTCTTTATTTTGGTTTAATAAAATGTTCTAATAATAATATTAATAATATATTTTCTTTCAAAATAATTAATTTTTTAAAAACAGTTAAATATGTCTTACGTGCATAGCACGAGTGTCCTAATTAGTAAATATATAAGTTTGGATGGGACTTAGTTTTGCTCTTTTATGTTTTTCAATATGGAGTAATATAAATGATGGTGAAGTAATTTAGAAATATAATATTATTTTTTTAAAATAGAAAACCTACTCTATCGATTTTTAAGGGATTTAAATCCGTCCTAGATATTTGTCAAAAAAAAAAAATCCGTCCGAGATGTATATTTAATATAGAAAGTAAAGTTAAATTAGAATATAATTAAGCGAGAAAACGGTCTCAAGAGATGGTCAACTATTGCTAAATTTATCAAAGGTCGCATGGGAAAACAATGCAGAGAAAGGTATATAACTATTTAGTTGATATTATATATCGAATATTTGCTGCATCACTTTCCAAAATTTTGAGTTTCTAACTTGTATGAATTTAATTATTTTTTTTACTGGGTAGAAATTTAATTTTAGTAAAATTATAATTTCTGTTATGTCTTGATTGTGGATTGAAATGTATAGGAATATTGTTTTACTTTGAAATCTTCTTTCAACAATTTAAGTGTGATTACAAATTTTAAGACACTAATGTATTGATGAAATTATAATTTTATTAAGATTAGGTTCAAACAGAAAATTTTAAGTAATTATATTTATAAGCAAATATTATTCCGTTACATCTAAATTCAAATAGAAACATTTTTTTATTCAAATTTCAGTAATTGCTTTCACTAGTTTAGAACGGAGTTTTATTAAAATTTAAATTTATTAAATATAGATTGATTTAATAAATTGATTCTTAAAAATTCTTGCCTTTTTATTAAATCTATATATTTATTATAAAAAAATTAGATATATATCTTTTGTAAAAAGTTAGATTAAAAAAATTAAGATTACTGCTTTGTTTTTTGTTTAGAAGCATTACAAGCATCTCTAATAAAGTGCTAAAATTATAGTATATTGTTATATTTGCTGTAATGGTGTTCTAAAAAAAAAAGCTAATTTTAGTGTGAAAAGTTGTATCAACTTTGCACAAGAAAGAATATTTACCAATTTTAGTCTATAATAAATAGTATTTTTTTTATTTATTAATGTTACTAATTATTATGATTCATTTATTTTTATTAAACTTTATACTGTCTTTATTTATTATATTACTATTATTTAAATAATAAAAAAATAAAAATAATAATTTTTATGTATTTTAAAAAAAAAATACCAAATTAATATAATTAATTTTTTTTACTTATTTTACCTCATGTATATTGGAGCATATTAATATAAATAGTGACCTAAATGTATCACAAATTTATAGTTTTTTGGTGACAAATTTAGCATAGATCTTGCGGACTTTTACTTATTTTAAAGAGTCATTTATGTGTGGTTAGAGCTATTTTTTAAGTTTGTTCCTATTTTAGTTAAAAAATTATAAAAAAAAAAGTTTGTTTCGAGGGTATTTTATAAATTTCCTTATATTTATTTATTTGTTCTAAATTCTTCTTTTCTTTTTTATTATTATTATTATTTTGACAATCTTATTATTATTATTATTATTATTATTATTATTATTATTATTATTATTATTATTATTATTATTATTATTATTATTATTATTATTATTATTATTATTATTATTATTATTATTATTATTATTATTATTATTTAGGAAATACATTAATATCACAAAAAAATTGCCAAGATGTATAAAGTCATCTAAAAGAAAGAAAAAAAAAATTCGAAAAAACTGGAGTACGTGAAAGGTAGATAACAGATAAAAAAAATGATTTATATAAAATATTAAAAACATTTAAAATTTCAAATATCAAATAGAACTTAGTTAGTTAAAAAGATAATATCTCACTTAGAATAAGGTAAGCATTATAAACTTTCTGTACTTCTTTCCTTGATATATGTTTTTTTTAATTTATTTATATTGTAAAATATCAGAAAATATAGCTGGGTGATCACTTGTTTAAACACACCACATATGGCGGAGGAGGAGAGAGTGGTCGAGGAAGTAAACGAAAAAGAGATTGAATATTCAAGGTATAATCATTACTTATTTTTTCCTTACCAATTTATTAATTATGTTATTAATTTATGTCATGTCAATTTTAATTCTTTATTGTCCATTCTTTTTATGTAGAAGAACAGGATCAATTAGAACCTCCACTTGGACAAAGGAGGAGGTAACAATTAATTAATCGATCAATTTTAATATTTATATTCACACAATTTTTCAATCACATCTTTTTTTCTTTCTTTCGTTGTTTTTTTTTACCAGGATGCTATTTTAACTGATCTAGTTAAGCTCTACAATGGAAAAAATTGGAAGAAAGTTGGTCAGTATGTCAAATTGATATGTGTTATATTTTTTTTCGATACATTATGATAGAATTAATTCCTTAAAATTGTTTTATACAAGTGTACAGATTGTTTTGTTATATATGATATTTTTTAGTTACTAATATATATGTATTTTTATTTTGCATTAGCTTCACGTCTTCCTAACAAACAAAATTCCCAGTGCTTGCACCGCTGGCAAAAAGTTTTAAATCCTGCACTAGTTAAAGGACCTTGGGAAAAAGAGGTGCCTAAATTTTCGTTTATTATAAATATAAATTTTTGTTTATGTTGAAGTAATAATTTAGAAATATATATAATATTACTTTATTAAAATGTAACGTACTCGATCGATTTTTACGGGAATTAAATCCATCCTAGATATATATTTTATATAAAAAGTTACGTTAAGAATTAGAATATATAAATGTTTGTTCATATAGGTTGAATTTTTTTTTATTTTTTTTAGGAGGATAAGCAACTAATTAAGCTAGTTGGAGAATACGGTGTCAAGAGATGGTCAACTATTGCTAAATTTATCAAAGGTCGCATGGGAAAACAATGCAGGGAAAGGTATATAACTATTTATTCCATATTATATATCGAATATTTGCTGCATAACTTTCCAAAAATTTTGAGTTTGTAACTAATTGTATGAACTTAGTAATTTTTTTTACTGGGTAGAAATTTAATGTTAGTAAAATTATAATTTCTGTTATACTTTGAAATTTTTTTTCAACAATTTAAGTCTGATTACAAATTTGAAGACACTAATGTATTGATGAAATTATAATTTTATTAAGATTAGGTTCAAACTTAAAATTTTTAGTAATTATATTTATATGCAAATATTATTCCGTTACATCTAGTTACATCTAAATTCAAACAGAAACATTTGTTTTTATTCAAATTTCAATAATTACTTTCACTAGTTTAGAACGGATTGTTTATTATAATTTAAATTTATTAAAATATAGATTGATTTATTAAATTGATACCAAAATATCTTGCCTTTTATTAAATATATATATATATTATAAAAAATTAGAAATGCTGATCTGTTTAGAAGTATTACCAGAGTGCTAAAATGATGGTATATTATTATATTTACTATAATAGTGTTCTAAAAAAAATATACTAAATTTAGTGTGAAAAGTTGTATTTACATAATAAATAGTATTTTTTATTTATTTATTAACGTTACTAATTATTACGATTCATTTATTTTTATTAAACCTTACGGTTTTTATTTATTATATTACCATTATTTAAATAATAAAAAAATAAAAATAATAATTTTTATATATTTTAAATAAAATACCAAATCAATATAATTAATTTTTTTTTTACTTATTTTACCTCATGTATATTGGAGCACATTAATATAAATAGTGAGGTAAATGTATCACAAATTTATATATTTTTTTTGTGACAAATTTAGCATAGATCTTGCTGAAGATGGACTTTTACTTCACTATTTTAAAGAGTCATTTATGTGTGGTTAGAGCTATTTTTTAAGTTTGTTCCTATTTTAGTTTAAAAAAAATGTTTACAGGGTATTAGCTAATATAATTACATGTTTTATTACAAATTAAATATTAATATATTATTACAGGTGGCATAATCATTTAGACCCATCTCTAAACAAAAATCCATGGACAGAAGAGGAAGAATCCACCCTTATTAAATATCACCAAATTTATGGTAACAAGTGGGCTGATATAGCTAAGTTTCTGCCTGGAAGGTAAGATCTCTATAACATATTATATATATATATAAACTTAATTCATGAAGATAAATCTGATTTCTCTTTATTGTATTAACAGGTCTGACAATGCAATTAAGAATCACTGGCATTGCAAGGTGAAGAAGAAAATGCAGGTGGTGTCTTCACAATTATACTCACCAGTTGTTTTACATGGTACAAACAATAGTAATAATAATCATACCATAGAAGATGATAGAGTGAGTAAAGAAGTAACAATTGAAAGGCATTCATCATCAAAATTATTCGAAGGATATGATCCTAACAATAATCATAATAATAATCATAATGATAAGGCACCAGTACCAGCTTATGATGAAGCCCATAGTGCTAGTAGTTCTTATTGTTGTTATAGATTCATGAGATTGTTGAGGATGTCAGCAGCAACTTTCCCCAACACTCCTTCTATTATAAGAAAGAGCAGTAGAAGAAATTAACTACTCATCTAATAATATATTTAACTGGAGATGATGATGATCATCATAAAAAGATGATGATGATCTTTTCCTCCAACAATGGAAAATAGTATTATGAAGATATATTTATGTTATAACTAGAGAGCTGGAGAAGAAGATCGATTTTCTGGTGATCATGTACTTGTTGATAATTAATGTTTAATCTAGTTTATATTTTTTATTTTAGTTTTTTCAAATTATTTGTTATATTTTTAAATTATTGTTAACATGTAATGTAGATCATTCTTTGTAATCTTGAAAGTGTGTAGATTTCTTATTGTTGTGTTTTTTTTAAGTGAACACAAAAATGGATCTTTTAAGTTTTATCCACAAATTAATCAACATATATATAGGATTTTTTTTAAGTGATAACACCACTTTTGCTACTCATAAGAGCATTTTATTTCAGTTTTAATTGGTTTAAAATGAGAGTGTATAGAATTAAAATGAGTTGTGAAACATGTAATTAATTATTTTATTTTTATTTTTAATTAAATTTTAAAACAGTTACCCTTTTTTTTATAAGTTAAAACAATTATTCATAAATCAAAATAGGATCATTTTGCCAAGTTTCTAAGAAAAGCAATTATTATTTTCTTCTTCTTCTTCCTTTATTTTATCATTTCCTTAAATTTAGATATTGTATATGTATAAAATAATTTTCTAGATTTTCTCTAGAGCATGTTGGCATGAATAAAAAAACTAACCAAATAAAAGATGTGTATACTAATCATCTAATAATTTTTTTTCGTACACATTTCTATTTTTTTTTTAATAGAATTGAAGAATTTGATAAAAAAAAATGAAGAAGGTAAGAAATAAGCAGTTATAGAGTGTTCTTTGCATATATATTTTTTTTTTTTAAAACTTAATTTATTATTATTGTAACATAATATATGCCAATTGAAAAAAAAAAAAAAAAAACTCTTTGTACATGGGAGGGTTGGTTATATTTTTTGGAAAAAAACAGAAAAGTACAAAAAAGGAAAAAAATTACAAAAATACTCTGGGCCGGTCCATTAAACATTTATACAGTCCACATACAAATATTTACAAAAATACCACATGCACTAAGCCTTCAGCTGTAAAGAGCGAACATTGAAGATGAACATAACTCGATCGTTTCAAAACCGCAAAACAACCAAAATGAAACCAAAACGAGGAAAATATAACCATTAATTCTGGCGAAATCAACTGGAAAAAAAGACCTGCAATGATCTAAACAGAAAATGACGAAAAAAAAAATCAAAAAACTGTGAAGAAACTAAAATTACACATTTGTTTTCTGTTATATTCGATCAAAACAACTCCCCCTAATATCGAAATCAAGATTCATGAAATGTAGATCTGTAACAAACAGATCTGGAGCTCCCACCAAATCCAAAATAATGTATGATGTGAAAAATTTTAAAAAAAACCTCATGAATAATACATCTACGTTATATATAGTTGTATTTTGATTGATTACTGGTTTCCAATATAAATATATTTTTTGAAAAACACAATAAGAAGAGTAAAATCGAATTAAGGTACAACAAGTTATGTATAAGTCTGTTTATTTTTTGTTTTGGTTGTCTTATAGTTGCATTATCGTTTTATGATAGTTTATATATTATGCAGGAATTTAATTTGACAGGGACTAAGAAATAGTAGTTATACATAGTAAGTTTTGTGCAAATAGTTGCATATTAGTTTTATAATGAAATAACATATGCAAGTAGTAAAACTATAATAAAACTACAAAACAACTGTATACAAACTAAAATACAGGAAAAACTCTTTGAATATCAACATCCATGATAAATCTCATTGTTACCCATTGATGATATAAAAATGGACAGGAAACAACTAGATTAAAAACATATTAAAAAAAAATACATACAAAAGGTGTTTACACTATTAAAAAACTATGAAAAACTATTACAAAATGAGAAATCAATAAACACAAAACCCACAAAAGTTGAATATGAAAAAATTTAAAAAATGGGGGAAAACCAAAAAGAAACCGAAAACAAATCTCGGTTCGAACATCAGCACCAACATCAGCTTTTTTCCCAGAAACGTCTTCATCCATGATCAACTTCAACCTTCCTTTTCCTATTCTCAGAAGTTGGGGAAATTTTCTCAGAAATATAAACTTTAAATTTCTTCTTCGCAGGTCCACGACCCCCGTTTCAATACAGGCAGAGCAAAGTCGGAGTCATCATCTTCTACAACTGGGTATTTTCCTTTGGACTTATTTGCTACAGATTTAACACTCATTTTCAAATTTTTTTGGGCAATGGAGAAGGGGACGATGAAGAACAAGTAATAGCCATGAATATATATAAGTTCAGACCAAAGAAAATAGATGACAAATAGTTATGGACAATCGGTTAATGGAAGTTAGAAAAGAAAATGATAGAAAATTGGGTAGTGAAAAAATGGGTTTTGATTGTCACTACTACAATGTTAGCCTCTAGAGGCTATTTTTTTACCCCCATTTATAAAAAGGGAAGCTAAAGGGTGTGAAAATACCCGCTATGTTCGAAATTGACATTTAGAGGCAGTTTTTTGATAAAAACCGTAGGTATAAAATTGCATTATACCATTTAGAGGCGGTTGGAAATTAAATATTATTTTTTTTTTCTGGACGATCCTATGGCGTCGGTTCCTATGAAGGAACCGACGCCATAGGGTCGTCTAGGGTATAACTGCTTGATCGTCTTCTTCCTCCCCACTTCACTTAGCCAACCCAGCAAACCAGAGAGCAAATAACCCAGCAAAACCCTCGCCCAGCCACCTCCTCCCCACCATATCTCCCCCATATCTCAACCATTTGAGCCCATTTTTTTTAAAAATCCTCCATTTTCGGTACTTAATAACATACACCTAAAAAGTTTTATTTTTTTACCCTCTTTGAGTGTCATCCGAACCCAAATAGAAAAGTTTGGGTTTCAAATCCGGCGACCCATTTTTCTTGAGAAATCCTTGAATCTCAACCTCGTTTAAGGTATAAATATTGTTTCTATTCATTTTTATTATGTACATTGTTTTATTTTTGGTTTTTGTAAATTATTATTTGAGTTTTTTTATTTTATTAGTAATATTATTGTGTTTTATGTGTATAGTGCCAGGATTTTTTACGGTGGTCGTCGGATTGCGGTTATTAGGTAATAATTTAAACCTCAATGTATAGTATATATATGTATTTGTATATTTTATTGAATATTTGTATATAATGTACATGTGTATATATTGTGGTTATATAGTGTGTATATTTTTTTATGGAAATAAATTTGGCAATTGTATTTTATATATTTTTTGTAATATATATTTATTGTGAATAGAATGACATTGGAGGGATTTCATTAGTTTAGAAATAAAAATTTTAAAATTGAATTAGTGTGTGATATAATTTTATTTTTTTGAGATAATAGTGTGAGATATAATTGATTATATATATGTATGTATAATTTAGTAACTAAGTAACTTGTTACAATTTTTTATAACTAGTTATAAGTAATGAAATAATTAATTTTGCAATTTCGCTGTATTTCTTTATATTGTAGGTTCGGCATAATTTTGTGTGTAGCGTATTTGAGCTTGCAATTATAGGTATATACTTTAACTAACTTTTTCTTATTATATAATTAATTATCAATGCATGTTAGTTGAGTTTGAATATCTTAAATATTCATCCGTAGTGAAGTAGGTTCTGCGAATACGTGTACTGCGGTCGGATGGGTGGATAAATTTTGTATTGTTTATGTTAATTTGCTTGTTCTATATTGTTTATCTGTTTTGTTTGTTATTTTAGGCACTTGTAAAATTTTTGGGAACGTCCAATTACAGCCGTTATGCTGCCGAAATTTCGATAGAATTAGGATAAAGCTTACTAAAACAATATTAATGACTACATATATAACACAAATAACTAGTTAATTATAACATAGTGATAAGAAGTTAGGTCGCATAAAAAATAATTATATACACATTTATGTAAACTTTTCTATTTTACCAACATTCTAATCAACAAAACAACCTAATAACATGAACTAAACTAAAACGAGAATTTGAGTAATTTATAAATTAATATGAATAAATTGTGAGAAACTTAGTTGGTTACATTGTGTAATTAGTAACTAGCTATAATTAGTTACTAAATACTAAATTTTTTTGGATAGGATTTTTGTTATGGATAAATCATGGATGCGTGAGGAGAGAGACACACTGCGATTTCAAGTAGGGTTCGATGCATTTTTAGAGTTTGCCTTAAAGAATTCTAAAAATCACAATCGTATTCATTGTCCGTGTGTAGATTGTTGTAATGTATTAAAGGGAATATTACAATGATTAAGGACCATGTGTATTTACGAGGTTTCAATAGAAGCTATACTATTTGGTATTACCATGGCGAACATTTACCTGATGATCCATCTCCATTAGGAAAGCGGCGGGTAGATGATATCGAGGGTAATGATTTCGATGATTATACATTGGACTTGCTTAACGAAGCACATGAGGAATTTCTTAATGATCCTGAGAAATTCGATAATTTTCTTAGTGATGCTGATACACCCCTGTTCGATGGTTGTAACAAACTAAGATTACCAACAATGGTAAAGTTTTACAACATAAAAGCAAAATGCTGACTTATGTTACGATGACTTCATTGTTGGACAACCAATTCATGAGCAACTTATGGAAATTGATCGTAACCTTGAGGAAGACGACGGTGAATACATTAGAAACAATATCAATGAGGGAATATGGGTCAATTGTGATTCAGGCAAACATAAACAAAAAAGAAAAGAAAACGTGTCTAATTGGTAACTTGATATATAGCTTACTTTATATTGTGGTTGTGAATCCTCAATACTTAACAATTTGTTTATGCTTTTAATATTTCACATACACTACTTGTTATATATATAGCTAACTTTAAATTTTGTTTGTTAATGGTGTAGACATGGCCAACTCGGGATCAGGATCTGATTCAGGCGCAAAAAATGAGTGTCCAATCGTAATACCTACACGAGGGCCGACGCAGATGAATGAAATATCCAAACTAATGGATCAGGGCAAAAGAGTGGCCCTCGAGGTTAATGAAAAAGGACAATACTGTGGGAAAAGCTATGCCAAGCTAGTATCCACTCTAGGAGTCAGATGCCGGCAGACGATAGGGTTGTCCTATAAAAACTGGAAAGAAGTCAACCCGACTCTGAAAAATAAAGTTTGGAAAGACATACAAGTAAGCTGTTATTTGTTAGAATTTTGATTTGTTTTTCTATTACTTCAAATGTTCACTCTAACCGTGTTTGTTTTCCTTCAAAATAGACGGGGTTCATTGTGCCGGACTCCTTCAAACATGATTGTCTCATCCTAGCTGGGAAGTTAATGAAAGACTTCAAGAATAGGATGACAAAAGACATTATAATGCCCGCTTTGCAAGAGAAGGATCTGGGACGACTGGCACAAGTCCCTGAAAAGCACCCCGTGATCGACGCTGCTGATTGGTGTACTTTTGTTGAAAGTCGACTAACTCCTGAATTTCAGGTACGCTAATTATATTAACACTAAGATAAACTCTTAAATACAAGTACATGTATCTAATGTATTTTTTTGGCATTGTAGGAATTGAGTAAGGTGCAACGTGAACGTTCCTCAAAAATTCAATCCAGACATCGAAGTGGTCGGAGTGGAATGGTGAACGTACGGGAAGCTGTGGTAAGTAAAGCTTAAAATTTAATGTGCTATAATGTGCTATAAAATTTCATTGGTACTCATTTAATTGTTATAACGTGATGTAGAAAAAGGATCTCGAAGTTGCAGATCCCCCCCCGCCACCGTGTTTGGATTAAATCTCGCACCAAGAGTCGAAAACTTGTCACTGATTACGACAAGGAAATTGCAGAGAAGATAGTAAGTATATATTAATCCTTAATTGAGTTCTACTCATGAGTTAGTGTATATAATTCATATACTAATTGCTTGAATATATGCGTGCATTAGGCTCAATTAGAGGAGAAGCTTAGTCAGGGACAAATTCAGGTCTAGGGCCAAAACGATATCCTGACGCAGGCGCTCGGGACACCAGAGCATCCTGGACGTGTCAGGGCTGCTGGGTATGCTATTACTTGAAATGTTATTTATTTAGTTACACAAATAAAATCGTAGCTAATTTGCATTTTATGATTTGTAGGTTCCTCACGAGGGCATCTCAACTGTTTGGCAGGAAGAAAAGGGAAGTGTCTGATGTTGTGGCTCGGCGAGCGAAGGAGATTGAAAAATTAAAAGCTGAAGTCCAATCTCTTAAGCAGAAGAGAAACGCTGCCGAACAAGAGGAAGAAGGAGAGGTGGTTGGTGAGGCGTATGTTCCACAACCATACGCTCCTGAGGATGAGGTACAACCACAAACTTATGCTGAGGAGTTTATTTCCCTCAACGACCAAGGTATCCTGTACAATTTCGATGACCATGCGGCCCTTAATCAGCAAGTACATCTCTGCTCTGACAACATCGACAACATTGTGGCCCGAGCGTATTTGTACGAGCATGTTGGTATGATCCAAGTTCACTGCCAGGACTACGATGTTTCACATGCCCGGATTATGGTGTCGGAAATCCTGCAAGAGGACGCTGAAATCCCAGTCCCAATTGAAGAGTGCAGATATGTTAGGGACATATACCAGATGTTAGGGATTTTTTACATTTATCAATTCGTAAATGCACGAATCTTTATTGTGGTGTGAAGATTATGAAGAACAATATTGAACCATGAGAATTGCGTGAGATCAAAGAAAATACATATTTAATCTAAATTATTAAAAGTCTAACCTAGTTCTGAAAATGGTAAGTCTTAAGTGTTGGGGATTATTTTACCAATATTTAGATTTACTACCATGTATGTTATTTAACATCCTAAATATGAATTTCTAAAACAATGGAATTTAAACACATATAAAGTTCAAGATACCTTACATTGGGTGCAGCGGAATTAAATGACTCATTCCCCTCAGATCTCTAACCCTTGTATTGTAAAGCCCGTTTAGTTAATTTGGAAATTATCAGTTAATTATGATTAATTATGAAATTATTTATAGCTATTTAAATAATTTATTATACTGTTATTTATGGAATTCAGAAATGCATGGTTATGTTATTCAGTAGTTTTCATATTTTGCTTTTCCGGTGCCTGGTATTTTGGAACTCGGCGTTTGGCTCAGTAGAAATCACAACTTAGCATGTTATTAGTTTGGGACGGGTTTTAGACATTGGGAATGTCGGGAATGGCCGGGAATTTAGAATTTCCCAAAAATACCCCTTTAGTATGGTTTATGTGATTTTATGGTGGAGGGGCAAAATGGTCTTTTTGCCCCAATGATATTTTTGTCTTTTAGTGATTTTATTTAATTGAAAAAGACTTGTTAAATGCTTATTACTTTGCTGAAATAAGGTTAATATATGTTAAGTGATTTATTAGTTTATTTTTCAAAATTTCAAAGTTTAGAAAAAAAATAGAAAATTGGAAGCTTTTTCTCTCTTTTCTCTCTCTCTTTTTCGGCTGAAAACTTGGGGTTCAAGAGCTGGATTTTTGTGGTGATTCAAGCATTGGTTTGCAACTCTAGTGATCTCTTGATTGTGGTATGTATTTCTTATTTGTCTTTCTTTGTTTTCTTGAAAAAAATGATGAATTATGGAGTGAAATGCATGCTTTTTGATGTTGTTGCTGCTGCTTGTGATTGTTGTTGTTTTTATGTTTAAAATGTTGAATTAATTATGTTTAGTTAGGTTGAAATGCATGCTAGTTGTTCTTCCTTGAGTTGGTTAATTTTCTTGTTAAGAAACTAAGGTTTTCAAGTAAAAAATTGAGAAATTGGTGGCTGTAATTATTGCATGAATTAGGTTTTGTTTTCTGCAGTGTTTCTATGCTTGATTATGTGATTCTAAGCTAGCTTTGAGGCTTGTGAGTGAGCTTTAGCCAAGTTTGAGTTTTAACTCAAAGCTTGGAGCTCACATGGTGATTTTTGTTTCTGAGTATTCTGGGTTATTTTGAGGCCTTATAAATGTTCTAGGGAAGGTTTAGAACAGGTCTGGAAAGTTTGATTCAATTTGGGGTTGAATTGGTCGAGTTATGAAAATTTGTTGTTGTTGCCTGCGAGGAACCGGAATTCCGGTTGTGCATCCGGAATTCCGGATGAGGGTCCTGAATTTCCCAGAATCGGAATTCCGGTTGGGGAATTTTCAGAACCCGTGTTTTTCCTCGTTTTTATGTTTTAAGGGGTATTGCCATGCTTTTTATCGATAGGGAAACTTTTAGTTCCTAGTTTAAGTCCCCGGGAAGTGATTTAGCGTGTCACTTATAGCGTTGTGATTTTTATGGTTTAGGAGCCGATGTCCGTAGCTCGGTGCCGGTTCCGGTCGGGTTGGCCAAGCACACTTTGAATTCGGAATCCAGGTAAGATTAGTATAACAGTATGCATATGTAGATTACATGTTTAGCGTGCATGTAGGAAGCCTGTTAGATTACATTAGTTATGTATATAGGCTTCGAATCATCCAACCCTGTCACGTCAGTACAGGCTGGAGTATGACCAGCAGCCGGAGTATGACCGGTTCGACCGATCAGGCTGACATTTGGTTGGTTGTTCCGTGCTATTGACCTATCCCGTCGGTACAGGCTGGAGTATGACCAGCAGCCAGAGTATGACCGGTTTGACCGATCAGGAGGATACTTGTCAATAGTACCGTCCCTGTGAACGTTCAAAACTCAGTACCATGTTAGACATGGCAGTAGTGGCTCAGTACCATGTTGGACATGGCAGTAGCGGGACTCAGTATCGTGTTGGACACGGCAGTTAGAATTATGTATGAGTATTATTATGCTTTTCTTGCCGAGTACCGTCGACTCACAGTTTACGTTTATGTGTAGGTAAAGGCAAGGCTATAGCTGATGGACCGTGAGCGAGCTTATGAGATTGTACATGTCGGGGCGGTTAGGCCTGGAGCGTACGATCCTCGGGACAGCAAGGCTGATTTTTGTAACTGGTTGTTAGACGACCTTTATTTTATGTAACAGTTAAACAGTTAAAACTTTTTGTAAATAATTTTATAATCGGGATCCCGAGTCTTTTGTAATATTGTTTTACAAGTTTAATTAAAAAGCAAAATTTTAATTAATCACGTTTTTCCATAAACCTCGTTTCACGGTTCAGTAAGCCTTTATTGCTTTAGTAGTTTATTTTATTCAGTTATGAAAAAGAAAAGCCTGCTAGGAAGCATGTTAGTAGCCTGATAGTAGAATAGGCGCATGTTTCGTTTTTAATTTCCAAATTAAGCGGCATTAGAAAGCTCTCCTTGAATACGACCTGATATGCCAACTCTTGGTTTCGCAGGCGGTTCTAATCAGATGGACGCCAGGCGGACTACCAGGAGTCAGGGCAACTCCGTAGGGTCGAACCAAGGACAGGGAGCTCAGTTTCCCCCACCTGCTAGGGGCCGAGGTAGAGGTCCCCGAGGCAGGGCTCGTGGTCGGGGTGATGAGAACCCACCACAGGCTGCCCAGGCTCCCCCAGCCGATCAGGGAGCCCAGAACTGGGAGTTGCGGTTTGCAGAAATGCAAGCCCGGATAGAAGAACAAGACCTCGAGATTCAGAGGTTGAGACAGCAGGGTGCTCCTGCAGTTCCAGTGCCCGTGGTTCCAGTGGCACCTGCCCCTGCTGCCCAGGCCGAGATAGTGGTGGCGGCCCATAGATTGGAACCTCTGTATGAACGGTTCCGGAAGCAAGCACCTCCGGTTTTCCTGGGAGGTCCGGACGTAATGAAAGCCGAGCAATGGCTGACGGTGATCACCAAGATCCTGAACTTTATGGGTGTCACCGGTAACGACAGAGTGGTATGTGCCACATTCCAGTTCCAGGAGGACGCGCTGGTCTGGTGGGACATGGTGTCTCAGATCCATGACGTCACCACCATGACCTGGGAAAGGTTCCAAGAACTCTTTAATGCAAAATACTACAATGAGGCGGTCAGAAGCGCCAAGAGGAAAGAGTTCGCTCACTTGACCCAGCGTGAGAATATGAGCGTCACCGAGTATACGACTCAGTTTGATCGGTTGGCGAGGTTAGCCTCGGGAATTGTGCCGACCGACTTCAGCAAGAAGGAGAAGTATCTGGATGGGTTGAATGCCAGGATTAGGCATGACTTGATGATCACCACCGACGACAGCACCACCTATGCTCAGATGGTGGAGAAGGCACTGCGAGCTGAGGGCGCAGTGGGGTGTATGTCAGAATCAGCCAGTACTCCGGTTAGTGGCGGGGCTCCTACCCCTCCTGCATCAGGCTATAGCAGGGGTAGTAGTGGTTCGGCCATTGATCAGAGGAAGAGAGCACCCACTGCTTCCGGTGGCTCGAGTCAGAACAAGAGGTTCCAGGGGAACCGAACGAGAGGAGTCGTCTGGTGGTGCGAGACCCGATTCTCCTATCCCGAGTGCCCTAGCTGCAAGAGGCACCATCGGGGTGAGTGCAAAGGTCAGGGATGCTTTCATTGTGGCATGCCCGGACACTTCAAGGGGGTCCCCGGCTCCGACCGGAGGCACTGCGAGCTCCAGCGATACCCACTCCGACGGGGTGTTCGCTATCACGCGGGCGATGCGGATGCCGGCCCATCGGTTGTCACGGGTCGGCTTTTTATTAACAACTCGCCGTATTCGGTCTTTGTTTGATTACGGGCTACACATTCTTATGTGGTGGCCAGAGTCTTTAGTAAATTGGGTAGACCCTATGATAGATATGAATCAGGGTTTGGAACCCTGTTACCTGGCGGAGAATTGGTTATCTCCAATAGGTGGATTAGGTCTATGCCGATCAGGGTAGATGGTAGAGAGTTAAGCGCTGATCTGATAGAGATGAGTTTAGTCGAATTCGATATTATTTTAGGAATGGATTTCCTATCTAAATATTCGGCGAGCATTGACTGTAAAAGGAAGATGGTGGTCTTCCAACCGGAAAGTGAAGAACCGTTTGTATTTGTTGGTTCAGTTCAGGGATCTCGGATCCCGGTGATCTCGGCTATGTCAGCGAGAGAATTGTTACACGGCGGTTGCTTAGGGTTTCTGGCCGTGGTGGTGGACACCACTCGGCCAGATACCATTCGGCCAGAAGACATCAGAGTGGTTCGGGAATTTTTGGATGTTTTTCCCGAAGAACTTCCAGGGTTACCACCTAAGCGGGAGATTGATTTCGTGATAGACTTGGCACCAGGGGTGGAACCGGTTTCCAAAGCCCCGTATAGGATGGCTCCAGCTGAACTTAAGGAATTAAAGATTCAGCTCCAAGGGTTGCTTGACATAGGGTTCATTCGGCCCAGTGTGTCACCCTGGGGAGCCCCGGTTTTGTTCGTCAAGAAGAAGGATGGATCTATGAGGATGTGCATCGACTACAGGGAACTGAATAAGCTGACGGTGAAGAATAAATATCCATTACCTAGGATCGATGACTTGTTCGATCAGCTTCAGGGGAAGACGGTCTTTTCTAAGATTGATCTCCGTTCGGGTTATCATCAGTTGAGAATCCGAGAGGAGGACATTCCAAAGACAGCTTTCCGCACTAGGTATGGACACTAAAAGTTTCTGGTTATGTCATTCGGACTAACCAATGCTCCTGCAGCATTCATGGACCTGATGAATAGAGTATTCAAGGATTTCCTCGATATCTGTGTGATTGTGTTTATCGACGACATCCTCGTGTACTCTCAATCAGAAGAGGAGCATGAGTTACATCTTCAGATGGTACTGCAACGGCTTTGAGAACATAAGCTTTATGCCAAGTTCAAGAAATGTGAGTTCTGGCTATCTCAGGTGTCCTTCCTAGGGCACATTGTGAGCAAGGATGGGATCAAGGTGGATCTCGGGAAGATTGAATCCGTCAGGGATTGGCCGAGACCGAAGACAGTGACAGAGATCAGAAGCTTCTTGGGTTTAGCCGGGTACTACCGTAGGTTCGTGGAAGGGTTCTCCAAAATTTCAATGCCCCTAACTGAGCTTACAAAGAAGAATCAGCGGTTTATCTGGTCAGATAAATGCGAAGCTAGTTTTCAGGAGCTGAAACAAAGGTTGATTACCGCTCCAGTGCTAGCTTTGCCTTCGGACAAGGAGAAGTTCGTAGTATATTGCGACGCATCCAAACAGGGGTTGGGGTGTGTATTGATGCAAGCCGATCGGGTCATCGCTTATGCCTCCCGTCAGTTAAAGGATTATGAACAGCGATACCCGACTCATGATCTAGAATTGGCCGCAGTGGTTTTTGCACTGAAGATTTGGCGGCATTACCTTTATGGGGAGAAATGTGAGATCTATACCGACCATAAAAGTCTCAAGTATTTCTTTACTCAGAAGGATTTGAATATGAGACAAAGGCGTTGGTTGGAATTAGTGAAGGATTACGATTGCGAGATCCTCTATCATCCCGGAAAAGCCAATGTAGTGGCCGATGCTCTGAGCAGAAAGGGTCCCGGGCAAGTAGCTAGTATGGTTCGGATCTCACCTCAGCTAACAGAGGATATGGTTAGATCCAGCATTGAGTTTGTGGTAGGTCAGCTTCACAACTTAACGCTGCAATCTGATCTGTTGGAAAGAATAAAAGTCGCTCAGATGTCAGATCCGGAGTTAGTGAAAATCCGAGATGAGGTGTTGGCTGGTCAAGCCAAGGACTTTTCAGTGTCAAATAGTGGGATGCTTTTGTATAAAGCCAGGGTTTGTGTTCCGAACAGTGTGGAACTTAGAAATGAGATCTTTGAGGAGGCTCATTCTACCCCGTATTCTCTGCATCCCGGCACCACTAAGATGTACCAAGATTTGAAACCGTACTTCTGGTGGAGCGGTATGAAGAAGAATTTGGTAGAATTCGTATCGAGATGCCTCACTTGTCAGCAGATTAAGGCTGAACATCAGAGACCAGCAGGGTTGTTGCAGCCTCTAACCCTACCAGAATGGAAATGGGAGGATATTACGATGGATTTTGTGGTCGGGTTACCTAGGACCACGGGTTTGTATGATTCCATCTGGGTAGTGGTGGACCGATTTACAAAATCTGCTCATTTTCTGCCGGTTAGAACAACATTTACAGTGGATCAGTTGGCAGAGTTATATGTCAGAGAGATAGTGAGACTTCACGGGGTACCGAAGTCTATAGTTTCGGTCAGGGATCCGAAGTTCACCTCCAAATTTTGGCAAAGTTTGCAACGGGCAATGGGTACAAAGCTAAAATTTAGTACAACATTCCATCCTCAGACAGATGGTCAGTCCGAAAGGACAATTCAGATATTGGAGGACATGTTGAGAGCCTGTGTTATGGACTTTGAAGGCTCATGGAATAAGTATCTGCCATTGATAGAATTCTCTTACAACAACAGTTATCAGAGTACAATAGGGATGGCTCCCTATGAACTGTTGTATGGTAGGAAATGTAGATCCCCTATCCACTGGGATGAGACAGGGGAGGGGAAATACCTAGGTCCTGAGTCAGTACAGCGGACCAATGAGGCGATAGAGAAGATAAAAGCTAGAATGCTTGCCTCACAGAGCAGACAGAAGAGTTACGCAGATCCGAAACGCAGAGATGTTGAGTTCCAAGTAGGGGAACATGTGTTTTTACGGGTATCTCCGATGAAGGGGATTAAACGTTTCGGGAAAAGAGGCAAGTTATGCCCTAGATTTACAGGACCTTTCGAGATTCTCGAGAAGATAGGTCAAGTGGCATATCGGTTAGCATTGCCTCCAGCCTTATAAGGAGTTCACAACGTATTCCATGTCTCGATGTTGAGAAAATACGTCTCAAACCCCTCTCGTATACTCAGTTATGAGAGTCTTCAGCTTCAGCCAGACATGACTTATGAGGAACAGCCAGTGCAGATCCTGGATAGAAAGGATAAAGTCCTTCGGAATAAGACCATAGCATTGGTCAAGGTTCTCTGGAGAAACAGCAAGGTGGAGGAAGCCACCTGGGAGCTTGAGTCAGATATAAGAGCTCAGTATCCAGTGTTATTCAGGTTAGATTTCGGGGACGAAATCCTTTTAAGGGGGGAATAGTTGTAAAGCACGTTTAGTTAATTTGGAAATTATCAGTTAATTATGATTAATTATGAAATTATTTATAGCTATTTAAATAATTTATTATACTGTTATTTATGGAATTCAGAAATGCATGGTTATGTTATTCAGTAGTTTTCATATTTTGCTTTTCCAGTGCCCGGTATTTTGGAACTCGGCGTTTGGCTCAGTAGAAATCACAACTTAGCATGTTATTAGTTTGGGACGGGTTTTAGACATTGGGAATGTCGGGAATGGCCGGGAATTTAGAATTTCCCAAAAATACCCCTTTAGTATGGTTTATGTGATTTTATGGTGGAGGGACAAAATGGTCTTTTTGCCCTAATGATATTTTTGTCTTTTAGTGATTTTATTTAATTGAAAAAGACTTGTTAAATGCTTATTACTTTGCTGAAATAAGGTTAATATATGTTAAGTGATTTATTAGTTTATTTTTCAAAATTTCAAAGTTTAGAAAAAAAATAGAAAATTGGAAGCTTTTTCTCTCTTTTCTCTCTCTCTTTTTCGGCTGAAAACTTGGGGTTCAAGAGCTGGATTTTTGTGGTGATTCAAGCATTGGTTTGCAACTCTAGTGATCTCTTGATTGTGGTATGTATTTCTTATTTGTCTTTCTTTGTTTTCTTGAAAAAAATGATGAATTATGGAGTGAAATGCATGCTTTTTGATGTTGTTGCTGCTGCTTGTGATTGTTGTTGTTTTTATGTTTAAAATGTTGAATTAATTATGTTTAGTTAGGTTGAAATGCATGCTAGTTGTTCTTCCTTGAGTTGGTTAATTTTCTTGTTAAGAAACTAAGGTTTTCAAGTAAAAAATTGAGAAATTGGTGGCTGTAGTTATTGCATGAATTAGGTTTTGTTTTCTGCAGTGTTTCTATGCTTGATTATGTGATTCTAAGCTAGCTTTGAGGCTTGTGAGTGAGCTTTAGCCAAGTTTGAGTTTTAACTCAAAGCTTGGAGCTCACATGGTGATTTTTGTTTCTGAGTATTCTGGGTTATTTTGAGGCCTTAGAAATGTTCTAGGGAAGGTTTAGAACAGGTCTGGAAAGTTTGATTCAATTTGGGGTTGAATTGGTCGAGTTATGAAAATTTGTTGTTCTTGCTGCGAGGCAGGAATTCGGTTGTGCATCCGAATTCGGATGAGGGTCTGAATTTCCCGAACCGGAATTCGGTTGGGCAACCGGGTCCTACGGTTGGGGAATTTTCAGAACCCGTGTTTTTCCTCGTTTTTATGTTTTAAGGGGTATTGCCATGCTTTTTATCGATAGGGAAACTTTTAGTTCCTAGTTTAAGTCCCCGGGAAGTGATTTAGCGTGTTACTTATAGCGTTGTGATTTTTATGGTTTAGGAGCCGATGTCCGTAGCTCGCTGCAGTTCCGGTCGGGTTGGCCGCACACCTGAATTCGGAATCCAGGTAAGATTAGTATAACAGTATGCATATGTAGATTACATGTTTAGCGTGCATGTAGGAAGCCTGTTAGATTACATTAGTTATGTATATAGGCTTCGAATCATCCAACCCTGTCACGTCGGTACAGGCTGGAGTATGACCAGCAGCCGGAGTATGACCGGTTCGACCGATCAGGCTGACATTTGGTTGGTGGTTCCGTGCTATTGACCTATCCCGTCGGTACAGGCTGGAGTATGACCAGCAGCCGGAGTAATACCGGTTTGACCGATCAGGAGGATACTTGTCAATAGTACCGTCCCTGTGAACGTTCAAAACTCAGTACCATGTTGGACATGGCAGTAGTGGCTCAATACCATGTTGGACATGGCAGTAGCGGGACTCAGTATCGTGTTGGACACGGCAGTTAGAATTATGTATGAGTATTATTATGCTTTTCTTGCGGGTACGTCGACTCACAGTTTACGTTTATGTGTAGGTCAAGGCAAGGCTATAGGTGATGGACCGTGAGCGAGCTTATGAGATTGTACATGTCGGGGCGGTTAGGCACGGAGCGTACGATCCTCGGGACGACAAGGCCGATTTTTGTATGCTTGGTTGTTAGACGACCTTTATTTTATGTAACAGTTAAACAGTTAAAACTTTTTGTAAATAATTTTATAATCGGGATCCCGAGTCTTTTGTAATATTGTTTTATAAGTTTAATTAAAAAGCAAAATTTTAATTAATCACGTTTTTCCATAAACCTCGTTGATTAGCAACGAGCTGCACAGTACATTTAAAAATCACGTAATACGCCTATGGTAGTTAGGGTGTTACATGTATCCTTTCTGTAGCAGAGTATCACCAAGATCTGAGCTTGATTCTCCTTCAGTTGATTAGATTCTTCACAGTCTTACACACTATGATTGAGTACCAACTTGCTATGCGTGTGCATGTACTCTATCACTAAGGCTCGAATTTGGATAGTGAAAAACACTAAGAATTTCAAATTAGAAGATAGAAAAGAAGAAGAAGATGTTGGGGATTATTTTACCAGGATCTAGATTTACTACCATGTATGTTATTTAACATCCTAAATATGAATTTCTAAAACAATGGAATTTAAACACATATAAAGTTGAAGAAACCTTACATTGGTTGCAGTAGAATTAAATGACTCCTTCCGCTCAGATCTCTAACCCTTGTATCCTTTCTGTAGCAGAGTATCACCAAGATCTGAGCCCGATTCTCCATTAGTTGATTGGATTCTTCACAGTCTTAAACACTATGATTGAGTACCAACTTGCTATCCGTGGGCATGTACTCTATCACTATAGGGTTCGAAAATTGAAGAGAGAAAGAGAGAGAGAGAGAGAGAAGGATTCGAATTTTAGAGAGATAGAAGGCTCCAAATTTGACTCAAGGCTAATGTGACTTAGGTTGTCAATTTTGAGTCCATCACTATCTATTTATAGGAATTCTTCTAGGTTTAGGTTTGAATTATTTGGCATTAAAAAATGATAAATAAATGGTAAAATCATGCTTAAGTGGCTGGCCATAGGATGTGGGCCCACCACATGCAATTTTACTATTTTTCAACTATTTATCCTATTCTTTTCACAAATGCCATATTTTCTAATTTAACCACTTAAATGCCAAAACTATTTATTTAATAATTAAAATTAATTATCAAATAAAATTGTCATTTAATATATTTATTAATTAGACTCAACAAAGTCTCTTAATTAACAAATAAACCTTAGAATCTCTTTTCTTCACAATTAAGCCCTTGCTTAGTGAAAATTCATAAATAAGACATAAGCTAATTTTAGAATTATAATTGATTAATTAAAATCAACTAACTGAGTCATACAAGCAGTATTGTCTCAACTAGTATGGGGACCATGGGCCTATATAACTGAGCTTCCAATAAGCAGATTTAGAATTTACCAAGTAAATTCCCGAACTTATTAATTCCTCCTTGCACCACTATAGATTTGGAATTGCACTCTCAATTATATAGAATGCTCTATATGTTCCATGATATAGATACGCTATGAAAATTAACCATCATTCTAATCCCAATAATCAAAGATCCTCTATAGATGATTTACACCGAGTAGGGATAAATTTACTGTTTTACCCCTCAATGTATTTTATCCTTAAAACACTTAGCTTCCTATAAATGATATTTCACTAAACTAATATAATCACTAAAATAAGAGCTCTTCCATTTATCTCTATTAAGCCAAGCTCAAAGAAAATTATTATTTCACTTCTATGTCCAGATAGAAGCTATAGATTCCATATCTATGTTTAGCGCTCCCACTCAATTTTACTATCACGTTCCCAAAATGTACGTTCGACCCGAACCAAATGGTAGGCTTTAACTAACAAATCAAAGAGCACAAATAACACTCTTGAGATCGAACCTAACCATGTCAGGATTAAGATCTTTTGATCTAAGATCAACCAGTGATATTGACTTAGAAAGATACAACGGTAAGATTATAATATCTTTACTAAGATCAATATTGGTCCCAGTCCAATGTATACTCCATACATCCGATACTAACATACTTTGCCAATGTTTTGAAAAGAACATAACACTTATCCAAGGTGTAAGTAAGCTTTATCGTTGACTATCACATCAGTGTAAATCCAGTGCACTGATGAATCAAGGGACATTATCTTTTGAAGCATATAACACAATTACCTTCCACTGTGTTGACATCACTATAATTGTGAATAACTATATGTTTTGGACTTAACAGAAATTGTATACATTAAACCATAAAATTGAAAACTACATGTAAACATAAATGACTTCTAATCTTCAATTGATAACAAATCAGATTATATTGAAATGAGTTTTACTTAGGGCATAAAATCCCAAAAAACTCCCACTTGCACTAACATAAAACAAGCAGTGCATTTCAATCAATCTAATGTCTTGATATCCAGATCAAGTGTAGTGTATTTGACTAGACCCAAATTACTGGAACTGTAAGTCTGTGGTAAGCAACTGCTTTCTTCACCATTACTTCCTTTGTGTTCATAAAACATTGTGCAACATCATTTTTGTATATGCATTACTCATCTAGGGATACTGAATTCTTTACTGATTATAAAGTGCATCTGAATAAATTGAAGACAAATATCTAATTCTATCCAAAATGGAATAGAGATAACACAGTTAAGAACTTTCTTCAGTTGAATAACTTTTCAGTGCTTTACAAAAGCAACAAAGTTATGTAACTTCACTGATGGAGCTGAAATTATTATAGATGGGTTTTTACATCCTTCTAGAATAATTCCTCCACCCCAAGAGTAACCACCATCTCTAATAGGTTATGAGTTGGTGTAGATATAAGGATTCTAATATACACCCTTATCATCTAACATATAGGTCACTTTCAGAGATTCTTCCTTGGTTGTCTCCTATTGTTCCTTGTTTGATTACATCTTAGATGGCTCCCACTCAACAGTAGGAGTCTGGTTAAGTTTGTACAAAGGAGTACATTTAACCTCTTACTATTGGTTCTCAGGAACATCTTGGCATGACACATTATCTTAGTCTGAAACTACAAGTTTCTTCTAGACTAAGTCATCAACATAGCATTCTAGTATTAACAGTAATGTAAAATACTTGCTTAAGATTAAGTAATCATTAGAGATACCATAAAACTTTTTATGAGGATTAGGTATTTTGCCTAAGTCATTCGAATAGACTTAACAAAAGTTTCTATTTTATCCTCATAATTCTGATGTTATTTCTATCCACATGAATGGTTAGATATACTTTCTCAGTTTTATTTAAAAGTTCCTATCATGATCATAACATAGTAATCTATCACTAGTGTCATCCAAATAAAGATGGGCTTGGAATTTTAAAATTATCCCACTCAAATAAGGTACTGTGATACTATGTCCAAGAACTTTATTGGTATCAATTTCTATTACTACAGTAACATGTTAATTGGAACAAAAACAAGATCAAGAATAAGTTTTAATAATTTGCTAATTTGTTCTTATACTAATTGTTTGCTAGGATAACAATCCATGTTTAAGCATCTGGAGCTGAAATAAGAAGAAAATAAACATGGTTATTAGATCTAGAATTATTAACCAAAGAGGATAATAATTCTCTAAAACACATGAGTTTATAGCATAGATAGAAATACCTTGTTTTTTTGCCAAAAACTTAGGACACTAGGGTTTCCAGTGGCCTTTTTCGTTGCAATTGAAGCACTTTCCTTTTTGCTTTGCATTGGGATTAGCAGCATTTTTCTTATTAGTTGTGTTAGCAGCTTTAAGAGGCTTCTTGCTATTCTTCCACTTCTTCTTTTTGGGTTTCGAAATAGAGGCAAAGTTTTCCTCAGCCTTAGCCATACCATTAGCACTGCCAGAACTAGGAGCTTTAGTTCCTCCTTTCTATGGTCCTCTAATCAAATATTCAAATGTCTGAAGGTTTTTGATTAACTCGTGGAAGTCAAAAGTCAATTTGTTCATGACATAATTTGATGTAAAGGGCAGAAAAGTTTGAGTCAAACTATTCAAGATCAAACTCACGTGAGTTGTTTGATCTATAATAGCTCCATGATTCTCAGCCTCCTGGAAGTAACTAGTCATCTGGAGCAGGTGATCACGAACGTTCTGATGAGTTTTCATCTGTGCATTGATAAAATTCTTGGTCACCTCAAAATGAGCTTGATCTGACGCCATCCCAAACAGTTCAGTTAACTGGTTCATGATATTTGCAGCCGTGAGAGTGTTAGCAAACCTTGTTTTCAAGGTGTCGACCATGCTAGACAGCATAAAGTATCGAGCTTTGTTGTTAGCATTCTGCCAGTGCTCGAACTTTTCTTTGACTACCTTGGTCGCATTCTCACCTGGCTCCTTAGGAGCCTCTTCAGTCAACACAATCGGGCATTTTCACCTATGAGAGCAATATTAATGTTCTCTTTCCATTTGACAAAGTTAGCTCCAGAGAGCTTGTTGTCAGTCAATAGTGACACCTTGAGGTTGTTCATAGTCATATAGGGTACTACAAGTATCAATAAATAGAAATTAAATAATGTTTAATACAAAATCATACACATTCAGAAATTATTAGCACTTAGCAAGTAGGAATTGTTGGAATTATTTTACCAGGATCTTAGATCTACTCACAAGTATGTTTATTAACACCCTAAATATGAACTTTCTAAAACGATGAAATTAACACGTATAAAGTTTAAGAAACCTTACATTGGGTGCAGCGGAATTAAATGACTCCTTCCGTTCAGATCTCTAACCCTTGTATCCTTTCTGTAGCAGAGTATTATCAAGATCTGAACCTGGATCTCTTTCTCTGAATCCTTGATGCTAAAACTCCTTTGCTGATGATCTTTCTTCACGATCTTCCTCACTATGATTGAGGTATTGCTTGCTGTGTGTGGGCACTACTCTAATCACTAAGGTAATTTTGAAATATGAAGGAAGAAGAGGGAGAGAGGGTGGCGGCCAAGGTAGAGAGAGAAAGGCTCAGTTTTTCTGATTCAGAAGTGTAATTTTCCTGAAGCCTTCACTACCTATTTATAGCATTCCACTAGGGTTAGGTTTAAATTATTTGGAATTAAAATAATGAAAATATCAGTTTAAAATGCCTACAAAAGTGGCCGGCCATGGCTTATTGGGTTTGGGCCTTGCTTTCTGCAATTTTGCAATTTTAACACTTTTGTATCTGATTTTCTCAAAAATGCTAATTTTCTAATTCAACCATTTAAATGCCAACTCTAACTATTTAATAACTATAAATAATTATTGAACAATATTGTCATTTATCATATTTATTAATTGAACCATACAAAGTATCATAATTAACAAATATGCCCCTAACAACTCTTTCTTTACAATTTCGCCCTTACTTAGTGAAAAATTCACAAATAGACATAGTCTAATTTGAGAATTATAATTGATTAATCAAAACCAATTACATGAGTCTTACAAACAATATTATCTCAACTAGTGCGGGGACCATGGGTCTATATAACCGAGCTTCCAATAAGTAGATCAAGAATTTAGCACTAAAATGCACTAACTTATTAATTCTTCGTTGAATCCACGCATAGAACTTAGAATTGCACTCTCAGTATATAGAATGCTCTATATGTTCCACCATACAGACACATTATTAGTTATCCATTGTTATAATCCTAATGTGATCAATGATCCTCTATATGAATGATCTACACTGTAAAGGGATTAGATTACTGTAACACCCTACTATGTATTTTATCCTTAAAACACTTGACCCTGTATAAATGATATTTCAGCTTATGTGAAATGAGTACTCCACCATTTATGTTCGTTTGGTCAAGCTCGAAGGAGATCATCCTTTTCTTACTATTCGCCAGATAGAAGCTATAGATTCCATGTTCATGCTAGCGCTCCCACTCAATTACACTACCGTGTTCCCAAAATGTACGTATCACCCTGACCTAAAAGTAGGCTTCACTAACAAATCAAAGAACACGAATAGCCTTTCAAGATTGAGCCTAATCATATCAGGATTAAGATCATTTGATCTAGGATCAACTAGGTGATATTGACTTGAATAGATATTACGGTAAGTTTAATAAATCTAAGTCAAAGTTCAATATCGGTCCCTTCCGATGCATACTCCATGCATCCAACCTGAGCTTTACTTTAACCAATGCTCTGGAAAGAACATAGCACTTCTCCAAATGCAAGTAAACTCTGTTGTAGATTATCATATCAGTAAAATCCTGTGTCTAATAAATCTAGGAAACTTTATTCACATAGTCATGTTTACTTTCAAATGTGATGACAACACAATAAACAGAATCAAGTATGTGAAAAGGGTTTAAGATGAATTTATAAATCAAATAGACAAGCAATTGATAAAGTGAACCAAAACATACACAAATGAATGAAAAAATACTTCTGTTTTTTATTGATGTTGAATAAAATAGATTACATTGAAATGGAGTTTTATTTAGGGCATAAAAACTAACAAACTCCCACTTGCACTAATATAAAACTAATTAGTACATATCAATTAATCCTAAATTCTGACGGTGCGTTTCAAAGGCTGTCACGGCCTGGACTTTGGTAAATGGATCATCTAGGTTGTCCTCTGTGTCAACTTTCTCAGCTAGTACATCCCCTCTTGCCACGTATTCTCTGATAATGTGATACTTCCTTTCAATGTGTTTGCTTCTCTTGTGGCTTCGAGGTTCTTTACTGTTTGCTATTGCTCCATTGTTATCACAAAGTAAGACCAGAGGCTTTTCAATTCCAGGAACGACACCTATACTGGTGAAGAACTTTCTTAGCTAGACAAGTTCTTTAGCAGCTTCGGCTGCAGCTATGTATTCAGCTTCCATAGTTGAGTCCGATATCGCGGTTTGTTTAGCACTTCTCCAAACCACTGCTCCACCCCCAAGAGTAAACACCATCCTAGATGTAGATTTCCTGTCTTCAAGACTTGCCTGGAAATCTGAATCAGTGTAGCCTATGCGATTTAAAGCACCACCCTTGTAGACTAACACAAGATTCCTTGTACTCTTTAAGTATTTCAGAATATACTTAATTGCATTCAAATGTTCATGTCCTGGATTAGACTGATACCTGCTCACGATCCCAACTGCATAACAGATGTCAGGTCTAGTGCATAACATTGCATACATTAGACTTCCAACTACAGAGGCATAGGGAATTTTCGCCATGTCCTCTATCTCTTGAGGATCAGTCAGAGACTGTTCCTTAGATAGACAAATACCATATCTAGAAGGCATGTTTGCCCCATTGGTGTTGTTCATGGAGAATCTCTCTAAGACTTTGTCTATGTAGGTTGTTTGAGAGAGAGAAAGAGATCTGTTCTTCCGGTTTCTAATAATTTGAATACCAAGAACATAGGCTGCTTCACCCAAATCTTTCATATCGAATCGAGTGTTAAGCCATTCTTTGATGTGAGTCATTTTCTTGACATTGTTTCCAATAATCAAAATGTCATCAACATAAAGGACCAGGAATACTAATATTTGGTCTTCCTTGAGTTGGTAAACACAAGGTTCATCTTCATTCTGAAGAAAGTCGTAGGTCTTGATGATTTCATCAAACCTTTTGTTCCATGAGCGGGAAGCTTGCTTAAGTCCATAGATAGACCTGTTTAATTTGCAAACTTTCTTTTCCTGCCCAGGAAGAACATAACCTTCTGGTTGCTCCATATAGATGGTTTCTTCAAGTACCCCATTAAGGAAGGCAGTCTTGACATCCATTTCCCAGATTTCATAATCGAAAGCAGCAGCTATGGAGAGAAGAATTCGGATGGATTTGAGCATGGCAACAGGACTAAAAGTTTCCTCATAGTCCACGCCTTCTCTTTGGGTATAACCCTTGGCTACAAGTCTAGCTTTAAAAGTTTCGACTTCGCCTCCAGCTCCTCTTTTCTTCTTGTAAACCCACTTGCATCCTATCGGATGATAGTCGTCAGGTGCGTCTACATATTCCCAGACTTTGTTCTTTTTCATTAGGTAAAGAAAACTATATCTAGAGAAATCGTCAATGAAAGTGACAAAATACTCATAACCACCTCGGGCTTTGACATTCAAAGGTCCGCAGACATCGGAATGCACTAACCCTAGAGGGATTTTGGCACGCTCTCCCTTTGCAGAGAAAGAACGTTTAGTCATTTTTCCTTCTAGGCAGGACTCGCATACTGGCAATTCACCTAAGACGACATTTTTCAATGGATCGCCTTTGGTTAGCCTATTGAGTCTATCAAAGCCTATATGACCTAAACGTAAATGCCATAGATATGTTTGATCATCATTATCAATCTCTTTTCTTTTGAGGTTTCTAGGTCTAGCTACATTGAAAAGTTCACTATTAAGTGAGATTTGTGTATTCGGTCTTAAAACATAAAGCCCTTGTTCCATTGTAGCAACACATATTTGAAATCCATTACGAGAAATTGAACAATTTGTACTCGAAAAATTCAATATATAAGATTGTGTTTGCAAACATGAGACACTAATCAAGTTTCTACTAAAGTTTGGAATAAATAAAACATTTTCTAAAATTAAAAATCTTTGTTGAAACTTGATGCGGGCTTTTCCTCTAGCTTTGACCCATACTAATTCGCCATTGCCAACTTTAAGCTTTAACTCTCCTGGAAGCAGATTATCCCAAGTTTCAAGCAACTGCAGTGAAGAACATACATGGTTAGTAGACCCAGAATCAACAATCCAGACGGATTTGTCGTTCTCTAAAACACATGATTCAAAGACAAAAGCATTACCTTCGTTTGAATTGTTTAGAAGCCTGGGACATCGTTCTTCATGATGTCCCTTTTCATTACAATTCGAACATAGAAGATCATGTCTGATAATTGTACTTGAAGAAGCAGCTTTGCTAGATCCTTCATACCTAGTCCTTTTCCTTCGATTATGAATTGCAAACCCAGGGGGACCCATTGCAATCAAAGTCCATTCATGGGCTCGTAATTCTGCTTCGAGCTTGTCCATGTCGGAGGAGTTAGAATTGTTGATCATGTAAGAGATAACAAATTCATTATACTCCGGAGGAAGACTATTAAGGATGAGTTGGACCCATTGTTCTCTTGATAAATCAATTCCTAGTAGATTTGCCTTTTGGAACTTCAGATTCATCATCAATAGGTGCAAATTTATGCAACTACCAGGATGCATTTTCACATTATAGAGTTCTTTTGCTAAGATATTAACTAGGAGAGGATCGGGGTGAGGGTTATTCATAATGACACTACAACACATCAATAAAACAGAAGTAAGGTTTTGGTTCATAAATTCATACACAGTTCAGAAAATAACAAATAATCACATATGTTATAGAAATACTAAATCTAACGTAGTTTATTTTCCTAGGTTTTTCAACAAACTGATACAGTGTCCCGTTTAGGCGAGAGTCAAAGCATCATTCATTGAATAGAGTTGTCAGCTCATCTAAAATGATAACCATTCTAGCAACCTTTTATTCGATCAAGATTGGAATTCAGCGTTCTCCCGTTTAGGCGAGAGTCAAGGCAATTCTATCTTATGAGCTTCCACCATTGTTTCATAATTTGCAAGTCAAGTATGGTCGCCACCATTAGGGTGATCCATACCATACAAAACACTTACAAACTACTTATCTTTCGAGATTAAACGGTGCGAAATTGCTAATGAACGTTCCTCCCTTAGGGAGGATTACTCACTAAAACAAACGCGGTGTAAAACCAACAATGGAGATCGAATGTCTCTTGATTAAAAGCTCATTATTTAAAAATATTATATGTATTTTGTATAATCATTTTTATTCGATATTATAATAATGAAAAATTACAAACTAAAGTTGGTTTAAATAAAAAAAAAACAATTTTAATTAATTTTCAATTATTATTTAATTCGAAAAATAAATTCGAATAAATATCGAACAAGTTCCATAATATAATAATGAAAAATTACAAATCAAAGTTGGTTTAAGTAAAAAATCAACTTTAATTAAATTTCAATTATTATTTAAATTCGAAAATAAATTCGAATGATAAATGGAACAAATATGAAAATATCTTGTTTAAGTTGTTTAAGAAAAATCTAAAAAAAAATCAACTTAAATATCTTTCAAATCAGATTTAATTAGATTAAAATTAAGTTGTAACCACTTAATTTGAAAATATTCCATTTTAAGTTAATATTCGAAAAGATATTAACTTAAAAAAATATCTAAAATATTCCATTTTAAGTTAATATTCGAAAAGATATTAACTTAAAAAAATATCTAAAGAATCTTAATAACCAATACCTAAAATTCCTCAACTTAATTTTGAAATTTTAAATCCAAAAGATATTGAGATTTAAGTTGGTTAGTTGTAGATAACTAAATATCAACTTAAATAGGAATATTTAATGAAAAATTTAAATTAAGCTTCAGAAAGAATCTAGATGGTTATAATTCTATATTTAATTAAATACAAGAAAATACATATAGTTTAGCTTAGAATATATAATTCTTTAAACTATGGTTTTCTTAAATTAATTTCAAAATAAATGAAATTAATTATGTTGCTAATCAATTTTATTAGGTTAAACTAGTGTAATTAACTTAGTACAGTTGTTCAAATCAGGCAAATGGGCCTTCACAATTGGGGTGGTTCATGTGAGGGGATGTTGGGTTCAGTATGTCGTACCCACTACTATGGCTCCCAATTCTCACACAAGGCCCAAAAGAGAGGAATTTAACCTTAAAATGAACAACTGTTATTAATTGAATAAGCCCAAAAAAAACTAAATGGGCCTAAATAAAATCTATCAAGAATTATGATATTTTATTTAGCAACATTAACCTATATGCATCTATAATGAAATTAAACACATAGGCTCACACAGGCACACTTTGGATGGGTCCTATCATGTTGCTAGGTCATACACAGATGAAAGAAGATTGTAAATATACCTGTTACAAATTATTAACTTGACTAAGGGAGCCATGAGTTAAAATCAGATCATTGGATCTGTCAACAAGTTAACCATGGCTATTTGCAATCAAGGAATAATAGGTTTTAAAAACTTACACACAAGCTAAAACACATACTCTTGTAACAAGGTTAGCTGGATAGTTGAATGTAGGATTTATTTAATTTTAAATTAAATAATTAATTTCGAAATAAATAATTAATTAAATAAAAAATTATTTTTAAAATTTTATAAAATTTGAAAAAAAAATTCAAAATTTTAAAAAAAAATTAAATTTAAAATTAAACCTACAATTTTGAAAAATTAGGTTTCAACCAACCTAAATATCATTTCAAAATTTGCTAACTACTTTTAAAAGTTATATGTTATTTTATAAATAAAAATTAAATAAAAAATTAAAAAAAGATAAATGAATATCTTTTTCAGATTTTAAATGTAATGTAAATAAATAAAATAACAAAATTTAAAAGTTAGCAAAATATCTTACATCTTTTTAAAATTACATGATTATAGTTATCTTATTTTAAATTTAAATAAGGTCAAATTATTTAAAAAAAAAAAAGATTTAATTTAAAATATTTAAAATCTGACCTTAAATTTAAAAATAAGATAAGATATAATCAAATTTAAAAATAAGATAGATTATTAAGCAAAAAAGATAGATACTAACTATTTTTAAATTCAAATTACACTAATATCATGAATTAAATTTAAAAAATATTAAATTAATTCATTATGATAATTAGAGTTGAATTAGGAATAGTAATAGTATAAATATAGTTTTACACAAAAAATTGGACGTTAATTCCATGAAAAAGCATGAAAAAATGAAGAAAAATGAAAAAATTGCAAGCTCTACGGACGGGATGCAGTGCATACCCACTGCATCCCGTCCGCGCGCGTATGCTAGGTGCTGGGCCGAGTTTGCTTGGCGGAATCATGTCGTGCATGATTTTCGCGCGCGCAGGTGGGTTTCAGCACAACCCCGATTTTTTCGAATCTTCAAAAAATCATAACTAATTCAAATTAAATCGAAATTGAGTTCTGTAAAAAAGTAACTTGCTTAATTTTTTCCATACTATCCAATAAAAATAATCCCAGAAACAGATATTTAATTATTTTTCACGAAAATTTACAAACATCAATCAATCATCAAATAACACTCAATACAACATGATACCATCCAAAAACATCAAACAATCATTTTAAAGTCCAAATTTCTTGCAAGTAAATCAATTACCATGGCTCTGAGGCCAGTTGTTGGAATTATTTTACCAGGATCTTAGATCTACTCACAAGTATGTTTATTAACACCCTAAATATGAACTTTCTAAAACGATGAAATAAACACGTATAAAGTTTAAGAAACCTTACATTGGGTGCAGCGGAATTAAATGACTCCTTCAGTTCAGATCTCTAACCCTTGTATCCTTTTTGTAGCAGTGTATTATCAAGATCTGAACCTGGATCTCTTTCTCTGAATCCTTGATGCTGAAACTCCTTTGCTGATGATCTTTCTTCACGATCTTCCTCACTATGATTGAGGTATTGCTTGCTGTGTGTGGGCACTACTCTAATCACTAAGGTAATTTCGAAATATGAAGGAAGAAGAGAGAGAGAGAGGGTGGCGGCCAAGGTAGAGAGAGAAAGGCTCAGTTTTTCTGATTCAGAAGTGTAATTTTCCTGGAGCCTTCACTACCTATTTATAGCATTCCACTAGGGTTAGGTTTGAATTATTTGGCATTAAAATAATGAAAATATCAGTTTAAAATGCCTACAAAAGTGGCCGGCCATGGCTTATTGGGTTTGGGCCTTGCTTTCTGCAATTTTGCAATTTTAGCACTTTTGTATCTGATTTTCTCAAAAACGCCAATTTTCTAATTCAATCATTTAAATGCCAATTCTAACTATTTAATAACTATAAATAATTATTAAATAATATTGTCATTTATCATATTTATTAATTGAACCATACAAAGTATCATAATTAACAAATATGCCCCTAACAACTCTTTCTTTACAATTTCGCCCTTACTTAGTGAAAAATTCACAAATAGACATAGTCTAATTTGAGAATTATAATTGATTAATCAAAACCAATTACATGAGTCTTACAAACAATATTATCCCAACTAGTGCGGGGAACATGGGTCTATATAACCGAGCTTCCAATAAGTAGATCAAGAATTTAGCACTAAAATTCACTAACTTATTAATTCTTTGTTGAATCCACGCATAGAACTTAGAATTGCACTCTCAGTATATAGAATGCTCTATATGTTCCACCATACAGACACATTATTAGTTATCCATTGTTATAATCCTAATGTGATCAATGATCCTCTATATGAATGATCTACACTGTAAAGGGAATAGATTACCTTAACACCCTACTATGTATTTTATCCTTAAAACATTTGACCCTGTATAAATGATATTTCAGCTTATGTGAAATGAGTACTCCACCATTTATGTTCGGTTGGTCAAGCTCGAAGGAGATCATCCTTTGCTTACTATTCGCCAGATAGAAGCTATAGATTTCATGTTTATGCTAGCGCTTCCACTCAATTGCACTACTGTGTTCCCAAAATGTACGTATCACCCTGACCTAAAAGTAGGCTTAACTAACAAATCAAAGAACACGAATAGCCTTTCAAGATTGAGCCTAATCATAACAGGATTAAGAACATTTGATCTAGGATTAACTTGGCGATATTGGCTTGAATAGATTTTACGGTAAGTTTAATTAAATCTAAGTCAAAGTTCAATATCGGTCCCTTCCAATGCATACTCCATGCATCCAACCTGAGCTTTACTTTGACCAATGTTCTGGAAAGAACATAGCATTTCTCCAAATGCAAGTAAACTCTTGTTGTAGATTATCATATCAGTAAAACCTTGTGTCTGATAAATCTAGGAAACTTTATTCACATAGTCATGTTTACTTTCCAATGTGATGACAAAACAATAAACAGAATCAAGTATGTGAAAAGGGTTTAAGATGAATTTATAAATCAAATAGACAAGTAATTGATAAAGTGAACCAAAACATACACAAATGAATGAAAAAATACTTCTGTTTCTTTATTGATGTTGAATAAAATAGATTACATTGAAATGGAGTTTTATTTAGGGCATAAAAACTAACAGGAATGACAAGTGAAAATACAAAAACATACAATCCTAAATAATTTTCAAAGTTTCCAACAAACCGATACAGTGTCCCGTATAGGCGAGAGTCAAAGATATCATTCATTGAATAGAGTAGTCAGCTCATCTAAAATAAAAAACATTCTAGCAACCTTTTATTCAATCAAGATGACAATCCGGCGTTGTCCCATTTATGCGAGAATTATAATTGATTAATTAAAATTAATTAACTGAGTCTTACAAGCAATATTTTCTCAACTAGTATGGGGACCATGGGCCTATATAACCGAGCTTTCAATAAGCAGATTTAGAATTTACCAAGTAAATTTCCTAACTTATTAATTCCTCCATGCACCACTATAAATTTAGAATTGCACTCTTAATTATATACAACACTCTATATGTTCCACGATATAGATACGCTATGAGCATTTAACCATCGTTCTAATCCCAATAATCAAAGATCCTCTATAGATGATTTACACTGAGTAGGGACAAATTTACCGTTTCACCCCCTCACTGTATTTTATCCTTAAGACACTTAGCTTCCTATAAATGATATTTCAGTAAACTAATATAATCACTGAAATAAAAGCTCTTCCATTTATCTCTTATGACCCCCTCCAAGTGCACGATGCTCGAACATCTACTCTTAAATAGGTGGCCTTCTGAGCGGATCTCATTCAAAGGTTTAGATAAAGTGACTGGTACTCAGGTTGGACGGCCATTTCTAAAAGTACAGTCTAAAAAAATACAATTCTTTTATGTTTCAATTAGCTAAAGATCGGTTAGATCATCTAATAGCTTTCATAATTTAATAAATATAAGTTACTACGGTAACAAAATCATTCACACCAATAAATGAATAAAGATATTTATCATCATTCTAATTGTGTCAATTATTTTTATAGTAAGTTATGAATTTACCGTTAAAAATGTGTACAAAGGGTCTGCTCAAACCAAAAAGTCGAACAAACTAAAACCAAACTTGTGCAATATAAGTGACCAAGAGTCATAAGTCTGGTCGGTCACTTGGGGGCAGCTATACCCGTACAAAGCAAAGGTAAATAATAAGCCTGAAAAAACACAACAGTTTGCATGTGTAATTTTTAAAGCTTAAGCAAAAATATTCATTTTAAAAGATGACAAAGCACAATATAAACTCGGGATTAAAGGCTGCCCGGTCAGCTAGTTGTCTTAAAATAAAATGAAGTCTTACTAAGTTTAAAGGCCACTTGGTCGACCATATTGTATTGGAAAAAGGCCCATCGGCCAAACTGAAAAAAAAAAAAGAGAAAAAAGTAGGTTTCATACAGCCAGAGTCCCTGGCTCTTTGTATAGTTCAATTTGGGTGTCAGAGGCCGGAGCATCAAGGTTTTAGTCGGTCTGCGCTTTGGGGTTGACTGCCTCAGATTCTTCCTTGTCTTTCTGGACCACATAATAACTAAGATATGCCTCCTTGTTTTTATTGAGGTAATCAAAGATTCCATTTAGGTTGGCCTTCCAGAATTCATAGCAAACCTCCAGGGCTGCCGTTTCCAAATTTTTGACCTCTTTCTCGAGTACTTCCCACTCTTTCTACACGCTCTTGACACTCTCTTCCAAATTTGTCTTTTCTTGGGTTAACATAGCAAGAAGAGTCCGGAGACCTTCCCTATCATCTTTCAAAGCATTAACCTTTCCCGACAGAGCCTAGGCGTCTACTTCGAGCTAGGTAGTGGACGACAAATCCTGAATCTCCTTCTCCAGTTCCTCAACCCACACTACTAAAAAACTCAGAATTCTCAACATTTGTACACCGTGGGGTAAAGAATTCCCGACAGTCTATACAATTGTCGCCTACACAAGCGTCGCGAATTTTAGGTAGAATAGGCGACAGTGGAAAAATGTCGTTATAAAAGAATTCCCGACGGTTTAAAACTGTCGGCTATAGTCGATACTATAGGCCACGATTTAAAACTGTCGACAATACTATAGCTGACGGTTTTAAACCGTGGCCTATAGTTTAGCCGACGGTTTTAAACCGACGCTATAGTGGATTGCCCCAAAAAAAATTATCGCCTTCATCCTCCTTGAAACCATTTCTCACATATATCGCATCCGCTTTAAAACCCTTACAAGCTTCATCCTCCTCCACTGTTGTTGTGCTGTCTTCATTCTCGTCAAAATTTTCTTTTACAAGTTTCAGATTGCTTTTCACTTGACGATCCTTGAAACTTTTTTCGCATTGCAAGCTTTGGATTTATTTTGAAAACACACACACAGATCAATATCAACAAACCAAATCATGGCTAATAGAAATTTAAACAACGAATAAGAGAATGTTGTGCATACCTTTATGCTACTACGAGAGAGCAGAGGAAAGGGACAGAGTGAGAAAGAGTAGAAGAGAGGGACGGCGTGGCTTGTGGTCGCAAAGGAGAGAGAGGCAGGAAATTAAATGAAATTTACAAATGACTTTGAAAAATGAGATATGTTTTTTTTTGGGGGGGTTGTATCTTAAAAGGAGGGAAATGAAATTTAAGATACGGAAAGTAAAAAATTGAAATTTAAGATGCGGGAAATAACATTTCAGATTCAAAACGCGTAAAATTGAAGCATGAGAATTGCCAACGGTTTAAAATTGTCAGCAATACTATAGGTGACGGTTTTAAATCGACAGCAATTCCCTTTCACAAATACATGGGAGTTTATAAGGCACGTTTAAAAATCGTCGCCTATACCTTCCAACAGTTTAAAATCGTCAGGAATATCCTATTTTTCCCGACAGTTTTAAACACTCACTTAATTTTTTTAGCGACGGTTTCCCAAAAAAAAAGTGTTTTTAAAATCGTCGGGAATACTCTTTTTTGTAGTAGTGCCACTTATTGGCGACCAAAAGTTGTTTGTTCACCTCGCCCAGCTTCGCCCTCGTGTACTCAGCCTCCTTTTTGGTTGCATCCACCTCCTTCTGCAAGTTGTTGGTGGTGGTTATGGTTCCTAAGGCCATGGACTTAGCTCAGGAGTAAGTGTAGGCCATCTTCAAGTTGAGCTGGACAAAGAAAGGTCAAAACCTGCACGGGCAAAAGAATGAGATAAAAACCAAAGGAAAAGTACTTACTCGGGTTACCTCCTTTAGGAGCCCGCCCATCAGTAGCTCCACGGACATCTCATCTCCTCCGACCAGCTACTCATTTACCTCGGAGAGTAACCGATCCTAGTAAAATTAGAGCATCTCTTTGCCCTTCCTGGTCTCAGGGTTCAGCACAACAGTAGAACCTGAAGACTTGGGCGGTCCGGATCTGTTCGTGCTCCCCCCTTGGCACTTTTAGACTTTGAGCTCTTCTTAGCTAGTGGAAGATCCACCTCAGACACTGCCTCCTCAGAAATCTCTATTGGAGACTCAGTGAAACTCTTCTCCTTGGGCGGAACTCCCTCCACCCTTGGCCATTTAACTGGAGATATCTGGTCAGAGCCATCTCCTGACCTCTTCTTCAAGGCTTGAAGTACCTACTTAGACATAGCTGCATATGAACAAAATAAGAAGGTTAAAAACGAATACAATTTAAGTAAATGCAAATGGAATTTAAATGGAAGTTAAAGTATCCTGCACGTAGGCAGGAGAATTTTCCCGAACAAGTAGAGAATGTGCATCATCATCTGAGGATTCCTCCTATTCCTGCTCCACAAGGATGACCTTTCCCTTTCCAGCCATTGGGGCAGATGGCCTAGAAACTCTTTCTAGGTTTTCTTTAATCCTAATAGATCGCTCAACAGGTACTTGGCTTTTTGGAGGGGCCTCCCTCTTCTTCTTCTTCTTCTTGCTCAGAGCCTCCTGTTCGGACACAATCTCTTCTAATGCCGGAACCTTTGGCACGAAATTAAATGGAAACAGTTTGTACATGACAAAATTAGCCTCGGTGGCCAAGAGAGAAATGTTCTGTTCAGTAGAAGAAAGTTGAAGAATCTTCTAAGCCCTCTTTCTAAGTTCCAGTATGAACGGGGGGAGTAATAAGACAAAATTTGCTGAAAGCTAGTGTGGCGGTGTCCATCCCTTTAACAAAATAGTACTCGTCAACAAAGCCTCCTATCTTTGTCACCTTTGTGGCTGTCGTGCCCGTCAACCATGATGTAAGAACCAGTATTATGTCCAGTTGCATTTGGGATTCGTAGTGTTTTGTCTGGAGTTCATACTTAAGTGTTAGTCCACGTCATCAAAAATATTTTGGGTTTTAATTATTTAGATGGTAACAACTGTCTATTTCGAGTTTCTTGGTCTTGCTAGGTATAAATACAACTTCTGGGTATTATGTTGAGGAACCTTTTTGATCGAAGATTAGGGATTATGTTTCTTTCTTCTTGTTTCTTCTTTATGTTCCATGGCAGGTGATCTTTGAGCTTGGAGGTATTAATCCAAAGTTGCAGATCAAAGCTTGAGATGTTAAGTTCCGATTGAAGGGATTTTAGTATCATCTTTATCACTAGATATGAAGGGAGTTCAAATTGAAGAAAAGTGTTGAAGAGAGCTCATCATTCACACAAGGGGATCTTGTGTCTCCAATCAAAGGTCTTGGTTGGTATGGGTATAGATTCACTGTATTTTGTAAAAGAGTGTATTGTTTACAATATTATTGGTTTTTGTAAGATATATATTTGAATATAGTGAAAGTCATTACCCTGGTTCAGGGAACCCAAGCACTAGCCGCCTAGAATGAGTTTCTAGGGCAAGTGAAGCTTGTAAAATTCTAGTGTTGAATCTTTGATTTTCTTTTTTATATTCAAGCTTAAATCAAGATAAAATTAATCTAAATATGAAAAAGATAGGTTAGACAAGAACTTGAGGTTTACAATTGGTATCAAAGCCAGCTATTTCTGTTAAAAATATTGATCCTTAGGGTTCTTGCAAGATTTGTTGTACTGAAATTCATTGTTGCTGTAATTCTTAATTTTTCTGCATTTTTTTCCTTTCTGCAACACCCAGTTGGAACTAACCCCCTCTCCAGACACGACTATGGGAGTATACTGCTCTCTATCTTTGTTTTGTTTTTCCTTGTTCGTACAGGAATATAGATGTTTAGAGAAGGAGGGTCCACATCACGACCCCCAATGCTGGAAGGTGCCAATTACCCATACTAGAAAACCAAAATACGAGCATTCTTAAGGGTGGTAAATGAAAGAGTTTGGATGGCCATAGAAGATGGTTGCACTTGCCCAATGGTGATGGATAATGGTGTCACCAAATGAAAACCTATGTGCTTGTGGACTCCAGACGAGATGGAGAGGGCCAATTTTAATTTAAAGGCCATGCATGCTCTGTTCAATACGGTGTCCAAAAATCAATTGAAGGTCATTGTGAACTATGAGATGGCCAAAGAGGCTTGGGAAAAACTACGAATTAAAAATGAAGGAACAGATCCAGTAAAGAAATCTCGTCTTCGTGCTTTGGCAAAAGCGTTTGAAGATTTATCAATGGAGGAAGAAGAAACGGTGGCTGAGTTCCATGCTAAATTGTGTGACATATCAAATGAGTCTCATGCTTTGGGAAAGACTTATTCAAATGTAAAGCTAGTTTGTAAAGTTCTTAGAGTCCTACCTAGGAGATTTATGTCTAAAGTAACCTCCATTGAAGAAATGAGAAACGTGGAGGAACTGGATCTTGATGAACTGATTGGATCCTTGTAGAATTATGAAATATCCTTAACAAGGTGGAAAAAAGGAAAAAAAAAAAAAGAAGGATGTGAACAAAGAAAAAAGGGACAACAGTATTGCGTTCATTCACAAAGAAGAAAAGAAGTCTATCCCAGATGTGTCTGCTAGTTTCTCAGATGAAGTTGTAGATCTGCTGACCAAGAACTATACAAAATTCTTGAAAAAGAAGTACAAGAAATTTTTTCTGAGGGTAAGGAAAATGTTCCCAAAAGAAATCCTCTTGGGAACTTTAGGCATGGTCAGTAACCCAATGACAATAAGAGCATGGGCATTCAGTGTAGAGAATGTGATGGGTTCTGACACATTCAGGTCGAGTGTTCCAACACTCTCAAAAAGAAGAAAGCCCTTGTTGCCACCTGGAGCGATAGTGACGAAGAAAAAGATTTTGTTGCAAGCAAAAGTTCTGATGAGGATAAACAGGTAGTGGCTTTCATGGAACAAAGTCATCGTTCTTTTGAATCTGAGGTTGATGGGGTTTTTAGTGTTTTTGAAGCTGATAGTAATGGAAGACAAAATGCATATGAAGAAATGTTTCCTCAGTGGGAATATATGACCAAGCGGATTAGAGTTCTGAATAGTGCCAAGGAGCAGATAGAGTCTGAAAATATCAAGCTGGAGGACACTGTTAAGAATCTGAACAAACTTCTTGATGAGAACGACAATGAGATCTACAAGCTTTCAGCTGAACTCATAAGAGCTAAACAGGCTTTAGAGTTTATCCCTCCAGGAACGATGCCATCATTCAAACTCTTCAACTTCGAAAACCTTATGGTGATCGAACCTCTATGGGATACAAGATGTTGTATAAGCAAGGAGATAACTTGGGGGTAGAAGAGTCCACTACACCAGTGATCAACCTGGACAAAAAGGCTGACAAGCAATCATCACTTCCCTCGACACCTGAGTCCTCAGACCCCACTGGAAAATTCCAGGTTCCATCTTGACCTACCAAGGTGAAGTTAGAAGGAAGAAGAATTGCCCTGGAGAATATATCTCAGATAGAAAGATTCATCCTAGTGTGTCACTTCTGTAACAGGAGGGGTCATATTTCACCCAGATGCTATAAGCTACAGAACTACTTGAAAGCTATGATCAATCGACCTAAGAGTTTTCAAAAACCCAATAAAACTCGAGGGAAGGATCTCAAAGTGAGTGGAGATTGAGGTCTGATCGTGAATCGAATGTTGGGTTGGTGGCTCAAGTTTCATTGTCTGTATTTCAGGAAGGACAGTGGTACTTGGATATTGGTTGCTCTCGACACATGACTGGCAAAAAGAAATTGTTAGTCAATTACAAAGAAGAAAAGGAGGGAGTTGTCACTTTTGGTGATGGAAACAAGGGCCAGATTATTGGGAAAGGAGACTTGGTGATGAGTAGAGTTGCACCTCTTACTGAAGTACTGTATGTGAAAGGGCTCAAGGCAAACCTGATAAGCATTAGTCAACTTTGTGATGCAGATTACACTATTAGTTTTTCTAAAACTCATTGTTTAGTTTCATCTTATGGGTGCTCAGTCTTAACAGGGAAGAGATCTAGTGATGGTAGTTATTTGTTGGACAATGTTGTCCTATGTAATAGTGCAACACTAGATAAATCAGATATTGGGGATTTTACTACTACTCCAAAAGTTTTAACCAAAAGAAATAAGAGTGTTAAATCATCACCTTGTCTTTCAAGAGTTCATTCACTATTATTAGTGCTATGGTATGGTCTTCTAAACCTTATATTGTTGAATCTTGGGTTTAAACAAAGAAAGGATGATGTTTTTGTCCTAGTGTTTGCTGGTTTTGATCATGTTGCACATCGTACTCTCTTGTTTCAAAAGAAATACGGTATACACATGATATGTTGTTGATAACTCTACGGTATAGAGTTATTTTTTATGCTTTTAAACTAAAGGTATTGTGAGAAGAGTAGTGAAAATGTGTTTGTTTGCTTAATTTTAGTTAGTGTTAGTGTTATTTTCTATTTAGTAAGCTAACTTTTAAGTCTTGTAAATATTGATATTGCTTGGTGTGTTTTTTCAATTAATTGTGCTTGTTTGTTGTTGAAAAAGGAAGAATTAAAGTGACAGGAAAAAGATTAAGAAGCAAGGAAGAGTGGAACATAAGCTGAAATTGAGGCAGATTGCTGAAGCAATGCTGGAGCAAATTCAGCATCCTGGCAGTGACGTGGAAACACGAGTTTTACTAATCTACCTCAGTAAATTCGGCCCAGTCACTCAAAACATTCTAGCTGGCTGTTGTGGGAGAAAAAGGACTAAACCTAGTGGGCCAAAGTGGAAAAGTTTGGGCTTCTATTTTGGGGTATGAAGTTTGTACCCTAAAAACCCAACACCTAAAATAAGAGCAAAAGGGGAAGTACACCATCATCATCTTGATTATCCAATATGTAAGCTGCTGCAACATTTTTGGAGAATTAACTACAACAGAAGTACAATTGAGAAGAAAGGAGAGGGGACCAAGCTTTAGTGTTTGATTTTTCTTTTACCCTTCTTTAATAGTTTTCTTTTCTACTTTCTTTATTGTTGTTTGTACTTAGTAGTAAAAACTATTTGAGATTGTAAACTTGGGCAACAGCCATGGATGAGTATTTTTCAGCTTGGATTTTAGTTTCTTACTTGACTATGAGCTAGACTTTTGAGGCTTGAATGGCTGTGAACTTCTAAGTTGGGTATGATTAATTTTTAAGCTTACTTTAGCATTTTTTTTGCCTTTGTTCATTCAAGTGAGTTTCATTATATTTGATTGTTGTTCCTTTGCCATGAATAGAAATTTGCTAAGCTAGATCTTCTACCGGAAGGGCTAAATCTAGTAGTTCAACTTGAATGGAGCAAGTGAAAACCTAGATTTAGGCTTTTCTTTGTAAGTGGAATAGGAATATTTCATTTACCTTGCATAACTTACAAAAGTAATGGTTAAGTAGTGTTCTGCTTGCTGCTTTGATATAAGAATATATTGAGCTAAGTGGTAGAATTAAATTTGTGAGTGTTGGAAAATTCTCACAAGCCTAGAGGAATTTTTGTTATCTCTGTGCAGAATGCTGGAGTAATGCTGAATTGATGCTATAACAGCTGGGAAAAAACCTGACTAGAAGGAATTAGCTATTCAAGCCATTTTTACCATATTACATTTTTTATCTTGCAAGCAATTTTTCTAGCAGCATTAGTATTAATTTTAGCAAGTTTAATTCATGTCATTTTTAATTTTGGATCATTACTCAACCATTTCCATGTTATTTCCTCTTACTTTAAGTTGTAATTAGTTGGTTTTACATCAACCTTTGTTTGCAATCCCTGTGGAGACGATCTTACTTATCACTTTATTACTTGTTTGACTGCGTATACTTGCGTATATAATTTTCACAACAGTTGTCTAATGTTCCTCATTGCTTGTTTATGTGTCATCATGTGTGATAATGAAAGTTCCACAAACATTCCTTAAAATGCATGTTGACTCAAAATAATTAGATAATAGATATCATTTTTTTAAGAATTGGTTGAGTAAAAATATATTGGATAATCACATATTATTCTTGATGCTCTCTTGGATTTTTGTTTACTAAAGCCTTGAATTCTTGTATTAATGTGTGCAACTTGGGAAAGTTTTTTTTGATGTAAACTATCTGATTAATTCGTTGTGGTATATGATCATTATCTTTCTCAGTTTGTTCAGCTAAGCCTTAATTGCTATCATTTTTTTCTATGGGGCACTTCATGTCCCATCTACAGGTTCTCCAATTCTATCGAGGAAACTCTAAATAGGTGAATTTTTCAGGATCTTTAGAGCCTTTATTTTTCCCAGCTAAAAAGGCTACCTCTTTTAGATGCAATGGGAAGAACTCTCTTTAGTCCATTTACTAATAAGTAGTATGCTCCTTCTATATTAGTATTTCTGATTAAAATACATCTCTGAGGGAGAGTGAAAGTTGTAGCTGGTTGCAAAAGAAAGAGCTGGAGTGTCTAAAGATAGAAAAGGCAGCAAAAAAAATAGGCAGCTTAATAAATAAATTGTGAGAGTGAGTCAATGTTCTCACATGAGGTCACTAGCACACACCGAAGAAAAATCGTGGTTCAAAATCTTGTTAAAAATTCTTTGTTTATTGCCTTTCTCTAGTGTGTGTGAATATGTGGATTGAAAGAAGTTGTCTCATCTTTTTATTAAGTATGGCTCATTGTGAAGTTGAATGAATTGGTTCTTTGCTGAAATGATCATTGCTCACTTGTTAATTGATTAGGCCACTCATTGTATTTCCTCCTTACAAGTTGAACATGTTAATTCTTGAGATATATCATTTGGCATATTTTTAATTAAAAAAAAAAAATAAATCTCATTTGAAGCATCATTCGTAATATCGTGGTGATTTGATTGTTTTGCTTGGTCAATCTCTCATTTGTTTATATTTAATATCCATATGTTTTGGGTCATGTTGTGAGATGGTTTGACTTTCTTCTTTGATGTTGTAATAGATTCTTTGGAATTTCTTTACAATGAGGAGTTTATGTTGCATTTTCTGTCACCATTCAGGGGGAGCTCTTTGATAAACTTCTTATTTTCTTAGGGGGAGCATTTGGTTTAGGACAATATTATTTTTGGCATGGATTATTCTTAATGAAGGGGGAGAAATACTTATCCTTTGTGTAAAGTGGTGCGTTTGTTGTTTGGTTGTTTAAAGTGTTTGTTTTTCTGTTTGTTTAGACTCTGTTATATTTTGATGGTTGCTTTGTTTTGCACTGGTATTGTTGTCATTGACCATAATTTGTCAAGGGGGAGATTGTAAGAACCAGTATTTTTTGTAGTGATAAATTATGTCTAGTTGCGTTTGGGATTCGTAGTGTTTTGTCTGGAGTTCGTACTGTTAGTGTTAGTCCATGTCAGCGAAAGATATTTTGGGTTTTAATTGTTCAGATGGTAACAACTATCTATTTTGGGTTTCTTGGTTTTGCTGGGTATAAATACAACTTCTGGGTATTATGTTGAGGAACCTTTTTGATCGAAGATTAGGGATTACGTTTCTTTCTTCTTGTTTCTTCTTTATGTTCCATGGCAGGTGATCTTTGAGCTTGGAGGTATTAATCCAAAGTTGCAGATCAAAGCTTGAAGATGTTGAGTTCAGACGGAAGGGATTTCAGTATCATCTTCATCACCAGATTTGAAGGGAGTTCAAATTGAAGAAAAGTGTTGAAGAGAGCTCATCATTCACACAAGGGGATCTTATGTCTCCAATCAAGGGTCTTGGTTGGTATGGGTATAGATTCACTGTATTTTGTAAAAGATTGTATTGTTTACAATATTGTTGGTTTTTGTAAGATACATCTTTGAATATAGTGAAAGTTATTACCCTGGTTCGGGGAACCCAAGCATTAGCCGCCTAGAATGAGTTTCTAGGGCAGGTGAAGTTTGTAAAATTCTGGTGTTGAATCTTTGATTTTGTTTTTTATATTTAAGCTTAAATCAAGATAAAATCAATCAAAATATGAAAAAGATAGGTTAGATAAGAACTTGGGGTTTACACATGACTTCTCGATCTGAGAGAAATAGAAGTACCCTGACCTATTCTGCTTGGGGCTTGACTTTAGATAAAAAAGACAATTGGTATCAAGGGGAGACAGCTCACCCCATCCTTGTGAGGCGTAGAGTATGATCAGGGCGAACAAATACTTAAGGCCCTTGGAGGTGAACTTGGTCGAACTTATGTGGTTGTAGTTGGCTATTTTCTTAAACTATGGGAGGAGAGGTAGCATTGCACCCTGTTTGGTGTCAGCTCCCGACCAAGCACAATAACCATCTCCAGGGTCAGTGGCTAGTTGGCTTGGGGAGGGAAGGAAGAATTCAACATCCCCAAAGAGAACACAATCGAATAGATTAATCAACTTCATCATGGTCACCACGGATGGTGGGGAAATCCATCAATCTGCTGATGAACTTTGCCTCCTCAAAGGAATAGCCTCGATGTATTCTGCAACAACATGGCTCTCCTTTATCATTGTAGCCACCAAATGGTAGCACCCAGGCTACTCTCTCTTCCTCATCTCCTTGAGCATCAGGAGGAGTGGCAGGACAGACCTCGCCCTAGTCCTCCACATCTAGGATTTTGCTATCCCCGGCAGTGTCCTCCTCTTCAGTAGCAGGACGGGCCTGTTCTGCCCTAGGCAGACTGGCTAGGCGAGCAATGTCCAGGTCATTTAATGAAGACTTCCTAACAGTCTATTTATTCCGCGTCAGCATCCTACGCTTGGGTGGAACTTTATCAAAAGTGTGCCTAACAATAGTCCCGGATAAAATGGCAACAGGTTTACCCGCATCAATAGGGTTTGGACGGCCCTCGGGTAGGGTTTCGACTGTTGGAAATTATTTTACCAGGAACTTAGATCTACTCACAAGTATGTTGATTTAACAACCTAAATATGAACTTCTAAAACGATATGAAATTAAACACATAAGAGTATCAGAAATCTTACAGTGATTGCAGCGGAATATATATGTCTCCTCCCACTCAGATCTCTAACCCTTGATTCCTTTCGGTAGCAGAGTATAATCAAGATCTGAGCCCGAAAGTCCTTCTTTGTTATCTCTGAAATCTACACAGCCTTCCTCACTATGATTGAGGTATTACTTGATGTGTGTGGGCACTACTCTAGCACTCATACATTTCGAAACAGTGAAGAAATAGAGAGAGAGAGAGAGAGAGAGAGAGAGAGAGAGAGAGAGGGTGGCGGCTCAGAGAGAATTTTCTGAGAGAAAATTCTTTCAGAATAATGCTGTGAAAAGCTTTTCAGTTGTACAGATGTGTGAAACTCTGAAGCCTTTGCCTTCTATTTATAGAAGACCACCAAGGGCTATGATTGACATTTTGAACTGAGAAAATCAAAGGGAAAAGGAAGGTAAAGGGCCGGCCAAGGCAATGTGGAAACAAGGCTTGCCTCTTTTCCAACTTTCCTTTTCCTACACTTGATAGTTTCCCTTTTTGTGAAAAATTGTCAATTCTATTATTCAACCATATTAATGATAAATCTAATTATTTAATAATTAAAAATAATTATCAAATAATATATTATCATTTATTTTATTAATAATGAAACTAATTAAAGTTTCCTAATTAATAAATATGCCCTTCAATATCTCTATTTACTGTTTTGCCCTTAATAAGTGCTAAATTCTCAAACTGACAAGTCTATCTTGAGAATTTTTAATTGATTAATTAAAATCAATTAAATGAGTCCTACAAGTAATATCATCTCAACTAGTGAGGGGACCATGGGTCTATATATCCGAGCTTCCAATAAGCAGATCTAGAATTTACCACTTAAATTCACTGACTTATTAATTCTTCGTTGAATCCACACATAGAACTCAGAATTGCACTCTTAGTATATAGAATGCTCTATATGTTCCACCATATAGACACATTATTAGTTATCCATTGTTATAATCCTAATGTGATCAATGATCCTCTATATGGATGATCTACACTGTAAAGGGACTTAAATTACCGTAACACCCTACAATGTATTTTATCCTTAAAACACTTAACCCTGTATAAATGATATTTCAACTAAGTGAAATGAGTACTCAATCATTTATCTCGTTTGGTTAAGCTCGAAGGAAATCACCCTTTGCTTATTATTCGCCAGATAGAAGCTATAGATTCCATATTTATGTTAGCGCTCCCACTCAATCGCACTACCGTGTTCCCAAAATGTATGTATTGCCCAGACTAAAGTTTTAGGCTTAACTAACAAATCAAAGAACACGAATAACACTCTTGAAATTAAGCCTAACCATATCAGGATTTAGATCATGTGATCTAGGATCAACTTATGATATTGAATTGAATAGATGTTTACGGTAAGTTTCAAAATCTAATTCAAAGTTCAATATCGGTCCATTCCAATGCATACTCCATGCATCCAACCTGAGCTTTACTTTAACCTATGTTCTGGAAAGAACATAACATTTCTCCAAATGTAAGTAAACTCTGTTGTAGATTGTCATATCAGTGAAACCCAGTGTTCTGATAAATCTAGGAATACTTTATTCACATAGTCATGTTTATTTTCCATTGTGTTGACAACACAATAAACATGTTCAAGTATGTGAAAAGGGTTTGGATGAATTTATAAATCAAATAGACAAGCAATTGATTAAGTGAACCAAAACTTACACAAGTGAATGAAAAAATACTTCTGTCACTTTATTGATATATATAGAATAATCTGGATTACATTGAAACAGATTTTTATTTAAGGCATAAAACCCAACAAACTCCCACTTGCACTAATATAAAACAAATCAGTACATTTCAATTAATCCTAAATTCTGACGGTGCTTTTCGAATGAAGTTACTGCCAAGACTTTGGTGAATGGATCAGCCAAGTTATCCTGCGTATCCACTTTCTCCACCAGTACATCCCCTCTTGCCACATATTCTCTGATAATATGATACTTTCTTTCTATGTGCTTACTTCTCTTGTGGCTCCGAGGTTCCTTACTGTTGGCTATAGCTCCAGTGTTATCACAAAGCAGGACTAGAGGCCTTTCCATTCCAGGAACTACACCAAGACTGGTGAAGAACTTCCTAAGCCAGACAACCTCTTTAGCTGCTTCACCAGCTATGTATTCTGCCTCCATGGTAGAATCCGAAATCGCAGTTTGTTTAGCACTTCTCCAAACCACTGCTCCACCCCAAGAGTAAACACCATCCCAGATGTAGATTTCCTGTCTTCAAGACATCCCTGGAAATCTGAGTCTGTATAGCCTAAGGGATTCAAAGCACCACCCTTGTAGACTAATACATAATCTCTTGTACTCTTTAAGTATTTCAAAATATACTTAACAGCATTCCAATGTACCCTACCTGGATTTGACTGATACCTGCTCACGATTCCAACTGCATAGCAGATGTCAGGTCTAGTGCATAGCATAGCATACATTAGACTTCCAACTGCAGAAGCATAAGGAATTTTTGCCATGTCTTCTATCTCTTGAGGATCAGTAGGACACTGTTCCTTAGATAGACGGATACCATGTCTAGAGGGCATGTTTGCCCCTTTGGTATTGGTCATGGAAAATCTCTCAAGAACTTTGTCAATGTAAGCTGTTTGAGAGAGAGCAAGGGATCTGTTCTTCCGGTTTCTGACAATCTGAATGCCAAGAACATAGGCTGCCTCACCCAAGTCTTTCATGTCGAATTGAGTGTCAAGCCATTCCTTGATGTGAGTCATTTTCTTGACATTGTTTCCAATGATCAAAATGTCATCAACATAAAGGACCAGGAATACTACTACTTGGTTTTCCTTGAGTTGGTAAACACAAGGTTCATCTTCATTCTGATGAAAGTCGTAGGTCTTGATGATCTCATCAAACCTTTTGTTCCATGAGCGAGAAGCTTGCTTAAGCCCATATATGGACCTATTTAATTTGCAAACTTTATTCTCCTGCCCAGGAAGAACATAACCTTCTGGTTGCTCCATATAGATGGTTTCTTCAAGAAGCCCATTAAGAAAGGCTGTCTTGACATCCATTTGCCAGATTTCATAATCTAAAGCGGCTGCTATGGAGAGAAGAATTCAGATGGATTTGAGCATGGCAACAGGACTAAAAGTTTCCTCATAGTCCACACCTTCTCTTTGGGTATAACCCTTGGCGACCAGTCTAGCTTTGAAAATTTTGACTTCGCCTCCAGCACCTCTTTTCTTCTTGTAGACCCATTTACATCCAATTGGACGAAAATCTTCAGGTGGTTCTACATATTCCCAGACTTTGTTCTTTTTCATGGAATCCATTTCTGAATCCATACCGGCTGACCATCGCTTCCGTTGCGGACTTGCCATTGCCTGTTTATAGGTCAATGGGTCGTCATCAATACCGTCACCAACGACCATATTGATTTCACCATCCAAGCCATAACGAGACGGTTTCGTAGAAACCCTCCCACTACGACGAGGAGCGGTGACTTTCTGAACAGGAGCTTTAGTAGTAGTTTTCTCAGTTGCTACGACTGAGGGAGTGGGATGTTCCTCTTCTTGAGTAGAAGAAGATGGTACATTTGAAGGAACAGTATCTGTGAGCATTTCCTCTAATGCAATTTCACTTTTCGGTTTGTTGTCTTTCATATAGTTGTCTTCAAGGAAAGTAGCATTTGTAGAGACAAACACTTTGTTATCCTTGTGACTATAGAATAGTCCACCCCTAGTCTCTTTAGAATTTCCGACAAACATGCAAACCTTAGTTCGTGATTCCAGTTTGCCTTCTTTCTTTCTTAAGACGTGAGCAGGGCACCCCCAAATCCTATAATGGCGCAAACTAGGTGTGCGACCATTCCATAGTTCGACGGGTGTCTTAGGGACTGCTTTAGATGGAACAACATTTAAAATATCGTTTGCCATTTGAATAGCATATCCCCAGAAGGACGTAGACAGAGTTGAGTAACTCAGCATAGACCTAACCATTTCTAAGGGAGTGCGATTTCTTCTTATGGCAACTCCATTCTGTTGTGGAGTGCTAGGGGCAGTATATTGGGATTCAATTCCAAGTTCAATTAAATGATCTTTGAACTGCATATCCATTTATTCTCCACCCCTATCAGTTCGCAAGATCTTTAATGTTTTACCTAATTGGTTTTGAGTCAAAGCATGAAATTCCTGAAACTTTTCAAACGTTTCAGATTTCTTTTGCATTAGGTAAAGAAAACTATATCTAGAGAAATCGTCAATGAAAGTGACGAAATACTCATAACCTCCTCTGGCTTTTACATTCAGCGGTCCGCAAACATCTAAATGTACTAACCCTAGGGGTTCTTTGGCACGCTCTCCCTTTGCAGAGAAAGAACGTTTGGTCATTTTTCCTTCTAGGCAAGACTCGCAGACTGGCAGCTCTCCTAAGACGACATTTTTCAATGGACCGTCTTTGGTTAGCCTATTGAGTCTATCAAAGCCTATATGACCTAAACGTAAATGCCATAGATAAGTTTGATCATCATTATCAATCTCTTTTCTCTTAAGGCTTCTAGGTTTAGCTACATTGAAAAGTTCAGTATTTAGTGAGATTTGAGTATCAGGTCTTAAAACATAAAGCCCTCGTTCCATGTTTGCAACACATATATGAAATCCATTACGAGAAATTGAACAATTTGAACTCGAAAAATTCAATATATAAAATTGTGTCTGTAAACATGAAACACTAATCAAGTTTCTACTAAAATTAGGAATATATAAAACATTCTCTAAAAGTAAAAACTTCTTAGAATTAAACTTGATTCGGGTTGTTCCTCTTGCTTTAACTGATACCAACTCGCCATTTCCAACTTTAAGCTTTAACTCATCTGGGTGAAGATTCTCCCAAGTTTCAAGCAGCTGCAATGAAGAACATACATGGTTAGTAGATCCAGAATCAACAATCCAGGAGGATTTGTCGTTCTCTAAAACACATGATTCAAATACAAAAGCATCACCTTCGTTTGAATTGTCTAGAAGCCTGGGACATTGTTCTTCTTTATGTCCCTTTCCATTACAATTCGCACATAGAACATGATGTCTGATAATTGTATTTGATGAAGCAGCTTTGTTAGAGCCCTCATGCTTAATCTTCTTCCTCTGATTAAAGCTTGCAATGCTAGGAGGTCTCATTGCAATCAGATCCCGTTCATGCGCCCTCAACTCAGTCTCGAGTTTGTCCATGTCAGAGGAGTTAGGATTGTTCAATAGATAATATAGAACAAAACTGTTATACTCCTGAGGAAGACTATAAAGTATGAGTTTTACCCATTGTTCCTTTGATAAATCAATTCCTAGTAGATTTGCCTTTTGGAATTTCAGATTCATCAACAATAGGTGCGAGTTAATGCAACTACCAGGATGCATTTTCACACTATTGAGTTCTTTCGCAAAGATACTAACTAGGAGTGGATCGGGATGAGGGTTATTCATATTGACACTACAACATATCAATAAACAGAAGTAAGGTTTTGGTTCTATAAATTCATACACAGGTTCAGAAAACAAACAATCACTTATGTTATAAAAATACTAAATCTAACATAGTTTATTTTCCAAGGTTTCCAACGAACTGATACAGTATCCCGTTTAGGCGAGAGTCAAAGCATCATCCATTGAATAGAGTTGTCAATCCATCTAAAATGTCAAACATTCTAGCAACCTTTTATTCGATCAAGATTGGAATTCAGCGTTGTCCCGTTTAGGCGAGAGTCAAGGCAATTCTATCTTATGAGCTTCTACCATTGTTTCGCATTCTTATAAGTCTTACATAGTCGCCACCATTAGGGTGGTCATGAACCATATAAATAAACCTATAAGAATACTTATCTTTCGAGATTAAACGGCGCTAACTTGCTAATGAACGTTCCTCCATTAGGGAGGATTACTCACTAAAACAATAGCTATGTAAAACCAACAATGGAGATCGAATTTCTCTTTGATTAAAGCTCATTATTTAAACATGTATTTTGTTTAATCATTTATATTCCATATCTCAATAATGAAATATTACAAATTAAAGTAAAAACTTTAATTAAATTTCAAAAATAGAATAATTTTGAAAAATATCTTATTTAAGTTGTTTAGAAAATCTAAATACCCAACTTAAAATATTCTTCAAACAATGACTTAATTAAATATTACCAATTAAGTAGTAACCACTTAATTTAGAAGATATTCCATTTTAAGTTCCCATATTTAGAAAATATCAACTTAAAAAATATCTAAAGAATCTTAATAACCAATTGCCAAAATTCCTCAACTTAATTTATAATAGGAAATTCAAAAATATTCAAATCTAAGTTGATTTGATAGATTTAACTAAATCTCAACTTAAATAGGAATATTTAATGAAATTATAAAATTAAGATTCAGAAAGAATTTATATGGTTATAATTCCATATTTAATTAAAAACAAGAAAAATACATATAGCTTTCCAGAATATGACTATTCAAACTATGTTTTTCTTAAATTAATTTCAAGGAACAATGAAATTAATTATGTTGCTAATCAATCTTTTATTAGGTCAAACAAATATAATTAACCTAGCACAGTTATCCAAATCAGGCAAATGGGCCTTCACAATTGGGGTTGTTCATGTGAGGGGGGCTGGGTCCAGTATGTCGCACCCACTTCTAAGGCTCCCAACTCTCACACAAGGCCCAAAAGAGAGGAATTTAACCTTACAATGAATAACTGTTATTAATTGAATAGGCTCACAACTAAATGAGCCTAAATAAAATCTATCAGTTATGATATTTTATTTAGCAACAACCACCTATATGTATCTATAATAGAAATTAAACATATAGGCTCACACAGGCATACACATTTGGATGGATCCTATCATGTTGCTAGGTGATACACAGATGAAAGAAATTTGTAAAAATTACCTGTTACAAATTATTTACTTGATCTATCGTCAATTGAACCTTTGGTTAAAACTAGATCATCTGATCTATTATCAAGTTAACCAAGGCAATTTAGATCAAGCAATAATAGGTTTTAGAAAACTTACAAACAATCTAAAACACATACTCCTGCAACAAGGTTAGATTTGGATAGTTGGATGTAGGATTTATTTAATTTTAATCATTTATTTCGAAAAATAAAATAAAATTAAACCTACTATTTTGAAAAATTAGGTTTTGGGTAACCTAAATGTCATTTCAAAATAAATTGCTAACTTTCCTTTTAAATTTCATGTTATTTAATAAATTAAATAATAAAATAGAAAATGGTAAATACATACCCTTTTCTTGTTTTACAATTTAATTTAATTAAAAAATAACAAGATTTAAAAGTTAACAAAAATACCTTATTTTCTCTTTTAAAATTATCATAATTATTGTGATCTTATTTTAATTAAGGTCAAGTTACCAAAAAAAAAATTAATATCTGACCTTAAAAAAAATAAAATAATTAAATTTTAAAGGAAATAAGAAAAAAGTAAGCAAAACTTGATTTTTTCCTATTTTCAAAATCAAATTACACTAATATCTAAAATTAATTTTAAAAATTAAAATTAATTTATTTCTGATAATTAGATTTGAAATTTGAAAAACAAAAATCAACATACAAAACTACACAAAAAATCAGAATTTAATTCCATGAAATAGCATGAAAAATTGAAAAAATTGGAAAATTGGATGAACTGTACGGATGGCATGCTGTGCATGGCCATCCGCGCGCGGATCTGGGGTGATTGGCCGAGAAATCACGGCGCAGGAAGGCTGCAAGCAGCCATTCCGCGCGCGTGATGAAGTTGCTCGTCACCCCGATTTTTCCAATTTTCAAAAATTCATAACTAATTCAAATTAAATCGAAATCGAGTTCTGTAAAAAAATAAATTGCTTAGAATTTTCCAGACTATCCAACAAAAATAATTACAGAATAAAAACAGTAACCATTTTTCTCAGAATTCACAAACAACATTCAAACATCAATATGACACTCAAAGCAACATGATACCATCCAAAAAACAAGCAAATCGTTTTAAGTCCAAATTTATTGCAAGAAAATCAATTACCATGGCTCTGGTGCCAGTTGTTGGAAATTATTTTACCAGGAACTTAGATCTACTCACAAGTATGTTGATTTAACAACCTAAATATGAACTTCTAAAACGATATGAAATTAAACACATAAGAGTATCAGAAATCTTACAGTGATTGCAGCGGAATATATATGTCTCCTCCCACTCAGATCTCTAACCCTTGATTCCTTTCTGTAGCAGAGTATAATCAAGATCTGAGCCCGAAAGTCCTTCTTTGTTATCTCTGAAATCTACACAGCCTTCCTCACTATGATTGAGGTATTACTTGATGTGTGTGGGCACTACTCTAGCACTCATACATTTCGAAACAGTGAAGAAATAGAGAGAGAGAGAGGGTGGCGGCTCAGAGAGAATTTTCTGAGAGAAAATTCTTTCAGAATAATGCTGTGAAAAGCTTTTCAGTTGTACAGATGTGTGAAACTCTGAAGCCTTTGCCTTCTATTTATAGAAGACCACCAAGGGCTATGATTGACATTTTGAACTGAGAAAATCAAAGGGAAAAGGAAGGTAAAGGGCCGGCCTAGGCAATGTGGAAACAAGGCTTGCCTCTTTTCCAACTTTCCTTTTCCTACACTTGATAGTTTCCCTTTTTGTGAAAAATTGCCAATTCCATTGTTCAACCATATTAATGATAAATCTAATTATTTAATAATTAAAAATAATTATCAAATAATATATTATCATTTATTTTATTAATAATGAAACTAATTAAAGTTTCCTAATTAATAAATATGCCCTTCAAAATCTCTATTTACTGTTTTGCCCTTAATAAGTGCTAAATTCTCAAACTGACAAGTCTATCTTGAGAATTTTTAATTGATTAATTAAAATCAATTAAATGAGTCCTACAAGTAATATCATCTCAACTAGTGAGGGGACCATGGGTCTATATATTCGAGCTTCCAATAAGCAGATCTAGAATTTACCACTTCAATTCACTGACTTATTAATTCTTCGTTGAATCCACACATAGAACTCAGAATTGCACTCTCAGTATATAGAATGCTCTATATGTTCCACCATATAGACACATTATTAGTTATCCATTGTTATAATCCTAATGTGATGAATGATCCTCTATATGGATGATCTACACTGTAAAGGGACTTAAATTACCGTAACACCCTACAATGTATTTTATCCTTAAAACACTTAACCCTGTATAAATGATATTTCAACTAAGTGAAATGAGTACTCAATCATTTATCTCGTTTGGTTAAGCTCGAAGGAAATCACCCTTTGCTTACTATTCGCCAGATAGAAGCTATAGATTCCATATTTATGTTAGCGCTCCCACTCAATCGCACTACCGTGTTCCCAAAATGTATGTATTGCCCAGACTAAAGTTTTAGGCTTAACTAAGAAATCAAAGAACACGAATAACACTCTTGAAATTAAGCCTAACCATATCAGGATTTAGATCATGTGATCTAGGATCAACTTATGATATTGAATTGAATAGATGTTTACGGTAAGTTTCAAAATCTAATTCAAAGTTCAATATCGGTCCATTCCAATGCATACTCCATGCATCCAACCTGAGCTTTACTTTAACCTATGTTTTGGAAAGAACATAACATTTCTCCAAATGTAAGTAAACTCTGTTGTAGATTGTCATATCAGTGAAACCCAGTGTTCTGATAAATCTAGGAATACTTTATTCACATAGTCATGTTTATTTTCCATTGTGTTGACAACACAATAAACATGTTCAAGTATGTGAAAAGGGTTTGGATGAATTTATAAATTAAATAGACAAGCAATTGATTAAGTGAACCAAAACTTACACAAGTGAATGAAAAAATACTTCTGTCACTTTATTGATATAGAATAATCTGGATTACATTGAAACAGAGTTTTATTTAAGGCATAAAACCCAACAAACTCCCACTTGCACTAATATAAAACAAATCAGTACATTTCAATTAATCCTAAATTCTGACGGTGCTTTTCGAATGAAGTTACTGCCAAAGGAAAAGGAAAACCATCCCTCATGCATTAAGTCCCTATAAATAGTGACCTAGCCTCACTATGAAAGGGATCGAGAGAATTGTTGTAGAAATATACTCTAGAGAGAAAATTACTCAGAGATCAATTATAAGAGCTTTCAGGAGGAAGAAGACTTTGTTCCTTCTCTTAAGTCAATACAATACTAGTGGAGTAGGCTATTACCACACTTACAGGGCCGAACCTCTTTAAAATTTGGTGTTCACTTTACTTTATTGTTTTCGTTTTCTTTTAATTACATTACTTAATTGATTTATTATTTGACTCACTGTCCTTAGCTAAAAGCGAGGTCAACAGGCATGTTAATAAAGAGAACTTTATTCATATCAGCCCTTGTCATATATTAACAATTTAACATTCACACACACATCAAATGTTTAACTCTTTCTCTAATATCAGAAATATCTTTATTGGCTTTTTAGAACATAAATCCTAACAACTTTTTCTCGTAATCTTTAACAGTTTGTGAGAATTTTTATAACCTTGTTAACACTGATATCAATAAAGATATGGTAGTTGTTGTTCTGACCATTGCACATGGCTCGAACTCGTTAAACTTTGTGTTATTTTTTTTCTGTTTATTGCTTAATTCATTACTTAAAACTTGAGATCTCTTAATTTATTGTTTCTTGATTGTGTTGAGTGTTTGTTAGTATTATGACTCAGTTTTCGTTTCGCAAGTTCAAACTAATTATGAATATACAACTTTTTATAATAATGTTATGTAAAACTGGTTCTAGATTTCTTATAGTTGGGTGTTTTTAGGTGAACACAAAAATGGATCTTTCAGCCACAAATCAACCATACATGATTACAACACATATATATAAATATTATTAAATCATCATATAAAATAAGGTTACATAAACCTGTCAACTAAACTAAAATCTACCTAAAAGATATATTGATATGATGGGTTACAAATTTGTTACTTATTAAAATACATTATAATTTAATAGAGAAACATAATTAATTATAGATTGAAAGAGATATCAATAAACGTGTGGGACTCATTTCACTATCATTTTCTTTAAGCGGTGTAGCTTCTATATTGTACTACTCATAAAGCAGCTGATTGCATTTTTCCATCAAATACAAGACATGAAGATAGAATTCCAAGCTGTCTTTTTATTTTTAATCTTATCAAAATGGAATTATACATAGAAATTAAAAGAAAAATCATAAATTAATTATTTAAAATACATACAATTAATTTAGAAATTTATCAGTCCGTACTCTAATAATTGAATTAAATTTCCAGAAAGACATAAAGATAGAATCACAACTGTATTTGATTTGATCTTATCTGAAAAGAAAATGCTTTTTTTAGTATACTTTGAAGATTGATATCACTAACTACTAGTCCTCTGCCTACAAAATCGTAAATCTAAAGTAGAAAACTTCACAAATGAATTTCCTCAATTTTTTTTTTTTGATAATTGATTGTAGATTTATTGTTCCAGCTCGTCAATTTTAATAACATTGTTCCCCAAATATGATTATTCATAATAATTGTTTTTTTGTTGAAAAAAGAAAATCATAAATTGAGTTTCAAAAAAGTAAAACAAAAAGAAAAAAAAAAACTTTAGCGATAAACTCGTATTAAAAATATTTATAATGTATATATTTTTTTTTTGATAAAAATAATAATTAATCAAAAATAAAAATTAGAATCACAGAAAAAAAAAATTGGAAAAAGCGCGCCAACAAAACTAACTTTACTGATAAACAGTACAAATATACTAAAATCGTAAAACTGATTCTCGAGAAACAAACAAAAGATCCTACTTTCTCTCTCTATATCATCGTCCATATCTTCCTTTCTCATCCGAATCCCTCCCTAACAGTTATTCTGTTTTCTTCCTCCTTAAAAACTCCTATTCGTTTGTTTGGTTTCGATTGTGAATTGGGAAAATATCAGTAATGGGTTCGGTGGAGCAGAGGATTCTCGTGACCGGCGGCGCTGGATTTATCGGAAGCCACACAGTGGTTCAGCTCCTCGAAGAAGGTTTTTCGGTTTCAATTATCGATAATCTCGACAATTCCGTCATTGAAGCTGTTGATAGGGTTAAAGAATTGGTGGGACCTGCTCTCTCCAAAAAGCTTCGTTTTCATCTGGTATATATGCCTTTAGCTTCTTTCTCTTACTGATTAGGAGTGTTTGGTTCCCAGGAAATTGATAATATTAATAATAATAAAAAAAAAGGGGAAAAAAATAACTTTCTACATATGTTTCATTGGTAAGTTTTATGATTAATTTTTCTAGAGGAAGTGAGTTTCAAAATTTGGAAATTTTGTTTCAGATTGATTCTTCTTAATAGTCATTATATTCACTACAAATGTGCTTTAGATTAAATTATATGGATTACTGAGATTGGGTTGTATTTCAGGGTGATCTAAGGAATAAGGATGATCTGGAGAAGTTGTTTTCTCAAACTAGGTGTGTAGAATATGATAATTAATCTTTATATTTTCAATTTTTACTTGCATCTTGTGTTTTAGTGTTCCAAATCCTAGAAGAGTATATTGTTTTGGGTTCTAACTTTGGTGATCTGGGCTGACAGATTTGATGCTGTTATCCATTTTGCTGGCCTGAAAGCTGTAGGCGAGAGTGTTGCATACCCTCGTCGTTATTTCGATAATAATTTGATTGGCACTATTAACCTTTATGAGGTTATGACCAAATACGATTGTAAAAAGGTTTGCCATCCAATTTTTACAATCATCAATTTTGTTTTTTGTCATGTAGTAGCGATTTGTCTTCAAATGTAACACTTTTGCCTGTTTTGATTTTGTCATATCATAACAGCAATTTGTTTTTGTGGGCATTTAGATGGTTTTTTCATCTTCTGCAACTGTATATGGTCAACCCGAAAAGATACCATGTGTTGAGGATTTCCCGTTGGTTGCTTTGAATCCATATGGACGAACAAAGGTATTGTGTCATGATGCTTCTTTTGAGCATCAAAAGATGAGAGTGAACATAATGGGTCGGTTAGAGCTTTCTGTCTTGACTAATATATGTTAATTCAACCTTTCCAGCTTTTCCTGGAAGAAATTGCTAGAGATATTCATAACGCAGAGCCAGATTGGAAAATTATCTTGTTGAGGTACTTCAACCCAGTTGGTGCTCATGAAAGTGGTAAGATTGGTGAGGATCCAAAAGGCATACCAAACAATTTGATGCCTTATATACAGCAGGTAGCTGTTGGAAGGTTACCCGAGCTTAACGTATATGGTCATGATTACCCAACAAAGGATGGTACTGCAGTAAGTATACCCATCAGCCTGAATCTTTGGAAATTACTGTGTACGTAGTGTTATCTTAATTCATGTTGGCTATTTCTTAGACATCAATCTTTTCTGGTTTGCAGGTCCGGGACTACATACATGTTATGGACTTGGCAGATGGCCACATTGCTGCTCTTCGAAAGCTTTTTACATCAGATGACATTGGTACGTTTCTCTATCAAAAATTTGAGAACATGGTTATAAATAAATTAATTGACTATGAACAGTTAAGATACATACAAAATTTCTTAAGAAACTCTAATAGGACCAAAAGTAGATGTTAGGGCTTGGATTTTTTACGGAATGGTTGGATGTCTTAGGTTGCACTGCTTACAACTTGGGTACTGGACAAGGAACATCTGTGCTTGAAATGGTTGCTGGATTTGAGAAAGCTTCTGGCAAGGTGACTTGCGCCCTTCTTTACTTTCTCCCTCTCTAGTCTCTACCCCTTCTAGAGTTTAGTTTTTCTCTTTTTTTGTATTAATTTCTATTACATGTTTTAGAAAATTCCCATCAAACTCTGTCCAAGGAGGCCTGGAGATGCTACAGCTGTTTATGCATCAACTGCAAAGGCTGAAAAAGAATTGGGTTGGAAGTATGTATACTAAAACTCTTTACATCCCTATGAAGAAAACAAATAAAACACAATTTAGAAATTTGTACAAATTCATATAACAAGTCAACTAACACTGAACTGTTTTAGCCTTGTTCTCAAGCTAATTCTGCATCTTTTTTACAGGGCAAAATATGGCATAGAAGAGATGTGCCGGGATCAGTGGGAGTGGGCAAGCAAAAATCCATGGGGTTACCAGTCTAAGCCTTGAATGGCTTGATTTGCTTTTTATTCAAGACAGGCTGAGTTGTACTAACCACTATCTCAGCACAAGTACTGGTCAGAGAGTTAGAAGAGGAACCCCATTGCATAAGTTACTGGATTAAATTACAAATTTCCTGGAAGAAATAAATGTTAAGAGTTTCTTTAGGCGCCTCTGTCTGTTTTCTTAGCTTTTGCTTATTATTATGCAATAAGCAGCTATATGTGAACTGTGAAAAGGTGTAAAAAAATTGTTTTTCTTGCTATATTATAATTAAAATTTTATTATTTCTCCATTTTATACTAAGTCCAAAGGATTCTATTAATATAGCAAGCCAGGGACACCAAAGACTAAACTAATTTGGTAATGAAGTATGAAACTCAGGTGTTATAGTGCCAAGTTTTCGCTTAAAAATAAGAGTACAGTCTCGATTGGAAAAGGATAGCATGTCAATGGATACCTCCAACAGAGCTAATCTCGCATGATGGAAACTTGCGAGAAAATACAAGCAAGATAGGGTTTAAATTGCATACTATGTGTAACATACTCGAAGCAAAAGTAGGACCAAGAGAAGTTAAGTTGTAATGTCCCCGCTTCAACGAGTACGCCACTCTGGCTGCTTCATGGACTGATGAATGACCTTACATACCAACACGAGTGTTTTCAGCGTGCGAGTGAGGAAGCGTGTTTGTCCTCACTCGCACGCTTCCTGGGAAAACTTCCCAGGAGGTCACCCATCCTGAAATTGCTCCAGGTCAAGCACGCTTAACTGTGGAGTTCTTTCGTGATGGGCTACCGAAAAACAAGATGCACCTTGTTGATATAAGTAGTTCCAATCAATCCATTTAAGCTCTCTTCAACTGTGTAGTCCCATACCTACACAGTCTCAGAATTATTCCACTTAACCTTCCCCAGGCGGTGTGGGATTGCACAGCTTACCCGGTGTTTCCCCTTACGGATCACGGGACTACTGACTGTCTCATAAGTATTGGTCACCGATTATATGCGATGACCAAGTATATCTCACCTGCAACTAATGTAAACACTGCATCTTTACCTGCGTCTAGTCCCAATGTCTAATTACACGACAACTGCAGGTTCTTGTTGTTAGCACATGAATGTCTAATTACGCGACCATGGCATCACAGGCATCCTGCTATAAGATAACCTTCGAGGTTATTTTGATATAACGACCCTTGTGCGTGAATAAACATCGGAGAGCTCGTGAGCTTATGTATTTGGAAGATGAACGGCTAATGTGCGACTTTATAAGTCGCATACGTTTAGACAGTTAATCAAACTGTCAATACTACTCTTGTTGGGATTTTATGCCCTAAATAAAATTCATTTCAATATAATCTTATAGAAGTCATCTAAGTTTACATGTTATTTTTATGTTTATATTTTGATATACAATTTCTGTTAAATCTAAAACATAGTGTTATTCACAATTACAGTGATATCTTCACAGTGGAAAGTAATTGTGATTATATGCTTCAAAACATTTCAATATAATCTTATAAAAGTCATCTAAGTTTACATGTTATTTTTATGTTTATATTTTAATATACAATTTCTGTTAAATCTAAAACATATTGTTATTCACAATTACAGTGATGTCTTCACAATAGAAAGTAATTATGATTATATGTTTCAAAATAATTAGTCCCATTATTTATTTGTGCAGTGAATTTACAATGACGTGATAATCAGCGATAAAGTTTACTTATACTTGGATAAGTGGTATGTCACTTCCATGGCATTAGTAAAATATACTAGTATCGGATGTATGGAGTATACATCAGACTGGACCAATAATTTATCAGTGCACTGGATTTACACTGACGTGACAATCAGCGATAAAGTTTACTTATACTTGGATAAGTGGTATGCCCTTTCGAGTGGATTAGTAAAGTATACTAGTATCAAATGTATGGAGTATATATCGAACAGGCCCAATATTGACATTGAAGGGTAAAATGATATTGACATTGGATAAAATGGTACTAAATGATAAAGAAGTAATTTCCATATACAACTGTTATCCCACCCCTTGACAGTGTTCCAAGGTGGCAATCGGAGGACCATGGACCTATAATCTTAAGCTCTAATAAACTAGATTTATTTATTAAATTTATCAATCAAATAATCCTATTTATTAATTTCATGATTACTCCACTATAAATATGTAATAAAATTCTTAGTAATTATAAAACTATATTTACTAAGTTTTACTGTAGTGTCCATTAATACAATCAATTCTAGTGTTGGTTCGTAATTAATTTTTGTTAAAATACCATTTTACCCTTCTAATTACTTCTTTATCATTTAGTACCGTTAATTTACTAGTGAAAGTATAATTTAGATCCAATCTAAATTTGTGCACAACTTTCCAGTTCTAAAATTAGTACATAAAAAAAACCAACATTCCATCCGTTAGGAAAGTTAGGATTTAATAATTGTAGATCATGACTCCAACAATCTACATTATTAGATTTCCAAAGCAGAAGTTGTAAGAATCATCTTCTTTGAGAAACTTTAATGAGTGAATTAATGAAACTAATAACATGAACAAGAGTTTATGATTACTCAAGATTTAAGTCGATCTACTATTAATCATCTCTATGATATGAATTAGGCCCTTATAGTAAACGTTAAGTTTGATAAAGGTAGCTTTATTCATGTCGGTCCTTGTCATACATAATTTCTATTAAATAAAACATCTTCACTTAGATGTCATGCTACATCAGTAATCTGAATCGAGATTACTTGCACCAAATAATAGGCATCAATGAACCGCACTAGCAACTATTGATTAAAGATTCCTAAAATTTATTAGCTGTTGTGTATTTTATTCATGTCTGAGTGATCTTAATTCTCCTTACAATACAAGTCACGGCCTCATGTACGAATAAGGAATTTTTTGATATTTATATATAAATTATTCAATATTAAATATTATTAATTTAATATTCATGCATATATCAAAATATTCAACTCTTATTAACAATCAAAAATGTCCTTACAGAAATTTCAGGGCATAAACCCTAACAATCTCCCACTTGTCCTAAAAGCAAATTGGCATCTCCCTTAGTCCCATATTAGTTATATGACCCGTAAAAAATTACGCTAGTAGTGTCTTTGTGAATGGATTTGCTAGGTTATGTTCCAATGTAATCTTTAAGACCGTTAAATCACCTCTCTCTACTGTATCTCTTTGTAGATGGTGCTTTCTCTCAATATGCTTGCCTTCCTTGTGGCTTCTTGGTTCCTTAGAGTTGGCCACCGCTCCACTATTGTCACTGTAGAGTTGTTGGAAATATTTTACCAGGATCTAGATTTACTACCAAGTATGTTTGATTAACATCCTAATATGAATTCTAAAACAATGAAAATAAACACATAAGAGTTTAAGAAAACCTTACATTGGGTGCAGCGGAATATAATGACTCCTTCCATTCAGATCTCTAGCCCTTGATTCCTTTCTGTAGCAGAGCCTAATCAAGATCTGAATCTGGATCTCTTTCTCTCCTTCTTTAATGTTGATTTTCCATAGTCTTACATACTATGATTGAGGTACCACTTGATGTGTGTGGACACTATTCTATCACTCAAGGTATTTCGAAATTAGAAGAGAAGAAAAGAGAGAGAAGGGGCGGCTTGGCTTTTCTCTGAAGGAACCAATGTTCAAAGTTATGAGTTTCCTGAAGCCAACACTTTCTATTTATAGAATGCCCTCTAGGTTTAGGTTAGAATTGTGTGGCATTAAAATAATGGAAAAAATAAAATGGTAAACCTCTTGCATAGTGGGCGGCCCATATAAGGAAATTGGGCCTCACTTTGCAACTTTTCCATTTTGTTATTTTTCATTCCCATTTTCTTAAAAATGCCAATTTTCCAATTTAACCATTCAAATGCCAATTCTAATTATTTAATAACTTAAAAATAATTATTAAATAATATTGCCATTTAATATATTTATTAATTTAGACATATAAAGTATCTTAATTCATAAATAAACCTAGAATCTCTTTTTTTTACAATTTCGCCCTTGCTTAGTGAAAATTCATAAAGTAGACATAGTCTAACTTTAGAATTATAATTGATTAATTAAAATCAATTAACTGAGTCTTACAATCAGTATGGTCTCAACTAGTATGGGGACCATGGGTCTATATGTTGGGTTTTGTGCCCTAAATAAAACTCATTTCAATATAATCAGATTTACTTATTAATAAAGATCAGAAATAACATTTTATGTTGCATGGTTCACATGATTTATTTCATGATTATATTATATAATGTATGAATTCTATTTAAGTCCAGAATATATGAATTTGTTAATGATTATAGTGTTGTCAGCACAGTGGAATATAATCTTAATAATATGTTCGAAAGTTTATTCCCTGATTTGTCAGAACACTGGATTTAGACTGACATGGTATAATCATCGATAGGTATTCTTACACCTTGGAAAAGTGTTATGTCCTTTCCAGGACATTGGCAAAGTTTACCAGTATCGGATGTATGGAGTATACATCGGAAGGGACCGATATTGAACTTTGATTAGATATATTAGAATTTACCGTAATATCTATTCAATTCAATATCACCTGTTGATCCTAGATCAAATGATCTTAATCCTAATATGATTAGGTTCAATCTCAAGAGTGTTATTCGTGTTCTTTGATTTGTTAGTTAAGCCTACTTTTGGGTCAGGGTGATACGTACATTTTGGGAACACAGTAGTGCAATTGAGTGGGAGCGCTAACATAAACATGGAATCTATAGCTTCTATCTGGCGAATAAAAAGTAAAGGATGATTTCCTTCGAGCTTAACCAAACGAAAATAAATGGTGGAGTACTCATTTCACTTAGCTGAAATATCATTTATACAGGGTTAAGTGTTTTAAGGATAAAATACATTGTAGGGTGTTACGGTAATTTAATCCCTTTACAGTGTAAATCATCTATATAGAGGATCATTGATCACATTAGGGTTATAGCAATGGATAACTAATGACGTATCTATATCGTGGAACATATAGAGCGTTCTATATACTGAGAGTGCAATTCTAAGTTCTATGCATGGATTCAATGAAGAATTAATAAGTCAGTGAATTTAAGATATAAATTCTTGATCTGCTTATTGGAAGCTCGGATATATAGACCCATGGTCCCCATACTAGTTGAGACCATACTGCTTGTAAGACTCAGTTAATTGATTTTAATTAATCAATTATAATTCTAAAGTTAGACTATGTCTACTTTATGAATTTTCACTAAGCAAGGGCGAAATTGTAAAGAAAAGAGATTCTAGGTTTATTTATTAAGAGACTTTATATGTCTAATTAATAAATATATTAAATGACAATATTATTTAATAATTACTTTTAGTTATTAAATAATTAGAATTGGTATTTAAATGGTTGAATTTGAAAATTAGTGTTTTTGAGAAAATCAGATGCAGGAATGATAAAACAGCAAAATTGCATAAGTGAGGCCCATTATCCAAGGCCCATGGCCGGCCACACTTATAGGGTTTTATCATTTATTTTTTTATTATTTTAATGCCAAATAATTCTAACCTAAACCTAGGTGGTTACCTATAAATAGATAGTGATGGCTCTCATTCAAACTTAACTTTGTGAACTTCTGTCAGATGAAAACTGAGCCTCTATCTTTTCTCTATAGGCCGAACCTCTTCCTTTCTCTTTTCTTCTCATTCAAATTTTTTTTTTCTCTCTAATCCTCCTTCATCCCTCTCTTTCAATCTCACTCATTCTCACTCAATCTCACTCAATCTCTCTCAATCTCACTCAATCTCTCTCAATCCCTCTCATTACTCTCAAAATTTTTGATTTTTTTTGGAAAAAAAATCACCACCGGCAGCCACACCACCACCGTCCGCCACCAGCCACCACCGCAGACCACCTGAAGCCCCACCTCCTCTAATTTGTGTAATGTATTTTTTAATTTTTTAATTTTAATTTTTTTTAAATGTTTATATGTAGGTATGGATTAGTTTAATAATGTGTATGTATATGTGTTTATTAGTGTATAGATGTGTATATGTATGTATTTCTATATGTATGTGTATGTATGTTAATGTGGGTATAAATGTATATATGTGTATAAATATATGTATGTATGTATATGTATGTGTATATATGTGAGATTATGTATATATGTATGTATGTATGTATGTATGTGTATGTGGATGTGGGTGTATATATATATATATGCATGTATTTGTTTGTGGATGTTGGTGTATGTATATATATGTATATGTGTATGTGGGTGTATGTATATATATGTATATGTGTATGTGTATGTGGGTGTATGTATATATATGTATATGTGTATGTGTATGTGTTATATTATTTTATAATATAATAAGTGTAGATTAAAATGTAGTAATATATATTATTATGTGAATAATATGTATTAGGTATTTGGTAAATAAATTGTGTAACATATAATTTATTTAACCTAAAATTGTAACCTACACTTTATAACATGGAGAAGAGTTACAAAGTTAATTGCTTTTGTAACTTCTTTTGGTTGATCATAATATTGTGTAATAAAAGAGATGTTACACAATTTGATGATAGGATTCAAATGGTTTGAAATATAGTTGTTACAAACTATATTAATGCTCATTATATGAGAGAAATGAGATGGTGAGTTTGAATTCTAAGTGTGATCACCTAAACACTATATAAAGGAGTCTAATGTGCTCATTTGTAAGAGAAGAAGTTTTCTATCAAAAAAAGCACTTTGCTAGAAAATCCTAAGACTTGATAATTCCCAAAGCTATTTCCTAGAGAGTTCCCTTAGTGCTTAGAGATAGGGGGAAATAAGCTTTTGGACAAAGGTGTAATACCTTGTTCAAGTCATGGTGATCCCCACTAATCTACACTCAAGGTTGTGAGTGAGTGTTTATATATATTATTCTCTTGTTATATATATATATACATTTATTATATTACATGTGTTGTAATCTTCTCTTCTACCTTTCATATATATATATAATATATATAGTGTATATATATGTATTGTAGTATATATTTAATCAATCTCTTATTTTAGTCCTTGTATTATTTTACAATAGAGTTGTAATAAATCTTGATTTTCTTCCATTGTTATAAAATCTCTAACAATCAAAAGCTTATTCCTTTTCAATGGAAGAGGAGATAAATCAAGATTTTGAAAAATACAAGGATACGAGATTTTATGTGAAAACCATTCATGAGTGAGCATGGTGGTGTATATTATGTGATTTACTATATTTTATATGATAGTAATATATATGATATATATGAGTTATATATATGTGACATATATGTGATTAAGAGTTTATATCATATAATATATAGTGATATATAATATGATATTTGAATTTATTACATGTTTGTATGTGTATATATATGAGATATATAATATATAACATGTATATGAGTTATGTGTATTATATATATGATGAGATATGACATAATATATATTGTGAGATTAAATATGTAGAAATACTTATTTTCTATGTATTTATATGAGACATGCATATATAATACATATATTATATATAATATATATTATGAATGTGTATTAAAGTGTATATATGTTATATATGTGTGAGGTATGTAACATATATAGTTGTGTAATTAATATATATTATGTGTATATGATATATATGTATATTATAGTATATATATTATATACATATGAGATATGTAACATATATATTGTGAATTTAATATTGATATTATGTGTATGTTACATATGAGATATTGATTAGTAACATACATATTATATTAACATATGAGTTACATAGCATGATAATAATGTTGATAGTAATAAAATAGTGTTTATTATTATTGTGAGAATTATTATCATCTATTTTGTGAATAAAGAATATTTTAAATTCTTTTTCAATTTGGTAGTGAACATCTCACTTTATGAGATAATAAAAGATGGCTTTTGAGAAGTTACATCTTTTATTGGGTTATAAGAGATAATCATCTCATATTTGAGATAAGAAAAAGTGGACTATGAGAGTTACACTTTTATTGGACTTGCATTGTCATAAGCAAGAACAAATGGATTAAAAGTGAACCCAAACTTGTGAAATGAGCCATAAATTGGAAGAGCAATTTTGGACTCAAAAGTAAATGAATCAATGTGGATTCAAAAATAGTGAAAAGATAACAAAATTGGAGAAGCAATTTTGAATCTTAAATGATCGAAGTTGTGAACAAAATTGATGAGAATTTTGTTAACTTTGGTATAATTTTGGGCTAATCTCAATAAGGAGATAACCTTAAAATTATGAGTAAAAATAATCACATTATTTTATGAGTAGTAATGTGAGTTTGATATTTTAGTTTTGTTGAGAAAACTAAAAATGTCAAATGGTATTTTTAAAGTGGCCTTAAAGAGTCATTTGAAGAGGAAAATACACAAAAGTGATATTTTATATACACTTTATGGTAAAAATGTGGGGGTGAGCCACAAATTTAATCAAAATGTGTTGAGACGTTATTGATTAATTTATTTGATTTTGAATTCAAATTCTAAATCAAATTTGGCTATGTGTATATGTAAAATTTTGACATATTTTGGTGTCAAAGTTAAGTGAAAATAATTTCAAGAAGGAAATTAATTAAAAGAGTTATAGAGACAAAGTGGTCTTCTATATTTTAAAATCAAGATATTATCTTGATAGTGAAATGTGAAAGTGTGGGGGTGATACTCCAATGTAAAAAGTTTAAGACATGCTTGGTGTCTTAAAATAAAGTATAATTTAGACATGTTTGGTGTCTAAATTAGTGTTTAATTTTGATATGTTTGGTATCAAAATTATTGAGAATTTGAGTTGTGTGAAAATTAATCTTTTATGATTGAATTTTCAAAGCTTAAGTACTTAAGGAGAAAAGTGGTCGCAAAGTGAACACTATATTTTTGGCATGCATGATTCACATGGAATCAATAGTGAGAGGTTATAACAAATCGCTTAATCTCCGTACAAGATTAAAGCATGAATTTTCGAGGGATGGGACCTAAACTCCCTTAGCGTTTTGCTCATTGATGGTAACCTATCTTAACACTAGTAAAAATCTAGTCTTAAGTTCAATAGGTAATAACAAGTCAATAGAGTGAATGTGGTACTCAATTGTCCCATCTATGGATGAGTACATGTTGTAAAATTGAGGGTTAAAACCAAAAGGTTTTTTAATGGAGCTTAAGCTTAAGAAAACTCACTTAAGCTTAAGAAGTGTCTAACGAGTGGTGAGACACTAAAACTCCACCTATATGGACTAGAGGTGGTGCCGCCTCTTATGAGAATTGGGAGTATTCTCTAGAGAGTCTATGAATTGGAATTTTGCACATGGCCATTAACGGTGCAAGAGCGAGACACACTGTCTCAAGTGAGCATTAGCGAGGGTGTGTGTGTTATCACCGGTTTGTACTAAAGAAATAGTGGTTCAATGCTACGGCAACTAAAATTTCATCAAACTTTGTGGTAACTACAATAAGGTAAAATTCAATTCGAAAGACATTTTACCTAATGCACCTAAGCAAGACTTCTTTGAAAGTGTGTATTTATTCAATCAAAGTGGGGGAATGTTATATTTTGATATAATATTTTGATTGATTAAATAAATGTTACAAGTGTGTTACACATTTTAATCTAGTGGGGGATTGTTATATTATTTTATAATATAATAAGTGTAGATTAAAATGTAGTAATATATATTATTATGTGAATAATATGTATTAGGTATTTGGTAAATAAATTGTGTAACATATAATTTATTTACCCTAAAATTGTAACCTACACTTTATAACATGGAGAAGAGTTACAAAGTTAATTGCTTTTGTAACTTCTTTTGGTTGATCATAATATTGTGTAATAAAAGAGATGTTACACAATTTGATGATAGGATTCAAATGGTTTGAAATATAGTTGTTACAAACTATATTAATGCTCATTATATGAGAGAAATGAGATGGTGAGTTTGAATTCTAAGTGTGATCACCTAAACACTATATAAAGGAGTCTAATGTGCTCATTTGTAAGAGAAGAAGTTTTCTATCAAAAAAAGCACTTTGCTAGAAAATCCTAAGACTTGATAATTCCCAAAGCTATTTCCTAGAGAGTTCCCTTAGTGCTTAGAGATAGGGGGAAATAAGCTTTTGGACAAAGGTGTAATACCTTGTTCAAGTCATGGTGATCCCCACTAATCTACACTCAAGGTTGTGAGTGAGTGTTTATATATATTATTCTCTTGTTATATATATATACATATATTATATTACATGTGTTGTAATATTCTCTTCTACCTTTCATATATATATATATAATATATATAGTGTATATATATGTATTGTAGTATATATTTAATCAATCTCTTATTTTAGTCCTTGTATTATTTTACAATAGAGTTGTAATAAATCTTGATTTTCTTCCATTGTTATAAAATCTCTAACAGTATGTGGGTGTATGTATATATATGTATATATGTATATATGTGTATGTGAGAGTATATGTAAATATGTGTATATACGTATGTGTTTATGTGTGTGTATGTGTTTATGTGTGTGTGTATATATGTGTATGTGTATATATGTAAGTTTAAGTGTAAGTGTATGTATATATATTTATGTGTGTGTATATGTATGTTCATATTTATAAACTTTATAATCTTTAATTTTAATAAATAAAATAGAAAGATATAAATTAGTATATATTAAAAAATATAATAAGTAATCAAAATATGTGTTTTATTTTAAAAAATTAGTAATCTTTAATTTAAATAAATAAAATTGAAAATTATAAATTAGTATATGTTATAAAATATAATAAGTAATCAAAATATCTTTTTTATTTTAAAAAATTTGTAATCTTTAATTTAAATAAATAAAATTATAAATTATAAATTAGTATATATTGTAAAATATAATATGTAATCAATTTTTTTTTTAAAAAAAAAAAATTGTAATCTTTAATTTAAATGAATAAATGTGAAAATTATAAATTACTATTTATTGTTTAATTTTAAAAAGTAAGTAAGTGATATTATCACCTTTAAAAAGGTTGTAATTTTTAAGTTAAATAAATAAAATAGAAAATTATAAATGAATATTTATTAAAAAATTGAAAATGTAAGCAAATGATATTTTGAAGATTAAAAAGTTTGTAATTTGTAATTTAAATAGATAAAATAAAAAATTATAAATTAATCTTTATTATAAAATTTAAAATGTAATCAAGTGATATTTTTAAAATTTTAAAACTTTTATACTTATAATTTGAAAATAAAATAAAATAAAATTTTAAAGTAATTGTAAGAATTTAATCTAATTATCATAAAGTAAGTGTAATTATAAAGTAAGTACAAATGAGCATAAGATATTGTAAAATAGCATAAAATTAAATTTTTATTATCTTTTCTTGATCTCTTTGGTTATACACCAAAGATAGGATAGAACAATTGTATTTGTATTTGTATTATCATATAGTGTTAATTTATTTTTATTTTTTTAATTTTACACATGCACGAAATACCTTAGACCCGTTTGGAGAGGCTGAGTCAGTAAGGACTCTTAAATACGCTTCTCCAAATTATCCAGGACTATTTGTCCGCATGGATAGTTTGGGCTTGTTTTATACTTATAGTATAATCTATTGCTTATTTGATTATTTCATTAGTAGATATTTTGGTACAACGTCTTCTTACACGTTCTTGTAAGTCGGCAAACTTAATTACTACAAGTTTGCTAACTTATAATAACTGTAGAGAGGTGCTGCCGAAATTTTTATAAAAATGAAATAATCTTAAGAGCGTAGATTGTGCTATATGTATATTACAAACCTGAATAGGATAGGTTCTTTACCCTTTTAGTAATGGAGTGAGAAGGTGGATTAGGACACTTGCACATTTTCTTGTTTGTTTTTAAATTTTTTTTGTTAATTACTTCATAGTGGAACATGCCTACCAACCGAAGTTGGATGAAGGCGCACCGGCGCTCTGCAGAGTTTCGAAGTGGCGTTGATGAGTTTGTTGCGGTAGCAACGAACCACGAGAATTTGACGGATTAGCTCGATGCCCATGCATGCGGTGTTTGAATGTGAATTTCCACACACCTGCAACTATAAGGGTTCATTTATTTCTCAGCGGGATCCAACCTTCGTACAATCCCTGGTATTTCCACAGGGAGACTTTTTCTCAGCCCGCAGTTGAACTTCCTGAAAATGACGAAGAGGAAATGGCAGATGTGTTGGCAGACATGTTAAGAGGGGACCCTGGGTTTGACGAATCTCCCAGCACTACTGATTCTTTCAGAGAACCCCCTATCAATGACAACAACAAGTTTGATGACTTGTTTAAGGAGATGGAGTCTGAGTTATATCCAGGTTGCAAAAAATCAGCCCTCAATGCACTGGTAAAGCTTATGCACTGCAAGGTTTTGAATAGGTGGAGTAACCACTCTTTTGATATGTTGCTGTCCATCTTGATTGATCTATTTCTAGAGGGGACAAAATTACCGAAGTCGCATTATGAGTCGAAGATGCGATTGCGCAATCTAGGTTAGGGTTACGACTCAATAGATGTGTGCAAGTATAATTGTGCCATTTTTTGGAAGGAGAATGAGAAGAAAGAGTTTTGCCCTGTATGTGGCGAATCACGATGGGTGAAAAAAAGGGTAAGGGTAAAAAAGTTCCTCACAAAGTTATGCGTTACTTCCCACTCACACCGAGACTAAAACGATTATATTGCTCAAGACACACTGCGGAGGATATGCGGTGGCATTACTCGCAGAGACCAAAAGAAGACGGTGTGCTTAGGCATCCTGTGGACGCTGAAGAATGGAAGCGGTTTGACCACCTTCATCCGTCTTTTGCTGTTGAACCAAGAAATGTCAGACTGGGAATGGCTACTGACGGTTTTAATCCATTTGGCAACATGAGCAACTCCTACAGCCTGTGGCCATTTATTTGTGTCCCATATAATTTGCCACCGTGGAAGTGTATGAGTTCTGAATTGTTGTTGTTGGCCTTATTAATTCGAGGTCTATCATCTCCTAGGAAAGACATAGATGTATTCATGAGACCGTTAATTGATGAACTGAAACAGTTGTGGGAGACGGGTGTTGAAACCCGAGATGCCTACAACGGAACTCTGTTTTCAATGCGTGCGGCAGTGTTGTGGACAATAAATGATTTTCCTGCTTATGCTCTAATGTCTGGTTGGAGCACAAAAGGGTATATGGTGTCCCACTTGCAATGAACACACTCCTTCCATTGGCCTAAATAGTAAATTGGATATGTTGGCCACAGACCTTTTCTCGAAATGAGTGATCCGAGAAGGAGAAGCAAAAAGTACAATGGTAAGCCTGAGAAGAGAGCACCGCCTCCTGTATTGACGGGGGATGATATTTTATCTCAATTAGACCGAATTCCATTGAGTTTGCCTAGAAAACACAAACAGTTCGGGGGTGTGAAACGGAAGCGTTCTAGTGAAGAGCTAAATTGGTCTAAAAAAAGTATTTTTTTTTAGCTTGAGTACTGGAAGCATTTGTCCTTACGACATAATCTTGATGTAATGCACATTGAGAAAAATGTGTGTGACAGCTTAGTAGGTACTCTTCTAAGTATCGACAGGAAGTCAAAGGATACCGACAAGGCGAGAATGGATTTGCAAGACTTGCAAATACGACGTGAGTTGTGGTTGTATGAAGACCAAAATGGGAAGTGGAAAAAGCCTCCAGCTAGTTACACACTTAGTGTTCAAGAACAGATTGAATTTGCAGACTTCATAAAGTCTATACGATTTCCGGACGGTTTTGCAGCAAACTTAGACAGAAATGTAAATTTAGATACGGGCAAGATTTCCGAGCTCAAATCACATGATTGTCATGTGTTGTTACAACGTTTAATACCGGCAAGTATCCGTAAGTTCTTGAAAAAAGAAATCCAGGACACAATCATTGAGCTGTGTGTGTATTTCAAACAATTATGCTTAAGAACACTTAATGTTTCGGATTTAGAAAAAATGCAATATTCTAACTATTCTGTGCAAGTTAGAAACAATTTTCCACCGGCTTTCTTCGACATAATGGTTCACGTAGTTATGCATCTCCCTAAAGAAGCTATACTAGGTGCACCAGTGCAGTACAGGTGGATGTATCCCATTGAGCGGTCAATGTCTGTGTACAAGCAATATGTCAGGAATCGTGCCCGTCCGGAAGGCTCTATTGCTGAATCTTTTATGGTTAATGAGGCATTAACCTTTTCCTCAATGTACTTTCGAGAAGTGGAAACTCGATTCAACCGTCCTGACCGGAACAATGACATTGTCAAAAACATGCCAACTCGACAATTTTCTGTATTCAAGCATGTTGGCCGACCCCTCGGTATGAGGACAGTCGACACCTTACCCATGCAGAGCAAGCGTAAGGCGGAGTGGTATATTTTGAACAATTGCACAGAGATTGAGCCGTATATCAAGTAAGTATAAATTCCATAAACACAAACACACAATACTCATAATCTTCATCTAAAAAATTCTTAACTTACTAAGTGCATTATTGCCTCTCAATACTCATAATCTTGAAAAAGTGCAAGAGACTGAGTTCCCTGAATGGTTCAAAACTCGAGTAAGCATTGTTGCCTCTCAATACTCATAATCTTGTTCTCAATAACTGTTCAACTTTTCTTAATTTAATATTTTTCCTGAAATGTAGATTAATGAACTACGGTTGAGCAACCAGGGTGCAGTGTCAGATGAGTTGTATGCTATTGCTAACCCAGCGAATGCAGCAATTTATTTTTATCCAGGGTGCATAGTGAACGGTATTAAATTTTTGATCAAAGAAAGGGATGATAACCGTAAAACACAAAATAGAGGTGTTATGGTGCCCGGTGAAGATGGACAAAATTTTTACGGCACACTTGAAAAAATTATGGAGTTCACTTATTTAAAAGACTGCAGTGTTCTCTTATTTTTGTGTAAGTGGTTTGACACTAATGGGAGTAGAATGGATAGTGACGGTGTTATTACAAGCATTTGCGTCAACCGAGAGTGGTACCAAAATGAACCGTTCATACTTGCATCTCAAGCGAAATTGATCTATTACATTCCTGATTTGAAGAATGGTAAAGACTGGCTGATTGTAAATGATTGCATACCGCGAAATGTTTGGGACTTCCCGGACACTGATGGGGAGACACCCTTTGTACAGGAAAACAATTCAGCTGAAATCGAGTTCGTTGTTCAACTTTCACAGTTGGATGATGTTGACTATGTTTGCCATGATGTCGACCCAATTGATGTTCCAAACATCCATCGTGTGAATTCACAGCCTCAACAATTAGATGATTTCATTGTCGATGATGACAACGAGGGTCTAAATACCAAAGAAGACAACTCTTTAGAATTAGAGAGTGACAGTGATGATAATGTTGTATATGTAACTGATGATGAAGATGATGAATTGTAATTGAAATAGTGTTTTAAATAAAATAAAAATTACAACCCTTCTTCTTTAATATGTTTTGAATATGTTAGTTTATTTTAAATAAACAATATGTGTTGTATATGTAGTATGTCTACACCAGGTGGCAGCAGTTCGAAAAAGAAAGAGGTCAAAGGTAAATACAAAGGCAAGAATGTTGAGGAGGAGCTCTCCAAAACACAATCTGCCAAGTTACAGATTGAGTTGCATGCAGAGACTGGCACCCCCGTCGGCAAAAACGGAAAAAAATTCAACAATATGGCTAAATGGATGACTCGGATGTCTATCCCCATCAATAAATTTAAATGGGAAGATGTCAGTAGAGCTGACATCAATGCACTCTGGGATAGACTTGAGGTATGTTGTAATAATTTTTTTAATTTTTAAATTACTATACTCTTATTAAATTGTAATTAATGTATTAATGTGTAACTTTTTGCAGACCAAGTTTGTCCTCCCACGAGATAACCCTACATTCGTAGACTACGGTGAGTACGAGATGTCAAAGGGTTTACGTGACTGGAGGGAAGACTACAAGAAAAAGTGGATACAAAACATTAAGGAGCTTGGACAGGAAAGGGCCGACATGTCACCTCCTGAGGGAGTAACTCAAGAGGTGTGGAGTGACTGCATCGCTTACTGGAGCACAGACAAACAAAAAGTACATTTTTTAAAATTTCTAATTTTAGTAATGTTTAATTTATATAGTCAATAATAAATAATTAATTGTTAGAAAAATTATTAATTTCAAAGTGAGAGCAAAAATAAAAATAAAGAAAGTCGGGGTAAGATGAAACTTCAAGGAGGCTGGGGCTCGAAGCCTATTGTTTCACATGTTGTCGAGGGGGTAAGTTTATATATTACTATCATTCATTTAATTTTTTCTAGTAAAATAACAATAGTAATATATTTTCTCTTGAAAATAGGCTAACCCCAACACAGGAGAACTGCCAACTGCGGTGGAACTTTTCAAAAATTTCACCATAAAGGCAACAATTGGCGCAACGAGTTCGCGTAACAAGCTTACGTAAGTTTACATTTTAATTCAATTTTTATTTATTTTTTTCAATTTATTTTTTATTAAAATTAACCATTTCACTTATTTGTTTGTTTTAGGAGAAAATGGTTAAAATAGCGGCAACTCAACTCGCGCCCACTGAAGATGAGCCCGATGAGCCTGCTGTCGATCCTACACACTACCCCTGAGACTTACCTGTTATGACGCAAGTACTCGGGGAACGATCTCGACATCTTAAAGGCTTTGGCCATCTCCCCAGACTGAAGGGAGTTGGGGCCAAAAGAGCACCTGCCACGCATTCTTCAGCCCCATCGACTGTTACAATGGAACAGTACGAGGCATTACAGAAAAAAGTGGAGGAAGCGGAGCAGACAACTCAACATACGAGGCAGCAGTATGAGACACAACAACTCTACCTCAGACGATTCCAAGATCAGTTTGAGTATCTTTCTCGAGTTGCGCCAGGTTTCAACTTGCCTCCCATGGATCTTCCACCATTGCCCACTCCTGGTGCTGGATCGTCGGCTGCTTCTGGTGCTGGATCGTCATCGCAGCCTCTCGAGACTCAGAGAAACAACGATGATGACATTACCCGCTTATAGAACTTTACTTTTTTTTATTATCCGATTCGAACATCAATTTTTTAACATTTTGTTTATATACTGATTTTAGTAGAACATAATATAATTAATGTTTGTTTATCTTTTAATGTAAATTATGTTGGTTTTTTTTTGTTAATATAATATTATAATTATTTAAAAAAAATTAATTAATTATATTTAATTAATTATAATTAATTAATTTTAAAAAGAATAAATAAATACTTTTGTCGGCGCATTCCTGCACCGGTAAAAAGTGGCCCAAAACTGTTGGCGCCAACCGTCAGATTGGCGCTAATAGTTTTGTCGGCGCACTATTGCGACGGCAAAAGCTTATCAAAGCAGGTTCATAGCGGATAAGGGTATTTTTTAACACCGACGCTTCTTTTTCACCGGCGTGATTTCTCGCCGGCGCATTTAGTCTACGCGCCGGTAAAAAGTCTTTTACCGACCAAGATTCCCAGACAAGCTTTGTCGGCGCAGTTAGTGTACTTTTGCCAGCGCAAAAATACGCCGACAAAAGAGGGTTTTCTTGTAGTGAAGTAAACCTTTAGAACTACTATAAATTTATCTTATTTATGTTTAAGCTGTTGTTATTTGCATACTCGCATATTTTTCTTTGAGTATTAGTTACTCTAGGTTCTATTCCGAATATTTGTATTTTTTGGTGTCCATTTTCCTCTAACAACACCATGAATTAGTAAAGGATAAAACCTTGGAACATCGTTAAGCAGAAAAGGGAAAAAAACCCCTTAAAACATCCGTTAAAAAAAGAAATAAAGAACAACCTCGAATAGTATAAATCAGTTGGACAATATTAAAGTATAATATAACTCTACTTCTCTACATATTTTATTAACGTTTTGTTTTGTAGCGAGGGAGACGAAATGGATAAGAACTTGTTTTTTTTGTCCAATATCTTAATAATTGCTATACCAATGCCTCTATATTTTATATAGTTCCAATTGCAAAGCTTATATGGAAGACAATTTTTCTTCTTTGGAGCTTATGCTTTAAAATTTTGACCCAAATTGGGAGTTGGACATGTCTCTATCTATCACCTGTTCTCCCTATCCGAGTTGAGCACTGTTCTTCAATCAGCACACCAATCACTAAACATGCACCCTCAAAATTGCTTACGTGGCAGTTTCTGATTGGCCTTGACTAAGCTAATATCTTACAAACTTATAACTACCAAGTGATCACACTAAGACAACAGCAGCTTCCTTGAAATAACACAAACCATTACCTAATTAACAAACTAAAAAGACTTGCATTTCACAAAGTCAATGACCAAACTTTTCCAAAGCACATAATAACTAGAAGAAGCAAAAACAAGAGAAGAACCTTAAACCAAATATTAAAAGAATCATTAATGGAAGGAGAAAAAGACTTGAGTCTCCCTAAATCCATGGCCAAAGGCTTGCCTTTAACTTCGGCAGCCAACAACAGTTCTAATTTTCAAACACCATCTCCATTCTCTATCTCAGTAGCTTCTACTGGTTGGAGCTCAAGGCCTACAATCAACCACTTCAGCCTCTTCTTGAGGTTCTTGGCTTTTCTATTCTCTTTTGTCTCTGCTCTTTCACTTGTCATCCATGCACCAAAGAAGAAAATCAAAGGATCATCATCTCCTTCTAGCTTTGGGGAATATTCCGAATTACTGTAAGAATAACTACTTGTTCCATATAACAAGAAAACAAAGTGTTTTGATTATGTGATCTCGGAATTTTATTTAGTGGTTTTCATTTAAGAATTTTATTTGATGTTTCAGACAACCAATCATTATGAATTAATTTGTTATTTAATTTTTTATTTTTTTTTAACAAAATTCTTAATTTTTGGATGAATGATTATATACTTTGTGTAATATTTATAGGAGGTTTATAATATATTGCAAAGTATCAAAGTTGTTCAAAAAAACCATAGAAGTTTGTTAAAAATATATATATAACTATATAAGACTTGACAAAATGGACAAATTTGTATAACAAACAGAATTAAAGTTTGCATAACAAATTTGTTTATTACATATATAATATATATAGTTTTGTCAACTAAATGATATTATTCTGTGTGTATATATATATGTAATATAGGTACTGTTTCACAATAACGATGGTAGCTTTCGCATACTCAGTTTTCCAACTTTTCAAAGGCATTCTTGAGATTGCAGACAAGGGTATTATTATGTCAGACATGGTCTCTGATTACACTAGCTTCATTGTTGATCAAGTAAGTTTAATTAATTGTTGAAAACCGAAAATGGTCAGAGAATTAAGTACTCTATTTGATTAATTACTATATATATATATAACATATGTATATTTATTATGTGTTGTCATCAGTTGTTGGTGTATCTTCTGGTTTCATCTTCATCAGTAGCAGTACCTGCCATTAAGAACATGGAATCATCTTCCTCTCTTTGGAAGGCCTCTATCGTCTCCCTCGGATTCTCTTTCGCCACTTTTCTAGTTATAGCCCTCTCTGCTCTCTTCTCTGGTTACAAGCTTTGTAAGAGAATAATCTGGTGAAAAGCTGATCTTGATTATACCATTCATCATCATATATATATATATATATATATACATATATATATATATTTCAATACATATATACAGTATAGTATGATAGTGATTAATGTTGCTTATGACACATGAATAATAGCATCTTTAATTGATACTAAAATTGTAATTTGATTTTATCAAAAAAAAAAAAAAAAAAAGGTTGTCTACACATTTGGTACCTTAAGTTTTATCTAAATACAAGTTTGGTACCCTATATTTTTAATAATGCTTATTTGGTGCCCTGTATTTTAAAATTATACTTATTTGGTACCCTAAATTCAAATTTTTTTGATAAAATTTAATCAATACTATCAATAGTCTAAAATTTTATGAATTCTAAATTCTAATTTATTTATTTGATTACATATATCTGAGAATTGTTTGGTTAAATTAATAAAATTGTATTGATTAAATTTTATTTTAAGGTACCAAATATGTACAATTTAAAAATATGAGGTACCAATTAAGTATTATTGAAAACATAGGGTACTAAATATGTTTTTCATAAAAACACAAGGTACTAAATGAGAATATTCCCAAAAAAAAAAATAATGTTATATTTTTAACACTTCTTAAAAAAAAAAAGTTGATTAATAATAAACAGTATTCCAATTTCCCTTCACTATCAATATTTGCTAGAAAATACAACGAGACTCTAAACTTTTTTCCTAATGTGAAAAATTAGTCAAAGCTGCAATCATAGATTGTATTCAAAAATTTTGAATATTATCTAATATAAATAGTACTTTATGAATAATAATCAAAACACTAAATGCACGTCAAGAAATTATTTCATTAAAAATAAAAGGATATTAGCAGCAAAACTACTCGAACTTTATGTTTTTTAATACTTAAGCACAAAAATTAAATCCAAACTCACATATTGTTTTGCTCTTTAAACTTCCATCCAAAATCCTCAGTTAAGTGTCACGGTGGACTGCCTACGTGTACACAAAAGTACACGTGGTAAAATTTTAGTGGTCCACATAATTTTAATTTTAAATATAATAAAAATAATTAAAAAATTATATAAAAAAATAATTCATAAAAATTTAAAAAAAAAAGAAAAAAAAAAGAAAGAAAGAAAGTCCTTTTTTTCCTTTTTTTTTCTTTCTCTTTCTTTCTCTTTCTCTTTCTTCTCGAAAGCCCAAAACCACCCCCTAAACCCAACCCAACTTCTCTTCTTCTTCTTCTTCTTCTTCTTCTTCTTCTTCTTCTTCTTCTTCTTCTTGAAGAACCTACACTTGAAGGAAAATCATTTTAGTTGATAAAGAAAAATATACACACAACCCAAAAAGATAAATTAAAACAACAAGAAAAACCTAAATCTTTTAATGTATATAGAAATATATATATATCAAATCCCATAAAAAAAACTTCGTTTGATGTACACACCTGTGAATGGCCACCAGTGCCTTCATTAGACGTTGAGGCCTCTGCTCTGGTCGTCCTTTAGATTTTTAGGTGATGTGAGCACTGTGATGTCGTCCATTTGAACCACTCTCATTTGTAGAGTGGCCAACGAGGCCTAGCGACGCCTTTACGCAAGGAAGAAGAGAAACAGAGATGATAGTGTTGGATTTTATGCCCTAAATAAAACTCTATTTCAATGTAATCCGTATTATTCGATATCAATAAAGAAACAAAAGTATTTTTCATTCATTTGTGTATGTTTTGGTTCACCTTGTCAATTACTTGTCTATTTGATTTATAAATTCATCCAAACCCTTTTCACATTCTTGTTCTTGTCTATTGTGTCGTCAGCATAGTGGAAAGTAAACAAGACTATGTGATTAAAGATTCCTAGATTTATCAGAACACTGGGTTTTACTGATATGACAATCTACAACAGAGTTTACTTGCATTTGGAGAAATGCTATGTTCTTTCCAGAGCATTGGTTAAAGTAAAGCTTGGGTTGGTTGCATGGAGTATGCATCGGAAGGGACCGATATTGAAATTTGATATAGATTTATTAAACTTACCGTAATATCTATTCAATTCAATATCACCTAGTTGATCCTAGATCAAATGATCTTAATCCTGATATGATTAGGTTCAATCTCAAGAGTGTTATTCGTGTTCTTTGATTTGTTAGTTAAGCCTACTTTTGGGTCAGGGTGATACGTACATTTTGGGAACACGGTAGTGCAATTGAGTGGGAGCGCTAAACATAAATATGGAATCTATATAGAGGCTAAGTGTTTTAAGGATAAAATACATTGTAGAGTGTTATGATAATTTAATCCCTTTACAGTGTAAATCATCTATATAGAGGATCATTGATCAAATTAGGATTATAACAATGGATAATTAATAGCGTGTCTATATGGTGGAACATATAAAGCGTTCTATATAGCTGAGAGTGCAATTCTAAGTTTTATGCGTGGATTCAATGAAGAACTAATAAGTCAGTGAATTTACTTGGTCAATTCTTGATCTGCTTATTGGAAGCTCGGATATATAGGCCCATGGTCCCCACACTAGTTGAGACAATACTACTTGTAAGACTCATTTAATTGGTTTTGATTAATCAATTATAATTCTCAAATTAGACTATGTCTAGTTTGTGAATTTATCACTAAGCAAGGGCGAAACTGTAAAGAAAGAGTTTCTAGGGTATATTTGTTAATTAAGAGACTTTGGTTAGTCTAATTAATAAATATAATAAATGACAATATTATTTAATAATTAATTATAGTCATTAAATAGTTGAAATTGGCATCTAAATGGTTGAATTTGGAAATTGGCGTTTTTGAGAAAATGAGATGTAGAAATGATAAAACAGCAAATTGTAAAAGTGGGGCCCATATCCATAAGCCTTTGGCCGGCCACTAGGGTAGGGTTTATCATTTAATATTTTCATCATTTTAATGCCAAATAATTCAAACCTAACCTTATGTGGCATACTATAAATAGATAGTGATGGCTTCAGAAAAAGATGATGCATCTTATTCCTTTCAGAGAAAAACCTGAGCCTTCTATCTAACCTAGCCGCCACCTCTCTTTCCTTCTTCTTCTTTGTTTGTTTCGAACCCCTTAGTGATAGAGTAGTACCCACACACAGCAACTGGTACCTCAATCATAGTATGGAAGATCGTGAAGAATCCAGATTCAACAAGAAGGACATTCGGGCTCAGATCTTGATAATACTCTGCGATAGAAACGATACAAGGGTTAGAGATCTGATTGGAAGGAGACATATTATTCCACTGCACTCAATGTAAGGTTTTTCATACTTTATATGTGTTTATTTATAATCGTTTTAGAAGTTCATATTTAGGATGTTAAACAACATACTTGTGAGTAGATCTAAGATCCTGGTAAAATAATTCCAACAGATAGAGAGGTTTGGGGCTTTGGGGTTTTTTGAGGTAGAGGAAGCCATTGTCGATCCTTCATTGTTGATGGTCGAAGCCCGACTTTCCAGTTGTAGCTCCCTTAGGCGTCGCACCAAGCAAGGGGGGAGAGAGAGAGAGAATAAAAATTTAGGGTTTTTTTTTTTGCAAAAGATGTTTAGTGTTATGAAAATTTAGGGTTTCCAACTTATTCTTTTTATACCTCATTTAAAGGTGGAAGAAGAAGAAGAAGAAGAAGAAGAAGTTGTGTGTGTGTGGGGGGGGGGGGGGGGGTGTTTGGGCTTTCAAGAAGAAAGAAAAAAAAAAAAAAAAAAAAAGGAAAAAAAAAGTTTTTCTATTTTTTTTATTTTTATAAATTATTTTTATCATTTATAAAATTTTTTTATTATATTTGAAATTAAAATTATGTGGACCACTAATATTTTGCCACGTGTACTCTCGTGTATACGTAGGCAGTCCATCGTGGTACTTAACTAAGGGTTTTGGACAAAAGTGTTAAGAGCAAAATAAAATGTGAGTTTGGTAGGTTTTGCCGTCAAAAATTAATTTTTGTGGTTAAGTGTTAAAAAACATACAATTTAGGTAGTTTTTTTTTGCCAATATCCTAAAATAAAAACCACGATAAATTTTGTTTAACTATAAATGTTAGTTAGTTGGTCTAATCATGAAGTCCTATTCCTGTTGGTCCATGTTGGTCCAAGTCCTGTAGGGTGTTAGTTAGGTTTCCATTCTTATTTTAGTAGTTAGTAGTTAAGCTTCTATAAATAGAAACCTTTAACCTCGAGATGGAAAAAGTATTGGTTTCATGTAAATTCTTTTTTATGTAAAAACGAGTGATCGAATTCTCGTATCTATGTTAGAACTAAAAAGATTGTAAGAGTGAGAGAATTGTAATACTCTGAGATAAAGTTTCATGAAATGAAACAAAGTGGTAGTTGTAGTTAAATTTGTGTGTGTTTGAGTTTCATCTATGTATTTGTCTGTAGTATTCAATTAGTTTAATTTTATAATCTCATCACTAGAATAAGATAGTGATCTTGTTCGTGTTTTGTGGTGAATTTCTTGATCGATTCCATAATAAATTGAAGCGATGAGCATGGACTCTAACAATGGGATTGACAAAATATGAAGTGGAGAACTGGACAAAATGATTTTGGATAATGGCAATTGAAGACGATAGATTTTCTCGTTCAGCTGTGTCTTGAAATTGCTCTATAAAGAGATGAAGGTCTCACGTGAACCTTGAAGACAAGGACAAGAAGATGATTCTTGATAAGGCTCATTATGCAATTATACTGAGTCTTGGAGATAAAGTGTTAAGACAGGTCTCCAAAGAGAAATTTGCAGCAGGGATTTGGTCGAAGCTCGAGAGCCTCTACATGACAATGTCTCTATTAAATTGCCTCTATTTAAATCAAGCTTTATATTCTTTTAAGAATGTAAGAAGATATGTCTGTTTAAGAACAGTTTGATATCTCTAACAAACTAATTTTTGATATAGAGAATATAGATGTATCTATTAGTGATAAAGATCAAGCTTCGTCGTTATTATATTTTTTAGGGAAATTTGCGGCAAAAGTCCCCAAAAATGTCACTTTGATGTAGATTAGTCCCCAACCTCCAAAAATAGCGGCAATAGTCCTCAAGGTCACACTTTTTATTTGTCCGTTAGTCCTAATTTTAACTGAGCTGTTTTCTTTTTTTCAATTGCCACGTGTCAAAATATTATTGGTCCAAATTATTATTTTAATTTTAAAAAATAAAAATAAAAATAAATCATTTCTTTTTCTTTTTCTTTTTTTTTTCTTTTTCTTTTTCTTTTTTATTCTTTTCTTCTTCTTCTTCGTCTCACTACCAGAAACCCACCAACCCCTAACCAAACCAGCACCACCACTACGCCTGATTAGCCACGACCCAAACACGGGTTGGAATCACAACCCAAATACCCTCAAAGAAAAACCCAAAACGGTCAAAGATCTAGAACAATCACAAGCTTTTCCCGTCCACCTACACACACACACAATGAACAGAGAACAAATTTGAGCTTGGAGAACTCAAATTTAATGGGCGTTTTTACCGCCACCACCAATCGTCGGAGGAGATCTGGGCTCTGACGAGAGAAAGAAATGGAAAGGCGAGAGAGAGGACCATCGATGTTGTCTCCGTCTAGGTTCACGATTGCAGAAGTAGAGCCCTTCGAACCTAGCAAAAATGAGAGAGAGAAGAGTGAGAAAGAGATCGGAGTGTTGAGGGTTTCGGTTCTCAGACAAGAAGGAAACGAATTCGTAATTCGTTTAAGGTGACTGTCGCCAGAGATGGTGGCTCTGGTCTGCAAAAATAGAGAGGGAGAGTGAGGTCTCTTACTGCGGCTGAGAAGGAATAGATTAGAATAAGTTTAGGGTTTCATGCGTGGTGGTGGAGGGAAGAATAAGGATAAGGTTGGAAGGAAGGGTTTCTCTGTTGTAGAGGCTGTTGAGGATTGGTTAATGGAAGGGCTTCTGGCAGTGAGAAAAGACGAAGAAGATGAAGAAGAAAAGAAAGAAAAAGAAAAAGAAAAAGAAAGAAAAAAAAAAGAAATTATTTTTAAATTAATTATTTATTTATTTATTTTTATTTTTATTTTTTAAAATTAAAATAATAATTTGGACCAATAATATTTTGACACGTGGCAATTTAAAAAAAGAAAACGGCTCAGTTAAAATTAGGACTAACGGACAAATAAAAAGTGTCACCTTGTGGACTATTGCCGCTATTTTTGGAGGTTGGGGACTAATCTGCATCAAAGTGACATTTTTGGGGACTTTTGCCGCAAATTTCCCTATTTTTTATGAAGATTTTACAGCAATTTCAAAGAGACATTGTTATATGGAAGGGATTCCTTGACCCTTGAAGAAGTTCAAGAAGCTCTAAATTCAAGAGAATTGAATAAAAGGAAGGAATCCAAGTCAAATGTTAATGGTGAAGGGCTGATAGCAAGAGGAAAATATTAAAAGAAGGAAAATCCCAATGAAAAGAAAAGGTCAAAATCAAGAAATGGTAATGGGAATGGAGGTGGAAATGTCACGGGAATAAGGTGCTACCACTATCGAAAGGAAGGTCACACTAGAAGGTTTTGTCTAGATAGGCAGAAAGGAAATTACAGGAATGACAAAGAAGGTGAATTAGGGAATGCTACTATTGCAGAAGATGGTTATGATCATCAGAAGCTTTGATGGTGTCTAGCAAGGGTTCAGATCATGAATGGATAATGGACTCTGAAGGTTGTTCCTTCCATATGACTCCCAACAAAATGTATTTTGAGGAGTTTCAAGAATCGGAAGGTGGTTCAGTGCTTCTTGGTAATAATCAGCCATGCAAGATCACAAGAATTTAAGCCATCATATTCAAATTCCATGATGAAATTGAGAGGTTACTTGAGGATGTTAGACACGTACTTGACTTGAAGAGAAATCTGATCTCCTTTGGAGAATTAGATAAGAAGGGTTATGTGTTTAAAGGAGAGAATTCCATCTTGAAAGTAATGAATGGTTCTATGGTTGTGATGAGAGGGATCGGGCAAAATAGTCTCTATTCTCTGGATGCTCATGTGATAGTTGGATCTACAATCACTGCTATAGAAAAGAAAATATCAAAGACTGAGATTTGGCATAAGAGATTGGGACATGTAAGTGAGAAGGGCATGCTAGAACTATAGAAACAAGAATTTCTAGGGAAAGAGAAGTTGGAAAGGTTAATTTTTTGTGAACATTGTATTTATGGCAAGGCTTGCAAGTTGAAATTCAAATCTGGACAACAAAGGACAAAGGAACTCTTGATTATGTCCATGCTGATCTATGGGTACTTTCTAAGCCATGCTCTCATTCTAGTGCAAGGTACTTCATGTCCATTATGGATGACTACTCCAGAAAACTATGAGTGTTCATTGAGAAAATCAAGGATGAATCTTTTGAAAATTTCAGAAATTGGAAAACTCTAATAGAGATTCAAACTGGAAGGAAGGTTAGGTAATTTAGAACTAATAATGGACTAGAGTCTTACTATGATATTTTCACTAAGTTTTGCACAAAGATTGGAATAGCTAGACACAAGACAGCTGTCAAGAATCCCCAACAACATGGTCTAGCTAAAAGATTTAATAGAACCACTTTGGAAAGTGTAAGATGTATGCTATTAAAACAAACATGCTTAAGATTTTTGGGGTAGAAATAATAGCTACTGACGTGTATTGGAATGAAAACACTAGAGGAAGTCTAGTCTAGACATCCACCAGATCAATCAATGCTGAGAGTATCTGGTTGTCTTGCCTATGTTGATATAAGGCAAGAAAAGTTGACTGAAGTGCATATTTTTAGGATATATAGAGGGTGAGAATGTATACAAGTTGTAGTGTTTAGAACCTAGACACAAGAAATTTTTGATAAACATAGATGTTGTGTTTAATAAAGTTAAAATGGCTTACAAAGAGAAGAGATATTTGGCAAACTTAGAACTGATATAGACAACTACCTCTAAACTAGATAAATTGAATTTTTAGGTGGAGTTGGATGATAAGCCTTAAGAAGATCACGATAATGATGAGCCACAAGAAGAAACTGATGTACATGGTGAGGATTGGTATCTTCTAAATAGAGATAGAACTAGACGACAAGCTAGAGCTCTAGAGAGGTATGGATATACAAATTTTGGCTTTCTCCTCGTTGCAGCAAGTGAAGTCTTAGAAGAAGAGCCTTCAAGCTATAAGGCTTTACTGAAAAGCAGATACAAGAAAAAATGGCTCAGAGCCATGGATGAGGAGATGAAGTCTTTGCATGATAACCATACATGGGTTCTGATCAAGAGGCATAAAAGCATTTAGAGTGGTAAGTTATAAATGGGTACTCAAGGTAAAAGAGGGTATTCCAAATGTTGAACTCACCAGATTCAAAGCTAGGATTTTAGCTTGAGGCTTTACTCAAAGAGAGGGAGTAGACTACATCAATGTATTCTCACTAGTTGTCAAGCACAGATCAATCAGAATTTTGTTAGCCATGGTAGCTGAGCATAATCTAAAACTAGAATAGGTGGATCTAAAAACTGCCTCCTTGTATGGTAAAGTTAATGAGACAATTTTGATGACACAACCAGAAGGATTCATTGAGAAGGGTAGAGAAGACTATGTGTGCAAGCCAAACAAGGCTCTCTATGGCTTGAAGTAATCTCCTACGCAGTGGAATAGAAGATTTGATGAATTCATGGACAAGATCAAGTTCGTAAGGAATAAGTTTAATAATTGTGTGTACTTTAAGTTCCTGCCTAGCTGTGACTTTATCATATTGCTATTGTATGTAGAAGTGGCGAATGCCAAGAAGGAACTTAGCAGGGAGTTTGAGATGAAGGATTTATGTGTTGTTAAGAAAATTCTTGGGTTAGAAATCCAAAGAGTATCTCAGGAGGAGTATCTCAAGAAGGTCTTGAATAGGTTTTGAATGTCAAATGTTAAACCTATTGTCACTCCCCTATCTCAATCATTCAAATTGAGAAAAAACCAAGCACCTAAAACTCATGATGAATAGAAGTACATGGAGAGTATAACATATGAAAATGTAGTTGGCTCCTTGATGTATCCAATGGTATGTACTCGGCCTGATATAACATATGCAGTCAGTTTGGTGAGTAGATTTATGGCAGATCTTGGAAAGGCTCATTGGTAGGAACTAAAGTATATTCTAAGGTACATTAGAGGGTCACTTGGAAGGTGTCTAGTCTATGGTGGAGCTGAAGGAAGAGATACGCATGCTGAAATTGAAGGCTTTGTGGATTCAGACTATGCAGCAGGTTGCCTAAATGGGTCATAGGTATACCCGAATCAAACTCTAAGCCTATAAACCCCCCCCCCCCTTTACCCCTTCATGGTGGAGGACGGAGGAAAAATACTGCTAAGTTCTCTCTAAGCTTTCTTCTTCTTCTTCTAAGAGAAACCTAGAGAGAAAAATAATATAGCAAGAATCAGGGTTCTTCAAATTGTAAGACCCATTTATAATACAATAAGCCTTTTTAGGCCAATACATTGACTCATGGACTAGGATTTTGTTATACTCAAATCACGTAAAATTCTCCATCTCATTATTTAATTACTTATTTAATTTCTTAAGCTCTTATTTAATTTAGTTTCCAAAAATTTCGGCAAACATTTTGGTGATTTTATTGAAAGTTGTAGAAAGAATCAAAGCTACCTTGCATCTACAAAAATGGAGGCAACCAAGAAGACCGTCATCGAGAAATCCCCTCCTCCAGGCGAGGATGTCATCATGGACGATGCTAATCTGCTCCTTCCAAGGCACGCTTAGCAAAGAAATATGAGGGACAGAAAAGTGTCTGAGACCGAAGACCGAGTGGCTGAAATAACCCAACATCAAGACAATTCGTTGAGAAAACCTAGAAGATGAAGAATAGGAGGAAGAAAATGATAGTGAAATCAGAGATGGATACTACAAAGATAGATACTATTATGAACAAGACCCTGAGGTGGCCCAAGTATATGGTGAGTTAGCTGAAACTCAACCGTAGCTGGCAGAACAAGAAGCTTTCTCTTGACAAATGGAGAAAATGATGGTATGGCTGCAAGCCAAACTTGGTGATATAGATGAGGACTCCAAAGAAGACGCTCCAGAGGAGCCCATTAATAGGGAAAAACAGCAAACCATACTGATGTAAGAACCTCAGCTCCTATAAAGGATAAGGGGAAGGAAAAGGTAGTTGAGCCTTAACTTGGAACTGTCTTGTTACCTCCCAAAAACAACATGAACACAGCCAACCAACCCTTACAGAAAAATAAGGCTACCAATACCTGTAGGCTTGGGTGCCTTTCTGCTCTGAGAAGCCAGGTTAAGCATAACAATAGGCTTGTTACTAGGGTAGGAAGTGTTGGGTTTTATGCCATAAATAAAACTCTATTTCAATGTAATCTCTATCTTTTAAATATCAATAAAGAAATAGAAGTATTTTCATCACTTATTGTGTCATTTGGTTCATGTTATCATTTATTTGTTTATTTGATTTATAAATTCATCCAAAATCTTATCACATTTATATTCTTGTTTATTGTATCGTCAGCACAGTGGAAAGTAATCAAGATTATGTGATTAAATGTATATTCCTAGATTTATCAGTACACAGGGTTTAACTGATATGATAATCTACAACATAGTTTACTTGCACCTTGGATAAGTGCTATGTCCTTTCTGTTGGGTTTTGTGCCCTAAATAAAACCCATTTCAACATAATCAGATTTACTTATTACTAAAGATCAGAAATAAAATTTTATGTTGCATGGTTCACATGATTTATTTCATGATTATATACATATAATGTATGAATTCTTTTTTAAGTCCAGAACATATGAATTTATTAAAGATTATAGTGTTGTCAGCACAGTGGAATATAATCTTCATTATATGTTCGAAAGTTAATTCCCTGATTTGTCAGAACACTGGATTTAGACTGACATGGTATAATCAGCGATAGATATTCTTACACCTTGGAAAAGTGTTATGTCCTTTCCAGGACATTGGCAAAGTTTACCAGTATCGGATGTATGGAGTATACATCGGAAGGGACCGATATTGAACTTTGATTAGATATATTAAAACTTACCGTAATATCTATTCAATTCAATATCACCTGTTGATCCTAGATCAAATGATCTTAATCCTGATATGGTTAGGTTCGATCTCAAGAGTACTATACATGTTCTTTGATTTGTTAGTTAAGCCTACTTTTGGGTCAGGGTGATACGTACATTTTGGGAACATGATAGTATAATTGAGTGGGAGCGCTACCATAAATATGGAATCTATAACTTCTATAGGAATTTAGAAGTGAAACGATGATATCTTTCGAGCTTGGCTAACCAAAAATAAATGGTGGAGATCTCATTTCACTTTCACTACAAGAAATGTCACTTTTGCCAGCACATTTTTGTGCTGACAAAAGTTGGTATTGCGCTAGTAAAATAGAATTTACCTATAATGTGTTGGCAAAAGGAGGTTGGCAAATCAATGTTGGTATTAGAACTTTTGCCAGCATAAAATGAAAAGCGCTGGCAAAAAAGACTTTTCCCAGCGCGTAAATGTGCTGGTAAAAGTTAGATTTTAGCCACTGTAAATGTACGCTGGTAAAACTTTGATCTCTTTGCCAGCGCAGTTTGCGAAATGCGCTGGTAAAAGTTACTTTTACCAGCGCAGTAGCGAACTGTGCTGGTAAAAGTAACATTTCTTGTAGTGTTTGCTGAAATATCATTTATACGGAGCTAAGTGTTTTAAGGATAAAATACATTGAAGGTGTAACGGTAACTTAGTGCCTTTTTAATGTAGATCATCTACTAGAGGGTCATTGATCACATTAGGATTATAACAATGGATAACTAATGACGTGTCTATATCATGGAACATATAGAGTGTTCTATATGACTGAGAGTGCAATTTATGTTCTAAGTGTGGATTCAATAAGGAATTAATAAGTTAGGGAATTTACTTGGTAAATTCGGTTCAACTTATTGGAAGCTCGGTTATATAGACCCATGGTCCGCATACTAGTTGAGACCATACTGCTTGTAAGACTCAGTTAATTGATTTTAATTAATCAATTATAATTCTAAAAGTTAAATTATGTCTACTTTATGAATTTTCACTAAGCAAAGGTAAAACTGTAAATAGAGAGTTTAAAGGGTATATTTATTAATTGGGAAACTTTGATTAGTTTTTATTAATAAATAAAATAAATGACAATATATTATTTAATAATTAATTATAGTTATTAAATAATTAGATTTGACATTTATGTGGTTGAATGAGAAAATTGGCAATTTTGGAGAATGGGAAACTAGGAATGATAAAATAGGAAAGTTGCAAAAGTGAGAGGCTTGTTTCCTTATTCCATGGCCGGCCACTATGCTTCCTATTTCTCATTTTATTTTTCATTTTTAAATGCCAAGTAATTCAACCTTAACCCTATGTGGTATTCTATAAATAGAAGGTAAAGGCTTCAGGTTTTTCCACACTTTTACATTATTTTCTTTCACTCAAAATCCCTGTTGAAGCCGCCACTCTCTCTCTCTCTTTCTTCTCTATTTTTCGAAATTCCTTTGAGTTATGAGTAGTGCCCACACACATTAAGTGGTACCTCAATCATAGTATGTAAGACTATGGAAAATCAACACTAACAAGAAGGAGAGAAAGAGATCCAGATTCAGATCTTGATTATGCTCTGCTACAGAAAGGAATCAAGGGCTAGAGATCTGAATGGAAGGAGTCATTATATTCCGCTGCACCCAATGTAAGGTTTCTTAAACTCTTATGTGTTTATTTTCATTATTTTAGAATTCATATTAGGATGTTAATCAAACATACTTGGTAGTAAATCTAGATCCTTGTAAAATATTTCCAACAACTGGCACCAGAGCCATGGTAATGATTTACTTTCATGTAATATAAATTAAAACGATGTTTTATATGTTCAGTGTTGATTTGGATGGTTTCATGTTGGTTTATGTGCTTATGTGATGAATGTTTATGTTGTACGAATTTTTTCCATGAAAAATATTTTTTCTATTTTTGAAAATATTTTATTTGTATTCCTTGTGAAAAATTAAGCAATTTTGTTTTTTACGGAACTCAATTCTGATGAAAAACGAAAAAGATATGAATTTTGGAAAATCGAGATTCAAGGCTGTCAAGGGTGGTGCTCATGCGCACCAGACCCTCGGATCAGCCTCCCCTTGTGCGCGCGTGTGATGTGCCTCACGTCCGTGTCCACCCTGCACACGCCCACGAAAACCCTACATCCGCTGAGTTTTCTTGGCGCCTCTGCCATGTTCCGCGCGCGTAGGAGGCTGCGTGCAGCCTTCCTGGGCTGCCTTTCCCATATTGCGATTTTTTTGGGGGTTTTCCCCCAAAAATCCAATTTTTTATGGGATTGTTTCCCAAAATTTATTTTTCCAATTTTAAATATTTCTAAATTGAAATATTTCCAATTTTAAAATATTTTCAATTTGGAATTTTTCCAATTTTAAATATTTCCATTTTGGAATATTTCTAATTTTAAATATTTTCTATTATGGTCAGATTTAAAAATTTGATAACTTCTTTAATATTTATTTATTATTTAATTATAAGATTAGATATTTTGATATTTAACATATTTTAAATTAAAAGATAACTTTGTCTTTTTATTTAAAATATTATAAAATTATCTTATATGGCAAGATAAATAATTAATAAATTTGAAATTAACATATATATTTTTATAGATATACTTACCATAATATTTTTTAATTCAAAATTTATTATTTTAAATATTTAATTATTTATAAATTATAAGTTTAACAATGATATTTTTCTATATATATCATTTTTTTCCTTATTAGAAATTTATAAATCATATCTTAAATATTTAAATAACTTAGATATTTTGTAGAAATTTGAATATTGCTTAATTTAGATATTTTTGACATATAATTATGGTAATTATTATTTATTTATTATTTTATTCCTAAAATAATAATTATTTAACCAAATCTATTTTAAAAGTGGTTTATTTTATTACTTTATTAAATTATAAGATTTGAAAGTGATATTGAAGATTCTTTCTTTCAAATTATTGATCTTATTAGATATTTAATTTAATTTGATAAACCTAGATATTTTAAAATTAGTTTCCTTTATTTTTGAGATTTTAAGGTTTGTTTTTAACAACCCTAAATTTTTCAAAAATTTAATTGGTTAGTTTAAGAATAATAATTTAATTATATTAATATCTTATTTCACATCTATTACATGGACAATGTTTGTTTATTTTATATTGTTTATTCAAAAAAAAAATTTAACAAACCTATTATGTATTTGATCTAAATTGCTATGATTAACTTGTTGGCATATCCAATGATCTGATTTAAATCATAGTCCAATTGTCAATAGATCTTATAAATAATTTGTAACAGGTAAATTTTGTACTTCTTTCATCTGTGTAAACCTAGTAACATGATAGGGCCCATCCAAATCATTTGACCTGTGTGAGCCTATATGTTTGCTATTGGGCTTAGATACATATAGGAAGCCCATTTAAGTTTTACTAAGTAAATGGACTAGGTTGCTAAAATAAAATTTGACATAAGTAATTTTATTTAGGCCCAATTAGATTTGGGCTTATTCAATGAATAACAATTGTTTATTTAAAGGTTAAATTCTTCTCTTTTGGGCCTTGTGTGAGAGTTGGGGGCCAATAGAAATGGGTACGACATACTGAACCCAGCTCCCCCTCACATGAACTACCCCAATTGTGAATGCCCATTTGTCTTATTTAAATAATTGTATTAGGTTAATTATATTAGTCTAACCTAATTAAAATTGAATTAGCAACATAATTAACTTTTAAAATATATGAAATTTATTTTTCATTTAATATTTTAAAGTTAATTTTAGAAAAACACTTAGTTAATGATATATATTCTAGATAGTTATTTCTATACGAATTATTATTTCTAATATTAAATAAGGGAATATCATTGATTGTGAAATTAATTGTTTAATAATTAATTTTGGTACAATCTAAGTTTAGTATATTTTCCTAGTATTAAACTAGAATTAATAATTAAGTTTTCTCTATACTTAATTATTTATTTCTTGAATTTAATACATTTAATTAAATTGAAAATTTCAATATCTAAGTTGATTTTCATCATGATACTTAAATGTTGTTATTTTCATGTTATTTAATTAAAGTTGAAAATTATCTTAAGTTTGGAATCTTATTTCAGAATAACTTAAATCTGAATAATTTTCAAAATATATTTTATTAATCTTTTTCCCAAATTTCGAAATTGCATTTCTTTAATGTAGAAATTTTGAATTTTATTTGAAAAATATATTAAAGTTGAAAATTATTTATTTTAATTTTGGACCAACTTAAATCAATGATTTTTTTCATTTAATGATTAAGTAAAATAAATGAACTAAAATATATTATAATTAGAAATTGAATTAATTAGTCAATGAAAGTCTAGATAGTTATTATCTATTTTTCTTGAAGTATTTTTCTAGTGTATTTAATTAAATAGAAAATTAATATTTAAGTTGATTTTTAATCATGATACTTAAATATTTGAAATTTTTCTTAGATATTTAATTAAATAGAAAAATTATATTTTTTGTTGAAAATTAATTTTTATTAATTTTGGGCCAACATAAAATTAGAGTAATTTTCCAGGATTTATTTTTATTTAATTTTAAAGCATTTTCGAAAGTAGTATTCTTATACACTTTTTTTTTCGAAATGCAATATATATTTATAGAAAATTAAATTTGAGTTGTAAATTAATTTTGAAACAACCTAAATTGCATATTTTTCTAAATATTTATGGAAATTATTACTGAGATGGAAATAATTCACGTTATTTTCATATCCATCTAAGTATAATTTATAAATATTACATTAAAATTTATATTTAGAACTTTTCATTCTAAATTGGAAATTTTAATTAAATAAATATATATTTAAAATAAATTGATTAAAATAAATAGGGTAAATAGCGGCATAAGTACCCAAAGTTTTGTGTTTGTAAGCGGCATAAACCCAATAATTTTTTTTAGTGGCATAAGTACCCAATGTTTATAAAACTGTAATTTTTCTCTATTTCGTCAGTACAGACTCCGTTTTAAATTTATTAAAAAAAGATTTAGAAGTAATTGATACTACATATTTTTCGTACAGACCAAATAATTTAAAATTTGAGTCTTATATGTGTCCTGTTTAAGACAATAACAGAGTCTATACTGATGAAACTGTAAGAAAATTACAGTTTTATAAACATTGGGTACTTATGCCACTAAAAAAAATCATTGGGTTTATGCCGCTTACAAACCTAAAACTTTGGGTACTTATGCCACTATCTACCCAAATAAATATTAGAAGAAAATACAACTTTCATTAAATAATGAGCTTTATTATTAAGATATTCGATCTCCATTGTTGGTTTTACATAGCTATTGTTTTAGTGAGTAATCCTCCCTAATGGAGGAACGTTCATTAGCAAGTTAGCACCGTTTAATCTCGAAAGATAAGTAATCTTGTAAGTTTTTTATATAGTATTGATCACCCTAATGGTGGCGACTGTATAAGACTTGCAAGAATATGAAACAATGGTGGAAGCTCATACGATAGAATAGCCTTGACTCTCGCCTAAACGGGACAACGCGGATTCCAATCTTGATCGAATAAAAGGTTGCTAGAATGTTTATCATTTTAGATGAGCTGACAACTCTATTCAATGGATGGTATCACTAACTCTCGCCTAAATGGGACACTGATATCAGTTTGTTGAAGACCTTGAAAATTATTTAGGATTGTATGTTTTAGTATTTTCACTTATCATTCATACTTGCTATGTGATTAATAATTTCTAAATTGTGTATGAATTTATATTAAACCATGTTATTTTCTGTTATTAAATTGTAGTTTAATTTCGAATCTTCATTGTTGGTCTAACTTGGTTTGTTTTTCTAATGAGATAAATCCCTAATGGATTTTCACCATTAGACTAACATAATAGTGTTAGATCTCGAAAGATAAATATTGTATATGCAAAATCTAGCTGTTCATCAATTGATGACACCTTAGACTAGTATTTTACAATATGAAACAAGAAGATTGTATAAATAAGATTACTTTGACTCTCGCTAATCGGAGCATCGTTGGATTCTTATTTAAAACGAAATTATCCTAATTCATCTTAGCTTATTTCGAATTAGCTCAATAACATATCATTGGATGAATGGTCTATAAATCATTTCATGTCATTTTATATTTTCTCTTAAGAAATTAAATGACGAACTTGATTATATTCCCGAAATTCTATCCCAAAATGATCTAAATCCTCAATCTTAGAAATCTCCTACTTGTATGGGCAAATCAACTTAGAGTTAGATTAGTAGTGGTGGTCCAAGAAAGAATTACTAATTATACAGTTGCACTTTCACAAGTGTTTTAATAACCATTTTCTTTCAATGGACTTAAACTGTATGAGTTTAGTATTCTGTGACCAGAATCCACTTCCACTATTCTAAGAACTCTTTGTTGTAACTAAACCTAAGTCATCAAAAGATACAACCACATTTTATAAATCTATGGCATTTGTATCTTGTTCATAGTGGTTTTGACAAGATCATTCTCTGCAAAGAGTTAATATGCCTATATCCACTGAAATTAAGTTCATCTCATTCGCAGATGGATGTACATTCAGGGGTGGATATGAGTTTTCGTTGTATTCTTAAAACGATCACTCTAGATTATACCTTATGCAAAGAAATTTGAAATGTTTGAAAAATTTCATTAATTTCTAGCAATGGTTAAAACCATTAAGGTAAGTGGTTAAAGATCTTGCGAACTGATAGGGGTGGAGAAATAGTTAGTAGATATGCAGTTCAAAGATCATTAATTTGTTTTTTGAATTATATCCAAACTTACCTCCCCATAAATTCAATTTGCATATTGATAATTAGTTACTAGTCGTTGCCTAAATCCTTCTATGGTAATATAATTTCAGAATGATGCAATGGTTGTATACTAATGTAAATCATTACTAGATTCATGGATGACCTAATCGAAATCTTAAGAAAAGCTAGAACTACTAACCCTGGTTTGCATGTTTGTTAGCTATTCTAAGTGATTAGGGGTGGATCATCCCATAGTCATTAGATAAGAAAGTGTTTAAACAAATACTACTTTTCTAAGAAAATGACTAAGTCTGAAAATAAAGTAGCAAATAAAGGAGATATTTTTTCTTGATTCCATAAGTGTTCTATCATCTTATTCGTTACAAGATGATCCCACTGCCTCTGTTGTCTTAACAGAACCGAAGAGGTCAATACCATTTAGTTTTCTCAGACATAATTCACAGTACCTTGTCGTAGTGGGAGAGTTTCAAGGAACTTTACCTTCTTATGAATTGGAAGACACTAGTGATTAAAATCCATTGTGAGTTTAAACAAGTAATGGATTGTCAAGATAAGAAACTAAGAAGAAAGCCAAGAGAACTATGGTTTAATCCATCCACGTGGAGTAACCTAAAGTTTTCTATTACAAGGACAGAAAAGGAAATTTTCGTTAATAAGTCTATTCAATGGACTTAACAAAACTTCCTGTTCCTAGTATTATAGGTTTGAGTTTATCTAAACCTATGGCTTGTGGTATACCAAGTAATTACTTACTCTAATGCAAGCAACTTACTTTAATAAGATGCTGAAGCATTTTCTTTTCAATGGCAATATATAGAAGCTTCACAACTTCTAAGCATAGATTTTATTTATCAAAGGAAAAGTCTCAACTATTCCAGAAAAGATAAAGCCATGAAAGAATTTCTTAAATCAACAGTGAGAGGTCTCATGTATGTTTTGTATGCCTTAGACCAGACACCTGATGTTGAGTGGGAGTAATGAGTAGGTATCAGATTAATCCAGGAGAGGAACATTGGAAGACAATCAAGTAAATCTTAAGATTAAGAAGAGTAACTATATGTTAGTCAATAAGGGTGGTTTTAAAACTCTTAGACTACACCACATCAGATTTCAAGACTTGCCTTTGTGCTAGAAAGTCTGATGATAAAATGGTGATTACTCTGGGGGTGGAGTAGTGATTTTGGAGAAGTGTAAAAACCTATCTGAAGTCTCTTAGTCTACCAGAAAGAGATTGAATGTTAAAGTTGCAGGAAAGGTACTTATTCAGTCTAAGGAAAGTTCTATACAATTGTGGCACCGTTCCAACTTGTCTTAACTACTAGTGTTATTTCCTGACTAACCAAAAGTAGTTGCCAAAGGTATAGAATCCAGTATCCCAAAAGAGTAGACATATAGAGAGGAATTTCACAATATCAAGGATTTTGTGATTAAGGGAAAGTAATGGTGGAGAAAAGGTTGTTGTTAACTCAACCTGTCAGATCCTATTACGAGGAGTTTACTACTACTACACTTGATTTGTATATCAAGGTGTTAATGATTATTTAAAATGCACATTTTGTTTTATATTAGTGCAAGTGGGAGTTTGTTGGGTTTTGTGCCCTAAATAAAACCCATTTCAACATAATCAGATTTACTTATTAATAAAGATCAGAAATAACATTTTATGTTGCATGGTTCACATGATTTATTTCATGATTATATACATATAATGTATGAATTCTTTTTAAGTCCAGAACATATGAATTTGTTAAAGATTATAGTGTTGTCAGCACAGTGGAATATAATCTTAATTATATGTTCGAAAGTTTATTCCCTGATTTGTCAGAACACTGGATTTAGACTGACATGGTATAATCAGCGATAGGTATTCTTACACCTTGGAAAAGTGTTATGTCCTTTCCAGGACATTGGCAAAGTTTACCAGTATCGGATGTATGGAGTATACATCGGAAGGGACCGATATTGAACTTTGATTAGATATATTAAAACTTACCGTAATATCTATTCAATTCAATATCACCTGTTGATCCTAGATCAAATGATCTTAATCCTGATATGGTTAGGTTCGATCTCAAGAGTACTATACATGTTCTTTGATTTGTTAGTTAAGCCTACTTTTGGGCCAGGGCGATACGTACATTTTGGGAACATGATAGTATAATTGAGTGGGAGCGCTACCATAAATATGGAATCTATAACTTCTATAGGAATTTAGAAGTGAAACGATGATATCCTTCGAGCTTGGATAAACAGAAATAAATGGTGGAGATCTCATTTCACTTTGCTGAAATATCATTTATACGGAGCTAAGTGTTTTAAGGATAAAATACATTGAAGGTGTAACGGTAACTTAGTGCCTTTTCAATGTAGATCATCTATTAGAGGGTCATTGATCACATTAGGATTATAACAATGGATAACTAATGACGTGTCTATATCATGGAACATATAGAGCGTTCTATATGACTGAGAGTGCGATTCCAAGTTCTAAGTGTGGATTCAATAAGGAATTAATAAGTTAGGGAATTTACTTGGTAAATTCGGTTCAACTTATTGGAAGCTCGGCTATATAGACCCATGGTCCCCATACTAGTTGAGACCATACTGCTTGTAAGACTCAGTTAATTGATTTTAATTAATCAATTATAATTCTAAAAGTTAGACTATGTCTACTTTATGAATTTTCACTAAGCAGGGGTTAAACAGTAAATAGAGAGTTTAAAGGGTATATTCATTAATTGGAAAACTTTGATTAGTTTTTATTAATAAATAAAATAAATGACAATGTATTATTTAATAATTAATTATAGTTATTAAATAATTAGATTTAACATTTATGTGGTTGAATGAGAAAATTGGCAATTTTGGAGAATGGGAAACTAGGAATGATAAAATAGGAAAGTTGCAAAAGTGAGAGGCTTGTTTCCTTATTCCATGGCCGGCCACTATGCTTCCTATTTCTCATTTTATTTTTCATTTTTAAATGACAAGTAATTCAACCTTAACCCTATGTGGTATTCTATAAATAGAAGGTAAAGGCTTCAGGTTTTTCACACACTTTTACATTATTTTCTTTCACTCAAAATCCCTGTTGAAGCCGCCAGTCTCTCTCTCTCTTTCTTCTCTGTTTTTCGAAATTCCTTTGAGTGATGAGTAGTGCCCACACACATCAAGTGGTACCTCAATCATAGTATGTAAGACTATGGAAAATCAGCACCAACAAGAAGGAGAGAAAGAGATCCAGATTCAGATCTTGATTATGCTCTGCTACAGAAAGGAATCAAGGGCTAGAGATCTGAATGGAAGGAGTCATTATATTCCGTTCCACCCAATGTAAGGTTTCTTAAACTCTTATGTGTTTATTTTCATTGTTTTAGAATTCATATTAGGATGTTAATCAAACATACTTCGTAGTAAATCTAGATCCAGGTAAAATATTTCCAACACTTTCCAGGGCATTGGTTAAAGTAAAGCTTGGGTTGGATGCATGGAGTATGCATCGGAAGGGATCGATATTGAACTTTGAATCAGATATGTTAAACTTACTGTAATATCTATTCAATTCAATATCACCTAGCTGATCCTAGATCAAATGATCTTAATCCTGACATGGTTAGGTTCGATCTCAAGAGTATTATACATGTACTTTGATTTGTTAATTAAGCCTACTTTTTGGTCAGGGTGATACGTATATTTTGGGAACGTGGTAGTGCAATTGAGTGGGAGCACTAAACATAGATATGGAATCTATAGCTTCTATCAGGACATAGAAGTGAAATAATGATCTCCTTCGAGCTTGGCTAAACAAAGATAAATGGTTGAGTACTCATTTCAGAGATTATGTTTAGTTCACTGAAATATCATTTATAGGTGGCTAAGTGTTTTAAGGATAAAATACATTTAAGGGTGTAACGGTAATTTAATCCCTACACAATGTAAATCATCTATAGAGGATCATTGATTATTGGGATTATAACAATGGATAATTGATAGCGTATCTATATCGTGGAACATATAGAGCGTTCTATATTGAGAGTGCAATTCCAAGTTCTATGAGTGGATGCAACAAGGAATTAATAAGTTAGTGAATTTACTTAGTAAGTTCTGGGTCTGCTTATTGGAAGCTCAAATATATAGGCCCATGGTCCCCATACTAGTTGAGACAATACTACTTGTAAGACTCAGTTAATTGATTTTGATTAATCAATTATAATTCTAAAATTAAACTATGTCTAGTTTATGAATTTTCATTAAGCCAGGGAAAAATTATAAAGAAAGAGTTTCTAGGGTTCATTTGTTAATTAAGAGACTTTGATTAGTCTAATTAATAAATATATTAAATGACAATATTATTTAATAATTAATTTTTTAGTTATTAAATAATTAGAATTGGCATTTAAGTGGTTAAATTGGAAAATTGGCATTTTTGAGAAAATGAGATGTAAAAATGATAAAATAGCAAAATTGCAAAGTGGGGCCCATTATCCTATACATGGTCGGCCACTATGTAGTCTATTTATTATTTATTTTTTCATTATTTTAATTGCAACTAAATCTAACCTAACTCTAGGTGGTTTACTATAAATAGGTAGTGATGGCTTCAGGAAAAAGATGATGCATCTCATTCCTTCAGAGAAAAACTCAAAGCCTTCTTCCTATACCTAGCCGCCACCTTCTCTCTCTTCCTCTCTTCTGAAAACCGAACCCTATAGTGAGTGAGTGAGTGCCCACACACATCAAGTGGTATCTCAATCATAGTGTGTAAGGCTGTGAAGAATCCAGATTCAAGAGAAGGACATTCGGGCTCAGATCTTGGTGATACTCTGCTACAGAAAGGATACAAGGGTTAGAGATCTGAGTGGAAGGAGACATTATATTCCGCTGCAACCACTGTAAGGTTTCTTATACTTTATATGTGTTTATTTCATATCATTTTAGAAGTTCATATTTATGATGTTAATAACATACTTGTTACTAAATCTAGATCTTGGTAAAATAATTCCAACAGGAAGGCCTACCATTAAGGCAACGGAAGAAATACCTAGTGATTTTGTTAATCAGGATGACTGGATAGAAGAAATTTTTCCTGAAGATAGTTGGTCTACATTAGACCTTCGGAGACGACTTGATGCCAAGCGTTAAAAGGTCAAAGGAGAAAAAGTGAGACCTCACGAAATGATCTTTGGAACCACAATAACGATAGAATTTGCGGACATGAACTTTTGGATGGTGATACTAAGAGATTGGAAGAACAAATTGATGCTTTAAAAAACTTGGTCCACAAACATAGTGGAGCTATTTTTGACTCGAAAGATGAAGATCCAGAACTGTGTGTCAAGTAGATTATCGATACTCTGCTGCCATAAATTTTTAAGATGTTGCAGATGGAATTATACAAGGGAAGGACAGATCGTAGGGCTCATCTGTCCAAAGACAATCATCTGATGCAAGTGGCAAGAGTTAGTGATGATGACAAATGTCGTTGCTTTTCATTGATGTTAACCAAATTCATTGAGGATTGGTGGAAGAGACTGTCTGCCAAATCAATTCGTGACTAAAATAGTTACAGTTTACCTTCCAAAAATAGTTTATTTTTGCAAGAGATTACAACATGGAGGTCTGTTTCCTAACCAATCTTAAGAAATAACCAGGCAAGAGTCTGAAGAACTTCATCCAACAAATGATGGAAGCTACATCCAAAACTAAAGTCAGTGATGACATGAAGCTCGTGGCCCTCCAGTCTAGATTAACTATAGGCTCCTTTCTATAGAACGAAATGCAAAGAAAGAGATCTGAGACCTTGTTCAACTTCATGTCTATGGTGCAAGGTATCATCAATCTGGAAGATGCCTATATTCAAGCATTTAGAGTCACTCCCATACAAACCCCACCAGTTTTTGTCGCCACTTACACTTCGCAAGCAACTGAGTAAATTCTCTTATCTTGGTGCTACACACCACCTCATTATAGTACTTTGCATTGAACGAATCCTAAAACCCTTTCCAAGTAATCATTGAAACATTCCGGGCAAGGGATACCATGTCCCACCATACCAGGGCATCCTCTTGGAATTGAAAAGTTTCATAAGTCACTTTAGCATTGTCAGTTACTCCCATAAAATTCAAAACTTTGTTTATGGTGGTTAGCCACTGTTCGACCTTCATCGCACTAGGGCCTCCTAGTATAACTACAGGTCCCTACTATGTGAATCTCTCATTAAGTGGCTCCAATCGGTTACCAATAACAAACTATTCTACCAGTAACACTAGAGCTAAAGCAATCGGCACCTAAGGTGGAGGTACAATAGGAGGTCCTTATTGCCTCAACCTCTAAATTTCCTCATCTTGTTGCTGAATTTTGGCTTATATTTCTACAAACCTTTACTCTCAATCTTGTGGAGCATGTGATGGATTTTTATGACCACCTCTACAAGTCCTTCCACGGCCTTTGTTGTGGCCACAAGGATGAAGGGGATTCTGATCTCCCTGACTGCCATCGACCTCGACCATATTGCCCTAACCTCTTGTGTTTTTATAAGTGTCCATTCTATAGGACGTGTCTGCGAAATCACAAGTCAGGTCAGTCAGGCAGTGATCAAGCTAGAACTTAACATGCTCTTAATCTACTATCATGCTTCCTTTTATGCTTTTCTAATCATGCATAACTAATTAAAACTATTAAAATTCATAAAGGCATATAGAACCATGAGTCGAGCCTGCCTCTGATGATGATTGTAAATATCTCAACGATCATTAGAAGATAACCTGGTGACTCTAATACCAAATTGTAACGCCATACTAGATTAGGCAAGTCACTGTTTTCTCATTATTGTGCGCTCCTTTGCTAATCAAAGAGTTTATTGAAAAACATAATTAATTAAAATTTTCAAATAAGTATAAACTTTTGAAAACTAAAACTAAATACATAAAAATTACATAATTTCGGGATCCCATTTTATTTTACAACCATAACCAAAATATTGCATATACAAAAGAATCGCTCGAAGAATAACATAATATGAGCCCGTACTGTCTTGAAGACGGAACACTCTAGGCTTTACCATCCAGATATGTATAATCCTCAACAAGCTCCAAACTTACTATTGCTCGGCCTTTGTTTTGCCTTTAATAATATGTGAGTCGACAAACTCAGTAAAAAATGTATAAAACATAAACATAAAATTGAACTGTAACTAGGCGCTCATACACCTAATCACACTCTATAACCCGCATCCAACGCGTATTAGTCTTGAACATTCTTAACGACAATATGTTTGACTATAATATCATCCTATACTCAGTACTCTAGTCGTACAGATGTGATAACATCAATTCATACTTGATAAATTTCCCAACATATATCTGTCAGTATCTAATGCAACTCTATGTACACCAATACCGCTCTTACTAATATGTTATCTAATAGGTAATCATAAAACATTTACGCTAAACATGTACACTAAACTTGCATTCATGTATATACATTATACTAATCTTACCTTGATTCTGAATTCAAATGTGTCAGTCAACCTGAGAGTAAACTGCTGCTCAACAATTAGAGGCCCTAAGTCACAATTTACGTAAAATTTGTAAGTGACTCGCTAAATCACTTTGTGGACTTAAACTCAAAATTAGAAATTTCCCTATCAATAAATAATGTATCAATACCCTAAATATTGATAAAATGTAAAAATCAAGGCACCCAAAAAATACCACAACCGGTGAACTGGATCCCCAAACAATGGATCGTTTCCTAGGGTCCTGCCAGAAACGGTTCACCGTTTCTTGGGAAATTGTGGACCATTTGGTCTACAGAAATTATAAAAACCTCTACTTCAAGTTCAACTTAACCCCAATTCAGGTCAAAACCTCTAGAACACATAATAACATCAATGTAAACACAATTCATCCAGAAATTATAACATCAAAGTCCTATAGTGAATTTCACTATTGTTGAGCAAGATTTGAGTTTCAAAACTCAAGCATGCTCAACACACAAGAAATTCACTTAAAACCAACCAAAAAAAACCCAAATAGTTCAAAATTAACCCAGAAAACAATCCCTAAACATCCTAAGCTCGGACAGAAGCTATATCTCAAAATAGCAAGTTCAAACAAGTTTATTTTATTCAAAAATCAAAGGAAAAGAGAAGCTATGGTTGTCTTCCTAACCAATTCCTTAGAATCCTAGATGAATTCTTCTTAAAATTGCTGTGAAGATTAAAACTTGGTTGGGCCTTGGGGTTGGATTTGAGAGAAAGAGATAAAGAGGGAGAGAAGGTTGATTTCTTGATTCTTAATTTATCCCTTCATATTTATTTTATTCTAAAGTAAATAATCAACATATAACTGATTAGAAAGAATTCTAAAAATTCCACTAATTCACTATAAATCTTAGGGTAAAATAACCAATATACCCTTTTACTTTACACTTAAGTTATCTTAATGCCTAGGGGTAAAATAGTCTAAAAATATTATCCCATGTAATTCCAAAATTCTAAATGTCTATAACACTTGCTTAGCTAATTATAAGATACTCTATCGTATCATTGTGACACTAATAACCAAATCATCATATTTCACTATTACCGAGCATAAATTATGAAAAACGTAATAATTCATATATATTATATTTAATACACCTAGAAATTAATAAAATCTCTATAATCGAGAAGAAAATAATATAAATAGAAGAGCTCTTATTTAAGTACTTATATTAGTTTACCGAAATATCATTTATAAGGACCTAAGCGTTTTAAGGATAAAATACATAGAAGGGTAAAATAGTAATTTTGTCCCTATTTGATGTAAATCATTTGTAGAGAGTCATTTATTATTTATATTGAAACAATATAGAATTCATAACATATGTATATTTGTTACATAAAGTGTTCTATGTAATCGAGAGTGTGATTCCAAATCTATAGTTGAGTCAGGAAGAATTAATGATTTAGGAAATTTACTTAGTATTGGGAGGTTGATCTTATAGGCTCATGGCCCCCACATTGTCTGGGATAATACTGCCTCGTAGACTCAATTAATTGATTTAATAATTCAATTAAAATTCAAAAATAAATTATGTCTTATTGAGAATTTTCACTAAATTTGGGCAAATTTGAAAAGAAAAGAGAAATAAGAGTTTATTTGTTAACTAAGATATTTTGTGAGTCTAATAAATAAATATATTTAAATTATATTTTTGCTTGATAATTATTTATAATTATAAAAATTATTATTCAAATAACTAGATTAGATTAGTGGCGAAATTGGAAAAAAAGAACAATTGTTTCATTAAAAGAAACAAAACGGTAAAAATCAAAATTTATGGGCCTTATGTGTAATTTGGCCAAGGCTTTGATTTTAAGGTTCATTCTATTTTTCCTAGCCCATCTAATCTAAACCTAACCCTATTGAGAGCCTACATAAAAAAAAAAGTGATAAATCTTTGCATAAGAACTCCATTAACCTGAACACGAAAATAGAAAACCCTAATTTTCTAAGTGATTCAAGAAAATCTTTTTCCTTATAGTAAAATTTGGTACTACATGTCTCAAATTCTCTATAAAATTTTGTTCCATTAGTGAGTTGAGTACTAGCTCACGCTATTTAAGGTAGTACTCATATTTTTGTAGAAGATTGTGTAGAATTGTCACTTATCAGGTTTTAAAAGCAATCTAGGTTCATCACTTTGCAATACCCTGCTACAGAACGAGAATCAAGGGTTTGTGTGATTAAACGGAAGGAGTCACTAATTTTTGCTACAATCAATGTGAGGATTCTATTCCTTTTATGTGTTTATTTATCGTTTTATGAATTTCATATTTTAAGATGTTAGATTATAATTTATATAATCAAACATACTTGTTAGTAAATCAAGATCCTGGTAAAACAAGTTCTAACATGTCATAGCTTCAAAAATAGTTCTCCAAATAAAACTAGGATTTCGCCCAAGCTCAACAGTCAAAATATACTATTAGGGAAGTAACGAGCCTGATAAAGTCTCCCAACAAGAGTGCTTGGATGAATCAAAAAAACGTCACACATGTTTACCAAGTAATGTTAAGTTAAATCATGCAAGCACCTAAAACCCAACACACATTGTTCCTTAGGCAAACACATCCTCTCACAGCTTATCCAAGATATACGATTGCCTTGAAAAAATGAAGATTTTTACCCAAAACGACCCATCATACGCTCTAGCTCATCACACATACTCAATGGAAAAAAAAAAAAAAAAAAAAAAAAAAAAAAACATAGCATAATTAGGTAATGCTTGCATAACAATTTTAAGCAAAACCTTATTTCTCGCTCCAGATAAGAAACAACCCCTCAACTCTGAATATGCTTCCTTATCTGTTCCTTCAGAAGCCCAAAATTAACAATCTTATCGGCGTGTTAAATTTTTTTGAATTTTTTAAAATTTTGCAAGATGTCTTAAATAACTATAATGTACATAAAAAAAATATTGGACTAAAAAATGTACATTTTTAGGTGCATTGTAGAATTTTCCAAATTATTATTAGAAGTAATACAAAATAACGTGAAAAAATATAAAATATTAAGAGTATTTTATTTATGGAATCTTAAATCCAGAGGAGTTGATACTGATGAGTTGTTCCTCTATGCCTCGATTGTGGTAGACACGATTTGGAGGGCCCGCAACGACAAGGTACATAATCAATCACTGGGTAACATTAAACACTATATTGACTCTATTTCTTCTTGTTACACAGATTATGGCTCATGCCTTCTTTTTCCTCCACAGTCTGTTGGGACTTAGGCTTGGTCTCCGCCGCCGGAAGATTGGATTAAAATCAACTGCGATGTCAAAGTCGGAGTTGAAACTATGTGTGTTGTGGCGATTGCGAGGGACCATAACGAATCAGTTTTGTGGGTGGCGGCAAAAAGGCTACACTTCACTGACCCACTCACTGGAGAAGCTGCGGCCTATCTCTTAGCCATGGAGACGGCGGTATCATTGCATCATCCTTTTGTTTTGGTGGAGAGTGATTCAGAGATTGTTATCAAGAACCTAATAGGGGATGACTCTATCTGGGGGATTGAGAACTATGTGCGACACTGCAAGCTCCTCTCTACTTTTATGACTAATTGTAATTTTTCCTACATATCTAGAAACTGTAACTATGCGGCCCATAATGTGGCCAAATGGGCGTTTGCTAACAATATTACGGGCATGGTAGAGATATCTACTATACCTGTTAATATCTTTTGTAATGATCATGAGGTCTAATTTCAGTTTTATTTATAAATGCATTTTTCTAAAAAAAAATATTTTATTAAAATTAATTTATTATTTAATTTTTCAATTAATGGAGTGTAACTTTTTTTTTTTTTGTTTTTGCTTAATTAATGGAGTGTACTTGGCTACAAATAAAACTACTTTTATAATTTCCTCAACTTCGTTTTTGTTGGAACAGAGATTCTTCTCTCTCTCCATCTTCAAAATCTTCCATGGGACATGGGAATGCACCGAGAACGAACATCTAATCGACCTCTGCTGCAAGTGTTTTGGTAAGTTCTTCAATACCAAGTGCAATGTCGGTGCTAATCGTAACCAGGCTTTGTTTAATTTGTAAGCCTTTTTCCTCTGGCACAACTTGGATTTTCTCTTTTCTTTTCTAATTAGGGTAAAACTGGGTGTTTTTATAGTTTCATTGCTCGAGCACGTGAAACTATATTCCTTAATTCATAATCTATGTTCTTGATGCGATTGATTGGGCAATTAAGAACACATGTTTGAGATAGAATTAAGGTTTCAAGTTTCTTGGACCTTTTTGTTCAGCTATATTTTTTTTAATTCTAATTGAGTTAGAAAGCCATCATAGGTTTTTTAGTTTATTGTTTGAGCATCCTTCGTAGAGATTTATGAAGGATCTTTCTCTGTTTGCTTATGTACTTGGTATATTTATTTATGATAATTTTATGCTTTAGTTTTGATGTAAAAGAAATGATCTATCTACTGTCCATCTTTTTAATATTTATTAGATAATATAAATAATGAAATGTAGCTTCTTTAAGTTTTAAGAGAACCCTGTAGATGTAAGTAACTACCCCTATCGCGTTCAGAAGCTCTGTTTAGGCACACTGCAAGAGGTTGTTTTTTATTGTTTCATCAGCAAACACTCTGTCTAAATTAAAGTGATTTCAAATTTATCGTTCCTTGTTGCTTAAGTAGTGAAAGTTTTACCATGTTTAACTTGGCGATGTCTTTCTTCCCTTTTACTTTTGGATTTTGTTGTTTGAAATATGATAATGGTTCAATTCAAATGACTAGGAGCTAGCTTGGAAGGTGAGCATGTGGGTTTGAAATTTTTCTATGTAGGTGTTGATTGTTGCTTTTAGTGCTTCATACTACCATCTAATCAAACACAGTTTATCAAAATGCTGATACTATTTATTAATGTTGGTTTTCATACCACCATCTATTCAAACACAGTTTATCAAAATGCTGATACTATTTATTAATGTTGGTTTCAACATGAAGTTCTTCTTGGAAAGCATTATTGCATTTACTTCGATCATGCCAATCTTTACTTTACCTCTACTTTTGGCGGGTCTATTTAGTATATTGTACTGGAGGCAAGCACTTTACTTTTTCATTTCAACTATTTGAACTTATAAATCTATTTTCTTGGAAAATTATTTTCAGTGAAGAACTTGGAGAAAAAGGACTTAAGGCTGTTTAGTTAGGCAAAATATGAAATATGAAGAGCTATGTGAATGATGGTTGGAGTATGGAATCATGTTTATTTTCCGCAGACACTACTAAAAGCTAGAATTGTGGTAGTATCAAAACTTGCCATGCAAGCCTGTTTTTCTCCTTACTTGCGTACCAGCAATGAATTGTTACTTGGAGAAAAGAGGTATTTCCAATGAGAATGGCATTCGGGGTGTTCGAAGAGGAAAAAGATTTGGCCGGGTTACCTTTCCCAGGCACAAATTATCAACATGGACTTTTTTGTTTGGAACAATATTTCTGCTTTATTTTGTAGTTTTCGGCCTAAAGATGCCCTTTCATGGTAAGATCCTATTACCCTATTGATAGGAAACGAGATATATGTACCCACTTAAGTACTTTCCTTGAGTATACCTATTTATTTTCTTATTTTTGATGTTCTTTTAATTCCGAATAAATTTATGATGCACCGTGTTAAAGTTTGATATTAGTATTTAGGTGAATATATAAGTTTCGTAAATGTCACATGATTTAAATTTTAGAATATTTACTTCAACCAACGGCAAGAAATGGGCATTGCAATGAGGTATTATATAAGCGATATGTTTGTTTTTCAATGACATTTCTACATCAATATTAATCATCCCTTGCAGAAAAATTAGAAGATAGTCCTTTAATACAACAACGAACTCACCGAGACCTTTGGGCATCTGAGGCTGGTAGACCACCACTAACACCACCGCCGCCGCCGCCGCCAACACCATCAACACCGCCACCACCTCCACCACCACCACCACCACCACCCCCACTCCCATCATCACCACCGAGAGGCAAACGTCATAGACAGCGTAAGAATAGTGTGTTATCTGTTTTCTTGTACCATCTACACTGTGTTGTATGAATTTACATCTATATTTTTATTATTTGTTATGTTTGTTTTTCAGCACAATGAATATAATATGGTAGTTTTTAATTTCTATGCAGGGCCTTGTAGTTACTAGCTAAAATATATTTACAAAAGACGTGGCCCTCTTATTGATTCACTAGGCTGAGTAGTCCTTGAGAAACTGCTCTAGATAGCTTGTTATGTAAAAATTTTGCGAAGTTTCCTTTATGCTAGTTCAATATTGCTTCAATTAGAGGTGAAAACTAGGAAGTGAAATATCATTGAAACTAAAAGATGCTTTTCTCATCATGCCAAATGTGGATTCACTGATAATAACTCCTTAGTTAAATTCCATAACTTGCTAATGGATTGTTTGTATGACATTTATATACATGTTTGCTTTATGACTTTTCTATACATGTTTTCCACACTATAACTATCAATGGAGGAAGACTATTTAAAATTTCTTTTGGTAGTACTTTCTGTGCCCAATTGTACACTTGTCTACATGCTTTTTACACTATCATGGCTTAAGAATTTCACTGATTCTTTTGGTTGTACTTTTGTTGTCTAACTGCACTGTTGTGTTCCTAATTATAACTGCTTTTCAGATATTCCTTGCGAAATTGGATTTGCTAAATCAGTTGATTATATTGTTGAACCCAGCCACCTCACAAACTTTACACAGTTTTCGCTAAAATACATTGACCGAGAAGAAAAAGCTTCTTGGAACAATAATTTTGATCTGAGATTTGGAGGACACCAAACTCTTATTGAAAGACAACAATCCTTCTATGCAAAGAATCAAACTCTTCATTGTGGCTTTGTCAAAGGACCACCAGGGTACCCGAGCACTGGATTTGAGATAAATGAAAAGGATAAGGCCTACATGAAGTCATGTAAGATTGTTGTTTCATCGTGCATTTTTGGCAACTCCGACTTTTTGAGGAGGCCTACTAGCAAGCAAGTAAATCTTCTCTTTCCTAGTTTCGTTTTGTTTCCACAATTATCATTAGTGATGGCAAGAATATATGGTTCATATCAATATGATGGAGTCATTATTCTTTTGACTTTTGTGGCCATATTATAATCAATGACAGAAACATAATTGTTACCCAGAACACTTAATTTGGTTTGAGTGTTGTGGGATTATGTGTTTATGTTAATTTCTAGTCCGAACATGGTTGATGTGTATTAGCACAATAAATTTTGTACAACTTCCTTTAATTTTAGTGATGACAAATTTGTGCTTGTTCCACAGATAAGTGGATATTCCAAGAACAATGTTTGTTTTGTTATGTTTGTGGATGAACAAACTTTGTCAAAATTGTCGTTGGAAGGAAATGTCCCTGATGATGGAGGAAAGATTGGCTTATGGAGATTAGTTGTTGTCAGAAATTTACCATACAAGGACATGCGAAGAACTGGAAAAGTTCCCAAGCTTTTGTCGCACAGACTCTTCCCTTCTGCAAGGTAATTTACTACACCTAGTTCCAGAATTTCGTTACAGTAAGAACATTTGTTGTTATGAAAAAAATTCATTGGACCTTCAATTGAGTCTCTCCCCCTTTTTCTCTTTAAACATTGTCCTTTCAAGGTATTCAATATGGCTCGACAGTAAGATGCGACTTCACACTGATCCAATGCTTATTCTTGAGCGCTTCTTATGGCGAACAAAGTCAGAATATGCCATTTCAAACCATTATGATCGACATTGTGTATGGGAAGAAGTACTCCAAAATAAGCGTTTAAATAAGTACAATCATACAGCCATAGATGAACAGTTTAAGTTTTACCAGTCTGATGGCCTGACAAAGTTTGACCCTTCTGACCCAAATAAACTTCTTCCCAGTTGTAAGTGTCTTTTAACCTATCCCTGGATATTTCTAATTCATTTATCTAATTATCTTAGTTTGTGTTAACTTCAAATTCCTAATTTTGTGTGCTGTATATTTTACAGATGTTCCTGAAGGTTCATTCATAGTTCGAGCACATACACCAATGTCAAATCTGTTTTCTTGCCTTTGGTTTAATGAAGTTGATCGATTCACCTCTCGTGATCAATTAAGTTTTGCGTATACTTACCTGAAATTGAAGGGAATGAATCCTGATAAATCATTCTACCTTAATATGTTCAAGGTATCTCATTTTCCTGAATATATAAATGTATACATACAATGAAACAATATTGTGTAATTTGTATTGATAAAAGATGACAGTAATCATCTGTATAATACATCCTCGGCAGTAGCAAAGGTGCTCCTTCATCTAAAACATAGTGAAAGACAAACAAAAATACTTCCCATAAGCCTGTAAGATTACAAACACAAATACCAATCACAAGGAAGAGTGGAGAAAGAGAATGCCTTAAACTTTTTGCAGTTGAAGATCAATATAGCAACTCAATACTTTACTTTCTCCCATATTACTCCCATTTCCTCTTCTTTGTCATTAAAAATTCTGTTATTTCTTTCCAGTCATACTGCCTTGAGAATTGGAAAGACAGCCATGTTCCATAAAGTTTTCTTTCTCTGACTTTGACTTCTCTTTGTGGCACTTAAGAGCCTTTATATGTTGTGGAATATCATGAGATGAATTGAACCAAAGGATACATTATAATTCTGTACTATGCAGCATGTAGTTTGTAAACTAGTAACTAGTAACAGGATGGGTTGGGATATTTCTGGTCGGCTTTGAGAGGTATTAGGGAATGTGAGGAATTTTTTGTATGTTCAAATGATGATAATATCCATTCTGATCATTCTTGCTGCCAAAACAAATGATAATTCTAATGTCATCTTTCTCCATTAATTTTCAGGACTGTGAGCGCAGAACACTAGCTAAGCTGTTCCGCCACAGGGTACTGGTACTGCCATCTCCTCGACCTGCTTCTTGATCCATTATAACACTCCTTACAATACCTGGTAAGATTTAGCTTATTTCTATTTTTTTTCTTATGTACTAATTTCTCTTTCCCACTGTTTTTTTTTTTGGGTGCTTTTAGCGTTACTTAAATGTTCTATAAGAAAATAATTAGAGGATTAAACAAATGAAAGAAAGGATGTACAGTATGTTGGTAAAGAAAAGGCACAAGACAAATGACTTCATCTTTTCAAGAAGCTTGTGATTGTTGGTGTCTTGACATCATTATTATAGAAAACAATCTGTACCCATATGAAAAATGTCGCACATGTCATTGTCGCAAACACAGAAAAGCCCCCTTGATTTTCCACCCTGACAGAGCTTATGTTAGATGCAGAAATGTAAATTGAATGAAGAACCAGTAAAATATAAAGAAAAACAGAAAGAACTCATCTATTGCGGAATGAATATCCTGGGATCGGAACATCAGTTGCCACTGTAAAGATGGTCTGGTGGATTGCTTTGGTTGGGTATGTAGCATGTAACATAGCAAGAGAGCTATGCAGTAAATTATTTATACATTTTGAGTACATGTTTAATCAGCAATTGTTGGTCTCTTCTTGAAATCATAATTATAGGACAAGAAACCAAATCTGTTATGCATTATTTTCCCAACAATTAAGTTACTTGTGGGTTTGGTGATTAGTTTTCAGGGATACACCAATTTTGGCAAACAGACCCTTTCGTATTTTTATGATTCTTGATCAGTAATCACCAAAAATAGGTTCATAGTATGTTATAATTTCTAATATTCTTATGGACCATGTCACTCTCTTTGAACTTGTTTATTATTCTTAATATTACATTTTGTTGGATAATTGTACTTTCATTATGTATTTTGAGAAATTGTTTTTGGGATACTTGGCTTTCAACTATTGATGACGGATATATTATTATAAAGGGACCGATTTCCTCATATCATTGATGTGGCTGTATCATCCTTAAATGATTTTTACTATATTTGTTCACGAGAAAATGACCAAAATAATTTGGTTGAAGAGATAATTTGGTTGATGACAATTGGCTTTGATCAAACCACATAAAATCATCGTTACATACGGTTCTTGTGTGTGAAGCAATGCTTTTTTCTTGTTACAAACACACATTGTATGAATTATGAATGTTTTTTGTTATTAGTCATGTTGCTATGGTAACCAACACCACGGTATAGTCTCACATCTTTCATCTTTTTTTTTTCTTTTTCTTTTGGAATTATTCGTACACTCATGTTGCGTTTGTAAATTTATATTTTTGGAATATTTTAAATATGAAAATTAATGTGCATTTTATTTTTTGATTTTTTACTTTAGAAAAATGTGATTAGTAATTATTAAACAAAATATTAAAATTACCTTTGGTGATTTTTTTGGGCTTTTTTCAATTTTAACAAAAAACAAAACAACAATATTACAAAAATACTTTCAGCTGGCTAAATGATAAATATACAACCCAAATAAAAAATAATTACTCAAATATCACTTACACTTTTGTAACGCCCTTACTTACGTAAAATAAGATGCCATAAATAAACTGGCGTTAAGATACTAATGTTGCCTTTATTTTTTTAAAAAAAAAAAACACTTTTCAAAACATGGGTACCCAGTTGAAAATAAAGTATTACCACTTAGGGAAAAGTAATAGAAAATTTAAACGACAACATCCTCGATAAGTTTAATAAATTAAAAAAAAACTTTCAAATAAGATGGCCAAGACCACACGCAGCTACATGATCACACGAGATACACCCCATGCCGCCTGCACTCAACTTGTCACCGAAAGCTTACAGTGCTTTACTTATCCGCACATAGGTAAATAAGTGTGAGCCGCAAAGCCCAAAGAAGGAAAAACACAATACTATGTACCAAAGATTCACACATCATAAAGACAAACATATACATCAAACATACAACAACCTAATCATAAGTATAAATAGAGGCACCTACACAAATACCGAAATACCACACACTCACACTCACAATCACACTCACCTTCCATACAAATCTGAGTGTCCTTACGTTCTTAACTGCAGAACGCAAGACTAATCAATAAAGGCACCCTTACGTTAATCCGCCTCACTTACCACATCACCATACATGTGTGGTTTCCAACCACTTCCTGGGCACCCGGAACATGATTAAACAACCATATACAATTCATCGATAAAACACTATTTCACCGAAACTATCACATTCCACAGTTTCAATACAATTTATTCAAGCAGTCATACTAGATACTCAAACCATATAAAAAACAAGTATAAAGTATCATTATTTTTCCTTACCTCAACTCCGCTGTAATTAACTCTTACGATACCTTCTAGGCCCTATAACAATTAGTGAAACCCTTAGTCCACCGATAAACTCAATATATTTATTACTCTTACTGTACAGCAAGTTTAACCTAGAATTTGACATATAAAACGTTTGAATTAGAAGTCCTACTGTTCACAAAGTTTTTAGTTAATTGAAAGACCTTTCTAACGGTATAAAGATCATCAAAATCGGAGCTATAATCTAGGAGTTATGCATGTTTTCTCAAAACAGTTTCTTTAAAATCCTGGATCATGCCGATTTCTGAATACAGCCTAAAAATAAAAGTTTTAAAAATAGTTACACCCCGATCTAGACAATACTTTCTTCATAAAAAATGTAGCTATTTTTCTAAGCTTTAAAACGAGATAAAGATCTTTTAAAATGGATCGAAATTGAGAGAGATATTGAATTTTTACTGAAGACACTTTTTCTGAAACAAAACTTAAAACGAAATACCATAACCGAGTAAAGATCCTAACTTTTGACTGGTAAGAACTCCGAACTAGGGAAAGGTTTCTTCAAAGAAAATATGGATTATTGAATTATCTTTCTAACAGTACAAGAATCGCTTGAAAATAATAGATATCGAGAGAGATATGACACTTTTACTAAGGCAATATCGAAAAGAAATTTTAAAAAAAACTGTAAATCGACAGTCTGTAAAACATGAATTTTTTGACATCGAAATATTCAGAATTAGGAAAGAGTTTCTTCATAGAAAATATAGATCATTAAATTATCTTTAAAACGGTACCTAGATCACTGAAAACGGACCTATGGGGAGAGAGATATGATAGTTTTATGAAAGCCTAAATCTCTGAAAACGAAAATAAAAACAAGTACGAATTTTACCTGAAGATTTCGAAGACACGGAACGATGATCGGTTGATTGCTAACCCCGAAGCTCTTAAGATTAAAACAATTGATTTGGTTCAATAGAGAGAATAAAAAAAGAAATTGAGAGATGGTGAGAATAAGGGAATACGATACTATCTGGCTGCTAGGGTTATAGAGTATATACGTATATAACATATCGTATAATAGGTTTAAATTTAAAAATAAATATCTAACTAATCAGATAAAATTATGCTGATTTAAATTTAAATTTTAAATTTTAAACTAACTAACTAATCTAATGCTTCACTATTTATTTATCTCACTATTTAATATATATATATATATCATTTTTTTCTAATCACACACGCACAACAACAACAACAACAACAACAACAACAACAACAACAACAACAACAACAACAACAACAACAATAATAATAATAATAATAATAATAATAATAAAAATAAACTGGATATTACATTCTACCCTCCTTAAAGGAAATTTCGTCCTCGAAATTAGACTTACCAAAAAGTTCGGGGTACTGTTCTTTCATGTCTCCCTCCATTTCCCACGTTGCCTCCCTTTCTGAACGGCTGCTCCAATGTAACTTTTACGAGGAATACTTTGACCTTAACTCCTTCGTTCCTCTCTCTATAATGCGAACCGGTCGCACTTCATAACTCAAGTCCCGCTTTAGCTCCATTCTTTCATAGTTCAAACGTGTGATGGATCCGACACGTATTTTCGTAGCATAGAAATATGGAACACATTATGCGTCTCACGAATACCGGTGGCAATGCTGCCGATAAGCTACCCGTCCCACTCGTCCAATATCTCAAAAGGACCTATAAATCTTGGACTTAGCTTTCCTCGCTTTCCAAAACGCATAACCCCTTTCATAGGTGACACTCGAAGGAACACTTTATCACCCACTCGCAAATTCCACATTCCGTCTCTTTGCGTTCAAGCATAACTTTTCCGCGTCAGTGCAGGCAAGTTTACCATTCTATTTCGAATCTTTTTCTACCGCTTCGGCCTCTCTTACTAGGTCCGGGCCTAAGTATCGCTTTTCGCCAACCTCATCCCAAAGGTAGTGGTGATCGACACTTCCTCCCATACAACATTTCATAGGGTGCCATCCCTATCAGTAGATTGATAGCTTATTGTTGTACGAGAACTCCATTAGGTGGCAAATAGTTGCTCCAGCTATCAGAAATCCAACGCACAAGCTCGTAGCATGTCTTCTAGTATTTGAATAGTTCGTTCCGATTGTCCATCAGCTTCGAGGGTGGAATGTCCGTACTCAACTTCGCTTTGTGCCCAAAGCACTTTGCACACTTTCCCAAAACTTAAGTAAAAACTCGAACCTCTATCGTATACAATGGTCTGGACTCCGTGTAGCCTTTTACAATTTCTTTTTACATACAACAAGATATTGCTCTGCGTTGTAATTAGTGCGCATGCGTAAAATGTGCTGATTTAGTGAGTCCGTCGATAATCACCGCATGGAATCCCGTTGTCTACGTTCTTCGCAACCCCGTCATTTACAAAATCCATAAGAATATCTTCCCATTTCCACTCAGAATATCAAGAGATCGCAATGTACTCGTTGTGTCTCTCGTGTTCGGCCTTTTAACTTGCCGGGCAAGGTGTAAGACATTTTGCTACAAATTCTGCTTTATATCATTTTTCATTCCCGCCACCAATACCTACCTTTCGCATCATTGTACATTTTGGTTGATCCTGGGTGTAAAGAATAGTGGTGTAAGGTGCGCCTCTTGTAAGATTTTTGATTGCAACTCCGCTTCCTTAGGTACACACACCCTTGTCTTGTATAGTAGAATACCCTTCATTAACCGAGAAGTCCCCGCTTTCCCATTTTGTAGTTCCCACCCGCTTCGATTAAAAACTCATCTTCGGGCTTGTTCTTCTTTGATATTCTCTAATAAATTTGATTCAATTGTGAGGTTAGCTAGCTTTCCCGTTACTAACTCTATTCCGCATCTCTCGATTTCCGTTGCAACGCGCACTTTTAATGCCCTTAACATTGATAAGCTTGCATAGTTGCGTTCGCTAAGTGCATCCGCCACTACATTAGCCTTTCCAGATGGTACAACATCTCACAATCGTAATCTTTTACCAGCCCAACCACCGCCCGTCTCATGTCGAGCTCTTTCACGTAAAGAAGTATTTTAGGCTTTTGTGATCTGTGTATATTTCACACTTCTCTCCATGCAGGTAAAGGCTCTCCGCATTTTCAATGCAAAGACCACCGTCGCCAACTCTAAGTCATGAGTTGGGTACCTTGTCTCATACTCCTTTAGCCGCCTAGAGGCATAGGCTACCACCTTCTCATTCCGCATCAACACACAAACTCGAGCCCTTGCTTTGATGCGTCGCAATATACTACAAATTTGTCTTTGTTAGTTGGAACACACAGATAAAGCCGTTATGAGTTTATCTTTCAATGTCCGAAAGCTTTCCTCACATTTATCCGTCCATGCAAATTTTTGTTGCTTTCGAGTCAAATTCGTCAATGGTGTGGCTATTTTTGAGAACCCTTTCAACGAATCTCCTATAATATCCAGCTAGTCCGAGAAAACTCCGAACCTCACTTGCGGTTTTTGGTTTTGGCCGCCTTTTCATCGCTTCAATTTTCGCAGTGGTCCACCTCTACCCCATCTTTGGACACTATATGGCCTAGAAACGCCACTTTCTCCAACCGTAACTCACACTTTTTGAATTTGGCGTACAATTGGTGCTCTTTCGAGTCTACTTAGAGTTAGCCTTAAGTGCTCCTCATGCTCTTCCATTGTCCTTGAATAAATGAGTATGTCATCAATGAATACCACCACAAACTTGTCAAGATATTCCTTGAATACTCTATTCATTAAATCCATGAAGGCCGCCGGGGCATTGGTTAACCCAAATGACATCACTAGAAATTCATAATGCCCATACCGTGTTCGAAATGCCGTCTTTGCTATATCTTCCTCTGACTTTCAATTGGTGGTACCTGCATCTCAAGTCGATCTTTGAAAAGACGATCGCCCCTCAGTAATCGATCAAACAAATCATCGATGCGAGGCAAGGGATACTTGTTCTTTATAGTCACTTTGTTCAGCCTCTCGATAGTCTATACACATCCGCATACTACCGTCCTTCTTCTTGACGAACAACACCGGCGCACCCCAAGGTGAGTAACTTGGTCTAATGAATCCCTCGTCTAAAAGATCTCGTAGCTGAGCCTTCAATTCCTTCAATTCATCGGGAGCCATGCGTATGGAGCCCTCGAGATTGGTGTCAGGCTCGGCGCTAACTCAATCACAAATTCTATCTCTCTATCCTGGGGTAGCCCCCGGTAGGTCTTCCGGAAAAACTTCGGAATTCACATACTATGTGGACATTCTCTCGGCTTGAGGTGGTTTCTCTCGGACTTGTCTACTATGCCGGCCAAGTATGCTTCGACATCCCGCACGTATCATCTTTTGTGCCTTTAGGTGTCGTAACTAGCGGTAAGCTTGACTTGACTTTGATTCCTTCAAATATGAATGCCTCTCCCGTATCGTGGGTGAAAGTCACCGTCCTCTTCTGCTAGCCTATTGTTGCTCCATGTCGTGATAGCCAATCCATACCCAAGATAAGATCGTAATCCCTCATCTCCACTCTTCATCGTATCTCCACTAAGTTCCTTGTCCGCAATCCTTATTGGCGCATCCCGCACTCCCTCTGCATGATATCATAACCTCGCCCGAGGGCAACTCCGTCATGAACTTATAACTAAAGTTTACATACCGTAGTTCTAACTTATCTATCATCTTTAAAGCAATAAATGAGGTGTAGCTCCTAATCAAATAAAACAAGACATAGTTTTTCGTAGATAGAAATCGACTCGCAACCACAAGCAGTTACTAGTCTCGCCTCCCTCTCGGTTAGTGCAAATACTCGAGCCGGGACAAGTTTGTCATCCTCGAGTTGATCACCTTTTCGTGGACGCCCCTTCTTATAAAGGGCTCGTTGCCCACACTTGTAACAAGTCTTGCCTTTCGCCGACATTCTCCTTGGATGCTTACGACCACATGTTGGGCATATGGTACTCCACATATGGCTTCTTCCCTTTGTAGTTATTGACCCTATCTTGTTTCTCTTGCCCGTTGTGTTGGTTAGTTGCGCTTTCTTTGTTATCACCACCTCCATCGGCCTTTCGGCCTCCCACCTTGCCGTATTGTCTTTCCGTATACGACTTTCACACAACTCGCTTCTAGGGCTTTTTCTAGTACCTCAGCAAACGTGGTTGCCCTTATTCCTGACCTCGCTATGTCCCGACTTATTCGGGAGTCGAGCCCTTCAAGAAACGATGAATCCTCAAAAACTCGCAGGGAACCAGTACCGTGGCAAACTTTGCTAACTGGCCAAATTGGCGAGCATACTCGTAATCCGTAGACTTACCCTCGCCTCAGTTCGTGAACTCATTAACTCTAGCCGAGCGTATTGCTTCACCGTAGTATTTTTTGTTAAAAACTTGTACAAAGTCACCAGTCATCGCGCCACATCCCGTGTTTGTTTAATAACATCCTACCCCGTATGCGGCATCCTTTTTCAATAAACTAGCAAAGACAAGCTACACTATCTCCGTTACCAAGCCGCATGTACTCAACAATACCTTCCACTCGTTCTTAACCATTCCTCGCCCTTCCATTGGATCCGAGCCCCTTCAAAATTTGGTGGGTGTCGCTTGCGTAACCTTTCATATATTGGTTCCCATCGACCCTCCCAATGTGCATGTATTGCACCGGCAAAAATTGATGTTGTCCTTGATTGGGTTGTTCCCGACGGCTGAGAGCCTCTTCATCTCGCTTCCTAATTTCTTCCTTGAGACGAGCAACTTCGCGCCAAATCTTCTTGTTGTGGTGGCACCACTACGGTGGGCATTTTGGTGTTCTCGACCAACTACCCGCAGGACTTCGTGGTTACCCCCACCTCGACTCCGGTTGCCGTCCATTTGGCTGCGGGCATTTTGATTCTCCCGGATCACCGCCCTGGGCAGTGACATGCCGGTTTCCCCGCCTCGACCGCGAGCACATCCTCGCCCTCGACCTCTAGCCTCTGCCTCTGATACAAATGCTTCTTTCATTCAACCGGCCGATCTTCTGGGTTCACCGTTTTCCATCAAATCCCTTAACTTGTTCTTCAAAAGAAAGGAGATGGTAGCGGTAAGAAAAAAAATAACCAAAGATGTATCCCGCTCAAAAAGGAAATATCTATACACTAAATTATATAAACTTAAAAAAAAAACGTAAATCATCAAGCAACAATTCACCATGTAAAATAAATAAATAAATAAATAAATAATCTTTACTCATAAAAAAAAATTACACTAATAAGAAAATTGTTTGAGTTATACTATAATTCTAACTCCGAAGAATCAGTTAATTGTTTCGATTAACCATACCCTAAACTTCTAGCTAACTAAAGGAAAATCAAAAGATAAAGACTAAACCAAATTTAACATATAAGACATAACATATATAAAGCATACATACTTGATGACAAGTTGATCCTTTGCAGCGATGGTGTGTATGTCGCGTGAATTCAAGATCAATGTAACTGTGGCTCTGATACCATTTGTAACGCCCTTACTTACGTAAAATAAGATGCCATAAATAAACTGGCGTTAAGATACTAATGTTGCCTTTATTTTTTTAAAAAAAAAAAACACTTTTCAAAACATGGGTACCCAGTTGAAAATAAAGTATTACCACTTAGGGAAAAGTAATAGAAAATTTAAACGACAACATCCTCGATAAGTTTAATAAATTAAAAAAAAACTTTCACGAAGATGGCCAAGACCACACGCAGCTACATGATCACACGAGATACACCCCATGCCGCCTGTGACTAACTTGTCACCGAAAGCTTACAAAGCTTACTTATCCGCACACAGGGGTAAATAAGCGGGTGAGCTGCAAAGCCCAGTACGGAAAAACACAATACTATGTACCAGCATTCACACATCATAGCACAAACATATACATCAAACATACAACAACCTAATCATAAGTATAAATAGAGGCAGCCACACAAATACTGAAATACCACACACTCACACTCACAATCACACTCCAGCTTCCATACAAATCTGGAATGTCTTACGTTCTTAACCGTAACGCAAGACACAATAACCAAAGGCACCCTTACGTACACCGCCTCACTTACCACATCACCATACATGTGTGGTTTCCAACCACTTCCAAGTACCTGGAACATGATTAAACAACCATATACAATTCATCGATAAAACACTATTTCACCGAAACTATCACATTCCACAGTTTCAATACAATTTATTCAAGCAGTCATACTAGATACTCAAACCATATAAAAAACAAGTATAAAGTATCATTATTTTTCCTTACCTCAACTCCGCTGTAATTAACTCTTACGATACCTTCTAGGCCCTATAACAATTAGTGAAACCCTTAGTCCACCGATAAACTCAATATATTTATTACTCTTACTGTACAGCAAGTTTAACCTAGAATTTGACATATAAAACGTTTGAATTAGAAGTCCTACTGTTCACAAAGTTTTTAGTTAATTGAAAGACCTTTCTAACGGTATAAAGATCATCAAAATCGGAGCTATAATCTAGGAGTTATGCATGTTTTCTCAAAACAGTTTCTTTAAAATCCTGGATCATGCCGATTTCTGAATACAGCCTAAAAATAAAAGTTTTAAAAATAGTTATACCCTGATCTAGACAATACTTTCTTCATAAAAAATGTAGCTATTTTTCTAAGCTTTAAAACGAGATAAAGATCTTTTAAAATGGATCGAAATTGAGAGAGATATTGAATTTTTACTGAAGACACTTTTTCTGAAACAAAACTTAAAACGAAATACCATAACCGAGTAAAGATCCTAACTTTTGACTGGTAAGAACTCCGAACTAGGGAAAGGTTTCTTCAAAGAAAATATGGATTATTGAATTATCTTTCTAACAGTACAAGAATCGCTTGAAAATAATAGATATCGAGAGAGATATGACACTTTTACTAAGGCAATATCGAAAAGAAATTTTAAAAAAAACTGTAAATCGACAGTCTGTAAAACATGAATTTTTTGACATCGAAATATTCAGAATTAGGAAAGAGTTTCTTCATAGAAAATATAGATCATTAAATTATCTTTAAAACGGTACCTAGATCACTGAAAACGGACCTATGGGGAGAGAGATATGATAGTTTTATGAAAGCCTAAATCTCTGAAAACGAAAATAAAAACAAGTACGAATTTTACCTGAAGATTTCAAGATACTTTAACGATGATCGGTTGATTGCTAACCCCGAAGCTCTTAAGATTAAAACAATTGATTTGGTTCAATAGAGAGAATAAAAAAAGAAATTGAGAGATGGTGAGAATAAGGGAATACGATACTATCTGGCTGCTAGGGTTATAGAGTATATACGTATATAACATATCGTATAATAGGTTTAAATTTAAAAATAAATATCTAACTAATCAGATAAAATTATGCTGATTTAAATTTAAATTTTAAATTTTAAACTAACTAACTAATCTAATGCTTCACTATTTATTTATCTCACTATTTAATATATATATATCATTTTTTTTTCTAATCACACACGCACAACAACAACAACAACAACAACAACAACAACAACAACAACAACAACAACAACAACAACAACAATAATAATAATAATAATAATAATAATAATAATAAAAATAAACTGGATATTACAACTTTCAACTAAGGATCCATGCTTCCTGGGTAGCTATTGCACAACCGCGCAGCAACCCAACGCAATCGAAACGAAATTTCAACCAGAAAGAGAACCACCATTAATTCTGGCGACTTCACCTGAGAAGGTGACTAGAATCAATCAAAATAGGGGCTGTTTCGAATTCATGAAGAAAAAAGTGTAGAAAAACTACTACGAAACTAAAATTCAACCGAAATCTAGTTTAATTTGCATAAAACTAATGTTTTGACTTCAATTTTTAGATCCATGAAAGACAGATCTCAAAAAGTTGAACTGGAGTTCCCAAACAATCCAACTCAAGTATAATAAAAAAAAATTACATCAATATTAGAATAAAATATTTATCTTGGTGTATTTTCGTTTTTTTTTCAAATTTCTAATGGTGAATTTGTTCATATTAAATCATAAAGAGACATGTAGATAGAGTTACGTACGTGGAAACAATGTTCTAATTTTTAATGTTTCATAACAGTTGCATTACAGTTGCATAAACATTTTGCTAACAGTTATTTCGCCTGATTGAAAACCTTCGTCTAATGCAACCTTCGGCCAACCATCCAGTGACCACTCAGCAGCCTTCATCTGATTAAAACCTTTGTCTGATGCAATCTTCGGCCAACCACCCTACAATTATCGTCTGATTGAAACATTCATTTTATGCAACTACTGCGCAACCACGCAGCAAACCACTCTGCAACCATCTTCTGATTGTGTAAGTGATAGTGTAAGAGGTATTTTGGTAATTAAAATCACATAAAAGGTATAAATGTTGTCCACACCTTATGGATGTATTTTTGTAAATAAAGTGTCAATTTATATTTTCTATGTAATAATGAGTGGAAAAGTATAGTAACAGAAAGTAGTGAAATAAAGTAATAAAAGAAAAAAATATCATAAATATTAATAAAAAAAATACAATATAAACTATAATTACAAAAATCTGTTAAATAAATTTTGAAGTAATTTATTGATTTTAAGTTAAAAATGAGTACAGTCTTACTACTACGTATGTTTTTGAAAATAAAATAAAATATATATTTATTTATTTAAAATTAAAATTTTTTTAAGCAAAGAAAGAAATTTTTTATTCAAATAACCACTGACTATACGCACTGCTAAAGCAACAACCAAACAACTTAAAAGTGTTAATTACGTCTAGTATATTCTTTTCTTTTTTCGTAAGCTTTTTACCCTTGCAAAACAACACTCTAAACTTCAAACTCTGCTTAATTTGGCCATTGACCACCTTGATCGAACTACAAACCTCATCAAATACACATCGGTTTCAATTACACCAAATATGGCACACAACAAGAGCTACAACAGCTGCAAAAACTGTGTTAATCAAACCACTCTGCTGCAAGTCGAACCTGTTCAACCAGTCAAGAAGATTTTGTTGAGATTTTATGCCTTAAATAAAACTCAATTTTATTGTAATCTTATTTACAGCGTTTGGAAAGCCACAATGTAACTAGATTTGTGTGTAATTAGAGGTAATTACACAATTTGGCATGTTTGTCTGGCCATGTAATTACACTGTAACCGTGTAATTGGAAGTAATTAAGGGGTTCCAATTACACTCTTCAATTTTCATGACCCCCATGAGAATTGAATGTAATTACACTGTGTAATTACTAAAAATTTTCCATATTAAACATTAGCTATTAAAAAATATTATTTTCCCATGTAATTACTAACTAGTTTGCCAAACAAGATATTAGGAATTCATATGTAATTACTGCTGGGTTTTATACCCTAAATAAAACTTTTCTTCAATGTAATCCATTTTATTCAATATCAATAAAGAAACAGAAGTATTTTTCATTCATTTGTATGTTTTGGTTCATCTTATCAATTGCTTGTCTATTTGATTTATAAATTCATCCAAACCCTTTTCACATACTTGATCCTGTTTATTGTGTTGTTAACACAGTGGAAAGTAAACATGACCATGTGAATAAAGATTCCTAGATTTATCAGAACACGGGGTTTTACTGATATATGATAATCTACAACAGAGTTTACTTGAATTTGGTAAAATGCTATGTTCTTTCCAGAGCATTGGTTAAAGTAGAGCTTGGGTTGGGTGCATGGAGTATGCATCGGAAGGGACCGATATTGAACTTTGACATAGATTAATTAAACTTACCGTAATATCTATTCAAGTCAATATCGCCTAGTTGATCCTAGATCAAATGATCTTAATCCTGATATGATTAGGTTCAATCTCAAGAGTGTTATTCGTGTTATTTGATTTGTTAGTTAAGCCTACTTTTGGATCAGGGTGATAAGTACATTTTGGGAACACGGTAGTGCAATTGAGTGGGAGCGCTAACATAAATATGGAATCTATAGCTTCTATTTGGCAAATAGAAAGTAAATGATGATTTCCTTCGAGCTTGACCAAACGAAAATAAATGGTGGAGTACTCATTTCACTTAGCTGAAATATCATTTATACGGGGTTAAGTGTTTTAAGGATAAAATACATTGTAGAGTGTCACGGTAATCTAATCCCTTTACAGTGTAGATCATCTATAATGAGGATCATTGATAAAATTATGATTATAACAATGGATAACTAATGACGTGTCTATATGGTGGAACATATAGAGCGTTCTATATACTGAGAGTGCAATTCTAAGTTCTATGCGTGGATTCAACGAAGAATTAATAAGTCAGTGAATTTAGGATGTAAATTCTTGATCTGCTTATTGGAAGCTCGGATATATAGACCCATGGTCCCCCCACTAGTTGAGACAATATTACTTGTAAGACTCATTTAATTGGTTTTGATTAATCAATTATAATTCTCAAATTAGACTATGTCTATTTGTGAATTTTTCACTAAGCAGGGGCGAAATTGTAAAGAAAGAGTTTTTAGGGCATATTTGTTAATTAAGATACCTTGTAAGGTCCAATTAATAAATATGATAAATGACAATATTATTTAATAATTATTTATAGTTATTAAATAGTTAGAATTGGCATTTAAATTGTTGAATTTGAAAATTGGCGTTTTTGAGAAAATGAGATGCAGAAATGATAAAACAGCAAAATTGCAAAAGTGAGGCCCAAATCCACTAGCCATGGCCGGCCACCTTTGTAGGATTTATCATTTAATATTTTCATTATTTTAATGCCAAATAATTCAAACCTAACCCTATGTGGCATGCTATAAATACATAGTGATGGCTTCAGGAAAAAGTGACTTTCACATCTTATTTCCTTCAGAGAAAAACCTAAGTCTTCTCTCTATACCTAGCCGCCACCTTCTTCTCCTTCTTTTTCATTGTAAATTTCTAACCTCTTAGTGATAGAGTAGTGCCCACACACAGCAAGTAGTACCTCAATCATAGTGAGGAAGATCGTGAAGAAAGACATTCAACAAGAAGGATATTTGGGCTCAGATCTTGATAATACTCTGCGACAGAAAGGATACAAGGGTTAGAGATCTGAGTGGAAGGAGACATATTATTTCGCTGCACCCAATGTAAGGTTTCTCATACTTTATATGTGTTTATTTATAATCGTTTTAGAAGTTCATATTTAGGGTGTTAATCAACATACTTGTGAGTAGATCTAAGATCCTGGTAAAATAATTTTCAACAACTGGCCTCAGAGCCATGGTAATTGATTTTCTTGCAAGAAATTTGGACTTAAAACGATTTGTTTGTTATTTGGATGGTATCATGTTGTTTTGTGTGTTGTATGATGATTGATTGATGTTTGTGAATTTTCGTGAAAAGTAATTGAAAATCTGTTTCTGAAATTATTTTTATTGGATAGTTTGGAAAAAATTAAGCAATTTACTTTTTTACAGAACTCAATTTCGATTTTATTTGAATTAGTTATGATCTTTTGAAAATCGGAAAAATATCGGGATGGTGCAACTACCCCACGCGCGCGGATGAGGGGATTCCCTCTGACAACAGGCGCACAGACACAATTTTGTGTCTGAAAACCTCCCTTGCGCGCGCGGAGAGGCTGCTAGGAGCCTCCTGCGCCGAGGTTTCTCGGTCAGTCCACCCCATGCACGCGCGCAGACAGTATGCAATGCATACTGTCCGTACAGCTCGCAAATTTTTTCGTTTTCTTCGATTTTTCATGCTATTTCATAGAATGAACTTTCGATTTTTCGTGTAGTTTTGTATTTTAATTTTTACTTTTCAATTTTCAAATGTAATATCAGAAATAAATTAATTTGATTTTTTTTTAAAATTAATCTTAGATATTAATGTAATTTGAATTTGAAAACAAGTAAAAATCTATCTTTTTGCTTGATTTTATATCTTATTTTTAAATTTGATTCTTTTGTCTTATTTTTAAAATTTAAAGGTCAGATATTAAATATTTTTTAAATTAATTTTTTTTTAAATTATTTGACCTTATTTAAATTTAAAATAAGATTACTATAATCATGTAATTTTAAATAGAAGTAAGATATTTTGCTAACTTTTAAATTTTGTTATTTTATTTAAATTAAATTATAAAATCTGAAAAATATTTATTTTTTTTATTTTATACTTAATTTATAAAATAACTTTAAAAATTTGAAAGTTGGTTAGCAATTATTTTTGAAATGATATTTAGGTTAGTTGAAACCTATTTTTTTTTTTCAAAAATTGTAAGTTTAATTTTATTTTTTTATTATTTTATTTCATTTTAAATAACGAAAATATTTTTTTTTTATTAATTATTTTCGAAAATTATTATTTAAAATTAAATAATTCCTACATCTAACTATCCAATTCATCTTGTTGTAGGAGTATGTGTTTTAGCTTGTGTGTAAGTTTTATAAAACCTATTATTACTTGATCTAAATTGTCATGGTTAACATGTTGACAGATCCAATGATCTGATTTTAACCTATGGTTCAATTGTCAATAGGTCAAGTAAATAATTTGTAACAGGTAAATTTTACATTCTTCTTTTATCTGTGTATGACCTAGTAACATGATAGGATCCATCCAAATGTGTGCCTGTGTGAGCCTATATGTTTACTTTTGTTATAGATGCATATAGGTTGTTGTTGCTAAATAAAATGTCATAGATTTTGATAGATTTTATTTAGGCCCATTTAGTTTTTGGGCCTATTCAATTAATAACAGTTGTTCATTTTAAGGTTAAATTCCTCTCTTTTGGGCCTTGTGTGAGAGTTAGGGGCCAATAGAAGTGAGTACGACATACTGAACCCAGTTCCCCCTCACATGAACTACTCTAATTGTGAAGGCCCATTTGCCTGATTTGGATAACTGTACTAGGTTAATTAAATTAGTTTAACCTAATAAAATTAATTAGCAACATAATTAATTTCATTTATTTTGAAATTAATTTAAGCAAAACATAGTTTAATGAATTATATTCAAAGCTAAACTATATGTATTTTCTTGTTTTAATTAAATATATAATTATAACCAACTAGATTCTTTCTGAAGCTTAATTGGAATTATTTCATTAAATATTCCTATTTAAGTCGAAAATTAGTTATTTCTAACTAATCAACTTAAATCTGAATATTTTTTGAATTTCGAATTTCAAAATTAAGTTGAGGAATTTTAGGAATTAGTTATTAAGATTCTTCAGATATTTTTTAAGTTGATATTTTTTTCGAATATAAACTTAAAATGGAATATTTTCAAATTAAGTGGTTACAACTTAATTTTTATATTTAATTAAATTTAATTTGAAAGATATTTAAGTTTGATTTTTTAGAATCTTCTAAACAACTTAAACAAGGTATTTTTCAAATTTATTCTATTTTAAATTTTGAATTTATTTTTCGAATTTAAATAATAATTGAAATTTAATTAAAGTTGGATGTTTTCTTTATAATTTTTTTTAAAAAAAACCAACTTTAATTTGTAATTTTTCATTATTATAATACGGAATAAATTATTAAATAAAATACATATGTTAAAATAATGAGCTTTAATCAAGAGACATTCGATCTCCATTGTTGGTTTTACATAGCTTTTGTTTTAGTGAGTAATCCTTCCTAATGGAGGAGCGTTCATTAGCAAGTTAGCACCGTTTAATCTCGAGAGATAAGTATATTTGTAAGTGTTTTATATGGTATTGATCACCCTAATGGTGGCGACTGTATTTGACTTACAAAATATGAAACAATGGTAGAAGCTCATAAGATAGAATAGCCTTGACTCTCGCCTAAACGGGACAACGCTGGATTCCAATCTTGATCGAATAAAAGGTTGCTAGAATGATTATCATTTTAGATGAATTGACAACTCTATTCAATAGATGATGCTTTGACTCTTGCCTAAACGGGACGCTGTATCAGTTTGTTGAAAACCTTGGAAAATAAACTATGTTAGATTTAGTATTTTTATAACATATGTGATTATTTGTTATTTTCTGAACTTGTGTATGAATTTATTTGAACCAAAACCTTACTTCTGTTTTATTGATGTGTTGTAGTGCCAATATGAATAACCCTCACCCCGATCCACTCCTACTTAATATCTTAGCAAAAGAACTCTATAGTGTGAAAATGCATCCTGGTAGTTGCATAAACTCGCACCTGTTGATGATGAATCTGAAGTTCCAAAAGACAAATCTACTGGGAATTGAATTATCAAAAGAACAATGGGTACAATTCATTCTTAATAGTCTTCCTCCGGAGTATAATGGATTTGTTGTATCTTACATGATCAACAATTTTAACTCCTCCGACATGGACAAGCTCGAAGCAGAATTACGAGCCCATGAACGGAATTCGATTGCAATGGGACCTCCTGGGTTTGCAAATCTTAATCAGAGGAAAAGGATTAAGCATGAAGGCTCTAACAAAGCTGCTCCTTCAAGTACAATTACCAGACATAATCTTCTATGTTCGAATTGTAATGAAAAGGGACATCAAGAAGAACGATGTCCCCGGCTTCTAAACAATTCAAACGAAGGTAATGCTTTTGTCTTTGAATCATGTGTTTTAGAGAACGACAAATTGACTTGGATTGTTGATTCTGGGTCTACTAACCACGTATGTTCTTCATTGCAGCTGCTTGAAACTTGGGAAAATCTGCTTCCAAAAGAGTTAAAGCTTAAAGTTGGGAATGGCGAGTTAGTGTCGGTCAAAGCTAGAGGAAAAGCCCGTATCAAGTTTCAACAAAAATTTTAATTTTAGAAAATGTTTTATTTATTCCAAACTTTAGTAGAAACTTGATTAGTGTTTCATGTTTACAAACACAATCTTATATATTGAATTTTTTGAGTTCTTATTGTTCAATTTCTCGTAATGGATTTCATATATGTGTTGCTCACATGGAACAAGGGCTTTATATTTTAAGACCAAGTACACAAATCTCACTAAATAGTGAACTTTTCAATGTAGCTAAACCTAGAAACCTAAAAAGAAAAGAGATTGATAATGATGATCAAACTTATCTATGTCATTTACGTTTAGGTCAAATAGGCTTTGATAGACTCAAAAGGCTAACCAAAGACGGTCCATTGAAAAATGTCGTCTTAGGTGAATTGCCAGTATGCGAGTCCTGCCTAGAAGGAAAAATGACCAAACGTTCTTTCTCTGCAAAGGGAGAGCGTGCCAAACAACCCCTAGGGTTAGTGCATTCAGATGTTTGCGGACCCCTGAATGTCAAAGTCCGAGGTGGTTATGAGTATTTCGTCACTTTCATTGACGATTACTCTAGATATAGTTTTCTTTACCTAATGCAAAAGAAATTTGAAACGTTTGAAAAGTTTCAAGAATTTCGTGCTTTGGCTCAAAACCAATTAGGTAAAACATTAAAGATCTTGCGAACTGATAGGGGTGGAGAATATATGGATATGCAGTTCAAAGATCATTTAATTGAACTTGGAATTGAATTCCAATACACTGCCCCGGGCACTCCACAACAAAATGGAGTTGCAGAAAGAAGAAATCGCACTCTTTTGGAAATGGTTAGGTCTATGCTGAGTTATTCAACTCTGTCTACGTCCTTCTGGGGATATGCTATACATATGGAAAACGACATTTTAAATGTTGCTCCATCTAAAGCAGTCCCTAAGACACCGTCGAACTATGGAATGGTCGTACACCTAGTTTACGCCATTATAGAATTTGGGGGTGCCCTGCTCATGTCTTGAGAAAGAAAGAAGGCAAACTGGAATCGCGAACTGAAGTTTGCATGTTTGTCGGGAATTCTAAAGAGACTAGGGGTGGACTGTTTTATAGTCACAAGGATAACAAAGTATTTGTTTCTACAAATGCTACTTTTCTTGAAGAAAACTATATTAAAGACAACAAACCGACAAGTAAAGTTGTATTAGAGGAAATGCTTTCAGATATAACTCCTTCCAATGTTCCGTCCTCTTCCACTCAAGAAGAGGATAATCCCACTCCCTTAGTCGAACCAACTGAGAAAACTACTACCAAAGTTCCTGTTCAGAAGATCACCGCTCCTCGTCGTAGTGGGAGGGTTTCAACAAAACCAGCTCGTTATGGCTTGGATGGTGAAATCAATATGGTCGTTGATGACGGTATTGATGACGACCCATTAACCTATAAACAGGAAATGGCAAGTCTACAACGGAAACGATGGTGAGCCGGCATGGATTCAGAGATGGATTCCATGAAAAAGAACAAAGTCTGGGAATATGTAGATGCTTGAGGCGAAGTCGAAACTTTTAAAGCTAGACTGGTAGCCAAGGGTTATACCCAAAGAGAAGGTGTGGATTATGAGGAAACTTTTAGTCCTGTCGCCATGCCCAAATCCATCCGAATTCTTCTCTCCATAGCTGCTGCTTTCGATTATGAAATCTGGCAAATGGATGTCAAGACTGCCTTCCTTAATGGGGTAGTTGAAGAAACCAACTATATGGAGAAAACAGAAGGCTATGTCTCCTACTGATCCTCAAGAGATAGAGGACATGGCAAAAATTCCTTATGCTTCTGCAGTTGGAAGTCTAATGTATGCAATGTTATGCACTAGACCTGACATCTGCTATGCAGTTGGAATCGTGAGCAGGTATCAGTCAAATCAAGGTCAGGAACATTGGAATGATGTTAACTATATTCTGAAATACTTAAAGAGTACAAGAAATTTCGTGTTAGTCTGCAAGGGTGGTGCTTTAAATCCCTTAGGCTATACCGACTCAGATTTCCAGGCATGTCTTGAAGACAGGAAATCTACATCTGGGATGGTGTTTACTCTTGGGGGTGGAGCAGTGGTTTGGAGAAGTGCTAAACAAACTGCGATATCAGACTCTACGATGGAAGCAGAATACATAGCTACAGCAGAAGCTGCTAAAGAGCTTGTCTGGCTGAGAAAGTTCTTCACCAGTATCGGTGTCGTGCCTGGAATGGAAAAGCCTCTTGTCCTACTTTGTGATAACAATGGAGCAATAGCCAACAGTAAGGAACCTCGAAGCCACAAGAGAAGCAAACACATAGAAAGGAAATATCACATCATCAGAGAATATGTGGCAAGAGGGGATGTACTGGTTGAGAAAGTGGACACAGAAGACAACTTAGCTGATCCATTCACCAAAGTCTTCGCAGTGACTGCATTCGAAAAGCACCGTCAGAATTTAGGATTAATTGATATGTACTGATTAGTTTTATATTAGTGCAAGTGGGAGTTTGTTGGGTTTTATGCCCTAAATAAAACTCCATTTCAATGTAATCCATTTTATTCAATATCAATAAAGAAACAGAAGTATTTTTCATTCATTTGTATGTTTTGGTTCATCTTATCAATTGCTTGTCTATTTGATTTATAAATTCATCCAAATCCTTTTCACATACTTGATCCTGTTTATTGTGTTGTCAACACAGTGGAAAGTAAACATGACTATGTGAATAAAGATTCCTAGATTTATCAGAACACGGGGTTTTACTAATATGATAATCTACTACAGAGTTTACTTGCATTTGGTAAAATGCTATGTTCTTTCCAGAGCATTGGTTAAAGTAAAGCTTGGGTTGGGTGCATGGAGTATGCATCGGAAGGGACGGATATTGAACTTTGACATAAATTAATTAAACTTACCGTAATATCTATTCAAGTCAATATCGCCTAGTTGATCCTAGATCAAATGATCTTAATCCTGATATAATTAGGTTCAATCTCAAGAGTGTTATTCGTGTTCTTTGATTTGTTAGTTAAGCCTACTTTTGGGTCAGGGTGATATGTACATTTTGGGAACACGGTAGTGCAATTGAGTGGGAGCGCTAACATAAATATGGAATCTATAGCTTCTATTTGGCAAATAGAAAGTAAAGGATGATTTCCTTCGAGCTTGACCAAACGAAAATAAATGGTGGAGTACTCATTTCACTTAGCTGAAATATCATTTATACGGGGTTAAGTGTTTTAAGGATAAAATACATTGTAGTGTAGATCATCTATATAGAGGATCATTGATAAAATTAGGATTATAACAATGGATAACTAATGACGTGTCTATATGGTGGAACATATAGAGCGTTCTATATACTGAGAGTGTGATTCTAAGTTCTATGCGTGGATTCAACGAAGAATTAATAAGTCAGTGAATTTAGGATGTAAATTCTTGATCTGCTTATTGGAAGCTCGGATATATAGACCCATGGTCCCCCCACTAGTTGAGACAATATTACTTGTAAGACTCATTTAATTGGTTTTGATTAATCAATTATAATTCTCAAATTATACTATGTCTATTTGTGAATTTTTCACTAAGCAGGGGCGAAATTGTAAAGAAAGAGTTTTTAGGGCATATTTGTTAATTAAGATACTTTGTAAGGTCCAATTAATAAATATGATAAATGACAATATTATTTAATAATTATTTATAGTTATTAAATGGTTAGAATTGGCATTTAAATGGTTGAATTTGAAAATTGGCGTTTTTTAGAAAATGAGATGCAGAAATGATAAAACAGCGAAATTGCAAAAGTGAGGCCCAAATCCACTAGCCATGGTCGGCCACCTTTGTAGGATTTATCATTTAATATTTTCATTATTTTAATGCCAAATATTTCAAACCTAACCCTATGTGGCATGCTATAAATAGATAGTGATGACTTCAGGAAAAAGTGACTTTCACATCTTGTTTGCTTCAGAGAAAAACCTGAGCCTTCTCTCTATACCTAGCCGCCACCTTCTTCTCCTTCTTCTTCATTGTAAATTTTGAACCTCTTAGTGATAGAGTAGTGCCCACACACAGCAAGTAGTATCTCAATCATAGTGAGGAAGATCGTGAAGAAAGACATTCAACAAGAAGGACATTCGGGCTCAGATCTTGATAATACTCTACGACAGAAAGGATACAAGGGTTAGAGATCTGAGTGGAAGGAGACATATTATTCCGCTGCACCCAATGTAAGGTTTCTCATACTTTATATGTGTTTATTTATAATCGTTTTAGAAGTTCATATTGTTAGGTTTTATGCCCTAAATAAAACTCATTTCAATATAATCAGATTTACTTATTAAAATAGATCAGAAATAACATTTAATATTGCATGGTTCACATGATTTATTTCAAGATTATATGTACATAATGTATGAATTCATCTGACACCCTTTTCACATACTTGATCCTGTTTATTGCACTACAAAAAAACTCATTTTCAACGACTAATTTTTTAGTCCTTAAAACTCAATAATTAGTCACCAACAATTTTTTACGACTAATTATTTTTAGTCGCCATTTAGTCGCTGAAAGTCGGTCGTAGAAGAAATTTAACGACTATTATATTTAGTCACAAAAAATATTATTTTCTATGACTAAAATTTAGTTACGAAATATATTAAATTTAGTCACAATATAATTGATATATTAGTCACATAAATACCAATGTGCACTTTCAACAACCAAAAAATTAATCTTCAACAACTAAAATTTAGTCATGAAAGGGCTAATATTTTGTGACTAAATATTTTAGTTGGTAATAATAAATAAAATTTATATTAATTAATTATTTAGTGACCAATATTTAGCCTTCAAAACTAATTTATTTTCATTTAAATTATATAACGAAAACAAATTATTCAAAGTTATATTTAAATAATATTAAACACATTTATTCATTACATAAAAATTACAATGTCAATCATAAAAAATTCAATTACATAATCCTTGCTTGAATTATATTGTCTATGAACTACAACAACAAACTCCATAAATCAGAGTTGCCAACAAGGAAAACAGAAAAAATTTACCTCAATACAAACTAAACTAAATGAACAAAAAAAAAAATAACACTAAATTAGACAAACAAACAAACATAAAAAAGAATGTGAAGCCCCTATCCTAGTCTGGCTTTCACTCATAAGCTAGAAGAACCCACCCCTCAAACTCTTAAAGCATCCTTTGAGCGTCTGTAGGCATGATCTATGATGCTAGTATTGCTTGAGCGCCTCTTTAGAGTCACATTGAAAGATAATCTCTAAACACCATAACCATGTTGTATCTGTATTGTCAAGGTTAATAGATGAAATTTAAAAAGTTATATATCTATATCTGTTAATAAACATCTATGATACAAAGTAGTTTTTGATATAACCATTAAGGCACTCACAATACGAAAGTTGAATGACGCAACACTATACCAAAGCTCACCTCAAGGAAGAGTGTTGTAGAGTCCTTCCACTACAAATAACACATCATCATTTTCAGTTGTCACTACAAATATAAGCAAGTAATATTGAATCTCGATTAATGAGAAAAATCAAAATATATCTACTAATTATTTTGAAGCCCAAATCTGTATCTAAAGAACACATAACAGTAAAATGAACAAAAAAAATAAACACTTATTGATTGGGGATAACCCACATCGACAATGGAATACCAATTTTCCTGCGAAAACCTCAAATGTTATGTGCAAGAAAGAATTATAGAAAAATTATAAAAATCAGCAGCAATACATATATGTCACTACAATTTAGCCATTATGAAAGTTCCACTCTGCATTGTCTTGCAACAGAGAGGGATCTATAGCAGTGACAGATAACAGTACTATAAAATCTCACCTGAAAAATTAGTAAATTAAACATATGCATTGAAGTAATGTACAATCAAGATCTTACAATAGTTGAAAACTAAATTACAGCTGCAACTAAACTATATATGATAGTAAATTGGATAATTTAAAACTAGGAATATCATACCATCATCTCAGTGCCATAATATTTGGAAGGGTACTGATCCATTGATGAAATAAATCAATAAATGAAAGAGGAAAAAAAACAATTGGTTCAAAAGAAATGATCCATTTTAGGGAATAGCTTGTGTAGCTGTCAAAACTTTTGAGCAATAATTAATCAAAACATGAACATGTCAAAATGCTAGGCAACAAAGTAGTTAAAAAATTTCATGTGAGATACTATCAATTATATATCAACTCTAATAAATTATATAAAGTATACCATAAAAACAAAATAATCACACAAGAACAATAATACTGAATATAGTTATATTTGTTGTTTAACACAATACTTTTTTTTTTACAACTCAACGAGTCAGCTCCAAAATGCCATGATTAACTACTCATAGTAGTAACCAAGTAAAACATATGTCATTCCCAAATTGGAAGAACACAACCTTTTCTATACATATTTCAAGTGAAGTCCATAGGCAAATGTCACCGAAAATTCAAATCCTTTCTTAAGGCCAAAATTGTGTCTACAAATTTCCATAAAAAATTACTTTAAAGCAAATGTGTACAACTTGAATCATTACCTCAGGCTCCCAAATATTTCTCCTAACTTCCAGTCAAAAATTTCTGAGCTGATACCATATAATTGAATGACTAAACTACTTGTTCATTGTAGAAGACAAGCAAAAGTTCCAGAATATTGAACCCATTGACATGAAAGCTATGCGTGCTTGAAGAGGTACTACCCAGAAGTTCAATACACTCACAGGTATCCAGAACCTAAAACCATAAAAAATGTTGAAACAAATCAACCATAAAGCTAACAAATATACCAATATGGCAGCCATTCTCCAAACTCATACAAACATGTACAATCTAAAACTTTTCACGAGCAAAATAATAAAGGCAAAGGAGATAAATTAAGACAATAGCCATTCGACCCAATTGATTATATATTATTTTTATGCAGAAAATTAAGATCATTACCCTTGAAATGGCAGGCCTGGACTCAATTTGATTCCCTTTGCTCAAAACATAAATGAAAAGCAAAATTGCCACAACACAGAGGGGCCACCAAAGAACATTTGAGAATAGTCGTCGCCTCATCGGCGGTCGTATTCGAACTGAGAGGGCTCATTATGCGATAGAATTAGGGGAGAGGGTGGTTTCTCTATGAGATGCGTGAGGGTTTGGGAGAGGTAGAGTGAGAGAGTGCTTAGGTAGGGAACTGAAAAGATAGAGGGAAAAGTTTGAGATTTGCCGCTAAAAATAAAAATTTCTCTAAAAAAGAAAGTGAATAATTATATTAATATTTAACTTTTTGAAATTAATATTTAAGAAAATGTTTAAAATTTGAATTTTTTAAATAGTAACAATATATAATTTTATGAAAAATAATTACTTTATTCATACTTTTTATATGAAAATAAAATAAAAAAGCATAAAAATAGCTGACTAACTATTAGGAAAATTTAAATTTATGTTTTGAAATAAAAAAAAAATCTAAAAGATCCTAGTTATAACCGATTAGTGTGATAAAATATCTACACATAATATATTAATTTATTTTATAATATTAAATTTAAATTAATTTCTTTTAAAAAAAGTTTTCTTATGCTTCAATACGATCAGTTCAAAATAGAGTAATTTAATTTATATATATATATATATATATATCTATGTAAACTTTTTACATAATATCCTTCAGGTAGTAATTTTTTTGGTAATATATATTTTAAAATTATAAATTTTCTATTACATTTATATTTGTAATATATATTTAAAAAAAAAATACATGTCACAAATATTATCTTTTTTATGGACTAAAATTGTAGTCACATAATATTATATAGTAATTTAATTTTATATTTTATGGTGACTAAATAATTAGTTGGTATATATAACTCATTAATAATTGCAAGTATATAGATTTTTTTATGACTAATATTTTAGTAATTGAAAATCATTAACTTCCACTACTAAATATTTTGTCACAAATTTAGATTTTTAGTGACTAAATAATTTTAGTCACCAAAACTTAGTGCTCTTGCCACAACTATTAATTTGGCGCCAAAGTTTCAGTGACTAAGTACAAATTTAGTCACTGAAAATAACAAACAGTGACTAAAAATTAGTGGTTAATTCTTTTGGTTTCAATTAAACAATGTCTCATGACTAAAAATGTCTACGACTAAATAATAGTCGTAAAAGCTAACTATTAGTGACTAAATTGATTTAGTCACAAAAACTCTAGTCGCTGAAAACCTATTTTCTTGTAGTGTTGTGATGTCAACACATTGGAAAGTAAACATGACTATGTGAATAAAGTTTCCTAGATTTATCAGACACAGGGTTTTACTGATATGATAATCTACAACAGAGTTTACTTGCATTTGGAGAAGTGCTATGTTCTTTCCAGAGCATTGGGTAAAGTAAAGCTCTGGTTGGATGCATGGAGTATGCATCGGAAGGGACCGATATTGAACTTTGACTTAGATTTATTAAACTTACCGTAATATCTATTCAAGTCAATATCGTCTAGTTGATCCTAGATCAAATGATCTTAATCCTGTTATGATTAGGCTCAATCTCGAAAGGCTATTCGTGTTCTTTGATTTGTTAGTTAAGCCTACTTTTAGGTAAGGGTGATACGTACATTTTGGGAACACGGTAGTGCAATTGAGTGGGAGCGCTAACATAAACATGGAATCTATAGCTTCTATCTGGCGAATAGTAAGTAAAGGATGATCTCCTTCGAGCTTGACCAAACGAAAATAAATGGTAGAGATCTCATTTCACATAATCTGAAATATCATTTATACGGGGTTAAGTGTTTTAAGGATTAAATACATTGTAGGGTGTAACGGTAATCTAATCCCTTTACAGTGTAGATCATTCATATAGAGGATCATTGATCAAATTAGGATTATAACAATGGATAACTAATTATGTGTCTATATGGTAGAACATATAGAGCATTCTATATACTGAGAGTGCAATTCTAAGTTCTATGCATGGATTCAATGAAGAATTAATAAGTCAGTGAATTTAGGTTATAAATTCTTGATCTGCTTATTGGAAGCTCGGTTATATAGACCCATGGTCCCCGCACTAGTTGAGATAATATTGCTTGTAAGACTCATATAATTGGTTTTGATTAATCAATTATAATTATCAATTTAGACTATGTCTATTTGTGAATTTTTCACTAAGTAAGGGCGAAATTGTAAAGAAAGAGTTTTAGGGGCATATTTGTTAATTATGATACTTTGTATGGTTCAATTAATAAATATGATAAATGATAATATTATTCAATAATTATTTATAGTTATTAAATAGTTAGAATTGGCATTTAAATGGTTGAATTTGAAAATTGGCGTTTTTGAGAAAATCAGATGCAGAAAAGATAAAACTGCAAAATTGCAAAAGTGAGGCCCAAATCCACTTTGTATGGCCGGCCACTTTTGTAGGATTTTCCCTATGATATTTTTATTATTTTAATGCCAAATAATTCAAACCTAACCCTAGTGGAATGCTATAAATAGATAGTGAAGGCTTCAGGAAATTAACACACAAAATTTCAACACTTTTCTTCTGACTTTTCATTCAGAAAAAACTGAGTCTTCTCTCTCCCTATCTTTGGCCGACCACTTCGTCTCTCTCTTCCTCCTTGAGATTTCGAAATACTTAGTGTTAGAGTAGTGCCCACACACAGCAAGTGATACCTCAATCATAGTGAGGAAGATCGCGAAGAAAGACTTTCAGCAAGAAGGAGTTTCAGCACTAAAGAATCAGAGAAAGAGATCCAGGTTCAGATATTGAAAATGCTCTGCTACAGAAAGGAATCAAGGGCTAGATATCTGGACGGAATGAGTCAATATATTCCGCTGCACCCAATGTAAGGTTTACTAAACTTTATATGTGTTTATTTCATCGTTTTAGAAAGTTCATATTTAGGGTGTTAATCAACATACTTGTGAGTAGATCTAACATCCTGGTAAAATAATTTCCAACAACTGGTCTCAGAGCCATGGTAATTGATTTTCTTGCAAGAAATTTGGACTTTAAAATGATTGTTTGATGTTTTGGATGGTATCATGTTGTATTGAGTGTTATTTGATGATTGATTGATGTTTGTGAATTTTCGTGAAAAATAATTGAATATCAATTTCTGGAATTATTTTTATTGGATAGTATGGAAAAAAATTAAGCAAGTTCCTTTTTTACAGAACTCAATTTCGATTTAATTTGAATTAGTTATGATTTTTTGAAGTTTCGAAAAAATCGAGGTTGAGCAGAAGCGCTCCTGCGCGCGCGGAAATCATGCAGATTGCCCCCTGCGCCGAGAAACCACGCCCAAACAACCCTTGTGCGCGCGCGGACGAGTATGCACTGCATACTGTCCGTACAGCTCGCATTTTTTTTTTTCGTTTTTCTTCGATTTTTCATGCTTTTTCATGGATTTAACTTCCGATTTTTTGTGTAGTTCTGTATTTATACATTTACTATTCCTAATTTAATTCTAATTATCATAATTAAATTAATTAATATTTTTTAAATTTAATTCATGATATTAGTGTAATTTGAATTTGAAAAATAGTAAATATCTATCTTTTTTACTTAATTATCTATCTTATTTTTAAATTTGATTATATCTTATCTTATTTTATAATTTAAGGTCAGATATTAAATTTTTTAAATTAATTTTTTAAAAAAAATAATTTGACCTTATTTAAATTTAAAATAAGATAACTATAATCATGTAATTTTAAATAGATGTAAGATATTTTGCTAACTTTTAAATTTGTTATTTTATTTATTTAAATTATATTTAAAATCTGAAAAAGATATTTATTTATCTTTTTTAATTTTATTTAATTTTTATTTATAAAATAACATTAAATATTTAAAAGCAGTTAGCAAATTTTTGAAATGATATTTAGGTTGGTTGAAACGTAATTTTTTAAAATTGTAGGTTTAATTTTAAATATTATTTTATTAATTTCAAAAATATTTAATTTTTTTAATTTTTTTTTTTAATTTTCGAAAATAAATTTTTTATTTATTTAATTAATTATTTTTCGAAATTATTTATTTAAAATTAAATAAATCCTACATCCAACTATCCAGCTAACCTTGTTGCAGGAGTATGTGTTTTAGCTTGTTTGTAAGTTTTTAAAACCTATTATTGCTTGATTGCAAATAGCCATGGTTAAGTTGTTGACAGATCCAAACTCATGGCTCCCTTGGTCAAGTAAATAATTTGTAACAGGTATATTTACAATCTTCTTTCATCTGTGTATGACCTAGCAACATGATAGGATCCATCCAAATTGTATGCCTATGTGAGCCTATGTGTTTAATTTAATTATAGATGCATATAGGTTGTTGTTGCTAAATAAAATATCATAGTTCTTGATAGATTTTATTTAGGCCCATTTAGTTTTTAGGCCTATTCAATTAATAACAGTTGTTCATTTTAAGGTTAAATTCCTCTCTTTTGGGCCTTGTGTGAGAGTTGGGAGCCATAGTAGTGGGTACGACATACTGAACCCAGCACCCCCTCACATGAACTACCCCAATTGTGAAGGCCCATTTGCTTGATTTGAATAACTGTACTAGGTTAGTTAAACTAGTTTAACCTAATAAAATTGATTAGCAACATAATTAATTTCATTTATTTTGAAATTAATTTAAGAAAATCATAGTTTAAAGAATTTTATTCTAAGCTAAACTATATGTATTTTCTTGTATTTAATTAAATATAGAATTATAACCATCTAGATTCTTTCTGAAGCTTAATTTAAATTTTTCATTAAATATTCCTATTTAAGTTGATATTTAGTTATCTCTAACTAATCAACTTAAATCTGAATATCTTTTGGATTTAAAATTTCAAAATTAAGTTGAGGAATTTTAGGAATTGGTTATTAAGATTCTTTAGATACTTTTTAAAGTTAATATCTTTTCGAATATTAACTTAAAATGGAATATTTTAGATATTTTTTAAGTTAATATCTTTTCGAATATTAACTTAAAATAGAATATTTTCAAATTAACTGGTTACAACTTAATTTGTGATATTTAATTAAATTTAAATTTGAAAAATATTTAAGTTCTAGATTTTTTCTAATACAACTTAAATTAGATATTTTTTTTTTCAAATTTTGTGGAAAAGATACTTAGTCAAATAAGATATTTTCTAGATAGTTATTTCTAGACTACTTATTATTTCTAATATTAAATAGGAAAATATTATACATTGTGAAATTAATTATTTAAATAATTAATTTTGGTACAATTTATTTTAAGTATATTTTTCTTAGTATTAAACTAGAGATTAATAATTAACCCTTCTCTACACTTAATTATTTATTTCTTGAATTTAATACATTTAATTAATTTGAAAATTAAATATCTAAGTTGATTTTCATCCTGATACTTAAATATTTCTTTTTCATGACACTTAATTAAATAGAAAATTATTTTTAGTTGAAATTTATTTTTTCAACTAAATTTAAATAATTTTCAAAATATATTTTTTCTTTATTTTATTAATCAAATTTCGAAATTGCATTTCTTAAATGCTGGAATTTCGAATTTTATTTGAAAAATAGATTAAAGTTGTAAATTATTTATTTTAATTTTGGACCAACTTAAATCAATGATTTTTTCATTTATTGATTAATTTAAAATAAATGAATTAAAATATATTATTAGAAAATGAATTAATTAGTCCATGAAAATCTAGATAGATATTATCTGTTTTTGCTTGAAGTATTTTTCTAGTGTATTTAATTAAATACAAAATTAATATTTAAGTTGATTTTCATCATCATACTTAAATATTTTAATTTTTCTTATATATTTAATTAAATAGGAAAATTATATTTTTTGTTGTAAATTAATTTTATTAATTAATTTTGGGCCAACATTAAATTAGAATAATTTTTCCAGGATTTATTTTTTATTTTAACATGCATTTTCGAAAATTGTATTCTTAGATACTTTAATTTTTCGAAATGCAATATATATTTATAGAAAATTAAATTTGAGTTGTAAATTAATTTAAATTAATTTTGTAACAACTTAAATTGAATATTTTTCTAAATATTTATTTGAAATTATTACTAAGATGGAAGAAATTCATTTTATTTTCATATCCATCTAAGTAAAAATTTATAAATATTAAATTAAAACTTATATTTAGAATTCTTCATTCTGAATTGGAAATTTTAATTAAATAAACATATATTTAAAATAAATAGATAAAATAACGAGATTCAATGAAAATACAACTCTCTTTAAATAATGAGCTTTATTATTAAGATATTCGATCTCCATTCTTGGTTTTACAGCGCGTTTGTTTTAGTGAGTAATCCTCCCTAATGGAGAAACGTTCATTAGCAATTTCGCACCGTTTAATCTCGAAAGATAAGTAGTTTGTAAGTGTTTTATATGGTATGGATCACCCTAATGGTGGCGACCATATTTGACTTGCATTATGAAACAAAGGTGGAAGCTCATAAGATAGAATTGCCTTGACTCTCGCCTAAACGGAACAACGCTGAATTCCAATCTTGATCGAATAAAAGGTTGCTAGAATGTTTAACATTTTAGATGAGCTGACAACTCTATTCAATGGATGGTAGCTTTGACTCTCGCCTAAACGGGACACTGATATCAGTTTGTTGAAAACCTTGGAAATTATTTAGGATTGTATGTTTTAGTATTTTCACTTGTCATTCCTACTTGCTATATGTTTAATAATTTCTGAATTGTGTATGAATTTATATTGAACCATGTTATTTTCTGTTATTAGATTGTAGTTTAATTTCGAATCTTCATTGTTGGTCTAACTTGGTTTGTTTATCTAATGAGATAAATCCCTAATGGATTTTCACCATTAGACATACATAATAGTGTTAGATCTCGAAAGATAAATATTGTATATGCGACATCTAGCTGTTCATCAATTGATGACACCTTAGACTAGTATTTTTACGATATGAAACAAGAAGATTATATAAATAAGATTACTTTGACTTTCGCTAATCGAAGCATCGTTGGATTCTTATTTAAACAACGAAATTATCCTAATTCCTCTTAGCTTATTCATTTTGAATTAGCTCAATAACATATCATTGGATGAATGGTTTATAAATCATTTCATGTCATTCTATATTTTCTCTTAAGAAATTAAATGACGCATATGATTATAATCCCGTAATTCTATTTCCAATTGATATAAATCCTCAATCTTAGAAATCTCCTAGTTGTATGGGCAAATCAGACTTAGAGTTATATTAGTAGTGGTGGTCCGAGAAAGAATTACTCATTATATTTTGTATAAATTTAAGTCTTTGACTTTAATTTTAGAATCCAAATAGAAATTTTCTTATCTTTCTATTTCCAGGAAGCAATACAGTTACACTTATACAAGTGTTTAATAACCATTATCTATCATTGGTTTCAAACTGTATGGAATATGAGTTTAGTATTTGTGACCAAGATCCACTTGCACTATTCTAAGAACTCTTTGATGTAACTATACCTAAGTCATCAAAAGACTCAACCACATTTTTTATTAATCTATGGCATTTGTATCTTGTTCATAGTGTTTTTGACAAGATCAATCTCTGCAAAGAGTTAATATGCCTATATCCACTGAAAGTAATTCATCTCATTCGCAGATGGATGTACATTCAGGGGTGGATAATAGTTTTCTGTTGTATTCTTAAACGATCACTCTAGATTATACCTTATGCAAAGAAATTTAAAATGTTTAAAAAATTTCATAAATTTCTAGCAATGGTTAAAACCATTAAGGTAAGTGGTTAAAGATCTTGCGAACTGATAGGGGTGGAGAAATAGTTAGTAGATATGCAGTTCAAAGATCATTAAATTGATTTTTGAATTATATCCAAACTTACCTCCCCAGAAATTTCGATTTGCATATTGATATTAGTTACTAGTCGTTGCCTAAATCCTTCTATGGTAATACAATTTCAGAATGATGTAATGCTTGTATACTTAATGTAAATCATTACTAGATTCATGGATGACCTAATCAAAATCTTAAGAAAAGCTAGAACTGTCAACCATGGTTTGTTAGCTATTCTAAGTGATTAGGGGTGGACCATCCCATAGTCAATAGATAAGAAAGTGTTTGTTCAAACAAATACTACTTTTCTAAGATAATGACTAAGTCTGAAAATAAAGTAGCAAACAAAGGAGATATTTATTTCTTGATTCCAAAAGTGTTCTATCATCTTATTTGACATATGATGATCTCACTGCCTCTGTTGTCTTGTCACAACCAAAGAGGTTAATATCATTTAGTTTTCTTAGACATAATTCACGGTACCTTGTCGTAGTGGGAGAGTTTCTAGGAACTCACCTTCTTGGAAGACACTAGTGATTAAAATCCATTGTGAGTTTAAACAAGTAATGGATTGTAAAGATAAGAAACTAAGAAGAAAAGCCAATAGAACTATGGTTTAATCCATTCACATGGAGTAACCTAAAGTTTTCTATTACAAGGACATAAAAGGAAATTTTCGTTTATAAGTCTATTCAATGGACTTAACAAAACTTCCTGTTCCTAATATTATAGGTTTGAGTTTATCTAAACCTATGGCTTGTGGTATGCCTGGTAATTAGTTACTCTAATGCAAGCAACTTACTTTAGTAAGATGCTGAAGCATTTTCTTTCTAATGGCAATCTATAGAAGCTTCACAACTTCTTAGGCATAGATTTTATTTATCTAAGGAAAAGTCTCAACTATTCCAGAAAAGATAAAGCCATGAAAGAATTTCTTATATCAACAGTGAGAGGTCTCAAATATGCTTTAGTATGCCTTAGACCAGACACCTGCTGTTGAGTGGGAGTAATGAGTAAGTATCAGATTAATCCACGAGAAGAACATTGGAAGACAACCAAGTAAATCTTAAGATTAAGAAGAGGAACTATATGTTAGTCTATAAGGGTGTGTTTAAAACTCTTAGACTACACCACATCAGATTTCAAAATTTGCCTTTGTGCTAGAAAATCTTTCTGATAAGATGGTGATTACTCTAGGGGTGGAATAGTAATTTTGGAGAAGTGTAAAAACCTATCTGAAGTCTCTAGGTCTACCAGAAAGAGACTGAATGTTAAAGTTGCAGGAAAGGTACTTATTCAGTCTAAGGAAAGTTCTATACATTTTTGGCACCATTCCAAATTGCCTTAAGTACTAGTGTTACTTCCTGAATAACCAAGAAGTAGTTGCCAAAGGTATAGAATCCATTATCAAAAAAGAGTAGACATATAGAGAGGAATTTCACATTATCAATGTTTTTGTGATTAAAGGAAGAGTAATGGTGGAGAAAAGGTTGTGGAGAAAGTTCATATTTAGGGTGTTAATCAACATACTTGTGAGTAGATCTAAGATCCTGGTAAAATAATTTCCAACAATTACCACCTCATATCCAAACACACCTTATATTTTAAAATATAGTGTAATTACTAAACTGTGTAATTACCACCCTAGTAATTACCCTACCTAGTAGTTACACATTTACTTCCAAACACACCCTAAATAAAAACAAGAAATCATATTGGATTCCGAACCAGAAGAAGAGATTGAAGATGATCAAGAATCATAGGGTGTGGCTAATTCTAGTGAGGATTTGTTCCCAAAGAACAACCCTCTGTTGATGATTCTGGATCTGAAAGTGAAGTGCCTGAAGTTGATCCTATCAGTGCTGAACCAGCTGCTGCAGTTCCAAAGAAGGACAAAGGAAAAAGACTCCTGGTTTCTCCAAGCCCTATTCTGCCTCAGAAAAGGAAGAGGCCCTCTGGTATTACTCTTGAAAACTTCAAGCCCATTGTCATTATTTTTGTTACAATGATAATGCTAGAGATATGAAATATTTTGAGAATAGAAATTTTATTGTGGAGAAAAATTTCAATGTCATTGCTCATAAACCATTTGGGGTATATAATTTGTTGAAAGAAAGACAATGGGTGGATATTTTAATCGGTTTTGATGGGTATGTGGATCGAATTGTCAAGGAGTTTTATGCTAATGTCACTGATGAGTGCCTCGATGATGACTCTTTTATGTTTGGTAATGTCTTTGTCAGGGGACACTGGTATTCCTTTACTGTGAAGGATGTGGCTGAAGCTCTAAATCTACCTATGAGAATTGAGCCAACTCATGTGGAGTTTGATCGTCAAAAAGTGTTCAGGTATCTCACTGGTGATAATGATGTGGAGCTCTCCAACACAATACATATGTCTCAACTCACCTATCATCATGCTGCTCTTATGAGGTTTGCCCTATCCAATTGGTTTCCTTGCTCAAATCTGGTAAATATTTCAAATGAACTTCCCTTCTTTTTGTATAAAGTTTCTATTGGTGCAAAAATTGATTTGGCTGACATGATTTGGGAGCAAATTGTCTCTCTTAGAAAAGGCAAGAAACCTAAGCTCAATCTTATTTTTTCTCACTTGATTTATAAGATTTTGTCTAACCAAGAGGAGTTGATTCTTGAGAATGAAACCATAGAAATGCCTGCTGTTGGTACCACTTTCAAAGTTCCAGAGAACCTTCTCAGGGAAAATATGCTAAGAAAAAGGCTCGGTCTGCTTCCCCTGGTGTTACTGATGAACCTGCTGCTGCATCTGCCTCCACTTCTGCTTCTACAGAAGTGGCTAAATTCAACTTGTGTTTGGGAAGAATGGAGACAAGTCAAGCCTTACTTCTCAGGAGAATGGACAACATCATGAAATTCTTCCGATCCAATGATGATGAATAAGTGGTCCATTTTTTTATCTTTCAATTTTTATCTATGTGTTTTGAACTATTATGACTTTGTTCATGTTTTTTTGTTATCTTTGGCTCCTTGATAGACAAAAAGGGGGAGTAGTATTTATTCTTGGATTGTTTGTTACAACTCTGGACCCTTATTTTAGGGGAGTTGTTTTGTTTGTGGTTTGTGCACTTTTCTGTTTAAAAAGTTGCTTTGTTTGTGGTTTGTAAACTTTTCCGTTTAAAAAGTTATTTTATTTTATGTGTTAGAGTACTTTCATGCAGGGGAGTATTTTCTATAGTCTTTTGTTTTTGTTTCTAACACTTGATGTAAATTTTCTCTAAATAAAATGTTTTGTCAATCAAAATGCCAAAAGGGGAGATTGTTAATTCTATTTTTGGCATATTTAAGTGACAAAAATATTTTATTAATTTATTGTTTAATTTCGGTTGTGTGTAAATATTGTTTTCCTTATTTTATATGTGAATTTAATATTAAGCAATCTATCTTTGGAAGAATAGTTGTCTAGCTTTCTTATTTATAGAAAATTAAGTCAAAAAGGAAGTTTGGTTACTCATTTCTTTTCTACCTAACCAGCTGTGATATTCTAATCTTGTGTGAGTTTCCCATTTTGTTTGATCGAATTTCTTGAGGAGAAAACTGGAGCTAAACTTTTCTTTTCTATAAAAGGAAAGTCGCATTTACTACTCATGTAGGTACAGAAATGAAAATTCCTAGGCTGATTGAAGTTTTATTTTAGGGAATTTTCTAATGGATTGTGGTCTTGTTCAGGCCGTGTGTAAGCTGTCAATAAGGTGTATATTGATTATAAATACACCTTATAGCAGCTAGGTTTAGTATCTCTTTTGTATCTTTGTATTCACTCATATCTGTCTTTATTTTGTAGAGAAGAGTGTGTTCGACTCTTACTCTATTTATTTGTATTTTGTATTGTCTTGAGTCTGTATTCAAGTCTACAAAGAAGAAGAAGAACAACAGTGCTACCTTCGGGAGAAGGTTTTACAAAGCTTTCGAGAGATTTCTTTTCAAGTCTTGCATCGGGAGGAAGCAAGCACTCTTCAAGGAGATCGAAGGGAGTTCGAGATCTTGAAGTTTCAACAAGGTTCGATTAGAAGGTGGAATACATCAAGCTTGAGGCATGTAATAAGAGGGAGTCTATTTATGCATAGGTCAATTACTTTGTATTTTTGATACCTATCTAATGAATTTTATCTCTGGGTGTAGCCCTGTTGACTAGTAACAGTCTGAAAGGATTTTGAAACCATGTACAAAAATCTTGTGTGTTTTTACTTTTCTGCACTGTTTGTTTTTCTAATTTCTTCTGAAGTTACAAAGTTGTTTTCTGTAACTACATAAAAACTATTTCAATACCAGTTTCATTATTCCGCATTTAATTAAGCCTTTAATTAAATAATAAATCTGGGAATATTAAAATACGAAATTTCATTATGGTTAGTAATATTACATACAAATTATTATATTAAAATATATAAAACTCGATACTTAATTACACTAATTTTTAATACTTGTCAATTACATAAACAAACAATCCAATTTTAATTTATTTGGAATATGTTTGGTTTATAGGAATGAGAATTGTAATGGTAATCAACATGTCCATTATTTTGTTTGCTTTCCTTTTTTAAATTTTGTAATCCATTACATTGTAATGGTTATTACATTGTATGAAGTAATCCTCATTACAATGAAAAACTATTGTAATGGTCAGTACAATTATAATCCATTACAAAATTAATATAATATTATAATAAAAATATAATAAAAAAATTCAAAAGTCTATTTTACTTTTTATTTAAATATTTTATAATTATGAAAAATAAAAATAATAAGGATATTTTGGTCAATATACATTTTATTTCATTACATTTCTATACCAAACCAAACATAATAATTTTAATTACAATACTCATTCCAACAATAAACTAAACATTGTATTTAATTACCATTACAATTCCTATTCCATTACATTATGTATTACCATTACTATTACATTTCTATTACACCAAAACAAACATTACCTTGGAGATAATTATAACAAGCCTTACAAGAGATACTTTACAATTAATTAATGATAACATGCTTAATTATACCCACTTTTAACATTTCTCAAAAAATAATTATTGAAACAAATAATTCTTAGTTTAGTAGTGTTTGGAGATAATAATATTAAGAGAAATACTAAAGGATACTAATAGTGCCTAGCACACTCCTATATGTCAATATTGCTATTGGTTCAACTAAATATCAAATCTCATATAATTTAATAGATTAACTTTTAGAGTGCTAGGCACGTACCTAATGGCAATGCTCTGATATTAAGCCTTCCTCCTAGTTTGAGTTTGCCACGTGGCAACAAGTCCAATTGTGTGACCAAATTGATTGATATCCCTCTCTCCACTCCACAAGTGACTCAATCATTCCCTTTAGCCCATTCTCCTCTTCGATTCCACAAATGAATCCTTATCTTCATCCTTACCGACACGTTTAAGACACACACTCTTCTGATTTTTTATTTTTTTCCTTTTTTTTTTATGAAAAGAAGAAAATAATAAACCTAAATATTCTTTCTTTTTATACACCATTTTTAATTTTAGAATAAAAATAATCACTGTGACAAAATCATTTCAGCATCTAAAAAATGTTTTCAATAGTTATATTTGACCAAAATAATTGATGATAACTATGCTTTAAAATAAGGTTGATTATTAATTTCTATTTTGGAAATTCTATTTTATATTAGTTTTTTTTTTGCAAAGTCTATTTTATAATTTTTTTTTTATTTTATGATTTTGATTGTGCTCTTCTTTTTTATCATCTCTATCTTTTAAATTATTTCACTGTTTCAAAAAAAAAAAAAAAGCAATTTTCTTTAAATTTTCTTTTTTGGTAATTTTATTTTTATTTTACGTATTTATCTATATTTTTTTTCCTATATTACTAAAATAATACTTTTTTTAGAAGAATTATTAAAATAATATTTATTTATAGTATATAAATAATAAAATATTATATATTATATTCACTCAACAAAAAAACACTATAAACATAATTATAACAATATATTAAAATTTGAAAATATTTTAGCTACAATAGCTAAACATTATTTATAGGAACTTATTTATTATATTTTCAATATTTGATACAATAACTATTAGGAGTGTTCTAATTAGATTAAATTTATACAATTATTTTCAAATTTTAATATTGTTTTTTGAAAAAAAAAAAAGAAAGAAGTTTCTGGAAAAGACGTTAGAAGAGAAAATAAACTCACACGTGACACGCTCCATGTTCTGGCACCTTCGTATCCATTGTTCTACATAGAGATTGGGGCCCACCTCTTTTACCTTTTCTAATCTATTCTCTTCTTTCAATTTCCTTCCTTCCTTCCTTCTCGAACCAACGAATTTCTCTCTCTCTCTCTCTTATTTATTTATTTATTTATTTTTTAACTTTTTCTCTTTCTTAACTCCCAAAGAGACTTCTAGAAACATCAAATTCTATTCTTTTTCATCGTAGCTCGCCTATGGTTTGATTTTTTCGACCTGCTTGGTTCCTGAGAAAATAATAACAAACTACAGCAACAATAATAATAATATTGAGAAAAAGTATAATTAACCTTTTATATTGCTTTGATTGAAAGAATCCTCGCTCGCTATCTCAGGTAATTATGATGATAATAAACACAGTATTATTTATTTAATTATTCATAATCAAGATACGGAAACGAGAAAAGCTTTATTACGAGGATTTGGTTATTCTGAGTAAAGCCATTACGTAGTAGTTGAAACAATGGAAGCTTAGATTTTTTTTTCTGGTTTTCTTTTTTTTTTTTTGGCAAAACGAAGTGAGGAAATTATTGTTGTTGATATTATTTAATGGATAAAGTAGGAGAGGAAAACCTAAGTAATTTGTAGAAAAAGTTGATACCGTTGAGTTACGGTTGAGATCTGTGAGATTGAGTCTGGGCTACATGGCGCCATTGCCAGTCGAACAGATTGGGGAGTCGGGACATAGTGGTAGCGGCGGAGGCGGTGGTGGTGGTTATAGCGGCGGAGGGGGTGGTGGTGGTGGCTGTAGTGGAGGAGCAGACTCTCAGAGGACACTTCCGACGCCATTTTTGACCAAGACTTATCAACTCGTTGATGATCCAGCCGTTGACGATTTGATTTCATGGAATGATGATGGATCAAGCTTCATCGTTTGGAGACCTGCTGAATTCGCCAGAGATTTGCTTCCGAAGTACTTTAAGCACAACAATTTTTCTAGCTTCGTTCGTCAGCTCAACACTTATGTATGAAAGCCTCTTTTTCTATTTTTCCTTTATCACTTTCTCGTCTGCCAAACAGTAGAATTTCCTGACACTTTTTGCTTGTGAATTTTTAATGTATAATTTTTTAAGGGATTTCGGAAAGTAGTACCGGATCGGTGGGAATTTGCGAACGATTGTTTCAGGAGAGGAGAGAAAGGACTCCTCCGTGACATTCAACGACGCAAGATCTCGCAGACGGGAACTGCTGCAGCTGCTACAGCTGCGGCGGCAGCAGCTGTTACCGTTGCGGCGGTTCCGTTGGCAGCGCTTGTTTCGCCGGCTAACTCCGGTGACGAGCAGGTGATCTCCTCCAACTCTTCGCCAGTGGCTCCTCCAGTCGCTGCCGCGCACTGTATGACCAATTGTACGACGGTACCGGAGCTTGTGGATGAGAATGAGCGTTTGAGGAAAGAGAACTCGCAGCTGAGCCACGAGTTGACTCAGCTCAGGGGCTTGTGTAACAATATACTAACTTTGATGACAAACTTTGCCTCCAGCCAGCTGGTAGCCGGTGGTGGAGGAGGTATGCCGGCGGAGAAACCTCTGGATCTTATGCCTTCGTCGGAGGATACTGCACATAAGGGCGGAGCACCGTCGGGTTTGAACCCCGAGGGACCGAAGGATGAAGATGAGGACATGAGACCGAAATTGTTTGGGGTCTCGATCGGGCTTAAACGCGCGAGAAAAGACGAAGAAGAGGAGGGAGATGAGGGTGGCCAGAACCAGCAACAACCGATTTTACGAGATCTCGGACAAGACGTTAAAGCAGAGCCTTCGGATGTCAACTCCTCTGACCAAAACAACGACTCTTCCGGTGATCGGCGGCACATGGTTCACCGGCAGCCCCGTGGTGGTTCAGTTCCTCGAGGTGGGGTCTGCGGTTTCGATTATTGAAAATTTTCAATCAAGTCAACTCGGCCATCGAGGTTATTGATATTATGAAGAACTTTCTGGCTCCGCTTTCTTCAAGAAGATGCACTTTCATCTGGTATGCCATTTCTTCTTTACAGTTTTTTGTCTTGTTCATGGGTAATTCTTAAGAAGAGAGAAGAAAATTATAACGTTGGTGATTGAAATAAAGCTCAGTTTTGTTGTTCTGCAGTTCTAGGCTCATCGATAGTTCAAGATATATGTTTTCTTATACAAGTTGGATTGATATTTTGAAGTTTTTTATTGTCTCAGTTTTGCAATAGTCATAAACATTGTGCTTTTGGCTGTATTGAATGGCTTATTGAAGATTTAGCTCTGTTTCAGGGTGTGCCAAGAGGAGTGGGGATGATCTGGGACTGGGGAAACTGTTTCTCAAATCAGGTATATGAGGCCAATACAAATCCTTCCGTAGGGTCTGGATGTTGGTTGACTGATTTTATAGTGGTTTCAATTCCCTGGTCTAAGAGCTGTTGGAGAAAATGCTGAATACCCTCTTTGTTTGGATAAAAATTTGATTGGCACTACTAACCTGAACGAGATTATGACAAACTGCTGCTGCTAGAAGGTTCGTAATTCACATTTCCATATAATCTCAATTTTCATTTTGTTTTTTATTCAAGTTTGGATGTTGTGTTTTTTCACAATACTAAAAACCATAAATTTGAAGAAAGCCCAAGTGTTTCACTCTTGTTTGTTTCAAATTTTTGTCATGAAGTAATGTAAGAAACTGTTTTTTGTGTTCAGGTAGATCGTTGATTGTTGTCTCATCTTCTGCAACTGGTTGCAGCCAGCGGGAAAAGGATACCAAGTTTTGAAGATTTAATATGGCCTTACCAACTTTTCATGGGAGAAATTATTCGAGGTATTGAAAAGTAGGGTTAGATTGAAGAATTATTCTATTGAGGTCCTGTTTGTGGTTACTGAAGCGGTAAAATTGGTGAGACCAATGGGCTTACTAAACAATTTGTTGTCTTCAATCAAAAGGAGGCTACCCATACTTAAATGTATGCTTACGGGACAAAGATGGCAGTGCTGTAACTGTAAGTAAACCCATCACATATGTAAAGTTCATTTCATAATTCCAGTTCCTAACATGCTAATTCTTTCCTGGTTAACAGATCCAGCATCTGTATTTTACGGATGGACTTGGTGAGCAGGTGTCCGTACAACAGAGAACTAGGTACTTCTCTTCAATCAAAATTTTATCTATGGAGTCGCATTTATTTGTGAAAGACGTACAATTTTGGCCGGCTTAATTACCATAAATAAACAAAAGTGAGAATTCATAGATAACTCAGGGCTGTAAATATATGAAAATAGAAATTGTGTAAATGGACATCGCTGGTTAATAAGATTTGATTATGTAAAACTAAAGATTCATTTAAAGCACATGTATATTCATAGTCCAGTACCCTTATTGTAAGGGGAGTACAAACCAAAGACATGGTTTTCTTTTGACTTCCCAAATAGTTTTGTTTATTTAACAACTAACGGTTTGCCAAGTGAATAAAAAAAGGAACTGAAGGAGAAAAAAAAACATGTATAGCTTTATTGAGACTTATTTTAAAACAAATTGTGTTGGATATCTTTTATGCTTATTAGTCTCTATACCTCCACTTACATATATATTTTGGTACTTAAAAAGGTGTAACCTATTCTGTGTAAGTGCCAAATGAATAAAGTGTAACAAAGAAAGGAAAATGCAACTCTCTAGAAAAAGAAATGCTAAGAGATACTTTAAGGCGGCGTTTGGTTGGAGGTAATAAAATAGAATGGAATGGAAAGAAAATAATTTTCATTTTTTTTTTGTTTGAATGCATTTTAAAGTATTGGAATTGTCATTCTAATTAAATATTATTTCTCCTATTTTGGTGGATTGACTTTTATTTTGAAACAAAGAAAGAGATAAAAAAAATTTAATGATTTTTTTATCAAATTTTTTTTATGTATTTTGAATTTTGTTTCATTTTTATTTCTATTTTTATTCTTATTACTATATTTTTATTCTTTCTGATCAAATGTTATTTAAGTGTCAATTACTATAAAAATGTGACATATGTAATTCAATATTGATTTTATATATTTTAATTTAATATATAATATAAATACTGAATATTTTAAGGTTTCCAATATGCTCTTGAAAAGTGGCTATAGGGATTGCCATGTTGGCTGCCACTACTATCATTATATCAACCTCTAGTCTCTAGACAGAGAGATACTGTATATGTGTTTTGGTCTCTGTGGCCGAAAGAGTGGGAAGTGAAAACTAGAACAAGCTGTCTTTGGTTTCTTCGGCTAAACGTCTCATTGAGTAGACCACTTTAATGTAAAAAAGTGCCACTTGAAAGAGTAAGAACTGCCAAGTCTCTATCGAAGTTCTGGTTGTCACTTTTTCAATTTGGAGGCTTCCAAAGAGAACTTTTTATTTAGCTCGCAAAAGTGAGCAAAAGTATCACTGAAATATTAATGATCGAATACAAAGATCCTCTTTTTCTTATTATATTGTGATTTGTAAGATCTTTCTCTAATTTAGGGCAGATGTGAAACCCTAGTTGAAAGTTTCTGAAGATGTATTTGGGATTTCACAGGAATATTTTTATTATTATTATTATTATTGGAAACTGTCATTTGTAGTAGAAGTTCCAAAAAAGTTGGGTGTTCTAGAACGTCTATTAAGCATATAAGAAATGAAAAATTAGTAGTCTGATACGAAATTTGAGTTATTATCAATAGTAATAGAGACGTTTCAAGCTTTTTTTTTTTTTTTTTTTTTTTAAAAAAAAAAAAAAGAGAAGAAAGCCTGCATATGTATATAAAACCTTCCAAGTCAAGGAGTTCTAAAGGTATAGTTGCAACATCCAAACCGTTGTGTGTAAAAGTTCATTTAGTCACATTATGTGCTGAAAAATTACATCTACTAACAAAAGAAAACATACACGCAACAAAAGAAGTAGAAAGGGATTTACAAAACTTAGAGTAATTATTAATCTCATATCTCGCATCAATACCATTGAGAGAGTTGATTACTACTTTAAAATCACTTTCTACAACAACAAAATTAAGAGCCAAATAACTTCACCACAAAGAGCATTCGAGAATTGCAAATTGGTTGTAGTCACCCACTCACTCAATCTTTTCAAGATGAACTCGAGCAACAATCGCAGTGCACATGGTCTTCATTCCCACCTTGACATCACAATTCAGTTTAATTCACTCTGGAGGAGGGATCCAAGTTGCCAAAAAGGTAGGGGCCACTGAGGGAATAAGGGAATTATTGTAATCAACATAACAAAAGGTGATAGAGCCAATTAAGTTTACAATGCTTTCAACTCTATTATTATGGCTCTTGTCATTCCTAGCTTTTCAAATAGTGTCCACAACGATGGACGCATTAAGGAAAACTTCATTCGTATTAATGCCCTTGTTACTTAAACTCCAGATAAATTTGACACAATCCCATATACGAGTACTTGAGTCCGAAACAGGAAAGATGCCCCAAGGAAATGACCTCCAAAGATGAAAGGCCAAATTACATTGGAAGAAAAGATGTTCCATTGTTTCTTCCTCACCCCCACACACAGGACAAAGGGGGTCCTCCACCTGGAACCTTTTGTTAAGTACAGTCTGAATACGGAGGACATTCGATAGGATACTCCACCAAAGGATCTTGTGACGCTCCAATAACTTACTGTTCTAAAGTCTATTCTAAAGAGAAGGGGCGACATCACACAGTGGAGCACACTCCAAATCTTAAATTAGGTAGGTAGATTTGGTGGAGAACTTACCGTTTCCCTCCTTTTTCCATATCCAACGATCACTACTTTGACCTGAGGGTCTAGCCCCCTTGAGAATAGCTGAGACAGTATCATGATCGAAAAGACAATTCAATTTTTGAGTATCTCAATTTTCAGTTTCTGTAAGAAGTTCAACCACTTTAGTAGGTGTCCACCTTCCACTAGCATTAGGAATGAATTCCTTTGCATGCTCCTTTCAGAAGAATAGATTTTGCTTTGACCACATTCTTTTAGAACCAGGATTTTGAATCTTTAAACTTACACTTGAGGAAATCCATTCCCTTAAGATATTTGGCCTCCAAAATCTAACAACAAAGAGATTGACATCTATTCAACAGACTCCAACCCCACTTAGCTAGGAAAGCTTGGTTCATTTCTCTAATTTTTCGGAAACCCAAACCTCCACGAGATTTGGAAACACACAAATTGTCTTAAGCCTTTAAGGTGAATTCCATGGTTACCTTTATTAAATCCTCACCAAAATTCGTGAACCAAACCATCAATTCTTGCTATCAGACAATTTGAAAGTTTAGGGGTTTGCAAAGCATAAATCGGCAAGGCCAGTCCTACTGACTTGTAAGAGTGGCGCGCCTAGCCTTAGGGAGCGTTTTTGTTTTCCACCCTTCCAGCTTAGAGGTAAGATTGTTCAAAATGAAGTTAAAATCAGCATCTTTCTGTTTAGTATGAAAAATAGGCAAACCCAAATATTTCACATTACTTTTCGGAGCACCAATGCCTAGGGCCTCTGTTATTTCCCTTTTAACTCCATCTGGCATATTCTTACTAAAGAAAATAGAGGTTTTGACCTTATTGACTTGTTGCCTCGACCAAGTACAGAATCTTTCTAGACAATGCCAATAGGCTTCAGCTTCTGTTATATTTGCTCTACCCATCAAAATAATGTCATCAACAAAGAAAATGTGTGAAAGCACTAGGCCGCCACGACTCAACTTAATTCCCTTTATCTTACTCTTCCCTAGGGTGTCCTCCAAAAGTCTAGACAAGATTTCTGCCGCCCAGATAAAGAGATAAGGGGATAGCGGGTCCCCTTGACGAATATCGCACGACTAGTTAATCTTCCCAACAATGCCCCCATTGAGGCACACATTCATTGAAGAGCTCGAGATATACTACGATTTTCACTTACGAAAAATATCAGGACCAAAAGACTTAAGAGCATCCTCAATGAATTGCCAAATTATCTTGTCGTAAGCTTTTACTAAGTCGATTTTAATGGCCAAAAAACTTTCTTTTCTTTTTTTCTGCTTAAATGAATGAATAACTTCCTGAATAATCACATTATTATCTTGGATATTCCTACCAGGAACAAAGGTCGCTTGGGTAGGACAAATCAATCTTGGGAGGACGGGTTTAATCCTATTAGCAATGATTTTAGAAATAACCATATACAACACATTGCACAGCGAGATCAGACGAAAGTGCAAAACCTTCTTGGGGTTTGGGATTTTAGGAATGAGCACCAAATTAGCAGCATTGACACATTTATGCAAAATTCTAGGCTGAAAAAATCTGCCACTGCCTCACAGAAGTCTCTTCCCACCGAGTCCCTGTTGGGTTTTATGCCCTAAATAAAACTCATTTCAATATAATCAGATTTACTTATTAATATAGATCAGAAATAACATTTAATGTTGCATGGTTCACATGATTTATTTCATGATTATATGTACATAATGTATAAATTCATCTAAAACCCTTTTCACATACTTGATCCTGTTTATTGTGCTATCAACACATTGGAAAGTAAACATGACTATGTGAATAAAGTTTCCTAGATTTATCAGACATAGGGTTTTACTGATATGATAATCTACAACAGAGTTTACTTGCATTTGGAGAAACGCTATGTTCTTTCCAGAGCATTGGTTAAAGTAAAGCTCAGGTTGGATGCATGGAGTATGCATCGGAAGGGACCGATATTGAACTTTGACTTAGATTTATTAAACTTACCGTAATATCTATTCAAGTCAATATCGCCTAGTTGATCCTAGATCAAATGATCTTAATCCTGTTATGATTAGGCTCAATCTCAAGAGGCTATTCGTGTTCTTTGATTTGTTAGTTAAGCCTACTTTTAGGTCAGGGTGATACGTACATTTTGGGAACACGGTAGTGCAATTGAGTGGGAGCGCTAACATAAACATGGAATCTATAGCTTCTATCTGGCGAATAGTAAGTAAAGGATGATCTCCTTCGAGCTTGACCAAACGAAAATAAATGGTGGAGATCTCATTTCACATAAGCTGAAATATCATTTATACGGGGTTAAGTGTTTTAAGGATTAAATACATTGTAGGGTGTAACGGTAATCTAATCCCTTTATAGTGTAGATCATTCATATAGAGGATCATTGATCAAATTAGGATTATAACAATGGATAACTAATGATGTGTCTATATGGTGGAACATATAGAGCATTCTATATACTGAGAGTGCAATTCTAAGTTCTATGCGTGGATTCAACGAAGAATTAATAAGTTAGTGAATTTTAGTGATAAATTCTTGGTCTACTTATTGGAAGCTCGGTTATATAGACCCATGGTCCCTCCACTAGTTGAGATAATATTTCTTGTAAGACTCATATAATTGGTTTTGATTAATCAATTATAATTCTCAAATTAGACTATGTCTATTTGTGAATTTTTCACTAAGTAAGGGCGAAATTGTAAAGAAAGAGTTTTAGGGGCATATTTGTTAATTATGATACTTTGTATGGTTCAATGAATAAATATGATAAATGACAATATTATTTAATAATTATTTATAGTTATTAATTAGTTAGAATTGACATTTAAATGGTTGAATTAGAAAATTGGCGTTTTTGAGAAAATCAGATGCAGAAAGATAAAACTGCAAAATTGCAAAAAGTGAGGCCCAAATCCACTTGTATAGGGCCGGCCACTTTTGTAGGGAATTTAAACTGATATTTTTCATTATTTTAATGCCAAATAATTCAAACCTAACCCTAGTGGATGCTATAAATAGATAGTGAAGGCTTCAGAAAAATTACACTTAAATTTTCTATTTTTCCTTCAGAGAAAAACTTGAGCCTTCTCTCTCCCTATCTGGCCGACCACTCCCTCTCTCTTTCTTCCCTCTTAAATTTCGAAATTCTTAGTGTGAGAATAGTGCCCACACACAGCAAGTGATACCTCAATCATAGTGAGGAAGATCGTGAAGAAATACTTTCAGCAAGAAGGAGTTTCAGCACTAAAGAATCAGAGAAAGAGATCCAGGTTCAGATATTGATAATGCTCTGCTACAGAAAGGAATCAAGGGCTAGATATCTGAACGGAAGGAGTCATTATATTCCGCTGCACCCAATGTAAGATTTCTTAAACTTTATATGTGTTTATTTCATCGTTTTAGAAAGTTCATATTTAGGGTGTTAATCAACATACTTGTGAGTAGATCTAAGATCTTGGTAAAATAATTTCCAACAGCCCCAATAGTGCTTGAAGAAAAGGATAGAAATTCCATCAGGCCCAGGGGCTTTATGACTACCCATAGAGAACAAAGTAGACTTAATTTCCTCAACACTAGGAAGCTGGGTAGGCTCTTCCTGCTCCCCCTGGGATAGACAGTCTTGGATAAAGTCATCACAAAAGTTAGCACGAACAGAATTGGATGAGGAGAAAACACCCCTTAGATAATCATTCCTTCCCGATTAAATTGTGCCCAACAATCCAATGATCGTTCTATCCAGAATACTTTCAATGGCATTGCGTCTTCCTCTGATTGTAGCAGACAGAATAAAGAACTTGGAACATTTTATCGCCATTTTTAAGCCAATCAACCCGCGCTCTTTGCTTCCAATAAAGGGATTTCCATTCAAGGGCTTGGTTTAGAGATTGACAAAGAACAAGTTCCTCGTTCTAAACTCGCTCACCTGTCAGGAGTTTCTGCATGATACCTAACTCATGTTCGAGCTCCTTGATAGTGGCATCAAGCTTCCCAAACTGGATCTTGTTCCAATTTAGTGCTATCCAAGTCACCCCAATTTTATTGAAGACCCTAGTAGGAGCCCAGGGTTGGATAATAGAATTCCAAGCATAGGCCACCACAAGTTTGCTTCTGTCATCACGGGTCCACCCTTCTTCAAATTTGAAATTACTTTTAAACTTTGTTTCCAAACCTCCAAAGTACAGACATAACGGTAGATGATCAGAGTTACTCGTCTGAAGAGAAGACAAAATGGCTCTCAAAAATAAACACAACCAATCCTTGTTAACAAGCCAAAAATTTGGTTACGCCCTACAATAGTACTTTCAAACACAAACTATATTTCCAAGCTAGAATAATACCCTCAGCATTTCCCACAGCAGGCACAGAATTATGGAAGCAAAATTGAAGTTGGTTAAGAATACGTACCATTGGTGACAGATCAACTTTGAGCTCAGATAAGAATACAAAATTAGGTAAGCATGCCCTAATTAGGGACTTCAAGTCCCGAACTGTAGAGGTATGCCCCAACCTTCTACAGTTCCAAGCAAAGCCTCACATAAATCCTGTGGAGGGGACACAAAACCCACCTCCACAAGGGTACCAAACGGCGACCAGACTTGAGACCAAGCATCCTTATACACCTCATGCACCAGCTGAGATGAGGAGATGTTATCACCAACCCGACAGGGGGTCTCAACGTCCTAAGGGAAATCACAAATTACTCTCGGGTGTTGACTAAAAAATTTCATTGGTCTGATATCCATAAATATAGATTTGGCGGAATGAGGGTATTCCATAAATGAGGACATCTATTTTAATCGGTGGACTGTGGGCATTCCATGGATGAGAACATCTTCAGAGTTGTGGAATGAGGGCATTCTTTTTTTATGAAATGAGAAAATTCCATAGATGAATAGAGAAAAGAAGAGAATGAGTACAAAGTAAAATTAAGAAAGGAATAGATGCACTCCATAAGTACTTACCCTTAAAGACTCTAAGCAATTGGAAGAACAACAATAGTAATTTTTTTTCTTTTGCTTTTCTTTGCAAAGTGTCGATACCCTCCCCTCCCCTCCTTTTTTATTTGATTTTCTTCTTTTTATAGACTATTTTTTTTACGTTATGTAAAAAGTGGCGAGAGTGGGAAGTGGGAGGTTAAAGAGAATAGTGGGAGAAAAATAATATTTATTTTTCTTTTGACTCATTCTGGCTCATTCTTTTTATTTATTATTATTACTATTTTTTTAATAATAATAATAATAAAATGATTCAACAATATGGAATTTAAAAAAATGTATTCATAATTATAAAGGGTATTGGCAGCTAAACCACCTGAACTTTACGGTTTGTAACACTTAACCACAAAAATTGAAATTTTGGCGGCTAAACTACCTAAACTCTGGTTCCATTTTGCTCTGCACACCTCCATCTAAAAATCACAGTTAAGTGTCATGGTGGACTGTCCATGTGTACACACTTGTACACATGGTAATTTTTTAGTGGTCCACGTAATATTAATTTTAAAAAATAATTATAAATATTAAAAAATCAGAAGAAAAAAAATTAATTTTTTTTTTACTTATTTTTTCTTTTTTTTTTCTTCTTCTTTCTTCTTCTTTTCCTACAGAACTCCCAGCCCCCTTGTGCCGCTTGTGCGACTTCGACCAACCCCAGCGACCACCCCTGACACCCAAACAGGTTGTTGACGATGCCGGCGAGATTCGTCCAACCCCGGCGACCACCCCCGACCCCTTGAGTTTCGTCACCAGAGGAAGAATCGAAGCCTTATTCGCATTACAGGGGAGGTCTAAGGCGGCTCCAGAGTCCAAGAAAGGTACGACGAAACTCAGCCGGAGTAAGGTCAGAGAAACGAGTCACGCCATGGTTAGCCGAAGGGTCAAGCCTCTGGTGACGCCTAGCACGGCGTAGGTTAGCCTTGAAAACCTCGAACCTGTAATCGTGCTCCTCCTGAGAAGCGTAAGACTTTCCAAATTTGGTCTTAAAGAGCGAGAAATGGTGATCAGCACCGAGGCGATCGCTTGCATCGTCAACAACCTGTCTGGGGGTCAGGGGTGGTCGCCGGGGTTGGTCGAAGTCGCACAACACAAGGGGGGCTGGGAGTTCTGTAGGAAAAGACGAAGAAAGAAGAAGAAAAAAAAAAGAAAAAGAAAAAGTAAAAAAAATATTTTTTAATTTTTTTTCTTCTGATTTTTTAATTTTTTTTTAATATTTATAATTATTTTTTAAAATTAATATTACGTGGACCACTAAAAAAATTGCCACGTGTACAAGTGTGTACACGTGGACAGTCCACAGTGACACTTAACTGTGATTTTTGGATGGAGGTGTGCAGAGCAAAACGGAACCAGAGTTTAGGTAGTTTAGCTGCCAAAATTTCATTTTTTGTGGTTAAGTGTTACAAACCGTAAAGTTCAAGTAGTTTAGCCGCCAATATCCTTAATTATAATTTTAATATGGGACTTAAAAACTGTATTTTTTTTATAATAAATTAAAAATTATTTTTAAATAGAATATTCTAACATAGAGGTTCTACATTATTAATAGTAATTTTACTGTGGCAATTGGGTAGATTAATAAGCTTCATATTAATTTTAGTTTTCAGACTATTTTATTAGATATCTATTCTTTATTAATTGTTGTTGGCAGTGATTCTTGTAGCGCCATTTTGCAATCGGCGAATAGCGTGCCCACACACTGGCGATCTCTATTACTAGTTTAGGAGATTGTGTTTGGATAGATGTTTGTCTACAATTTTTGAGTTCGTCTATAACAGCAATATAACTAAATCATATATAATAAATAGTAACTAAATCTATATTAACTTCAAGATAATGTAATCTTGGAAATAAAAACAAAGAAAAAACACAAGATTTAGGTATATAATTTGACAAATAACAGCAAAACACACATTTCTTTTCTTAAAAGAGTGAAAAAAAAAATGGTTTACGTATACTTAATTAGTACAAGACATGGTTGATTAGTTTAATTGACGAAAATGATCCACGGTTTGTTAGTTTCGAGATTACGACCTAATATATTAGTATAATTTTTCGAGAACAAGCCAAGGCTAGGCAAGCTTCTTTTATTTTTTATTTATTTTTTCTGAAAGGGAGCTAGTCAAGCATTTCATAGCTTTTCCTTTTCCCTTGCTTAATTTTGTATTGACTCAACTTACTATTATTTAAAGGAAATGTTTTTCCAAGAATTTTTCGCATGGTGGACTTACTCCATTTAAGTTTCGGTAGTCTTCTGTTCAATTTTTAAGTTTTTTTTTTTCGTTTGAATCCTTAACAATTAAAAATTTCTTAGCAAGTTTGTCAAAATTTTATGTATCTATATGAGATCAGTGTACATACTGTTGGACCTTTTTGTAAAATTATGTAAAAATAGAAAAGTGAAATGTGTGAGTAGGAGTTCCACATGGGATAGAAACGCTTCATTTGAAGTGTATAACTAGCGCAAGTTTGAGATATGGGTTTGGGCTCCAAGGGGTACCCAGTTTTGTGTGCATGGGTGAGGACTCACACATTGGATCACCACACACGAGCGCGCCGCCGCCGTCCGACCCGGGTTGGGTTGGTTGGCGGGTGAGGTGTCACTTAAATTTTTAAAGAAAAATTATTTGATTAAATAAAGATTTATTTTTTATTTATTTATTTCCAACTCCTCCACTAACGATAACATTACCGTTTTTTCTTGGATCGACTTCTATATAAGTCGTATCAGAACAACGTAAGAACATATCTTTTCCAACATTAAAAAATATTTTTCTTTCTTCCTTGCGATTTTTCTCAGAGCAAATTTTAGGGTGTTATAGAGCGATACAGTTCGGTGTAGAACGTATCGTGCGTTTAGAAAGGCTGTTTTATCCTGGGGACGCCGTGGTTGCTAGACTGCCGTGCACACTTCGAACAGAGCCGCGAAACGTCTTAAAGAGAGCGACATTGTACGCGACTCAGCCAGATTAATTTCTTCCAATTTTATTATTTTTTAATTTCGGTCTAACACATACGTTATCCCACTTCATTTGCAACACCCTCAAATGACATAATGCAAAATCAGGACGAAAAAAAAAAGAATAAATCGTTGACCTAAATACATTGTATGGACAACGAAAAGGAAGGTGAAGAAAAATGTTTAAAAGATTACGTGTGACGAAAAAAAATTCAGCGAACTAGCAAGATAATTTATACAATGAAGTAATGTGTGTGGTACTAAAAAGTTCTAACACCACAAGTAATGTTCTAAGTCAAAATCAAAATAGTTTGTGAAAAGCTAAAAACTAATGAATAATGTAGTGACTCACATCACAACGAGAGCGTCAAATTTTTGTCTTGTAAGTACAAAGAATCTATTATATATGTTTATTTTCAATGGAGTGGACCAACCTAGTGTAAAAGTAATGCAATCTTCTCCAAATCAATGAGTAAATTAGGGACTCATGTGCTGTACTAAAGTGATGGTTGAATTGGATTGTAATAAAGAGTTAAGGTATAACTGATTTGGCATATGAATTATTAATGACAAAAGTATCTTTATCAATTAGTGCTAAAAATCCCTCAATTTTTTTTATTAGAATACTGTAAATCTATATATAGCCTTAATTAATTCAAGAGAATCAAACAATAAAATTAGGGAATAGCGGAAGCGTACCGGCCTTTAAATGATCTTTAATTGGTATGATCTTCAAATTTGCATCAAAACCTTTCTCTGTAAACTTTTGCTCTTGGTGATGGGGATACAAGAGTGAAAAGATTCGATGTAAATGAGGACCATTACCCGTTATATTACCAACAGACAAACCTGTTGGTAATATTTATTGACTATTTCTATTTGGCCCCTCATCAAAATAGAAATTGTCCTTATGGTATCCACATATTAAAATCATGACAATTATGCCCTTAAGTCATAAACTTTATTCCAAAATAGACCACATAAATTTGACTTATTTATTTGATGACCCAACACACATTTTATATATACAATTGTGACCCCAATAAATTCTAACAATTTCCCACTGGGTCACATATGTATACATATAAATGTGTTAACCTTATTGAGCTCATAACTTTGTCATCATAACCATAGACATATGCAATCTCGTCCATTAACTATATCAACATAGGATCAAAGTGATTTTCGTTGTATCAATCACAACTAAACCCATCAATGGTCACATACATCAACATAGCCAAATGACATAGATCAATCATGATAATGTGGTATGAAAATTACATGCATGGTGATCTATTCATGTCAATTTTCAATTGGTCCTACTTTACTTTATGGAGATCAAAACCTTAGCTTAAATGTACAAAGTGAAATAAACTGAATAACATAATTTCTTATCAGAAAAATATCTAAATACACATGTTTCATGAAACAAATAAAACACACAAAAGACAAACTCCCACTGAATCTAGATATCCTCATAATCTAAAACACCCATACGAGCAGTGTGCTCATGAAAGACCTTGGGTGGAAAACCCTTAGTAGGGGGTCTGCAATCATGGAGTTTGTTCTAAGTGTTCTATACAAATCTGTCCACTTTGTACCCTTTCTTTTACAACAAGGAACTTGATGTCAATGTGTTTTGACTTCGTCGAGCTCCTATTGTTGTTGGAATACAATACAGCTGACTTATTGTCACAATACAACTTAAGTGGTCTTTCAATTCCATCCCCGATGCGCAGCCCAGTGACAAAGTTCCTCAGCCATATACCATGGTTGGATGCCTCATAACATGCAACAAATTCTGCTGCCATGGTGGATGAAGCTATGAGTGTTTGTTTTGCACTCCTCCATGATATAGCTCCATCACCTAACAGATATATGTAGCTCGAAGTAGATCTCCTACTATCATGGCATCCCGCAAAGTCGGAGTCAGAATATCCAATGATCTCAAAGTGATCTGACCTCCTATATGTGAGCATGTACTCTCTTGTTCTCTTCAAATATCTCATAACCTTTTTGGCTGCTTTCCAGTGATCAATTCCTGGATTGCTTAAGTATCTGCCTAACACTCCAACAATGTACGCTATATCCAGACGCGTACAAACTTGAGCATACATTAGACTCCCAACACCCGAAGCGTAGGGAATCTTTTGCATTTCTTGAATTTCAAGGCTTCCTTTAGGGCATTGTTTAAGACAAAATTTGTCTCCTTTAACGACAGGGGTATCACCTGGTCTACAATCTTGCATGCCAAACCGTTTGAGTACTTTATCGATATAGCTCTTTTGTGATAATCCAAGAATACCCCGAGAACGGTCTCGATGTATTTGAATTCCTAAAACAAAAGAGGCGTCACCAAGATCTTTCATCTCAAAATGCTTCGATAGAAATCTCTTGGTTTCGTGCAATAAGCCTATATCATTAGTGGCAAGCAATATGTCATCGACATATAGAACCAGAAATATACACTTACTCCCACTAAACTTATGATACACACAATCATCAACAGCATTCATCTCAAAACCAAATAAGAGAACCACTTGATGAAATTTGTGGTACCATTGACGGGAAGCTTGCTTGAGTTCATAGATGGATTTTTTTAATTTGCAAACTATTTTCTTTGGGTCACCAACCACAAAGTTTTCTGGTTGCTCTATATAAATTGTCTCATCAATGTCTCCATTGAGAAACGTTGTTTTAACATCCATCTGATGTAACTCAAGATCAAAGTGAGCAACAAGTGCCATTATTATCCTAAAAGAGTCTTTCGATGAAACTGGAGAGAAAGTCTCTTTATAATCAATGCCTTCTTTCTGAGTATAGCCTTTTGCTACAAGACGTGCCTTAAACCTCACCACATTACCATTTTCATCCCTCTTGGTTTTAAATATCCATTTACAACCAATTGGTTTTACACCTTCTGGTAATGGGACAACTTCCCAAACTTTATTGTCTTGCATAGACTTATTCTCTTCATTCATGACATCATTCCACTTTTGAGAGTTAGAACTTTTCATGGCCTGATGAAAGTTGATTGGATCATCTTCCATCATTCCAATGCCATCCTCATGTTCTTGAAGATACATTATGTATTCATCTGGATTAATAGCATTTCTTCTTTCTCTAGTGGATCGTCGCAAAGGCACTTGTTCTTGAGGTTGTTGAGTTTGTACCTCTGGGGTTTGATTGACTATGTTTGGTTGCTCTTGATTTAAAACTTGATCAATATTAGGAATGGAATCCTGAATATTGTCAAAAGCAACTATTGGAATAGGAATCAACTCATCTTCAAGAGAAGTGGTTGATTCTAAATCCTCCTCAAAAACAAAGTCTTTAACCGTATTTCTCCCCCCAAACTCAATATCCTCAAAAAACTTTGCAGTTCCCGTTTCAAATATATTCTTTACTTTGGGATCATAAAACTTGAAACCCCTAGATCGTTCAGAATATCCAATAAAGTAGCTGCTCACAGTTTTGGGTTCTAGCTTCTTTTCATTTGGCCTATAAGGCCTAGCCTCAGCTGGACATCCCCAAACATGAAAGTGCTTAAGACTAGGATTTCGCCCTGTCCAAAGCTCATAAGGTGTTTTTTCAGCTGCTTTAGTTGGTACCCTATTCAAAATGTAGGCTGCTGTCTTAAGTGCCTCTCCCCAGAGTGATTCTGGTAAGGTTGAATGACTGATCATACTCTTTACCATATCTTTAAGAATACGGTTTCGTCTTTCAGCAACACCATTCATGCTAGGAGATCCTGGCATAATGTACTGTGGGACAATTCCACACTCCTCTAGATATTTGGCAAAAGGTCCTGGACGTTGTTCACCTGATCCGTCATATCTGCCATAGTACTCACCACCACGGTCAAACCTGACTTGCTTTATTCTTTTGCTAAGTTGATTCTCAACTTCAGCCTTAAAAGATTTGAGCACATCCAAGACTTGAGACTTTTCATGAAGTAGAAATAGGTACGCATATCTTGAGTAATCATCTATGAATGATACAAAATAACGTTGACCATTCCAAGAAGGTGTAGGAAATGGCCCACAAATATCTGTATGTATCAATTCTAAGACATCTATAGCTCTTTTCGCACCCAATTTCTTAGTTTTGGTGTGTTTGCCTTTGATGCATTGAATGCAAACATCAAAGTCTGAAAAATCAATTGAATTTAAAATTCCATCAGACACAAGTCGCTCAACTCTATTTCTAGAGATGTGACCTAGCCGTTTGTGCCATAAGGAACTTGATTTTTCATTATCCATTTTACGCTTAGTACCATTTGATTTAACATTCAAGGTTTCATTATAAGAAGCAACGGTGTCAAGCAAATATAAGTTGTCATAAACCATAAGAGAACCAGTTCCAACAGTATTTGAATTAATAGATAAACTGAAACAATTGTTTCCAAATGAACAACAATAACCCAATTTGTCCAAACAAGAAACAGAAACCAAATTCCGTCGAAATGACGGTACAACAAAAGTATCCACTAAGTCCAAATAGTAACCAGTACTTAATAACAACCTAAAATGCTCTATTGCTTCCACATTTACCGACTTGCCATTTCCCAGATAAATGCTTCTTTCAGCATCATTTGGCTTTCGGTAACTCAGGCAACCCTGCATAGAAACACTGATGTTAGTGGTAGCACCGGAATCTAACCACCAAGTGTTTCCTGGTACTGAAGCTAAATTTACCTCAGAACAGACCAAAGTAAGAAATGTATCTTTCTTTGCTCGTCATGCAATGTACTTAGCACATTCCTTCTTCATGTATCCTTTCATGTTACAAAAGAAACAAGCATCATCATTATTGGCTTGAGTTTGTTTCTTATGTGCAGGACCTTTATCCTTAGCAGCCTCATTCTTTCTTTTCTTGCCCTTATCCTTAGAGGTGCTTGCCAAATGAGCACTTTCAGTCTTTTCTTGCTTCAATCTTTCTTCCTCTTGAACACAAAATGAAATGAGCTCATTAAGAGTCCATTTCTCCCTTTGGCAGTTGTAGCTGACCTTAAATTGACTGAATTGTGGAGGAAGAGAGATAAGCACTAAATGCACAAGCAAGTCATCCGAAAGCTCAAGCTTTAGTGCCTTCAACTTTGAAGCAAGGTGAGACATTTCCATAATGTACTCCCTTATGTTTTCCTTGCCCTTAAACTTCATGGAAATAAGTTTCTTTAAAAGAGTACTTGTTTCCGCCTTATTGCTTTTTGCAAAGCTTTTCTCAATTTCAGCAAGGAAAGCTGTGGCATCGGTGACCTCCTCGGACACCGCACCCCTAAAAGCCTCAGGTATGCCGCGCTTAATGATCATAAGACTCATGCGGTTTGAACGGTCCCACTTCTCATAAATCCTCCTTTGCTCGGAGGTACTAGTATCCGTAAGAGGAGCAGGACGATCCATCCTTAATGCAAGGTCAAGATCCATGCAGCCAAGAACAATAAAAATGTTCTCCTTCCAGTCCTTAAAGTTATTACCATTAAGGACCGGTACCAAATTAAGGTTAGCAGATACACTAGGAACAGTTGAAAAGAACAATACAATTACATAAATAACATGCTCATATAAGAATCCAAATAAAACAATAAATTCAAATATTGGTTAATCCCATCTCAAGATACCAAACACAACATTAATATTAAGTCTTTGGACAGTAATATTAATTGTAAGCGGTACTCTTGTTGTAGTGATCAAATATTGACAATAAATTATGTCAAACAATATGCAATCTTTGGACTAACATATTATTCACACAAAATTCCTTATAATTGTCACACATTTATCACTACAAACATGCATGAAATTCATCCAAATATTAACTCACCTTTGGGTGGTTAGTTAATAAATTTATGAATTACATACACACCATTATTATAATATTTTTATTAAATTAATTTACACAAAAGAGATCACTTTGGTGATATTTTGTTTCAATTAATTTAACTAAAATATTATATATCCTTAATAAATTTTTAAACCAAATTTAAATTAATTGTTACTGAATTATTATTATTATTATTATTATTATTATTATTATTATTATTTAAAACTAATAGTAATAATAATAAACGAAATCAAAATAGAATGCTAATCGCATTCTTCCATAATAGAACAAAAAAAAAACAGAACAAATATATAATAACCACAAAATCATGAGAGAATCCATACGATTCACAGCCAAAATCTTATATACATATATAAAGTATATATGTATATTCATATATTCACATAGCAGAATTTAATCGCACAAAGGATATGCAGTGCAGAAATTTGAATCGCATGAGCATATATATTTGAACCATTTATCCGAATAAAATATATAAATATAGCAGTCACCAAATCTAGGAAAGATAATTTAATGGAAGACCAACACTACCATATATTCTCAAGAACTAATTTAAGGATGCTCTTGATACCACATGTTAGAATACTGTAAATCTGTATATAGCCCTAATTAATTCAAGAGAATCAAACAATAAGATTAGGGAATAGCGGAAGCGTACCGGAGTCCATAAAATCGACCTTTAAATGATCTTTAATTAGTATGATCTTCCAATTTGCATCAAAACCTTTCTCTGTAAACTTTTGCTTTTGGTGATGGGGATACAAGAGTGAAAAGATTCGATGTAAATGGGGAACATTACCCGTTATATTACCAACAGACAAATCTGTTGGTAATATTTATTGACTATTTCTATTTAGCCCCTCATCAAAATAGAAATTGTCCTTATAGTATCTACATATTAAAATAATGACAATTATGCCCTTAAGTCATAAACTTTATTCTAAAATAGACCACATAAATTTGACTTATTTATTTGATGACTCAATACACATTTTATATATACAATTGTGACCCCAATAAATTCTAACACTTTCTAGTCTTGCACCTCATTTTGATTTCACTTTCAGTCACTTGACTAAATTATTAATACAACTGATTTCGTAATTAGTTAACTGCATAGGATACCTTAACATTCGAGAAAATGATTGAATCAGATCCATTTGCCAAACATTTAGAACAGACCAGAGCATGTTCAATTTTTCTCTTTCCAGTCATTGGTAGCTATTTGATTTTGGCTACATAAATCAAAATGTTGTCAGTACACTTTGCCTTGTTAATAGAGGTTTATTCTCAGCGTTCCAGTTCTTCTACATCCTATGGTTTATCAGACTACATAACTGTTGATTTTATAGTAATAAATGAGGTAACATAATCTCAAAGATCTTCAGATGTATATACATTAAATTTAAAATATAAATTGAATAAAATAAATAAATACCTCTTAAAGTCTGTTAGGATTTAGTAAGTTGTATCTTTCGAGTTGATTAGAAACTCGCACCGTAGTCTTTAAGATTGATCTACCACACACAAGAAGTAGGGTAGGCTACTAGAATAAAATAATTTGAGAGAAAAATAATTTTTTTTTTCTCTGTTAATTTTGAATTCTATAGTATGGAAGCATTACCTAATTTCTCAAATAAATCACTTATATTTATAGGAGTTAATTTTTAATTAAATAAATCGTATTTAATTATTTAAATAAATATTTATAACTAAATTCAATTACTAATATTTGAGATGAGAAAATTTCTCAATCAATTGAAAGAATATCTCAACTAACTTGAAATATCTTTAACCACTTTTCAAATTAAAATATTTATCCAATTGAATTAATTAAATATTTAATTAACTAAAAAAATAAACCAATAATGACATGGGTAGGCGTGTCTTAATTAAGACATAGTCTTTTGTCCTCACAACTTTTTTCTTAACAATGTCTTTACAATTTTTTTCTCAACAACTTTTGTCTTTTTTCCTATTTAATTAATTTGAAAAATAAATAATTTATTACAAAAATAAATAATTATTATTTTACAAATTCAAAATAAATTTTTTCGAACAACATTATATAACTCTTTCTCCTATCCTTGACAATGTTTCTAGGTGGCAATCCAAGAATCGTGGACTTATTATTCTAATAAACTAGATTTATTTATTGAGTCTCATCAATTAAATAATATTTATTTATTAATTCAATGATTAATCAACTATAAATTTGAAATTAAACTCAGTAATTATAAAACTATACTTGCTGAATTTTACCAAAGTGTTCATTGATATAATCAACTCCAGTAATTAATCCTCCTTGTGTCAGTTCATAACTAATTTTGGTCAAATTACTATTTTACCTTTTGAGTTACTTTATTCTTTAATCTTTAGTACCATTAATTTATTACTAGAAGTACAATTTAGATCTCATCTAAATTTGTGTGCAACGTTTTAGTTCTAGAATTAACACATAAAGAAATCAACATTCAATCTGTTAGGAAAGTCAATCCATATTATAAATTATGTTCTCAGCCATCCAAATTATTAAATTTCTAAAACAAAAATTGTAAAAATCATTTTCTCTGAAAAACTAATAACATGAATAGAAGTTTGCTAAGAATTAAGTCTTTAAGTAAACGGCAAGTTTGATAAAAATAGCTTTATTCGTATCAGTCATTGTTATATATAATTTTTATTATATACAACACTTTCATTTAGATATCATACTATATCAGTAATCATAATCAAAATTACTTGCATCAAAGAACGAGCATCAATAAACCGTATTAGCAACTATTGATTAAAGATTGCTAGACTTTAATATATTACTAATTGTTTTATTCATGACTAAGTGATCTTCGTACAATTAAAAGTGACAGCCTTATATATAATAAAAAAAAAAATCAATATTTATAGATAAATCATTCATATTAATAATTTAATGCATATATCCCTAACACTAAAAAGAGTATACGCTCTCGTTTTTCTTAAACATAAACGAGGCCAATAACACTAGTCAGTCTGATAGTGCACCTTGTACAGATAAAGGAAAATATTTTAAACGCACTAACAGTTTCTATACTTTTGACAAAGCTACACACAACAGAAAAAGAAAATAAAGGAATCTCCATCAATAGTGTATTTTTCTCTTATCAAAATTCTTTATAATTTAATTTCTAGTCTAATAAAGCTTTACGAGAAATAAGGAATCAAAATTGACTAACCACAATTAACCAGAAAGAATAATTTGAGCTTCTCGGATTGGGCCACCTCCAGCATCATATTGGCATGATGAGAAATAATAAGTTCATTCATTATAAACTATATTCTAAATGCACTACCTCCTGATATCTGATGTTGCTTCTTGAAGTCTCTTCTTAAATGAATTAAAACTACTCTGGCTCTTGTTGCTCCAATGAAACGAAGTACTTCGTTTCAAAAAGTCTGATATAAAAGGCGATGGGGATGTTGAATCCTTTAATAGATTGTCCTCGTACTCTGCACAAAAAATGCACATTAGAAAATAATCAGCTGATTGCACTTGGTGATCGAGTGCATAAAACTAGTTTTGTTGTTTTTCCAGTCCTGGAAAATCAGAAATGTGGTTACAGCCTCTCCATTACCACTACTGCTACTCAGACTACCATGATATCAATATGAGAAAAGAAAGGTCAAACACCTGAGGACATAGGGAGATTATATTGTGTCTTCAAAAATTTGGAGGCTTCTCTATCTTTCTTGTGGCATAAAACTCGCATTAATGTGTGGACATTTAGTATATTACTACGATCATTATCATGAGAATCTAAGCCCATGGAGATCTGCTCACTCGCAGTCATAAGCATTTGGATCACAGTTTCAGTCTGCAGAAATAATAATCCATCACGCTGCCGGTTTCAGCCACTAATCAAAAGTAAAAAGTTTTCAACCACAAGTCATCAAACCTGAACTGAGTACAAGCCCAGTATTCGCTCAGCAAACTTTGCTTCTTGTTCTACTAATGAACAGTCAAGGCCTTCACCATTAGCTACAAAAAGTTCCTACAAAGTTCAGCAACATTATCATTTGTCAGTTAAATATATTTAATCAACATTGTACATATAAGCATACGTGTTCAAACTTCAAATCACATGATGAAATTTGATTTGGTTTTAATATATGTAGCAGTGCCACTCTACAAACTCATGTCAATAAAGTGGCTATGAAGGACCTAGGTCTATCTACTGAACCCAAAATCTTTTACCCATTGAAAATCCTGACAAAATGAAAATAACAAATCTCTTAAGAGATAGTATTTAGGACAAGCGTAAACACATCACCAATTTAGGAAGTTTTATAAGTAACAGTATGCTCAGAATTAACATGCACGCTAGGCTATAAAAATACTTTTGTTCTGTAGTTCTTAAACCTATTAGGTGTTAGCCCTTGGGAATTATGTAATGTACAAGGCTACTCAACTGTCACGTCAAAGGAGATTTGAAAAAGTTTCTATGATTTACAAAAAAAAAATTAGTTTCTATGATTTAAGTTCATACTTGCAAGCACATAATTGTTAGGGATCCAGATATCAAGAATTTCAGAGTTAAGAATTAGACAGAACTTTTAGTCCGGATTTATTAATAGCTCTTAGTTTGTTTCATTTCCTTTAAGTGACACCTGGAATATTCAATAACAATTGTGTGCCTCAATTCTCTGCTAGATGAAAAATTTTAAGAACCTTCAACATGGCAAGGTCATCCTCCATAAATATAATATCTGAATCTGAAAATGCACGGGAAGGACCACCATCAAGCAGCACCCATACAAAACCTTCCTGGATCACAGATCAATGCAAAGCTAAATTATTTGAAAACAGCCTCATAAAACATAAGCTTCCAAGGATGAGATCATACCAGTGATGCTCGATATATGCTTAAAGTCACGCAATCTCTCAAAGTATCATCAATTAAGCCACATACACGATCAAGGACCTACATTGCGCCTCTTAGATTAAAACCCAACAAAACAATTCAATTGAAGGAAAAATGTAACCTTAATTAAACCCATCATGTAATGCAAATACAAGTACAAGTACAGCATTATGTGGAGAGGGAAAAATGTATATTTTTATCAGCTTACAGTGTCAAGATGTGGAAGTACACTGTCCAAACGAGCAACTTCAACACTACCACTATACAAAGAAGAGATAAAGCCATCCCTGAGATCCCAGAACACAACTTTTGGACCTGAACATTGAGTTTAAGTAACATAAATCAGGCTGAATGTTTTCATACCCATCCAAAGCGAGACAGTTGAAAATTATGTGTAAATAAGTTATTGTAATTTAGTTGAATGATGCACCAACATCGTTGCAATGTATGGAGATATGAAGAAATTTGGTAACAATAGGAACTATTATACTGCAAATTTGACTTACCTATAAACTCGCAAATTTTCTTGATACCATTCAATGAAGTGTCCTTGATAATGTCAAAGGTATTGGCAAACAGTTCATCAACCTCTTCACCACTAGTAATTTCATGAGGCTCACTCTCAGCTAATTCAAATAAAAAATACAAGTTAAACATGATGTAGAAAATAGTGATTCGAATTGTGTGTTGATTTCATAGAATAATACATATTTATATACAGAGTTAGGAGACTAAATATCTACTAAATATCTACTAAATATCTAATCTCTTACAGCTAATATACACCTAATATCTAACACTCCCCCTCAAGCTGGAGCATAGATGTTAATCATGCCCAGCTTGTTACAAAGATAATCAACCCGCACCCCATTCAAAGCCTTTGTAAAAATATCTCCTAGTTGTTCTCCGGTCTTCACATATCCTGTGGAGATCAGACCTTGTTGAATTTTCTCACGAACAAAATGACAATCAATCTCAATGTGCTTAGTTCGCTCGTGGAATACGGGATTCGAGGCAATATGAAGAGCAGCTTGATTATCACACCATAATTTTGCTGGAATAGAAGTCTTAAACCCAAATTCAGTCAAAAGCTGATAAATCCATATTACCTCACACACAGACTGGGCCATAGCTCTATATTCGATTCGACCTTTGGATCTAGATACAACATTTTGTTTCTTACTCTTCCAAGAGACTAGATTGCCCCCAACAAATACACAATATCTGAAGTGGATCGTCTATCTACCTTGGAGCACACTTGATACGCATCGGAAAAACACTCAATCCGGGTATGTCCATGATCCTTGTAAACTATACCTCGTCCTGGTGCTCCTTTTAAATAACATAAAATTTGTTCTAATGCTGCCCAATGATGAATTGTTGGAGAAGACATGAACTGACTGATAACACTAACCGGGAATGCAATATCTGGACGAGTCACAGTTAAATAATTCAACTTTCCAACTAACCTGCGATATTTCTCAGGATCTTCAAATGGTTTCCCATCACGTGTAAGATGCACGATTTGGATTCATTGGAGCATTGCAGGGTTTTGATCCCAATTTCCCTGTCTCAGTTAGCAAATCAAGTACATACTTTCTTTGAGACAGAAGAATACCTTGTTTACTCCGAGTAACTTCAATCCCCAAGAAATACTTGAGCTCCCCTAAATCTTTCGTGTTAAACTGGGTGTGAATGAAAGACTTAAGGGATGAGATGCCTTCAGTATCACTTCCAGTAATAACGATGTCATCAACATACACCACTAACAAAATGATACCAACAGTTGATCTTTTATAAAACACGAGAATGATCGACTTACTTTTCAACAAACCAAACTTCTCAACGGCGACTAAATTTACCAAACCAAGCACGAGGGCTTTGTTTCAATCCATATAAAGATTTGCGAAGATGACAAACTCGCCCTAACTCCCCCTGAGCAACAAACCCAGGAGGTTGCTCCATATATACTTCTTCCTCAAGATCTCCATGAAGAAAAGCATTTTTAATATCAAGCTGATGCAAAGGCCAATGATGAGTAGCTGCCATGGAAATGAACAGTCGAACAGATGTGAGTTTAGCAACAGGAGAAAAAGTATCACAATAGTCCACTCCATAGGTTTGAGCATAACCCTTGGCAACAAGACGGGTCTTTAAGCGAGCAACTGTGCCGTCTGGATTGAATTTAACCGTGAACACCCATTTACACCCGATGGCCTGTTTTCCGGAAGGTAAATCAACCAAGACCCAAGTACCATTCGCAACCAAAGCATTCATCTCTTCTATCATTGCAGCAAGCCAACCAGGATGAGACATCGCTTCTCGAACAGTTTTTGGAATAGTGATAGAATCAAGAGAAGCAATAAAAGAACAAGAAGAAGAGGAGAGATGATTATAAGACACAAAAGAAGTAATAGGAAAAGTACATTGGCGTTTACCTTTACGTAGTGCAATGGGAAGATCATACCGAGATTTCGGATACGATGACGAAGATGCGGGTGCGGGACATGAAACGGGAGGTGGAGGAGGGGGCGCTGGTGTACACTATAGGAGGCCGAGGGAGTGGTGGAGGTGGTAGAGGTGGTGGAGGTGGTGGAGGTGTGAGACCTTTGTGGGGGTGACGACCGAGGCAGGTGAAGGAACTAGAGACCCGCCAGAACATGTAGCAGGCGCATAGGATGTGACAGAATAAACCAACAAATCATCATCCTCCCCCTGACTAGTAAAAGTAGTGGAAGATGAAAAATAAGGTGTATTTTCTACAAAAGTAACATCAATAGAAACAAGATATTTGTTGAGATCAGGACAATAACACCTATACCCTTTCTGAAGACGAGAATAACCAAGAAAGACACACTTTAGTGCCTTAGGGTCTAATTTGGTGACAGATGGACGGACATCGCGAGCAAAACAAACACTACCAAACACTCGCGGAGCAACTGGAAATAATGACTTATTAGGAAAAAGAATTTTAAATGGAATTGCACCATTAAGAACAGAGGATGGCATGCGATTAATAAGAAAGCATGCCGTGGAAACTGCATCGGCCCAAAAAGGTTTAGGGACTTTCATTTGAAACAAGAGAGCACGTGCAGTTTCAAGAAGATGTCTGTTTTTACGTTCTGCAACACCATTCTGAGGTGCCGTATCAACACAAGAAGTTTCATGAAGCATGCCATTAGAGGTCATATAAGATTGAAATTGAGCAGACATGTACTCTTTGGCATTATCACTTCTCAAAGTACGAATAGATACATTAAATTGAGTTTGAATCTCAGCACAAAAAGCACAGAATATAGAAAACAACTCAGAACGATTTTTCATTAAATATAACCAAGTTACACGAGAATAATCATCCACAAAAGTAACAAAATACCTAAATCCAAGTTAAGACAAAATAGGAGAAGGACCCCAAACATCAGAATGAACTAACTCAAAAGGAACACTAGCACGTTTATTGACACGTGGACTCAAACTAACACGATGATGTTTGGCAAACTGACATGACTCACAATCTAACGAAGATAAACTACTATATTGGGGACACAGTTTCTTGAGCAAAGGAAGGGATGGATGACCTAAACGACAATGAGCCTCAAAAGCGGAAGCAACACTCGAACAAGCAATAGAGGTTGGCGGAAGTGGGTCAAGAACATACAAGCCACCAGATTCATGTCCTTTACCAATAATCTTCTTCGTCACAAGATCCTGAAACAAACAATGATCAGGAAAGAAGGAGATGCAACAATTTAGATTACGAGTGAGTTGACTAACAGAAAGCAAATTAAAGGACAAATCAGGTAAATGTAAGACTGATGACAAAGATAGCATAGGTGTAGGAACAATAGTGCCAGATCCAAGAACAGAAGTTGTTGACCCATCAGCTAAGGTGACAACAGAAGTGGGACTATGAGACTGAAAAGTGGAAAAGAGACGGGAATTACCTGTCATATGATACGTGGCACCGAATCAATGACCCATTTTGAGGATTTGGAAAGAAGGCATGCATTAGAGTTACACGATTCGGCAATCGCGATGTGAGAAGAAGATGAAGACTTAAGTGTTTCACGATACCTTGAGAACTTGGCAAATTCATCGGCGAAATAAGGACCGATTTGTCGGATGCATCACCAGTGCTTGCAATATTGGCGAGTGTTGTTGTCGATTCTTAAATTGTAACTTCCTACACTCAAACTTGGTGTGGCACGGTTTCTTACAATAATTGCACATGATGCTCCCGAATTTGGTGTGCGGTTATCGGTCCTTGTGAATTACCTCCTTTAAATCCACTTGGAGTAGAGTTTCTTTCGGTGCGGAATTATTACGACTCACCAAGGCGCTATTCGGAGGAGTTGAAGAGGTAGTCTCGTGCGAAGAACACGAGTAAACACATCTTGTAAAGAGGAGACATCGGAACCGAGAGAGAACTTGTGACTTTGCGAGTCAAATTCGGATGAGAGTCCTGCAAGAAAACTCATAATAGCCATCTGTTCTCGTTGGCGCTGTTGAACTTTTACATCAGGACTAAACGGTAATAGCACATTAAGTTCTTCATATGTTTTCTTGAAAGCCATAAAATAATTCATAAGAGACTTATCTTGTTTCTCCGCGCGATAAAAAGCTTTGCAAACATCATATATGCGAGATATGTTGTCTTTGCCAGAATACAAAAACTCCAAGTAACCCATTAGTTCTTTAACCAATTCACAATGATTAATCAAACTAATTACCTCATTATCGATAGAATTTCGAATTTGAAGGAACAAGCGAGCATCCTCACGGAGCCATATTTTCCTTGAATCGTTTGTTTCTTCAGGAGGATCGTCAGTCAAGTGATCATCTTTGTCAATACTCCTCAAATACAGTCGAATCGTCTTACTCCATTCCAAATAATTCGAACCAATCAACTTATGATCCGTGATTTTAGACATCACGGGAACAACATCAGAAACAACAACTGATTTTGAATCTAATCTTATCTCTGCCATAATCTCAAAAACAAACACAAAGGACAGAGAAAAAGAACAAAAGAACACCAAGGAATGAACACCCAAACACGAAGAAGACAAACAAATACCGAATTACAACCTAGAACAGATGCGAGTGGGCTTAGAAGAACCCAGTGAAGAATCGGCAACAGAACGCCGTCGAAGGCGCCGTCACACGCGCCTCCACGCGCCGGCGCGTGAGCCCCACGCGCAGAAGCTTCAGGCGGCGCGTGAGCCCCACGCGCGAGGAATCCGGCGACCGGACTTCGGGGGTTTGTAGATCGGCGGCTGGGCAGTCCTCCTATGTGGGCGGTGAGAAAAGATGTTCACTCCAAATAGGATTTTCGAAAACAACCCTAAACTCAAACCCTAAAATTTTTTTTTTTTTTTCAGAACCCTAATTTCGAATTTCGAATTTTGAATCACAATGCTCTGATACCATGTAGAAAATAGTGATTCGAATTGTGTGTTGATTTCATAGAATAATACATATTTATATACAGAGTTAGGAGACTAAATATCTACTAAATATCTACTAAATATCTAATCTCTTACAGCTAATATACACCTAATATCTAACACATGAAAACATCAACAACAAAAATTCAACTGTTAAGGGAATTTGGACATTAAAACTGCAACGCTCGTCATAGAAAATCCACCCTTAATGATTGTGTAAAAGGAAAAAGAATGTCATTTTCACCTCATTCAACTAAACCGCTTACGGTACAGTTAAAAGTTATTTTTGTTTACTTAAAACAGCCATCACTATTTGTTCATAAAATTCTAATGCCTCTGAATTATACTTTACGAACCCTGTAGAAAATATAGTTTGGACAACGGAGTTCATAAAAACCTGAAATTTTGTCAAAGCTAAAGCATATATGCCGAAAAGATTACAATTGCCTAAACAACCAGGTTTAAGAATTTCTTAGTCACTCTACTATCATAAATAGGGTTAACAAGGTAACTTGCAGGAAAATTCTAAACAGGCTTAGCAAGGCTTTGTTTATCTCAATACTTTTTTGGAGAAGAAAGTGAATCCTTGTGGAGTAGGGATGAGAAAAGAGACTGCTACATACATTTTGTGACTATTGATGAATAAAGCAACACAATCTTATATGTTGCATGTCATAGTTGTGAGCTTAGATACCAGTTAACGTTGTTACTTGTTACAGTAGAATTCGAAGAAACAAACGGGCCATTAAAATAACAAGTTCATATTTGTAGAGATAGAATTTCAAAATATTAAGTATAATGGGTTGCTCGGGACTCGAACCCGGAACTAGTCGGATGGAGTAATTTTACAAACTCTAACAGCTAGAATCCATATTTGAAAACAGTCATAAACTCACCACTTTTTCCATCATTAGGCTTTCTAACAAGCGCCCAGGATTTCCTAATGCCATCTTCAAGTATAAAAATTTGTTTCTCAATATACTGCATAGGACAACAAAGCAAATTAGTCAATAATATTTAGGGGAAATGCTACCCAAAAACTTGTACTGCAGCTTATGCTCTACATAAAAGACAAATTGCACAGAAAATACCAGCTTTACCTTTTTATCATAGAAAAAATAATTGAAAATATGTGTTTCATTGCAGCTATGAATGATATATCATTGCAAGCAATTAAATTAACTAGTTCATCTAAGAAAAATGATCTTATCATTGAGGAATCATGCACAAGAAATTAGGTTCAATACTGAAGAGATAAGTTATTGATAATATGATCTAATATTTTAAAATAAAAATATCAAATCAAAATTTTAAGGTTTATTTAGAACTAGTTTATATGAAAGGCACTTACTTTTAAAGTGTTTAATCTGACACAAAGTTTGGATACTGTCAAGTGATTCAGCTTGTTGATCAAATTGTCATCCAAAACAACAGACTCCAGCAGCTTTTTCTTCATTATTGGTATAGATGAATCCTTGTAACGAGTCAAGGAAGGAGCTGATGGATATAAATGGTTCTTCTCAACTGTACAGTAATGGTACTGTGATCATTATCTTGTCCTAAACTAAGTGTTTAAACAAATAAAGAACATAGTGACACTTTTGAACCAGTTACATTTTCTTAAGGACACAACATATGCTCTGAAAGAAAAGAGCCGGGAAATTATACCGCAAAGAAAATATAAACAGATCCCCCCGCCACACACACACATAGACCAAAATAAAAAGAAATTAAAAAAAAACAAAAAGAGTAAAAGATCTCAGAAATAAACTCCTTCTCGAAACATGAGATTAAGCAAACAACATGTTCGCGGTCAGGCCCGGCCCTGGGCATAGGCGGGCTAGGCCTGTGCCTAGGGCCCACCCAGCCCAGGGGCCCAAAATTTTTTTTTTCCTCTTTAAAAATTATACATTTTTTTACCGATTTTGAAAAATACCATATTTTTTCTAATAAAAGGGCCCAAAAAATTTTTTTCTTCCTATGGCCCACTTTGTTTCAGGGCCGGCCCTGTTCGCGGTGCGGGTGGTGCGGTTTTTAACTATTTTTTCAAACTAACCTACACATGCGGTTTTTCTAATTTCCCAAACCGCACCCGCACCGCAAAACTAAAAACCGCAAAATATGGTGCGGTGCGGTGCGATTTTTGCGGTTTGGATTATCACCAAACAATTAAATTATCACAAATACAACAAAGCTTGAGCAACACTTGTCAAAAATACCATAAGACTAGAAAATAAATATGAAAAAAAAAATTAAGTTTCAACAATACAATAATTAGTGGGTTTTAAGTTGGACATTCACATATTGCACCTAAATAAATATAAAAATTGGTATGTTTATAATGTGCAGTGCGATGCAGTTTGAACCGCATATTAATAATTCAAAACCGCAAACAGCACCGCACGGTTTAGGAAAAATTCAAACCGCGACCGCACTACAAAGAATTTCAAACCGCATTTATTTTGCGATGCGAGCGGTTTGAGCAGTTTGATGAACGTCCCTACTAACAACAATTAGTAATGCAACTTCACAATAATTTCCATAAAACAAAACACAAATTGTTGACCATATACTACCCCCTTTCTATATTACATTACTAATAGAAATCATGACGCACCTAACTGGTTAAACATTTTCTCCAAATATGCACGCAACGTGTGGAAGATGATGGATAGTAGAGCTTGTATATGTGTGATGTCCATTGCAAGGTTCAAACCAAAGAGTTGATCCACAGTCTGCAAGTTGAATTTAAAAGCAATGATAACAAACAAGGAAAGAAAACTGGTCCTAGGCTTGTAATTTGAAAATCAATACGAGTTAGCATAAAATAATCAACATATTTGAAAACACACACACATACACAGAATTATCCAAATTCATTGTCTATATGCTGGCATTTTAATGTTAATATCTGTTACTAGGGGGGATTATGAAAATTAAAGAGGCATTTTTTAAGGGGGAAGATACAACATGACTGCAAAGAGACCACCTAATTTTGTAATATCTATTCAAGTCATTCGCACGCAAGTCATCAAGCATTAGGAGGTCCATATCATGGGAAGCACCACGTACTCTGTAGTGGATCAAATTTAACATAATATATATACCTCCTCTATGATTCTGAAAACTTCAACTATGGAAGGTGCTTGTCTTTGCTGCGAAGAAAGAGGTTCCCAATCCTGCACATTCACAAATCAAAACTAGTTTGACTCTCAAACTACGCACACAACACATCATGTAGGTTAAACTCTTTTTTCCCAACATCCCAACCAAAATTGCACATTACTTTGTAAAGATTGGCCATCATAATAGAAAATTTAGTCTTAACTCTTAATGTCATTGTTTTATTCTACAAGTCGACTTTTTTTAGAGCATTATATTTGACAAGACAATTTTCAAAAGCAACCTTTTAACACCATCCAATTAGACATGGAACCCACCTCAAGATCAAATGCTCTCCCAGTCCATTCCAGTATACGTGAATGCTGAGCAATCACCCAATCAAGAATCAGAGGTTTAGCAACTTCTCCGATCTGCATCAAAAAGATCCAAGAAAACAGCTCAATTTATTCTCATAAAGTTATCACCAACAAAAGAAGTTAATGGTTCAAAACATTAAAGCACATCAGCATCCATTTTTGACATTTTCTTTATTGGAATTTGTACCAAAGGTCGGATTGTGTGTAATGAACACAGCACAAGAAGTCGTTGAATTCCTTTGGAAAGCCTTGTTTGTTATGAGACCTACTTAATTTTTCTAGAAAGAACAAAAGGTCTTCCAGATTCAAGCTGTTACTACTTAGAACAGCAGAAATTGCATAATAAATTTTGAAGAATGGTACTAAGTACTAGAGTTGCTGAGAAACAATTTTCAATTTTTTTTTTTTTTGAAACTAGGATCCCCGCCTAGCCCTAAACATTTGGGACTAAAGGTACTAACAGAACAAGAGTAAATCATTTGGAATATGTTAGACTATAATTTTGTTATATGATCAAGAGAGAGAAACAATGACTACCAAATGTGGTGGGGATGCAGAAACTAAGATGGAACTAACAGAAATATAAATCGTGAGGTCAAATGCACCAATGTAAAACTATAATACTGACTGGATAATGATGCAGATCGTGATAACTTGCTCCTGAAGCAGTGTACAACCTTGTTAAGTCATGATCCAACAAATCAGCAGCGGGAAGCACTGATTTAACATCTTCAGAGAGACATGAGACTCCGTCTAGGTATATTTTCTACATATTAATACAACAAATTAATAATAATATTACACAAAGATAATTACTTCTGCATTGTAGAAACTAACCAGTTTTTCTCCATAAATTTGATGTAATTGCATGGCAATAATCATCCCGGATTTAGGATACCAATGATGTAGTACAGGGTAGAACACATTCATCTCTCTCTCAACAATTAACCTAAGTTCGTTCGCAAGCAAACACAATGGATGCTTTCTCTTCATCTTTGACTCAAGATCTATGGTACTTGCTACCTAACAAATAAGATAGTGAAACATTTTAGCTTTATCACTTTACTTAATACTAAAGAGCAAAAAATAATGGTAAGAACCAGGAACAGTATTCACCAGCTTGTATGCAGCTTCAGTAGACCTCTCCACATATGACTTGATTATTTTAGCAGAAGCCTTGTTTGAAACATTCAATGATGTGAACTGCATGCATATAAAGTTATCAGAAGCTAATATCCATCATAGGAGGAGGGGGCAAGGGAAGCGGTCAAAGGATAAGCAGAAAAAAAAAAATTCTGAGCTCTACCGATGAGATTGTGCATTGAGAAGTCATGCATTAACCATAAATATGGATTAAAACAGTGAAGACTGCAAAAAGTCTAACCTTGATCTCACCATAATGATCAGAATTTGGAATTCCAAGTATTACAGCCAAGCTCACAACCCTCTTAAAGTTACCAGGTTGCTGAAATGCAATCTCATAAAGTTAACAGTGGGAATACTGAGATTCATTAACCATGTAAAGAGATTAACTAAAGCAATTTTATATTACCTACCTGCCTGAAATGAAGATGATAGTCTTGCAATTTACAATCACACCAATTGCCTATTATGAAGAAAATAGCCTGTATCAAGCTTAACTTTACTTCCTTGCGACCAGATTGCCTAGAGCACAATAAGCTTTCTGCATAATTTCTCTCTGTATCATCCTCTTTGACTGATGCAACTTTCTGCAGCTCAAGAGTTGCATATTCCAAGAGCTTAGCCTCGTCTGTTTGAGTAAACTGCAAATGAGATGAATTCATTGGTAGATGATTTCCAACAGGACTAGAACATTCTTTTGGAATTTAGCAAGTTATAAGATGATACAAGCAAGTATGAAGTTGAACGTATAATCCATAGCCCTCTTGTAAAATATTACCAGGCTTTCCTTTTTCCTCAATCTAATTAATCTACATCTTGAAGACTGAATACAATACAACAGAAATATTTTTTTTCTTTTACATGATCAAGCAAGTAAATTGCCATACTTTAGGTTTGAAGAATTCAGTTTAACTGTTATATCAACAAGCATGTTCCATGTATAAAATGTTTACCTGTAAGAAAAGGACCCATCCAAATATGGCATTATGAATTTTCTGAGTGATGCCCAATGTAGACCAAGTCAATTTGATAAGTGTCAGGATTTCATCAGCTTCCTAAAAGGTCAAGTACATAAATTGAGCTTCGTGCAAACACAATATCAATGTATCAGTTGTTAAAGATTCTCAATTCCCCATCATGAAGTGCATACCTCTACGACCTGGCCTTCGTCAAGAATATCAAACACACTTAAAAGTAGTTTCTCATACAGTCTAACATTCAAGTGATACCCAGCAGTCCAATAGTAGGTTTCACTTTCAATGCCAAATTGTCCAGGTAGAGATGATAACATTAAAGCTACACGTTTGATAGTTGATAGAACCTCAACACGTTCTGAAGGAGACATTGTCATGTCCCACTCCTGGTTTAAGCAAATCGGCCATCAATTGCACATAAATCAAGAGATAGTTGTGGCAAGAGTACCTAAATTATACTAAAATACCTAAGATCAATTTTTAGTTGCACCGTAGGTACCTGCTGTTAGATGTTGATGTGACAGATTAGTTTAAAATACTATTTGTGGCAAAATACCTAAGCTGTGCTAAAAGTGGCTATATTCATTTATGACCTCTAAGTTGTGCTAAAAGTGGCTATGTTCATTTATTGTCACATCAACGTCTAAAGGCAAAGTTAACAATAAGTACCCGCGGTGTAACTAAAAGTTAATCGTAGAAACTCTCGTCAACAAAATATAAAATAAACTTCGCCCTTAAGTACAACTTAGGTACTTTCGTCGTAAATGTGCCTTTAATAATAAAAAAGTAAAGAAATTTTGTATTTCATGTGGACATATTTCTTTCAAATAGTTACAAGGATATACCTCAGCATTCCTGATCTTTGCAAGTGACCGTTTAATGGTTAGGTGCTCAGACCCAGCAAGACTGGCAGAATCATGGAGAAGTTCTTCCAAAATACCAGCCTAAAAGAAAAGTTGTGAAAATTATGTCAATCATGTTCATTGCCAACAACAGCATGTGCAAGGTGTCTATGGATTAGAAAAACTCTAAAAAATTAAAATTCTTGTCCTAGGGAAGACTATGAGCAAAATTTTAAAAAGGAAAAAAAAAACAGTAATATTACCTGTCTACTCTTCCACTGCAAATAAGACTTCTCGTGCAAAAAATCAGACTTGAAAGTGCTATTTAAAAGACCTAGTGCAATTTGAGGAACGTCAGCTTTCCCACAGGTTCCCCTTGTGGAAAATTGCAACCTACGCCTGATGCAAACATCCATTGCTTCTGAAATCTACCAAAGAAAAACAATGCACACGTGAAATTTTATCATAAAACAGAAAGATATCTAATAACCATATCCCTCAAGTATAATGAAATAATGAAAAGTGTGCCCAAACCTCCAAAAAGATTAATTTTGGAGGCTATTAATTCTGCTGTGTACATAAATTTAAAATTGGTTATTTCTTCTTTCTCTCACTGTATGGAAGGAAAGAAAAGAACAAGTTTTTAAGGAAAACTACTCGATCTAAAAACAACATTTGGCAATAAAACTTGATTCAATATGCTTTGTCAAAATAGTATTTCAAAGAATAAAATAGCTATTACATGCCTAGTCAGCACAATGCAAGTGTATAAAAACAACACAAAGAAAGAGGAAACAGCAACTTGCCTGCATCTGTAAGCGGATGGTGTGGATGAGCTGTGAGTGTCTGTCAAGACATTGAGGCATTTTGTCCTTCTTATTCTTCAAACCTAACAAAAACTTACCATTCTTTTCTTTCTTTTTATGCTCAACTTTATGTACCTCAACCCTACACAAAGAGCAGGTGTAAGGGAATAAAGAGCGAAATAAATACACTGATACCACACCGGAAAGACAGCAAACCTAGAGAGAGTTATTACCCAGAAGACGAGATTGATGCAAGCAATATTTCATATGCTGATTCCCGCAAGTCATCATCAGACAATCCTTTAAGAATCCCAAAGGCATGCATCAGTTTACTAAAGATGAAAGATCAGCAATAAAAATACAAATTTAATCTTTTGCATATGTATCATATATGACACTCACACTTTTGGAACATAAAATTTCCATTGGAAAATGAAGATATTACCAAGAATTAAACACAAATGACCTATACCTGTACTCAGATTAGGCAATCCTAATGGAGGAATTTTCACATTTTCTGCAGTCTTTGGCTGCATATTCGTTGCTACTTTATGTTTAAGACCGTAATCATCCCCAACTGTCCCATTGTACTTCCCATTTGAAGAATCCATCTCTTTAGTAGAACATGAATCTTTTTCAACGGTTGCTTGAACTTTGATAGGAGGAGGTGCGCGCAGAGGAGGAGACCGGACAAATTCTGGGTTGGTAAGTAGAAAATAGGAACTCCCTGATTGAGAATATATCTGTCGAAATAATGCAGCATGGTTAAAACTAAATTTAATGCAAGGAAATTAAAGGACTACAACGTTTTTACAAAAATAAAATAAAAAAATTAATGCTTCTTGGACTATCACTCTGCTATTATTGAAATTTTCAAACGCTTCAAAAGTCCTCATTATCTTTTCACAAAGTTAATGTTCCTCGTTCCCCACTACCTGATTTTAATATCAAATTTAGTTGAATTCTCTTTGTTATATCTCCTCACAGGCGCGAGAGAACATGTCAACAAAACAAAGAGAATCGGAAGTTTACCATGGATGGATGATTGAGCTCCTCCAACTTTTTCTTTCTAGCTTCAGAAGCATTAACCACACTACCTGATAGACAGAAAATACAGTAGCAAGTCAACAAAATTAACCAAATTCACTACGAAAATTACAGAAATTCACTAATCCAATTTTAAAGCACATTAACAAGTATTCGAATCAGTCTCCAGCTCAGGAAACTTCGCAAAACCAAGGAAACAAAGTTAAAAGAACCGAAAAAAATCAACAAAAAAAAGCACTAAAACTCTAAAATTCGGACAACAAATTAAAAGTGGGACGAACAAACAGTCTCGATTCAGCTCAGCGAAGTAAATTTTGTCAGATACAGCTCATTAAATTTTCTCGATAACCAAAAAGAAATGAAACGGTGAAGCACATACCGGAGATGATACAATCGATGACGTAATCGACACTAAGATTGTCAAAATCGATGTCCGAAAGAGAAGTAGCTGTAGTGACGCCGGAAGACGACGACAAGAGAAACTCCAAGAGCTTCCGACGGTCGCTTCGGTACCTGTGTAAAATGGAAGCCTCCTCCATGATCGTTTCTTGCTACTTCTTCATCACCATTGTCTTCTTCAATTTCAAAACTCGGAACAGAGTCCACTTCGTTCATCCGAGGAGCGCCAAAGAGAATATATATAATAATTGTAAATGCCAAAAAGAAATGGAAGACAACAAATTCATTTCGAACTATTTGCCTTTTTGGTTTTAGTCCTTACATTATTTTGATTATTATATTTTGCCCCATAAAAGTATAATAATTTATTTATACATACACGGCCTGGCAGGCAAGCGTGTTCAACGCAGGTATATATCAGCTATCTTGCATGACGACTTTACATTTTGTCCCATCAACTTAAAAAGTGACACGTAAGCAAGTAAACTGATCTCCGTTAAAGTGCTGGGTTTCCGTCAAAATTAAAATTACATATAAGTTTACTGAAATCTCCGTCCAAATCAACTTCCGTTAGAATGATGCTTTATTTTAGTACAAAATACAAATCTTTGACGGCAAAACACCTTCGTTTTAGGTGAAAGTGAAAGTTACATCTACATGTTCCTACACTCAATATCTTGTAATAATTTAGATATAAAAAATAGAGAAATTTACCGGAAAACTTTCTTATATTTTAATTTTTATATGCTTAACTTTTATTTGTGGCAAAATTCTTGAAGTTTATTTTTTCTTACAAATTTAAGGTTTCAATTAGATATTACTATTAAATACCAATTGGATTACTACTGTATCGACTTCAAAATTTTAATGTTATATATACACAGGTGTATACAGTAGTCATCTAGTTGATATTTAACGGTAATATTTAACTCGTGTGTCAAATTTACAAAGAAAAATAATCTTAAGGGGATTTTGCCACAAAAAAAAATAAGGAGGTTAAGTGTATAAAAATTAAAACATAAGAGAGTTTCGCCGCAAATTGCTCTAAAAAATATATATCTTGTACCAATAACTTTTTTAAAATATGAATAATTGCGGCAAAAGTTCCTAAAAACTTAAAGTTGATGCAAATTAGTTTCTGTAAGTCTTTTGGTCTTTAAATTAACTGATTTGGTAAGTGCTAGCAAAAAGGCCACATGTTGAAAGTTTATTAGTCCTAATAATCAATTTAATTAAAAATAATTTAAATAATAAAAATAACTATAAATAAATGAGGGTAAATACCATTTTGGACCCTGTGTTTTGCAAAAGTTACAGATTGGACCTTGTATTTTGTTAAATGACAAAATGGACCCTGTATTTTCTAAAATAGTAAAAATAGGACCCTGAGCTTAATTTTTGACAACTTTTTTTTTAATACAACCAACTTGAAGACAATACTTAATACGAACAGATACAAAAAATGTAAACAGTTTTGTCATAGCACTTTTAGATCAAATTATAATTAAACTTTATTTTGACAAAAAATCAATTCAGGGTCCTATTTGTACTATTTTAAAAAATACAGGGTCCATTTTGTCATTTAACAAAACACAGGGTCCAATTGATAACTTTTGTAAAACAGAGGGTCCAAAATAGTATTTACCCAATAAATGAATAAAAATAATAACATTTTTTATTCTTTTTCTTTTTTATTTGCTTTTTCTCGCCTTATTCTTCTTCTTCGTAGATAAACTCGTCCATGGCCATGGAAATTCCATTGATGGAGAGGCCAAGGAACAACCTCACTGCCCATCTTAATATGCTAAACTGCCACCTTTATTTTTTATTTGTTTACAAGCTCTTTGCTCAGCATCTTCTCTTATTCTCCGCCTTTCACAACCATCGATTCAAAATTAAAGATTGGCTTGTCAAACTTCGAAGATACCCAAATCGGAGCCATTTCAGGGTGAGGCTTCGACGATGATGCATTTTTAGACCCCTCGCTAGAAACCTATTTTGCTAAAAAAAAAATAAATTTGAGCAGCAAGAAGAACGGGGTATGAAAGGGAAGCATGGGGACGAAAGGGCATTGTACAAACAAAAGACGACGATTAATCTTGAGGTAGTGTAGCTCGAATGGATCTAAGAGAACCGAAGCACAAAGGGATGTGATGATGGCGTCGCTGGGTTGAAGGAAAAGTCCAGGAGAACCTGAGGACGAAGACTTGAATTTTGGGGTGATGCGATGGTATGGGGCTGGTCAGATTGGGGTTCAAGAGAGATAGAACGGTGAGTGGAAATGGTGAAAACTGGTTGAGAATGGAAAAGACAAGGGGGGAAAAGAAGAGCAAGGGTCGTGAGAATGAAAAAATTGAAAAGAAAAAATAAATAAAAATAAATTAATTACTTAAGTTTAAAATAATTTATTTGCTTTTCTTTTTTCAAAAAAGGAAATTAATTTATTATTTATTTTAATTTTTTAATTAAAATTAATATTTAGATCAATAAAAAATTGGCATGTGGCATTTTATTTGGGTTTAACGGATCAGTTAACTCGGGGACCAACGGACTTACAGAAAATAAGGGTGTTCATATAATCCATAATCCGTGGTTCCAAACCCCAACTAATCCGGACCAAACCATTTGAGACCAGACCAAATGAATTCGGTGTAAAATATTTGATCAATCTGGACCGTTTTAAATTTTCTGGTTCGGTCACAGTTTTAGAAATTTCTGTATCGGTTCAAACCAAACCAATTCGTATAATTATTATATATATTTAATATATTTTTTTGAACAAAATATTAATATTTTGGAACAACTTTAAGTAGAATATTAATATTGAATTTATATTATTACGATAATAATTTTTATTGTTACTTATGTATTATAAACTTATTAAAAGTAAAAAAAATACTAAAAAAATGAACCATCATTGTAAAAAAAAATAGAACAACTACGAAATACAAACAATGGTTCGAACTAAACCAATCAGTTTTTGAGTACTTTGATCATTTCATTGGTTTGGTTTGGTTTTAAATTTTTAAAAAACTGCAATAGTGGTTTAGTTTGAAAAAATTGAAAATTCAGACCAAATCAATCCGTGAATACCTCTAACAGAAAACTTGACCTTAGAAACTATTACCGCCAATTTTTAAAGTTGAGAACTAATCTACATCAACCCTAAATTTTTAAGGACTTTTGCCATAATTATTCTTTTAAAATATATAGGCATTTATATATATTAAAAATTAATGCATCAAACTCTATATTAACTTCTATCACAAAATTAATGCACTAAAATATTTGTAGAATTGTTGAGATGAACTAGAAAAGTCATAAAAATAAATTAATTCTCAACTCGATATTATTTATTATTTTTTAACTAAAAGCAAAAAAGAAAAAAGAAAAAAAATTAAAACGATCTAATTTTGTTGACTCTGAATCTGCTAAGCTGGGAGAACTTGAACTAACTTGCGTTAATTAAGATAATTTTTACAAAAATACTAAATTTTGAGTAAAAATTTACAATTTTACTGTTACGCGAAATTTTTTACAAAAATACTATTTTGTTATAAACAACCATAAAATAACAAAACAGAACAATTAAAGCAAAACAACTGTGAAACAACCGTAAAAACTTAACACAGTACAAAATATAAAATTTACACAGCATTTTTGAACAAAAATACAATATTTTCTAAAAAAATTCCACCCTACAATAAAAATTATATATATATAAAAAAAAAATCAATTTATGGTGTAAAAACCCCTTAATTAAGGTTATGAAAAAGATTAAAACTCAAATGCGGCAGAAGTTATAGAGGTCCTTAGTTTGAAGAACTGGGCTGTTGAAACTTTTTTCAATAAAAAGATTTGTGGCAACTTAATAAGAAAATTGATAAAATATTTCCTCGTTTCCCCTTAAATAGCTTTACTCTTTTTCACTATTACTATTGTGTTGTTTCTTCTCATTTCAGGCACCTAAATACTACGCTACACTAAACTTACACCAAATTATAACATGTTAGAGGATTCTCATTAGCTTCTCAATTTTATCCTCTAAAATACATAACTAAAATTCCATTTTTTTTCATTTATATTAAATTACATTCCACAATACAATTTTTAAAATACATCACTATTCTTTTTTTAAAAAAATTTTAATATATTTTATTTATTTCACATATATAATATTAATATTAACAAATATCTCAATATAAAAAAATAAAATTAAAACCTCAAAAATTAATAAAATATGTTTAGAGTAATAAATAATATTCTATAAATATAAAACAAATAGAGTGCTCTTACTGTTTATGCCTTTTAAGGTGCAATTTGACATTTTCTTAAAGGTTTAAATCCATGATTTCTACTTAAAAATTTGTTACCTTTCCTTACCCAAAAACCATTGGTAAGCAGTAAAAAAAGAAAAAAGAAATCATGAGATCAATCTATACAAGTACACCTTCAATATTTTATTACCTCCTTCCCGGTACTCTTTCTATTATTTCAGCTTTCATCTATGTAAAAGAATAAACGAACCAAGTACAAGCTCATATATATTCATTCAGTGAAACTGGTAACACCAAATTTCTTAAGCAACTGCCCTGTCCTGTTGATATTCTTGAAACCATTCAGCAGGCCACCATTCTGGCCTTGTAGCCTCAACTTTTACATCCTCCTGTCCTTGTATGGTTAATGCACTTGATCTTTTGAAGGCTTCCTCCAGACGCAGGACACCCAGCCCTCGACATCCAATCACAGTCGTTATAGCACCGACTTTTTTGCCTGTCTCGGTATCAACTACTTCTGAGCCAGGAGAGATTTTCTGCTCCAATTCTGAATAGACCACAGAGAATAGAACAGCAAAGTTAAGATTGTTATAGGGCAACTCATGAAGTAAAATCAAATGGGAAGTAGTAGATGAGATGATTGCCTTCTCCACGGCTATTAACAAATCTTAAAGGAAGCAAGCGCTTGCGAATGACCCCACGATGGTGGGTCCGTGCTACAAACTCTTGGCCAACATAACATCCTTTGTCAAAGCTTATTGCGTTTAGTCCCACCAGGTTGTATTCAAGAGGAATTGCCTCACCTGTATATGACAAGAACTTTCTTTGAGAAAAGTAATTGATAGAATCAGATTTTGCTCTTTTTTAAACTAGGCTCTCTGTCTAACCATATTAAGAACCAGTACACTGTAGCAAAATTACTATGCCGGTGCTACATTGTGAGAACAAAGTACGAGCATGAACATTTTGAGCTACCCGTACTCGGTCATTTTTCTTATTTCATATGTACAACATCATAAACCACTTGAATTGTAATGTAAGAACTGATTTAACATGTCAAACACAAATCACGCTTTTCAGTTTGTAAGTAAAGATTAGGTAATACGAAAGCCAAAGAAAAAGATATTAGATATGCACCTTTTGGAATCTCAATTGAGCCTTCTGCAACTCCATTTTCTACTCTCCATAAAATGTAATTCTTTTCATCAGTTTCTTTATCAGCTTCAACCAGAGGTGCTGTAGCAGGACAAAGTAAATTATAGCTTAACAACACATTGAAACTTCTGTAATGGTCTAAAGCTAGCACAGATAGGAAAAACACCTCAGGCTCAGAATCTCACGTGTTGTATTAGATGGGAAGATTCCCCTAAAACCAAGGCAGTCCAATCTAGGATCCTTGTACCACTGTGTTCCATGTTTGTTCCCATGGGAAGCTGACTCCCCAGACCGATCAACGCCGGAACCCCAGCCAACGCTAGCAGCCTCTGGCTCTTCTACATCTGAGGAAGTTTTAGTAAGGCTTCCCCCATAACGCTGCCAGCAAGAGAAGTCTTCCCCAACGTTCTCAATCTCAACCTTGGACCTCAAACGATACCTAGTAATAAACAAAGGGAGCTAAATACAGCAAAGCACACATTTCCAAACAAGGAAGAAACTATATATGAGACTGAAATAAGCCTACATATAAAGTTTGTACTAATTGCTATTTTTATTGTTACAAACTATGTACGTTCATTATTCAATCAAGCATTAAGTATTCGTAATTCATTAATGTCTCCAACAACAACCAAGGGCGCAGACAATGCAGAAGCCATGTTTAAATTGTCAATCCTCAAACAAGCACATGGTATTCATACCAAAGCCATTTCTCCACCATCAACTACGGGGCTTGTACAATACACAATGCCAAAGCCCTTGCCCAAATTGTCGATTCCAAACCAATTAACTAATGCTTATTCATCAACCTACGCGCACATAGAGTAGTATAGTTCTCACAAATTTAAGAGCTTAACAATTTTAAACAATGAAGATCAAAGATGTGAACTTCTCATCAGCACTACATATATACACACTCATACATACAGAGAAAGAAGCAGCATCAGCATATTGTATTAAAACCTGAGCCATGTATATCTCCACTCTCCAGCATCAGCTAGGGAGCATATCCAAAACACAACGCCAAAAACTTGCCCAAATAGTTAATTCCAACCTAATCAGCTCATGTTTATTCATTACACCAAGCCTAGAATGAGTAGTATAGTTCTCACAAATATGCAAACTTAAACAGTACATTACTAATTACTAACATAAAGATGAACAATATCAAGTACTATACATGCACCTAAACGTATAAATGAGCAGCCTAAAACAATGACTTTCTCGAAGAAGAGGCACAAAGAAAAAACCTTACCTTTTTAAGGTGTTCAAGAGCTCATCCAAGACAAAAGCATCAACATCAGCAAAGAGCTCAAAAGCCTCATCTGGGTCGGACCCGGGTCCTGATCCAGCCTCGTTAAGCTTATCCTCAGCTCTCGCCGGTCTATACAGAACCAGGTCGTACAAGAATCTCCCCTGAGGACTGAGCAGTGCAGCGTACATGGGTGGAGCGGAGACCGTAGCCAAATTGGGCGTGACCAGAGTCGATGAATCCTTCTCACTCGCGGGTTCATCTAATCGTCGTACATCGTTGGTCAACAGTCCCTGGAGGAATTTGACGGTGTCTGGTCCTCGGAACCGGACCACAGAGCGGGATTTGAGGAGGGAAGCTAAAGGACCCACTTTTTCGAGGTCAGCTTTCCGATGGAGGCTTCTGTAGTGACGTAGATTGACCCAAATGGTTTTTGGGAACAGAAGGGCATGTTTAGAGCGTAGCATTGTGAGTTGTTCTAGGATTTGGATTGAAGATGACTACGGCGGATGAAGAAGTAGCAATGACGGTGTGAAAAGGAAGATACTGGGTGTAGAGAGTAGAGACACGTGAGCTCAGATGATTAATCTGGGTTTGTGGCACGTGTCCTCTAAGACGTTTGTTCGTGATGAAAATGAAGGAGAGCTGCCCAAGTGTTCGATAAAATTCCCGAATGAAGAGAAGACGGATCCATGAAGACACGTTACACGTAGGTGTAGTTCATTTTTGTTCATTAGTTTTTAGGTTGACTTCATTAATTGGGTGATTATTTCTCTTAAAAACAAAATTGAGGTGTTCATAAAATAGCTCATTTAATTCAATCTGAATGATCTAATTCAATTTACAAAGTAGATAATTAAAAAATTATAGGATGATTCAACAATAGACTCCTATAAAATAGATGAATTAATGCACTCTCTACTTATTTTACCATCTAGAAGAATTTTTCAGTTTATTTTTTTATATTCACGTACGTTATAACTATTTTAGATACCTTACAAAATTTTAAAAAATTCGGAATAATTTACAATATGGAAAATTATATTCATACAGTCTATTTTACATGCGTATAAAATAAAGTAGTCACGAGCACAACACACTATTTGAAAGCAATTTTTCAGCGTGTTAAACTTTTTCAAATTTCTTAAAATTTTGCAGAATTTTCTAAATAACTATAATTTATATGACTGTGAGAAAAAAATTAGTTCGGATACTATAACATTTAAAGATGTATTAATGCATTCCTTTTAAGGGAGTGTATTATAGAATTTTTCAAAATTATATATACAATTAATATTTTAGTAAAAAAAATAATAATATAAAAATTTAATACATATAATACAATTATATTTCTATTCTTATGAATAATTTTTTTGTACATAAATACATAATTTTTTTTTCTTTGAATTTATTATTTTATTTATTTTAATTTGTTATTTGAGACATAAAATAACAATAATTAATTTTATTTTATTGCTAATTATGTAAAATATAATAATAAAATGTAACTAATCCAAAATAATTAATCTGTGCAAATTGAATTGCATTTGAACTATTATGCGAATTAGATTAGATCTAATAAATAAAATCGGCCTATCGAATGTACTATGAGCAAGGCAATGCAAATTGGAGTGGATTAGAGGAAATTACACTTAGTATGGAATTTTAAAAGTTCTTATGATAAATATGGCACATTTAAGTTTGACCAATTTATATGGTATTTTTTTGTTTTTAAGTTTTTTTTTATGGTATTGATATGTCATATATATGTAATTAGGTTTCCAAATCCCATATTTAATGTTTTTATTTGTTTTAGAAGTTTTTATTTGTCATTGATGCCGAAAAAATCACCGAAGTTTGCTGCTGGTGCCGGAAAAGTCACCGGAGTAGCGGACGGTGCCGGAAAAGTCGTCGGAGTTACTGCCGGCGCTGGAAAATTCGTCGGAATTGGCATTGTCGCCAAAAAAATCACTGAAAAAATCACCAAGAAACCGGTTTCTAAGAAATCGGTTTCTAAGAAACTGGAGCAAGAAACCGGTTTCTTGGTGATTTTTCCGTTGACAATGCCAATTCTGACGACTTTTCTGACGCTAGCAGCTACTCCGGCGACTTTTCCGGCACCGACAGTAAACTTTGGAAAAGTCATCAGAATTGACATAGTCGCCAATAAAATTACCAAGAAACTGGTTTCTAATTTCTTGATGAAGAAACCAGTTTTTTGGTAATTTTTCCGGTGATTTTTCTGACGACCATGGCAATTCTGACGACTTTTCTGGCGTTGGTAACAACTCTGACGACTAATACACCGGCAGCTACTCCAGTGACTTTTTCAGTACCGACAGTAGACTTACGGAAATTCGTCAGAATTGGCATTGTCGCCGGAAAATTATCAGAAAAATCACCAAGAAACTGGTTTTTTTCTTGGTAATTTTTTTTGTATTTTTTTCTCTATTTGGTTGATTGATGAAACTAGTTTCAATTATTTTTAGTGTATATCATTTTTGTTTTGTTTTCATAATCTTTATTATTGTTGTGTAACAAAATTAGTTCATTGATGAAGAAACCACTTTCTTGGTGAAGAAACCGGTTTTTTGATGAAAAAACCACTTTGATGATTTTTCTAATGATTTTGCTGGCGACAATGCCTATTCTGACGACTTTTTGACGCCGGCAATAACTCTGACGATTTTTCCAACACCAGCAACTACTCCGGCGACTTTTTCGACACTGACATCAAACTCCAGAATAGTCGTCGAATTTGGCATTGTCACAGGTAAAATTACTAGAAAAATCACCAAGAAACTGGTTTCTTGGTGATTTTTCCAGCAACAATACTAATTCTGACGATTTTTTTGGCGCCGACAGTAACTCCGATAACTTTTCCGGCACCGGCGGCTACTCCGATGACTTTTCCAATGCCGACATAAACTCCGGTGACTTTCCGGCACGAGTGACAACTTCGGCAATCACTATAGTTTTATTTGTTTTATTTTTTTAAAAAAATAAATATGAAGAGAATTTTAATATTTTTTATGGTAATTTAATTAAGTTTTATTTTTATGAATTTTAAATTCAGATTTCTTTTTAATGTTTTATATAGTTTTTTTTAGAAAAAAAAATCTATGTTTTTAGTTTGATTGGTTAAATAATGCCATATTTAGTGGTATTTACTTTTTATGCCATATTTATCATAACCTTAATAATTTTTTCCACACTTTTGAAAATAGCCCATAAAAAAAAGGACAAACAACAACAAAAACATGTGACTGTATAATTTAGAGGGCGCCACTAATTATGAAAAAGTTGAAAACTACACAAGAAAGGCACAAAGTTTGGCATGTTCCTTTGGGCATCACCATGATTATTTTTCTTTCTCTCCTTTTCCTCTTCACATATTTTTACTTGCCTTAAAATGGTATACGAGCCTTAGACGCATAAACCCATCCATATAGAAATAAGACGAATACAAAGGGAAGAAAATGACTCTCCCATTACACTACAAGTCATCCACCAATATGCTCCTGTGGCCTCTGCACACCAATTTACATCATAAACAAGTGAAAACGAGTCATGGTCGTTATTGACGACTAGGTAAAACAACACCAACACAGAAGACGCCCACATGAAGTCGAGCAAACAAGCTCTGCATACAACTATCAACTAACAATATAGCGACAGTGAATGCCAAGAACCCATGCCAAGAACCCTAGGTATTGAGATGATTTTTCATAATACTTCAGCAATCCACTAAACTTCTACACAAATGCTGCTCTTTAAAATGTTGTACTTGCAGAGAGGGCAAGTAGCATTGATAAAAAGCCACTTATCAACGCAGGAACAATGGAAGTGATGACCGCAGGGAAGTTGTCTCAGTTCTACACCATCATCGTAAGAAGAAAGGCAGATGCAACACTCCTACAAATTGCCATAGGCATAAAAATTTAAAAATTACCAAGATGAACATATAAATTGACTAATCCGACAAAATCAAACTTAAAAGAAAGATTTTTTGCCATAAATAAGGTAGGTCCATGTACCGCATCCTCTTGTGAAAGAACATGCTCGACTGGTGGGTCAGTGCCACACTCAGTCATTATGCCTCCAAGAGATCCTTGTTCATCGCTAGAAAGTTTATCATTATTGACCATTTTTTTAAACTTGAATTTAGACAACTGCTCAATGTCTTCTTTGGATGCTCCCTCCTGCTTTAACAATGAACCATACTACATTATCAAAGGATTCCAGAAAAGAGCAATCCTCCAAAAGCATAAATGGATGGCCAAAATAATGGTGGAAATGGTCATAAGTTTATTTAAATAAAAATGAGTGGAAATTGTCGTAGTAACTAAAAGTGAAATAGATTCTTTGAGAAAATGTCAAAAGAAATAGAATGAAGCAGAATGTATAGGATGAAAGTGCCAACAAAAGCATGTCTCCGATAAACATGGAAAATGAGCCAGTTTCACATCCTAATATTAGCACCATCACAAATGGATCTGCTACTTTTTGTTGATATTGGACAACTCATGGATTTAGCCCACAAAAATCAGAAGACAAACCTGGTCTGCCACAGCATAAAGAAGAGCAATAATGCAAGGAAGGCAGCAGCAAACAGCAATCCCAATAATACAAGCCAGCGCAACGCAGAAAACCACAAAGAACACGTCAAATCCAAGGAAAATAATACAGAGCCTGTGGACCAAATACAAATATCATACGAAGTTAAGATGTATTGCACTAGTAAATTTCATTGTTTCAGAAAGAAAAGAGAGAAAGAGAGGAGCAATAACCAGTAAAGCTGCGGAGAGGCTTGTGCTAAAGTTTGACCACCCGCAGATACCCAGTAGAACCCAATAATCCACCAGATAAATGAAAACATTGTATTTGCAGATTCCAGGTGCTTTGCTACATTGCTGAGATAGAAAATCAGGAAACAATGAGTGAGTAAATATATCACTTTGAGCAATCCCACATGGTCTAAAGTATCAACTATACCTAACAACTTTAGATTATCGTGCACAGCTCATCATTATCATTGTGGTGATCATCATCATCATCCTTAACAAAACAGTAATTGTGATGATTGATGATGATGATTACAACAGAACTCTGGACATATCATTTGACATAAACTCAAACCACGTCCAGCTACATTATATTACAGGTTTCGCAAATGTACAGAGCTAATAATCAAAAAAAAAAAAAAAGAGTACAAACATCAAAATTTAGGAAGGTTTATACACATTTGTATTTCAAGCATAGACACATTTGTATCGAATGGTCCATAAGTATTAATTTAGTGTAATGAAAGGAACAAGATTCGATCTTTTCAAACAAAACACAACCACTCCAAATTCCTTCTCACCAATCCAGATACCATAATTTCATAAGACAATATACAATTCACAATTCGAAACTATCAACATTAACAAGAATGTACCTGTTACCATCGTCGTCTATCTGAGCCAATGACACATACTGGCTAGAATCCTCCCTCGACCCATAACTCAAATTCCCACCACTCCCTTCTTCCACCGAATTAGGGCGGCTCTGTTGCCTTTGCCGGCGGCGAAACTCGACGCAGACGCACACCACATGTAGAATACACTGAAAAGCGTACCCAATAATCCACAACCTCAAGGGCACATCCGGGGATTCAGTCCGGCTAAGAACCAAAACCGTGGCCGCCACGACTACGAACGCGAAATTCCAAATAATATCGAGTATCACCACGGGTTTCGAGTACGCCCAATCGCTCTGCCTCTCCTCCAATTGCTCGGCTGCGGTCTCACGCACGAGCATCGATGGCTCACGCATCATCCTCCGGCTGCTCGCCTGGCGAAGGAACCGCGCAGCCTGTCGCAAACTCTGCCTCTGAACAAATCGACGGCCGGAATTGCTCTCATCGGAAGAGCCACCCAGAAACGGCGTCGTATCCACAATATCTTCAGATGATCTGTTAGGAGATCTTACCGACGCCATGATATGATTTGACAGCCAAATTGGGAAATTTTATCAATTGATTCGAACCCTAACTCGCTGAGTTGATACAGTTTAGCCCATCAAACTCGGGAATCGATAAGGTCAAGCAGAAAATTGGATATGAAAAGTTGAAATTTTTGTTTTCTGAAAGGGAGAGACGATAATGACGATGTATTTCATCAATTTTTCTTTTTTTTTTTTGAATAATTAGTTTTATAAATCTTTACATAATTTTATTTTAAATGAATCTTTAAATAATTTTTTTTTTTAAAAAAAAATTACCATTATTATTATCTACTATCTATTCCCTTAAAAAAAAAAAGCATGCCAGTTGCATCTCTCTTTTTCGATTTAATTAGACTTTTTGTAATAAAATAATTAAATATTAATAACTCACATGCAACATAAGATAAAGATAGGAGATAAGATATCTAAAATTTTGTTTCTATGGATTGAAACTTGTTAGAATTTTCTTTAATGAATTATAATATTTTTCTTTATTTATTGATTTTTTTAGACTAAATAACTGAGAATAATTTTTATAAATTCTTAGATAAAGAAACTCGTTTTGGTCGTATTTGGTGATACAGTATAAGTTATTACATTTTTTTTTGAGAGAAAGTTATTACATTTTTTATTTTATGTTTTTGGAGAAAACAATTATTGCATATATATCGAGAGAGACATAATATAGAGAACAATCAGATAAGTGGGTCCCATAATTATTTCTTGATTCATCCGAATTCCGAACTGAACGTGACCTATTAAATTCAGTAAAAAGAAAAAAAAAAATCCTCTACCTTCCTTTGTACTATTTTGCTCAACATTTTTCATTAATTTCTTTTTATTACAGAAACAACTTCATTAGGCAACTGCTAAAAAAGTCAAAAAAAAAAAAAGACTTAAATCAAGTAGATACGACCACCATACTTGCACAACATCTCAAGAAAGAACTAATTTAGCGAATTTATGAGCAATATCATTAACACTATGTTTGCAAAACATAAACATAAACAAAGTACTATTAGAATTATTTGTGGACTAATATAATCATGAGTTTAATATCATAAACACAATCATTAACTATGTGTCCAATATTTGTTCACTACCATAATGAGATGGTTAATAATCATATATTATGTTAGAGGCACATGAGAGCACCCTTAAAACTATAATTGACCCATTAAATTATAGTATACCATTATTGGACCACTTAAGCCCAATTAGTAAATAACCCTTTAGGGTTAAAGGGGCATGAGATGTATATATATATATATGTTATATATGAAGAAGTGGTTTTAAGGTAGGTTAATGGTAATAAGGTGAAGAGGGGATAACTCCACATTGTGCTCCTCTCCAATCTTGGTTTTACATTGCATTGTTTGGATTCTTGGATGCTCTAACATGGATCAAATGGATGGTTCATCAATGGAAGGTATGTATGTTTATTTTAGTTTGTGATGCTCTAAATAAAATATAGATCTTGGTTAATGATTATGAGTAAGGAAGATTAGAATTTAATGTGTTTGAATATCTCATAATCTATATGATAATTTAACAATTGGTATCAGAGCTAGTATATTTGATTTTAGAGCTCCATAATAGTTTGAACTAACCCATTTTATTTTTTAAATCTGAAATTTATTACAATTTTTTGTCTTTTTCGGATTTATATGTTTCATGAAATGTAAATATGAGATTTACTCTTTAAATGGGTTTATATATATTTTCTATGGTTTTTTATTTTATTGCTATGGAGGTGTTCATCAATAGTGAAAGGTTTTTTCAAATCTGTTGTATTTTATGAGTAATGTTTTTTTTTTTGTAAAAATGGATGAAATGAATGGAAGAAATTGATAGAGGGTTGAAAATGGAACAAAACCCCTCAAACGTCGTTGGTTTTGGTGGCCGGGAATGCTCCAACCAATCGGGTCACGAAATGGGTCGCGCCGATCCGAGTTGCAGACCCGCGGACCCATGGGGAAGTTTGTTGGGTGACAGGGATGACGAAAAACGACTTGTCGTTTTGCCTCTGTCGGTCAAACGACATGTCTTTTATCATGGGTGAAAAACGTCATTTTTTGGAGCAGAAAAACGATATGTCTTTTGGCTCTGTCAGCCAAACGACGTGTCGTTTTGCATTGAATGAAGGTCGTTTTGGGGCAGAAAACGACGGGTCGTTTTTCACCCTGCGACACGTTGTCCTCCCCAAACGACATGTCGTTTTGCCGAAAACGACATGTCGTACGCACGAAGGCTCAGCCCATTTCCAGCAAAAAACGACGGGTCGTTTTATGACCCTGCGATGCGTCGTTTCTACCAAACGACATGTCGTTTTTCAAAACGACATGTCGTACGACAAGTTTAAAAAAAAAAAAAACTGGGCGCGTGGGGGCGCGTGCAAGGTCAAATTTTGGGCCATTTTTCACCAATTTATTCCATTTTTTAGCATTCTATCATTTTCACATCTTAATTTATGCATAATATTAATTCATGAATTTATTCATAATCTTAGTTATTAATATTATCTTGTTATGTCATAAATTAATGTTTATTTAAACAATTAATGCTTATTTTCTTACCTATCGTAAGATTAAGCATGTAAAATTGTTTGGTAATGAGGAACACTTAAATATTAATTTATTTAAGTATTGTATTTTCCTCCAAATAACATTAAGATCTTTATAAGTAATTAATTATCCTATCGATGATGGTTGCTTATTAAAGATGCTTAGTATGGTGAAGAAAATTATTAAATATTATGAATCACAATTTATCTATCCTTTCGATAGTGAATTAATGTATTTGATTATAATATTTAATAAATTGTTCTTACCTGTGTATGAGTTCCATCTTGTTAATTTGTCTGAGAACTCTAGCATGCATAATGATCATTTGTTATTTTGCGATCATTTATTTATGAGAAAAGAGAACAAATGGCATGATTATGTTATAACATGCATTTAATGGTTATTGCTCTTGTTTCTCATTAGCTTTAAGCAATCCAAGAACCTCTGCCATGTTGACGCTGAACAGAACTAACCACAAGCAATTGGTAGAATCTCTCATGATGAATTCAACTCTCATGAGAGTGGATTTGGCCTTGAGAACTGATGCACCTCCGAAACCTACTCATGATACCACTGAAAAGGATAGAATGTCCTATGAGAATTAGGAGCATTCCAATCGTTGTTGTCTGATGCTTATGAGATATCACATGGATGAGTCCATTCGTGATAGTATTCCCCAAACTGAGATTGCAAAAGATTTTCTCAATGCGATCAAGGAAAAGTACAAGAACTTCTCAAAGAATGAGAAAAATGAATGCCTGACTTTGTTCTATCGGACTAATTATGCTGATTCAGGCGACATTAGATCTCACATTGACAACTGATGGGTTGTTACCAAAAGCTCAAAGGTATGTGATTGGATCTTGGTGAGGATTACATGGTGTAGTTTGTGATGGAAACCATTCCCTCTCAGTTTGATTCGATCAAATCAAGCTACAATGCTCAAAAGGAGCAATGGACGATTGAGGAGATGACTGCCATTCTTGCTAAGGAAGAGGAGGACTTGAAAAAGGGAAAAGCAAGAAGCATCTCCATGGTAACGAACCCAAGCAATTCTCAGAAGAGAGAGTCCACTTCCAACAACTCTAGTTACCAAAAGTCCACTTAGAGAAGAAAGGCAGTGACAAATCAAAGAAGGTCGAATAGTTCAGAAGGGTACGTATATATTGTTAGGTTTTATGCCCTAAATAAAACTCTATTTCAATGTAATCTATTTTATTCAACATCAATAAAGAAACAGAAGTATTTTTCATTCATTTTTGTATGTTTTGGTTCACTTTATCAATAGCTTGTCTATTTGATTTATAAATTCATCTTAAACCCTTTTCACATACTTGATCATGTTTATTGTGCTGTCATCACATTGGAAAGTAAACATGACTATGTGAATAAAGTTTCCTAGATTTATCAGACACAGGGTTTTACTGATATGATAATCTACAACAAGAGTTTACTTGTATTTGGAGAAATACTATGTTCTTTCCAGAACATTGGTTAAAGTAAAGCTCAGGTTGGATGCATGGAGTATGCATCGGAAGGGACCGATATTGAACTTTGACTTAGATTTAATTAAACTTACCGTAAAATCTATTCAAGTCAATATCGCCAAGTTGATCCTAGATCAAATGATCTTAATCCTGTTATGATTAGGCTCAATCTTGAAAGGCTATTCGTGTTCCTTTGAATTGTTAGTTAAGCCTACTTTTAGGTCAGGGTGATACATACTTTTTGGGAACACGGTAGTGCAATTGAGTGGGAGCGCTAGCATAAACATGGAATCTATAGCTTCTATCTGGCAAATAGTAAGCAAAGGATGATTTCCTTCGAGCTTGACCAAACGAAAATAAATGGTGGAGATCTCATTTCACATAAGCTGAAATATCATTTATACGGGGTCAAGTGTTTTAAGGATAAAATACATAGTAGGGTGTTACTGTAATTTAATCCCTTTACTGTGTAGATCATTCATATAGAGGATCATTGATCACATTAGGATTATAGCAATGGATAACTAATGATGTGTCTATATGGTGGAACATATAGAGCATTCTATATACTGAGAGTGTAATTCTAAGTTCTATGCGTGGATTCAACGAAGAATTAATAAGTTAGTGAATTTTAGTGCTAAATTCTTGATCTACTTATTGGAAGCTCAGTTATATAGACCCATGGTCCCCCCACTAGTTGAGATAATATTGCTTGTAAGACTCATGTAATTGGTTTTGATTAATCAATTATAATTCATGAATTAGACTATGTTTATTTGTGAAATTTTCACTAAGTAAGGGCGAAATTGTAAAGAAAGAGTTAACAGGGGCATATTTGTTAATTATGATACTTTGTATGGTTCAATTAATAAATATGATAAATGACAATATTATTTAATAATTATTTATAGTTATTAAATAGTTAGAATTGGCATTTAAATGATTGAATTAGGAAATTGGCATTTTTGAGAAAATCAGATACAAAAGGTGGTAAAATTGCAAAATTGCAAAAATCAAGGCCCAGTCCACCTAGCCAGGGCCGGCCACCTATGTTATCTTTTTTAAATGATTTTTTCATTATTTTAATGCCATATAATTCAAATCTAATCCTAGTGGAATGCTATAAATAGATAGTGAAGGCTTCAGGAAAATTACACTTTCTGAATCAGAAAAACCTGAGCCTCCACTCTCTTCTCTAGCCGCCACTCTCTCTCTCTATTCTTCCTCTATATTTCGAACCTCTCTTAGTGATTAGAGTAGTGCCCACACACATCAAGCAATACCTCAATCATAGTGAGGAAGATCGTGAAGAAAGATCATCAGCAAAGGAGATTCAGCATCAAGGATTCAGAGAAGAAGATCCAGGTTCAGATCTTGATAATACTCTGCTACAGAAATGAATCAAGGGTTAGAGATCTGAACGGAAGGAGTCATTATAATTCCGCTGCACCCAATGTAAGGTTTCTTAAACTTTATATGTGTTTAATTTATCGTTTTAGAAAGTTCATATTTAGGATGTTAATAAACATACTTATGAGTAGATCTAAGGTCCTGGTAAAATAATATCCAACAACTGGCCTCAGAGCCATGGTAATTGATTTACTTACATGAAATTTGGACTTTAAAACGATTGTTTGTATGTTCTTTGGATGGTATCATGTTGTATTGAGTGTTATTTGATGAATGATTGATGTTTGTGAAATTTTCGTGAAAAATAATTGTGATTTCGATTCTGGAATTATTTTTATTGGATAGTATGGAAAAAATTAAGCAAGTTAGCATTTTACAGAACTCAATTTGGATTTTATTTGAATTAGTTATGATTTTTTGAAGATTTGACAAAATCGGAAATTTGTCTTGATATTTTTGCAATCGCAGAACTGTCCGTACAGTTTCGGATTTTTTCCTTTTTCTTCAATTTTTCATACTTTTTCATGGAATTAACTTCCAATTTTTTGTACGGTTTTGTATATATACTATTACTATTCCTAATTCAATTCTAATTATCATTTTGAATTAATTTAATTTTTTTTAATTAATTCAAGATATTAGTGTAATTTGAATTCGAATAGAATTAGTATTTATTTTTTGCTTAAAAATCTATCTTATTTTTAAATTTGATTATATTTTTTTTTTAAATTTAAGGTCAGATTTTTTAGATATTTAGAATATCTTTTAAGATATTTATAATATCTTTTAAGATATTTAAGATATTTTAAAAATATCTTTTAAGATATTTATAAAATCTTTTAAGATATTTTGACCTTATTTAAATTTAAAATAGATATTTATAATCATGTAATTTTAAATAGATATAAGATAAAAAGTAGGTTTAATTTTAAATTTTTTTTATTTTCGAAATTTAATTTTAAATTCCGAAATTATTTTTTTTAAATTATTTTTCGAATATTAAATTTTTTATTTTTTATTTAATTATTTATTTATTCGAAATTATTTATTTAAAATTAAATAAATCCTACATCCAACTATCCAGCTAACCCTGTTGCAGGAGTGTGTGTTTTAACTTATGTGTAAGTTTTCAAAACCTATTATTACTTGATTGCAAATAGCCATGGTTACCTTTTGCCAGATCTAATGATCTGATGGCTCCCTTGGTCAAGATAATAATTTGTAACAGGTATAATTTACAATCTTCTTTCATCTGTGTATGACCTAGCAACATGATAGGACCCATCCAAAGTGTGCCTGTGTGAGCCTATGTGTTTAATTTTATTATAGATGCATATAGGTTAATGTTGCTAAAATAAATTATCATAGTTCTTGATAGGATTTATTTAGGCCCATTTAGTTCTTGGGCCTATTCAATTAATAACAGTTGTTCTTATTAAGGTTAAATTCCTCTCTTTTGGGCCTTGTGTGAGAGTTGGGAGCCATAGAAGTGGGTACGACATACTGAACCCAGCACCCCCTCACACAAACTACCCCAATTGTGAAGGCCCATTTGCCTGATTTGAATGACTGTACTAGGTTAATTACACTAGTTTAACCTAATTAAAATTGAATTAGCAACATAATTAATTTCATTTATTTTGAAATTAATTTAGAAAATCATAGTTTAAAGAATTTTATATTCTAAGCTAAACTATATGTATTTTCTTGTATTTAATTAAATATAGAATTATAACCATCTAGATTCTTTCTGGAACTTATTTTAAATTTTTCATTAAATATTCCTATTTAAGTTGATATTCAGTTATCCATAACTAACCAACTTAAATCTGAATATCTTTTGAATTCAAAATTTTAAAATTAAGTTGAGGAATTTTAGGAATTGGTTATTAAGATTCTTTAGATATTTTTTAAGTTGATATTTTTCAAATATTAACTTAAAATAGAATATCTTAGATATTTTTAGGTTAATATCTTTTTGAATATTAACTTAAAATATCTACAAAATTAAGTGGTTACAACTTAATTTTGAATTTAATTAAATCTGATTTGAAAGATATTTAAGTTGATTTTTTAGATTCTTTCTAAAACAACTTAAACAAGATATTTTCAAATTCGTTCCATTTAAATATTCAAATTTATTTTTTGAATTTAATTAATAATTGAAAATTAATTAAAGTTGATTTTTTATTTAAATCAATTTTATTTTTTTTAATTTTTCATTATTATATTATGGAACTTGTTCGATATTTATTTGAATTTATTTTTCAAATTTAAATAATAATTAAAAATTAATTAAAGTTGATTTTAATTAAACCAACTTTAATTTGTAATTTTTCATTATTATAATATCGAATTTAAATGATTATACAAAATACATATATTATTTTTAAATAATGAGCTTTTAATCAAGAGACATTCGATCTCCATTGTGGGTTTTACATCGCGTTTGTTTTAGTGAGTAATCCTCTCTAATGGAGGAACGTTCATTAGCAATTTCGCACCGTTTAACCTCGCATGATAAGTAGTTTGTAAGTGTTTTGTATGGTATAGATCACCCTAATGGTGGCGACCATACTTGACTTGCAAGTTATGAAACAATGGTGGAAGCTCATAAGATAGAATTGCCTTGACTCTCGCCTAAACGGGACAACGCTGAATTCCAATCTTGATCGAATAAAAGGTTGCTAGAATGGTTATCATTTTAGATGAGCTGACAACTCTATTCAATGGATGATGCTTTGACTCTCGCCTAAACGGGACACTGTATCAGTTTGTTGAAATACCTTGGAAAATAAACTATGTTAGATTTAGTATTTCTATAACATATGTCATTACTTGTTATTTTCTAAATTGTGTATGAATTTATGAGCCAAAACCTTACTTCTGTTTTATTGATGTGTTGTAGTGGCATTATGAATAACCCACCCCCCGATCCTCTCTTAGTTACTATCTTAGCAAAAGAACTCTATAGTGTGAAAATGCATCCTGGTAGTTGCATCAACTCGCACCTGTTGATGATGAATCTGAAGTTCCAAAAGGCAAATCTACTAGGAATTGATTTATCAAGAGAACAATGGGTCCAACTTATCCTTAATAGTCTTCCTCCGGAGTATAATGAATTTGTTATCTCTTATATGATCAACAATTCTAACTCCTCCGACATGGACAAGCTCGAAACAGAATTACGAGCCCATGAACGGAACTTGATTGCAATGGGTCCCCCTGGGTTTGCAATCAATAATCGAAGGAAAAGGACTAGGTATGAAGGATCTAGCAAAGCGCTTCTTCAAGTACAATTATCGGACATAATCTTCTATGTTCGAATTGTAATGGAAAGTGGTCATCATGAAGAACGATGTCCTGTGCTTCTAAACAATTCAAACGAAGGTAATGCTTTTGTCTTTGAATCATGTGTTTTAGAGAACGACAAATCCATCTGGATTGTTGATTCTGGGTCTACTAACCATGTATGTTCTTCACTGCAGTTACTTGAAACTTGGGAAAATCTACTTCCAGGAGAGTTACAGCTTAAAGTTGGCAATGGCGATTTAGTATCGGTCAAAGCTAGAGGAAAAGCCCGCATCAAGTTTCAACAAAGATTTTTAATTTTAGAAAATGTTTTATTTATTCCAAACTTTAGTAGAAACTTGATTAGTGTCTCATGTTTGCAAACACAATCTTATATATTGAATTTTTCGAGTACAAATTGTTCAATTTCTCGTAATGGATTTCAAATATGTGTTGCTATAATGGAACAAGGGCTTTATGTTTTAAGACCGAATACTCAAATCTCACTAAATAGTGAACTTTTCGGTGTAGCTAGACCTAGAAACCTAAAAAGAAAAGAGATTGATAATGATGATCAAACTTATCTATGGCATTTACGTTTAGGTCATATAGGCTTTGATAGACTCAATAGGCTCACCAAAGACGGTCCATTGAAAAATGTCGTCTTAGGTGAACTGCCAGTTTGCGAGTCCTGCCTAGAAGGAAAAATGACTAAACGTTCTTTCTCTGCAAAGGGAGAGCGTGCCAAAATCCCTCTAGGGTTAGTGCATTCCGATGTCTGCGGACCTTTGAATGTCAAAGCCCGAGGTGGTTATGAGTATTTTGTCACTTTCATTGACGATTTCTCTAGATATAGTTTTCTTTACCTAATGCAAAAGAAATCTGAAACGTTTGAAAAGTTTCAAGAATTTCATGCTTTGGCCCAAAACCAATTAGGTAAATCATTAAAGATCTTGCGAACTGATAGGGGTGGAGAATATATGGATATGCAGTTCAAAGATCATTTAATTGAACTTGGAATTGAATCCCAATACACTGCCCCAGCTACTCCACAACAAAATGGAGTTGCAGAAAGAAGAAATCGCACTCTTTTGGAAATGGTTAGGTCTATGCTGAGTTATTCTACTCTGTCTACGTCCTTCTGGGGATATGCTATACAGATGGCAAATGACATTCTAAATGTTGTTCCATCTAAAGCAGTCCCTAAGACACCCGTCGAACTTTGGAATGGTCGAACACCTAGTTTGCGCCATTACAGAATTTGGGGGTGCCCTGCTCATGTCTTAAGAAAGAAAGAAGGCAAACTTGAATCACGTACCGAAGTATGCATGTTTGTTGGAAATTCTAAAGAGACTAGGGGTGGACTATTTTATAGTCACAAGGATAATAAAGTGTTTGTTTCTACAAATGCTACTTTCCTTGAAGAGAACTATATTAAAGACTACAAACCGAAAAGTAAAGTTGTTCTAGAGGAATTGCTATCAGATATATGTCCTTCCGATGTTCCGTCCTCTTCCACTCGTGAAGAAGACGATCCCACTCCCTCAGTTGAAAAAACTGAGAAATCTACTACTAAAGTTTCTGTTCAGAAGACAACCGTACCTCGTCGTAGTGGGAGGGTTTCAACAAAACCTGCTCGTTATGGCTTGGATGGTGAAATCAATATGGTCGTAGGTGACGGTATTGATGACGATCCATTAACCTATAAACAGGCAATGGCTAGTCGCAAACGAAACGATGGGTCAGCCGGCATGGATTCAGAAATGGATTCCATGAAAAAGAACAAAGTCTGGGTATATGTAGACGCACCTGACGACTATCACCCGATAGGATGCAAGTGGGTTTACAAGAAGAAAAGAGGAGCTGGAGGCGAAGTCGAAACTTTTAAAGCTAGACTTGTAGCCAAGGGTTATACCCAAAGAGAAGGCGTGGACTATGAGGAAACTTTTAGTCCTGTTGCCATGCTCAAATCCATCCGAATTCTTCTCTCCATACCGCTCGCTTTCGATTATGAAATCTGGCAAATGGATGTCAAGACTGCCTTCCTTAATGGGGTACTTGAAGAAACCATCTTTATGGAGCAACCAGAAGGTTATGTTCTTCCTGGGCAAGAAAAGAAAGTTTGCAAGTTAAACAAGTCTATCTATGGACTTAAGCAAGCTTCTCGCTCATGGAACAAAAGGTTTGATGAAATCATCAAGACCTACGGCTTTCTTCAGAATGAAGATGAACCTTGTGTTTACCAACTCAAGGAAGACCAAATAGTAGTATTCCTGGTCCTTTATGTTGATGACATTTTGATCATTGGAAACAATATCAAGAAAATGACTCACATTAAAGAATGGCTCAACACTCAATTCGAAATGAAAGATTTGGGTGAAGCAGCTTATGTTCTTGGTATTCAGATTATCAGAAACCGGAAGAACAGATCTCTTGCTCTCTCTCAAACTGCCTACATAGACAAAGTCTTAGAGAGATTCTTCATGAACAATGCCAATGGGGCAAACATGCCCTCTAGATTTGGTATTCGTCTATCTAAGGAACGATCCGACTGATCCTCAAGAGATAGAGGACATGGCAAATATTCCCTATGCCTCTGCAGTTGGAAGTCTAATGTATGCAATGTTGTGCACTAGACCTGACATCTGTTATGCTGTTGGAATTGTGAGCAGGTATCAATCTAATCCAGGACAAGAACATTGGAATGCAGTTAAGTATATTCTGAAATACTTAAAGAGTACAAGGAATTTTGTGTTAGTCTACAAGGGTGGTGCTTTAAATCCCATAGGCTACACGATTCGGATTTCCGAGCAAGTCTTGAAGACAGGAAATCAACATCTGGGATGGTGTTTACTCTTGGGGGTGGAGCAGTGGTTTGGAGAAGTGCTAAACAAACCTCGATATCGGACTCAACTATGGAAGCTGAATACATAGCAGCAGCCGAAGCTGCAAAAGAACTTGTCTGGCTAAGAAAGTTCTTCACCAGCTTAGGAGTTGTTCCTGGAATGGAAAAGCCTCTGGTACTACTCTGTGATAACAATGGAGCAATAGCAAACAGTAAAGAACCTCGACGCCACAAGAGAAGCAAACACATTGAAAGGAAGTATCACATTATCAGAGAATATGTGGCAAGAGGAGATGTACTAGTTGAGAAAGTCAACACAGAGGACAACCTGGCTGATCCATTTACCAAAGTCTTGGCCGTGACAGCCTTTGAAAAGCACCGTCAGAATTTAGGATTAATTGATATGTACTAATTAGTTTTATATTAGTGCAAGTGGGAGTTTGTTAGGTTTTATGCCCTAAATAAAACTCAATTTCAATGTAATCTATTTTATTCAACATCAATAAAGAAACAGAAGTATTTTTCATTCATTTGTGTATGTTTTGGTTCACTTTATCAATAGCTTGTCTATTTGATTTATAAATTCATCTTAAACCCTTTTCACATACTTGATCATGTTTATTGTGCTGTCATCACATTGGAAAGTAAACATGACTATGTGAATAAAGTTTCCTAGATTTATCAGACACAGGGTTTTGCGATATGATAATCTACAACAAGAGTTTACTTGTATTTGGAGAAATACTATGTTCTTTCCAGAACATTGGTTAAAGTAAAGCTCAGGTTGGATGCATGGAGTATGCATCGGAAGGGACCGATATTGAACTTTGACTTAGATTTAATTAAACTTACCGTAAAATCTATTCAAGTTAATATCGCCAAGTTGATCCTAGATCAAATGATCTTAATCCTGTTATGATTAGGCTCAATCTTGAAAGGCTATTCGTGTTCCTTTGAATTGTTAGTTAAGCCTACTTTTAGGTCAGGGTGATACATACTTTTTGGGAACACGGTAGTGCAATTGAGTGGGAGCGCTAGCATAAACATGGAATCTATAGCTTCTATCTGGCAAATAGTAAGCAAAGGATGATTTCCTTCGAGCTTGACCAAACGAAAATAAATGGTGGAGATCTCATTTCACATAAGCTGAAATATCATTTATACGGGGTCAAGTGTTTTAAGGATAAAATACATAGTAGGGTGTTACGGTAATTTAATCCCTTTACTGTGTAGATCATTCATATAGAGGATCATTGATCACATTAGGATTATAACAATGGATAACTAATGATGTGTCTATATGGTGGAACATATAGAGCATTCTATATACTGAGAGTGCAATTCTAAGTTCTATGCGTGGATTCAACGAAGAATTAATAAGTTAGTGAATTTTAGTGCTAAATTCTTGATCTACTTATTGGAAGCTCAGTTATATAGACCCATGGTCCCCCCACTAGTTGAGATAATATTGCTTGTAAGACTCATGTAATTGGTTTTGATTAATCAATTATAATTCACGAATTAGACTATGTTTATTTGTGAAATTTTCACTAAGTAAGGGCGAAATTGTAAAGAAAGAGTTAACAGGGGCATATTTGTTAATTATGATACTTTGTATGGTTCAATTAATAAATATGATAAATGACAATATTATTTAATAATTATTTATAGTTATTAAATAGTTAGAATTGGCATTTAAATGATTGAATTAGGAAATTGGCATTTTTAAGAAAATCAGATACAAAAGGTGGTAAAATTGCAAAATTGCAAAAATCAAGGCCCAGTCCACCTAGCCAGGGCCGGCCACCTATGTTATCTTTTTTAAATGATTTTTTCATTATTTTAATGCCATATAATTCAAATCTAACCCTAGTGGAATGCTATAAATAGATAGTGAAGGCTTCAGGAAAATTACACTTTCTGAATCAGAAAAACCTGAGCCTCCACTCTCTTCTCTAGCCGCCACTCTCTCTCTCTATTCTTCCTCTATATTTCGAACCTCTCTTAGTGATTAGAGTAGTGCCCACACACATCAAGCAATACCTCAATCATAGTGAGGAAGATCGTGAAGAAAGATCATCAGCAAAGGAGATTCAGCATCAAGGATTCAGAGAAGAAGATCCAGGTTCCGATCTTGATAATACTCTGCTACAGAAAGGAATCAAGGGTTAGAGATCTGAACGGAAGGAGTCATTATAATTCCGCTGCACCCAATGTAAGGTTTCTTAAACTTTATATGTGTTTAATTTATCGTTTTAGAAAGTTCATATTTAGGATGTTAATAAACATACTTGTGAGTAGATCTAAGGTCCTGGTAAAATAATATCCAACATATATGGAAGACGATACTAAAGTCAGAATAGAGTTTTTTGGGACTGTTAGACTACAGATAAATACAGAACATTTTTTTGGAATTGCAAGATGTTGCTTACTTGCCCTCTATTCGGAGAAACTTGTTTTCTGTATCTTTTTGGATAGACTAGATTATAGTCTTCTTTTGGAACTAGAAATTTAATTTTGTATCTTGACTCTACATTGCCTAATTTATATAAGCTTGATTTATATGATGTTGTTTCTGTTACTTCTCCCTCTTACCTTTCCTCTTCTTCTCTTAATGTTGTTGTTGGTTCCAAACGTGCAAGATTAGAATTGAAATCTTCCATGCTTTGGCATAAACGTTTGGGCCATATTTTTCTAGAGATAGAATGGAGAGATTGGTGAAAGATGGTGTACTTCAAGATCTCGATTTCTCTGAATTCACTACATGTGTTGATTGTATAAAAGGGAAAGTTAACTGCTAAGGTTAGAAAGAGTAAGTCAGATAAGTGCACAGATGTATTGGAGCTTATTCACACTGACATTTGTGGGTCCTTTGTTCCACCTGCTATGGGCGGCTATAATTACTTCATTACCTTCATTGATGACTTTTCCCGATATGGTCATATTGAGCTCATTAGCGAAAAATCGGAATCTTTAGATGCCTTTAAGATTTTCAAGACGAATGTTGAGCTTTAAAAGGAAAAGAAGATTAAAGTTGTCAATTCTGATAGAGGTGAAGAGTATTATGGGCGTTATGATGAAACTGGAAGGAACCCCGGGCCGTTTGCCAGATACTTGCAGAAACGTGGCATTATGCAAGATATATATAATGCCAAGTACACCCCAGCAGAATGAAATTGCTGGAAGAAGAAATCGCACACTTCTTGATATGGTACGTTGTATGTTAATTCATTCTAGCTTACCAGAGTTTTTATGGGGTGAGGCATTAAGGACTGCTGCTTATATCTTGAATCAAGTGCCTAGCAAGTCGGTTCCAAAGACGCCATACAAGTTGTGGTCAGGCAAGAAATCGAGTTTGCATTACTTTCACGTTTGGGGATGCAAGACTGAAGTAAGGCCTTATAACCCTAAATCTAAGAAACTGGATTCGAAGACTATCAGTGAGAGTTTTGTAAGCTACACTATTGGTTCAAGAGGTTCTAAGTTCTATTGTCCCTCTCACACCACCAGGGTGATGGAATCAGACCGAGCTGTCTGTTTTGAGGATGAATTTGGTTCAAGTCAAGGGTCAAGAGAAATTGTATTCAGGGAAGAACGTATCTATGTCCATGTACTTGTTGCTTCCGCTTCCGCTTCCGCTGCTAATCCTACTAATGATCCTATGATTGAACAAGTTCCAATAGAAGCTCATGGTGAACCTTAAGATCCAGTACAAGATGAAAATCTTGATTTGGGGGACGATGAGGTTGTGGTGAGAAGATCACAAAGAGCCTGTAGGCCTGCTATTCCTGATGACTATCTTGTCTATATGCAGGAACATGAGTTTAATGTGGGAGATGATTCTGAGCCAGCCAGTTACTAAGAATCAATGAATAGCCCTAAATCTGCATTGTGGGCGGATGCAACGAAAGAAGAATTGAGTTCTATGTCACAAAATGAAGTTTGGGAGTTAGTTGAACTACCCAAAGGTTGTAGACCCATCAGGTGCAAATGGGTGTATAAGATCAAATGTGACTCAAATGGGCAAGTGGAGAGGTGCAAGGCTCGACTTGTGGCTAAAGGCTATAGTCAGAGAGAGGGCATTGATTTCAAAGAAACGTTTTCGCCTGTTTCCACCAAAGATTCGCTGCAAATCATTGTGACTATAGTAGCCCATTTTGATCTAGAACTCAAACAAATAGATGTAAGGACTGCCTTCTTGAATGGTGACCTATCTGAGGATGTGTACATGGCTCAACATGTAGGTTTTGAGAAATTTGGCTAAGAACACACGGTTTGCAAACTCAAGAAGTCAATATATGGGCTTAAACAAGCATCAAGACAGTGGTATCTCAAGTTTGATATGATTGTAAGTGGGAGAATATGGTGGATCAATGTATACACATGAAGGTCATGTTGGATATTATTTTACCAGGACCTTAGATCTACTCACAAGTATGTTTATTAACATCCTAAATATGAACTTTCTAAAACGATAAATTAAACACATATAAAGTTTAAGAAATCTTACATTGGGTGCAGCGGAATTATAATGACTCCTTCCGTTCAGATCTCTAACCCTTGATTCCTTTCTGTAGCAGAGTATTATCAAGATCTGAACCTGGATCTTCTTCTCTGAATCCTTGATGCTGAATCTCCTTTGCTGATGATCTTTCTTCACGATCTTCCTCACTATGATTGAGGTATTGCTTGATGTGTGTGGGCACTACTCTAATCACTAAGAGAGGTTCGAAATATAGAGGAAGAATAGAGAGAGAGAGTGGCGGCTAGAGAAGAGAGTGGAGGCTCAGGTTTTTTCTGATTCAGAAAGTGTAATTTTCCTGAAGCCTTCACTATCTATTTATAGCATTCCACTAGGGTTAGATTTGAATTATATGGCATTAAAATAATGAAAAAATCATTTAAAAAAGATAACATAGGTGGCCGGCCCTGGCTAGGTGGACTGGGCCTTGATTTTTGCAATTTTGCAATTTTACCACCTTTTGTATCTGATTTTCTCAAAAATGCCAATTTCCTAATTCAATCATTTAAATGCCAATTCTAACTATTTAATAACTATAAATAATTATTAAATAATATTGTCATTTATCATATTTATTAATTGAACCATACAAAGTATCATAATTAACAAATATGCCCCTGTTAACTCTTTCTTTACAATTTCGCCCTTACTTAGTGAAAATTTCACAAATAAACATAGTCTAATTCGTGAATTATAATTGATTAATCAAAACCAATTACATGAGTCTTACAAGCAATATTATCTCAACTAGTGGGGGGACCATGGGTCTATATAACCGAGCTTCCAATAAGTAGATCAAGAATTTAGCACTAAAATTCACTAACTTATTAATTCTTCGTTGAATCCACGCATAGAACTTAGAATTGCACTCTCAGTATATAGAATGCTCTATATGTTCCACCATATAGACACATCATTAGTTATCCATTGTTATAATCCTAATGTGATCAATGATCCTCTATATGAATGATCTACATAGTAAAGGGATTAAATTACCGTAACACCCTACTATGTATTTTATCCTTAAAACACTTGACCCCGTATAAATGATATTTCAGCTTATGTGAAATGAGATCTCCACCATTTATTTTCGTTTGGTCAAGCTCGAAGGAAATCATCCTTTGCTTACTATTTGCCAGATAGAAGCTATAGATTCCATGTTTATGCTAGCGCTCCCACTCAATTGCACTACCGTGTTCCCAAAAAGTATGTATCACCCTGACCTAAAAGTAGGCTTAACTAACAATTCAAAGGAACACGAATAACCTTTCAAGATTGAGCCTAATCATAACAGGATTAAGATCATTTGATCTAGGATCAACTTGGCGATATTGACTTGAATAGATTTTACGGTAACTTTAATTAAATCTAATTCAAAGTTCAATATCGGTCCCTTCCGATGCATACTCCATGCATCCAACCTGAGCTTTACTTTAACCAATGTTCTGGAAAGAACATAGTATTTCTCCAAATTCAAGTAAACTCTTGTTGTAGATTATCATATCAGTAAAACCCTGTGTCTGATAAATCTAGGAAACTTTATTCACATAGTCATGTTTACTTTCCAATGTGATGAAAACACAATAAACATGATCAAGTATGTGAAAAGGGTTTAAGATGAATTTATAAATCAATTAGACAAGCAATTGATAAAGTGAACCAAAACATACACAAATGAATGAAAAATACTTCTGTTTCTTTATTGATGTTGAATAAAATAGATTACATTGAAATGGAGTTTTATTTAGGGCATAAAACCTAACAAACTCCCACTTGAACTAATATAAAACTAATTAGTACATATCAATTAATCCTAAATTCTGACGGTGCTTTTCAAAGGCTGTCACGGCCAAGACTTTGGTAAATGGATCAGCCAGGTTGTCCTCTGTGTCAACTTTCTCAACTAGTACATCCCCTCTTGCCACGTATTCTCTGATAATGTGATACTTCCTTTCAATGTGTTTGCTTCTCTTGTGGCTTCGAGGTTCTTTGCTGTTTGCTATTGCTCCATTGTTATCACAGAGTAGTATCAGAGGCTTTTCCATTCCAGGAACAACTCCTATGCTGGTGAAGAACTTTTTGAGCCAGACAAGTTCTTTAGCGGCTTACCGTCGCTATGTATTCGGCTTCCATAGTTGAGTCTGATATCGAGGTTTGTTTAGCACTTCTCCAAACCACCGCTCCACTCCCAAGAGTAAACACCATCCCGCATGTTGATTTCTGTCTTCAAGACTTGCCTGGAAATCTGAATCAGTGTAGCCTATGGGATTTAAAGCACCACCCTTGTAGACTAACACAAAATTCCTTGTACTCTTTAAGTATTTCAGAATATACTTAACTGCATTCCAATGTTCTTGTCCTGGATTAGACTGATACCTGCTCACAATTCCAACAGCATAACAGATGTCAGGTCTAGTGCACAACATTGCATACATTAGACTTCCAACTGCAGAGGCATAGGGAATATTTGCCATGTCCTCTATCTCTTGAGGATCAGTCGGTGACTGTTCCTTAGATAGACGAATACCAAATCTAGAGGGCATGTTTGCCCCATTGGCATTGTTCATGAAGAATCTCTCTAAGACTTTGTCTATGTAGGCAGTTTGAGAGAGAGCAAGAGATCTGTTCTTCCGGTTTCTGATAATCTGAATACCAAGAACATAGGCTGCTTCACCCAAATCTTTCATTTCGAATTGAGTGTTGAGCCATTCCTTAATGTGAGTCATTTTCTTGATATTGTTTCCAATGATCAAAATGTCATCAACATAAAGGACCAGGAATACTACTATTTGGTCTTCCTTGAGTTGGTAAACACAAGGTTCATCTTCATTCTGAAGAAAGCCGTAGGTCTTGATGATTTCATCAAACCTTTTGTTCCATGAGCGAGAAGCTTGCTTAAGTCCATAGATAGACTTGTTTAACTTGCAAACTTTCTTTTCTTGCCCAGGAAGAACATAACCTTCGGGTTGCTCCATATAGATGGTTTCTTCAAGTACCCCATTAAGGAAGGCAGTCTTGACATCCATTTGCCAGATTTCATAATCGAAAGCAGCAGCTATGGAGAGAAGAATTCGGATGGATTTGAGCATGGCAACAGGACTAAAAGTTTCCTCATAGTCCACGCCTTCTCTTTGGGTATAACCCTTGGCTACAAGTCTAGCTTTAAAAGTTTCGACTTCGCCTCCAGCTCCTCTTTTCTTCTTGTAAACCCACTTGCATCCTATCGGGTGATAGTCGTCAGGTGCGTCTACATATACCCAGACTTTGTTCTTTTTCATGGAATCCATTTCTGAATCCATGCCGGCTGACCATCGTTTCCGTTGCGGACTAGCCATTGCCTGTTTATAGGTTAATGGATCGTCATCAATACCGTCACCTACGACCATATTGATTTCACCATCCAAGCCATAACGAGCAGGTTTTGTTGAAACCCTCCCAATACGACGAGGTACGGTTGTCTTCTGAGGGAGTGGGATTGTCCTCTTCTCGTGTGGAAGAGAACGGAACATTGGAAGGACTTATATCTGAAAGCATTTCCTCCAACACTACTTTACTTTGTGATTTGAAATTCTTAATATAGTCATCTTCAAGGAAAGTGGCATTTGTAGAAACAAACACTTTATCATCCTTGCGACTATAAAATAGTCCACCCCTAGCTCTTTAGAATTACCGACAAACATGAAAACTTCAGTACGTGACTCAAGTTTGCCGTCTTTCTTTCTTAAGACATGAGCAGGGCACCCCCAGATTCTGTAATGGCGTAAACTAGGTGTACGACCATTCCAAAGTTCTAAAGGTGTCTTAGGGATTGATTTAGATGGAACAACATTTAAAATGTCAGTTGCCATCTGAATTGCATATCCCCAGAAGGACGTAGGTAGAGTTGAAAAACTAAGCATAGACCTAACCATTTCCAAAAGCGTGCGATTCCGTCTTTCTGCAACTCCATTTTGCTGTGGAGTGCTAGGGGCGGTTAATTGAGATTCAATTCCAAGTTCAATTAAATGATCTTTGAACTGCATATCCATATATTCTCCACCCCTATCAGTTCGCAAGATCTTTAATGATTTACCTAATTGGTTTTGGGCCAAAGCATGAAATTCTTGAAACTTTGCAAATGTTTCAGATTTCTTATGCATAAGGTAAATATGTCCATATCTAGAGTAATCGTCAATGAAAGTGACGAAGTACTCATAACCACCTCGGGCTTTGACATTCAAAGGTCCGCAGACATCGGAATGCACTAACCCTAGAGGGATTTTGGCACGCTCTCCCTTTGCAGAGAAAGAACGTTTAGTCATTTTTCCTTCTAGGCAGGACTCGCATACTGGCAGTTCACCTAAGACGACATTTTTCAATGGACCGTCTTTGGTTAGCCTATTGAGTCTATCAAAGCCTATATGACCTAAACGTAAATGCCATAGATATGTTTCATTATCATCATCGATCTTTTGCTTTTTGTGGTTTCTAGGTTTAGCTACTTTAAAAAGTTCGTTATGTAGAGCAAATGGTGTTTCTGGTCTAAGAACATAAAGCCCCTGTTCCATGGATGCAACACAAATCTGAATGTCATTTCGAGAAATGGTAGAACCAGAATCCGAAAAATCTAATTTGTATTGTTGCAATTGTAAGCATGAAACAGAAACCAAGTTTCTACTGAAATTTGGAATGTATAAGACATTGTCTAATTCCAAAATTTTGTTTTGAAACTTGAGTTTGGCTTTTCCTCTAGCTCTAACCGAAACCATTTCGCCATTACCAACTTTAAGTTTCAACTCTCCGGATTTCAAATAATTCCAATTCTCAAGCAATTGCAATGAACAACTTACATGGTTTGTAGACCCAGAATCAAGAATCCAAATGGATTTATCATTCTCTAACACACATGATTCGAAGACTAAAGCATTACTGCTTATTCGTTTGTTAATTGTTGTTTTTGCTAGTTTATTTTGTTGTGAAGTATAACTTGAGGAAGTAGAATCACTTTCTCTTATCTTCTCAACTAAGCTTGAAGTAGTAGGATTTATGGAGTTATGAACTATTTGCTCTTCAGAGTGAACAATTCCCAGCTTACCTGCTTTCTGGAACTTAAAGTCCATCATGAGCATATGTGAAGTATTACTCTGACAAGGAGTTTATAACTTCAAGTTCAATTGCTAAGATATTAACTAGGAGTGGAATGAGAAGGGGATTATAGACACTACAACACATCAATAAAACAGAAGTAAGGTTTTGGTTCAAAATTCATACACAAGTTTAGAAAATAAGAAGTAATGACATATGTTATAGAAATACTAAATCTAACATAGTTATTTTCCAAGGTTTCCAACATAATGAAATACAGTGTCCCGGTAGGCGAGAGTCAAAGATAACATTAGTTGAATAGAGTTGTCAGCTCATCTAAAATAAACATTTTAGCAACCTTTTATTCGATTAAAATGAGAATCCAACGTTGTCCCGGTAGGCGAGAGTCAAGGTTATTCTCATTTTATGAGCTTCCACCATTGTTTCATGTTCTATGAGTTTATCTCTAAGTAGTCACCGTAGGGGAGAGTCTAAATAGAGACGAAAACTCACAAAACACTTATCAAATGAAATCTTACGGTGTTAAAAGTGTTCAACGAATAACCATCCATAGGGGGACGAAGTCTAGCGTCTCGAGGTTATATTGAATAAGTTTAACTATTGTAAGACCAACAATGGAGATCGAATATCTTTTGATTAAAAGCTCATTATCTAAAAAAAATATATATATGTATTTTGTATAATCATAATATTCGATATTATAATAATGAAAAATTACAAATTAAAGTTGGTTTAATTATAAAATCAACTTTAATTAATTTTCAATTATTATTTAATTTGAAAAATAAATTCAAATAAATATCGAACAAGTTTCATAATATAATAATGAAAAATTAAAAATTAAAATTGATTTAAATAAAAAAAATCAACTTTAATTAATTTTCAATTATTAATTAAATTCAAAAAATAAATTTGAATATTTAAATGGAACGAATTTGAAAATATCTTGTTTAAGTTGTTTTAGAAAGAATCTAAAAAATCAACTTAAATATCTTTCAAATCAGATTTAATTAAATTCAAAATTAAGTTGTAACCACTTAATTTTGTAGATATTTTAAGTTAATATTCAAAAAGATATTAACCTAAAAATATCTAAGATATTCCATTTTAAGTTAATATTTGAAAAATATCAACTTAAAAAATATCTAAAGAATCTTAATAACCAATTCCTAAAATTCCTCAACTTAATTTTAAAATTTTGAATTCAAAAGATATTCAGATTTAAGTTGGTTAGTTATGGATAACTAAATATCAACTTAAATAGGAATATTTAATGAAAAATTTAAAATAAGTTCCAGAAAGAATCTAGATGGTTATAATTCTATATTTAATTAAATACAAGAAAATACATATAGTTTAGCTTAGAATATTAAATTCTTTAAACTATGATTTTCTAAATTAATTTCAAAATAAATGAAATTAATTATGTTGCTAATTCAATTTTAATTAGGTTAAACTAGTGTAATTAACCTAGTACAGTCATTCAAATCAGGCAAATGGGCCTTCATAATTGGGGTAGTTTGTGTGAGGGGGTGCTGGGTTCAGTATGTCGTACCCACTTCTATGGCTCCCAACTCTCACACAAGGCCCAAAAGAGAGGAATTTAACCTTAATAAGAACAACTGTTATTAATTGAATAGGCCCAAAAAGCTAAATGGGCCTAAATAAATCCTATCAAGAACTATGATAATTTATTTTAGCAACATTAACCTATATGCATCTATAATAAAATTAAACACATAGGCTCACACAGGCACACTTTGGATGGGTCCTATCATGTTGCTAGGTCATACACAGATGAAAGAAGATTGTAAATTATACCTGTTACAAATTATTATCTTGACCAAGGGAGCCATCAGATCATTAGATCTGGCAAAAGGTAACCATGGCTATTTGCAATCAAGTAATAATAGGTTTTGAAAACTTACACATAAGTTAAAACACATACTCTGCAACAGGGATAGCTGGATAGTTGGAAGTAGTATTTATTTAATTTTAAATAAATAATTTCGAATAAATAAATAATTAAAATAAAAAAAAATATTTTAATATTCGAAAAATAATTTTAAATTTCAAAAAAAATTTAAAATTAAACCTACTTTTATCTTATATCTATTTAAAATTACATGATTATAAATATCTTATTTTAAATAAGGTCAAAATATCTAAAAATATTTAAAAAAAAATAAGATATTTTTAAATATCTTAAAAGATAAGATATTTTAAAATATCTTAAAAGATTTTATAAATATCTTAAAAGATATTTTTAAAATATCTTAAAAGATATTATAAATATCTAAAAAATCTGACCTTAAATTTAAAAAAAATATAATCAAATTTAAAAATAAGATAGGTTTTTAAGCAAAAAGATAAATACTAATTCTATTCAAATTCAAATTACGCTAATATCTTGAATTAATTTAAAAAAAAATTAAATTAATTCAAAATGATAATTAGAATTGAATTAGGAATAGTAATAGTATATATACAAAACCATACAAAAAATTGGAAGTTAATTCCATGAAAAAGTTTGAAAAATTGAAGAAAAAGGAAAAAATTCGAAACTGTACGGACAGTTCTGTGATCGCAGGAAACTATTAGCACAGCCCCGATTTTGTCAAATCTTCAAAAAAATCATAACTAATTCAAATAAAATCCAAATTGAGTTCTGTAAAAGGCTAACTTGCTTAATTTTTTCCATACTATCCAATAAAAATAATTCCAGAATCGAAATCACAATTATTTTTCACGAAAATTTCACAAACATCAATCATTCATCAAATAACACTCAATACAACATGATACCATCCAAAGAACATACAAACAATCGTTTTAAAGTCCAAATTTCATGTAAGTAAATCAATTACCATGGCTCTGAGGCCAGTGGTTGGATATTATTTTACCAGGACCTTAGATCTACTCACAAGTATGTTTATTAACATCCTAAATATGAACTTTCTAAAACGATAAATTAAACACATATAATGTTTAAGAAACCTTACATTGGGTGCAGCGGAATTATAATGACTCCTTCCGTTCAGATCTCTAACCCTTGATTCCTTTCTGTAGCAGAGTATTATCAAGATCTGAACCTGGATCTTCTTCTCTGAATCCTTGATGCTGAATCTCCTTTGCTGATGATCTTTCTTCACGATCTTCCTCACTATGATTAAGGTATTGCTTGATGTGTGTGGGCACTACTCTAATCACTAAGAGAGGTTCGAAATATAGAGAAAGAATAGAGAGAGAGAGTGGCGGCTAGAGAAGAGAGTGGAGGCTCAGGTTTTTCTGATTCAGAAAGTGTAATTTTCCTGAAGCCTTCACTATCTATTTATAGCATTCCACTAGGGTTAGATTTGAATTATATGACATTAAAATAATGAAAAAATCATTTAAAAAAGATAACATAGGTGGCCGGCCCTGGCTAGGTGGACTGGGCCTTGATTTTTGCAATTTTGCAATTTTACCACCTTTTGTATATGATTTTCTCAAAAATGCCAATTTCCTAATTCAATCATTTAAATGCCAATTCTAACTATTTAATAACTATAAATAATTATTAAATAATATTGTCATTTATCATATTTATTAATTGAACCATACAAAGTATCATAATTAACAAATATGCCCCTGTTAACTCTTTCTTTACAATTTCGCCCTTACTTAGTGAAAATTTCACAAATAAACATAGTCTAATTCGTGAATTATAATTGATTAATCAAAACCAATTACATGAGTCTTACAAGCAATATTATCTCAACTAGTGGGGGGACCATGGGTCTATATAACCGAGCTTCCAATAAGTAGATCAAGAATTTAGCACTAAAATTCACTAACTTATTAATTCTTCGTTGAATCCACGCATAGAACTTAGAATTGCACTCTCAGTATATAGAATGCTCTATATGTTCCACCATATAGACACATCATTAGTTATCCGTTGTTATAATCCTAATGTGATCAATGATCCTCTATATGAATGATCTACATAGTAAAGGGATTAAATTACCGTAACACCCTACTATGTATTTTATCCTTAAAACACTTGACCCCGTATAAATGATATTTCAGCTTATGTGAAATGAGATCTCCACCATTTATTTTCGTTTGGTCAAGCTCGAAGGAAATCATCCTTTGCTTACTATTTGCCAGATAGAAGCTATAGATTCCATGTTTATGCTAGCGCTCCCACTCAATTGCACTACCGTGTTCCCAAAAAGTATGTATCACCCTGACCTAAAAGTAGGCTTAACTAACAATTCAAAGGAACACGAATAGCCTTTCAAGATTGAGCCTAATCATAACAGGATTAAGATCATTTGATCTAGGATCAACTTGGCGATATTGACTTGAATAGATTTTACGGTAACTTTAATTAAATCTAATTCAAAGTTCAATATCGGTCCCTTCCGATGCATACTCCATGCATCCAACCTGAGCTTTACTTTAACCAATGTTCTGGAAAGAACATAGTATTTCTCCAAATACAAGTAAACTCTTGTTGTAGATTATCATATCAGTAAAACCCTGTGTCTGATAAATCTAGGAAACTTTATTCACATAGTCATGTTTACTTTCCAATGTGATGACAACACAATAAACATGATCAAGTATGTGAAAAGGGTTTAAGATGAATTTATAAATCAATTAGACAAGCAATTGATAAAGTGAACCAAAACATACACAAATGAATGAAAAATACTTCTGTTTCTTTATTGATGTTGAATAAAATAGATTACATTGAAATGGAGTTTTATTTAGGGCATAAAACCTAACAGGTCAGTGGGAGCAGTTTCATTTTCTTGGTACCGTGTGTTGATGACATCCTTCTTGCATCTAATAATTCTGACCTGTTGGCTGAGATAAACAACTCTTGTTTGACCATTTTGACATGAAAGACCTTGGAAGTGCTTCTTATGCGCTTGGGATTCAAATCCCTCAAGATAGGGCCAATGGTATTCTTCTTTTGTCTCAGAAAACTTACATTGATTGGATCTTGAAAAGATTCAATATGCATTCATGTTCTTTTGGGAAGGCACCGATAGTGAAGGGTGACAAGTTCTCAAAGGCCCAATGTCCACAAAATGATAAAGAGAGAGATGAAATGAAAATTGTTCCGTATGCGTCACTGGTTGGTAGCCTTATGTATGCTCAAGTATGCACACGCCCTGATATTGCCGTTGTTGCTGGCGTGTTGGGTAGGTACTTGAGTGATCCCGGACTTAGCCATTTGGAAAGCGGTTAAGAAGTTCATGTGGTATCTTCAAGGTACCAAGGATCATATGTTGACCTATCGGCGAGCTAACATTCTGGATATAGTTGGGTTCAGTGACGCCGATTATGCGGGATGCGTGGACGATAAAAGGTCCACTTCAGACTATATTTATATGATGGATGGAGGAGCTGTATCGTGGAAAAGTGTCAAGCAGACACTCATAGCTTCATCCACAATGGAGGCAGAGTATATGGCGTGTTATGAGGCTACTTGTTAAGCAATATGGCTGCAGAATTTCATTTCAGCACTAGATGCTGTAGCCTTTATCGCGAGGCCGCTGAAATTATATTGTGGTAATTCTACAGCAGTAGCTTTCTCTAAGAACACTAGAAGTACTTCTCGCTCAAAGCATATTGACAAAAGTACTATTTTGTTAAAGAGAAAGTTACAAAGTCTCTTATTTCCATTGAATACACGCCTAGCACTGGCATGTTAGCAGACCCACTAACGAAAGGCTTACCCATATGTGTATTTTGGAGCATGTTGCCCGAATGGGATTGTTGGAAGCCTAGCTTATTAAGCTCAGTGGGAGTTTGTTATTTATGTATTGAACATGCTAGAATTTTGTACGGATTTCTTATGGCTTGTGTTTTGTTAAGAACATGCATTATGATACTGAAGTCACTTCTTTATTGTTATTACATATGTATGCTTATACATATATGTCGTTGTTCAAGGAAGTGACAGGTACAAAACGAGATGAATGCGCATAATCTCAATTTTGTCGTACCTCATGCATGTTTAGTTTGATTGTTAATGATTGTTAATGGATAAATGTCTTCAAGGTCAATTCATACATAATACATGTATCCTGTCGATATGATATTATGTACGTCTTAATTGGTTACCTTATGTGTGATAGACAATGTTATGGTGGTTGATTATATTGTCCAAGTGGGAGAATGTTAGAATTATTATTGTGGACTAATATAATCATGAGCTTAATACCATAAACACAATCATTAACTATGTGCCCAATATTTGTTCACTACCATAATGGGATGGTTAATAATCATATATTATGTTAGAGGCACATGAGAGCACCCTTAAAACTATAATTGGCCCATTAAATTATAGTATACCATTATTGGACCACTTAAGCCCAATTAGTAAATAACCCTTTAGGGTTAAATGGGCATGAGATGTATATATATATGTTATATATGAAGAAGTGGTTTTAAGGTAGGTTAATGGTAATAACGTGAAGAGGGGATAGCTCCACATTGTGCTCCTGTCCAATCTTGGTTTTACATTGCATTGTTTGGATTCTTGGATGCTCTAACATGGATCAAATGGATGGTTCATCAATGGAAGGTATGTATGTTTATTTTGGTTTGTGATGCTCTAAATAAAATATAGATCTTGGTTAATGATTATGAGTTAATGTGTTTGAATATCTCATAATCTATATGATAATTTAACAAGTACTTCACAAAATTTAAGAATATATTTGTCCAATATTTTATTCTTTTTTAATTCATATAATTCAGCCCTAAGTCCTAGTTGAAACACTATAAAAGGAACATAATACTCTCACTCATCCACTCGATGCCTTCAACCATATATCAAAATCTAGTTTTCTATGTCAGACAACTAGTTGATGAGAGAGTTCCTTCCTTAGTGATTTCTCACCTCCTTCATTGTTCTTCTATATTCGAAACCTTGAGTGAATAAGTGTCGTGCCCACACATAGCAAGTCAAGTACTCAGTCATAGTGAGTAAGACGGTGGTAACCAAACTCGAAGGAGAGAAAGAAATCCAAGTTCAAATCTTGATAATGCTCTGCGACAGAAATGAATTAAGGGCTAGAGATCTTAAACATAAAGGAGTCATTATATTCCGCTGCAATCAATGTATGGTTTTCTTAAATCCTTATGTGTTTATTTTCACTGTTTTAGAAAATTCATATTTAGGATGTTAATTCAACATACTTGTTAGTAAATATAAATCCTGGTAAAATATTCCCAACAACTGGTCTCAGAGCCATGGTAATGATTTACTTTCATGAAATATGGATTTAAAACGATAAATATTGTTTGTGTGTTGATTTGGATGTGTTCATATTGGTTTATGTGTTATTTGATAAATGTATGTGAATTACAAAATTTTTCCATGAAAATATTTTATTTGGATTCCTTGTGAAAAATTAAGTAATTTTAATTTTTTACAGAACTTGATTCTGATAAAAATTGAGAAAGATATGGATTTTTGAGTTTCGGGACCAAGAGGTGTCGAGTGGGGTGCATCACATGCACCAGGCACTCGGACAAGGCTTCCGCACGCGTGACAGGGGACAAAACCCTGTCTTGGCCAAGGATCATGCAGATCTTTCATTCTGCGCGCGAACACGGCGATTTGCAGCCTGTCTTGGCTGCACGTGCGTAAGCCCCCAAAATCCGAATTTTGTGGGATTTTTTTCCCAATTTTAAATTTTTGTAATTTTCAAACCCTAATTTTAAAATAAAATATTATTTTTAATATATTTAAACTTAAATATAAATTTTAAATTAATAATATTTCATTTTTAATAGATTATTATTAATTTTATGATATTATGAGGTTTAAATTTAAAAATTGATTATTTTATTTTTTAAATTATGATTAGATTTTAAAAAAATTATTAATTTCTTTAATATTTATATATTGTTTAATTATAAGATTATATATTTTAACTAGGTAGATGTTACGTGTAATACACGAATACTTAATTTTCAATAATTAAATAAAGTTTGTATATATATATATATTGTATATTGTATTGCATTACTCTTTCTCTACTACAAAAGTTTGTGTCAAATATGAAAAGTGGACATTGTTGTAATAATTGAATGATATCTTCGTGATCACCTAATTTTCTTTTTTAAATTATAAAAAAAACAATTGAATATCACACATTACCAAATGTTTATAACAGATGTCAATGCTAAACATGACATTCTGTAGTAGTTACTTAGAATCACTAATTAACAACTCTTCCTGAATTAAAAGAAGGAAGGAAATGAACCACATGAACAACGTATCCTTGTATAAGTTCTAGAACTCTAATACTACTACATGACAAGCGTTTAATTAAATCATCCACTTAAATTATGCAGAATCTAGATGATAAGCTTATATAGTTGATGCGTTTACTTGGAAAGTTCTTATATATATATATACATTTCTTGCACTCAACTATGGTTGGGTTTCTCATACACAACATGAAAATGATTACAAGTAACACTTGAGGCAACAATAAACCGTATCATATTTCAATGCTTAAATAATTATATTATAACCGGATTGGAAAAATTTGTGGTTATTTGGTTGTCAATGCTTTTTGTTTAGCATATCTCTCTGCTTTGAGGCGATAAATAAGAGGAAACAGCGAACATACCTTTTAGTTTCTTCATGTTGCCCATGATTTCGCCCAATATACGTGGACCAATCAAATAGGGACACGTGGATCAAATAACTTGTAAATATTTGATAAGTCTTTGTATGCCACAAGGAAGCACCCTGGGCATAGGTCCCGGAGGAGGCACCCGGAGTACAAGGTGCTCCCGGAAGCTCGCATAGCATAAAGCCTCTCCGGGAAGTGTCAGGCCTCTCCTGAGCAATCAAGTCGCATTTAATGCTGCATGGGAGGAAGCGTGTTGGGACTGCAACACGCAATAAAGTCTGACGGCACAACCTCCAAACAGCAGCGCCACAGTAATGATCATTTAAGTCTAGCGACGGCCACTCTGCGAAGAGTCACATCAATCACAAGGCAAAAAGGACATTCCTCATAAAAACCCTACAGCACCTAGGGATTTGACCATGTATTACCCATGGTATATTCATTGGGAATACCCAACTTTATGGATACTTACAGATACGTTTGTAAGAACAATTCTAGGGATTACCCCACCAAAACACTATAAATACCCCCTCAATACTCATTTAATGGGATCGAGAATCTTGGGTTGCATATGAGCAAGAAGAGCAAATACTCACCAAGAACATTCTCTGTATTTATAAGGCTAACATTCCCTCAAGTGTGGAATCTGTATTAAATACATCCATTAATAACAAAGACTCGTGGACTAAGGCTCATTAACGCCCCAACCACGTAAAAATCCTTATCTCACTTTCTTACAGCTCAATATTATAATCATATTTTAATAGTTGCCGAAAATCTCGGTCAACATTTTGGTGCTTTCATTGAGAGCTGAAGAAAGCTGCTACACAACAAGCATTTGGCTTCACAAAGATGGTGGAGACAAGAAGTACACGTCAGCCTCGCCCTCTGGAAGATGCTCAAGACCCAAATGAGGAGGATGTAGCCTCAAGAGCAGCAGAGGAGTCCGAGGAAGAAGAAGAAATATGTAACGCCCTGTCCAACAGGGACGCCACGTGTGTGCACTTTATTTAAAATACCAATAATTATATAAGATGTAATTATACTAAAAGTGTGGGTAATTAAATTTTTGATAGTTAAAACTCAACCTTTAAACTGTTTAACAAAAGATAAGTAACATGAAGTATGGGGTCCCCCTGTTTTCAAAATATTTACAAACTGGTTTCAAAGTATTTTACAACATAAGCTTTATATTTTCCAAAATACAATCAAAATAGAGCATCCTGTAACTGGGCTGCCTACGGCTGGTATGTACATTGCTGCTGCGACCATAAACTCATGGTTGCTCGACTTTAGCCTTTCCTTTACCTGCACCATAAAGCACCAGTGAGTCACAGAGACTCAGCAAGAAAGTGATCAAAACAATAATTGAAAGAAAATGATTATCAACTTATTCTCATGCCATTATGTTTACTCACTATTCGATAATAATAAGCGTTCCTTTAAACATCACACATTCCTGGTACTTAATAAAGTACCACTTTTTACCACTCGTCACATACGAGCTGAATATGTCACTATCGTTGCCCGATAAAGCAAACGATAAGTAAGAAACCTAACCGCGGTTTCAAGAGTAATTACTCATAACGGTAATAACCGTTTCCAACCCTAGGTCATAACCTAGGCTTAATAAACTTTTAATCAGCATCATGATAATAATTTAAGGCCACTTCCATTCATCCATTAATCTTTAACCACATACGGTGCTTACCACTTTTCTTACCTTAATTCAGAAGTCAAAAGTATGGCCGACCTGAGTGGAAGAACAAGCTAAGCGATCCCGGTCCTATGTCACGACAATTGAAACACAATAAATACCTTAACTCAAAGTTCCGGATTAAAACCCTAATTTAGAAATCAAACGTAACCTAACTCCCAGCAACCCCAATTTAGGTCAAGCATCCCATATTTAATTTAAAACAGATAGTACACAACTCCCCGGGTCAAAACTGAACATAAAGCAAACCCGAAAAAATTCTCCCCTGCAGGCAACCGGTCGACCGGTTCTGATACACCAGAACCCATCCGGTCGACCGGTTCTGGCAGACCAGGAACAAAAGTTCCTCTTCACCAAAATCGAACCAAAACCCCTCCAAACCTAACCAAACTTTCCAGAACAGTATATTAACATAAATATGGCATAACCTAAGCTGCAAAACACAGTGGTTCAATCTCTAGCTTAAAATCACACACTCAAGTGAAGAAATCAAATTTCTTTTAGCTTCCTCACTGACCAATCAATCCCAACAGCCATGAATTCAATTCAAACATACATTAACAGACCTTATTCAACTTAGATAACAAACCTAAACCTTCACTAAACCTACAGCTTTGAAAACTTTCAAAAAAAGTAACAAACCTAGCTTAGAAACCTAAGAAAACATCAAAACAAAAGGATGAACTTACCTAAGGTGCAAGGTTGATTTGAAGGTGGAGTTTAGCTCTGAAAATAGGTGTTGGCTGAAGCAAAACAATCCCCCTAGTGGCTGGTTTCACCTGCTCGAAGGAAGAGGAGGAAGAAGGTTGAGAAAAAAGTTTCTTGCCTTGGAAGAAAGCTTCCTCTTCATTTATAAATGCTTTGTTTTCTTTCTTTTCTTTTTTTTTTTAAAATATAGGCAGCTACAAAATAAAACAAAAACCAACACCTAAATTACTAATCTACCCCTCTTAAATATTAAATTCTTAAAAAAAAACCCTAGGGGCATTTTGGTAATTTTACTAATTCCCCAATCCGGCATTCTAATAAAATTGTTACTTAATCCGGGATATTCTCAAAATAATTCTTTCATTTAATGTCGTGACATTGCTAACCACATAGCTAAAATTCCACAATTGCCGGGCCCAAAATAACGTATTTCATTAAATAATTTCTCAACAATTTACCTAAGTAAGATCATAATCCTACTTCATTTCCCAAATAATTACATATTTAATAAAATATGTCCATTTAAATATTATTTATTTTCTGGGATATTACAACTATCCCCCACTTATAGGGATTTCGTCCTCGAAATTTACCTGAAAAGCTCGGGATACAGTCCCCGCATCTGCGACTCTAATTCCCAAGTCGCTTCTTCAACTTTGCTGTTCCGCCACAACACCTTGACTAGTGGAATAGTCTTGTTTCGCAACACCTTTTCTTTCCTGTCTAAGATCTGTACTGGTTGTTCTTCATATGACAGGTCGGTTTGAAGCTCAATGTCTTCATAACTTAAAATATGAGTTGTATCAGATACATATTTCCGAAGCATCGAGACATGAAACACGTTATGAACCCCAGATAAAGCAGGAGGTAGAGCCAACCGATAAGCTACCTGACCTACTTTCTCAAGAATCTCAAATGGACCAATAAATCTGGGACTCAACTTTCCTTTCTTCCCGAACCTTCGAATTCCTTTCATTGGGGACACCCGAAGAAAAACAAAATCCCCAACTTGGAATTCAACATCTCTACGCTTTGGATCTGCGTAGCTTTTCTGTCTACTTTGGGAAGCAAGCATACGAGCTCGAATCTTTTCAATAGCCTCGCTCGTTCTTTGGACAGCTTCAGGTCCAAGGTACCTACGTTCACCAGCCTCATCCCAGTGAATAGGTGATCGACATTTCCTTCCATAAAGCATCTCATACGGAGCCATGCCAATGGTACTCTGATAACTATTGTTATAAGAAAACTCAATCAGAGGTAGGTACTTGTTCCAAGAGCCTTCAAAGTCCATTACACATGCCCTCAACATATCCTCAAGTATCTGGATAGTCCTTTCAGATTGACCATCGGTTTGAGGATGAAAAGATGTACTAAATTTCAACTTAGTACCCATTGCTTGCTGTAAACTTTCCCAGAATTTGGATGTAAATTTTGGATCTCGATCTGAAACTATCGACTTTGGGGCACCATGAAGTCGAACTATCTCCTTAATATACAAATCAGCATATTGATCCACTGTATACGTTGTCCTCACCGGGAGAAAGTGAGCAGACTTCGTATATCGATCCACTATCACCCAAATAGAATCATAATACCCTACTGTTCTGGGCAATCCTACCACAAAATCCATGGTGATGTCTTCCCATTTCCATTCAGGAATCTTTAGAGGTTGAAGCAAACCTGCCGGCCTTTGATGTTCTGCTTTAATTTGTTGACAGGTTAAGCATTTTGACACATATTCAACAATATCCCTCTTCATACCGGCCACCGGTATAAAGCTTTCACATCATGATACATCTTGGTTGTTCCCGGGTGTAAGGAGTACGGTGTAGTATGAGATTCATCAAGAATCTCCTGTCTGATTTCTTTATCAACCGGTACACAGATTCTGTTTTTGTATCGCAACAACCCATCAGATAAGCACGAAAAGTCTCTTGCCAATCCAGCCTCTAACTTCTCCTTATGTCCCTGTAGCTCAAGGTCACCTTGTTGGGCTACTCTAATTCTTTCCAATAGGTTAGACTGTATGGTGATATTAGCAAGTTTTCCAATTACAAATTCAATTCCCGCTCTCGTCATATCCTCAGCCAACTTTGCTGAGATTTCCTTTAGTTCACAAACTTGCCCTGGTCCTTTCCGACTTAGAGCATCCGCTACCACATTTGCTTTACCAGGGTGGTAGAGAATCTCGCAGTCATAATCTTTGACCAGTTCTAACCATCGTCGTTGCCTCATATTTAAATCCTTCTGAGTGAAAAAGTACTTGAGGCTTTTGTGATCTGTATAAATTTCACACTTCTCACCGTATAGATAGTGACGCCAAACTTTTAGTGCAAAGACAACCGCTGCTAATTCAATATCATGGGTAGGATATCGTTGTTCATACTCCTTCAATTGCCTGGATGCATAAGCAATCACTTTCCCTGACTGCATAAGAACACAACCTAACCCTTGTTTGGATGCATCACAATAAATCACAAACTTTTCATCACTTTTTGGTAAAGTCAGCACAGGAGCGGTAATCAACCTTTGCTTCAATTCCTGGAAACTTCCTTCACACTTGTCAGTCCAAACAAACTTACAATTCTTTCGGGTCAATTCAGTTAAAGGCGTAGAAATCTTTGCAAAGCCCTCAACAAATCTTCGGTAATACCCTGCTAACCCCAGGAAACTTCTAACTTCAGTTGCTGACTTAGGTCGAGGCCAGTCACGAACTGCTTCAATCTTTACTGGATCCACTAAAATACCATTTTTACTCACCACATGCCCCAAGAAACTCACCTGAGGTAACCAGAATTCACATTTCTTAAACTTGGCATACAACTTATGCTCCCTGAGACGTTGTAATACCATTCGAAGATGTCTTTCGTGAGTCTCTTCTGAGTCTGAATAAATTAGAATATCATCGATAAAGACAATAACAAAATCATCTAGAAAATCTTTGAACACTCGGTTCATCAAGTCCATAAATGCTGCCGGGGCATTTGTTAATCCGAAGGACATTACCAGGAATTCATAATGACCATACCGGGTCCGAAAAGCTGTCTTGGGAATATCCTCCTCTCGAATCCTCAGTTGGTGATAACCAGATCGAAGATCAATCTTAGAAAAGACAGTCTTACCCTGCAGCTGATCAAATAAATCATCTATTCTTGGTAAAGGGTACTTGTTCTTCACTGTCAATTTGTTTAACTCCCGATAATCTATACACATTCTTAATGTTCCATCTTTCTTTTTCACAAACAAAACTGGTGCACCCCAAGGTGAAGTACTAGGTCTAGTAAATTTTAAATCCATCATCCCCTGTAATTGAACTTTTAACTCTTTCAGCTCTGCCGGTGCCATCCTGTAGGGAGCTTTCGATACAGGCTCAGCTCCTGGTATTAAATCAATCTCAAAATCAATTTCACGTTTTGGTGGCAACCCTGGTAACTCTTCTGGGAACACATCCAGAAATTCTCGAACCACTGGGACATGCTCCGGTCCCGCTAGTGGTTCCCTGGAAATATCCACAACACTTGCCAAGAAACCAATGCACCCCTCACACAACAAATCCCTTGCCTTAAGGGCTGAAATTAAGGGAATCCGAGATCCTTGCATCTTACCCACAAATACAAATGGGTCCTCGCCCTCAGGCTGAAAAGTTACCATCTTTCTTTTACAATCAATGGTGGCGTTGTATTTAGCAAGCGAATCCATCCCCAAAATAACATCAAAATCCTCCAGATTTAATTCTATCAGATCAACTGATAACTCTCTTCCTTCCACAAACACTGGAAGGGATCGAACCCACCTGCTGGAGATAACCAACTCCCCAGTAGGCAACAAGGTTCCAAAACCTCTAGAAAGCACATCACTAGGTTTATTCAGCTGCTCAATTATTCTACTTGAAATATAAGAATGCGTCGCACCAGAATCAATTAACACAGTCAATAAAGTACCAGCAACAGAAAGCTGACCTGTCACAGTAGAAGGACCAGCATCAGCCTCAGCTTGAGTCAGGGCAAACACTCGGGCAGGTGCGGGTGTATCATCCTTCTTTTGCTCTAGCCGTAGCAATTGTGGACAATTTCTCTTCATATGACCCACCATTCCACAGTGGAAACAGGCCCTAGCCTGACACTCGCCCAGGTGATGCTTTTTACACCTCGGACATTCAGGAAAAGTCCGCCAGTTTTCGTTTCCACTACGACGGAAACCTTGGTTACCCTGGAATCTTTTGTTTGGGCCTGCCGCTGATGATTCACTAGGTCTTTTCTTGCGGTCACCAAGATCAGTACCCCTACCCGAACCAGCACCTGCTGCTTGCTTCCATGAATCTCTTCTAGCAATATTTTTCTTTCGTATCTGAGCCTCGGCACCCTCAGAAACTAAGGCCAACTCAACTATTTGAGCATAAGTTCGGGCAACCCCCGGTTGTTTAGAAGCAACAATCACATCCCGGGCGATGTGTTCATCCAGCCCCCGTATAAACTTTGCTTTTCTAGCAGCTTCAGTGGCCACCTCATCTGAGGCAAACTTTGCCAGTCGATCAAACTTAGTAGCATACTCTGTCACAGTCATACTACCCTGAGTTAACCGTATAAACTCTTCTGCCTTTGCTGCCTTAATAGATTCATTATAATACTTCTCATAAAATAAGGCCCGAAAAGTTTCCCAGGTCATGTTATTCAGATCATGGCCCTGAGATACAATCTCCCACCAAATACGGGCATCATCTCGTAGCATATAGGTAGCACACCTGACTCGGTCATTATCTTCAACTCGCATAAAATCGAAAATGGATGTTATCTTACTCATCCATTGCTCCGCCTTGAGTGGATCAGCACCACCCTCAAACACTGGCAGATTCTGCTTCCTGAACCGCTCATACAATGGTTCCAAACGATTCCCTGCATCCGGTGGCACTACTAGAGGTGCCGGAGGATCAGGATTAAGATTTAGAGCAGGCTGAGCTCGCTGCTCTCTTAATTCTCTGATTTGCTCACCCTGCTGCCGAATAGTTTCTTGCATAGCAGCATATAACTCTTCCCAATTAGGTGGTGGTAAAGGGTTCTCACCCTCACCGGCAGCCCCGAGCCCAGCTAGCTCGCGGGTACCCCTACCAGTCCGCCTTGGGTGCATAACTATACGCCTGCGATCACATTCCAAGTAATAACAATACTGATAAGTATTTCCATATATTATAATTCTTCCCACAACATTCTGGTATCAACATAATTCAAATAATCAGGTTATCAGAAAATTAACAAGCTATCTTTTAACTTAAAGCTTACTAAACCATGAGTCGATCAGGTCCTTGCAGCCAATGTACATATCAAACCAGTCTTCAGGATCTAAAAACCTTGGCGCTCTGATACCATGTTGTAACGCCCTGTCCAACAGGGACGCCACGTGTGTGCACTTTATTTAAAATACCAATAATTATATAAGATGTAATTATACTAAAAGTGTGGGTAATTAAATTTTTGATAGTTAAAACTCAACCTTTAAACTGTTTAACAAAAGATAAGTAACATGAAGTATGGGGTCCCCCTGTTTTCAAAATATTTACAAACTGGTTTCAAAGTATTTTACAACATAAGCTTTATATTTTCCAAAATACAATCAAAATAGAGCATCCTGTAAACTGGGCTGCCTACGGCTGGTATGTACATTGCTGCTGCGACCATAAACTCATGGTTGCTCGACTTTAGCCTTTCCTTTACCTGCACCATAAAGCACCAGTGAGTCACAGAGACTCAGCAAGAAAGTGATCAAAATAATAATTGAAAGAAAATGATTATCAACTTATTCTCATGCCATTATGTTTACTCACTATTCGATAATAATCAGCGTTCCTTTAAACATCACACATTCCTGGTACTTAATAAAGTACCACTTTTTACCACTCGTCACATACGAGCTGAATATGTCACTATCGTTGCCCGATAAAGCAAACGATAAGTAAGAAACCTAACCGCGGTTTCAAGAGTAATTACTCATAACGGTAATAACCGTTTCCAACCCTAGGTCATAACCTAGGCTTAATAAACTTTTAATCAGCATCATGATAATAATTTAAGGCCACTTCCATTCATCCATTAATCTTTAACCACATACGGTGCTTACCACTTTTCTTACCTTAATTCAGAAGTCAAAAGTATGGCCGACCTGAGTGGAAGAACAAGCTAAGCAATCCCGGTCCTATGTCACGACAATTGAAACACAATAAATACCTTAACTCAAAGTTCCGGATTAAAACCCTAATTTAGAAATCAAACGTAACCTAACTCCCAGCAACCCCAATTTAGGTCAAGCATCCCATATTTAATTTAAAACAGATAGTACACAACTCCCCGGGTCAAAACTGAACATAAAGCAAACCCGAAAAAATTCTCCCCTGCAGGCAACCGGTCGACCGGTTCTGATACACCAGAACCCATCCGGTCGACCGGTTCTGGCAGACCAGGAACAAAAGTTCCTCTTCACCAAAATCGAACCAAAACCCCTCCAAACCTAACCAAACTTTCCAGAACAGTATATTAACATAAATATGGCATAACCTAAGCTGCAAAACACAGTGGTTCAATCTCTAGCTTAAAATCACACACTCAAGTGAAGAAATCAAATTTCTTTTAGCTTCCTCACTGACCAATCAATCCCAACAGCCATGAATTCAATTCAAACATACATTAATAGACCTTATTCAACTTAGATAACAAACCTAAACCTTCACTAAACCTACAGCTTTGAAAACTTTCAAAAAAAGTAACAAACCTAGCTTAGAAACCTAAGAAAACATCAAAACAAAAGGATGAACTTACCTAAGGTGCAAGGTTGATTTGAAGGTGGAGTTTAGCTCTGAAAATAGGTGTTGGCTGAAGCAAAACAATCCCCCTAGTGGCTGGTTTCAGCTGCTCGAAGGAAGAGGAGGAAGAAGGTTGAGAAAAAAATGTTACTTGCCTTGGAAGAAAGCTTCCTCTTCCTTTATAAATGTTTTGTTTTCTTTGTTTTCTCTTTTTTTTTTTAAAATATAGGCAGCTACAAAATAAAACAAAAACCAACACCTAAATTACTAATCTACCCCTCTTAAATATTAAATTCTTAAAAAAAAAACCCTAGGGGCATTTTGGTAATTTTACTAATTCCCCAATCCGACATTCTAATAAAATTCTTACTTAATCCGGGATATTCTCAAAATAATTCTTTCATTTAATGTCGTGACATTGCTAACCACATAGCTAAAATTCCACAATTGCCGGGCCCAAAATAACGTATTTCATTAAATAATTTCTCAACAATTTACCTAAGTAAGATCATAATCCTACTTCATTTCCCAAATAATTACATATTTAATAAAATATGTCTATTTAAATATTATTTATTTTCTGGGATATTACAAAATAGTCCCCGACGAGGACTACGAGGGGAACCTCGACGAGTATGCCTATGACGAAGGAAGTTACTCAGAGCTGGTGCTTCTCAGACAAAAAGCTATCGATCATGAAGCCGAGATCGAAGCTCAGAAAGCACAAAACCAGAAAATGCAGGAAGTGATGCTAGCCATGCAGAAAGCCATGGAAGCAGCTGGCATTCACGTGCACCCCAAGGCAATGACTGCTGGACTCAACAGGGAGCCAGCGACGTCTACGCCTAATTCCCAGCAGCAGAAATCTAGGGAACCTAGCCCTATAAGATATCCTGCTGAGGGAAATCAGACGAAAAACCCTACTTCTACCCCTGGGCGAAAGAAAAAGGTGCAGGATCCGCGAAGGGTCCGCTCAGATTTCCCTAAAGGGAAAGGTCCGCAGAGGGGCAAGCCCCAAAAAGGGAGTCTTGGCCCTCAGGATCGAGGGGACCGAAAAAGCGTTTCTGTGCACCAGGAACCAGGGGGTAGAGGGAGAAGAGGACAGAGATGTCCTCCCATTGATCTGAGAAATCAAATTAATGGGAATCAAGGTGACCTCCGGGATCACCTTGACCAAAAAAGATACGGGCCCGTGGTTTCCTCTGGTACGTTAAACGAAGGGATTATGGCGGAACTCGCCATACTTCGAAAAGACATTGCTCGAGTCTCCCGGAGGCAGAAGGGAGACGACTCAGATTCAGACAGCGAGGATCGGGAGCCGTGTGCCAAGCACATCCTGGAGGCGGAGCTCCCTAAAAACTTCAAGATTCCCAAAATGGCGGCATATACCGGGAACTCCGATCCCAGTGACCACCTGTCACGGTTCAACCGTGTCATGACAGTCATGCGGGTCAGCAATGATGCCAAATGTCTGTGCTTCCCACTCACTCTGAGTGGGTCAGCGGAGGAATGGTTCAAAAAGCTGGAACCAGGATCCGTGGGCTGTTGGAACAAGCTCCAGACCAACTTCCAGAGACAGTTTGTCGCCGCCAGAAAGGTTAACTTAGAGGTTAGTGCCTTGACCAATATCAAGCAACTGCCCACTGAAACCTTGAAGAATTACATCAAGAGGTTCCGAGAGGAAGCCTTGAAGACCAAGAAGGTTGATGAAGGACAACAGCTTGCACTTCTCCAAGCAGGAATCCGTACTGGGACTCCCTTCTGGAATGAGTTGCAGCAAGAAGGGGCTGCTAGCCTCCAGGACTTCCAGAAAAGAGTCCAAAAGTATATCAACCTCGAAGAAGCCCAAATCGTGGCTTATGGAGGCTATTATCCCACCGGGATAGCAGGGTACATGCCCGGAGTATCGCCCTCGGGTACTGCCCCGACCGCGACTCCACAAGTGAGTGGCATACAGTTCTCTGCTACCACTGGGTATAGCCAGGGCCAAGCTTTGGCGCCAGCATCTTCTCATTTTGGCAACCCGTCCGGGGTGAATGGGCAAGCTCCTTCACAGGCTGCCCCGACTGCTAGCCTAACAGGCCCTACCCAGGGATCGAGGAGTAAAAGGTCCTCCAAAGGCAGCACCCGAACGGTAGAGAAGCGCCAGAAAAAGGGGTACACCCCCCAATATACTCAGTACACGGAGCTGTCGGACTCTCAGGAACGTGTGTACTTCGCCACTAGGCAAAATATGCACTACCGGAGACCACAACCATTGTACAAAGACAGCTCCCGGAGAGACCCGAGCAAAAGATGCGAGTACCACAACGACATTGGTCATAGCACCAATGAGTGTAAGAATCTCAAAGACGAGATCGAAAATCTAATCCGTTTGGGCCACCTCTATGAGTGGATCAAAAATAAGTTGCCCCACCTTAATCCGGGACAGGTGGCTGGGGGTATGCCTCCGGGAACACCAGGGGGTACAGCAGGAGTATTGGCTCCAGCTGCTCCCGCAGGTGACGCCCAGCATATTCCCGGGCTACCGCCCCGGCCTAATGGGCGGGTGGCCATGATCTCCGGAGGTCCCCATATCAGAGGGAACACTCGCAAGGAGCAAAAACGATACGCCGAGGCCGCGAAACACAATGAGATATGGGAAGTTACTCAACTCCCAGCTCAAAGGCCTCGACTGATGGACCAACCCATCACGTTCACGGAAGAAGACGCCAAGACGGTGCGTTTTCCTCATCACGACCCGTTGGTCATAGAGACCCCCATCGCGAATAAAGTGGTGGCCAGAGTCTTAAATGACAATGGGAGTTCCGTGAACCTGCTCTTCAAAGAAGCCTTCACCGCGATAGGGTTGACCGACTGTGACCTCTCGCCTAGTGGGTCGCAACTCACGGGGTTTAACGGGGCGACGCTTATCCCGATGGGAAAAGTAAGGCTCCCGGTCACTCTGTGCCCGGATACTCCCCAAAGCACATTTAAGTATTGCACCTTCGTGGTGGTAGACTGTCCGACAGCCTACAACGCGATCCTCGGCCGGCCGGCCCTAGTGGATTTTGGTGCAATCACTTCGATTCGACATCTGTGCCTAAAATTCCCTACCCAGGAAGCCGGAGTCGGAACTGTGAGGGGAAATCAGGGGGAAGCAAGGCAATGTTACAATGTTGCCACCCACCTACCCGTACTTATGGTCCGGGAGTCCCCTGAGATAGAGAAAGCTGAAGAGGATGAGTTGGATCCTCGTTTAGGATCCGAAAGGGTCGTGGAACCAATGGAGGACGTCGAAGAAATACCAGTGTGCGACGACGACTCCACCAAAGTACTCCGGATAGGGAAGAACCTGGACCCGGAGGAAAAGGACAAAATAATAAAAACACTGAAGGGCGCCATCGACATCTTTGCATGGCGCCAAGAAGACATGACAGGCATAAGCCCTCACGTCATCACCCATGTACTCAATGTCAACCCGGACATGCCTCCTGTACATCAAAAGAGACGCCCGCTCGACTCGGTAAAGGCCGAGGCTCTAGAGAAAGAGGTGGACAAACTTTTGACCAGCGGCATGATCCGCGACGTGTACTATCCGGAATGGCTGGCCAATCCGGTCCTGGTGCCCAAGCCGAACGGGACTTGGCGAGTTTGTATAGACTTCACTGATCTAAACAAAGCTTGTCCAAAGGACTGCTTCCCGCTACCCAGGATCGACCAAATGGTAGACGCCACTTCCGGATTTAAACTGTTATCTTTCATGGATGCCTATGCTGGGTACAATCAAATAAAAATGCATACGGCAGACCAGGAACGCACTAGCTTCAGGACCGATAAGGGGGTATACTGCTACCTAGTCATGCCTTTCGGACTGAAAAACGCCGGAGCAACCTATCAAAGAATGGTTAACCGGATGTTTAAAAGCCTCCTGGGACGAAACATGGAGGTGTACGTGGACGACATGCTCGTCAAATCCAAAGCATGCAACAGCCATGCAAGCGACTTAGAAGAATGTTTCGGAGTCGTCCGGAGATACGGTATGAAACTCAACCCAAAAAAGTGCACTTTTGGGGTCAAGTCAGGAAAATTCCTGGGTTTCATAGTCAGCCAAAGGGGGATTATGCAAACTCGGAAAAAATCCAGGCTCTCCTGGATATGCCATCCCCCAAGAAGCATAAAGACGTGCAGAGCTTGACCGGAAAGGTAGCCGCATTGAGTCGTTTTATCTCACGATCCACGGACAAGTGCATACCCTTCTTCAACGTGCTAAAGAAATGCCAAAAGTTCGAATGGTCGGACGAATGCGAGGAGGCATTCAAGAGGCTAAAAGATCACATGGCCAAACCTCCTATCCTATCGAAACCCGTCCTTGGAGAAGACTTGTTTCTTTACTTAGCCGTCTCCGAGCACGCGGTCAGCGCTGCCCTGGTCCGGGAGGAAGAGAAAACTCAGCATCCCGTGTACTATGTCAGTAAGCGCATGATAGGGGCCGAGACAAGGTACCCGGTCATCGAAAAATTAGTATTTTGCCTCCTGATGGCATCAAGGAAGTTAAGGCCATACTTCCAAGCCCATCCGATCAAGATCCTAACCAATCATCCGCTCCGGCAAGTTCTCCAAAAGCCTGAAGCGTCCGGAAGACTCCTCAAGTGGGCGATGGAACTAAGTCAATTCGACTTGCACTACGTCCCCCGGATTTCCATAAAAGGCCAAGCCTTGGCAGACTTCATTACCGAATGCAACGAAGCCGAGGCAACAGCGAATACGCCGGTACCACCAATCCCCACCTGGAGGGTATTTGTAGACGGAGCTTCTAATGAGAACGGCTCAGGAGCCGGAGTGGCTATGATATCACCAACTGGACTGCGGCTCCAGGCGACCCTCCGATTTGACTTCACAGCTTCAAACAATGAGGCCGAATGTGAAGCCCTGATAGCAGGGCTGAAATTGGCAAAAGCTGTAGGAGCCAAAAGAGTGGAAATCTACAGTGACTCTCAACTGGTCGTAAACCAGGTATCCGGAGAATACCAAACTCGCGGCGAGCGGATGGCCGCGTACGTAACAATAGTCCGAGAACTGCTCCACGAGTTCGCGGACTATAAAATAGAAAGAGTCCCCCGAGAAAAGAACGCTCACGCGGACTGTCTGGCTAAATTAGCCTCGGATAGCGAAATCGAAGAGCTGGGGGTAGTACCAGTGGAACGCTTGGCAGAGCCAAGCATCAAAATAAAAGAGACCACACTAACGGTTGGGCAAGAACCCAGCTGGATGGTCCCCATCATAAAATACATAACAACAGGTGAGTTGCCCCAAGAGAGGGCACTGTCTCGAAAGATTCAGTATCAGGCTCATCGTTATGTAATGATGGACCAAATTCTCTACCGGAGGGGACTCAGCATCCCTTATTTAAGGTGTGTATCAGACCCTGAAGCTAGACAAATCATGCTAGAGGTCCACGAAGGGTTCTGTGGAGATCATACGGGAGGACCCAGCCTCTCAAAGAAAATATTGAGGCAAGGGTACTTCTGGCCAACAATGAAAAAAGATTGTATAGACTATGTCCAAAAGTGTGACTCGTGCCAAAGGTACGCGAACATACCGAGAGCCCCTCCAAACGAGATCACCCTGATGACCAGTCCACAGCCCTTCGCGGTACGGGGAATAGATCTCATCGGGTCTCTACCAACAGGAAAAGGAGGGGTAAAGTATGCAATAGTAGCAGTAGACTACTTCACCAAATGGACAGAGGCTGAGCCTATGAAGACAATAACTGCCAAGAAGGCATTGGACTTTGTTATAAAAAACATAGTGTGTCGATACGGCCTGCCTCACAAAATAGTCTCCGACAATGGAAAGCAATTTGATTGCGAGGAATTTACTGACTTCTGCAACCAACACGGAGTAGTAAAGAGCTTCTCCGCGGTAGCCAGGCCTCAAACAAACGGCCAGGCGGAAGCGGTCAATAAAATCCTAAAGGTCACCTTGAAGAAGAAGCTGCTGGCTTGCAAAAATAACTGGCCTGAAGAATTGCCAAGGGTATTATGGGCCTACCGAACGACCCCCAGAACCACAACCGGTCACTCGCCTTTCTCAATGGCGTACGGTTGTGAAGCAATGGTCCCGGTAGAAACATTATTCCCATCCCACAAGAGGACGACTTACGATCCTGCCATAAATCAGGCACTGCTCCAAGAAGCTTTGGATCAAGTCGAAGAACTCCGGGATGAGTCTCAAATACGGATGGCTGCTTATCAAAAGAAGGTGACCAAGTATTTTAACTCTGAGGTTAAAGACAGAAAATTCGCTATTGGGGATATGGTCCTAAGAAGGGTTTTCCCAGCTACCCAAGAACCCGGAGTGGGGGTACTTGGGCCAAATTGGGAAGGACCATATGAGATCGAGGACGAGATCGGTTCCGGCACTTACAAACTAAAAAGAATGGATGGAACCACCGTCCCAAGAGCCTGGAATGCCGATCACCTCAGAAGATATTACCAGTAGCGAAATAAAACTTAGACTTTGTTCAAAGGGTTTGTACCGTCCAAATGTATACCTCCTCTACATGTTAAATAAAACTGAGTGCCTTAAAAACAAAGTTTCTATGCCACTCAGGGGGGTACTAGGGTATACCGCACGGACAGACAGAAAAACAAACTAAGTAAAATATCCTGACCCAAAGGGCAGGTCAAAAAGTATGCGCAAAAATAAAAAGCATAAGTATAAAAACCCTGATCCAAAGGACAGGTTAAAGAGAGAAGTATGTGGCAAAAGTAGGATCACATATAAAATATCCTGGCCCAGAGGGCAGGTCATATACGTATAAATGGCCCGGGGATAGGCCTTAAAAAATAATTGTCTCCCCTTCGAATAAAAACTGCTACCTATATATATTGTTCCAAGGCAGCAACAAATATGTACAAAAGAAAAAAAAAGAGAGAGCATAATAAAAGAAGCAGATGGAATCTTGGTTATACTGGGTCGGTTGTACAGCAGCTCAGTCAGCGCGCGGAGGAAGGCGAGGTCCGATACGTGCCTCTAACACGGCATCAAGCTTCTTCTTCTTTTCCCGGAATTCGGCAATCATTTCCTCGGGTTTGGGATAAAAAGTAAGCTTGATATTTTGGTTGTTGGTGGACCAAGCCATGTAGACTCCATCGTCAAAGCGCTTCGGATTGCTCGGCTCTTTTTGCCTTCCTGATGGATTGCTCCTTGAAGTCCCTGAGCTCCTTCAGCTCCGCAGCTAGAGCGGCCTTGGACTCTATGTTTGCCTGGTGAGTTTCCTCTAAAGATCTCACCTTGGCAACCATCTCGTCCAAAGCCTCCCTGGCCTCCCGGAGGTCCCGCCTGGCCTTATCAGCAGCCTCGCTTTGAGCCCTCAGCTCTTCCTGGTGTTGGGCCTCCATCCTGTCCCTCCGCTGGGCCTCGTCCCGGATCATGGCTTCCGCCTGAGCCTCCCTCCGTTTGGCCTCCTCTTCCTTGGCCTTGGCAGCCGCCTCCTGGCGCTCGGCAGCCTCCTGGTAGATCTGCCTCTCCGCTGTAAGGTCCTGAAGGACCTTCCTGACATCGTTCATGTCCCCAAAGTCGGACAGAACGAAGCCGTGGTTTATGATGTTCTTGGAGAGGCGGCTAGCCTCAGCAGCAAGCTAAACAATAACACAAGTGTAAGAAAGAAAAATCTCCCAAGAAGAAAAATAAAGGGAAAAGCAAAAATTGCGAAGTACTTACCACGGTGAGGGAACGGCTGAGGTCCTGGACCTGGAAGATGGAGTTCAGGGAGGCGCAAGTGGCGAACCGCTTAGGCGCGCATCGGGTAAGCTGAGAAGCGAACTCGCCGGTCATCTCCGCAGCAAAAGGAGCCAAGGTGGGCCCAAGGAAGCGACGGAACCAGTCCGATAGGGGGTCCAAGTTAAGGTCCCACGGATCGTGGTACTTTGGGTTGTTGATACTCGCCTCTACCTCAACCCGCAAAACCCTCCTAAGGGCTTCCACCTCAGCGTACCCCCGGGAGTACTCGTCCATGGCATAGTTATGCTTGGCTATCCGAAGCTCTTGCCTCACCTCATCCCCCGGGACCGGAGTAAGCACGATGTTGGGAGGAGGAGGATTTTCTTCCATGGGGGAGACCCCGCCGTCAAGACCATGAGCAGGAGTGTCGGCTCTCCGGGGCTTCTTGGGCTCGTCCTGGGCAATCATCTTGCCCTTGCGCTTACGAATCAAAGCCACCTCAGGCTCCTCTTCGCCTTCCTCAGCCTCCTCCGGAAGGGCTCGGAGCTCTCCCGCACCCTCAGCGACTTCCTCAGAGAAGTCCCACTGCTTCCCTTGGCCTTCTCCCGGAAGCACCTCCTCGTCGTCCACTAAATCAATAGTGTCAGGGGGAGCGCTGGAAGAGACCTTCAGGGAAGGGGCCATGGGAGAGGAGGTAAAGGCTGGAGGAGCCACGGGAGTGTGAACTCCGGCAAGCTGTTCCAAGATGGCGTCCATGGAGACACCTGTTTCACAAAATAAGCAAGTGTTAGATATCCGTGGGGAACCACTTATACAAGATACAACAAATAAGCTACTCCTACCCGAACTTCCTAATTCGGCCCTAGCAAAGTCCTGAACTTTAATGCTGGCAGCATCATCTCCGAGATAACTGTCCGAAGGCCGGAATCAGCTGGACGTTATGTAAGCTGAAGGACCTAAGGGAATAGGTTCCGGAGGGCCAGAGCCCATCCGGGACCGACCTAGGAAATCTCCTAAGTTTGAAAAATAAAATTCCTTCAAACGATCCCCCCACCGGGTCGATGGCATCCTAAACCTATGAAGACGCTCGTCGAACCCTACAGGCCTATGACTGGCGTATTCACCAACGGAAGGAACATAACGAATTATCAAAGGAGACTTACCGCCGGCACCGGAGGTGCTAGCACCAGGAGCCCCCGAGTTGGGCTCTGGGGCAGAAGGCTGTGGCTGGGGGGTCTGCCTCTCCGAAGATTCCTCAATACGAAGGGGCCTCCTGGCAGGACGATCCCCAATCTCTTCTTGAAGAATCTTGTCAAAAAATTTAGCCTCGGACTTCCCGGCAATCGCCTGGCTCCTTCGCACCACCGGACTCCCCACGCGAAGTCCCCTCCCAGAGGCAGCCTGGGCCTGAGAGTATGCCTTCTCCTGGGCCTTCCGGTAGAGATAGTCTTGGTACTTTTTCTCTGCCGTGGCGATAAGCTCATCTCGGAAGGCCTTCTCCGCGACCGGCGCCCTTACATTGGGACAGATGACTCGTGAGAGGTTAGAGTCCTCCACGAATTGATGCGGAAGGATAAGTTTGGCCTTCCTGCAGTTCTCCGTGGTGACCAAACCCCCGACATCGAGATCGGCGCAGTCGTAGGAGGCAAAGGCTTGGGCCCTCCGGAGGAAAGTCTGGGTAGGGGCCGTCCGCTGATAGGGTGGGATGCTCACCCACTCAGTAAGGAGCTCCGGGTGATCCACTGCCCTGAACCCGGAGGAAAAGAAAAAGCGATGGCGATACTCCTTGACGTGAGTCTGCCTATTATACGGGACCACCCCCTCGTTAGCGGGATGGATCCGGAACCCATAGAAACCGTCCTTAAGTTTGTCCCCTTTTTTGGGGACGGATACAAGTTCATAAAAATACAAAATTTTCGCCGGGCTGGGAGATCCCCATCCGCGGGCGGCATAAAAAATAAATAAGCCTGAAAGCAGGCGATAAGCTTGAGGAATGAGTTGGTATGGCGCAAGGCCGACAAAAACAAGGAAATTAACAAAATAGTCTTGAAGTGGGAGCATGGCACCGGCCATCAGGTGTGTCTGGCTCCAGGCTCCGAAGCCGCCGTAATTGTGGTTAGGCGTCTCCGAGTCGCGAGGTGGCCGGTGATAGGTCCCCAAAGTGGAAGGTTTGATCCCAGCAACGTCCATAATATTCTCCAGCTGATGAGGACAGGTTAGGGTGGAATGAAGCTCGGCCGCTTCCCACCCGGTTGCTCGGGATTTATACCCCTCCTGAGCAACGGGTCCCAGGGAAACCTCCTCCAGAGTGGCCATGCGTTTCCCGCTCTTCTTCGAAGACTTCGAACCAGAGGCAGACATTTTGTATTCTGTGAAAAACAAAAAAAGAAAGAGGAAATTTCAGCAGTTAGGTCCCATACCAAACCCTAAGTCAAGAAAAAGGGAGTGGGGGTCCCCTAACCGCTGGAAAGAGGCCCCCTCCGGACACGTGTCACATGGGAAACCCTAGAAAGATTCCCTGGACAAGTTTCGGGTGCAGTAAAATCGCAGAAGGTGGTTTTACACAGTAAGGAAAACAGAAAGAAAAAGACCCCATTCTATGCCCTAAGCAACCGTTGAACGAAGAACATATGGTTTTCTTCAACAAAAATGCACGATAATAACAAAGGCATAATAATGGCGATCCTACAACTAAAGCAGTAAACACAAAACAAAATACATGAAGAACTTAAACACTTGCGTGCCCGGAAATCTCAAAGTGCGAACCCAGAAAAAACGAACAAAGCAAGTAAAAGCATGTCATTACCAAAGGATGCAAGAAACTTACAGTGAAGTGTTGAACTGGGGGTCCTGAGTTTAGTCGAGTAAGGACGAGAAGGACTGATAACAGCAAGCAAGGGAAAACTGGAAGAAAATGGCAAAGTGTTCAGAAGGTTCGTGCTGTTTTTGAAGAATTTTCTCTCTCGGAAATTCGAGCAAAAATGGCAAGGAATGGAAAGTAACCGAAATGAAGGAAAGATGGTGGCTTTTATAGGCAAAAATGCATGAGGAACAGGCGTCACCACCTACCAATCGTACGGTGGGGGAAACGCACGATTCAAATACCCAAAGATCAACGGGTCAGATTGAGTTGCCATAAAGGCGGTGGAAACGTTTGAGTATCCGTCTGACACCATTAATGCGCTGCATCAATCAAAGGGCGTGAAACAAATCGACCTCTGCAAAAAAGCGAATCGCTGCATTTAATGCCATCATTAGATGCACCCTCACGCGCCCCAAGCTCGTGCCGAGAAACCGAGGAGGCGACCGGAGACGCCTCTGCAAAAAGAGAATCGCTGCATTAAATGTCATCATTAAATGTGCCCCCACGCGCTCTGAGCTTGAGCCAAGGAACCGAGGAGTTAGCCGGAGGCACCTGAGCAAGCCTTGGTTTATTTTCCAAGTAAACAAGGCTTGGGGGGTAAATGTTGCCCCTGATTTCGCCCAATATACGTGGACCAATCAAATAGGGACACGTGGATCAAATAACTTGTAAATATTTGATAAGTCTTTGTATGCCACAAGGAAGCACCTTGGGCATAGGTCCCGGAGGAGGCACCCGGAGTACAAGGTGCTCCCGGAAGCTCGCATAGCATAAAGCCTCTCCGGGAAGTGTCAGGCCTCTCCTGAGCAATCAAGTCGCATTTAATGCTGCATGGGAGGAAGCGTGTTGGGACTGCAACACGCAATAAAGTCTGACGGCACAACCTCCAAACAGCAGCGCCACAGTAATGATCATTTAAGTCAAGCGACGGCTACTCTGCGAAGAGTCACATCAATCACAAGGCAAAAAGGACATTCCTCATAAAAACCCTACAGCACCTAGGGATTTGACCATGCATTACCCATGGTATATTCATTGGGAATACCCAACTTTATGGATACTTACAGATACGTTTGTAAGAACAATTCTAGGGATTACCCCACCAAAACACTATAAATACCCCCTCAAAACTCATTTAATGGGATCGAGAATCTTGGGTTGCATATGAGCAAGAAGAGCAAATACTCACCAAGAACATTCTCTGTATTTATAAGGCTAACATTCCCTCAAGTGTAGAATCTGTATTAAATACATCCATTAATAACAAAGACTCGTGGACTAAGGCTCATTAACGCCCCAACCACGTAAAAATCCTTATCTCACTTTCTTACAGCTCAATATTATAATCATATTTTAATAGTTGCCGAAAATCTCGGTCAACACTTCATTTTTCTTAATTTTACATAAATGAATGTATATATATAATAGAAAATAAAAAATCGAAAAATTCTAGTAAGCCATATTCGTTCTCAATTTTAGAAAAAGACATTTACTATAGATAGAAAAGAAAATAATAAAGAATGAAAAATTCTCATTGCTGTCACATGTTCGTTCTCAGTTTCAGAAACAACATCAACGTGAAAATCTTTTGAGGCCACTTGTTTCCATCAGTGAAAGGCTCATCTCTTGCTTTAGCGAAGCCCCTGTTAAGTGACAATTTGGCATTCACATTCACCCTTTCCTTGGTAGATTCCTTGATCCAAAGGATCCGAAATCGATTATTTACCTTTTTCCTTTTAACTATTCTGAAGGATTCTTGATAAAACTCTCCAATGATGAATGACTAAACAGGGATGAAGAGCGGCATAACAGGAGGTTTCATTTGAAGTTTATACAACAAAAAAAAATTAATAATCTTCGAATGATTAGAGCATGTTTGATATTGTTTTCTGTTTTTTTGTTTTAAAAAAATGTTTTTAGAAATGAGAACAAAATATAATTTTTGAAGTTTTTAACACACAAATCATGTTTGGCTAGTGATTTTTAAAAACAATATTGATCAAAAGTGAATTGGTTTTTAAAACAGAAAACAACATTTTGTTGTTTTCAAAATTCTTGTTTTTTGTAACTTTGTTTTCTGAAAACTGTTTTTAAAAAATAAGGCCAAACAAGCCAAATTGTTTTTAAAAATAATTTTCTGTTTTTAAAAACAAAAAATATTTTTTTAGGTATGATGCCCAACATGCACTTATTGTTGTTGTTTTATAATTTCTTGAATCGTAGAATTTTTTTTTTCAATCGCAATCTAGTGCATGGAGGTGGCAATAACTGTTGGGTTTTATGCCCTAAATAAAACTCATTTCAATATAATCAGATTTACTTATTAATATAGATCAGAAATAACATTTAATGTTGCATGGTTCACATGATTTATTTCATGATTATATGTACATAATGTATAAATTCATCTGAAACCCTTTTCACATACTTGATCCCGTTTATTGTGCTGTCAACACATTGGAAAGTAAACATGACTATGTGAATAAAGTTTCCTAGATTTATCAGACATAGGGTTTTACTGATATGATAATCTACAACAGAGTTTACTTGCATTTGGAGAAGTGCTATGTTCTTTCCAGAGCATTGGTTAAAGTAAAGCTCAGGTTGGATGCATGGAGTATGCATCGGAAGGGACCGATATTGAACTTTGACTTAGATTTATTAAACTTACCGTAATATCTATTCAAGTCAATATCGCCAAGTTGATCCTAGATCAAATGTTCTTAATCCTGTTATGATTAGGCTCAATCTTGAAAGGCTATTCGTGTTCTTTGATTTGTTAGTTAAGCCTACTTTTAGGTCAGGGTGATACGTACATTTTGGGAACACGGTAGTGCAATTGAGTGGGAGCGCTATCATAAACATGGAATCTATAGCTTCTATCTGGCGAATAGTAAGCAAAGGATGATCTCCTTCGAGCTTGACCAAACGAACATAAATGGTGGAGTACTCATTTCACATAAGCTGAAATATCATTTATACGGGGTCAAGTGTTTTAAGGAATAAATACATTGTAGGGTGTAACGGTAATCTAATCCCTTTACAGTGTAGATCATTCATATAGAGGATCATTGATCACATTAGGATTATAACAATGGATAACTAATGATGTGTCTATATGGTGGAACATATAGAGCATTCTATATACTGAGAGTGCAATTCTAAGTTCTATGCGTGGATTCAACGAAGAATTAATAAGTTAGTGAATTTTAGTGTTAAATTCTTGATCTACTTATTGGAAGCTCGCTTATATAGACCCATGGTCCCCCCACTAGTTGAGATAATATTGCTTGTAAGACTCATGTAATTGATTTTGATTAATCAATTATAATTCTCAAATTAGACTATGTCTATTTGTGAAATTTTCACTAAGTAAGGGCGAAATTGTAAAGAAAGAGTTTATAGGGGCATATTTGTTAATTATGATACTTTGTATGGTTCAATTAATAAATATGATAAATGACAATATTATTTAATAATTATTTATAGTTATTAAATTGTTAGAATTGACATTTAAATGGTTGAATTAGGAAATTGGCATTTTTGAGAAAATCAGATACAAAAGGTGTTAAAATTGCAAAATTGCAAAGCCCAAGGCCCAATCCACTAATGCTTGGCCGGCCACCTATTGTAGGTTTTTAAATTGATTTTTTCATTATTTTAATGCCATATAATTCAAATCTAACCCTAGTGGAATGCTATAAATAGATAGTGAAGGCTTCAGGAAAAACACTTCTTCTGATTCAGAAAATCTGAGCCTCTCTCTCTCCCTATCTTTAGCTACCACTTCTTCTTTCTTCTTCCTTTGAATTTCTAAATCCTTAGTGATTAGAGTAGTGCCCACACACATCAAGCAATACCTCAATCATAGTGAGGAAGATCGTGAAGAAAGATCATCAGCAAAGGAGATTCAGCATCAAAGATTCAGAGAAAGAGATCCAGGTTCAGATATTGATAATGCTCTGCTACAGAAAGGAATCAAGGGCTAGATATCTGAACGGAAGGAGTCATATTATTCCGCTGCAACCAATGTAAGGTTTCTTAAACTTTATATGTGTTTAATTTATCGTTTTAGAAAGTTCTTATTTAGGATGTTAATAAACATACTTGTGAGTAGATCTAAGATCCTGGTAAAATAATTTCCAACAACTGGCCTCAGAGCCATGGTAATTGATTTACTTGCAAGAAATTTGGACTTTAAAACGATTGTTTGTATGTTCTTTGGATGGTATCATGTTGTATTGAGTGTTATTTGATGATTGATTGATGTTTGTGAAATTTTCGTGAAAAATAATTGCGATTTTATCTCTGAAATTATTTTTATTGGATAGTATGGAAAAAATTAAGCAAGTTAGCCTTTTACAGAACTTAATTTGGATTTTATTTAAATTAGTTATGATTTTTTGAAGATTTGAAAACAATTGTTTTGTCTTTGATTTTTTTCTCTGCGATCGCAAATCTGTCCGTACAGTTTCGAATTTTTTTGTTTTTCTTCGATTTTTCATGCTTTTTCATGGAATTAACTTCCAATTTTTTTGTATAGTTTTGTATTTATACTATTACTATTCCTAATTCAATTCTAATTATCATTTTGAATTAATTTAATATTTTTTAAATTTAATTCAAGATATTAGTGTAATTTGAATTTGAATAGAATTAGTATCTATCTTCTTGCTTAAAAAACTATCTTATTTTTAAATTTGATTATATCTTATTTTTTTTTAAATTTAAGGTCAGATTTTATAAGATATTTATAAAATCTTTTAAGATATTTTTAAGATATCTTATCTTTTAAGATATTTTTAATTATATCTTATCTTTTAAGTTTTTTTAAATTAAATCTTTTTAGATATTTTGACATTATTTAAATTTAAAATAAGATATTTATAATCATGTAATTTTAAATTGATGTAAGATATTTTGCTAACTTTTAAATTTTGTTATTTTATTTATTTAAATTAAATTTAAAATCTGAAAAGATATTTATTTATCTTTTCTTATTTTTTATTTAATTTTATTTATAAAATAACATTTAAAATTTAAAAGTAGTTAGCAAATTTTTGAAATGATATTTAGGTTGGTTGAAACCTAATTTTTCAAAAAAATTGTAGGTTTAATTTTAAATTTTTTTTTAATTTTCGAATTTTTCAATTTTTTTTTAAATTTTTCGAATTTTTTTTATTTAATTAATTATTTTCGAAATTAAATATTTAATTTAAAATTAAATAAATCCTACATCCAACTATCCAGCCAACCTTGTTGCAGGAGTATGTGTTTTAGCTTGTTTGTAAGTTTTCAAAACCTATTATTACTTGATTGCAAATAGCCATGGTTACTTTTTGCCAGATCTAATGATCTGATGGCTCCCTTGGTCAAGATAATAATTTGTAACATGTATATTTACAATCTTCTTTCATCTGTGTATGACCTAGCAACATGATAGGACCCATCCAAAGTGTGCCTGTGTAAGCCTATGTGTTTAATTTTATTATAGATGCATATAGGTTAATGTTGCTAAAATAAATTATCATAGTTATTGATAGAATTTATTTAGGCCCATTTAGTTTTTGGGCCTATTCAATTAATAACAGTTGTTCTTATTAAGGTTAAATTCCTCTCTTTTGGGCCTTGTGTGAGAGTTGGGAGCCATAGAAGTGGGTACGACATACTGAACCCAGCACCCCCTCACACAAACCACCCCAATTGTGAAGGCCCATTTGCCTGATTTGAACAACTGTACTAGGTTAATTACACTAGTTTAACCTAATAAAATTGATTAGCAACATAATTAATTTCATTTATTTTAAAATTAATTTAAGAAAATTATAGTTTAAAGAATTCTTTATTCTAAGCTAAACTATATGTATTTTCTTGTATTTAATTAAATATAGAATTATAACCATCTAGATTCTTTCTAGAACTTAATTTAAATTTTTCATTAAATATTCTTATTTAAGTTGATATTTAGTTATCTACAACTAACCAACTTAAATCTGAATATCTTTTGAATTTCAAATTTCAAAATTAAGTTGAGGAATTTTAGGCATTGGTTATTAAGATTCTTTAGATATTTTTAAGTTAATATCTTTTCGAATATTAACTTAAAATGGAATATTTTCAAATTAAGTGGTTACAACTTAATTTTTGATATTTAATTAAATTTAAATTTGAAAAATATTTAAGTTCTAGATTTTTTCTAATACAACTTAAATTAGATATTTTTTCAAATTTTGTGGAAAAGATACTTAGTCAAATAAGATATTTTCTAGATAGTTATTTCTAGACTACTTATTATTTCTAATATTAAATAGGAAAATATTATAAATTGTGAAATTAATTATTTAATTAATTTTGGTACAATTTATTTTAAGTATATTTTTCCTAGTATTAAACTAGAAATTAATAATTAAGCCTTCTCTACACTTAATTATTTATTTCTTGAATTTAATACATTTAATTAATTTGAAAATTAAATATCTAAGTTGATTTTTATCATCATACTTAAATATTTCTTTTTCATGACATTTAATTAAATAGAAAATTATTTTTAGTTGATTTTTTTTTCAACTAAATTTAAATAATTTTCAAAATATATTTTTCTTTATTTTATTAATCAATTTTCGAAATTGCATTTCTTAAATGCTAGAATTTCGAATTTTATCCTGAAAAATAGATTAAGTTGTAAATTAATTATTTATTTTAATTAATTCTTGGATTAACTTAAATCAATGATTTTTTTCATTTATTGATTAATTTAAAATAAATTGAATTAAAGTATATTATTAGAAATTGAATTAATTAGTCAAAGGAAAATCTAGATAGGTGATATTTTTGCTTGAAGTATTTTTCTAGTGTATTTAATTAAATAGAAAATTAATATTTAAGTTGATTTTCATCATCATACTTAAATATTTGAAATTTTTCTTATAAATTTAATTAAATAGGAAAATTATATTTTTTGTTGTAAATTAATTTTATTAATTAATTTTGGGCCAATATTAAATTAGAATGATTTTTGCAGGATTTATTTTTTATTTTAATATGCATTTTTCGAAAATTGTATTCTTAAATACTTTAATTTTTCGAAATGCAATATATATTTATAGAAAATTAAATTTGAGTTGTAAATTAATTTAAATTAATTTTGTAACAACTTAAATATTTTTTTTCTAAATATTTATTGGAAATTATTACTAAGATGGAAATAATTCATGTTATTTTCACATCCATCTAAGTAAAATTTATAAATATTAAATTAAAATTTATATTTGGAATTTTTCATTCTAAATTGTAAATTTTAATTAAATAAATATATATTTAAAATAAATAGAATAAATAAAGAGAATCAAAGAAAATACAACTCACTTTAAATAATGAGCTTGATTATTATTAAGATATTCGATCTCCATTGTTGGTCTTACAAAAGTTAAATGTTTTCAATATAACCTCGAGACGCTAGACTTCGTCCCCCTATGGATGGTTATTCGTTGAACGCATTTAACACCGTAAGATTTCATTTGATAAGTGTTTTGTAAGTTTTCGTCTCTATTAGACTCTCCCCTACGGTGACTACTTAGAGATAAACTTATGAAACATGAAACAATGGTGGAAGCTCATAAAATGAGAATAACCTTGACTCTCGCCTACCGGGACAACGTTGGATTCTTATTTTGATCGAATAAAAGGTTGCTAGAATGGTTTCTATTTTAGATGAGCTGACAACTCTATTCAATAAATGATGCTTTGACTCTCGCCTACCGGGACACTGTATCAGTTTGTTGAAAACCTTGGAAATCATATAGGATTGTATGTTTGAGTATTTTCACTAGTCATTCCTACTTGCTATATGTTTATAATTTCTGAATTGTGTATGAATTTATATTGAACCATGTTATTTTCTGTTATTAAGTTGTAGTTTAATTTCGAATCTTCATTGTTGGTCCAACATGTTTGTTTATCTAATGAGATAAATCCCTAGTGGATTTTCACCATTAGACATACATAATAGCGTTAGATCTCGAAAGATAAATATTGTATATGCGACATCTAGCTGTTCATCAATTGATGGCACCTTAGACTAGTATTTTTACGATATGAAACAAGAAGATTGTATAAATAAGATTACTTTGACTTTCGCTAATCGAAGCATCGTTGGATTCTTATTTTAAATGAAATTATCCTAATTCCTCTTAGCTTATTCATTTCGAATTAGCTTTAAAAACATATCATTGGATGAATGGTCTATAAATCATTTCATGTCATTTCATATGACGCATATGATTATAATCCCGAAATTCTATTCCCAATTGATATAAATCCTCAATCTTAGAAATCTCCTACTTGTATGGGCAAATCTGACTTAGAGTTTAAATTAGTAGTGGTGGTCCAAGAAAGAATTACTCATTATATTTGGTATAAATTTAAGTCTTTGACTTTAATTTTAGATTCCAAATAGAAATTTTCTTATATTTCTAATTCCAGAATACAATACAGTTACACTTTTTCAAGTGTTTAATATCCATCTTCTATTAATGGATTAAAACTGTATGGAATATGAGTTAGGTATTCTGTGACCAGGATCCACTTGCAGTATTCTAAGAACTCTTTGATGTAACAAAACCTATGTCATCAAAAGACACTACCACATTTTAATCTATGGCATTTGTATCTTGTTCATAGTGGATTTGACAAGATCAATCTCTGCAAAGAGTTAATATGCCTATATCCACTGAAAGTAGTTCATCTCATTCGCAGATGGATGTACATTCAGGGGTGGATATGAGTTTTTCGTTGTATTCTTAAAACGATAACTCTAGATTATACCTTTTAGCAAGAAATTTGAAATGTTTGAAAAATTTCATTAATTTCTAGCAATGGTTAAAACCATTAAGGTAAGTGGTTAGAGATCTTGCGAACTGATAGGGGTGGAGAAATAGTTAGTAGATATGTAGTTCAAAGATCATTAAATTGATTTTTGAATTATATCCAAACTTACCTCCCCAGAAATTTCGAGTTGCATATTGATGATTAGTTACTAGTCGTTGCCTAAATCCTTCTATGGTAATACAATTTCAGAATGATGTAATGGTTGTATACTTAATGTAAATCATTACTAGATTCATGGATGACCTAATCAAAATCTTAAGAAAAGCTAGAACTGTTAACCATGGTTTCTTAGCTATTCTAAGTGATTAGGGGTGGACCATCCCATTGTCAATAGATAAGAAAGTATTTGTTCAAACAAATACTACTTTTCTAAGTTAATGACTAAGTCTGAAAACAAGTAGCAAATAAAAGAGATATTTAATTCTTGATTCCAAAAGTGTTCTATCATCTTATTTGATATATGATGATCCCACTGCCTCTGTTGTCTTGTCACAACCGAAGAGATCAATACCATTTAGTTTTCTTAGACATAATTCACGGTGCCTTGTCGTAGTGGGAGAGTTTCTAGGAACTCACCTTCTTATGACTTGGAAGACACTAGTGATTGAAATCCATTGTGAGTTTAAACAAGTAATGGATTGTTAAGATAAGAAACTAAGAAGAAAGCCAATAGAACTATGGTTTAATCCATTCAAATGGAATAACCTAAAGTTTTCTATTACAAGGACACAAAAGGAAATTTTCGTTTATAAGTCCATTCAATGGACTTAACAAACTTCCTGTTCCTAGTATTATAGGTTTGAGTTTATCTAAACCTATGGCTTGTGGTATACCTGGTAATTACTTACTCTAATGCAAGCAACTTATTTTAGTAAGATGCTGAAGCATTTTCTTTCTAATGGAAATCTATAGAAGCTTCACAACTTCTAAGGCATAGATTTTATTTATCTAAGGAAAAGTCTCAACTATTCCAGAAAAGATAAAGCCATGAAAGAATTTCTTATTTCAACAGTGAGAGGTCTTAGATATGCTTTTGCATGCCTTAGACCAGACACCTGCTGTTGAGTGGGAGTAATGAGTAGGTATCAGATTAATCCAGGAGAAGAACATTGGAAGACAATCAAGTAAATCCTAAGATTAAGAAGAGGAACTATATGTTAGTCTATAAGGGTGTGTTTAAAACTCTTAGACTACACCATATCAGATTTCGAAATTTGCCTTTGTGCTAGTAAATCTTTCTGATAAGATTGTGATTACTCTTGGGGTGGAATAGTGATTTTGGAGAAGTGTAAAAACCTATCTGAAGTCTCTAGGTCTACCACAGAGGGACTGAATGTTAAGGTTGCAGGAAAGGTACTTATTCACTCTAAGGAAAGTTCTATACATTTTTGGCATCATTCCAAATTGCCTTAAACTACTAGTGTTAATTTCCTGATTAACCAAAAGTAGTTGCCAAAAGTATAGAATCCAGTATCCCAAGAGAGTAGACATATAGAGAGGAATTTCACATTATCAATGATTTTGTGATTAAAGGAAGAGTAATGGTGGAGAAAAGGTTGTGTTTAATTCAACCTTTCAGATCCTATTACGAGGAGTTTACTACTACTACATTGATTTGTATATCAAGGTGTTGAGATTATTTGAAACGCACTTTTTGTTTTATATTAGTGCAAGTGGGAGTTTGTTGGGTTTTATGCCCTAAATAAAACTCATTTCAATATAATCAGATTTACTTATTAATATAGATCAGAACTAACATTTAATGTTGCATAGTTCACATGATTTATTTCATGATTATATGTACATAATGTATAAATTCATCTGAAACCCTTTTCACATACTCGATCCTGTTTATTGTGCTGTCAACACATTGGAAAGTAAACATGACTATGTGAATAAAGTTTCCTAGATTTATCAGACATAGGGTTTTACTGATATGATAATCTACAACAGAGTTTACTTGCATTTGGAGAAGTGCTATGTTCTTTCCAGAGCATTGGTTAAAGTAAAGCTCAGGTTGGATGCATGGAGTATGCATCGGAAGGGACCGATATTGAACTTTGACTTAGATTTATTAAACTTACCGTAATATCTATTCAAGTCAATATCGCCAAGTTGATCCTAGATCAAATGTTCTTAATCCTGTTATGATTAGGCTCAATCTTGAAAGGCTATTCGTGTTCTTTGATTTGTTAGTTAAGCCTACTTTTAGGTCAGGGTGATACGTACATTTTGGGAACACGGTAGTGCAATTGAGTGGGAGCGCTATCATAAACATGGAATCTATAGCTTCTATCTGGCGAATAGTAAGCAAAGGATGATCTCCTTCGAGCTTGACCAAACGAACATAAATGGTGGAGTACTCATTTCACATAAGCTGAAATATCATTTATACGGGGTCAAGTGTTTTATGGAATAAATACATTGTAGGGTGTAACGGTAATCTAATCCCTTTACAGTGTAGATCATTCATATAGAGGATCATTGATCACATTAGGATTATAACAATGGATAACTAATGATGTGTCTATATGGTGGAACATATAGAGCATTCTATATACTGAGAGTGCAATTCTAAGTTCTATGCGTGGATTCAACGAAGAATTAATAAGTTAGTGAATTTTAGTGTTAAATTCTTGATCTACTTATTGGAAGCTCGGTTATATAGACCCATGGTCCCCCCACTAGTTGAGATAATATTGCTTGTAAGACTCATGTAATTGATTTTGATTAATTAATTATAATTCACAAATTAGACTATGTCTATTTGTGAAATTTTCACTAAGTAAGGGCGAAATTGTAAAGAAAGAGTTTATAGGGGCATATTTGTTAATTATGATACTTTGTATGGTTCAATTAATAAATATGATAAATGACAATATTATTTAATAATTATTTATAGTTATTAAATTGTTAGAATTGGCATTTAAATGGTTGAATTAGGAAATTGGCATTTTTGAGAAAATCAGATACAAAAGGTGTTAAAATTGCAAAATTGCAAAGCCCAAGGCCCAATCCACTAATGCTTGGCCGGCCACCTATTGTAGGTTTTTAAATTGATTTTTTCATTATTTTAATGCCATATAATTCAAATCTAACCCTAGTGGAATGCTATAAATAGATAGTGAAGGCTTCAGGAAAAACACTTCTTCTGATTCAGAAAATCTGAGCCTCTCTCTCTCTCCCTATCTTTAGCTACCACTTCTTCTTTCTTCTTCCTTTGAATTTCTAAATCCTTAGTGATTAGAGTAGTGCCCACACACATCAAGCAATACCTCAATCATAGTGAGGAAGATCGTGAAGAAAGATCATCAGCAAAGGAGATTCAGCATCAAAGATTCAGAGAAAGAGATCCAGGTTCAGATATTGATAATGCTCTGCTACAGAAAGGAATCAAGGGCTAGAAATCTGAACGGAAGGAGTCATATTATTCCGCTGCAACCAATGTAAGGTTTCTTAAACTTTATATGTGTTTAATTTATCGTTTTAGAAAGTTCTTATTTAGGATGTTAATAAACATACTTGTGAGTAGATCTAAGATCCTGGTAAAATAATTTCCAAAAATAATCTAGAGTCATAAAATTAAATAATTTTAAAATAATATTAATATTTATATATTTATGAAACAAACAGTACTAACATCCCGTTAAACTTAACAGAATATTCTTTTATTTTTAAAGTATATTCTGTTAAACCAACAAAAATGGTTAGATAGCCACTTTTTATATATAAAGAAATTAGCTATATTTTAGATTAAAAGATATATTTATCTTTTTAATTTGAAATATTATATTAAAATTATCTTATATGATAAATTAAATAATTAATAAATTTGAAATTAACCTAGATATTTTTATAGATATTCTAACTATAATATTTTTAAATTCAAAATTAGTTATTTTGTTAAATATTTTTTTTTTGAACAAGAATATGAATCTTTATTCAAACCAGCAAGAACAACCAAAGGTTACACAACAGTAACAGTCCGAGACCCTGCACTTAAGACCAGCCGAAAATTACATTTAAAATGTAGCTATCTAGGTTCCCTTTTCCCCCATTACAACCCATTAAACATCTAGATTTTACACAAGATTTGATCTCTTTACTCAAGGTACTAACTGTCTTACAACTCAGCTCAAAAATACAACTATTTCTGTTTGTCCAAACTATGTACAAAGTTGCCAAAATGACAGTGTTAATAACCCTTTCCTGCATACTGTTGGCTGCCTTGGAGAACCATATGTTCAAGTCGACTGACCAGTCAAATTGGCCACACCGTTTGGTAATCTCACCAGTCAGTTTTTGGGTAAAACAGCAGTGCACAAACAAATGCTGGTGCGACTCATTTTCCCTACAGCAGACCGAGCATAAAGGAGAAGAGATTGACAAAAACCGGCTAAGGTTGTCTCTGGTTAGCAGCTGGTTGTTCACAATTTGCCAACCTATGAATCGATGCTTTGGAAGGACCATTCTATTCCAAATGTTTCTTGCATAATCAACCTTGTGGGCTTGAATATAAGAGAGATAAAACAGTTTAGCACTGAACTTACCTCTTTTTATAGCAGCTATGACATTTGATTCATTGACAGTTGAACGAAGATGAAGGATTTTTTTGAAGTACCAGCTCGCATCTTGCTTGAATTTAACTATCCAGAAGCTCAACCCTCTCAGATATATCGCATCAATCCACCTAACCCAGAGGTTGTCCTGTTTGCTGGATATAGCCTAGATATACTTTGCCATAAGCGTTATGTTCCAAATCTTCCCTTCTCTGAAGCCAAGACCTCCTGAGTTCTTGGGGAGACAAACTTTCTCCCAAGAGGGAATATGGAATTTGCTTCTGTTTCCCTTGGAGCCCCAAAGGAAGTCTCTACAACATTTGTCAATAGCCGCCGTGATATTTCGAGGAAGCAAGAATAAACCCATCCAATAGTTCCTGATTCCCAGAAGAATTGAATGGATCAATTGAGCTCTTCTGGCAAAAGAGAGGTTTCTGCTAGCCCAAGTGTGTAAATTCTTATGGAGTTTATCAAGGATGATACCACAGTCAGCAGATCGCCATTTGGTAGGTCTTAGATACACACCTAGGTACTTCAAAGGGAAAGAACCCTCTTCCATTTGTAAGATGTTAGCAAGTCTCTGTTTACAGGAAATTGGAATACCCCCAAAGAACACCGTTGATTTGGCTTTGTTGGCAATCAAACCTGTTGCTTCACTAAATCGTTGGAAGGCCTCTTTCACTATCTTAACTGATTTGTCATTGCCCTTGCAGAAGATAATAAGATCGTCTGCAAAGCAAAGATTGACAAGGCCTAAGGATTTGCAAAGAGGGTGAAACCCAAATCCCTTCTTAGAACTCTGAATCAGAAGTCTAAATAAATACTCCATTATGAGCACAAATAGAAGCGAAGACATCGGGTCCCCTTGACGAAGGCCTTTTTCACCCTTAAAAGAACCTTGGATTCTTCCATTAAGCAGAAGGGCATAAGAGGCTCCTTGAAGACAACTTAATATCCAGGTAATAAACTTTGAAGGGAAGCAGAGAGCTTTTAAGATATCAGCCACAAAGCACCAGTCAACCGTATCATAGGCCTTGCTCAAATCAATCTTCATGATACATCTAGAAGAAATGTTCTTCCTAGTGTAACCTTTGAGAAGATCCTGCAAAATCAAAACATTGTGAGCTAAAAGCCTCTTCTTAACAAAGGCACCTTGGTTTTCATGAATAAGCTCAGGAAGAACTTCCGAGAGTCTAGTACAAATCATCTTTGAAATGCATTTGTAAGTTGTAGTGCAGCAGGCTATAGGTCTGTAGTCAGAAGCTCCTTGAGGATTATCAATTTTGGGGATAAGAGATATGGATGTTGCACTCACTTCTTGAGGAAGCTTTCCAGATGGGAAAAACCCCAACACCGCACAAGAGAAGTCATCTCCAATATCATTCCATAGCTCTTTGAAAAAAGCCGCACCAAATCCATCAGGGCCCGGACTTTTGGACGAGTGAATGCCAAATAAAGCTTCTTTGACATCCTTCTTGTTGAACGAACGAATAAGTCTCACTTGATGTTCGATAGTAAGTTTATTCCCAAACTCAAGGCAGTCCTCTTCCAATCTTCTTGAAGCCGAGCTTTGTCTCCCCATGAAATTGCGGAAGTGGTTTAAAAAATGCTCAACCACTTTGTCATACTCATCAATGACCAACCCATTGACAGTGAATGAACATACTGTTGGGTTTTATGCCCTAAATAAAACTCATTTTAATATAATCAGATTTACTTATTAATATAGATCAGAAATAACATTTAATGTTGCATGGTTCACATGATTTATTTCATGATTGTATGTACATAATGTATAAATTCATCTGAAACCCTTTTCACATACTTGATCTTGTTTATTGTGTCGTCAACACATTGGAAAGTAAACATGACTATGTGAATAAAGTTTCCTAGATTTATCAGACATAGGGTTTTACTAATATGATAATCTACAACAGAGTTTACTTGCATTTGGAGAAGTGCTATGTTCTTTCCAGAGCATTGGTTAAAGTAAAGCTCAGGTTGGATGCATGGAGTATGCATCGGAAGGGACCGATATTGAACTTTGACTTAGATTTATTAAACTTACCGTAATATCTATTCAAGTCAATATCGCCTAGTTGATCCTAGATCAAATGTTCTTAATCCTGTTATGATTAGGCTCAATCTTGAAAGGCTATTTGTGTTCTTTGATTTGTTAGTTAAGCCTACTTTTAGGTTAGGGTGATACGTACATTTTGGGAACACGGTAGTGCAATTGAGTGGGAGCGCTAACATAAACATGGAATCTATAGCTTCTATCTGGCGAATAGTAAGCAAAGGATGATCTCCTTCGAGCTTGACCAAACGAACATAAATGGTGGAGTACTCATTTCACATAAGCTGAAATATCATCTATATGGGGTCAAGTGTTTTAAGGATAAAATACATTGTAGGGTGTAACGGTAATCTAATCCCTTTACAGTGTAGATCATTCATATAGAGGATCATTGATCAAATTAGGATTATAACAATGGATAACTAATGACGTGTCTATATGGTGGAACATATAGAGCATTCTATATACTGAGAGTGCAATTCTAAGTTCTATGCGTGGATTCAACAAAGAATTAATAAGTTAGTGAATTTTAGTGCTAAATTCTTGATCTACTTATTGGAAGCTCAGTTATATAGACCTATGGTCCCCGCACTAGTTGAGATAATATTGCTTGTAAGACTCGTATAATTAGTTTTGATTAATCAATTATAATTCTCAAATTAGACTATGTCTATTTGTGAATTTTTTCACTAAGTAAGGGCGAAATTGTAAAGAAAGAGTTTTAGGGGCATATTTGTTAATTATGATACTTTGTATGGTTCAATTAATAAATATGATAAATGATAATATTATTTAATAATTATTTATAGTTATTAAATAGATAGAATTGGCATTTAAATGGTTGAATTAGAAAATTGGCGTTTTTGAGAAAATCAGATGCAGAAAAGATAAAACTGCAAAATTGCAAAAAGTGAGGCCCAAATCCACTATGCATGGCCGACCACTTTTGTAGGCAATTTAAACTGATATTTCATTATTTTAATGCCAAATAATTCAAACCTAACCCTAGTGGAATGCTATAAATAGATAGTGAAGGCTTTAGAAAAATTATACTTTTCTTCTGACACTTCTGAATCAGAAAACCTGAGCCTTTCTCTCTCTACCTTGGCCGCCACCCTCTCTCTCTCTTCTTCCTTAGAATTTCGAAATTACCTTAGTGATTAGAGTAGTGCCCACACACAGCAAGCAATTCCTCAATCATAGTGAGGAAGATCGTGAAGAAAGACCATCAGCAAAGGAGTTTCAGCATCAAGGATTCAGAGAAAGAGATCCCGATTCAAATCTTGATAATACTCTACTACAGAAAGGATACAAGGGTTAGAGATCTGAACGGAAGGAGTCATTTAATTCCGCTGCACCCAATGTAAGGTTTCTTAAACTTTATACGTGTTTATTTCATCGTTTTAGAAAGTTCATATTTAGGGTGTTAATCAACATACTTGTGAGTAGATCTAAGATCCTGGTAAAATAATTTCCAACACATACTTTGTGATGGAATTTATTTTACCAGGATCTTTGATCTACTCACAAGTATGTTGTTTAAACACGCTAAATATGAACTTTCTAAAACGATAAATTAAACACATATAAAGTTAAGAAAACCTTACATTGATGCAGCGGAATTAATGTCTCCTTCCACTCAGATCTCTAACCCTTGTGTCCTTTCTGTAGCAGAGTATAATCAAGATCTGAGCCCGAATGTTCTTCTTCTTCAAGTTTGATCCTTCACAGTCTTCCAATCTATGATTGAGTTACTGCTTGCTGTGTGTGGGCACTTACTCTTTCAGTAGGGTCGAAATTGATGAAGGGAAAAGAGAAGAGAGGGTTTCGGCCAGGTATAGAAAGTGGGGAAGGCTCAGTTTTTCTGAAGAGAGAAATTTCTTTCAGAAGATGATATGAAAACTTGTGATTTGACTGAGCCATCACTTTCTATTTATAGGCAACTACTAGGTTTAGGTTAGGAATTATTTGGCATTAAAATAATGAAAATATTAATTTGAAAAACCTCAATTAGTGGCCGGCCATGGTGTTGTAGTGGGCCCCACTTGATTTTGCAGTTTTATCAAATTTTATTTCTATTTTCTCAAAAACGCCAATTTTCCAATTCTAACCTTTTAAATGCCAAAACTAATTATTTAATAACTAAAATAGATTATTAAATAATATTGTCATTTAATTTAATTATTAATTAGACATATAAAGTCCATTAATAAATAAATAAACCTAGAAACTCTTTTCTTTACAATTTCACCCCTGCTTAGTGAAAATTCATAAAATTAGACATAGTCTAACTTTAGAATTATAATTGATTAATCACGAATCAATTAATGAGTCTTACAAGAAGAATGTTCTCAACTAGAATGGGGACCATGGATCTATATGCTGAGCTTCCAATAAGTGAACCAAATTTACCAAGTAAATTCCTACTTATTAATTCTTCGTTGAATCCACTCTTAGAACTTAGAATTGCACTCTCAGACTTATATAGAGCATATTATATGTTTCACGATATCAATATGCTATCTCATTTAACCATTGTTATAATCTTATTGTGATTTAAAGATCCTCTATATAGATAATCTACATCGAGATGGGATTTCTTTACCGTTCTCACCCCTCAATGTATTTTGCCCCTTAAAACACTTAGCTACCTGTAAATGGTGTTTAGTGATCTAATGATTAGTCAGTTAAACAAGAGCTCATCCATTTACTTCTATTTGCTAAGCTCGAAGGGAATCATCACTTTACTTCTATACACCATTAGAAGCTATAGATTCCATATTTATGTTCAGCACTCCCACTCAATCATACTATCATGTTCCCAAAATATATGTATCACCCTGACCTAAAAGTAAGCTTAACTAATAAATCAAAGAACATGAATAGCACTCCTGAGTTGAGCCTAAGCATATCAGGATTTAGATTCTTTTAATCTTAAGATCAACTACTAATATTGACTTGGAAAGATATATAACGGTAAGTTTGTAATATCTTAACTTATTTACAATATCGGTCCAGTCCAATGTATACTCCATACATTCGAAACTAGTATACTTTACTAATGTCCTGGAAAGAACATAACACTTACTCCAAGTGTAAGTACACATCATCGCTGATTATCACATTAGTGTAAATCCAATAACACTGATGAAACAGGGACCAATTCTTTTGATTCATATGATCACAAACACATTCCACTGTGTTGACGATACTGTAATTGTGAATAAACATATGATTTGGATTTAACTGATTCTGTGTGTAAATGTAATAAACATATTTAAACCATTAGCATGTATAATTCATGCAAACATCAATCACTTCAAAATTTCTTATATTGATAACTAATCAGATTGTAAAGATTTTTATTTAGGGCATAAAACCCAACACTTTGTTCTCAGCTCTCCTCTTTTTCATGATAGCATGAAAATAGCTTGTGTTTTCATCACCAAGCTTTAACCAACAAGCTTTAGAGTTTTGATGCAAATAGCTAAAGTACTGTTTTTGGGCATCTTGGTAGTTCGCACGACTCATTTTTTCAGTTAAAACAGCTGAATGACATTTCGGGTTGATGGCCAAGGCTTCTTGAGCTTCGATAAATTTGTCTCGGGCTTCATTGTACTGACCTGTGATATCCTCTTTCTTCTTAACATAGCAGGTTTTCAGTATGTGTTTCACCCTATACAGTTGCTGGTGTAACGAATGCAGATCTGTGACCATGTGCTTCTTCCAAGTAGAGACAACATTATCTCTGAAATCCTCTTTAAACACCCAATGATTGCAAAACCGGAAAGGTTTGGTCCCACGGTTACCAACCTTGACGTGTTTGATTAGGCAGTAACTGTGATCCAAGAGGGCCCCCCATCTGAAGTTGGCTTCTGTATTCGGGAAGTGATCTAACCAACTTTCATTAGTGAAAACTCTATCCAACTTTGAGTACACTCGACTGCCCTCCTCGTGGTTATTAGACCAAGTAAAAAAGGAGCCAGAAGTCTTCAACTCTTCAACCTGACCCCTAGCAAGCCAGGTTTGACTATCCTAGATTTCAAGGCCTCTAATTTTCCTACCCCCACTTCTATCTTTGTAGGCCTCTAATTTCCCTACCCCCACTTCTATCTTTGTATGCAAACATGGCATTGAAGTCTCCAAGTATAATCCAAGGAGCATTTAGGTGCCCAATGCTAGTAAGCTTATTCCAAAGATCCTTCCTCTCGTTTAATGAATTACTTCCATAGACCGCAATGAGAAAAAACTCCTCCTTGTAACCCACCATTTTGAGTTTACAATGGATGAGTTGCCTATCTTCCATCAAAATATCCACTTTAACAAGCTTGTCAATCCAAATCAACAAAATTCTAAACGAAATCTCTTGACTGGAATGGATCTTCCAATTCGGATTATTAGACATAAGTTTGCTAACTCTATCATGATGGATCTTAGTCTCAAAAAGAGCCCCAAAACCCACCTTATTTATCTTACAATGTTCAAACACCTCACGCTGCTTCTCAGCATTATTCAGCCTCCTAACATTCCAGCCTAATAGATTGAAACTATCCATTAGAAAGGTGTCTAAGATCAGTAGCCAACATACCCTCTGCATCCTCTAAAGCCTCATAGTCATTGCTTGTGATTGCTTCTTGTTGCGGCCTAATGACAGACTTTGCACCTTTTCTTTTAGGAGTCACCCATTGCTCATTTCTGGTTTGTATAACAGTATTTTTCACGGCCCCTGTACCCTCAGAAATGACTCCCCGTTCCACTTTACTATCAACAGTAGGTAGAGCAATATTATTGACAGGTATAGCAGTGTTTTAAAGTTCAGTATCACCCTTTTCAGATTCCTTGGCACCATTCACTTTCTCTGTTGGAATCCCCTTGCTTCTAGCATCCTGTTCAACATCAGTTATCTTATTCCCTTGCTGTTTTTTCTTCCACACAGTCGGCTTCCCTTTGTTACAGTTGGAAATTGAGTGTCCAAGCATATCGCAAGCCGTACACTTGGTAGGCAGCCACTCATATTCAACAGGTTGTTCCATTAGTTGCTTCTTCTCATTTACATAAGCAATAGTTCTCAGAGGTTCTTCCTTAATCTCAACATCCACTAACACCCTAGCGTACTTGATCATAGACCGCTCAAGAGTAACCTTGTCAGCCATAATCGACTTTCCTATCGTGCTAACAAGTGCACTCAAGTTCTTCTTCCCCCAATATTGGAGTCCCAAGCCATTTAATCTCACCCACACAAGGACCGATTTGACCATCCGGGCTGTCTCCATATCCTCGGACCAAGGCCTTAGAATCACAGGTTTCTTATCGAATTGAATTACTCCGGTTTTAAGAATAATGTTCCTAGTAACCCCATCCTTGAAACTAACAAGAGTGAACCCTGAGTGCATTCTCACTATCCTTTCCACTCCCAAATTCCCCCAAATTCTCTTGATAAATCCTTCAAACACTCTAAAAGGAGGATTTGCCCCTAAAACGATGCATATAATCGACGTCTCCAGTATGATGCTTCTAATTCAGCTTCATCCAAATCTAAATTTGCAACCACCTGATCCCCAATTTTAGATGGTTCAGTAAAAGTAAGTTGGGAAGAAGAGGTTTTCACCTGATTCAGATTGAATTTAGTCCAAGTAAATTGTGCCGATGCCTGAAAGTCCATCGCCTCCGCATCGTCCGCCCAAGTTTTCGATTTAGGAGTCGACTTTACCGCTTCTGCAACTACTTCCTTCTCCGGTTCCAGTTCATCACACGGGTCTAGGAAAACCTCTGTAGCTTCATCTTGGATTGAGGGCAGCTCAAGGCTCGCTCTCGCGACATTGACGTTGGCAGCACAAGGCTTCGATGTACCTTTCCTCTTCTTCACCATGGGAAGAGGAGCAGAGCATCACACGGCTGCTAATTTTTTCTTCTTATTATTATTATATATATGTAACGTATTTGTTAAATATTTAATTGTTTATAAATTATAAGTTAGAAAAATAATATTTTATATCATTTTACTTATCAAATATTTATAAATAGTATTTTAAATATTTAAATAACCTAGATATTTTTGTAGAAATTTGAAAAAGTCTTAATTTGAGATATTTTCACATATAATTAGGATAATTATTATTTTTTTATTATTTTATTCCTAAAATAATAATTGCCTAACCATATCTATTTTAAAATTGGTTTATTTTATTATTTTAATTTTATTAAATTATAAGATTAGAATATGATATTGAAAATATCTATGTGATTATTTTCAAATCATTTATCTTATTAGATATTTAATTTAATTTGATAAAATAATTCAAATAAATCTAGATATTTTAAATTAGTTTTATTTTTGAATTTTAAATTTTGATAAGATATTTAAGGTTGTTTCTAACAACCCTAAATTTTCAAAATTTAGTTGGTTAGTTTAAATAATAATTTAATTATATTAATATTTTAGTTCACAATTTGTTACATGGACATTGTTTATTCAAAATCTTTTTTAACAAACTTATTATTTATTTGATCTAAATTGCTATGATTAACTTGTTGACAGATTCAATAATTTGATTTTAATCATAGTCCAATTGTCAATAGATCTTATAAATAATTGGTAACAAGTAAATTTTGTACTTCTTTTATCTGTGTAAACCTAGAAACATGATAGAGCCCATCTAAATTAATTTGACTTGTGTGAGCCTTTATGTTTGCTTTTGGGCTTAGATGCATATAGGAAGTCCATTTATTTCTAGATATCTAAATGGACTAGGTTGCTAAAATGAAATATCACTTTTGATAGTTTTATTTAGGCCCAATTAGTATTGGGCTTATTCAATGAATAACATAGGAAGCTATGGACCTAACCTTTGATTCGATAAGTTTGGCCTCAAATGTAATTGTAGGATCTTGAGGAGTCTTGGATTTTCGAGCCTTAGAAGTCATAATTTTAAAATCTAAGTCACTTGGTGAAAAAGCAACAGTGACTCAAGGTAAAAACAAGGGTCTCGCTAAAGGAATAAAAGATAAAATTTGGCATTCAGGCTAAGTTGCATCTCGCAGAAAACGACATTTACCCTCGACTATTTCTTGTAAAAATCATCTAGAACGACTTGAAACCTCGTCCTGATTGGTTTTTATTAGATGATCTCTAATCTTTGTACTGTTTATCTCAAGAAGGGTTTTGGGAACATAAGTTTTGGATTCGAAAGGAAAGGCAAATTTTTTAGGACAATCAGTTTCCAAGAATTCTGGGATTGTGTTTTTTGAAAAAAGTTGGGTCATGTTTGTGGACAAATATTATCCCATTTTTCAGAAAATCTAAATACAATCTAACCCAGGAGTCTATGAACCTTATAACCTATATTTTATCCTTAAAACCCTAAAATTATCCAGAAAAACAAAACTAAAATTACCTAAATCAAATGAAGTAGATACTGAAGCGATCAATCACAAAGACAAGATTACCAATACAGAAAAGAAAAATAGCAGAAATAAGGGAATGAGCCACTTACTATTTTGGTGAAGGTTTCTAGGCAATGAAGAACTTTGCAATTGAGATTTTGATGACAGGCAATGGGTTCTGAAATTCTCTGAGGTTGAATATGTAATCAGAGAAAATGTGCAAGAAATAAGTCAAAGACAGTGAGGGCATATAATATGAAAGGGGGAAAATCGTCAGTTTCAGAGGAAATTTGAAGGTTTAAGATTCAAAAATGGTGAAATAGACTGATGCTCTTGTTCTTTACACCCTATTAAAAACCACCGTTAGATCAAAAGAAATCTGATCTAACGGATGAGAACATTGCAAATTGGAAGAGACAGAGCATTTAATGCTAATGATGTGCCTTAAAATTCTAAACTGCCAAAAACCCGAAGCATGCAATATTTTAAAATTAGGTTAAGATAAAATACCCTTATAATCATTTAAAAAGTTCTTTTAATCAAAAAGTACTTTTGAAGGGGTAATTGTTATACCCAAAATTCGAGTACACTTCAGAAGTTGACACATGTCCAACAGAAGGAATATGAATCAATTCTAAATGATATATAATATTATATCAATAAATACATATTTAATAACTCATTATTATTTAATAAAGATTTAATAGATAATATTCAAAACTCGTTGACTTTATAGTCAAAAGTGAGAAAATGATAATAACTATTGATATGAAGTTCGAAATATACATTTAAGAAGGGGATATTCATCCACCCGAGCAGATTGAATGTATCAACATAAACTACCTCACATTACATATAGCGAGAAGATCACCTCGCATTATGAAAGCCACAAAGAGAATATTGTTGGGAATTATTTTACCAGGATCTTAGATCTACTCACAAGTATGTTTATTAACATCCTAAATATGAACTTTCTAAAACGATAAAATAAACACATATAAAGTTAAGAAAACCTTACATTGATGCAGCGGAATAAATGTCTCCTTCCACTCAGATCTCTAACCCTTGATTCCTTTCTGTAGCAGAGTATAATCAAGATCTGAGCCCGAATCTCCTTCTTCTTCAAGTTTTGATCCTTCACAGTCTTCCAATCTATGATTGAGTTACTGCTTGCTGTGTGTGGGCACTTACTCTTTCACTAGGGTCACGAAAAAGATGAAGGGAAAAGAGAGAGAGGTATTTCGGCCAAGGTAGAGAGTGAGGGAAGGCTCAGTTTTTCTGAAGAGAGAAATTTCTGTCAGAAAGTTGATCTGAAAAACTTATATTTTGACTGAGCCATCACATTCTATTTATAGGCAACTACTAGGTTTAGGTTAGGATTTATTTGGCATTAAAATAATGAAAATAATAATTTGAAAAATCATCATTAAGTGGCCGGCCATATGGTGTTATTGGGCCTTACTTAATTTTGCAATTTTATCAAATTTTATCTCTATTTTCTCAAAAATGCCAATTTTCCAATTCTAACCTTTTAAATGCCAAAACTAATTATTTAATAATTAAAATACATTATTAAATAATATTGTCATTTAATTTAATTATTAATTAGACATATAAAGTCTATTGATAAATAAATAAACCTAGAAAACTCTTTTCCTTACAATTTCACCCCTGCTTAGTGAAAATTCATAAAATTAGACATAGTCTAACTTTAGAATTATAATTGATCAATCACGAATCAATTAATGAGTCTTACAAGCAGAATGTTCTCAACTAGAATGGGGACCATGGATCTATATGCTGAGCTTCCAATAAGTGAACCAAATTTACCAAGTAAATTCCTACTTATTAATTCTTCGTTGAATCCACTCTTAGAACTTAGAATTGCACTCTCAGACTTATATAGAGCATATTGTATGTTTCACGATACCAATATACTATCTCATTTAACCATTGTTATAATCTTATTGTGATTTAAAGATCCTCTATATAGATGATTTACATCGAGATGGGATTTCTTTACCGTTCTCACCCCTCAATGTATTTTGCCCCTTAAAACACTTAGCTACCTGTAAATGGTGTTTAGTGATCTAATAATTAGTCAGTTAAACAAGAGCTCATCCATTTACTTCTATTTGCTAAGCTCGAAGGGAATCATCAGTTAACTTCTATACACCAGTAGAAGCTATAGATTCCATATTTATGTTCAGCACTCCCACTCAATCATACTATCATGTTCCCAAAATATACGTATCACCCTGACCCGAAAGTAGGCTTAACTAATAAATCTAAGAACATGAATAGCACTCCTGAGTTGAGCCTAAGCATATCAGGATTTAGATTCTTTTCAATCTTAAGATCAACTACTGATATTGACTTGGAAAGATATGTATAACGGTAAGTTTGTAATATCTTAACTTAGTTGCAATATCGGTCCAGTCCAATGTATACTCTATACATTCGAAACTAGTATACTTTACTAATGTCCTGGAAAGAACATAACACTTACTCCAAGTGTAAGTACACATCATCGTCGATTATCACATCGGTGTAAATCCAATAACAACGATGAAACAGGGACCAAAACTTTTGATTCATATGATCACAATCACATTCCACTGTGTTGACGATACTGTAATTGTGAATAAACATATGATCTGGATTTAACTGATTTTTTGTGTATGAATGTAATAAACATATTAAACCATTAGCATGTAAAATTCATGCAAACATCAATCACTTCAAATTTCTTATATTGATAACTAATCAGATTGTAAAGAGTTTTATGTAGGGCATAAAACCTAACAAACTCCCACTTGCACTAATATAAAACAACCGTGCAAATAGGTCAATACGATGTCTTGATCTTCGCATCAAGTGTAGTATATTTGAATCCACCCAAACTTCGGAAACTAGTTCATAAATACACTTATGAAACATCCTTTACTATATGCTTTACTCATCAAGGGATACCGAAATCTTTACTCGTTTTAAAAGTACATACTGAATTAACGGGGGACATATCTCTCATATTTTAAAATATGTAATTGAGATAATACGGTAGACTTTTCTTCAGTGATATAACTTTCTGGTATTTTCGAATAGACCAAGTTATAGTTCTTCTCTGGTAGAGCTTGAATTATTATACAATAATTCCTCCACCCCCAAAGTAAGCACCATCTCATATAAATCGAAATTAGATGGTGAGATACAAGGACAACTGATACACAGTTCCTTAATATCTGACATATAGATCACTTTCATAAATCCTTCTTGAATATCTTCTAATGTTCCCTATTTGATTACATCTCAGATAGCTCCCACTCAATAGCAGATGTCTGGTTAAATAATACTTTTAACCTCTGATTGTTTAGAGAGTTACCTAGTTGTGACTTTTGTATTAGTCTGAAACTTTAAGTCAAGACTAAGTCATCAACATAGCAGACTAGTATTTGAAGTGAAAAATACATGCCAGAGATAAAGTAATCAAAATTAAGATACCATAAAATTTTATGAGGATTAAGAATTCTTGGTTCAAGTCATTCGAATGGACTGAACTAGAGTTTTTTATCTTATTCTCATAATTCTGATAAGCTATACCTATCCATGTGAATGGTTAGATTTGCTTTTCAGTATTGTTCTTAAGTACCTATCACAATTATCAACCTAATGAAGATGGGTATAGAACTTTAAAATTCTCCCACTCAATTAAGGTAGTGTGAAACTTTAACAAAGAACTTTCAAAGGTGTCAAACTTTTACTTACACCAGTAAAATCGAAATGGAACATACAATCAAGATCAAGAATTTATATTGACAATAGCTGACTCATTATATTACTTCTATGTTTAAACAAGATATGTGTTTCATAGGGAATTGTGGAATAGACTCCACCCCTAAGAATATACATATAGGGTACTATGGATAACCTCCACCCCTAAGTATATAGAGATTATGATCCACTACGAAAGGTTGTAAAGATCATGATTCTCTTAGTGTGATAGACTTTATGTGGAGTTGAATACTATCCAGAGTTCATTAGATATAAAAGATCGTTGAACTGCATAGTTTTCTTAACTTTTCTCCACCCCTATCAGATCATAAGATCCTTTTATTAAACAAATTCTTAATAATTGTATGAGAATTAACAATTATTGATAAACATAGAAATAATTTCTAATGTTTATATAATATAACTCTATGAAGAGTTGTAAATATTATAGAATTCGCATCAATAATAAAATCACTTACACATACAAACATACAAATATAATGTGGTAATAATTGATGAAGATAAATTATATGAAGCTCAATCTCATAAATTGCAATAGGGAATTTCGAAAATAAAACTTTATGAATAAAAAAAAGTATTGCAACAATATGAGAGAAACAGGGATAAATATCCCTGACTAAAATTTGAAATCCAAATTGTCTTTAAACTAAAACAATTAATTCAAAAATTGAAGAGCTTCATCTTCATCTGGACGATTTCACCCTTGGTCCAGCTTGCTGATCCAACTCAATTGAGTTCAAGTAGCTGGGCCTATCAGAAGAAGAAAACAAATAAACAAAGTTTAGTCCAGAATCATAAATCCAATTGGATAATAATTCACTAAAACTCTTAAAGTTTATTAATGGAAATACCTTGTTTCTTTGCAAGAAGTTTAGGACACTGGGGTTTCCAATGACCTTTCTCATTGCAGTAGAAACACTTTCCTTTAAGTGTAGCATCACCAGAAGGAGCAGCCTTTTTCATGGCTTTTGTTCGCTTCTTGGTGTTCTTCCACTTCTTCTTCGATTTCGGCTTTGAAGCAGAGGCAACATTTGCTTCAGGTTTGATCGTCCCATTATCATTCCCAGGATTGTGAGGTTTACTCCCTTTCTTCTTGGGTCCTCCAATCAAATTTTCATAAGTTTGAAGGTCATTGACTAATTCATGAAAGTCAATTTCCTTCTTATTCATGACATAATTTGATGTATATGGTAGAAATGCTGGAGTCAGGCTATTCAAGATAAGACTAACTTGAGTAGCACTGTCCATTTCAGCACCATGATCCTAGGCTTCTTGGAAATAACTGGACATGAGGAGGACATGATCACGCACGTTTTGATGAGGTTCCATCCGTGCATTAATGTACTTCTTAGTCGCGTCAAAGCGTGACTGAAGTGATGCCTTACCGAATAGCTCATTTAACTTCGTCATAACTTCAGCAGCCTTCTCGGTTTTAGAAAACCGAGTTTTGAGGGTGTCAACCATGCTAGAAAGCATAAAGTATAGAGCTTTGTCATTTGCCTTCTGCCAACGCTCATACTTTTCTTTCACAGCTTTGGATGCATTATCCCTGTGCACTTCGTGACGGCTCAGTTAAAACAAACAAGGCACTTTCTCCTATGAGAGCAATATTAATGTTCTCATTCCATTTATTAAAGTTAGATCCATTCAGCTTGTTTTCAGTCAACAGTGATAACATGGGATTCATTTTGACAAAACAGGATACTACAAAATAATAGAAATCAACAAATAGAAATTAATAATGGTTTAACACACAAAAACAATTCAGAAATTATAAGCACATAGCAAGTAGGAATGATATGAGAAAATACTTACCTAAATAATTTCCAAGGTTTTCAACAAACTGATATCAGTGTCCCGTTTAGGCGAGAGTCAAAGCTATCATCCATTGAATAGAGTTGTCAGCTCATCTAAAATGTTAAACATTCTAGCAACCTTTTATTCGATCAAGATCAGAATCCAGCGTTGTCCCGTTTAGGCGAGAGTCAAGGCTATTCTATCTCATGAGCTTCTACCATTGTTTCGCAATTTGCAAGTCAAATATGGTCGCCACCATTAGGGTGATCTATACCATATAAAACACTTACAAACCACTTATCATGCGAGATTAAACGGTGCGAAATTGCTAATGAACGTTCCTCCATTAGGGAGGATTACTCACTAAAACAAACGCGGTGTAAAACCCACAATGGAGATCGAATATCTTAATAATAATAAAGCTCATTATTTAAAATGTATTTTCTTTATTATTCTAATAAATAAATCTCATTAAATTCTATTTAAGAATTAAAATTCAAAAAATAAGAATTTAATATAATATTTATAAAATTATACTTAGATGGTGATTGAAATAAAATTAATTATTTCCATCTTAGTAATAATCTTAAATATAAATATTAAGGAAATTAATTTAAGTTGAATTAAATAAATAATTAGCAACTTAAAAATTTCTTTTGAGAATATATTTATCGGGTTCGAAAATTTAAAGTATATAAAAATACAATTTTCGAAAAATAATAAAAATAGAAAAGAAATACTTCAAGCAAAAATATCACCTATCTAGATTTTCTTTTGACTAGTTAATTCAATTTCTAATAATATATATATATTTTTTAAATTCATTTATTTTAAATTAATCAATTAGATGAAAAAATCATTGATTGTAGTTGGTCCAAGAATTAATTAAAATAAATAATTAATTTACAACTCAATCTATTTTTCAAAATAAAATTCGAAAATATTGCATAATTAAAATGCAAATTTCGAAATTGATTAATAAAATAAAGAAAAATATATATATTGAAAATTATTTAAATTTAAGTTGAAAAATTAAATTTCAACCTAAAAATAATTTTCTATTTAATTAAGTGTCATGAAAAAATCAATAAATATTTAAGTATCATGATGAAAATCAACTTAGATATTTAGATTTTTCAAGTTAATTAAATGTATTAAATTCAAGAAATAAATAATTAAGTGTAGAGAAGGCTTAATTATTAATTTCTATTTAATACTAGGAAAAATATATTTAATAAAATTGTACCAAAATTAATTATTTAAATAATTAATTTCACAAAAGTATAATATTTTCCTATTTAAATATTAGAAATAATAAGTAGTCTAGAAATTACTATCTAGAAAATATCTTATTTGACTAAGTATCTTTTCAAAATTTGAAAAAAAAAATATCTAATTTAAGTTATATAGAAAAAATCTAAAACTTAAATAATTTCAAATTTAGATTTAATTAAATATCACAAATTAAGTTGTAACCACTTAATTTGAAGATATCTTTTTAAAGTTAATATTTGAAAAGATATTAACCAAAAAAAAATATCTAAGATATTCCATTTCAAGTTAATATTTGAAAAGATATTAACTTAAAAAATATCTTAAGAATCTTTAATAACTAATGCCTAAGATTCCTCAACTTGATTTAAAATTTAAATCAAATATTCAAATTTAAGTTAGTTAAGAAAAATCAGTTGATACAACTAATTTATAACTTAAATATGAATATTTAATTAAATAAGCTCCAGAAAGAATCTTAGTTAGTTAAAATTCTATATTTAATTAAATACAAGAAAAATACAAATAGTTTATCTAGAAATAAAATCTAAACTAAAAGTGTTTTTCTTAAAATTAACTTTAAAATATTAAAATGAAAATAATTTTTCATATATTTTAAAAGTTAATTATGTTGCTAATTCAATTTTATTAGGTCAAACTAATATCATTAACCTAGTACAGTTATTCAAATCAGGCAAATGGGCCTTCACAATTGGGGTAGTTCATGTGAGGGGGTGCTGGGTTCAGTATGTCGTACCCACTTCTATGGCACCCAACTCTCACACAAGGCCCAAAAGAGAGGAATTTAACCTTAAAATGAATAACTGTTATTAATTGAATAGGTCCAAAAACTAAATGGACCTAAATAAAATCTATCATGGTGTGACATTTTATTTAGCAACAACCTATATGTATCTATATAATAAAATAAACACATAGGCTCACACAGGCACACTTTGGATGGATCCTATCATGTTGCTAGGTCATACACAGATGAAAAAAGATTGTAAAATTTACCTGTTACGAATTATTAACTTGACCAAGGGAGCCATCAGATCATTAGATCTGGCAAAAAGTAACCATGGCTATTTGCAATCAAATAATAATAGGTTTTTAAAACTTACACACAAGCTAAAAACACATACTCCTGCAACAAGGTTAGCTGGATAGTTGGAAGTAGGATTTATTTAATTTTAAATAAATAATTTCGAAAAATAAATAATTAAAAAAAAAAATTAATTAATTTAGAAAAATAAAAAAAAAATTAATTAATTTCGAAAATGAAATAAATTTAAATTTCAAAATTATTTTAAAAAAAATATTTAAAATTAAACCTACTATTTTGAAAAAATTAGGTTTCAACCAACCTAAATATCATTTCAAAAATAACTAACTACTTTTAAATATTAAATGTTATTTTAAAAATAAAAATTAGAAAAGATAAAAAAAATATCTTTTCAGATTTTAAATTTAATTTAAATAAATAAAATAACAAAATTTAAAAGTTAGCAAAATATCTTACATCTATTTAAAATTACATGATTATAAATATCTTATTTTAAATTTAAATAAGGTCAAAATATCTAAAAAGATTTAATTAAAAAATCTTAAAAAGATAAGATATTTTTAAAATATCTTAAAAGATAAGATATTTTTAAATATCTTAAAAGATATTATAAATATCTTAAAAAGATATTATAAATATCTTAAAAGATAAGATATTATAAATATCTTAAAAAATCTGACCTTAAATTTAAAAAAATATAATCAAATTTAAAAATAAGATAGATTTTTAAGCAAAAAGATAAATACTAATTCTATTCAAATTCAAATTACACTAATATCTTGAATTAAATTAAAAAAAAATTAAATTAATTCAAAATGATAATTAGAATTGAATTAGGAATAGTAATAGTATATATATAAAACCATACAATAAATTGGAAGTTAATTCCATGAAAAAGTATGAAAAATTGAAGAAAATTGAAAAAATTCGAAACTGTACGGACAGTTCTGCGATCATGGAAACTATCAAGACAAATTTCCGATTTTGTCAAATCTTCAAAAAATCATAACTAATTCAAATAATATCCAAATTGAGTTCTGTAAAAGGCTAACTTGCTTAATTTTTTCCATACTATCCAATAAAAATAATTCCAGAACCGAAATAACAATTATTTTTCACGAAAATTTCACAATCATCAATCAATCATCAAATAACACTCAATACAACATGATACCATCCAAAGAACATACAAACAATCGTTTTAAAGTCCAAATTACATGTAAGTAAATCAATTACCATGGCTCTGAGGCCAGTTGTTGGGAATTATTTTACCAGGATCTTAGATCTACTCACAAGTATGTTTATTAACATCCTAAATATGAATTTTCTAAAACGATAAAATAAACACATATAAAGTTAAGAAAACCTTACATTGATGCAGCGGAATAAATGTCTCCTTCCACTCAGATCTCTAACCCTTGATTCCTTTCTGTAGCAGAGTATAATCAAGATCTGAGCCCGAATCTCCTTCTTCTTCAAGTTTTGATCCTTCACAGTCTTCCAATCTATGATTGAGTTACTGCTTGTTGTGTGTGGGCACTTACTCTTTCACTAGGGTCACGAAAAAGATGAAGGGAAAAGAGAGAGAGGTATTTCGGCCAAGGTAGAGAGTGAGGGAAGGCTCAGTTTTTCTGAAGATTGAAATTTCTGTCAGAAAGTTGATCTGAAAAACTTATATTTTGACTGAGCCATCACTTTCTATTTATAGGCAACTACTAGGTTTAGGTTAGGATTTATTTGGCATTAAAATAATGAAAATAATAATTTGAAAAATCATCATTAAGTGGCCGGCCATATGGTGTTATTGGGCCTTACTTAATTTTGCAATTTTATCAAATTTTATCTCTATTTTCTCAAAAATGCCAATTTTCCAATTCTAACCTTTTAAATGCCCAAACTAATTATTTAATAATTAAAATACATTATTAAATAATATTGTCATTTAATTTAATTATTAATTAGACATATAAAGTCTATTGATAAATAAATAAACCTAGAAAACTCTTTTCCTTACGATTTCACCCCTGCTTAGTGAAAATTCATAAAATTAGACATAGTCTAAGTTTAGAATTATAATTGATCAATCACGAATCAATTAATGAGTCTTACAAGCAGAATGTTCTCAACTAGAATGGGGACCATGGATCTATATGCTGAGCTTCCAATAAGTGAACCAAATTTACCAAGTAAATTCCTACTTATTAATTCTTCGTTGAATCCACTCTTAGAACTTAGAATTGCACTCTCAGACTTATATAGAGCATATTGTATGTTTCACGATACCAATATACTATCTCATTTAACCATTGTTATAATCTTATTGTGATTTAAAGATCCTCTATATAGATGATTTACATCGAGATGGGATTTCTTTACCGTTCTCACCCCTCAATGTATTTTGCCCCTTAAAACACTTAGCTACCTGTAAATGGTGTTTAGTGATCTAATAATTAGTCAGTTAAACAAGAGCTCATCCATTTACTTCTATTTGCTAAGCTCGAAGGGAATCATCAGTTAACTTCTATACACCAGTAGAAGCTATAGATTCCATATTTATGTTCAGCACTCCCACTCAATCATACTATCATGTTCCCAAAATATACGTATCACCCTGACCCGAAAGTAGGCTTAACTAATAAATCTAAGAACATGAATAGCACTCCTGAGTTGAGCCTAAGCATATCAGGATTTAGATTCTTTTCAATCTTAAGATCAACTACTGATATTGACTTGGAAAGATATGTATAACGGTAAGTTTGTAATATCTTAACTTAGTTGCAATATCGGTCCAGTCCAATGTATACTCCATACATTCGAAACTAGTATACTTTACTAATGTCCTGGAAAGAACATAACACTTACTCCAAGTGTAAGTACACATCATCGCTGATTATCACATCAGTGTAAATCCAATAACACTGATGAAACAGGGACCAAAACTTTTGATTCATATGATCACAATCACATTCCACTGTGTTGACGATACTGTAATTGTGAATAAACATATGATCTGGATTTAACTGATTTTGTGTGTATGAATGTAATAAACATATTAAACATATTAAACCATTAGCATGTAAAATTCATGCAAACATCAATCACTTCAAATTTCTTATATTGATAACTAATCAGATTGTAAAGAGTTTTATTTAGGGCATAAAACCTAGCAAATATAACGAGACAGACTACTTCCCAACACTTAGTATTTTTTCTTTTCAAGATGGACAAAGAAGATAACTCGAATCAGAGAAGAAATAACCGTCCATGTCAGCAATAACCATCTAAAGGATAAAGCTAAAGAGCGGTTGGATAGTTATTAAATATTATCCCACGTGTGATTTAAATGAAATGTGGGGATTGTCCACATTTCATGAATATTTATATTTAAATCAATCCCCAAAAAGGATAACAATCAATTTATAATCCTATAAATTGGGGCAGATTCCATGAGAAAACGGATGGCAAAATTTGAGAGCATTCAAAATCAGATATTGTATTTTGTACTTAAAAATATCCCTAATAATAAGAACTTATGGAGTATGTAGATTTTAACTACAAAACCACGTTAAAATATCTGGAGTTATTCTATCAATACTTACTTATTATTTTTTGTAGATAATTTATTACTAAAAGGCTATTTATTTTTTGTTAATGAAAATCTGCGTTAACAAAAGATTACTTATTCAAAAATTATTATTGTATTCTGCATTCAAAAATATCCCTAATAATAAGGACTCGTGGAGTATGTAGATCTTAACTACAAAACCACGTAAAAATATCTGGTGTTCAATAAATACGCATATAATTCTGTAGTATATACATTTATTGCAAAAAGGCTATTTATTTTGGTTAACAAAAATCTACGTTAACAATTATAGTATCTATTATATATATATATATATATTCTTGGGGGACTATTCAATGATTATATTAAAAATGTAAATATGATAGTTATATTTTTTGTGACCTGCTATAACAGGTTACTAACAAGTAAAAATTTCTTGTAGACTCAAAATAATTATAATTAATTATATATTTAAAATAAATTAATTTTTTAATTAAAATATTTAATAAGATATTTTTTACAACTAATATTTTTAAATATTTTTTTTATTTATAAAAAAATAAATAAAATCAAATTAGTATTAGGTTACAGGTAATTTATTAATTATTTTTGTTTTTTTTTTATGAATAAGAATTTTTATTGCTCCAAACAAACCTTTTACATCACTAATCTTTACATTTTGCTAACAAATTTATACTTACAACTTAGCCTTTTTACAAAATCACACCATCAGAATCCATGTTTTATCTTCAACCTTGGCCTTCTTGGGCAGCAGCCCCTTAATTCCCAGCTTGCTCATTTGTTGAGATTTTTTCACCGTAGTATTAATGAGCCACACTTGTTGATTCCATAGTACTTCATTCCTAGCCTTCCATATGTAATACACAAGACTTGCAAGAACAGTTTTCACCATACTTTTCCTTGTTGCAGAGAACCTCTTCGTGTTGTGACATGCTTATAGCAGCTGCTTAATGTTTGTTGCTGGTGTGTTCCATTGCAGAAACTGTTTTATCTCTTGTAGACATTTCCTGCTATAGTCACACTCAAAAAATAGGTGGTCTATGGATTCATCTTTTTTTCCACACGATAAACATTTTGAATCCATGTTATGAGTGTACTTGCTGATTCTCTCTTTCATGTTCAGTCTTTCCCAAAGCACCAACCAAAGAATGAACCTATGCTTAGGAATAATGAGTCTATCCCAAACTAGATTACTCCAAGGCAATTTCTCATATTCAGAAAATAACAAATGGTACCCCTGTTGGATCTTATATTTCTGCATCACAAAGCCATTCATGTCTACCCTTTGCTTAATCTTATTCTTGACAGCAACTATCTTTTTCCATGCCCAGCTGCAATCCAATGGAGTTACATAACTCCACCAATCCTGCTCCTTCAGATACACATTGTGTATCCATTTGACAAAGAGACAATATTTTTTACTAGCTATGTCCCAAACATATCTCCCCAAAGCTGCTACATTCCAATGATGTACATTTTGAAAGCCTAAACCTCCTGTTGCTTTAGGTCTGCATACTGAATCCTAGGCCACTAAACCAGGGCCTGTCCCTTCTTAAGTGCCTTTCCAAAGAAAGGATCGACAAGTTGCTTCTATATCTTTCAAGAGCTTCTTTGGTAGAATAAAAATATGTGCCCAATATGTATGTATAGCTAGCAAAATTGAATTGATTAAGGTTACTCTATCCATATAAGATAAGTTCCTTGTACTCCACATTCGAATTCTACTTGTCATCTTTTCCAGCAGACTTTGGCATTCAGTCCGAGATATCTTCTTTCAACAAACATGGATACCAAGGTATCTAAATGGTAATGAGCTCCTTGTAAAATTAGATGCCTCAAGGATCCTGGAGACTTCAGATTCAGGCATTCCTGGACAATAAATGGTTGTTTTTTGTTCATTTGGCAACAAACCAGATGAAGTTGAGAACAACTTAAGTCCTTTTAGTAGCAGCATCACAGAAATAAAGTCTCCATTGCAGAAAACTAATAAATCATCAGCAAAACGCATGTGATTCAACTTTAAGAAGGCACATATGTCATGGAATTTAAAACCTGGCCATTCTCCCACTTTGGTGAAGAATCTGGATAAGTATTCCATTCCTGACACAAAGGGGAAGGGAGACATCGGATCACTTTGTCTTAACCCTCTCTTTGCATTAAAGAACCCACAAATAGAGCCATTCAATAGTAAGGAGAATTTAGGGGTACTAATGCATTCCATAATAAGATTTATGAACTTACCAGGGAAACCTAGAGCAGTCATCATCTCTTCCAAGAACTCCCATTCTATAGTATTATAAGCCTTCCTCAAGTATATCTTGATCATGCAATTTGGTTTACAGTTTTTTCTCCCATACAGTCTCACCAAGTCTTGACACACTAACACATTGTGAGCAATGAATCTCCCATGTACAAATCCTCCTTGGTTTTCTGCAATAAGATCAGGAAGTATCTTCCTCAGTCTATTGTAGATCACCTTGGTTGCTATCTCATACACAACATTGCAACATGAGATGGGTCTGAAATCCACAACACTTTTGGGACATGTAGTTTTGGGAATTAGTGTGATAGTAGTTGTGTTTATCTCTTTTGAAATCTTTCCAGAATTTGAGAAAGAAATAACAGCCTCCACTATGTCAGGTCCCACTAAATCCCAATTATCTTGGAAGAATGCACTCCCATAACCATCAAGTCCAGGTGCTTTATCCCTATCAATGGAAAATACAGCCACTTCCACTTCCTTGGATGTGTAATCAACAAGTAGTATCTCCCTATGGCAATCTGTAACTTTGGGTCCAAGATCCACTACTGATTGAAAAACCTTCCTTCTTGCTGGTGTAGTAGAACCTAGTAATTTTTGGTAATACTCAAGGAAAGCATGTTGAACTTTATCAGGAGAATCACACCAATTTCCATGCTCATCTTCAATCGAGAAAATCCTATTTTGGAGTCTTCTCAATTTTAGAGAAGCATGAAAAATGTGGGAATTCTCATCACCAAATTTTGCCCAACTTATTTTAGCTTTTTAAGACATGAAGCTGGCAAAGGCCTTACTGATCTCAGCATATTTTTTCCTTACCACCTAATCTTGTTCCATCAATTCTTTATTATGTGGCTCTTGACTCAGTTTAGCTTGCAACTCAGCCAATTATGCTCTTGTTGTGATCTTTGTCTTGTGTATCTCTGAGAAACCTGCCTGATCAATCTACTTCAACACAGCCTTCAACCTTCTCAGTTTTTGGATAGTGCAAAACATTTTTGACCCCCTGTTTTCTTCTTTCCAAGACTTAGTCACTAGCTTGTCATAATCAGGAGCCATTTTCCACATGTTATAGTACCTGAACGGTTTTTTTCCATAGCTTCTATCTTCATAAATAGTCACCAAGATAGGGCTATGATCGAAACTTAACTCAGGTAAGAATACAACTTCAGAACTGGGAAAGACATTTATCCAATGTGTATTGACCATAGCTCGATCAATCGTGGAAAATATTCTCTCCTCTGGCTTTTGTTTATTGTTCCAAGTGAAAAAAGAACCTGAATATTTCAAATCTGCCATCTTGCAATTCTCCATACTGTCTCAAAATCTCCGAGATGGGAATCTATGAGCTCTTTTTCCAATTCTTTCATTAGCATTCATTATCTCATTAAAATCCCCCATCATTATCCATGGCTCATCTATATTCTGTGCCAATTGTTCTAGCTCAGCCCACAATTCATCTCTTTTCTTTTGATCATTAAAAGCATAGATTAAGGACACAAAAAACTTCCCTACTTGCTACTGTGATTGAACATAACTATGTATTCATTGGCTAGAGCAATATCTGATATCTACTGAATATACACTAGGCTTCCAAGCAACTATTATTCTTCCTTTATCCAACCAAGGATTATTGTTTGTAAAGCACCAAACTTTAAAAAGACTAGTATATAAGGTTCCCATATTCTTGTTTTGAACCTTAGTTTCTAGGAAACTAACGAACTCAGCTTTCTTCGAGAAGATCAATTGCTTGATCTCATTGTGCTTTTACTGGTTATTAATCCCCCTTACATTCCAACACAAAAACCTATCCATTTGAGGAAGAGAGATCTCCCTCCCCTCATGTATTAATCATATTTCCAGCTTCATCACCAAGAGTTTCGAACATATTCTGCACTACAGTCTCCTCTTTTCCATTATTTATCAGTATTTTCTTGCCTTCGCTCACTTTTTGGAACCCATCAGCATCGACTTGATTCTCCTTCTCTGTGTTTATCTATTTTGGCACCCATATTTGTTTCCCTTATTCTTTCTTCTCTTCTTTCTTCCTGCAATCTTTTGTGCTATGTCCAAATACCAGAACAGTTGTAACATACAAGTGGTATCCACTCATATTTAACTTCCAATTCCACCTCATGATTAAATTCATCCATAAATGCAATTTTATTAGGAAAGTCATGAGACAAACTTACCTGAATTAAGATCCGAGGGCATTGGAGTCTATCTCTATTCTTGGTAACGTTGTCTACCTGTAATGGCTCCCCCATGTGACTCACAATTTTAAACTGAGATGTTTCCCCCTAGTATTTGATATCTAGACCTCTCAATTGTATCCAGGTTGGTACATTAGTCACCTCCTCCTTAGTGAAATCATCTATTGGATTCCAAGGTTTCATAAACATTGGTTTTATGTCAAAGAAAACATACCCCTGGTGCATCACCTTGTCTCTCTGCTCCATATTTTGAAATCTGATGATGAATATGCCTTTGGTAAGAAGGCCAACTTTGACCACTTCATCCTTCCACAGTCTTCGAACAAAACCCTCAAGGATGCTTATTCAAGGGTTAGTTTTAATGACATAGCATACTAACAAAGGTTGCCACTAATTCACCTCTTCTGCAATATCTTTGAATTCGATATCAATCCTCTTCTTCGAGCCCAGGATTTCCTCAACATCTTTGTTAGATTTCTCAAACGAATTCTCCAGGTTTCGAACTATGTTAGATCTGAGAATAGAAGGTGAAACCTTTTTCCTAGAGCTAACATCCTGAGCAGTTCTGTTAGCAATTGAAAGCCAATCTGAGAAATCATTTCGAATCTCACTCTGTCTCTTGATGACTGCCTCCGATTCCTCAGGTGAAAAAAATTCTCTCTACGTACTGCTCCATTGCTTCGTTACATTATTCCATTGATTCTTCAGCCTCGTCAATCTCAAGTTCTTGAATTCCTAGCACAACATCCATGGATCTAGTCTTGATGACTCTATCCGAGGATGTTGGACCAGATTTCTTTCCCTTAGTTTTCCCTTTCTCGGCCATTTTCGCCTTTTTTGCCATAGCTCTAGTGAGACACCGAAAGAGAGAGAAGGAGCGGGAAAAAGTTTGCGCCTAAAAAATTTATTAATAATTTTAATTAATTATTTTTGTTTAATTTCTAAATTAATTATGACTGTTTAATAATGATATAATAACTAAAATAAATGTAATCACCGTGGTTACATATTTGATTTAACCATTGAAATTTCCTCCATATATTCTCATATTGATTTACATTTATTTGTATGTTTATACTTTGAGTTGTAATTCTAGTATTCTACGTTTTGTATTCTCTTATTTATTTGTATTTTGAGCTTTGAATTGTAATACTTTATTTAATTTAATTTAATTTAATTTGGTCCTCTGTATTATTTTGCATAGACTTATAATTTTCTTGATCATCATTTATTTTTCAATTTATTTATCTCATATATTTTAATAATGTAAACCAATACAAGTAGAGAAATACTAAAGGACACACATAGTGCCTAGCATCTTTATGGGGTGTAATATCTCTATTATGCAACTCAATATCGAGTCTCACTTATTTTACTTTAATAAATATTATAAAAAAATTGCTAACCAATTATAGAATGATACTTCATCGTAGTGCTAGGCATCATAGGCACCTTATAGCAATGCTCATACAAGTAATTTCGTATCATATATCATGCGTTTATTATTTATGACATTCTCTTTATTGATCAATAGTATTAAAATGGGATTTATTCTATAATAGGTATTTTATGTCCAAAATTTTATATTTTTTTATCTTATTAAGGAAAATTAAACAAAAAAAGAATTACAAAATTTTTTTTTTCAAAAATACGGACAGGCTAAACAGCCTGCATATACATATGGCCATATGATGACTGGTGTGGATCGACGGACTTTAGCTGGGACACGTTAATAAAAGTTTAGGAATACACATGAAGGGAGTTGCATCTTTGTAGCCCACTACCACTAACAGAGACCCCACTTACTACTAACATATATAGACCTTATTGCCACCTATTTCTATACATAATAACATAGAAATTAGTGGCCACCATTCCTCATATGGATGTTGTTATCAATAGAAGATTAGAAGTTATTTATGTTTACATGTAGTTTTCATGTTTATGGTTTAATGTGTACAAAATCTGTTAAATTCAGAACATATAGTTATCCACAATTACAGTGTTGTCAACACAGTAGAAGGTAATTGTGATTATATGTTTCAAAAGATAATGTCCCTTGATTCATCAGTGTATTGAATTTACAGTGATGTGATAGTTAGTGATAAAGTATACTTACACCTTGGATAAGTGTTATGTTCTTTTCAAAACATTGGCAAAGTATGCTAGTTTCGGATGTATGGAGTATACATTGGACTGAGACCGATATTGATCTTGGTAAAGATATTAGAATCTTACCGTTGTATCTTTCTAAGTCAATATCACTGGTTGATCTTAGATCAAAAGATCTTAATCCTAACATGATTAGGTTCAATCTCAAGAGTGTTAGTTGTGTTCTTTGATTTATTAGTTAAGTCTACCTTTTGGTCCGGGTAAAATGTACATTTTGGGAACATGATAGTACAATTGAGTGGGAGCGCTAAACATAGATATGGAATCTATAGCCTCTATCTGGACATAGAAGTGAAATGATGATTTCCTTCGAGCTTGGCTTAATAAAGATAAATGAAAGAGCTCTTATTTCAGTGATTATATTAGTTTACTGAAATATCATTTATAGGAAGCTAAGTGTTTTAAGGATAAAATATATTGAGGGGTGAAACGATAAATTTTTCCCTACTCGATGTAAATCATCTATAGAGTAGAATGATGGTTAAAAATTTATAGTGTATCTATATCGTGGAACATATAGAGCGTTCTATATAACTGAGAGTACAATTCCAAGTTTTATAGTGGTGCAATGAGGAATTAATAAGTTAGGGAATTTACTTGGTAAATTCTAGATCTGCTTATTGGAAGCTCGGTTATATAGGCTCATGGTCCCTACACTAGTTGAGGCAATACTACTTGTAAGACTCAGTTAATTAATTTTAATTAATCAATTATAATTCTAAAATTAGACTATGTCTTATTTATGAATTTTCACTAAGTTATGGCTTGATTGTGAAGAAATAGAATTTCAGGGTTTATTTGTTAATTAAGAGACTTTTTTAAGTCTAATTAATAAATACGTTAAATGGTAATTTTATTTGATAATTAATTTTAATTATTAAATAAATAGTTTTGGCATTTATAGGGTTGAAAGTGCAAAAAGTGGTATTTGTGAAAAAATAGATAAATGGTTGAGAAAAATGATAAAAATCTAACTAGTGTTGGGCCCACTGTTAGGTTATTTTTAGTATTAATTTTAGATTAAGTTTAGTATATTTTTAATTGAGTTTTAATCATGTTTGGAGCATTTTTACGCTTGTTATCTTTTATTTTTGCAGATTTGAAATAGAAGAAGATTAGAAAAATATCAGAGAAAAAGATGGGAAAAAGATAAAAATATCATGATATTTAAAATAGAGAAAATTGTGTAAGAAAATAAAGCTAAAACTTCAAGCCTGAATTCGACGGTGTTCTGATTAGATTTTGGAAAAAGTCAAAACATGAAAGTTCTAGATCTCTCTTTTATCTTTCCGGAACATCTTGAGTCGTCCAATTCCGAGCAATATTGAGAGAGTTGTGGCCAAAATACTATCAGTCAACGCAGTAGAAAAAAATATCTCGTTTGAGGTTTCCCAAAAATTTAAATCCGAATGGGAATTTAAGTATTGCGTTTTTTTTCCATATTTTTAGGCCTTCAATGCCTATATAAAGGGAAGAATGGAGTTGATTTCAGGAAGCAATTTCAGAGAGAAAAACAGAGAGAATACAGATGCAAAGTGGAGAGATCAACTGCAATTTTGGAGGCATTCTTCAGAGGGTTTTCAACATTTTTCTCTTTTCTATTTTCATCTCTTTTCTTAAAGTTAATATGTGTGATTGTGCTCTCATAAACATGAGTAGCTAAACATTTAATTAGGGTTAGATGGAGATTGTTTAACATTATTTTATGGTTTTAATATGATTTATTTTTCCCCTAATTTCTATGTATTCTATTTTATTTGTGCTTAACTACTTTCAATTGCCTGATCACCAATTATCTATCTATGATTTTGATACGAGATCTGAGAAGTGAGTGTCAAATATGCTATAGTAAAATAGAACTGAATTTCGATATAGGACGAGAGTACCTATATGGTTTAGATAGCTTATAGGGTTTCTGTGTTTAATGCCTGTTGCATGTTAAATTTATCACGAGAGTAGAAAGTTTACATGTAATTGAGGTTTATATATCTGAGAAGACTATAAATTACCTTAGTAAACCTGCTATTGCATAGGAATTAATATTAGAAAAATAATCATATTAAGCCATATTCAATAAAAACAATTGAAATCAACACCCTAGTTTATTAACTATCAATTTTCTCGAATCGTTGCTTCCAACTATTTTTCTTATACTTCATTGTTTTTCCTATCTTTTATTTAATCAAATAGAAGTAAAAGTTTAATTTTAACGTACTTAACTCCACTCCCTGTGGGATCGACCTCACTCCTAGTGAGTCTACTACTTGAAACGATACGTACACTTGCGTGTGCTAAATATCGCAACACCCACGTCATGGCCCCCCACTAGTGTCTATTTTTACTCTATTTTTTTTCATTTTTTTATTCCAAATAAATCAACCATAGCCCTAGTAGAATTAGTATAAAAAGAAGAGTAAGGTCTCATAATCTAACTAATGACTCTTGACCTAGTTTTCACAACTAGAGAGTTTGAGATTTCTTCTTCTTCTTTTCTCTTCTCTAATTCGAAATTCTTAGTCTTTCTTCACCATTAAAATTTGAGTTATAGTGATAGAGTACATGCCTACACATAGCAAGTTGGTACTCAATCATAGTATGTAAGACTGTGAAGAATCCAATCAATTGAAGGAGAATCGGGCTCAGATCTTGGTGATACTCTGCTACAGAAAGAATACAAGGGTTAGAAATCTGAGCGGAATGAGTCATATAATTCCGCTGCAACCCATGTAAGGTTTCTTAAACTTTATATGTGTTTACATTACATTGTTTTAGAAATTCATATTTAGGATGTTAAATAACATATATAGTAGTAAATCTAGATCTTGGTAAATAATCCCCAACAATGGACTCAATAGCTAGGTAGCTAGTACGAGGGTCCTTTCCCATATTTATTATTGTATAAATTTTGTTATTATTTAACGAATAACTGAAAAGTTGAAAATAACTAAACACAAATCACAAAATTCTAAAAAAAGAATAAAAAATTATTTTCATGTTGTTATTAAGTTTCTCTCGTGTAATTATTGTAACAATTTATGTTCAACTTTAAAATACTTGATAAACCAAAGTTATTAATTTCTATGTTGTTGTACAGTTTACTACGAGTTGCTTACACTATACTATTTTATCAACTTGTAAAAAATATAGAGTTTTATGATTCAAAATAAAAACTCATATCATCCCTTAATCTTAATACATAATTTGGAGAAATAAGATGACAATATGCATTATATTGATAGGAAGAGATTCCGAATATGAATAAAATTAAAAATATTAGATCAACAACTACATTATAAATCTAAACTTTATGTTCAATTTATAAATTTAGGATCTAATAACATGATGATGCTTAATTACTGATATTGGAATAACCAAAATTGTTTTTATATTTTTGTAGAGTTATTTTTAAGTTGTTTAGTTTGTTTACTGTAATTATTTTCTTTATTCATTATAGTTGTTTTCCTTGATTCATATATATTAGCTAGTAGAATTTTTTTCATATAATTTTAGTGTATTATAATAATTTTTGAAAAAACTAGAATAAAAACAACTCAAGTGAATTTTTGGGATACTATAATAAATATAGGGATTATTTCACAAATACACAAAAATAACAAAAATACGGTTTTACGGAATTTTAAACATTTTTACGATTTTTTTTTTATTTTATTTACAGAAAATACATTCATTTTATGTTGTACTCTTGTTAATTTGTTGTTGATTTTTTGTTATTTGTATGTTATTTTTTGTTTTTGTTTTAATGTTATTTTTATGTTACTTTTATGTAGTTTTCTTGTTGTTTTCGTATTGTTTTTATGGAAAACTGTAAAAATGTAAAAAAAAAAAATTCTTTAAACGTAAAAATATAATTTTTTACAAAAAATAATGCCTTATGTAATTATCTCATGAATATAATGTATTAGAATTTTAATATAAAAATATATTATTTTTGTTGTCATGTTTGTTTTACATTATTGTCCATGAGTTTGAAACAAAAATTGTACAAAGAAATGCAAAAATAACACAAATATAATGAAAAAATGTGATTAAAAACCATAAAACAACTAAACCTAAATAAACATCTTGTAACAACCAAAATTCAAATGGAAAATGACACTAGTATATAGATAAGAACAACTAAAAAAAACTACATAGCATCTCAAAAACTACCACCAAAACCCGTAATCAAACATTAATACTTCTTCTAAGACACAAAAATTACAGGAAAAAACCCCCTATAAATCAAACTTAATGAAATTGGCCATCATAATGTTGAAAAACATTACATAAATCCTAAAATCCAACCAAAGAAACTCAGGTTATCATACTTAGAATAAAACATTAAAAACTAAAAAACTACAAAAAAAAATACCTCCAAAAATACATTTGCTTAGTAATAAAACAAAACTGAACAACAACAAAAAAATGATAAATGGCTAAGTAGAATCAAAATAAAAATATGAACGAAATTAAGATCAACATTGTATAATCACAAAAACATAAAAGTACTCTTTTACAAATATAAAAAATAGAGGAAAACAATACAAAATATAAACAATATTTTTTTTTGCATAATAGACTAAAAATTTGAAAAAAAAAATTACAAAAATATGTTAACACGAATATTTTTTTTATTTTTACGTTTTGAATTTTTTTATTTACAAAAATACGTACTTCGGTAAAAATAATAAATGTTTTTTTTTTTGTTTTATAGTTTATTTAAAGTTGTATTGTAGCTGCCACAATGTTGTTGTTGTTTTTTTTTTTTTTTGTATTTTTGGTTATTTTGTAGTTTCTTTATGATTGTTAGTTGTCATGATGTTGATTTCACGTTGGTTTTAGTTGTTTTCTTACTTTTTTGTTGACAAAAAGAGTATTTTGTAATTTTAAAAGTGTACTTTTGTAAATAAAAACTTTAGGCCGTAAAATTATAAATAAAAGATAAAAGTAAGGTATTTATACATGACATTACTTACACTAGTATTTGCATTGTTTTTATTTTTTTTTATTTATTTATTAATTTTATTTTTTTTTTTTTTGCTTTTTCATTTTCAACCTTATATGGCAATGACTTTTTCTTTGAATTTTTTTTGAATAAAAACATGGTCATCCTCCATTGCAATAGGTTGAGAAACATGGTCATCCTCCATTGCAATAGCGTTTTTACCTATTTTAGTTTGCATTTTGGATTTTCTTAATTTTTTTTAGTAACATTTCTAGGATCTAGGATTAGAAGAAAGGATAAAGAAGCTCTAGAAATAGCCATAGTCTTGGTACTTTTTTATTTTTTTTTAAAAAAAAACCCCATAGTGAATTGTAAATTTATGAACTAAAAAAAATAATTTCACAAATAAAAAATAGAGTGGAATGGGAGAACATATGTAGTAAAATCGTAGAACAAAAAAAAGAGTATTTGGGTGACGAGAGAGAAAAAATAATGTCTAACATGTAAAAATAAAAAAAAAAATAAAAGTGAAAAGTACATCATATCAATATTAATGTGTAAGTAGTAATTTTTTAATTTTCAAACTTCTAAAAATGTATTAAAGAAAACAATCAATGGTAAAATTATTCACAACGCTGCCCACTAATAAGAAAGTAATAATATGTAATTTTTGGTTGAATTGAGTAAATATCCTTTATTTAATTAATATCACATTTGTTTTTTTTAATTTGAAGAGACAAAAATGAAGAGAAGAAAGAGAAAATGGAAGAGAGAGAGAGTTAACATATAAAAGAGACTAATAAAGAAATAGAGAAAAGATGACATAAGCATAAAAGTATTTTTATAAATAAAGAGTTTTTTTTGAAAAATAAAATTGAAAAACAGATTTTATAAAAAAATTAAAAAAACCAAATATAAATAAAAATGTAAAAAAAAAAAAAAAAGAAGCCAAATTTAGCATCCAGTGTAAGAATCCCAATTAAAAATGCTAATATAAGTATGAACTAAAATTATTATACTCGGCATCCCTTTGACAAACACTATTAGACCTGATTTCTGGTCTTGGAAAGCCGATCATAGAGGAGTTTTTACTGTTCGAAGTGCCTACCAACTGCTACAAACTGAAAAACCAGCAGTCCCAACACAGAATAATTCTGATTTTTGGCGTAAATTCTGGCACTTAAAGATCCCACCAAAGGTGCTAAATCTTCTATGGCGTGCTATCACCGACTCCCTTCCCACATGTGTGAATCTTGTAACTAAATATGTGCCCATTTCTGCTCAATGTCCGGTCTGTAGAACCCAACCCGAGACAGCCATTCATGCACTTGTGCATTGTTCTTTTGCTGCTGACTGCTGGAGATCCTTCGGTCTTCCTATAAACGCAGCTGCTTCCTCTTCTTTTGGCGGCTGGTTCGAAAGCTTGCAGCAAACAGGAGACAATGATCAGGTTTGTAAAGTTGCTATGTTATGTTGGGCTTTATGGAAATCTCGCAATAATACAGTTTGGAACAAAAAGAATTCTTCTGTAAATGATGTTCTTGTATCTGCTTCTATTACTCTTGATCACTGGCGAAAAGCTCAGGATAAATTTGCTCTATCATCTCTATCTCCTAATAATAGTGATGATGGAGCCGAGCTTTGGACTAAACCTGCTAATAATTATATCAAGATTAATATAGATGCTGCGCTTTTTCATCATGAAGATTCCTATGGTTTTGGAATTGTAGCAAGGGATGACTTGGGTAAACTAATTGAAGCTAGAACATGTTACAAGGCTGGTAACTATTCTGCTGAGGTTGTGGAAGCACTGGGAATCAAAGAAGCTCTTAGTTGGATTAAGAGCAATAACTGGCAAAAAGTTGAAGTAGAGACCGATAGCCTCCTTGTTGTTCAGGCTATTAGAAGCGATCACAATATGTCCTCCACTTTTGGTTTAATCACCAAAGATTGTCATGCTTTATTATTGTCTCTAACTGATGTTAATTTATGTTTTATCAAACGATCAGCAAATCGGGTTGCTCATGCTGTTGCTAGGCATGCTCGATTTCTCCCTGGTTGTAGTATTTTTGAGTATAATGTCTGGCCTGATTTACAGGCTCTCTTGTATTCAGAATGCTTTTAATTCAATGAAGTTGATATTTCATTTCAAAAAAGAAAAAAAATTTATGCCCCCATAGCATAATTTTTCATTGTAGTTAAGGGTTCATTGGATCACATCCAATGGATTTAGACCCAACCGATCCAATCTAATTATTTATTGGATGTTGAATTTTGTCATCTGATCCAATCCAATCAAATTGAGTCATCCGATCCGATCCGATCCAATGGATATATTAGATTGGATCGATTTCAACTATTAGATGCATTGACTAGTTTTTTATTTGATTGGATTGGATCCATCCAATCTATTTTAGCTATCATTTAAGTTAATTTCATTAAAAAAAAACATATATATATGTATAAAAACATAATTTGAAACTTAATAATCTAACATGGGTAAATGGCGGAAAATCCCCAATACTTTAGTTTTAGTTTCACTAAACCCCCACAACCTAAATTTCTGCGGGTAAACCTCCAAAACTACTATTCTGTTAGCAAAAATACACTTCCGTCGAAATTTAGCTGTTAACTGCCAGGTTGGACTGGACCGAGGACACGCGGCACAATTTTATTGGTCCACGTAAAAAATTATTTAAAAAAAATTAAAAAATTAAAATAAAATTAATTTGAAATTAAAAAATATATATATAAATAAAAAAAATAATTTTTCTATTTTTTTTTTCTTTTATTCTTTTCTTTCTTTTCTTTTTCCTTTTTTTTTTCTTTTTCATTCTTTTTTTTTTAGTTTTCATTCTTCTTCTTCTTCCTTCTTCTTCTTTCAGTCACAAATTATCACCACCACCATTTACGGCCACCGAAACCATCACCCACCATTTTTAAAATCACCACCACCCACTGAACCACCACCACTACCTATTTTCAAATCCAAATCACAAAAAAAAAAAAATCAAAACAAAACACCACCCACCAAAATCACTACACAACCTATTTTTCAAATCCAAATCACAAAATAAAAAATAACAAAACAAAACTCAAACCAATTTAAACAAATCCAAATCCAACAAATAAACAAACACACATATACATACATATATACACAAAATCCCATCCCCAAAAACTCATACTTAAAAACCCTAAATTTATTTTCCCGCAACTATTATCATTTTTCATCTAAATCTAAAGGACACAAAAAAATCCAAATAGGGGCTGAGAGAGAGAATCGAATCGGGGCTAACCGGCGGTCCTCGGTGGTTCTTCGCGGTACGTGGTTGAGATCGATCGGCAACGACGCTGGCTTGGTGGTCCTCGACCTTAGCAACGACGCTGGCTTGGTGGTCCTCGGCAACGGCTCCAGCTCGGTGGTCCTCGTCGCACCTTATCTGCATCCATACCAGAGAGAGAAGAAGAAGAAGGTGTATCGTGAAAATGAAAAAGAAAGAAAAAAAGAAAAAGAAAAGAAAGAAAAGAAAAAGAAGAAAGAAAAAGAAAAAGAAAAAAGAAAAAAAATTATTTTTTTATTTATATTTTTTTTTTCAAATTTCAAATTAATTTTATTTTAATTTTTTAATTTTTTTAAATAATTTTTTAAGTGGACTAATAAAATTGTGCCTCGTGTCCTCGGTTGAGTCCAACCTGGCAGTTAACAGCTAAATTTAGACGGAAGTGTGTTTTTGCTAACAGAATAGTGGTTTTGGGGGTTTACCCGCAGAAATTTGGGTTGTGGGATTTAGTAAAACCAAAACCAAAGTATTAGGAGTTTTGCCGCCATTTACCCATCTAACATGCATATATAATAAATATTAGTTTAGTCTAACTTAATTCTTATGATCTCATAATAAAACCGTTAAAAAATAAAATTTATTCAAAGCGTTTAGAAAGATGAGAATTAATATTTTATATCTAAGGTTTTTTTCTTTAACCTCATGTGTTAAATGTATATTAAATCAATTAATATATATTTTTAAATAAAATATATTAAATATATAAAATTATAAATGTATTTTAAAATATATAAATATAAATGAATGACCATTAGATGATAACTAGGAAACAAACCGCGCTTCGCGAGCGGTTGTTTAAATTTTTTACTCACAATAATAATAACAATTAAATAAAAGATAATAAGTGAAAAACATTGTTAATATATCAATAATCTATTAATTTATATTATATTATTATCAATGTATAAGCCTTATTTAACTTATATACTTATTTTTGAATCTCCATAAAAAATACATTGTATATTATTTTATTTCCAATAATATATTATTTGAGAATTCTTAGAAGTTATAAAATAAAAATATTAAACAATTGATAAATCTATAGAGGACATTAAATAAATCTTAAAAAAAAAAATCAAACATGATTGATAAGCACTCGCTTATAAAATCAAATTGTTGTTATCACCGTATCTTACTTGTAGTCGTCACTATATTTAAAACTTATGTCATTACCGTATCTCACTTGTAATAGTCATTACATTCAAACTAATGTTATAGTATAAATATATATTTTTATACTTTTTTTTTTTAAATAATAACTCCAAATCTATCACATATCATCTAGCTATCACGTTTTTTTTTTAAAAAGAAAATTAACAAAGCATTAATATAAGAAATATCTCTAAATAAACTTAATAGAAGTCTAAAAGATTAATAAAGACCTAAGAATAAACTTAATAGCTTCTTAAACATAGAAACTATTTTTTTTTTATTGTTGCATACATTAGATTTTCCTGTAGGATAAATGGTAGACATATTAAGTATTTAATAATTGATAAATTTATGAATAAAATATGAATAAAATAATAATAATAATAATAATCACCTTCTCATCAATAAAAATTATAGGTTTATCAATTTTCCATTCTTCTTAGTATTAAGAGACTCTCACATCCTACAAACTCTAATCTTTATGCTTGAGAAGAAAAGAGAAGGTAAGTAGTGAACTGAATTATGAATTTAAGATAAATAATTTAGGATATATATAGAGTATAGTAAGTGATAGAAAAAAAAACTAAAAAGCCATAAAATATATCATTTTTAAAAATTTTAATTTGAAAAAAAAGAATAAACAAATCTCACGATTTTTTGTAGAAAATATCATTTTTAAAAATGTTAATTTAAAAAAAAATAAAGAAAAAGAAAAAACCAAAAAACTAAAAAAAGGATAAAAAACGTGGAATGCTATTTTATTTTATTTTTTTGAATTTTTTTATTAATTATTGAATTAATTAATATTTAATGTAATTAAAAAATATGATAAAAGGAGAAAAATTCTAGAGTAGAATAAAATTATTTTAGAGTGACAAATCGCAGCCTCATACTTCTCCTTTATAAGATAAGATGTGCCATTCAATAATTGATCCGATTAGATTTTTAAAATTAACATCCCATCCGATCTAATTATGATAGAATATCCAATCAGTAATTAGATTGATGACTTTTTCCACACCCGTATAGTTGTTGAGCAAGATTCTCATAAGTCAATTTGTTTATTGATTGAATAATATTATTGGATAACTGGAGTCTTTTTTTTCGCCATGTTAAAAGTCTCTTTTAGTAGGAAGTTTCTCCTTCTTCTTCTTCAATATTTCTCAAAGCATTGCTTTTTATTTTAACCTAGCATACATCATTTTCTGAACAACTTCATACGCTTTCCAAATATTTCCCTGTCTTTTCAAATTATTTCACCAAATTGTTCTACCTCAATCAATTGTCATTTGGTCTTATCATAATTGTTTTTTTTCAAACAAAAAGAAAAAAGTATTCATTTTCTTTAAAAGAGTTCTACCGTATTAACATCTCAATTAGTGAGAGCATATGGCACAAACAAATATATCCACAATCCACACGAGTTTTACACCCAAATTAACTATAACATAATACAAGCCGCAATAACTTTTCCTCCTTTGTAGCCCAAAACAAAAGACAACGACAACATACACACTATGTCCCATTCAAAAAAGACTTACAATAAGTGAGAGAGAGAGAGAGTATAGTAGCTTCTAAGCAAAAGCAAGTGTGTGTCATAGTAAGAAAATCCAATAGAGAAAGCATCGATTCCATTCCATTAAGTCATCAAATATATTCAGATCCGAATGAGTGTGTGCCAAAGCTGGTGCGGGCGCTCGATGTGGTGCTGCTGAGCGTACACGCTTACGCGTAACCAAAAGCAACAAAAAAAGTTGTCTATATTTTTTATTCGCACACGTTCTCACAACAAAGCCGGACAATGACCCCACTCCCTCCCTCCATCAAACTCCACACCCCAACCTCCTCTGCTTTTGAAATTACCAAACTGCCCCTCACTTCTTCATCAAAACCCAATTACGCCATCCATGATTTAATTCTCTCTTTCTTTCTATTCTCAAAACTATAATGTAACTTGAAGTGGTTGACCATGGATTTTGTTTAATAGTAGTGACTATATATGATTTCTTTTAATACGTAAAAGAAATGTGCCTAGTATCAACAATATATTATGGTCTCCTCAAATATCACAATTGGAACAAAATAATAATGAATACAACTTGTGGAATTGGTCTATCTGGTGTTGCCTGGTTTTAGAAAGAGTAAACCCTTCGTTTGCAATTTTATAGCTGTATCCCATTGTACATGAGAAACAAATTTATTATTATTATTATAGTTATTCCAACAAAGAAATGAAAATGAATAAAGGGTCTTCTGCTTCTCAAAAAAAAAAATAAAAAATAAATAAATAAATATATAAAGGGTTTTCTGATCTTCACAAAAATATAATCCAAAATAACATCACTATTATCCTTAATATATATAATATGAAATGGTAAACATAGAAATTTGTATTAAAAGGGAGTTCCATACATAAAAAGACTTTGGTAGAAACAATGTAAGGAGCATGCTTGAGTTGTATTATATGCACTTTATCTAAACTCAATCGGTTCATAAAAAGTAGTAAATATAATTAAGCTTGACCGAAAGCTACACATTACAGTATCCTTTTAAACATAGGGTACCATGATTTTGTTTTGCCTTTCGAGGAAAATAAACTGTAATTTACATGAATTCTGAACTATTTGAATTAAAAAAAAAAAAATAGTGGGGTAATAATCCAAAATATTATTACCCAATAAGTACAAAGTGAAAAAAAATCTTGGATAAGTGCGAGTAATATGCTCAAAATCATTTTTTTTCAATATGTTCTGTTTTACATGAGGAATGGTTAGACATTCTTTTTGTTTGTAATTTTTTTAATAGGGGAATTTTTATGGAAATTGAGGGTATATTTTTATTTTGTTATGTCATAAATAAATAACACTATAAGTTTATATATGAGTTTTTTTATGCTATATTTTTGTAAAAAAAAAAAGTAGAAATCTCATAATTATAAAATAACAATAAGTTTTGCTGGAAAAGTTATCAGCTCCAGAAAAGTCACCAAAAGAGTTAGTATCACCAGAAAGTTGTTGGAAAAATCATCGTCGCTGGAAAAATCTCTGGAAAAGTCACTGAAAAATTCAGCAGAAGTAAATGTCTCAGATATAACTAAAAATATAACTGGTTCTATGAATAAAAACTAATAACTCAAACCGGTTATAATTAAAATATATCTGGTTCTGTAACATAATAAATAAAAATAAATAACATGAAATAACTCAAACCAGTTATAATTAAAATAGAAACGGTTCTACAACAGTGTTATAATGAATAAAAACCAATAAGACGAAATAACTCAAAACTGGTTATATAACATAATGAATACAAACAAGTAACACACAATAATTCAAACTGATTACAATTAAAAAATAAAGGGGAAATCAGTTCCTAAAACACTGAAACATAAATTAAAAACAAAACTAGTTCTACAATAAAAAATCTCATAACACATAATACCTCATAAAACTGATTATAATTTTTGTTAAAAAAAAAAATGGAGATCAATTTCAAAAAATATTGAGGCATAAATATGAAAAGAACCAATTCCATAATAAAATAAATAAACATAAATAATAACACACAATAACTCAAATATAATATAAAGAAATCGGTTATATTTATCAACTAGTTAAAAATTTAAGACAAAAAACTAGTTTCGTAAAATAACTAAGATAAAAACTCACACACAAAAACTTAAATAAAACAGCTCAAACAAAAATATCCATTCAACATGCTCCAACCCACCAAATAATTACACCCATACCATATCTACCTCAAAAATACTCATTCATTATGGTATATAACCGGTTCTATTTTAATTATAACCAATTTGAGTTATTTCGTGTTGTTTGTTTTTATTCATTATAACATTATTATAGAATCGATTCTAATTTAATTATAATTAGTTTAAGTTATTTTGTTTTATTTATTTTTATTCATTAAGTTACAAAACCGGTTATATTTCAATTATAATCGGTTTGAGTTATTTTGTGTTATTTATTTTCATTCATTATATTATAAAACCTGTTCTATTTTTGTTTATATTTGAGACATCTACTTCTTGTGATTTTTTCAGTGACTTTTTTCGGCGACAGTGACTTTTTCGGCCACAGTCACTTTTCTGGTAACTTTTCCAGTGACACTAACTTTTCTGGTAACGGTGACTTTTCCGGTAAAACTTATTATTGTTTACAAATATGGGATTTCTATCTTTTTTTACAAAAATATGGCATAAAAACAGCCCATATAAATGTAAAAAAAGGCTAATTAATAATTTTTTCCCCCGAACTTTGACATGTACTAAATCATGCCCCCTAAAATTTTTTGGCCATTAAACATTCCCCCTGAACTATTAAGATTGTTAGATTTAAGGAATTTTGTCTAATTATAGTAAAAAAATTCTAACATGGATGAAAGTTCAGGGGGCATTATTTAGTACATATCAAAGTTTGAGGGGCACGATTTGGTAGATATCAAAGTCTGGGGAGCATGGTTTAGTACATAAACAATCACACTGAAACAGTAAAATTAAATGAAATTAGACAAAAGTTCAGGGGGCATGATTTGGTATATGTCAAAGTTCGGGGAGAAAATTGCTAATTAGCCAAAAAAACAAAAACCCATAACCCTTTAGCATTATTTATTTATGCCATAAAAAAGTAAATTCTTATAATTTTTCCATACAGTGTAATTTCTACATTTTAAAGATATATTGATTTGATTAATGTTTATTTTAATTGTAGATTTTTTTATTATTATTATTATCTATATATTTTTTTCGCTTTTTTTTTTTTTAATTTTAACCAAAAAGGTAACAATATTACAAAAATATTTTTAGCTAGTCAAATTAATAAATAAATATACAGCCCAAATAAAAAATAATTACATAAATACATTTTACATACACCTTCAACCCAGGATCCATGCTTCCTGGACAACCATCGGGCAACCATGCAGCAACCCAATGCAACCGAAATAAAAATCCAACCAGAAAGAGAACTACCATTAATTCCGGTAACTTCACCTGAGAAGACGACCAGAATCAATCAAAATAGGGGTTGTTTTGAATTCATAACAAAAGTGCAGAAAAACTACTACAAAACTAAAATTCAGCCAAAAATCTAGTTTAATTCACAAAAAACTAATGTTCTGACTTTAATTTCCACATCCATAAAATGCAGATGTCAAAAAGTTGAACTGGAGTCCCCAAACAATCAAACTCAAGTATAATCCAAACAAAATTACTTCAATATTATAGTAAAATATTTATCCTGGTGTATTTTCATTGTTTTCCAAATTTCTAATGGTGAATTTATTCATATTAAATCATGAAGAGACATGTAGATAGAGTTACGTACGTGGAAATACTGTTCTGATTTTTAATGTTTCATACAGTTGTGTTACCCTGGGTTTTTCCCAAAATACGTGGTCCCGATCACGTATTACACGTAGACCAAAAGTAGGGGTGTTCATTGGATCACATCCAATGGATTTGGACCCATCCGATCCAATCCAATTATTTATTGGATATTGGATTTTGCCATCCGATCCAATCCAATTGAATTGAGTCATCCGATCTGATCTGATCCAATAGATGTATTGGATTGGATCGGTTCCATCCATTGGATGCTTTAACTGGTTTTTTATTGGATTGGATTGGATCCATCCAATGGATCCAATGGATGAATCCAATCCATTTTAGCCATGATTTCATTCAAAAGAAAAAAAAATATGAAAAAACATAATTTAAAGCCTAATAATCTAATAATAAACAATAATTTAATCCAAATTCAACCTAATTTTCATAATCCCATAATAAAAATATAACAAAAATCTAACTTAATAAGTGAAAGTCATAATAAACAAGTCCAATACATCAAATGCAAATATTATATAAAATATTAAATCAATGTGTGCAGGTGCACAATAAAACCTATTAATAATTAATATATTTTTTTAAAACAAAATATTTAAATATATAAAATTATAAATATTAAATATGATTGGATGGACATTGGATGATATTGGATTGGATCGGTTCGGTTATCCATTGGATCGGATGTCTCATCCAACATCCGATCCGATCCAATTGGATTTTTAAAATTTGCATCCGATCCGATCCAATTATGATTGGATATCCGATTCTATTGGATCGGTTGGGATTGGATCGGTCGGTTGAGATTGGATTGGATAACTTTCTGCACACCCCTAACCAAAAGGACACCTCACCCTAGAATTAGCGGAGGCATATTCAAATGGACAAGTGAAGTCAGGATGTGAGCCCCCGAAGAAGTGCAATAGGCAAGCCCTTCCTCTCCGGGAGCTGACATAATGAAGCATCTCCGGGAGGACGAGGATATACTCGAACAATCACCTCACATTTAATGCAGCATGGGGAAAAACGTCTTGGAACGCCCATAAGAGGATATGTTAGACAACGTATGCCTCATTTACGACAATTACACAGTAATCAATGGGACTAGTGACGACCCCATTATGAAGCATCACATCAATCAAAGAGGGATAAAGATTAGTCTCACCTAATCCCTATGATACCTATGGCATAGGTTAGGCATGCCCTATTTTGTATCTCTTGGAAATTTGTGCTCATACATTATTGGCACTCAAAGACAAGTGATCCCTTTTTGAACTATCCTTGCTCATCTCTATAAATACCCCTGAACGAAATGGGAAAGGGAATCAGAGAGAGAGAGAGAGAGAGAGAGAGAGAGAGAGAGAGAGAGAGAGAGAGAGAGAGAGAGAGAGAACACCACACCAAGAACATTCTCTGTATAAGAACTCTCATTAATAACACAGACTCGTGGACTACGGCTCATTAATACCTGAACCACGTAAAAATCACCTGCATTAATTATCCCAAAGCTTTCCTCATTATCTAATTTAGTTGGTTACCAAAAATCTCGGTCAATATTTTGGTGCTTTCATTGAGAGCTTTCGAAAGCGTTGTTGAGGAAACAATGGTCAAAGAATCAGAACAACGATGGTGGAAACTCGAAACAACACACGCCAACCTCATCCCCCCTAGGATCCTCAAAACCCAGAAGGCGAAGAGGCGGCTTCATGAGTAAATGTGGGCTCTGAGGAGCGAGATGAGACGAACAACGAGGAATATGAAGAGAACCTCAAAGGGTACGACGTTTACAACGAAGGTAGTTACACCGAAGTGCTGGTCTTAAGGCAAAAAGCGACTAATCATGAGGCTAAATTGGCCGCCCAAAAGGAACAGAATAAGAGGATGCAAGAGATAATGGTCGCCATGCAAAAAGCTATGGAAACAGCTGGAATACATGTGCATCCCAAGGCCATGCCCTTAGGACTAGAGGAAACACAAGAGGAATCCTCACCAAGCACTCAGGGGCCCAAGACCAGGGAACCAAGCCCTATACGGTATCCTTCCGATGAATACCTTGAGAAAAATCCTACTTTGATCCCTAGAAGAAACTGGAAGGCACAGGATCCCCGAAAAGTCCGCTCTAATTTCCAAAAAGGGAAAGGTCCACAGAGGGGCAAGATCCCTCGAGCGAGTCTTGGCCCTTGGGATTAAGAGGATCGAAAGAGCGTATTCGTGCACCAAGAACCCGAAGAAAGGGGGAGGAAAAATCGGAGGTGTCCCCCGGCTGTTATAAGACAGAAAATTAACGAGAAGTATGGTGACTTAAGAAACCATCTTGAAAAGAAAAAACACGCATTACCAGTCTTCGGAGGCGCCTTGAACGAAGGAATCTTGGTTGAACTAGCAATACTCTGCAAAGACATCGCTAGAGTCTCCTAGAGACAGAAAGGGGATGATTTCGACTCTAATTGCAAGGACCGGGAACCATGCACCCGACACATATTGGAAGTAGAGCTTCCCAAAAATTTTAAGATGCCCGAAATGGCAACTTACACGGGAGATTCAGACCCTACTGACCATCTGTCCCAGTTTAACAGGGTGATGACTGTCATGAGGGTCAGCAATGACGCAAAATGTTTATGCTTTCCACTAACGTTGGGCGGCTGTACTGAGGAATGGTTCAAAAAGTTGGAGCTAGGATCAGTGGACTACTAGAACAAGTTACAAGTCAATTTTTAGAGACAGTTTGTCACGGCAAGGAAGATCAACCTCGAGGTCAGCGCCCTGACTAACATAAAAAAATTACCCTCGAAAACTCTAAAGAACTTCATAAAAAGATTTAAAGATGAGGCTTCAAAGATCAAGAAGGTGGATGACGGACAACAGTTGGCCCTTCTTCAGGATGGAATCCGAACGGAGACCCCTTTCTAGAACGAACTGCAGAAAGAGGGAGCAGCTAATCTCCAGGACTTTTAGAAGAGGGTCCAAAAATACATTAACTTGAAAGAAGCCCAAATAGTGGCTTACGGAGGATACTACCCGACGGGGGTATCAGGGTATGTGCCTAGAGCTCAACTTCTGAGAGCTCCATCTCCGGCCACTCCTCAAATGAGCGGGATACAATTCTCCACTACCCCAGGAATCAATCAAAGTCTCGTTGTAGCTTCCGCGTTATCACACTTTGGATCGCCCATGAGAAATCCCTCGGGGTTGAGTATCCAAACTCCGTCTCAATCCGCACCAGCCACCAGCATGGCGAAAGCTTCATAGTGCTCTCGGAGTAAGAGATCCTCAAAGAGAAGTACTCGAGTTGAGGACAAGCGATAGCGAAAGGGGTATACCCCCCAGTACACCCAATACACGGAGCTCAAGCTTGGGTGATGGATGCACAAGCTTGAAAACTCAAGTTTGTTCATCCATGACATATTTTGTATTTGTGCATTTTTTTTGGTGCTGTTGATTGGAATATATTGTGTATGCTCATTTTAGGTGTTCTGGAAAGTTTGGTGGCATTTGGACAAGTTTTGAGTTGTTCGGGGAAACCTGGTGCAAACCAGTTAACCAGTTTGCCAGGACCTGTAAAATTGGTTAACCGGTTTTGGCAGATTCCTCAAACAACTCGTTTTCTCGATTCATGTCCACTTCAGTGCCTTAGTTGGGTGTTTCCCTGCCTCTTAGGATATTGTAGTCCCTATTAGTAATAACAGAACCTTAAGTTGTAGGTTCGGGTTTCCCGGATTAGGGTTTTAACGTATGCTTTACCCGGTTTTTAATATGTGATTAGGGCATCCATCCAGTACGAGACTTTCCGTTCAAGTAGGCCAACTCACTTGAATTCAGAAAAGAGGTAAGAACATCGTACAATATGTGATATGAATATGCGAATGTATATATGTGTTAATGTATATGCATGCTTATATGGTTAGTTTACTACCAACACTTGTACGAAAAAATGGTACATAGTGCATTGGTATAGTGTATGTGGTTTAAAGAGTACATCACGGTCTTACCAGCACTAGTACAGGAAGGTACACGGTGTATGTGGTACAACACTTAACAGTACTCGGGGTACGGTTCATACCCTACCTACACTAGTACGATGGTGGTCCTAAGTGCATGTGATATAGTGGTACATGGTCGTATCTTAGTTAGAACGTTCTTACTCATCTGTTAAGCCATGTAAATAGGTGTATGGCCGCCTAGATACAAGTCGTTATTATGTGATATGTTATATGCTTTTCTTACTGAGTCTCTCGACTCACAGTTCTACTTTCATGTGTAGGTAAAGGAAAGACGAAAGCTGAACATGAGTGAGCTTGAGCTAGGATGGGATTGTACATGTCATGGCGGGGCAACCTAGAGTGTTCGATCTCGGGACATCTGGGGTTGTCATTTTGTAGTCGTTGTGTGACCTGATTATTGTATTTTGGAATATTTTGTAAAAAAAGTTTAGAAACAGAATCCCGACTTTTGTAAATAATTATGTAAAGTTTATGAAGTTTCATAGTTAATATTAAAGTTTTATTTTGACACGATTCTCGAAAAACTTCTTTGATTAGCAAAGATAGCACTACAATTAAAAAAATCACTGTAGCGTGCCTTAGCATTAGGGCGTTACAAATGATGTTATAAGCATAACGAACACCGTCGTAAAAAAAATTAAAAAAATAATATTCCGATATGTATTTTTGGGCGTGGAGATTGACTAAAAAATTGTAACAGGAAGTTGACAATAGTAATTTATTTATTTATTTTGAAGTAAAAATAGATGAATCAAAATATTCGAATACTTCTGACAAATACTTCCGCGCATTTTAACAATACAATTGCTTTAGTAATATAATCTAGTTTTGATTAGATTTTTACCAACTAATATGTGTGGGAACATATAGTTTGATATAAAATAATACACACATATTTAAATATAATTTTGATCTATTTGTCTCAAATATATTTTTAAGCTAAGGCAATAAAACCAAAAAAAAGTTGTTCATGACCACTTCTTTCTAATGGTAAATATATTTTCAAATTGTTATATATACAAAAAAAAAAGTTTCAAATTAATGATAATTGTCACTTACAAATGGCATTATGGCAACCAAAATTTAATATCTAGGACTGTTTCCAATTGGCATTGAGCTAGTGTCGTCTCTCTCATATTCTTGTTATTATTTATTTTAAAAAATATTTTGGAAACTCATTGAATTAGTCCTTGTATAGCTTTAATAAAAATGGATCATCTTACAAAAAAAAAAAAAAAATGAGAATCCTGTTTGATCATAATTTTATTCTTATTTTTGTGTATTAACTTAAGGGTTTGGTTACTTATCAAAAAAAAAAAAACTTAAGGGTTTGGTTCCTTACAAAAAAACTTAAGGATTTTGTTTGAGACAACATCCATGTCTATTTAATAATGTGAATGAAGCATGATCATGTATTTATTTATTTCCTTCATTATTATTGTGTTTCTATATTTATTTATTTTCATCATTATTATCTTTTATGTATTTATTTTTATTTTTTTCTGTTTAAAAAAGATTTATTTCCTTTTATATTTGTTTCTTCTTCTTTTTTTTTTTTTTTGAGAAATTATATTGTTTCTTAAACATTATATATTTTTTCAATTTTTTATCAAAACGTGATTATTAAAAAAAATATAAATATTATTTCCCTTATAATAATGTACATAACAATTGTTCAAAAAAAAAATATACATAATTACATTTACAACTACTTCCACAACTAAGTATTTTTCATTTTTAGAAGAAATAAGATCAGGGACAAAATTGTAACTTTACATCTCCTTTACTCCAATCTAATTAATTTTTGGGAACTTTTATTTGTACCCTATAAAATTATAAATACACCCCATTATTAAAAAAAATATAAACTTAAAAAAATTTTAAAAACTACTCTTAATATTTTTTTTTTAAATTTTTTCCTCACATTATTTTATATTAATTTCAATACTTATTTTGATTTCATTTTCATAATTTTTTCTAACTCATGTATATATTTTTTTTAAGAAAATTTCATAAATTTTTTTATTTTAATTTTTTCGTCATAATTTTTAAAATGTAATTTAATTTTGTTTAATATGTATATTTTTTAAGAATATAAATTGAAAGAAAAAAATTAAAAATACTTAGTAAAATTAAAGATATAAATTTTATATAAAATAAAAATTATTAAAATAGGTGTACTTAACCATTTTTGGGGTGTAAATAAAATTTCCCTTAATTTTTTAACTTTAAAAAGGGATATTTTTGTAGCCACCACCGGCAAACACGTTTTAGAAATTAGAAAGATCATTATCATTATATAAACCGTAACCTCTTCCTTTTTTATTTTACTGATTTAGAGGGAGAGAGAATATAAGAAGAGGAAGAAGAACTCAACGGTTAAATCTACATACAACCCATTACAGTTTACAAACATATAACCCCAAAACAAAAGCTTTTATCTTTCTATTCAATTCTTCTTCCCCTTATTTTTCTTTCTTCAGACTTCTTCTACTTCCTTAAAACCCACTTCTCAATTTCTCTTCCATATCTTTGTTTACAAAAATTACATCTTTCTCAACTATATATAACAACTTCCACAACTTGTTGTCATTCTAGAGAGAGGGAGAGAGTTAAGGAAGGAAGGAAGGAAGGTTAGGTCGAGGTGAGAATGTCTAACCAGGATCTAGAGCGAGGAGGAACAAAGGCAAGAGGAAATCAAAATCCACATGGGAATTACACGAATCCCTACTATGTAGAGACCTCGGAGCATCAATGGACGTCGTGGTTGATACCCATGTTCGTGGTGGCTAATATTGCTGTCTTTATAGTGGCCATGTATGTCAATAACTGCCCAAGGAATAATCTTAAGTTTGAAGGAGCTTGTGTTGCCAAGTTTCTTGGTAGACTTTCGTTTCAGCCTCTTAAAGAGAACCCTCTCTTTGGTCCATCTTCTTCTACGTGAGTGTTCTGCTTTGATCCTATATTTTTTTTTTATATATATTTGATTGGGGAATTGCTCAATTATTAATATTATTATTATTATTGTTTTATTTTTTGTTTTTTTTTTGGTTACTGGGTTTTTGAGTTTTTCCATTGTTAAGAATCAATGAGTTTTATATTAGATAAATGTTTGAGCCATTTTGTTCTGGGTTTTTGTAAAGCTCTAATCTAAATCATCATAGGATGTTTTGTGATGTGGGTTTAGTTTGATCTTGGCTATGTTAAGTGCTAATTCTTTGAATTTGTTCCATTGATTTGTTTGGAGATGGTTATGTTTACTTGAAAATTTGGCTAAAGTTTTTCTGGATCCAACATTCCCCTAATAGAAAAATACTTATTTATTTTTTAACCTTTTTCTGTTTGTTGGGATATCTTTCTCATGAAAGTTGGTATTCTGCTTGTAATAGGAGTGGTTGAAAATGAAACTTTTGTTGAACTAATTTTATTTCTTTAGCTGGTCAATTTATAGTGACATAGCATTACAAGTTCTTAAATGATGATTTGATATTGCAAAACTAAAATACAAAAGTAGTTTGTCTTTATTATAACGCCAAATATGCAAAGTAAATAATTGACTTTTCCCTCTAAAGCTATTCTGTTAATTGGCAATTAACAAAAAGAATTTAATAGAATTGTGTTTTAACCTTTTATAGAATTGCATTCAGAAGTATTTGCAGCTTTAGGTTTTGGTTATGATAGCCTTTTTAAGCGAGCTAACCTGGCTTAAAATGCAGTTCCATTTTCAGTTTCAATAACCTTTTATTCTATTTCATTGCACAGATTGGAAAAGTTGGGAGCTTTGGAGTGGGAAAAGGTTGTCCATGGGAAACAAGGATGGAGACTCATCACATGTATTTGGTTACATGCTGGTGTCATTCATTTGCTTGCAAATATGTTGAGCTTGGTCTTCATTGGAATCCGCCTTGAGCAGCAATTTGGATTCGGTATGTCACTGTTTCGAGAACTTTTTTTAAACACAACCATTATCATTAAGCTCTATGTATCACTTTGCCACAAGCATGATTACAATCAGCTCATATTGTTTGCAACTCTTGTGAAAGTATTTACTATTTTCAATAATTGTTCTTACCAATTACAATTATCTTACTCGATCAATCTAATATGGCAGGGCGAGTTGGGTTAATCTACTTAATATCTGGATTAGGAGGAAGCATACTATCGTCCCTTTTCATTCAAAGCAACATCTCTGTTGGTGCTTCTGGTGCTTTATTTGGTCTTCTTGGAGCTATGTTATCAGAACTTCTTACAAATTGGACTATTTACACAAACAAGGTTTGCTGCTATGCATTTATCTTTAGAAAAGCTTAATGTTAAATTTGACACACTTTTATGGTCACTAATTCTCTATCTTCTTTTCCCTTACAGGCTGCAGCACTATTCACACTCATTATCATCATAGCCATTAACTTAGCAGTTGGTATTCTACCCCACGTCGACAACTTCGCCCACATTGGAGGATTCATTAGTGGTTTTCTCCTTGGCTTCATTCTGTTAATTCGTCCCCAGTTTGGATACTTGGAGGGCCGTCATCTTCCAGCAACTGCTCGCGTCAAATCTAAGCATAAGGCTTACCAATATATCCTCTTGTTGGTCGCAGTTGTATTACTTATTGTCTGGTAAGCTTAGCAAAAATTGAAGTAAAACCAAAAAAGACAAAATGTTCTAAGTTTTAACTATTCATGAACTCTGTTATGCTGTCTCTAATTCCATTGTCCCCATTGAACGGTGCAGGTTTACAGTCGGTTTGGTGATGCTATTCAAAGGAGAGAATGGGAGCAAGCACTGCAGCTGGTGCCATTACCTAAGCTGTGTGCCAACCTCAAAATGGAAATGTGGTAATTGAGGAGGGGACTTGACTCACTCTCTCTTACCACTTAGTTACACTATTACCATCTTTTGAGATGATATGATTTTTTCTTTCTTTTATTTGTATTAGTAAGTTTTTTATATGTTTATTCTATTGGATATTTTTTTTTTCACTCGTGTACATGCATAGTTAATAAAACATTATATATATTGTTAATGAAAATTTCCATTTTGTTTGGTTTTAAATACATAAATAAGCTTGCATTCAAAAAATACATAAATAAGCTTCATGTCATTATAAAAATGTAAAAGGAAAAACAAATGGCGTCGCCCGGACTCGAACCGGAGACCTTCAGTGTGTTAGACTGACGTGATAACCAACTACACCACGACACCTTAATTGGTTAATTACAGAAAATACTTGCATTACAGCACAGAAAATCTCCATCTCATAAAATTCATAACAATTATTATTAATTATTTTTTTAGCACAACAATTTATAATAATTAAATTTAGAGTTGATGAAATTTGTAAAAGTTTATAATATGATTAATATAATTTTTTTTTGAATGATGATTAATATAATTTTGATTACTTTGTGTAAAGATGCTTGATATTAGTGTTTACTAAGTTAAAATTATGACCAGTACTTCTAGTACACTAATTGAATTTTAGTGTTTATTTATTATTATTATTATTATTTATAAATTTGATTTGGCTAAGTTGATGTGTCAAAGAACAAAATTTATAAGTTCTCCTGAAATGAGAAATAAGCGTATTAGTGAAGGTTTGAGATTAGAGTTTGCCACGAGTGATATGTTAGAGAGACATTCTTTTTACACATTATTTGTTCTACAATGATTTGTTAATATTTTGGGGATTTTAGCTTTGCTATTTTATTTGCCAAAAATGAATTAAACATCTAATTTAAACTTTTAATAATATTTTGACATGTTTAAATTCTTTTGTTTTGGTATTAATAATTTAGCTGATTAGGAATTTTGTAACTTTTAAGGTCGTTAAAAATGCCCCTTGAACTATTAAGATTGTTGGATTTAAGGACTTTTGTCCAATTTAGTAAAAAAGACTAACATGGATGAAAGTTCAGGGGGCATGATTTAGTACATTTCAAAGTTCGAGAGGCATGATTTGGTATATATCAAAGTCTGGGAGCATAGTTTAACACATAAACAATCACTAAAATAGTAAAAATAAATGAAATTAGACAAAAGTCCTTAAATCCAACAATCTCAATAGTTCAGGGGTATTTTAAACTACTTTAAATGTTCAGGGGTATGATTTGGTACATATTAAAGTTCAGGGGACAAAAATCATAATTAGTCTAATAATTTTTAATGATTGTCTTTCTCACTTTCGTCTTTTTCTCTCTTTTTGTTAACTTAAAAATAATTTATAATTACATTATTATTCAGTTAACTTTTTTTAAAAAATATCATTGCGATCTATTCTTCGATGTAAACATTTCAAAATGTGAGAAGTATATATTTTTTTGCAATTAAAAAAAAAAAACTATTTAATTACTAATATAGTGATTAGTTACTATTTTATTTTTATTTTTTAAAATCTTAGTTATTATACTTTTAAGAATTTTGTTAATTGAATTATATTAATTACACAATAATTAATTAGCTTTCAAAATAACAAAAAATGTATATAAAAATAGTAGCTTGTTATATTACATGAAAACTCATTAGTTTCGAAAATAATTTTTAAAGTTACCTAAATATATTTTAAATTATAAGCTATCATAATAGAACTAATTAATTACTAAGATGTATACAAATAAATTTTGGAAGTAACTAAAATATATCTCACATTATATAATATAAAAGTGAAGTTTTTTTTATGTAAATGTAATTAATTGGTTTCTTATCAACTCTATTAGTAACTAAAAAATTACTTTTAAAAATGTAGAAAGTTAAATAATGATAAAAAACAAAAACTGTTCAGATATAACTCACGCGACACGTCAATAATGAATTTTATTATTGCAAATTTGATAAAAAAAAAATATATATCTATTCTATATAAAGTGTGCCTATATAACAGAATTCTTGGTTTATGAGAAATTCATGGGTGACTTTTATTTATATTAAAAATAAAATGGTTTAGGAGAAATTCATGGATAATTTTTATTTATATATAATAAAATAAAAATAAAATAAATCCCACTAAATCAAAAAAAAAAAAAATAGGGTTATAGATTTTCTTTAATTACCGTATTTCTAACCCTATTTGATTATTTATGCCTCTTCTATAAACCCTATTTGATTAAGGTTAACATTATAAGATTAATTCAAATTATTGTTCATAAATTGATTAATCCCATATTAATAAAAAATAATTCAATATATGAACCCTATTTGATTAAATCACTTTAATCAAATAGGGTTCATATATTGAATTATTTTTGATTAATGGGATTAATCAATATATGAATAATAATTTGAATTAATCTTATAATCTTAACTTTTTAATTCAATTAATAATTATTTGTCACGTAATTATTAAGTCTTTTCCCTTTAATTTTCCTTTTATTGATGATGCTAATTTATTCATATTTTGATTTCTACAATTTTTGTGTTCAGACCATTAAGGTAGTGTTCTACTAGGGGATCTAACGAGTTTCGCCCCTTCGCTAATGGCCTCTAAGAGTTCAAATTCCATATTGTATAAATCTTCAATTTGTTCTATTTTTTATATTAAATGAAATTTTGCTACTTTTTTTTTTTTTAATTTACAACTTTATTGTTTATATCTTATTAGGGACATTCATGGAAATTAGGGTTTCTTTGAAATATACAATTAATGAGCATTACTTTTTGATCATAGTGTGTTTTCCATGGCTAAAAACCTCAATAATCTCTATCATTTGATATCAAATAAAATAAAATAACCATGATGTATACATTATGGTTATTTAATGAGTAATTAGTGTGTTGAAATTGTCAAGCTGATATTTAGAATTGTTTATAATTGAATTGTTTCTTTGTCAAAATTAATATTAAGTATATTTATATGTTTATAGGTTTATCTATTTTCTCTTAGATCAATTATGCTCATATAGCAATAAAATCATACTCATATAGACATGTTATTTTCATTTTGTAATTTAAATCTTCTTAGTCATTATTTAGTTCACTTAAACCTTTTCCGATTATGCTAACTGAAGTTTTGTTTCTTTTAGGTACTTCATTACAAAGATTTGTATTACATGTATTATTTATTTTTGACTATGAGGAGGTGGATTTTTTTATTGGGAAACATATAGCGTGACAAATTATTGTTCATATATTAATAATTATTTTTGATTAATGAGATTCATATATATAACTGTGTATATTAAATTCTTTATTCAAATAATTATTTTTGATTTTTACGTGATTATTTATTGCTCTTTATTCAAATAATCTCACCTAATAACTAATAATATTTTTTCTTTAATTTTTAATTGTATCACTTTTAAATAACATATAAAAAAACTAGCATAAAATTTAGTATACGTGCCTCGCACGTAATTTTTGCTAGTATATATATATATATCATTATAAACTCATTTATTATACATTATACACAAATATGTGTAAAAAGAAAATGTTTCAAACATCATTCATAAAAAACTACATCAAGTAGATTGCATGGACAGGGTGCATGTAATCTTGAGAAAACTACTCTATTTGAATTTGCAATTTCACTAGTAAATTACATTTAAGTATAACTAAAATTACATCAATAAATTATTTATTTTATAAGAACTGTTACAATAAAACACATTTTATTATTTACATTATAAGAAAATCATGATATATGTAATAGTTTAGACATTTTGTCTTTTGTTTTTATTTTTTACAATTTTATATTATCATTAATTTTTTTAATTTATTTACGTCAATCACTCTAACTGGCTAACTGTTTTTTCTCTACTAGCTTCCATCAATCTTTGTCGTAATTCTTCTTTCTCTGTAATTGCTATTGTCTTCATCCATCACCCTAAAACCTCCATTGCGTTTGTTTTTCTTTTCTAAATGTTATACCAAAATTTTTGCAAAAAATAGAATAGTACCCATCATCTTCCATTAAGGTCCACAAGCCAAGAATACACCTCGAAAACATAAAGGTCAACAAAGAAGACCTTGACAAAGCAACAAAAAACGAGACAAAGTGCCACATGGCATAGAAAGAGTCATGAGCAACTGCTACCCAGAAATGGTTGTCAATAGTCGCACTCCTAGAGTTTTGCCCTAGGGTTTATCAAATAAAATTTTCATTTAATATACTTATTAATTATACTTAATAAAGTCTCTTAATTAACAAATAGACCCTAAAACCTGTTTTCTTCACAATTAAGTCCTAGCTTAGTGAAAATTCATAAATAAGACATAGTCTAATTTTAAAATTATAATTGATTAATTAAAATCAAGGGGAATTACCCTATATACTGTTTTTTTAATTTTTTTTAAATATACGGTTTGGGTTTCTAAAGTGGTTGTAGCGCTAGTTGCAATAGGGGCTTCTATATAGAATTCCATAAAAATGAAATAAAAAAATATTAGTGTAAAAATAAAAAATGCCCTAAAATCAATTAACTGAGTCTTACAAGCAGTATTGTCTCAACTAGTGTGGGGACCATGGGCCTATATAACCGAGCTTCCAATAAGTAGATCTAGAATTTACAAGTAAATTTCCTAACTTATTAATTCCTCATTGCACCACTATAGATTTAGAATTGCACTCTCAACTATATAGAACGCTCTATATGCTCCACGATATAGATATGCTAAGAAATTTTAACCTTCGTTCTAATCCCAATAATTAAAGATCCTCTATAGATGATTTACATCGAGTAGGGATAAATTTACCGTTTCACCCCTCAATATATTTTATCCTTAAAATACTTAGCTTCCTATAAATGATATTTCAGTAAACTAATATAATTATTAAAATAAGAACTCTTTCATTTATCTCTATTAAGCCAAGATCGAAGGAAATCATCATTTCACTTCTATGTTTAGATATAAGTTATAGATTTTGTATCTATGATTAGCGCTCACACTCAATTGTACTATTATATTCCCAAGTTGTACGTTTTACCGGAACCAAATGGTAGGCTTTGACTAACAACTCTAAGAACATGAATAACACTCTTGAGATCGAACCTAACGATGTCAAGATTAAGATATTTTGATCTAAGATCAACCAGTGATATTGACTTGGAAAGATACAATAGTAAGATTATAATATCTTGACCAAGATCAATATCAGTCTCAGTCCAATGAATACTCCATACATCTGATACTAGCATACTTTGCTAATATCTTGGAAAGAACATAACACTTATCCAAGGTGTAAGTAAGCTTTATCGCTGACTATCACATCAGTGTAAATCCAGTGCACTGATGAATCATGAGACATTTACTTTTGAAGCATATAATCACAATTACCTTCCACTGTGTTGACATCACTGTAATTGTGAATAACTATATGTTCTGGATTTAACAAAAAATGTATATATCAAACCATAAACATGAAAACTACATGTAAACATAAATGATTTCTAATCTTCTATTGATAAAAAATAAGATTGTATTGGAATGAGTTTTATTTAGGGTATAAAATCCCAACAAACTCCCACTTGCACTAATATAAAACAAGAAGTGCATTTTAATCAATCCATTGTCTTGATATCCAGATCAAGTGTAGTGTATTCGACTAAACCCAAATAACAGGAACTGTAAGGCTGTGGTAAGCAATAGATTTATCCACCATTACTTTCTTTGTGTTCATAAAATATTATGCAACATCATATTCTATATAAGGGTGAGCAACGGTCGGTTTGGTCGGTTTTTTCCACAAAAAAAAAAATCTAAAATTCGGTTTTCGGTTTTTATGGTTCTAATCCAAAAATCGACCGACCATTATAAAAATATAAAAAAAACCGACCGTTTTAATCCACGGTTTGGTCGGTTTAAACCGACCAAACCGAACTTCATTTTTTTTTTTTAAAAAAAATAAGTTTTTAAATTTTTTATAATTATTTGAAAACTAAAAAATTAAAGTATTGTATCAAATATCATATAATTTAAAAATAAAACTTTTTTAGTTAAATAAATAATGTAAAATAAACTTTTTTAAATTTGTTTAAATTATTTGTGCTACTAATATGGTAATGAGTTATATTAGAAAAACTAGTATTATTTTATGAATGTGTGTATAGAATACGTAAATGCATCAAATTATAATAAAATAAAATAATGAATAATTGAGACTTTAAATAAAAAAGATATAAGTAAAATTAGTTTAATAAAATTGTATATTAAATATGTACAAAAACAATATATATTATATATAATATATATGTTCGGTCGGTTCTCGGTTTAATCGGTCGGTTTGCCATTGACATTAAAACCGACCATGTTAAGGTGGTTTTAACCGAAGGCAATTTTTTCGGTTTTCGATTTTTTCGGTGTCGGTTTTTTTGGTGTTCGGACGATCGGTTTACTCGGTTTGGTCGGTTTCTTGGACTTTTTTCTCACCCCTAATTCTATATGTATTACTCCTCTAGGGATACTAAATTCTTTACTACTTATGAAGTGCATCTGAACATACAAAAGACACATCTCTAATTCTATCCAAAATGGAATAGAGACAAACACAGTTAAGAATTTTCTTCAGTTTGAATAACTTTTAAGTGATTTTCAAAACAACTAAGTTGTTTAGCTTCATTGGTGGAACTAAATTATTATAAATGGATTTTTATATCCTTCAAGGATAATTCTTCCACCCCCAGAGTAACCACCATCTCTGATATTAAAAACTGAGTCGGTGTAGATATGAGGATTCTAATATACACACCTATCATCTAACATATATGTCACTTATAGAGATTCTTTCTTGATTGTCTCCCAAATGTTCCTTGTTTGATTACATCTTTGATGGCTCCCACTCAACAATAGGAATCTGATTAAATTCGTACACAAGTGTGCATTTAACCTCTTACTATAGATGCTTAGAGACCTCTTATTATGACATTTTATCTAGTCTAGAAACTATAAGTTCCTTCTAGACTAAGTCATGAACATAGCATTCTAGTATTAACATTGATGTAAAATACTTGCTTAAGATTAAGTAATCACTTTAGATACCATAAAACATTTTATAAGGAACAAGAATTGTGCTTAAGTCTTTCAAATAAATATTGCAAAATTTCCTATCTTATCCTCATAATGGTGATAAGCTATTACTATCCATATGAATGGTTAGATTAACTTTTCTTTGTTTATTTTAAAGTTTCTATCTTGAACATATTATAGTAGGTTACCACTGGTGTCTTCCAAATAATAATGAGTTGGAATTTTAAAATTCTCCCACTAAGATAAGGTACTGTGATACTATATCCAAGAACTTCATTGGTATCAATTTTTTTATTACTACAGTAACATGTTAATTGGAACACTTACAGGATCAAGAATAAGTTCTATTAGTTTGCTAGTTTATTTATTATATTATATCCATGTCTAATCAAAATACATGTGCCATCAAGATACTGTGGTGTATTGAGTATATAGTCTAGAGTTCAAAGTTAAAAATGTTTGAACTACATATATCAATAACTTCTTCCACCCCTAAGTGTTAGAGATTTTTTTTTGGAGTTTTGAATATAATCTAGAGTTCAATAGATGTAAAAGATCTTTGAACTGCATATATTGCTTCTTAACATCTTCCACTCCTATCAGATCAAAAGATCTTTTTATTAAGCAAAATCTTAATAATTGCTTAAGAATTTTAAATTTTAAATTCTAAGTGTTATGTGGTATTATCTCTTTGCAGATAATAATATACCATGGACTTTGTATCAATAATAAAACACATAAAACATGATAAACTTATAAACATAATATGGTATTGGCATACAAGTTAAACATATATCAATAACTTCTTCCACCCCTAAGAGTTTAGAGATTTTGTGAAGTTTTGAATATAGTCTAGAGTTCAATACATGTAAAGATCTTTGAACTGCATATATTGCTTCTTAACATCTTCTACCCCTATCAGATCGAAAGATCTTTTTATTAAACAAAATTTTAATAATTGCTTAAGAATTTATAATTATTCATAAACATTTGAATTTTAAATTCTAAGTGTTATGTGGTATTATCTCTTTGCAGAGAATAATATACCATGGACTTTGTATCAATAATAAAACTCAAAACACATAAAACATGATAAACTTATAAATATAATATGGTATTGGCATACAAGTTAAAGAATACGAAGTTCAATTACATAAAAGCAATTCATAATGAAAACCTCTTAATTTTTTTTTTATTAATATTATCAAAAATGTCATAATGAATTGTCTGCCAAAATATGAAATAGGGATTAAAATCCCAAACTAACAATTAAAATTTATTTGTTCAGTAACTAAAATAATTAATTCAAAAATTAAATAAAGGACGAGCTTCATCTTCAACTTAGACAATCTTCACCCTTCTATCCAACCATTCGACTCAACTCGCTAGGATAGCAATCCAAGTTTAAGCAGCTGGAACTAAAATAAGAAGAAAATAACATGGTTAGTAGATCCAGAAGTAATAACCAAAGGGGATAATAATTCTCTAAAACACATTAGTTTAAAACAAAGATAAAAATATCTTGTTTCCTTGCCAAAAACTTAGGACACTGGGGTTTCCAGTGTCCCTTTTCGTTGCAATAGAAACACTTTTCTTTTTCTTTTGACTTAAGATTAGTAGTCTTTTTCTTATTAGCTGTGTTAACAGCTTTAAAAGGCTTTTTGCTATTCTTCTATTTTCTCTTATTTCCAGGTTTTGAAGTAGAGGCAATGTTTGCCTCAGACTTGGTCGTACCATTTGTAGTAGTATTAGAACTAGGAGCTTTGTTTTTTCCTTTCTGCAGTCCTCCAAGCAAATTTTCAAATGTCTTAAGGTTGTTGATTAACTTGTGAAAGTCCAAAGTCAACTTGTTCATGACATAATTTGATGTGAAGGGCAGAAAAGCTGGAGTCAAACTATTTAATATCAAACTCACTTGAGTTTCTTGGTCTATAATAGCTCCATGATTCTCAGCTTCCGGGAAGTAACTTGCCATCTAAAGTAGGTGATCACTCACGTTCTGATGAGGCTTCATCTGTGCATTTATAAAAATTTTGGTTGCCTCAAAACGAGCTTGATCTGATGCCATCCTGAAAAAGTTCAGTTAACTGGTTCATGATATCAGCAGTCGTGAGAGTGTTTGCAAACCTTGTCTTCAAGGTGTCAACCATGCTAGACAGCATAAATTATCGAGCTTTGTTGTTAGATTCTACCAACGCTCGAACTTTTCCTTAACTGCCTTGGTTGCATTCTCACGAGGCTGCTCAAGAGCTTCTTCAGTTAACACAAACAGGGCGTTTTCACCTATGAGAGCAATATTAATGTTCTCTTTCCATTTGACAAAGTTAGCTCCAGAGAGCTTGTTGTCAGTTAATAGTGTCACAATGGGGATATTCGTAGTCATATTGGGTACTACAAATATCAACAAATAGAAATCAAATAAGGTTCAATACAAAATCATACACATTCAAAAATTATTAAGCACTTAGCAAGTAGGAATGGCAAGTGAAAATACAGAAACAAACAATCCTAAATAATTTCTTGTTGGAAATATTTTACCAGGATCTAGATTTACTAAAAAGTATGTTGGATTAACACCCTAATATAAATTCTAAAACAATGAAAATAAACACATATAAAGTTAGAAAACCTTACAGTGGGTGCAGCGGAATATTATAACTCCTTCCGTTCAGATCTCTAGCCCTTGATTCCTTTCTGTAGCAGAGCATCACCAAGATCTGAACCTGGATCTTCTTTTCTCCTTATTTGATGCAGAATTTCCATAGTCTTACATACTATGATTGAGGTACCACTTGATGTGTGTGGGTACTACTCATTCACTCATGGGAATTTCGAAAACAGAGAAGAAAAGAAAGAGAGAGAGTGGCGGCTTCATAGTGTTTGAGAAAATAAACAGTAAAGTGTCTGTCAAACCTGAAGCCTTTACCTTCTATTTATAGAATGCCACGTAGGGTTAAAGTTGAATTATTTGGCATTTAAAAATGAAAAATAAAATGAGAAATAGAAGCTTAGGTGGCCGACCATACATAGAGGAAACAAGCCTTCCACTTTTCCAACTTTCCTATTTCATCATTTCTAGTTTCCCATTTTCTCAAAGATTGCCAATTCTCTCTTTCAACTACATAAATGTCAAATCTAATTATTTAATAACTATAATTAATTATTAAATAACATATTGTCATTTATTTTTATTTATTAATAAAAACTAATCAAAGTTTCTCAATTAATAAATATACCCTTTAAACTCTCTATTTTCTGTTTTACCATTGCTTAGTGAAAATTCACAAAGTAGACATAATCTAACTTTAGAATTTTAATTGATTAATTAAAATCAATTAACTGAGTCTTACAAGCAGTATGGTCTCAACTAGTATGGGGACCATGGGTCTATATAATCGAGCTTCCAATAAGTTGAACCAAATTTACCAAGTAAATTCCGTAACTTATTAATTCCTCATTGAATCCACACTTAGAACTTGGAATTGCACTCTCAGTCATATAGAACGCTCTATATTGTTCCATGATATAGACACGTCATTAGTTATCCATTGTTATAACCCTAATGTGATCAATGATCCTCTATATAGATGATTTACACTGTAAAGGGATTAAATTACCGTAACACCCTACAATGTATTTTATCATTAAAACACTTAGCCCTGTATAAATGATATTTCAGCTAAGTGAAATGAGATCTCCACCATTTATTTTCGTTTGGTTAAGCTCGAAGGAAATAATCCTTTACTTTCTATTTTCCAAATAGAAGCTATAGATTCTATATTTATGTTAGCGCTCCCACTCAATTGCACTACTGTTTTCCCAAAATGTACGTATCACCCTGACCCAAAAGTAGGCTTAACTAACAAATCAAAGAACACGAGTAACACTCTTGAGATTGAACCTAATCATATCAGGATTAAGATCATTTGATCTAGGATCAACTGGTGATATTGAATTGAATAGATATTACGGTAAGTTTTAATATATCTAATCAAAGTTCAATATCGGTCCCTTCCGACGTATACTCCATACATCCGATACTGGTAAACTTTTCCAATGTCCTGGAAAGGACATAACACTTTTCCAAGGTGTAAGAATACCTATCGCTGATTATACCGTGTCAGTCTACATCTAGTGTTCTGACAAATCAGGGAATAAACTTTTGAACATATAATTAAGATTATATTCCACTGTGCTGATAACACTATAATCTTAACAAACTCATATGTTCTGGACTTAAAAAGAATTCATACATTATATACATATAATCATGAAATAAATCATGTGAACCATGCAACATAAAATGTTATTTCTGATCTTTATTAATAAGTAAATCTGATTATATTGAAATGAGTTTTATTTAGGGCATAAAACCCAACAAACTCCCACTTGCACTAATATAAAACAAAAAGTGCATTTCAAATAATCATTAACACCTTGATATACAACTGAAGTGTAATAGTAGTAAACTCCTCATAATACGATCTGACAGGTTGAATCAAACACAACCTCTTCTCCACCATTACTCTTCATTAATCACAAAATCCTTGATAATGTGAAATTCCTCTCTATATGTCTACTCTCTTGGGATACTGGATTCTATACTTTTGGCAACTACTTCTTGGTTATTCAGGAAGTAACACTAGTAGTTAAGGCAAGTTGGAACGGTACCACAAATGTATAGAACTTTCCTTAGACTGAATAAGTACCTTTCCTGCAACTTTTAACATTCAGTCTCTCTCTGATAGATTAAGAGATTTCAGATAGGTTTTTACACTTCTCCAAAATCACTGCTCCACCCCCAGAGTAATCACCATCTTATCAGCAGACTTTCTAGCACAAAGGCAAGTCTCGAAATCTGATGTGGTGTAGGCTAAGAGTTTCAAAACCACCCTTATTGACTAACATATAGTTCCTCTTCTTAATCTTAAGATTTACTTGATTGTCTTCCAATGTTCTTCTCCTGGATTAATCTGATACCTACTCATTACTCCCACTCAACAGTAGGTGTCTGGTCTAAGGCATACTAAAGCATATCTGAGACCTCTCATTGTTGATTTAAGAAATTCTTTCATGGCTTTATCTTTTCTGGAATAGTTGAGACTTTTTCTTAGATAAATAAAATCTATATCTAAGAAGTTGTGAAGCTTCTATAGATTGCCATTGGAAAGAAAATGCTTAAGCATCTCATGCTTGCATTAGAGTAAGTAATTACCAGGTATACCACAAGTCATAGGTTTAGATAAACTCAAACCTATAATACAAGGAACTGGAAGTTTTGTTAAGTCCATTGAATAGACTTATTAACGAAAATTTCCTTTCATGTCCTTGTAACAGAAAACTTTAGGTTACTCCATGTGAATGGATCAAACCATAGTTCTATTGGCTTTCTTCTTAGTTTCTTATCTTGACAATCCATTGTTTGTTTAAACTCACAATGGATTTTAATCACTAGTGTCTTCCAAGTCATAAGAAGGTGAAGTTCCTTGAAACTTTCCCACTACGACAAGGTACCGTGAATTATGTCTAAGAAAACTAAATGGTATTGGCCTCTTCGGTTGTGTTAAGACAACAGAGGCAGTGGGATCATCTTGTAACGAATAAGATGATAGAACACTTATGGAATCAAGAAAAAATATATCCTTTATTTGCTACTTTATTTTCAGACTTAGTCATTTTCTTAGAAAAGTAGTATTTGTTTAAACAAACACTTTCTTATCTAACGACTATGGGATGATCCACCCCTAATCACTTAGAATAGCTAACAAACATGCAAACTAGGGTTATCAGTTCTAGCTTTTCTTAAGATTTCGATTAGGTCATCCATGAATCTAGTAATGATTTACAAGTATACAACCATTGCATCATTCTGAAATTTTATTACCATAGAAGGATTTAGGCAACGACTAGTACCTAATTATCAATATGCAAATTGAATTTCCTGGAAGGTAAGTTTGGATATAATTCAAAAATCAAATTAATGATCTTTGAACTGCATATCTACTAACTTTTTCTCCACCCCTATCAGTTCGCAAGATCTTTAACCACTTACCATTGCTAGAAATTCATGAAAATTTTCAAACATTTCAAATTTCTTTTGCATAAGGTAAAATCTAGAGTGATCGTTTTAAGAATACAACGAAAACTCATATCCACCCCTGAATGTACATCTATCTGCGAATGAGATGAACTTAATTTTAGTGGATATAGGCATATTAACTCTTTGCAGAGAATGATCTTGTCAAAACCACTATGAACAAGATACAAATGCCATAGATTTATAAAATGTGTGGTTGTATCTTTTGATGACTTCAGTTTAGTTACATCAAAGAGTTCTTAGAATAGTGCAAGTGGATTCTGGTCACAGAATACTAAACTCATACAGTTTAAAACCATTGAAAGAAAATGGTTATTAAAAACACTTGTGAAAGTGTAACTGTATAATTAGTAATTCTTTCTTGGACCACCACTACTAATCTAACTCTATGATTTGCCCATACAAGTAGGAGATTTCTAAGATTGAGGATTTATATCATTTTGGGATAGAATTTCGGGAATATAATCATATGCGTCATTTAATTTCTTAAGAGAAAATATGGAATCACTTTATATGATTTATAGACCATTCATCCAATGATATGTCATTAAGCTAATTCGAAATGAATAAGCTAAGAGGAATTAGGATAATTTCGTTTTAAATAAGAATCCAACGATGCTCCGATTAGCGAGAGTCAAAGTAATCTTATTTATACAATCTTCTTGTTTCATATTTTAAAATACTAGTCTAAGGTGTCATCAATTGATGAACAACTAGATGTTGCATATACAATATTTATCTTTCGAGATCTAACACTATTATGTTAATCTAATGGTGAAAATCCATTAGGGATTTATCTCATTAGAAAAACAAGCCAAGTTAGACCAACAATGAAGATTCAAAATTAAACTACAATTTAATAACAGAAAATAACATGGTTCAATACAGATTCATACACAATTCAGAAATTATTAAGTATATAGCAAGTAGGAATGACAAGTGAAAATACTAAAACATACAATCCTAAATAATTTCCAAGGTTTTCAACAAACTGATATCAGTGTCCCGTTTAGGCGAGAGTCAAAGCTACCATTCATTGAATAGAGTTGTCAGCTCATCTAAAATGATCAACATTCTAGCAACCTTTTATTCGATCAAGATTGGAATCCGCGTTGTCCCGTTTAGGCGAGAGTCAAGGCTATTCTATCTTATGAGCTTCCACCATTGTTTCATATTCTTGCAAGTCTTATACAGTCGCCACCATTAGGGTGATCAAAACTATATAAAAAACTTACAAGATTACTTATCTTTCGAGATTAAACGGTGCTAACTTGCTAATGAACGTTCCTCCATTAGGGAGGATTACTCACTAAAACAATAGCTATGTAAAACCAACAATGGAGATCGAATATCCTAATAATAATAAAACTCATTATTTAATGAAGGTTGTATTTTCTTCTAATATTTATTTTAAATATATATATTTATTTAATTAAAATTTCCAATTTAGAATGAAATATTCTAAATATAAATTTTAATTTAATATTTATAAATTATACTTAGATGGATATGAAAATAACGTGAATTATTTCCATCTTAGTAATAATTTCCATAAATATTTAGAAAGTTATTTAATTTAAGTTGTTTCAAAATTAATTTAAATTAATTTACAACTCAAATTTAATTTTCTATAAATATATATTGCATTTCGAAAAATGAAGTGTATAAGAATACTACTTTCGAAAATGCTTTTAAAATAAAATAAAAATAAATCCTGGAAAATTACTCTAATTTTAGGTTGGTCCAAAATTAATTTTCAACAAAAAATATAATTTTCCTATTTAATTAAATATCTAAGAAAAATTTCAAATATTTAAGTATCATGATTAAAAAAATCAACTTAAATATTAATTTTCTATTTAATTAAATATCACTAGAAAAAAACTTCAAGCAAAACAGATAATAACTATCTAGACTTTCATTAACTAATTAATTCAATTTCTAATTATAATATATTTTAGTTCATTTATTTTAATTAATCATTAAATGAAAAAATCATTGATTTAAGTTGTTCCAAAATTAAATAAATAATTTTTAACTTTAATATATTTTTCAAATAAAATTCGAAATTTCTGCATTAAAAAAATGTAATTTCGAAATTTTGGGAAATGATTAATAAAATAAAATAAAATATATTTTGAAAATTATTCAGCTTTAAGTTATTCTGAAATAAGATTCCAAACTTAAGATAATATTCAATTTTAATTAAATAACATGAAAATAACAATATTTAAGTATCTTGATGAAAATCAACTTAGATATTTAATTTTCAATTTAATTAAATGTATTAAATTCAAGAAATAAATAATTAAGTATAGAGGAAACTTAATTATTAATTCTAGTTTAATACTAGGAAAATATACTAAACTTAGATTGTACCAAAATTAATTAAGAGATAATTAATTTCACAATCAATGATATTTTCCTATTTAATATTACAAATAATAATTAGTACTAGAAATAACTATCTAGAATATATATCATTAACTAAGTGTTTTTCTAAAATTAACGTTAAAATATTAAAATGAAAAATAAATTTCATATATTTTAAAAGTTAATTATGTTGCTAATTCAATTTTAATTAGGTTAGACTAATATAATTAACCTAATACAATTATTTAAATAAGGCAAATGGGCCTTCATAATTGGGGTAGTTCATGTGAGAGGGAGCTGGGTTCAGTATGTCGTACCTACTTCTATTGGCCCCTAACTCTCACACAAGGTCCAAAAGAGAGGAATTTAACCTTTAAATAAACAATTGTTATTCATTGAATAAGCCCAAATCTAATTGGGCCTAAATAAAATTACTTATGTCAAATTTTATTTTAGCAACCTAGTCCATTTACTTAGTAAAAACTTAAATGAGCTTCCTATATGCATCTAAGCCCAAAAGCAAACATATAGGCTCACACAGGTCAAATGATTTGGATGGGCCCTATCATGTTACTAGGTTTACACAAATGAAAGAAGTACAAAATTTACCTGTTACAAATTATTTATAAGATCTATTGACAATTGGACTATGATTAAAATCAGATCATTGGATCTGTCAACAAGTTAAGCATAGCAATTTAGATCAAATAAATAATAGGTTTGTTAAAAAAAAAATTGAATAAACAATATAAATAAACAAACATTGTCCATCTAACAGATGTGAAAATAAGATATTAATATAATTAAATTATTATTCTTAAACTAACCAAATAAAGGAAACTAATTTTAAAATATCTAGGTTTATTTGAATCAAATTAAATTAAATATCTAATAAGATCAATGCTTTGAAAGGAAAGAATCTTCAATATCACTTTCAGATCTTATAATTTAATAAAATTAAACCAATTTTAAAATAGATTTAGTTAGATAATTATTATTTTAGGAATAAAATAATAAATGAATAATAATTACCATAATTATATGTCAAAATATCCCAAATTAAGCAACATTCAAATCTCTACAAAATATCTATGTTATTTAAATATTTAAGATATGATTTATAAATTTCTAATAAGGAAAAAAATGATATATATATATAGAAAAATATCATTTTTATACTTATAATTAATAAATAATTTAATATTTAACAAAATAACAAATTTTGAATTTGAAAATATTATGGTAAGTATATCTATAAAAATATCTATGTTAATTTTAAATTTATTAATTATTTAATTTGTCATATAAGATAATTTTAATATAATATTTTAAATAAAAAAGACAAAGTTATCTTTTAATTTAAAATATTTTAAATATCAAAATATCTAATCTTATAATTAAATAATAAATAAATATTAAAGAAGTTAACAAATTTTTAAATGTGACCATAATAGGAAATATTTAAAATTAGAAACATTCCAAAATAGAAATATTTAAAAATTAGAAAAATTCCAAATTGAAAATATTTAAAATTGGAAACATTTCAATTTAGAAATATTTAAAAATAGAAAAATGAATTTTGGGAAACAATCCCATGAAAAAATTGGATTTTTGGGGAAAAAACCCAAAAATCGCAACTTTTGGGAAACTGCCTAGGATTGGGCGTGTAACAGGCTGCACGCAGCCTTCATGCGCGCGCGGAGGGGGGGGGGGGGGACTGCCGAGAATTCTCGGCGCCTGCAGGGTGCCTAACCGAGAAAACTCGGTCAGCTGCAGGGTGCATCTGGGCGAGATGCAAGGTGGCACGGGCGTGTCACGCGCGCGCGATTGAGCACCATGCATACCCGAAATCCCGATTTTCCAAAATTCATAACTTTTTCAATTTTTATCGGAATCGAGTTCCGTAAAAAACAAAATTGCTTAATTTTTCACAAGGAATCCAAATAAAATATTTTCAAAAATCGAAAAAAAAAATCATGGAAAAAGGTACTGTACAACATATACATTCATCAACTAACACATAAACCACATGAAACCATCCAAATCAACACAAAAAATATATAACATCGTTTTAATTCATATTACATGAAAGTAAATCATTACCATGGCTCTGAGACCAGTTGTTGGAAATATTTTACCAGGATCTAGATTTACTAACAAGTATGTTGGATTAACACCCTAATATGAATTCTAAAACAATGAAAATAAACACATATAAAGTTAGAAAACCTTACAGTGGGTGCAGCGAAATATTATGACTCCTTCCATTCAGATCTCTAGCCCTTGATTCCTTTCTGTAGCAGAGCATCACCAAGATCTGAACCTGGATTTTCTTTTCTCCTTCTTTGATGCAGAATTTCCATAGTCTTACATACTATGATTGAGGTACCACTTGATGTGTGTGGGCACTACTCATTCACTCATGGGAATTTCAAAAACAGAGAAGAAAAGAAAGAGAGAGAGTGGCGGCTTCATAGTGTTTGAGAAAATAAACAGTAAAGTGTTTGTCAAACCTGAAACCTTTACCTTCTATTTATAGAATACCACATAGGGTTAAAGTTGAATTATTTGGCATTTAAAAATGAAAAATAAAATGAGAAATAGAAGCTTAGGTGGCCGGCCATACATAGAGGAAACAAGCCTTTCACTTTTCTAACTTTCCTATTTCATCATTTCTAGTTTCCCATTTTCTCAAAGATTACCAATTCTCTCTTTCAACTACATAAATGTCAAATCTAATTATTGAATAAGTATAATTAATTATTAAATAATATATTGTCATTTATTTTTATTTATTAATAAAAACTAATCAAAGTTTCTCAATTAATAAATATATCCTTTAAACTCTCTATTTTCTGTTTTACCCTTGCTTAGTGAAAATTCACAAAGTAGACATAGTCTAACTTTAGAATTTTAATTGATTAATTAAAATCAATTAACTGAGTCTTACAAGCAGTATGGTCTTAACTAGTATGGGGACCGTGGGTCTATATAACCGAGCTTCCAATAAGTCGAATCGAATTTACCAAGTAAATTCCCTAACTTATTAATTCCTCATTGAATCCACACTTAGAACTTGGAATTGCACTCTCAGTCATATAGAACGCTCTATGTTGTTCCATGATATAGACACGTCATTAGTTATCCATTTTTATAACCCTAATGCGATCAATGATCCTCTATATAAATGATTTACACTGTAAAGGGATTAAATTACCGTAACACCCTACAATGTATTTTATCCTTAAAACACTTAACCCTGTATAAATGATATTTCAGCTAAGTGAAATGAGATCTCCACCATTTATATTCATTTGGTTAAGCTCGAAGAAAATCATCCTTTACTTTCTATTTGCCAAATAGAAGCTATAGATTTCATATTTATGTTAGCGCTCCCACTCAATTGCACTACCATGTTCCCAAAATGTACGTATCACCCTAACCCAAAAGTAGGTTTAACTAACAAATCAAAGAACACGAGTAACACTCTTGAGATTGAACCTAATCATATCAGGATTAAGATCATTTGATCTAGGATCAACTGGTGCTATTGAATTGAATAGATATTACGGTAAGTTTTAATATATCTAATCAAAGTTCAATATCGGTCCCTTCTGATGTATACTCCATACATCCGATAATGGTAAACTTTGCCAATGTCCTGGAAAGGACATAACACTTTTCCAAGGTGTAAGAATACCTATCGCTGATTATACCATGTCAGTCTAAATCCAGTGTTCTGACGAATCAGGGAATAAACTTTTGAACATCTAATTAAGATTATATTCCACTGTGCTGACAACACTATAATCTTAACAAACTCATATGTTTTGGACTTAAAAAGAATTCATACATTATATACATATAATCATGAAATAAATCATGTGAACCATGCAACATAAAATGTTATTTCTGATCTTTATTAATAAGTAAATCTGATTATATTGAAATAGGTTTTATTTAGGGCATAAAATCCAACATTTCTAAGGTTTCCAACAAACTGATACAGTGTCTCATATTAGACAAGAGTCAAAAATATCATTCATTGAACAGCGTAGTCAACTCATCTAAAATGGAAACCATTCTAGATACCTTCTATTTGATCGAAAAGAGAATCTGACGTTGTTTCATTTTAGTCGGGAGTCGAGGTCATTCTTATTTCTTGAGCTTCTACTATTATTTCATACTTTGTAAGCCCTACTCTTAGCAGCCATTATTCGGATGGACGTTACTAAGAATAAAAGACTTACAATAATACTTATCTTTCGATATTCTATGGCGTTAAATTGCTAATAAACGTCCATCTATTTGGGGTGAATCTCACTAAAACTAGAACTATGTAGAACCAACAATAGAGATCGAATATCCTTAAAATAAAGCTCATTATTTAAAGTGTATTTTCATCTAATATTTATTTTAATCCATTTATTTTAATATATATTTATTTAACTAAAATTACCAATTTAGAAAACTCTAAATATAAATTTTAATTTAATAGTTATAAAATTATACTTAGATTGATTTGAAAATAAATAAAATTATTTTCCATCTTAGTATTAATTCTCAATAAATATTACGAAAATTAATTAATTTAAGTTGGTCCAAAAAAATTGTAAATTATTAATTTAAAATTATTTTCAAAGAATTAGCAACATAATTAAACCCTAAACCCTAAACACCATCAATTTTAATTATGTTGCTAATTAATTTAAATTTAGGTTGTTAGAAAATATTTAAAAAAAATTAACATCGAACAAATATCTAAAATTCAAATATCCAACTAATTTTTAAAAAAATTCAGTTTATTTAAATAATTTAAATTAATTAAATATCTAATAATATAATATAATATCCTAATTTTAAAATTGAGATATTTCTGATATTACATTTCTAATCTTATAATTTAATAAAATAAATTTAACAAAAATAAACAAAATTGAAAATAAGATATTTTGATGGATAGGATATTATCAATTATATTTAATAAAAATAAAATAAAATATCCCAAGTTTGAAAATTTTATGGTTGGAAAACTCTAAAATATCTATTCAAACTAAAATTAACACAACTTTTTAAAATTTTCATGTTATTTTGACAAAAAAAAAAAATAAATAAAAATTGAGATAAATATATAATAAGATAAAATATCAAAAATAATAATTTTCTAATCTTATAATTTAATTTAATAAAATATATTTCAAAAATAACAAATTTTGAAAATCTGATATGGTTAGCAAATTTGAAATTCTAACTAGATTATTTCTAAGTTTTATTAGTATTCTAATATCAAAATAAGATCATTTCAAATTTTAATAATAAAATAAGTAATATCTGATCTTATAATTAAAATAATAAAAAAACCAAAAATTTCAAAATTAACCATAAGGCTAGTTTGTGAAAAAAAATCAAATTTTCAAATTCAAAGGCTACTAATATCTAAAACTAATTTTGATTAATTAAAAAATTAATAAAAATTAATTTTATTCTGATAATTAAATTTTTATTTGAAAATTTGGATTCTACACAAAATTCTACTAAAATTTGAATTTTGTTTCACTAAAAATTAATTTTTGAATCAAAAGATATCACAAAAACAAAAATTGGGCACAAGGGTATGCATTGCATACTCCTGCGCGCGCATGAGGGAAGCTGGGCATGGAAAGGGCAGCATTGCAACCTACTTGACCAAGCTAGCTCGGCGTGCGGCTGCTTCAAATAAAGCCTTGTGCGGGTAACACCTCGGTCAAACACCTGTCTGAAACGCGTGCATGCCGAGGTCCGCGCGCGCACATGATGCACAATTTTGGGATATTTTCACGCAAATTAAAAAAAATCATAAGTAATTCATAAAAAATTCAAATTAAGTTCTGTAAAAGCCTAAATTTATTAATATTTCATCTAATTTCCAGAAAAATAATTCCAGAACGAAACTAAAACTATTTATCATCGTAAAATTGTAATTTTCATACAATCATCAAAATGCACATAAACCAACATGAACACATCCAAATCAACAAAATCATTGTTTTAAATTCATATTTCATGAAAGTAAATCATTACCATGGTTGTGAGGCCAGTTGTTGGAGATTATTTTACCAGGATCTAGATTTACCACCATGTATGTTGTTTAACATCCTAAACATGAATTTTTAAAACAATAGAATTTAAACACATATAAAGTTCAAAAAAACGTTACATTGATTGCAATAGAATTAAATGACTCCTTCCACTCAGATCCTTAACCCTTATTCCTTTTGGTCGTAGAGTATTATCAAGATCTTAGCCTGATTCTCCTTCAGGTGTTGGATTCTTCACAGTCTTACATAATATGATTGAGTACTTGACTTGCTATGTGTGGACATGTACTCAATCACTAAGAGGCTCGAAATTTTCTGAAGAACAATGAAGGAGGTTCAAATATAGAAGAAGGAAGAAGAATAAGTCTCAAGAACTCTCTAGTTGTCTAACAAATTGTAAACTACGTTAAGAGTCATTAGTTGGATAATGAGACCATCTTATTCCTTTTATATTATTTCACTTAGGGTTAGATTTAAATTATATGGCCTTAAAAATGATTAAAATTGGGGAAAAAATACCTTAAGTGGCTGGCCACATAGGGGGCCCCACTAAATTGGAATTTTTACTATTTTGTACAACTATTTATCATTTTCTTTTAGAAATACCATATTTTCCAATTTCAATCCTTTAAATGTCAAAACTATTTATTTAATAATTAAAATTAATTATCAAATAAAATTACCATTTAATGTATTTATTAATTAGAATTAATAAAGTCTCTTAATTAACAAGTAGATCCCAAAACCTCTTTTCTTCACAATTAAGCCCTAGCTTAGTGAAAATTCATAAATAAGATATAGTCTAATTTTAGAATTATAATTTATTAATTAAAATCAATTAACTGAGCTTACAAGTAGTATTGTCTCAACTAGTGTGGGAACCATGAGCCTATATAACCGAGCTTCCAATAACTAGTAGATCTAGAATTTACCAAGTAAATTCCCTAACTTATTAATTCCTCCTTTCTAGGGCATTGGTAAAGTTTACCAGTATCAGATGTATGGAGTGAGACTGATATTGAACTTGGATAAGATACCACAAACTTACCTTTATATCTTTCTAAGTCAATATCAATGGTTGATCTTAGGTCTATGAATCGTAATCCTAATATGGTTATCTTCAACTTAGTTGTATTATTTATGTTCTTCAAGTTGTTTGTGGAAGCTTACAATTAGTTCTTGAAGATATTTACATCTTGGGAACATAATAGTTCAATTGAGTGGGAGCACTGATCATAAATATGGAATCTATAGCTTCTATAAGTATTTAGAAGTGAAACGATGATTTCCTTCGAGCTTGACTGAATAGAAATAAATGATTGAGGCCTCATTTCAGTAATTACATTAGTTTACTGAAATATCATTTATAGGTAGCTAAGTATTTTAAGGATAAAATACATTGAAAGGTAGAATAGTAAATTTGTCCCTTTTCGATGTAGATCATCTATAGAGGATCTTTGACTATTAGGATTGTAACAATAAATAATCATAATGTATCTATATCGTGGTACATATAGAACATTCTATATAATTGAGAGTGTTATTCAGTTCCAAATCTATAGTGGCACAAGGCGAAATTACTAAGTTAGAGAATTTACTTGATAAATTCTAGAGCTACTTATTGGAAGCTCGGTTATATAGGCCCATGGTCCCCTCACTAGTTGAAATAATACTGCTTGCAGACTCAATTAATTGATTTTAATTAATCAATTATAATTCTAAAATTAGATATGTCTTATTAATGAATTTTCACTAAGCAATGACTTAATTGTGAAGAAAAGAGATTTTTGGGTCAATTTATTAATTAAGAGACTTTGTATGGTCTAATTAATAAATAATATAAATGACAATTTTATTTGATAATTAATTATAATTATTAAATAAATAGTTTTGACATTTATAGGATTGAATTGGAAAATATGATATTATTGAAAGAAGAATAAGTGGTTGAAATAAAGTGGCAAAATTGTAACTAGAGAATGGTCCACTTTATGGCCGGCCTTAGAGTAATTTTTGCCCAATATTTTATTCATTTCTAATCCATATAATTCAACCCTAAGCCATAGTTGAAAGTTGAAACACTATAAAAGGAACATGATGCTCTCATCTCATCCAACTGAGGGTGCCTAACCGAGAAAACTCGGTCAGCTGCAGGGTGCATCTGGGCGAGATGCAAGGTGGCACGGGCGTGTCACGCGCGCGCGATTGAGCACCATGCATACCCGAAATCCCGATTTTCCAAAATTCATAACTTTTTCAATTTTTATCGGAATCAGGTTCCGTAAAAAACAAAATTGCTTAATTTTTCACAAGGAATCCAAATAAAATATTTTCAAAAATCGAAAAAAAAATCATGGAAAAAGGTACTGTACAACATATACATTCATCAACTAACACATAAACCACATGAAACCATCCAAATAAACACAAAAAATATATAACATCGTTTTAATTCATATTACATGAAAGTAAATCATTACCATGGCTCTGAGACCAGTTGTTGGAAATATTTTACCAGGATCTAGATTTACTAACAAGTATGTTGGATTAACACCCTAATATGAATTCTAAAACAATGAAAATAAACACATATAAAGTTAGAAAACCTTACAGTGGGTGCAGCGAAATATTATGACTCCTTCCATTCAGATCTCTAGCCCTTGATTCCTTTCTGTAGCAGAGCATCACCAAGATCTGAACCTGGATTTTCTTTTCTCCTTCTTTGATGCAGAATTTCCATAGTCTTACATACTATGATTGAGGTACCACTTGATGTGTGTGGGCACTACTCATTCACTCATGGGAATTTCAAAAACAGAGAAGAAAAGAAAGAGAGAGAGTGGCGGCTTCATAGTGTTTGAGAAAATAAACAGTAAAGTGTTTGTCAAACCTGAAACCTTTACCTTCTATTTATAGAATACCACATAGGGTTAAAGTTGAATTATTTGGCATTTAAAAATGAAAAATAAAATGAGAAATAGAAGCCTAGGTGGCCGGCCATACATAGAGGAAACAAGCCTTCCACTTTTCTAACTTTCCTATTTCATCATTTCTAGTTTCCCATTTTCTCAAAGATTACCAATTCTCTCTTTCAACTACATAAATGTCAAATCTAATTATTGAATAAGTATAATTAATTATTAAATAATATATTGTCATTTATTTTTATTTATTAATAAAAACTAATCAAAGTTTCTCAATTAATAAATATATCCTTTAAACTCTCTATTTTCTGTTTTACCCTTGCTTAGTGAAAATTCACAAAGTAGACATAGTCTAACTTTAGAATTTTAATTGATTAATTAAAATCAATTAACTGAGTCTTACAAGCAGTATGGTCTTAACTAGTATGGGGACCGTGGGTCTATATAACCGAGCTTCCAATAAGTCGAATCGAATTTACCAAGTAAATTCCCTAACTTATTAATTCCTCATTGAATCCACACTTAGAACTTGGAATTGCACTCTCAGTCATATAGAACGCTCTATGTTGTTCCATGATATAGACACGTCATTAGTTATCCATTTTTATAACCCTAATGCGATCAATGATCCTCTATATAAATGATTTACACTGTAAAGGGATTAAATTACCGTAACACCCTACAATGTATTTTATCCTTAAAACACTTAACCCTGTATAAATGATATTTCAGCTAAGTGAAATGAGATCTCCACCATTTATATTCATTTGGTTAAGCTCGAAGAAAATCATCCTTTACTTTCTATTTGCCAAATAGAAGCTATAGATTTCATATTTATGTTAGCGCTCCCACTCAATTGCACTACCATGTTCCCAAAATGTACGTATCACCCTAACCCAAAAGTAGGTTTAACTAACAAATCAAAGAACACGAGTAACACTCTTGAGATTGAACCTAATCATATCAGGATTAAGATCATTTGATCTAGGATCAACTGGTGCTATTGAATTGAATAGATATTACGGTAAGTTTTAATATATCTAATCAAAGTTCAATATCGGTCCCTTCTGATGTATACTCCATACATCCGATAATGGTAAACTTTGCCAATGTCCTGGAAAGGACATAACACTTTTCCAAGGTGTAAGAATACCTATCGCTGATTATACCATGTCAGTCTAAATCCAGTGTTCTGACGAATCAGGGAATAAACTTTTGAACATATAATTAAGATTATATTCCACTGTGCTGACAACACTATAATCTTAACAAACTCATATCTTTTGGACTTAAAAAGAATTCATACATTATATACATATAATCATGAAATAAATCATGTGAACCATGCAACATAAAATGTTATTTCTGATCTTTATTAATAAGTAAATCTGATTATATTGAAATAGGTTTTATTTAGGGCATAAAATCCAACATTTCTAAGGTTTCCAACAAACTGATACAGTGTCTCATATTAGACAAGAGTCAAAAATATCATTCATTGAACAGCGTAGTCAACTCATCTAAAATGGAAACCATTCTAGATACCTTCTATTTGATCGAAAAGAGAATCTGACGTTGTTTCATTTTAGTCGGGAGTTGAGGTCATTCTTATTTCTTGAGCTTCTACTATTATTTAATACTTTGTAAGCCCTACTCTTAGCAGCCATTATTCGGATGGACGTTACTAAGAATAAAAGACTTACAATAATACTTATCTTTCGATATTCTATGGCGTTAAATTGCTAATAAACGTCCATCTATTTGGGGTGAATCTCACTAAAACTAGAACTATGTAGAACCAACAATGGAGATCGAATATCCTTAAAATAAAGCTCATTATTTAAAGTGTATTTTCATCTAATATTTATTTTAATCCATTTGTTTTAATATATATTTATTTAACTAAAATTACCAATTTAAAAAACTCTAAATATAAATTTTAATTTAATAGTTATAAAATTATACTTAGATTGATTTGAAAATAAATAAAATTATTTTCTATTTTAGTATTAATTCTCAATAAATATTACGAAAATTAATTAATTTAAGTTGGTCCAAAAAAAATTGTAAATTATTAATTTAAAATTATTTTCAAAGAATTAGCAACATAATTAAACTCTAAACCCTAAACATAATTAATTTTAATTATGTTGCTAATTAATTTAAATTTAGATTGTTAGAAAATATTTAAAAAAAATTAAAATCGAACAAATATCTAAAATTCAAAATGAAATTTAAATATCCAACTAATTTTTAAATTTTTCAGTTTATTTAAATAATTTAAATTAATTAAATATCTAATAATATAATATAATATTCTAATTTAAAAATTGAGATATTTCTGATATTATATTTCTAATCTTATAATTTAATAAAATAAATTTAACAAAAATAAACAAAATTGAAAATAAGATATTTTGATGGATAGGATATTATCAATTATATTTAATAAAAATAAAATAAAATATCCCAAGTTTGAAAATTTTATGGTTGGAAAACTCTAAAATATCTATTCAAACTAAAATTAACAAAACTTTTTAAAATTTTCATGTTATTTTGACAAAAAAAAAATATATAAAAATTGAGATAAATATATAATAAGATAAAATGTCAAAAATAATAATTTTCTAATCTTATAATTTAATTTAATAAAACATATTTCAAAAATAACAAATTTTGAAAATCTGATATGGTTAGCAAATTTGAAATTCTAACTAGATTATTTTTAAGTTTTACTAGTATTCTAATATCAAAATAAGATCATTTCAAATTTTAATAATAAAATAAGTAATATCTGATCTTATAATTAAAATAATAAAAAAAATCAAAAATTTCAAAATTAACCATAAGGCTAGTTTGTGAAAAAAATCAAATTTTCAAATTCAAAGGCTACTAATATCTAAAACTAATTTTGATTAATTAAAAAATTAATAAAAATTAATTTTATTCTGATAATTAAATTTTTATTTGAAAATTTGTATTCTACACAAAAAATTCTACTAAAATTTGAATTTTGTTTCACTAAAAATTAATTTTTGAATCAAAAGATATCACAAAAACAAAAATTGGGCACAAGGGTATGCATTGCATACTCCTGCACGCGCATGAGGGAAGCTGGGCATGGAAAGGGCAGCATTGCAACCTACTTGACCAAGCTAGCTCGGCGTGCGGCTGTTTCAAATAAAGCCTTGTGCGGGTAACACCTCGGTCAAACACCTGTCTGAAACGCGTGCATGCCGAGGTCCGCGCGCGCGCATGATGCACAATTTTGGGATATTTTCACGCAAATTAAAAAAAAAATCATAAGTAATTCATAAAAAATTCAAATTGAGTTCTGTAAAAGCCTAAATTTATTAAAATTTCATCTAATTTCTAGAAAAATAATTCCAGAACGAAACTAAAAGTATTTATCATCGTAAAATTACAATTTCCATACAGTCATCAAAATGCACATAAACCAACATGAACACAACAAAATTATTGTTTTAAATTCATATTTCATGAAAGTAAATCATTACCATGGTTGTGAGGCCAGTTGTTGGAGATTATTTTACCAGGATCTAGATTTACTACCATGTATGTTGTTTAACATCCTAAACATGAATTTTTAAAACAATAGAATTTAAACGCATATAAAGTTCAAAAAACGTTACATTGATTGCAGTAGAATTAAATGACTCCTTCCACTCAGATCCTTAACCCTTATTCCTTTTGGTCGTAGAGTATTATCAAGATCTGAGCCCAATTCTCCTTCAGGTGTTGGATTCTTCACAGTCTTACACACTATGATTGAGTACTTGAATTGCTATGTGTGGGCATGTACTCAATCACTAAGAGGCTTGAAATTTTCTGAAAAACAATGAAGGAGGTTCGAATATAGAAGAAGGAAGAAGAAGAAGTCTCAAGAACTCTCTAGTTGTCTCACAAATTGTAAACTAAGTTGAGAGTCATTAATTGGATAATGAGACCATCTTATTCCTTTTATACTATTTCACTTAGGGTTAGATTTAAATTACATGGCATTAAAAAATGATAAAAATTGGGCAAAAAACACCTTAAGTGGCCGGCCACATAGTGGGTCCCACTAAATTGGAATTTTTGCTATTTTGTACAACTATTTATCATTTTCTTTCAAAAATGCCACATTGTCCAATTTCAATCCTTTAAATGTCAAAACTATTTATTTAATAACTAAAATTAATTATCAAATAAAATTACCATTTAATGTATTTATTAATTAGAATTAATAAAGTCTCTTAATTAACAAGTAGATCCCAAAACCTCTTTTCTTCACAATTAAGCCCTAGCTTAGTGAAAATTCATAAATAAGATATAGTCTAATTTTAGAATTATAATTGATTAATTAAAATCAATTAACTGAGCTTACAAGTAGTATTGTCTCAACTAGTGTGGGAACCATGAGCCTATATAACCGAGCTTCCAATAACTAGTATATCTAGAATTTACCAAGTAAATTCCCTAACTTATTAATTCCTCCTTTCTAGGGCATTGGTAAAGTTTACCAGTATCAGATGTATGGAGTGAGACCGATATTGAACTTGGATAAGATATCACAAACTTACCGTTATATCTTTTTAAGTCAATATCAATGGTTGATCTAAGGTCTATGAATCATAATCCTAATATGGTTAGGTTCAACTTAGTTGTGTTATTTATGTTCTTCAAGTTATTCGTGGAAGCTAACAATTAGTTCTTGCAGATATTTACATCTTGGGAACATGATAGTTCAATTGAGTGGGAGCACTGATCATAAATATGGAATCTATAGCTTCTATAAGTATTTAGAAGTGAAACGATGATTTCCTTCGAGCTTGACTGAATAGAAATAAATGATTGAGGCCTCATTTCAGTAATTATATTAGTTTACTGAAATATCATTTATAGGTAGCTAAGTATTTTAAGGATAAAATACATTGAAAGGTAGAATAGTAAATTTGTCCCTTTTCGATGTAGATCATCTATAGAGGATCTTTGACTATTAGGATTGTAACAATGAATAGTCATAATGTATCTATATCGTGGTACATATAGAACGTTTTATATAATTGAGAGTGTTATTCAGTTCCAAATCTATAGTGGCACAAGGCGGAATTACTAAGTTAGAGTATTAACTTGATAAATTCTAGAGTTACTTATTGGAAGCTCGGTTATATACGCCCATGGTCCCCTCACTAGTTTAAATAATACTGCTTGCAGACTCAGTTAATTGATTTTAATTAATCAATTATAATTCTAAAATTAGATATGTCTTATTAATGAATTTTCACTAAACAATGACTTAATTGTGAAGAAAAGAAATTTTGGGTCAATTTATTAATTAAGAGACTTTGTATGGTCTAATTAATAAATAATATAAATGACAATTTTATTTGATAATTAATTATAATTATTAAATAAATAGTTTTGACATTTATAGGATTGAATTGGAAAATATGATATTATTGAAAGAAGAATAAGTGGTTGAAATAAAGTGGCAAAATTGTAACTAGAGAATATTGGTCCACTTTATGGCCGGCCTTGGAGTAATTTTTGCCCAATATTTTATTCCTTTCTAATCCATATAATTCAACCCTAAGCCCTAGTTGAAAGTTGAAACACTATAAAAGGAACATGATGCTCTCATCTCATCCAACTGATCATTCAACAAAACATAAACCTAGTTTTCTATGTCAGATAACTAGTAGATGAGAGACACATTCTATACAGTTTTCAAGCCTCCTTCATTGTTTTTCATAATCGAGCCTATAGTGGTAGAGTACCATGCCCACACATAACAAGTCAAGTACTCAATCATAGTGAGTAAGACGGTGGTAACCAAACCTGAAGGAGAGAAAGAGATCTAGGCTCAGGTCTTTATAATAGTCTGCGATACAAAGGAACAAGAGTTAGAGATCTGAGCGGAAGGATTCATATTATTCTGCTGCAACCAATGTAAGATTTTCTAAACTCTTCTGTGTTTAATTATTTCATTGTTTTAGAGATATTTATATTTAGGATGTTAATCAATATACTTGTTAATAAATCTAGATCTAGTAAAATATTCCCAGCACCAATACACTTCAAAACCCTAGTATTAACTAATAACCCTATCTCCACAAACTCTCTCTCTCTCTCTCTCTCTCTCTCTCTCTCTCTCTCTCTCTCTCTCTCTCTCTCTCTCTCTCTCTCTCTCTCCCTCCGACCACGACCCTTGTCGCTCGTACTGGCTTAGGTATGGTTTCTCACTCATTCTCATTCCTGGTCTCTTATTTCTCTCTCTGATCACCGCCTCTCCATTTTTGCAGGTGATTGATTTGTACATTACACAATATATATTTGATAATTTTTATGTAATATATTGTGTAATATTTATATTTAGTGTAATATTTGCAGTTTGAGTTTTGATTTGTGTAGTATGTAAGATTAGTATTTATTTTTATTTTTAATTATGCTTAGATTGGGTTCATCTGGGCTCAGATCTAAAGTTTTCCTTTATTTAGTGTGTTTATTATAAATAAGTGCAAAAATTATTTTTATACATGTTTGCAAGTGTTGAAAACCGATGCGAACTATTTGTTGGTAACCAACACAAATATACATGTTTTTGGTGTTTGCAATATACATATCGGTTAGGGAAACTAATGACAAAACTTTTAATAACAGTTAAAAACCGACAGGAAATAAGCTTTTTGTGGTAGTGCTAGCACCCCATTTGGAGATGCTGTTAGCTCTAGTTAACACACATTACACGCAGATTGGTGGAAATCAAACATAATAATAACTATGTATAATAATGCTTTAAGATTGTTATAAATTATTAATTTATTTTATAAATATAATAATGTTTTGAAATTAATATATGATCATTCACTGGGGAATCTTGTTGAGTTTGCAGTAGGCATAATCCTTGAAGAGTTTGGTCTTGAACTTTGGAGGGTTGTCCTGAGTCAGCAACTCGGGTATGGGTCCCACCACGAACTCAGCAGGTGGTTCCAAGAACACTGGCCATGACATCCTCACTTTGCTCTTATTCACTGTTGTTCTGTGCAGAACACTCTTGTACAATCCATTGCTTGCAATCTGTACCATGCATCCAAATATATATCTTATATTACTACTACGTACGTATTAATATAGTAAAAAACTAAATACTACTTGTTTAAAAAAAAAGAGAGAGATAAATTACTATAGCTGAGTGAATCATTGCAGTTTATGGAAAAGGATTATTGAATTAAAGTACCAATATCATGTGAAATTTGTTATGAGAACTAATTTTTTTTTTTGAAACAAGTAACATTTAGTTTCTGATATTAAGAATATTAAGTTTTAAAATAAAATAAAAATAAATGTAATGCATCTGAATCGTCCACGTGTCTATATTTATGAGTTAACGGAAATAGTAGTAACGATATAAGAGAATTGTAACATTAGGTATTTTTATCTCCAAAAATAAAAATTAGGTATTTAAGTGTATAAATCTGAAACATTAAGTATTTATGTCGTAATTTACTCTAATAATAATTAACATTGTGACCGTTTCCAAAAAAAAAAAAAAATTAACATTTTCAAAACAAAAATAAATTATTTTTAATTATATTCAATATATATTTTTTTTTTATCAATATTTGTTTTATTTTTTTTCACTACTTTATCTCATTTCAGGATTATTCTCCAGGCTTTAAATAAAAATAAAAATATTTATTTCAAAATGCATTTTTATTCTTATTTTAATTTTTCAATAAAAATAAATGTTGAACATATTTTATTGGAAAATTTTACAATACAACCCCTTAAAATGAATATATTGATACACCCCTATCTGTTTTAGCATGAAAATAATTTTTTAGTCAAATTTTTTCTCATGGTCATGTACGTTATAGTTATTTAAGACATCCTGCAAAATTTTAAGAAATTTGAAAAAATTTAACACGCCGAAAATTATATTCAAACGTGTTGCACGCGTGACTATTTTATTTTATACGCGTGTAAAATAGACTGTTTGAACATTGTTTTCTATATTGTAAATTATTCTGTATTTTTCAAAATTTTGTAGGATATCTTAAATAGTTATAACGTACATGAATATGAAAAAAAATTAGACTAAATTTTTTTTCTGAATGCTGAAACAAGTTAAGAGTGCAGCAGTACATCCCTTTTAACGGGGTGCATTGTAGAATCACCCTATTTTATTTTTCAAAATCGAAAAACTATTTTATTTTTTATTTTTAGAGTTTAAAAATTCAAAAATAAATTCTTTAGGGTGATTCTACAATGCACCCCCTTAAAAGGGATGTACTGATGCACTTTTAACTTGTTTCGGCATCCAGAAAAAAAATTTAGTCTAATTTTTTTTCATATTCATGTACGTTATAGCTATTTAAGATATCCTACAAAATTTTGAAAAATTTGGAATAATTTACAATATAGAAAACAATGTTCAAACAGTCTATTTTACACGCGTATAAAATAAAATAGTCACACGTGCAACACACTGTTTGAACATAATTTTCTGCGTGTTAAACTTTTCTATATTTCTTAAAATTTTGCAGGATGTCTTAAATAACTATAACGTACATAACCATGAGAAAAAATTTGACTAAAAAATCAGATGCTAAAACAGATAGGGGTGCATCAATATATCCATTTTAAGGGGGTGCATTGTAGAATTTTCCAATTCTTTATGAGAGAGATTCGATACTTATATATAATATTAAAATTTTGGGTGATTCTACAATGCACCCCCTTAAAAGAGATATATTGATGCACTCCCTACTTGTTTCGGCATCTAGAAAAATATTTTAGTCTAATTTATTTTTTCATATTCATGTATGTTATAGCTATTTAAGATATCCTACAAAATTTTGAGAAATTCAGAATAATTTACAATATAGAAAATGATGCTCAAACAGTCTATTTTACACGCGTATAAAATCACTCGTGCAACACACTGTTTGAACGTAATTTTCGGCATGTTAAACTTTTCTAAATTTCTTAAAATTTTATAGGATGTCTTAAATAACTATAATTTACATAACTATGAGAAAAAATTTGACTAAAAAATTATTTCAGATACTATAACAAACAGAGATGTATCGGTGTATCCCTTTTAAGGGAGTGCATTATAGAATTTTCCTAAAATTTTTACGAGAGAGGTTTCGATACTATATAGTATTAAATTTTGGGTGATTCTACAATGCACTCCCTTAAAAGGGATGTTGCACCATCTACTTGTTTCGGCATCCAAAAAAAAAATTTAGTCTAATTTTTTTTCATATTCATGTACGTTATAGCTATTTAAGACATCCTACAAAATTTTAAGAAATTCGGAATAATTTATAATATAGAAAATAATGTTCAAATAGTCTATTTTACACGCGTATAAAATAAAATATTCACGCGTGCTACACACTGCTTGAACGCAATTTTCGGCGTGTTAAACTTTTCTGAATTTCTTAAAATCTTCCAGGATGTCTTAAATAAGTATAATTTACATGACCATGAGAAAAAAATTGACAAAAAAATTATTTCGGATACTAAAACAGATAGACATGTATCAGTATATTCCTTTTAAGGAGGTGCATTATAGAATTTTCTTAAAATTTTTTAGTAGAGTATCATTTTTTTCTTATATTGTAAAACTATTTTTGTTTTTGAAATTATAATTAAAAAAATAAAAAATACACGTACAAGGTGCGGTTGACACCACACCACACCGCTCTTAGAAAAATACTAGCTAATATTTTTAATAACTTTTAATATATATTTTTGGAAAATTCTACAATGCACCCCTTTAAAATAGATATATTGATGCACCCCTATCTATTTTAGCATCCGAGATAATTTTTTAGTCAATTTTTTTTTATAGTTATGTACGTTATAGTTATTTAAGACATCCTGCAAAATTTTAAGAAATTTGGAAAAGTTTAACACGCCGAAAACTATGTTCAAACAGTGTGTTGCACGCGTGACTATTTTATTATACGCGTGTAAAATCGATTGTTTGAACATTGTTTTCTATATTGTAAATTATTCCGAATTTCTCAAAATTTTGTAAGATATCTTAAATAGCTATAACGTACATGAATATAAAAAAAATTAGAGTAAAATTTTTTTTTAGATGCCAAAATAAGTTAAGAGTACATCAATACATCCCTTTTAAAGGGGTGCATTGTAGAATCACCCTATATTTTTATTCCTCCAAATATATATATATATATATATTTATGGAAAATTCTACAATGCACCCCCTTTAAATGGATATATTGATGCTACCCTATCTGTTTTAACATCCGAAATAATTTTTTAGTCAAATTTTTTCTCATGGTCATGTATGTCATAGTTATTTAAGACATCCTACAAAATTTTAAGAAATTGGGAAAAGTTTAACACACCGAAAATTATGTTCAAACAGTGTGTTGCACGCGTGACTATTTTATTTTATACACATGTAAAATAGACTGTTTGAACATTGTTTTCTATATTGTAAATTATTCCGAATTTTTCAAAATTTTGTAGGATATCTTAAATAGCTATAACATACATGAATATAAAAAAAAAAAAAATTAGACTAAAAAATTTTTCTGGATGCTGAAACAAGTTAAGGGTGCATCGGTACATCCCTTTTAAGGGGGTCCATCGTAGAATCACCCTATATTTATTTAACTTTTAGTTTTATTTAATCTCTTATTAGAAGTTTCAGTTTGTTTAAACATTGTATTTATCAATTATGTACACATATATTAATAAAAAAAATACCATAAATTAACCTTTAATTTATATTTTTATAATTAAAAAATATATAATATGTATCATAGGTTATACTAATATTGATTGAGTTAATTTATACATTTTGTATCATAACTTTATAGTACCTTTATTATTTTATTTGCACATAATTATTTTTAGTTATGAATTTTGTAAATTTAAATATTTTTATTGTAATATTTTAAGTATTAAATTAGTTAGATATTATTGCAAACCGCTCACACTACACTATACACCGCATTTTGTTATGCAGTTTTGAGATTTATATAATGCGGTTACAGTTTGAAAAATTGCTCAAACCACTCTAAAAAATTTGCCAAAAACTGGATCACTGGGAATAATAAGAACAGTTATACCACTACATTCCTCAATATATAATTAAGGAAAATTCTACAATGCACCCCATTAAAATGGATATATTGATGCACCCCTATCTGTTTTAGCATCTGAAATAATTTTTTAGTCAAATTTTTTCTCATAGTCATGTATGTTATAGTTATTTAAGACATCCTGCAAAATTTTAAGAAATTTGGAAAAGTTTAACACGCCGAAAATTATGTTCAAACAGTATGTTGCACGCGTGACTATTTTATTTTATACGCGTGTAAAATAGACTGTTTGAACATTGTTTTCTATATTGTAAATTATTCTGAATTTTTCAAAATTTTGTAGGATATCTTAAATAGCTATAATGTACATGAATATGAAAAAAATTAGACTAAAAAATTTTTCTGGATGCCGAAACAAGTTAAGGTGCATCAGTGCATCCCTTTTAAGGGGGTGCATGGTAGAATCACCCTATAATTAACGTATACGTTTAACATATATGGTACATACTGCATAGGGATGGGCATATGAACCTATAAGTTATAGGGTTGGCTAATTAATGCTCTTATATCTTAATTATTAATATAAAAAATTATATATAGAAGTGTAATTTTCTAAAAGTTAGGTAAGTCCCAACAAAATCAGTTAATTACATTATTTGGTATGGTGTAATATTTTTATAAGAATGATAGTCTTTGTTATTTTTATGTTTAGCATAAAGTTTTTAAGTTCGAGAAAATTATTGCTCCATATAAAGGTAACATTTATTATTATTTTTAATTATTAATAATAATATAATAAGAATGAATACCTGGGCCTGATCACCAATGTGAATGACAAGGGCATTAGGGATGTATTGGACATCGATCCAATGGTTGTGATGGAAAACTTGAAGACCAGGGACATCATTGGGGACAAGAATGGTGAGAGAGGACAAGTCAGTGTGAGGCTGAACTCCAAGAGCAAGATCAGGACGAGGGCATGGTGGGTAATAATTAATCTTCATCATATATTCAATCTCTTCTCCTCCCACTGCTTCCTTCATCCTACTCTCTTCCAACTCTAACCCTAATGAAAGACTCTTCAATATCTCATCTCCCACTTCTTTCACGTACTTCCCATACTCTTCATTTACCTCCCTATAATATATTACAAAATTAAATAAAAACCCTTTTTAGGTAATTAAAGTGATCACAAACCATATCATTTCCCTTTTCTTTTAGTCATCATCACTTTAATCTATCGTTATTGTCTCTCAATATCTCTCTATAATTATTAGATAAAAGTAATAATAACATCTCTCTATTTATTGCTGTCAACTTTTTGGTAAATAATTACAAGTAGGTAAAGTACAACCCTATTGATTAATATAGGATGTAACGAGAAAAAAATAAAATAAAATAACATAACCATTTTCTTAATTCACCTAATTAATCTATATTAAATGCTATATTTAGTGTGATTATATATATATAAAAAGCTATATTAAACTTGCGAATAGCTAGAAGTTAACATACTCTTTTATGGAAACTGTTTTTGTTAAGTTGTATTTAATTAGTATATAGGTTTTGAAAATTTCATATGTTTACAAAAGCCAGAACTAAACTGTTGCATTGGCTAAATCCATTTTTGTAGAGAAATCTTTTACCAGTGCACCCGCACTTGATCAATTAGAATATTTGGTAAATTTCGAAAATATTTTAAATTAAAAATATGATTAAAATATTTTGTTAAAAGCGTAACTTAAAGCCTCAATAAACATATATAAATAAATTAGAGATACCTGTAAGAGGGAGGATTTTTGGGCCAAAATTGGTAGTTAATGGTGGAAGGAGGCCATATCCTATGAAAGAGATGATCGACCCAAGATTTGGCACCCTTAGATATCTTGGATCCATAGCCTTCAATGGATGTGGCCCCAAGTGGCCTGGCATAGACTTCTTTCTCTTCTTGTGGAAGCTCAAAGAATTCTTCTCCAACATTCTTCAACTTCCTTATCAGCTCAACAGGCATCTTATGGTTCACCACTTGGAAGAAACCCCACTCCTTTGCAGCCTGGACAATTGACCCGACCCGCTTCTCCTGATCCGGCTCACTCAGATCAACGGTGGGGATTTCAGGGATTGGCCCTTTGAATGTGGTGAGAATGGGCTGATCCTCCACTGGCATTATGAACTCATCTGGGATTGTGTCTTTCATTTCAGCATTGATGGAATGAGCTATGGATTGTACTCTCTCCTTCACCACCTCCGCCATATTATTATTAATTAATTATATTTATTATTGGAAAAAGAGTACTACTGAGCTGAAGATGAAGAAGAAATAAGAAGAAAGAAATGGTCCACGGGGTTTTGCTGATATATATACACCTACATATATAGAGAGAGAGAGAGAGAAAAAGTTGAGAAAGTTGGTTAATATAAGGACCTTCACCTCCTAGAGGAGGTCTCAGTAATTAATTAGTAAGCGAGTTTAGTGTATTAGTTTAATTAATGATCAAATAGGTGTTTACGTTTGAGAGAAAGAGAGAGAGAGTAATATAGACGTGGCCACTAAAAATTGGGAGAGAGCTAACAACCACGCAGACTCCATGCTATGTTATATCCGGAGCAATCAAAGGCTTCTTCTTCTTCTTTTTTTTTTTTTTTTGAAATGAGGAATTAATGGCTTTATTAATTTTAATTTTTTTTAAACAGTTTGTATATTTATTATCGGAACAGTATCTATATTTCCTTTTAATTTTTTTTTTTTTTGAAACAGTATGTATATTTATTATGATAAATGTTAAAAGACACCCGTGGTGCCAAGCACTCTCTTACGTGTCAATATAACTATTGGTTTAATTAAATATCGGGTTCTATATAGTTAAATATAATAACTTTTAGGGAGTATCACTAGTGAATCGCAAGACAACACGTCTTAAAGGTGTTAAGCACTACTGGTATCCAATAACAATGCTCATTTATTAATATTGACATAGGCCGACCAAGTAACTCCTAAAAAAATGAAAAAAAAAAATTATATATAAATTTTGATTAGTTATAATATATTTTTTTTAATTAAAAATAATAAATAGAAACATATAATAATAATTTTAACATGTTGATTAAACTATACCATACCCTCAATTTTAATTCTGAATCCGTCACAAATTATTGAAATAGTATGTATATTTATTATTAGAGCATGGTTATTTTTTTGAAAAATGCTTGATGGGGTAAAAAATTTGGCAAAATATAAGAATGTTATACCATTAGAGATAAAAAAAATGTTATTTTTGAAATTTACATTGATGTCACACAATGGCATTGATTCTATGTATTTTTTTACAATAAAAAATAATATATATATATAATAGTTTAATAAAAAAAAATTATACATATATAATAATGTATGATATTATAATTATAACATTTTTAAAAACTGTCAAAAATAATGTAGAAGAAAGAAAAATAAAATATAATATATTTGAATGATATGAAGATATATAGCACTTTTAAAAGTTACTATCATTAAGATACTCTTGGTAGCTTAAACCTATCTAACCTCGATTTTTATTATTTGTGAGCATAATTATTATAAAAGGGTAATGATGGTATTTAAGATGTTAAATAAAAATGAATGCTTCATTTATGTGACAAACTCCTATAGTCTATCAAAATAATAATAATAAAAAAAAAATTAGCTTCGTTCAAAAAAATAAAAATAAATAAATAAATAAAAATTAGCTACAGTGTCATTAATCAATTTAATTATTTATGCTGCTGTTAGATTATATTAGTTGGATTACATATTAGTTAGCTAGTGTCGTGGCTTTTAATTTTACTGTAGCTGAGTTTTTCTTTTCTTTTTTTCATTTTTTTTTTTAAGAAAAGCATGAATTTATATAAGGCTAATTAACGAACCAAATTAAGTGTTATAGAAGCATTAAAAAATCTAAAAAAAGCATCAATCCACATCTTAACACCTATAGTAATAGACGTAACTAGTGCATGAATTACGCTATTTGCATTATACGCGAAATAGCCTGACACGAACCACCATCAACAGCTAATAGAGAAATAATTTAACAATAATAAATAAACTTTATTTATTAGCTGAGTTTTTCTATTTGTGGGTTATTGAGAATTTATTTATTTATGAGTAATTTGCTGCTAAATTTCCTAAACTTTGAAGTTTGGTAGATTGAAATTTTAGGGGCTAAACTCCTTAATTTACATAATCATTTTGCTCTGTGATTTTTCTGTCCACTTTGGTTAAGTGTCAGAGTAGATTACCACAGTATTGTATACAAGTGTACAAGTAGTGAAATTTTATTGGTTCACCTAATATTAATACTTAACAAAAATTAATTTAAAAAATTTTAAAATGCGAAAAAACATATAATTAAAAATATTTTTTTTTCACTTTTTCTATTTTTTTCTTTCTTTCTTCTTCTTCCTCTGGAATGCCTACCCTCTCTCTTCCTCTTCTTCCATGGACGCTCATTTGATACTCTCTCTGCTTGTGCACCACTGTCGACGGAACAAGAGCATCGTGTTCCAGCCTAGAACCTCGAAAACCTTGACCCCATGCAGACCCAAAACTAATATGTCATGATGAATGGCTCAGTTTTTTCATCTGAGTCATATCCTGGCAGTTTGCCATATTCTCCTTCTTGATAATTCCTAAATTTATCCTCCAATTGTATTACTCGCAATTGAATAGGATCCATAGGTTGTTGATTCGTGTTTTAATTAAGTTGGTTACGCAAATTAAGTGTATTTCGATTTAAGTGCTTGTGAAGGTCTGCCTGCCTTCAATTTAACCTCTCATGGAGATCAGGTTCACGTTGCCTTTGCTCGTAATTACTCACGGACCTAGTCCCTGAGTAACTTTCAGACTGAAAAATTGTGCGAGTTACTTATACTTTCCTGGTCAGTAAACTAATGTCGAGATCTGCTCCCATCTCGCGTTTGTCTATTTGTTCCAGTCGACCTACTATGCCCGTAGGATCGCGATTCTCATGTACTTGAACTTACTTCACGCATCCCATCTCGCATTGGTCTTCTTCTTCGAAAGAGATTAGACACACGTCCCCTACTTAGGTAAGTGTGCATATTTTCTTTGTCCGTGCGAGAAGGCCTTTGTGGATGCCTTGGGGGGCGACCACCGGACCTAGGTTGGTTTCCAAGATTCCTTCCAGCATTACAAGGGATTTCCTTGTTTCCTGGTCGCAGTTTTCTTGCCTTTGCGTTCATGCAAGATAACTCAAGTATATCAGTCTGCTCATTCCCTTGGTTTGCAAATCCATGGAAGTTCTTGGAACATCACGTCTATGTTCTTGATTTCTTGTATTACTTGGGTTGGGTTGATTTTTTTTATCCATTGGGACATCCATCGCATTCCCAAGTTGTTCTTCCTGAGCATTTATGGGATTCCCTTGGTTATTTTCCTGCCTCCTGGTCCTGGAGCCTCGAGGTCTTCCTCGTGGTCTCCTTACAATTGGATCAGGTTGGTTTTAAGGAACTGTTCCCTGTGCAGCCCTGGCTGTCGTGACTTGATGTCACCCAATTAGTTACATTGCGGTCGCGGTAGTAAACGGGCTATATATCGTATCCACAGAGAGGAAAAATACACTCAAAAGGATAGTTAGTAATTTTACGAGAATAAAATAAAAACATTGAATGTGATGAGAATATTGAGAAAATAATTTTTGAAAATTAAACAAGTAATTAAAATGAGAAGTGATCAGAAAATAATTATGGAAGACACAAGCTTCGTACATGCAATTATATTTTCTTAATAAAATTGATTCTTTAAACTCAACTACAATTTTACACCATTAATTATAGTTGAAAAATGTGTATAATTAAGCTCACTAGAAAAATATGTTCTCTAATTAAATTGATACTACTTCTAAAATACTATCATATTATATAATTTAAGTCGACAAAATACTGCCGGCAGAATGCAGTAATAATCATATAATATAATAAACACCCTAATAATTAATAATCTAACTTACATAAGAAAAGCATGATTGAATTTATATAAAAGATACTATTAAATTTAAAGTGTAAATTAGAAGAAGATAAATTTAATATAACATCTGAAAATGAAGAACAAAGAGAATCAATATATTAGAAAAATAAAAATTGCATGAACTTACACTTGAGTCTTGCCAAAGAAATTAGCCTAAAAAATACATTGTCTTTACACCAAAATTAATAAAGTAAAATAAAGAAGAAAGAAAGAAAAAGATAAATTTTGGTATAATAACAGTACTAGTAAAATTTAAGGGAAATTTGAATTTCTATCCATATTTTATACCCAAATTAATTCTCTAAACATATACTTATAACTATTGAAAAAATAGGATTACTTTTCCCTAAACCCTAAAATACCCCTCTCATTATTGTCAACCATCTCTCTCTCTTCCTCCTTTCTCTCTCAAATCAAACCCAAAATCAACCCATACCATACCGGCCGAATCACCACGGGACCACCCATTTACCCAAATCTCTTCCTCGTGGAACCACCCGCGCGATTCCTCTCTTCCTCCTCGAACCACCCACGCACGGCGTTCACCATCCACGCCCATTCATCTACACCCATCTCGACCGAACCACGCACGCCAATCCACCACGCACGACGAACCACGAAAGTCGGCCGAACACCACCGGAGATAAAAGGCAAACTCACGGGCGAACACGCAAAGTCAGCCAAGGTTAGATTTTATGGTATTTTTTAATTTTTTAATTGTTGATTTAGGTTTAAAATGCTTTTCCTTGATAGATTTAGGATCTGTGATTTAGTATGTGATTTAGGGTGTGATTAGGGTCTGTTCCATCAAGGAAGAAGAAGGTCTGATGTGGGGCCCAATAGTCGGTCCGATGGTCATTAGATAGTCCGATGCACCAAAAATGCTTGCAGGCCCGACGGGCCCGATGGGGCCCGATACATAGCCCGATGCCTATATGGGATCGGGCCAGATTTTTGACCTGATGGTGTCCGGTATATGGCCCGATGGCCAAGATTAATTTTGCACCCTGATGGTCCCCCGATATATGGCCGGATGGCCAAAGAAGTTGAATATAAGAACTCTCTTCAAATTAACCTATATATATATCCTTAAATTCCTTTTTCCAACTTAATTAAACCATGACAATTTCTTTTTTCTTTTAAATATATGACACGTCCACCTTTCTGAATGATGACATATGATAATCAATAATTAAATAAAAAAAACACGAACATTATATATATCATTATCTGTTCACTTCTTTTGGTACCACATGCAATGCAACCTTCATATATAATATAAATGATGATGATAATGATCAATAATCAATAATCAAGGCTCCTCATTGTTGTATTGGAACTGATCCTCACGCTGGTTCTGATACCCTTCAAAGGAGTTGCGGTTGTTGTTATTGGTCTCGTACGACCTGTCGCTCGCATTGCTATTGTGGCCGTAGTAGTTGTTGTTGTTGTCGTTTTCCCTGTTGTTGTACCAATTGTTGTTCTTGGGTTCGGCCACAATAGGTTAATTAAGTTGGAAAAAGGAATTTAAGGATATATATAGGCTAATTTGAGGAGAGTTCTTATATATGGCCAGTGTTTTTCATTTTATTTTGTTATGATTCTTTAGTTCTTTCCAATTACAAAAGCTAATAACATAAAAAATATGATATTAAAGTTCACGTCTCAGTCATCATCTAAAATGTCAATAAATGTTTTAATAGACCACTGTGCTGACTAATGACCCACACCTCCCAACTTGCCTTCTAATTTTAATGGCAATTCAAGTCGCAATACTAGTAGGAATTATTACTGGTTAAGCTTTTAATTATTTGGGGTGGAACCCAATAGAATAATTATTTGGGTTGGGTTATGTGATAAAATTTAAGGCATTTCAGATTCATTAAATTTATTAATTCATGATTAAATTATTATTTATATTTTTTATAAAAAAGTTTAAAAGAAAAAAAAAATTACTTACAAAAATATAATATAAAATAATGTTAGTTTACATTTAATGTCGGATATGTGGGGTTGGAAGTTTAATTAGGGGACAATAATATTTTTTCTTTGGTATAATTAAGACAAAGTGAAATAAAAAAAAATATGTTTTAGCCGGCCAAAATGCAAAGGCTCTTTAGGAAAAAAAAATGCAAAGGCTAAGACTAGACGATGATTTGGTGTTTTGTGGTATTTCGATTAATTTATATTAACAAAAATTAATTTTAGTTGCATGGAAATTTCAAGTGTAATACTTTTTTTTATTTTTTAAATAATCCATTCATACTTGTAATAATTAATAAAAAAAATATGGAAACCCAAATTTTTACTTCCAGCTATTTTTTCTGGTGTTTTTTTCCAGTCTTCCAAAGTTCTACGCCTTTTACTTCCAGTGTCAGAACATTGCACTGGTCGTGTGACTTGGCGGGGCGGTAGTTAGTATTACCCCAAAGTGAAAGCTAAATTTGTGGAGATGCAGTTGTTGGAAAGGGTGAAGGAGGAATCTCCTTTCAAGCATTTTTTTGTGAGAGAGCCATTAGCATTTTCGGGTGCACTTATCCACCAGCTCTTCATGCATAAGATCAAATCAGATAAGGATGATGAGGTGCATTTTCACATTGCAAAGAAGAGATGTCGATTCGCCCGAGCTGAGTTTGCCTTGGTGACTGGGCTTAACATGTTACGTGGACCTACTGAGACTGAGGTTGAAGAGAAGGCAAAGTCAGACCGTTTGATAGTAGAATACTTTAATGGAGATCCATCCATCAGCATTGGTTGACTGCGCAGCGTCTTTGAGAGTTGCACTGATAAGGATGATGTTTACAAGCTGGGTTTGGTGCTGTTTGTGATGGGTGTTTTGACTGGGAAAGAGGAGAAGATCCTAGTTCCACCATTTATTATGAGAATGGCTAACGACCTTCCTTTTTCCTACCAATACCCGTGGGGGAAAATTTCTTTCAACTTGTTGAAAGATACTTGGAGTAAGGACTTCGTAGAAAAGAAGAAGCATATGGATAAGAAGATTGAAAAGGGAACAACTCAGAAGGAGTCGAAGTACTCTGTCTATGGATATGCTGTAGCATTGCATTGGGCATATGAGTCCATCCTGAAGCTTGCTGAGAAATTTGCGATCAGAAAATCACACAGCTTTCCTAGAATGGTGAACTGAGAGAGTAAGGAGGCGCCACTCGGGAAAGAGGAAGTCATCAGATTGTTTGCAAAAAACGTAAGTTTTTTAATTCATTTTATTTGTTCACGTTTATTTATTTATTTCATTTTAATCCAAGTTTAATAATTTTTTTGTTCTTATTTGCAGTTGACAGTGTACTCCATTTTATGTCCGCGAGCTCATGAGGCCGAGTTTTTGAGCAACGTCACTGGAGGTGAGGCTCCTCTATTTGTAGATATGGAGGAATTGGTTATTGGCAGTGATGGAGAGCCTACTTAGGATAGTTTGCGCAGCCAGGCTTCGAAGCTTGCACAGACGCTAAAACAACGAGTGGAGGAAGCTGGAATCTTCAGAGCTGATACACCACCACACTCTCCACGATCAGAGGCTCGTTCTGTTCCACCACCTGCATCAATGCCCCATTCTGCATCCATGCCTAAGTCAGCATCTATTCCCAGTACTTCACAGCCTCAGGAACCAATATCTTCTGTCATATTGACAAGATTAAAGCGTGTTGAGAACGAACAACTTGCTTTAAAGCAAGGGCAGACTGATATTCTGAAAGGGCAGACAGAGATAATGGGCTACTTGAAGACCCTATCGGCTCTCATGGGAGATCCGAGAAGGCCCAGCGCAGAGGTAGAGCCACAGCCAGACGCCGTGTCTCCAGGAGATGAGTTCATTCTTCCCAATGATTACAGACCTAATGATGTGGAAGATGTACTCCATAAACCTCAAAACATGTCGATCACGTCCATTAGAGATACCCAAGATTCAGAGGTACAGGTTTTAGAGACCGTTCCAACACTGGTGGAGAAGATACCGAAGAAAAGGCCAAGGTGGTTTGACGAGTACACCGAAATGAAGAAGAAGATGAAGGCATCGATAGCCAATGTGAATGTTGACCCACTTCGGCCCGTTGATGAGAAGCCACTACATAGTTTTCGAAATTGGTTAGTAAGAACCATCGGAAACAAGTATTCGATAGACGTCTTCACCGGTGTATATGGCGTGGCCTGGTTCCAGAAGCTACTTACGGACAGAGAATAGCTTTCTGATGATGTAAGTTTATTATATGTTGTTATTTACTGCTATTTACCGTTGTTATTTACTGCTATTTACCGTTGTTATTTGTTTTATTTTTTTTTAATGTTGTAATGTGGTTGTGCTGACTTATTTGTATGTGTTGTGCAAAATTTGGATGTGGCTTTCCATATGATGAGGAGGAGGCTACACTTCTTCCCAGAGTTGTACCCACGTAAGTGTACTGTCATGCCATCTTGGTTTTCTTCATCGTTGAAGGATCGGTGGGACGCTTGGAAGACCAATACTGACCATGCTGGCTTTGTCTGGGATGAGTCCCTCTTGAAACTCGTTCGTAGGGATCCAAACCAATTCTTGCCGTCTTGGAAGGGTATGGAGTGCATATACATGGCCATCTTCTTGGACAACCAGAAACATTGGATCGCTATAGAGGCGAATCTTGAGTTGTGGAAGCTATTTGTCTTCGATTCGAGTCTTGGATCTCTAACGAAAGACGAACTGAAGACGCTGATGGATGCTTGGTGCCTTTTATTATCCAAATTGGTGGACCAGTGTGGTGTATGTGACACCCATTACATGGTGATGGTCCCTCAAATGACAGCCTCCGAAAGCTAGGTCAGAAAATTCGACTGGGAAATGATGGACAATAAAGTTGTACCTCAGACAAAATCGAGGTAATTTAAATGCATTTTTGAGAATATGTTTACTAATTAACATAAATTTTTTATTATTATTCTCTATGATTTATTATTCTCTATGATTTATTTATTATATTTGTTGAACAATCTTTACTTTTACGCTAATCTGTTTGAACAATCTACTTATAACCCGAGTCCACTCCTGTTTGTTTTAATGGGTTGAAAAACTTGTAAAACTATGTTTTTTTTAGTTAGTTAAGCACTTCATTACATGCAAACTAAACCAATAACTAAAATAATAGACTTAAAAAAACTAAAAGTCCATGTTTAACACATAACCGTACAAGCAATTCATGAAATACATAACGGGAATAGTACGACACATAATAATATTAAAGTCAACACTCATTTTTAACCTCGGTAGGTGCAAGTGCTTCTGTTCTGCCCCTTGGCACCGCACTTGCTACAATTTCGTGATTTCATAATCCTTTCACCATTACAAGCAGTTCGGTTGTTCTTGATTCTTCTAACCTTTTGCTTCTTGGGTCGCCCTACTGGTTGCTTCTTAACAGGCACTCCAACTGTCATGTTCTTTATGTCAGCAGGCAATTCCCAATCATCCTCGTCACCAACTGGCATAATTGTACCTTTATATTATTGGGTTTTGTGCCCTAAATAAAACTCATTTCAATATAATCAGATTTACTAATTAATAAAGATCAGAAATAACATTTTATGTTGCATGGTTCACATGATTTATTTCATGATTGTTTAATGTATAAATTCTATTAAGTCCAGAACATATGTATTTGTTAATGATTATAGTGTTGTCAGTACAGTGGAATATAATCTTGATCATATGTTCGAAAGTTTCATTCCCTGATTTGTCAGTTCACTGGATTTAGACTGGCATGATAATCAGCGATAGGTATGCTTATACCTTGGATAAGTGTTATGTCCTTTCCAGGGCATTGGCAAAGTTTACCAGTATTGGATGTATGGAGTATACATTGGAAGGGACCGATATTGAACTTTGATTAGATATGTTAAATTTACCGTAATATCTATTCAATATAATATCACCTAGTTGATCCTAGATCAAATGATCTTAATCCTGATATGATTAGGTTCGATCTCAAGAGTATTATACATGTTCTTTGATTTGTTAGTTAAGCCTACTTTTGGGTCAGGGTGATACGTACATTTTGGGAACATGATAGTATAATTGAGTGGGAGCACTAAACATAGATATGGAATCTATAACTTCTATAGGTATTTAGAAGTGAAACGGTGATTTCCTTCGAGCTTGGCTAAACAGAGATAAATGGTTGAGTACTCATTTCACTTCGCTGAAATATCATTTATACGGAGCTAAGTGTTTAAAGGATAAAATACATTGAAAGGGTGTAGCGGTAATTTTATCCCTATACAATGTAGATCATCTATTAGAGGATCATTGATCAAATTAGGATTATAACAATGGATAATTAATAGTGTATCTATATCGTGGAACATATAGAGCGTTCTATATGACTGAGAGTGCAATTCTAAGTTCTATGCATGGATTCAATAAGGAATTAATAAGTCAGTGAATTTACTTGGTAAATTCTTGATCTGCTTATTGAAAGCTCGGTTATATAGGCCCATGGTCCCCATACTAGTTGAGACCATACTGCTTGTAAGACTCAGTTAATTGATTTCAATTAATCAATTATAATTCTAAAGTTAGACTATGTCTAGTTTATGAATTTTTACTAAGCAAGGGCAAAATTGTGAAGAAAAGAGATTCTAGGTTTTATTTATTAATTAAGAGACTTTATATGTCTAATTAATAAATATATTAAATGACAATATTATTTAATAATTAATTTTTAGTTATTAAATAATTGGAATTGGCATTTAAGTGGTTAAATTGGAAAATTGGCATTTTTGAGAAAATAGGATGGAAAAATGACAAAATGGAAAAATTGCAAAGTGGGCCCAATCCACAATCCATGGCCGGCCACACTTAGTGTATTTTACCATTTATTTTTCTATTATTTTAATGCCAAATAAATCTGACCTAAACCTAGGTGGTTACCTATAAATAGGTAGTGATGGCTTCAGGAAAAAGATGATGCATCTCATTCCTTCATAGAAAATTCTAAGCCGCCACTTCCCTTCTCTTTTCTTCTTCAATTTAGAACCTTGAGTGAATGAGTGAGTGCCCACACACATCAAGTGGTATCTCAATCATAGTGTGGAAGATTGTGAAGAATCCAATCAACAATAAGGAGAATCAGCATTAAAGAAGGAGATCCAGGTTCAGATCTTGGTGATGCTCTACTACAGAAAGGAATCAAAGGCTAGAGATCTGAACAGAAGGAGTCATTATATTCCGCTGCACCCAATGTAAGGTTTCCTTAAACCCTTATGTGTTTATTTCATTGTTTTAGAATTCATATTAGGATGTTAATGAAATATACTTGTTAGTAAATCTAGATCCTAGTAAAATATTTCCAACACATATGTCCTCCTCCAATATTCTGTTGTGTAATATGGCGAGCATAGTGTGTACACGCTAATACTTCGCTCCTGTGATGCAGCACATGCATGAGGACGAGGAAACTTCATGCACTGGAACAAGCCGCAAGTGCAAGTCTGTTCCTGCAAGTCCACTACGCCGCCGGTCTGAACAGTTCCTCCAGGGTGAACCTGCAAGGTGTAAGGTCCACATGAGTCAACGTTCAAATACCGACCTTTTTCATAATACAATGTCAAGTCCTCCTCCATTTCTGGTGCTAGGGGTTTCGTCCACTTGTCAGCTTTTTCTTTTCGTGAAGCAAACTACTTTTGGACTTTGGACCTCAGGAATGCTACAGCAGCAGTGATCGGGAAGCCTCTTGCGTCCTTAGTTGTGTTGTTGAAGCTCTCAGCCCAGTTGCTCGTCATTACATTGTAACGTACCCCTGGAAAGTACGACCGGGCCCATTTCTCAAATCCAAGTTCCTCAAGATATTGTGCAACCGCAACATTCACTGCCCGAATATTCTCAAATTCTCTGTGAAACTCTGATCTTGAATACGTGTAGGCAAACGTGTAAATGTTATTCGTGAAGAAGTCAGTCTTGAACTTGTGGTTGACGTTCATAATAATGTGGTGGTAGCATGCAACGTGGTGTGCATCAGGGAACACCATATCCAAAGCACGAACAATGCTTTGATGCCTATCCGAAACAAAGGCTAAGTTCCCAACATCACCAATCGTTTCTTTCAATTTTCTTATAAAATAGGTCCAGGAATTGTGGTTTTCACTGTCAACTATAGCAAAAGCTATCGAAAAGATATGACTCCCTGCATCCAGTGCCACTGCACACAACATTTGCCCACCATACCTAGTCTTCAAGAAAGACCCATTAACGCATACAACAGGTCGACAAAACCTAAACCCCCGAATACAAGGACCCAAAGAGAAGAAACAATACTTGAAGCGACCATCTTCTACCACAAAATCCGTGATTGTACTTGGATTTTTCAACTGTATCATGTCCAAGTAACTAGGTAATTTCGAGTACGAATCTTCAGGTGTACCCCGAGCTAGGTGTAGTGCCTTCTCTCTGCACCTCCATGCCTTTTCATAACTCATTTGGATCCCGTAATCCTTGTGCATACTTTTTCTTATATCAGAGGCTGTTAGGCTATTTTTAGCCTAAGTTTCGGGTCACATTTTATAGTTGTTTTTCTTCTTTATTATTATTTTTGGAATAGAATTACGCTTGTTTTCTTTGATTTCAGGTTTCAACACTTGGAATGTATAAATTGGACAAATTTCGTAAAAATGTTGATCTATAAAATAGAGAAAATTTTAAAAGAGAATAAAGCTGAAACTTCAAGCCTAAATTCGACTATGTTCTGATCATATTTTGGAAAAAGTCAAAACATAAAAGTTTTAGATCTCTTTCTTATCTTTCCAACGCATCTTAAATCAGCCCATTTGGAGTTTGTATGAGAAAGTTATGCCCATTTTACTAAAAGATGTCGAAGCTGAAAATTCCATCTCGCCGCGGCGAGATTTCCATGGCCGCGGCTAGAAAGTCTGGGCAGAAACGTAGTTTTTTGATGCACTTTTGGCCGCGGCGAGACCACTTTTGGCCGCGGCGAGCGTCCGTACGGTCAGGGGTATTTTTGTCCGACGAACCCTAAAAATTAGTTATAAATAGAAAACTGCGATTGGAAGTCGTGAGAGCGATCGTAAACCCTAAAATACAAACCGAGAGCGGCAGGAAGAGCACAGAGATTGAAGTGAAGATCCAGAATTCATCCACCAACAGTTCTTTTCTTTATTCCTCTTTAATTTATTTATGTTGAATATTGCTATAGGAATGGTTATGGATTTGTTTCTGAACTAAATTTCCCATTTAGGGAGGATGATGATTGTTGTTTAATGTTTTGCCTAGTTAATGTTTAATTACCATTCCTCAATTCTTGTGTGTGAAATTATCTTAATTTGTTCTTAATTTCATGTTTAAGATTGATCACCTTGTGCATGCTCTATGATCTCAATTCGAAATCTGAAAAGTGAGAATTGAGAATGCTAAAATTAAGATAATCGATGTTCTATGTGAAACGAAAGTATTTGCATGACTTATGTGACGAGTAGATTATTACTTAATGCTGATTTCATGTTAGTTTAATTAAGGAATTAATTAGATAACATGTGATTTAGAATCTAGAAGATCTGAAAGGAGCTAGGTTATTTCATAATCTGTCATTCACTCCAAGAATAGGATAGTAATTAAGCATTAACGATTTGGGTAAACAACAACAGGATTCTCCTCCCTATTATCTCATCTTGCTCAACTTTCAATTGTGTTATTAAGTTTTCTGAATTACTTTCATATTTTACTGTTTTTAAATCATAATTGCTTTCGATTTGCCGAATAGAATCATAAGTGTAATTTAGTGGTATTTAATCCAATTTCCTGTGGGATCGACCTCACCTGTGTGAGATTTACTACTTGATTGCGTATACTTGCGTAGCGTTTATAATTTTCAGCAACAAGTTTTTGGCGCCGTTGCCGGGGAATTGTATAAAGATTGATATTACATAAAATTATACTAACTTCTACTTTGGTTCTTTTTGCTTATTTCTAATCTGTTTCTTTTAGATTAAATTTTGTAATATTATTAAAAATTAAATTTTGTTCTAATTTGGTTTTACTTTTTAGTTTTAGTATTAATTTTGTTGTTTCAAATTTTTATCTTTTTAGTACTAATTTAGTTTTATTTTTCTTTTAATTTTACTAATGTTTTACTTATGAGTTTGACCTGCAAGATAAATCCAGATGCTATATCTTGAGGATTTTGCCCAACAACACAATGAACCATTCTATTCTGCTTGGAGGAGATTTAAAGAGCTTGGAGAGAGATGTTATCCCACTTTCTCAAGTGGATGTTTTACATGGCTCTTTTATAACAGACTTAATGATGAAACAAGAAACTGGGTTGATTATGGAGCAGAGGTCACTGGAGCGCCTCTATTAATGAGAGGTTATGACGTAATAAATCTGTTGAATGATATGGCAGATTTTGATTACGACTGGCATTGGGATCCATCACTTCAGGGTTGGAGTCACCAATACCCACCTTATTGCCCAAATTCATCCCAACAAACTGAAAAAGAGGAGCAACTACTATCACTTCTACAATCACTTCCAGGAGAGATTAATCGCTTAACTGACATGGTGAGATCCTTATGTGATAATTCAATGACTCATGATTCAGAATGTAATAACTCCAATGATGAAAGTTATGAGAGTTGTTGGTACAATGAAGAAGGGTCATTATTTGAATACAAGGAAGATAATGAGCCTACAATTGAAGATCAAGATCCTTGTGAAGAGGAACTCATTGAATATGAAATCACAAGCAAGGGTATGGATAGCCAAGTGGAGAGTGAGAAACAAGAAGAAGGGTTGTTAGATGAAAGTGTAGAAACTGTGACATTGGAGGATGAAGAAGAACATGGCATCATTGATTCGACTTCATCGATGATATTGACTAATAAACCACCAATAGATCCATATATTTCATCAACACCATATTATATCCTCTACAGGCTACGAAAATCTTCTCCCCAAGCACATCATCCAAAGTCTTATGTTGTTGGTGCTGATTTTGGTTCAAACTCATCACTTGCCAAGCTTGAAGGCAAGTACAACAACAATTTTCAAGTTGTCTTGCATGACGCTTATTATGGGTGTCAACCGCTTATTGATGTGGCACTCAGGTAAGTTTCCTTCCCTTTTTCTTTAATGTCACATTGGGGACAATGTGTATCTTTAGTTTGGGGGGAGAGATTTAATTTTTTTTTTTTTCACTTTGTCGTTTACGTTTTTAGTTAGTTAGTCTTTGTTATTGTTAGTGTCATGTATTGATATCTAAGTTGGAAGATTGATTGAACCACTGTTATTCACTTGTGCAATGGATTGAAATCTTAACTGTGTGCTTGAGTCATAACTCTTTGAATTGAAGTGGATATTGTGTTAGAAGGTTGTTCATGTAGATGTAAAATATTTATTTTTGACGCATATCACTTTTGTTCTACTTGGATTGTGGAATGATTGACTTGACATGAAATAGAATTTGTTTGACATACTCTCTTGAAGTGAAATCCTTGATGATTTTTGTTTGGAAAATGATTTAGGCAAATTTTCTTTGGATCGATTGAGCCTTCCAAGCCTACCTAAAAAATTTTATCCTTAGTATACCCAAAGTTGAGCCTTAGCCTATTTTAAAAAATTTTCACCACTTAACTAAGTTGAATTCGTTATCTTTAACTATTTTCCTTCTCAACATGCCTTATTATGCCATAAGCTGTTAAGCAAGTTTGGGGGGGAATGAATTGTTGTAAGTGGGGAATAATCTTTGAGAGTAAGAGATTGGAAATTAAATAGTTGTTATGTGTTGTGCCTCTATTGAAAAAGAGAAAGAAGAAAAAAAAGAGAAAAATGACATGTGATAATTTCTTCTTGAGAATCAATTGTGAACAATGGGGTAGGCACATAGGAAAAAATATGCAATCTCTTACTATCTTCTTTGGGATATATGAAAAAGAAAAAAATGGATAAGTGTGGGTGCTTGTTTGGTATAATTGTGCTTATGGTATAATGTAACCTAAATGACTTCTCATCTACCCGTTTTTCCTAAGCCATGCTATTATAACCGAAAAAGACCTTTTGATTCCGAGCAAAAATTGTCAACATTAGTGGAGAGAGGTATGTCATCCAAACTTATTGAACATGGGTTAGCGGAATGTCGGAAAGTGTAGAATGGTTGTGATATGAATGTCAAAAGCGATGTTTTGTGCCTGTATGAATTGCTTACTTCTGAATTATGCATCGAAGTTAGTTCGTAGAGTTATTGAGTTGAAATTCTGGTTATTGATTTGCTTGAAGTTGTGCAGGTGGTAGTGGGAGTTCAATCAATTGAAGGTTTAGTTATCGATTGCATTGTTTAATTTCAGTTTGAGTTTTAGATTTACTCGAGGGCGAGTAAAGATTCAGTTTGGGGGAATTTGTTAGGCTATTTTTAGCCTAAGTTTCGGGTCACATTTTATAGTTGTTTTTCTTCTTTATTATTATTTTTGGAATAGAATTACGCTTGTTTTCTTTGATTTCAGGTTTCAACACTTGGAATGTATAAATTGGACAAATTTCAGAAAACAGTGATCTATAAAATAGAGAAAATTTTAAAAGAGAATAAAGCTGAAACTTCAAGCCTAAATTCGACTATGTTCTGATCATATTTTGGAAAAAGTCAAAACATAAAAGTTTTAGATCTCTTTCTTATCTTTCCAACGCATCTTGAATCAGCCCATTTGGAGTTTGTATGAGAAAGTTATGCCCATTTTACTAAAAGATGTCGAAGCTGAAAATTCCATCTCGCCGCGGCGAGATTTCCATGGCCGCGGCTAGAAAGTCTGGGCAGAAACGTAGTTTTTTGATGCACTTTTGGCCGCGGCGAGACCACTTTTGGCCGCGGCGAGCGTCCGTACGGTCAGGGGTATTTTTGTCCGACGAACCCTAAAAATTAGTTATAAATAGAAAACTGCGATTGGAAGTCAGGGAGAGCGATCAGAAACCCTAAAATACAGCTGAGAGCGGCAGGAAGAGCACAGAGATTGAAGTGAAGATCCAGAATTCATCCACCAACAGTTCTTTTCTTTATTCCTCTTTAATTTATTTATGTTGAATATTGCTATAGGAATGGTTATGGATTTGTTTCTGAACTAAATTTCCCATTTAGGGAGGATGATGATTGTTGTTTAATGTTTTGCCTAGTTAATGTTTAATTACCATTCCTCAATTCTTGTGTGTGAAATTATCTTAATTTGTTCTTAATTTCATGTTTAAGATTGATCACCTTGTGCATGCTCTATGATCTCAATTCGAAATCTGAAAAGTGAGAATTGAGAATGCTAAAATTAAGATAATCGATGTTCTATGTGAAACGAAAGTATTTGCATGACTTATGTGACGAGTAGATTATTACTTAATGCTGATTTCATGTTAGTTTAATTAAGGAATTAATTAGATAACATGTGATTTAGAATCTAGAAGATCTGAAAGGAGCTAGGTTATTTCATAATCTGTCATTCACTCCAAGAATAGGATAGTAATTAAGCATTAACGATTTGGGTAAACAACAACAGGATTCTCCTCCCTATTATCTCATCTTGCTCAACTTTCAATTGTGTTATTAAGTTTTCTGAATTACTTTCATATTTTACTGTTTTTAAATCATAATTGCTTTCGATTTGCCGAATAGAATCATAAGTGTAATTTAGTGGTATTTAATCCAATTTCCTGTGGGATCGACCTCACCTGTGTGAGATTTACTACTTGATTGCGTATACTTGCGTAGCGTTTATAATTTTCAGCAACAGAGGCCAAGTGATCCGAGCCGTCAGTTGCGAACTTATCCTTAATTAGATGGGCAACAATCAAAGGTGATGCTTGACGGTTATCTTTTCCTCGAAGATTAAGAGAACATGTATGTACATAATTAAATGTACTCACCTCAAACATGTTAGAAAGTGTTGGGTTTTATGCCCTAAATAAAACTCATTTCAATATAATCAGATTTATTTATTAATATATATCAGAAATAACATTTAATGTTGCATGGTTCACATGATTTATTTCATGATTATATGTACATAATGTATAGATTCATCTGAAACCCTTTTCACATACTTGATCCTGTTTATTGTGCCGTCAACACATTGGAAAGTAAACATGACTATGTGAATAAAGTTTCCTAGATTTATCAGACACAGGGTTTTACTGATATGATAATTTACAACAAGATTTTACTTGTATTTGGAGAAATACTATGTTCTTTCCAGAACATTGGTTAAAGTAAAGCTCAGGTTGGATGCATGGAGTATGCATCGGAAGGGACCGATATTGAACTTTGACTTAGATTTAATTAAACTTACCGTAAAATCTATTCAAGTCAATATCACCTAGCTGATCCTAGATCAAATGATCTTAATCCTGTTATGATTAGGCTCAATCTTGAAAGGCTATTCGTATTCTTTGATTTGTTAGTTAAGCCTACTTTTAGGTCAGGGTGATACGTACATTTTGGGAACACGGTAGTGCAATTGAGTGGGAGCGCTAGCATAAACATGGAATCTATAGCTTCTATTTGGCGAATAGTAAGCAAAGGATGATCTCCTTCGAGCCTGACCAAACGAAAATAAATGGTGGAGATCTCATTTCACATAAGCTGAAATATCATTTATACGGGGTCAAGTGTTTTAAGGATAAAATACATAGTAGGGTGTTAGAGTAATTTAATCCCTTTACTGTGTAGATCATTCATATAGAGGATAATTGATCACATTAGGATTATAACAATGGATAACTTATGATGTGTCTATATGGTGGAACATATAGAGCATTCTATATACTGAGAGTGCAATTCTAAGTTCTATGCGTGGATTCAACGAAGAATTAATAAGTTAGTGAATTTTAGTGCTAAATTCTTGATCTACTTATTGGAAGCTCGGTTATATAGACCCATAGTCCCCCCACTAGTTGAGATAATATTGCTTGTAAGACTCATGTAATTGGTTTTAATTAATCAATTATAATTCTCAAATTAGACTATGTCTATTTGTGAATTTTTCACTAAGTAAGGGCGAAATTGTAAAAAAAGAGTTTATAGGGGCATATTTGTTAATTATGATACTTTGTATGGTTCAATTAATAAATATGATAAATGACAATATTATTTAATAATTATTTATAGTTATTAAATAGTTAGAATTGGCATTTAAATGGTTGAATTAGGAAATTGGCATTTTTGAGAAAATCAGATACAAAAGGTGTTAAAATTGCAAAATTGCAAAAAGTAAGGCCCAATCCATTAGTGTATGGCCGGCCACCTATTGTAGTATTTTAAGATGATATTTTCATTATTTTAATGCCAAATAATTCACACCTAACCCTAGTGGAATGCTATAAATAGATAGTGAAGGCTTCAGGAAAAACACTTCTTCTGATTCAGAAAAGCTGAGCCTCTCTCTCTCCCTATCTTTAGCTACCACTTCTTCTTTCTTCTTCCTTTGAATTTCGAAATCCTTAGTGATTAGAGTAGTGCCCACACACATCAAGTGATACCTCAATCATAGTGAGGAAGATCGTGAAGAAAGATCATCAGCAAAGGAGTTTCATCATCAAAGATTCAGAGAAAGAGATCCAGGTTCAGATATTGATAATGCTCTGCTACAGAAAGGAATCAAGGGCTAGATATCTGAACGGAAGGAGTCATATTATTCTGCTGCACCCAATGTAAGGTTTCTTAAACTTTATATGTGTTTAATTTATCGTTTTAGAAAGTTCTTATTTAGGATGTTAATAAACATACTTGTGAGTAGATCTAAGATCCTGGTAAAATAATTTCCAACAACTGGCCTCAGAGCCATGGTAATTGATTTACTTGCAAGAAATTTGTACTTTAAAACGATTGTTTGTATGTTTTTTTTTTTTTGGATGGTATCATGTTGTATTGAGTGTTATTTGATGATTGATTGATGTTTGTAAATTTTCGTGACAAAATAATTGCGATTTTGTTTCTGGAATTATTTTTATTGGATAGTATGGAAAAAATTAAGCAAGTTAGCCTTTTACAGAACTCAATTTCGATTTTATTTGAATTAGTTATGAATTTTTGAAGATTTGAAAAAATCGGGGCTGTGCTGATATTTTCCTGCGATCGCAAATCTGTCCGTACAGTTCACAATTTTTTCTTTTTTCTTCGATTTTTCATGCTTTTTCATGGAATTAACTTCCGCTTTTTGGTATAGTTTTGTATTTATACTATTACTATTCCTAATTCAATTCTAATTATCTTTTTGAATTAATTTAATATTTTTTAAATTTAATTCAAGATATTAGTGTAATTTGAATTTGAATAGAATTAATATCTATCTTCTTGCTTAAAAATCTATCTTATTTTAAAATTTGATTATATCTTATCTTATTTTAAATTTAAAAATAAGATATTTATAATCATGTAATTTTTAAATGATATAAGATATTTTGCTAATTTTTTAAATTGTGTTATTTTATTTATTTAAATTACATTTAAAATTTGAAAAAGATATTTATTTATCTTTTTCTAATTTTTTATTTAATTTTTATTTATAAAATAACATTTAAAATTTAAAAGTAGTTAGCAAATTTTTGAAATGATATTTAGGTTGGTTGAAACCTAATTTTTCAAAAATTGTAGGTTTAATTTTAAATTTAAAAAATTTAAATTTCGAATTTTTCAATTTTTTTTTTAAAATTTTCGAAAAATTATTTTTTATTTAATTAATTATTTTTGAAATTAAATATTTAATTTAAAATTAAATAAATCCTACATCCAACTATCCAACTGTAAAGCCCGCTTAGTTAATTTGGAAATTAGCAGTTGTTTATGTTAATTATGAAATAATTTATTACTGTTATTTATGGAATTCAGATATGCATGATTATGTCATCAGTAGTTTTTATATTTCGCATTTCCGGTGTCCGGTATTTTGGAACTCGGCGTTTGGCTCAGTAGAAATCACAACTTAGTATGGTAGTATTTTGGGGACGGGTTTTAGACATTGGGAATGTCGGGAATGGCCGGGAATTTAGAATGTCCCAAAAATACCCCTTTAATATGATTTATGTGATTTTATGGTGGAGGGGCAAAATGGTCTTTTTGCCCCATTAGTGTTTTGTCTTATGTGATTTATTAAATGGAAAAATAAATGTTTATTTTATTATTACTTGGCTGAAATAAAATGAGTAATGTGTTTATATTCCTTTTTTCCACAAATTTCAACACTTAGAGAAAAAATTAGAAATTTCCAAAACCACACACTCAAGCTCTCTCTCTCTCTCTCTTTCGGCCAAGCTTTGAGCAGCAAGGAGGGGGTGTTTTTCCTTTGATTTTGGCTGGTTATTCATCATCTTTTAAGGTCCATTGCAAGCTAGGTTGGTTCATGTTTCTCCTTCTTTAATTTCTTGAAAAATATGATGAAAAATGATGATGCATGCATGAGTTTTTAGTTGATTTTGCTGCTGTGTTTTTGTGGTTAATTTGTGTGATTCAAAGCATGATTATTGATGTTGATTGAGCTGTGTTGAAAGCATATTAGTTAGGTTGTTCAAGCTTGTAGTTTTTATGTGAAAAAGTTATGAATTTTGGAAAGAAATGTTATATTTTGTTTCTGTGAATTGCTGGATGTTCTTGTATGTTTTCAGAGGTGTTATTATGCTTAGTTAAGTAGAATTAACTAGGCTAGGTTGCATGTTAGTGGATTTAACCAAGTTTGAGTTTTTGAACTCAAAGCTTGGTCTTTAATGGTGAATTTTGTATATGTGCTTTCTGGGTGATTTTGAGGCTTTGGATTTGTTATTTGGGACATATAGAGCAGGTCTGGAAAGTTTGGGACCAATTGGGGTTAAATTGGTCGAGTTATGGGATTTTTAGTTGGCTGCCTGCGAGGAACCGGAATTCCGGTTGTGCATCCGGAATTCCGGATGGGGGTCCTGAATTTCCCAGAACCGGAATTCCGGTTGGGCAACCGGTCTTCCGGTTGGGGGATTTTTCAGAACCCTAGTTTTCCTCGTTTTTGGGTTTTTAGGGGTATTGCCATGCTTTTTATCGATAGGGAAACTTTTAGTTTCGAGTTTTAGTCCCCGGGAAGTGATTTAGCGTGTCACTTATAGCGTTGTGATTTTTATGGTTTAGGAGCCGATGTCCGCCGCTCGGCTTCGATTCCGGTCGGGTTGACCTAAGCACATACGAAATCGGAATCCGGGTAAGATTAGTATAACGTATGCATATGTAGATTACATGTTTAGCGTGCATGTAGGAAGCCCGCTAGATTACATCGTATATGTATTTAGGCTTTGAACCATCCAACCCCCGTCACGCTCGGTACGGTGGAGTATGACCGGCGGAGTATGACCGGTTCGACCGATTAGGCCGACACTTGGTTGGTGGTTCGATCTTTATTGACCTATCCCGTCGGTACGAGAATTTGGAGTATGACCAGCGGCGGAGTATGACCGGTTCGACCGATCAGGAGGATACTTGTCAATAGTACCGTCCCCTGAACGTTCAAAACTCAGTACCATGTTGGACATGGCAATAGTAGCTCGCACCATGTTGGACATGGCGATGGCGGGACTCGCATCGTGTTGGACACGGCAGTTAGTTATGTATGATATTATTATGCTTTTCTTACTGAGTCTGTCGACTCACAGTTTATGTTCATGTGTAGGTAAAGGCAAGGCTGTAGCTGATGGACCGTGAGCGAGCTTATGAGATTGTACATGTCGGGGCGGTTAGGCCTGGAGCGTACGATCCTCGGGACAGCAAGGCTGAGATTTTTGTAACTGTCGTTAGACGACTTTTATTTTGATGTAATAGTTAAACAGTAAAAACGTTTGTAAATGACTTTATAAATCGGGATCCCGAGACTTTTGTAAAATGGTTTATAAGTTTAATGAAAAAGCAAAATTTTAATTAATCACGTTTTTCCATAAACCTCGTTGATTAGCAACGAGCTGCACAGTACGTTTAAAAAATTCACGTAATACGCCTAAGATAGTTAGGGTGTTACACCAACTAACCTTGTTGCAGGAGTATGTGTTTTAGCTTATGTGTAAGTTTTCAAAACCTATTATTACTTGATTGCAAATAGCCATGGTTACTTTTTGCTAGATCTAATGATCTGATGGCTCCCTTGGTCAACATAATAATTTGTAACAGGTATATTTACAATCTTCTTTCATCTGTGTATGACCTAGCAACATGATAGGACCCATTTAAAGTGTGCCTGTGTGAGCCTATGTGTTTAATTTGATTATAGATACATAGAGGTTGTTGTTGCTAAAATAAATTATCATAGTTCTTGATAGAATTTATTTAGGCCCATCTAGTTTTTTGGGCCTATTCAATTAATAACAGTTGTTCTTATTAAGGTTAAAATCCTCTCTTTTGGGCCTTGTGTGAGAGTTGGGAGCCATAGTAGTGGGTACGACATACTGAACCCAGCACCCCCTCACATGAACCACCCCAATTGTGAAGGCCCATTTGCCTGATTTGAATAACTGTACTAGGTTAATTAAACTAGTTTAACCTAATAAAATTGATTAGCAACATAATTAATTTCATTTATTTTGAAATTAATTTAAGAAAATTATAGTTTAAAGAATTCTTTATTCTAAGCTAAACTATATGTATTTTCTTGTATTTAATTAAATATAGAATTATAACCATCTAGATTCTTTCTGGAACTTAATTTAAATTTTTCATTAAATATTCTTATTTAAGTTGATATTTAGTTATCTACAACTAACCAACTTAAATCTGAATATCTTTTGAATTTCAAATTTTAAAATTAAGTTGAGGAATTTTAGGCATTGGTTATTAAGATTCTTTAGATATTTTTTAAGTTAATATCTTTTCGAATATTAACTTAAATTGGAATATTTTCAAATTAAGTGGTTACAACTTAATTTTTGATATTTAATTAAATTTAAAATTGAAAAATATTTCAGTTCTAGATTTTTTCTAATACAACTTAAATTAGATATTTTTTTAAATTTTGTGGAAAAGATACTTGGTCAAATAAGATATTTTCTAGATAGTTAATTCTAGACTACTTATTATTTCTAATATTAAATAGGAAAATATTATAAATTGTGAAATTAATTATTTAAATAATTAATTTTGGTACAATTTATTTTAAGTATATTTTTTCCTAGTATTAAACTAGAGATTAATAATTAAGCCTTCTCTACACTCAATTATTTATTTCTTGAATTTAATACATTTAATTAATTTGAAAATTAAATATCTAAGTTGATTTTTATCATCATACTTAAATATTTCTTTTTCATGACATTTAATTAAATAGAAAATTATTTTTAGTTGAAATTTATTTTTTCAACTAAATTTAAATAATTTTCAAAATATATTTTTTCTTTATTTTATTAATCAATTTTCGAAATTGCATTTCTTAAATGCTAGAATTTTGAATTTTATCTTGAAAAATAGATTAAGTTGTAAATTAATTATTTATTTTAATTAATTCTTCGATCAACTTAAATCAATGATTTTTTTCATTTATTGATTAATTTAAAATAAATTGAATTAAAGTATATTATTAAAAATTGAATTAATTAGTCAAAGGAAAATCTAGATAGATGATATTTTTGCTTGAAGTATTTTTCTAGTGTATTTAATTAAATAGAAAATTAATATTTAAGTTGATTTTCATCATCATACTTAAATATTTGAAATTTTTCTTATATATTTAATTAAATAGGAAAATTATATTTTTTGTTGTAAATTAATTTTATTAATTAATTTGGGCCAACATTAAATTAGAATAATTTTTCCAGGATTAATTTTTTATTTTAACATGCATTTTCGAAAATTGTATTCTTAAATACTTTAATTTTTCGAAATGCAGTATATATTTATAGAAAATTAAATTTGAGTTGTAAATTAATTTATATTAATTTTGTAACAACTTAAATTGAATATTTTTCTAAATATTTATTGGAAATTATTACTAAGATGGAAGAAATACATGTTATTTTCATATCCATCTAAGTAAAATTTATAAATATTAAATTAAAATTTATATTTAGAATTTTTCATTCTAAATTGGAAATTTTAAATAAATATATATTTAAAATAAATAAATTAAATAAAGAGAATTAAAGAAAATACAACTCACTTTAAATAATGAGCTTGATTATTATTAAGATATTCGATCTCCATTGTTGGTCTTACAAAAGTTAAATGTTTTCAATATAACCTCGAGACGCTAGACTTCGTCCCCCTATGGATGGTTATTCGTTGAACGCATTTAACACCGTAAGATTTCATTTGATAAGTGTTTTGTAAGTTTCCGTCTCTATTAGACTCTCCCCTACGGTGACTACTTAGAGATAAACTTATGAAACATGAAACAATGGTGGAAGCTCATAAAATGAGAATAACCTTGACTCTCGCCTACCGGGACAACGTTGGATTCTTATTTTGATCGAATAAAAGGTTGCTAGAATGGTTTCTATTTTACATGAGCTCACAACTCTATTCAATAAATGATACTTTGACTCTCGCCTACCGGGACACTGTATCAGTTTGTTGAAAACCTTGGAAATTATTTAGGATTGTATGTTTTAGTATTTTCACTTGTCATTCCTACTTGCTATATGTTTAATAATTTCTGAATTGTGTATGAATTTATATTGAACCATGTTATTTTCTGTTATTAAGTTGTAGTTTAATTTCGAATCTTCATTGTTGGTCTGACATGTTTGTTTTTCTAATGAGATAAATCCCTAATGGATTTTCACCATTAGACATACATAATAATGTAAGATCTCGAAAGATAAATATTGTATATGCAACATCTAGCTGTTCATCAATTGATGACACCTTAGACTAGTATTTTTACAATATGAAACAAGAAGATTACATAAATAAGATTACTTTGTCTTTCGCTAATCGAAGCATCGTTGGATTCTTATTTATAAACGAAATTATCCTAATTCCTCTTAGCTTATTCATTTCGAATTAGCTTCAAAATATATATCATTGGATGAATGGTCTATAAATCATTTCATGTCATTATATTTTCTCTTAAGAAATTAAATGATGCATATGATTATAATCCCGAAATTCTATTCCCAATTGATATAAATCCTCAATCTTAGAAATCTCCTACTTGTATGGGCAAATCTGACTTAGAGTTTGTATTAGTAGTGGTGGTCCAAGAAAGAATTACTCATTATATTTGGTTGAATTTAAGTCTTTGACTTTAATTTTAGAATCCAAACATAAATTTTCTTATATTTCTAATTCCAGATACAATACAGTTACACTTTCTCAAGTGTTTAATATCCATCTTTTATTAATGGATTCAAACTGTATGGAATATGAGTTAGGTATTCTGTGACCAGGATCCACTTGCACTATTCTAAGAACTCTTTGATGTAACTAAACCTATGTCATCAAAAGACACTACCACATTTTTTTATCTATGGCATTTGTATCTTGTTCATAGTGGATTTGACAAGATCAATCTCTGCAAAGAGTTAATATGCCTATATCCACTGAAAGTAGTTCATCTCATTCGCAGATGGATGTACATTAAGGGGTGGATATGAGTTTTTCGTTGTATTCTTAAAACGATAACTCAAGATTATACCTTTTAGCAAAGAAATTTGAAATGTTTGAAAAATTTCATTAATTTCTAGCAATGGTTAAAACCATTAAGGTAAGTGGTTAAAGATCTTGCGAACTGATAGGGGTGGAGAAATAGTTAGTAGATATGCAGTTCAAAGATCATTAAGTTAATTTTTGAATTATATCCAAACTTACCTCCCCAGAAATTTCGAGTTGCATATTGATGATTAGTTACTAGTCGTTGCCTAAATCCTTCTATGGTAATACAATTTCAGAATGATGTAATGGTTGGGTACTTAATGTAAATCATTACTAGATTCATGGATGACCTAATCAAAATCTTAAGAAAAGCTAGAACCATTAACCATGGTTTGTTAGCTATTCTAAGTGATTAGGGGTGGACCATCCAATTGTCAATAGATAAGAAAGTGTTTGTTCAAACAAATACTACTTTTCTAAGAAAATGACTAAGTCTGAAAAACAAGTAGCAAATAAAGGAGATATTTAATTCTTGATTCCAAAAGTGTTCTATCATCTTATATAACATATGATGATCCCACTGCCTCTGTTGTCTTGTCACAACCGAAGAGATCAATACCATTTAGTTTTCTTAGACATAATTCACGGTGCCTTGTCGTAGTGGGAGAGTTTCTAGGAACTCACCTTCTTATGACTTGGGAGACACTAGTGATTAAAATCCATTGTGAGTTTAAACAAGTAATGGATTGTAAAGATAAGAAACTAAGAAGAAAGCCAATAGAACTATGGTTTAATCCATTCACATGGAGTAACGTAAAGTTTTCTATTACAAGGACATAAAAGGAAATTTTCGTTTTATAAGTCCATTCAATGGACTTAACAAAACTTTCTGTTCCTTGTATTATAGGTTTCAGTTTATCTAAACCTATGGCTTGTGGTATACCTGGTAATTACTTACTCTAATGCAAGCAACTTACCTTAGTAAGATGCTGAAGCATTTTCTTTCTAATGGCAATCTATAGAAGCTTCACAACTTCTTAGGTATAGATTTATTTATCTAAGGAAAAGTTTCAACTATTCCAGAAAAGATAAAGCCATGAAAGAATTTCCTATATCAACAGTGAGAGGTCTTAGATATGCTTTTGTATGCCTTAGACCAGACACCTGCTGTTGAGTGAGAGTAATGAGTAGGTATATATAATTAATCCAGGAGAAGAACATTGGAAGACAATCAAGTAAATCTTAAGATTAAGAAGAGGAACTATATGTTAGTCTATAAGAGTGTGTTTAAAACTCTTAGACTACACCACATCAGATTTCGAAATTTGCCTTTGTGCTAGTAAATCTTTCTGATAAGATGGTGGTTACTCTGGGGGTGGAATAGTGATTTTGGAGAAGTGTAAAAACCTATCTGAAGTCTCTAGGTCTACCAGAGAGGGACTGAATGTTAAAGTTGCAGGAAGGGTACTTATTCAGTCTAAGGAAAGTTCTATACATTTTTGGCAGCATTCCAAATTGCCTAAACTACTAGTGTTAATTTCCTGATTAACCAAAAGTAGTTGCCAAAGGTATAGAATCCAGTATCCCAAGAAGAGTAAACATATAGAGAGGAATTTTACATTATAAATGATTTTGTGATTAAGGAAAAGTAATGGTGGAGAAAAGGTTGTGTTTAATTCAACCTTTCAGATCTTATTACGAGGAGTTTACTACTATTACACTTGATTTGTATATCAAGCTGTTGAGATTATTTGAAATGCACATTTTGTTTTATATTAGTGCAAGTGGGAGTTTGTTGGGTTTTATGCCTTAAATAAAACTCATTTCAATATAATCAGATTTACTTATTAATATAGATCAGAAATAACATTTAATGTTGCATGGTTCACATGATTTATTTCATGATTATATGTACATAATGTATAAATTCATCTGAAACCCTTTTCACATACTTGATCCTGTTTATTGTGCTGTCAACACATTGGAAAGTAAACATGACTATGTGAATAAAGATTCCTAGATTTATCAGACACAGGGTTTTACTGATATGATAATCTACAACAGAGTTTACTTGCATTTGGAGAAATGCTATGTTCTTTCCAGAGCATTGGTTAAAGTAAAGCTCAGGTTGGATGCATGGAGTATGCATCGGAAGGGACCGATATTAAACTTTGACTTAGATTTATTAAACTTACCGTAATATCTATTCAAGTCAATATCGCCTAGTTGATCCTAGATCAAATGATCTTAATCCTGTTATGATTAGGCTCGATCTCGAGAGGCTATTCGTGTTCTTTGATTTGTTAGTTAAGCCTACTTTTGGGTCAGGGTGATACGTACATTTTGGGAACACGGTAGTGCAATTGAGTGGGAGCGCTAACATAAACATGGAATCTATAGCTTCTATCTGGCGAATAGTAAGTAAAGGATCATCTCCTTCGAGCTTGACCAAACGAAAATAAATGGTGGAGATCTCATTTCACATAAACTGAAATATCATTTATACGGGGTTAAGTGTTTTAAGGATTAAATACATTGTATGGTGTAACGGTAATCTAATCCCTTTACAGTGTAGATCATTCATATAGAGGATCATTGATCAAATTAGGATTATAACAATGGATAACTAATGATGTGTCTATATGGTGGAACATATAGAGCATTCTATATACTGAGAGTTCAATTCTAAGTTCTATGCCTGGATTTAACGAAGAATCAATAAGTCGGTGAATTTAGGTTATAAATTCTTGATCTACTTATTGGAAGCTCGGTTATAAAGACCCATGGTCCCCGCACTAGTTGAGATAATATTGCTTGTAAGACTCATATAATTGGTTTTGATTAATCAATTATAATTCTCAATTTAGACTATGTCTATTTGTGAATTTTTCACTAAGTAAGGGCGAAATCGTAAAGAAAGAGTTTGTAGGGGCATATTTGTTAATTATGATACTTTGTATGGTTCAATTAATAAATATGATAAATGACAATATTATTTAATAATTATTTATAGTTATTAAATAGTTAGAATTGGCATTTAAATGGTTGAATTAGGAAATCGGCGTTTTTGAGAAAATCAGATGCAGAAAAGATAAAACTACAAAATTACAAAAAGTGAGGCCCAAATCCACATGTATAGGGCCGACCACTTTTGTAGGGTTTTCCCTATGATATTTTCATTATTTTAATGCCAAATAATTCAAACCTAACCCTACTGGAATGCTATAAATAGATAGTGAAGGCTTCAGGAAAATTAACACTTTTCTTCTGACTTTTCATTCAGAAAAAACTGAGCCTTTCTCTCTCCCTATCTTTGGCCGACCACTCCCTCTCTCTCTTCTTCATTGAAATTTCGAAATTCTTAGTGTTAGAGTAGTGCCCACACACAGCAAGTGATACCTCAATCATAGTGAGGAAGATCGTGAAGAAAGACTTTCAGCAAGAACGAGTTTCAGCACTAAAGAATCAGAGAAAGAGATCCAGGTTCAGATATTGATAATGCTCTGCTACAGAAAGGAATCAAGGGCTAGATATCTGAACGGAAGGAGTCATATTATTCCGCTGCACCCAATGTAAGGTTTACTAAACTTTATATGTGTTTATTTCATCGTTTTAGAAAGTTCATATTTAGGGTGTTAATCAACATATTTGTGAGTAGATATAAGATCCTGGTAAAATAATTTCCAACACTGCTTGCTATGCTGTTTTCGGTCAAAAGCACCTAAATTAATTTAGAGGAAATTACACTGTATACCCATTTTATTTTATTTATTTTGATTTTTACCTCCATTTTCATTTTCTTTAAGATATACCCACTTTTATAGATGATGTCCCTATTATACCCCTTAAGTTAATATAAATTATATGCTAGATTTAAGTGGAAGGTGGGGGTATATTTGGCAACTCACTCAAAAAAGTGGATATATTTCAATGAAATATAATATAAGGGTATTTTTAATTAATGAACACAAGAAAAAAGGGGAATTTTTCAACTTATCGCAATTAATTTATGCTTAATTGATTTGTATTGAACAATCAAATAGGCCCATCAAAAGATTTAAATAGAGTTGAATAGTTGTTTTGGGCCGTAACTTTGGTGAGCAAAATGGAGAATCATTCCCATCAAATATATATTGCTTTGCATGGTCATGTTTTATGGGATGAGTTGGACCAATATTTGCTTAAAAAATAATTGAGACCATCTTGAAGCTCTCTTTCAACTTTCTATTGGGCTTCATTTTACAGCATGCTCAAAAGCTGAAAATTGACATAAAATCAAAATAAATTAAAATTTTTCAATTAAAATAAATTTATCATTAAAAATAAGGAATATTTAATTTATATTAATTATATGTACACAAATAAAGGCTTTAAACGTATCAATTTCAGTCTTTAGTATGACTTCTCGCTCCAACTCAGTATTTTGTCAGTTTGATTCAGTCAGGCGTTGTCGAAGTTGCCTATTTTCAAATTCTACCAGTAGGACATATCTGGTAGGATCATAGGCATTTTCACTCATTCATTCTGGAATTTGATTACTAGCAGTATTGAGATTACCATCGTTCCTCTCTGAACATGGTATTTTAGATGTGTTGGATCTCTGAGATCCCATAGGTTCTTTACCAGGTCGATGGGTAGTTTCCTTTGGATGATTACCTTTGTGTAGAATTTTATCAGCCATTTATATGGATTTGTAATTGTGTTTATGAGGAGAGATTTTTCTGTGTTTTTATCACCAAGGCTCTCAATGAAAACATCAAACTGTTAACGCAGATTTTCGTTAACCAAATATATAGTCTTTTACGTAATAAATTTACTACAGAATTTAATAATTATAATAATGAACACCAAATATTTTACGTGGTTTTGTAGTTTAAATCTTCATACTCCACGAGTTGGCATTATTAGGGATATTTATTTGAATACAGAGTATAATTCTCAATAATAATAAATAATAAAATTCCCTCTCTATTTTTTTTTTTTTGTCCCTTTTTTTATGGATTCTGCCCCTCTTTATAGGTGTCTAGGTTGGCAGTTATTTTTATCGGGATCGATTCATTTACAAATGCTAATGAAATGTGGAGATTCCCAGTTTTATTTATTTGCACATGAGATAATGTCTAATACCTACCCAACTGCTCCTTGTCTTTATCCTTTAAATGGTTTTGCTGGCTTAGAAGGTTGTTTCTCGCTGAGTATGAGTTATCATTCTGATTCGTCTTTTGAGGAAAAATGCGAAGTGTAGACATGCTTCTTCTTGCAGCATTCTCATGTTATAATGATATTAGCGAGATGACTAATGCATCACATAAAAAGTGAGATGAATAAAAGTAATCTTCTTCACGTACAATTGTGTGTCAATGAGTCGTAAGATCTTTGATGTCTCGTCTTGCATATTCTTATTATATAATTTTTTTATCCCGTGGCGGATATATTGTCTCGTTAATTAAATTCGTTAATAATTATGATTATTATTATCTCACATATGCTTATGTAATTAACGAGTTTGAATATAATTAATTAAAATGAGTTGCTTTAAATCGCATTTAATAATACAATTTAATTATTATATTCTTTGAGTTGATTCATATTCTTTTGTAGGACACATGTCAGCTTTTGATTAATAACCGAATTATGGATATAACATCTTATATTCTTAAAATATTTTGTTAAACTAACAACAATAAAAATATATAATTAATATTAATATTGAATAACAACAATATATAATATTATAAAAATATATGCATCTCAATAAAAATATCGAATAGTTTATTATGTTTAAATTATTACCACTTAAATTAATATTTTTATATAAATACAAAAAAAAAACTGTAAAAATATATAATTTAAATATATATATATGAATAAAAAATTAAATTTTGGTATAAGTAAATAGAAAATGATTATTTTAATTACGTACAAATTTATATTATTGTAATATTTGACTCATTTAAAAATAATTTATATTTTTAATAACTTTTATTATAAATAATTTCATCTCAAATGTACTTTTATTTTTATTAGATTATGGTTACTATTTGTCCTAATCACATATAAAAATAAAATTTTAAATAAATATATTATATAAAGAACATATATGAAATTAATTTTTTTAATATAAATTTTAAAAATTACTAAAACCGCCGAAGACAAAATTTATTCCCTAATAAATAAATAAAGAGCATATTTATTAGGTAACACTACAGTGCTACGGTATTACATCTCATAAAAGGCAATTGTCTGTTAAGTAAAAGAGTGCATTGAACTCAGCATTGAATTAAATATCTAATTAATCAAAAACTAGAATAAGGTAGTCGCTGAATTTTAATCTTAGAGAATGATATCATAAAATCTTAATAATTACATATCAAAATACTACACTTAAATTAGTTAGTCAAATTAGAAAAAAGCCAAATCTTCTTAATTAGTATCTGTAACCTATTGGCATTCCAAGCTTGTCCAATCGACCAGATCCTGGATAAGCCTTGTTCATAAAATTGGCTTGCAAAGTTGACATCTTCTGTGTTCCAACACAGTGATGAACAGTGGAGTTTCTCTTAGTTGAACTTGATCGTTCATACTGAGTAGGCCTCTGTCTTGGAGCACTAAGAGACCTCACTTTCGCCTTAGAAGACTCGGTAAACGACATGTAGTTCGGGTAATCCGAGTACCCATTAAGGAAGCTTCTACACCCGTCGCTCTTTGTTGGAGTGAAGAGACTTTTCCTCGAGCTTATTCCACCGCCCTTTGATGAGGTGGCTGAATAGAATTGTGGGCTGTTGTTGGCCGTGCAGAAGGAGCTCTCTTCTTCTTCCATGTTATTATTGTCGTTTTGAAGCTTCAACGGGTTTAGAGATTGAACTACTTCGTAGGAGGAAGGACTTGGAACTGTGAAGTGAGATGTTGAGTCTTTTGAGGTTGTAAAGCTATGACTGTTTTGATCTGAAAAGAGGTTTCTTCTCTTGATTGTTGTGTAAGGTTTACCATTGTCTATTTCGACAACTCTATCGCTCCTTTCGTCGTCAGTTGTTACTGAGTTTCTTACTGAATAACTTCTTAGGTCTCCTGATCTTTCATCACTAACAGCTGCTCTTGCATTTGATTTACAGCTGTTTTTCTGTATTATTAAATAGCATAGTTGTAATAAGATAACATAACAAATACAAAATTCACCTACCACATTGTTAAGCACAATTATATTAATGTTACAAGATATTCATACAGATATTATACCCTGAGGAGTGATGAAGATTGCTCATGTTTTCTACTCTTTGTTCTGATATGATGTTCAAATTTTTCAGGGGTAGCTGGTCCCTGCAACAAGAAATTTTTTACGCATATTTAGCAACTACTTTAGAACCCAAATTAATGGAAACTCAAGACTAGATTTTTATGTCATTACATTAGAACCCAAATTGATGGACTTTCTTATTAAAAGCAAATTAATAGATAGAAAGAGGTGAATTCAGAATGCTTTATTTCACTTTTGTTTCTTGGAAAAAGAAAAAGGTAAAATCAGAGAGTTGAAAAGTGAGGTGAAACAGACATGGGGCATGGGAGAAATGTTACCATTTTTGTAGTTTTAAAATAATAAAAAAACAAGTAGGGTTCCTTGTATTCAGATACATAAGTTATGTAAATATGGATAGACCTTTACAGTCATAAACAACCAATCTGTGTACCTTTAAAAGTCATAAATTTTTCACACTGAAAAGTTTTCTAGAGTCATAAAGTAAAAGGGAGCCCCACAAGTCCATTAGAAAACTATCACTTTTCTGTTTGTCTATGAAGATATATAAGTTTCCAAAACTATATGAATTTCAAAAATCAAATATTGGAGGCAAAAGTTGAAATTGACTTACCGGATGATGAAAATGAGAGGACTTGCAACTTGAATGTTGGAATTCCAAAGCTTGAACGGATCGACTACCGATGGCTCGTGCCTGCGCTTGCATCAAAGTTTGCATCCGGTTCAGCCATTCCGCGGTTCTTTTCCTCTCAATGTGACCTCTTACCAAAGCTTGCAACTTCACCAATCCTTTTAGTGCTCGTAATGCTTTTCTTGCCTAAACAAACATTTGTCACCGACCAAAGTTAGTGCATTTTCAAACCACGTAATGTGAAAACTGTTATCAAGTCTAAACATGATGATATGTGTGACTAAAATAAAAGAAATGGAAATGGTCAATGAACCACACCCTACCATAACAAAATTTCAGCTTTAAATTTAAAGCAATGTAACCAAACATGATGATATGTATGTATGTATGTATGTATGACTCAAATGAAAGAAATAGAAATGGTCAATGGACCACATCATCATCATCATGATTCATCACCATATTTCAACTTTAAATTTAAACCAATGTAACCAAACATGATGATATGTATGTATGACTAGAATGAAGTAGAAATTGCAAATGGACCACATCATCATCATCATCATTCATCACAATATTTCAGCTTTAAATTAAAACCAATGAAACCAAACCATAGTCATACAATTAAGATTGACATTAAAGAATTTATTTTCTTGCTAAAAGACATTAAAGAAATTTGAACAGTACCAGGCGCCTAAAAGATAGCATTTCTGAACAAGCATGAATTGAAAGCCTGACATAGATATCAAGAAGAAAATGACATTTCACTAGTTACCCCCGCAAGGCAGAAGAAAATTAAAATCTTAGAAATTAAAGTTTCCTCTACATACTTTGAAGGGTTGATCTGAAATTTTAATGGAACATTTAAGTGCTCAACTAACCCAAATTTATTCTTCAATAAAGTCAAGTTCACATTCTTTTTTTAAGAAAACAAAACCCAACCCTGTGGCTGAGATGGGACCACTCTCAAGCTCAGCTGCCCTCAACAGGGATTTCTAAAAACGACATGGTCAAACTTGCATGGAGTTTCAACCATTACAAAAAATTCTATAGTGGTTGAAAATATGACTCAATTCTCATATCATCAAGTCCCACGTGATTAGAAGAAAAAAAAAGTATTTGTTAAATACTATTGGTACAAATTTTTGTTGGGATAGTTTAACTCAATATGCTGAGAAGTAAAGATACTATCAAAAAATGGCATTTTTCAGAATCTTCTAAAATCAGGTGTAAGATCTAAACTCAGTATTTTTTTTTTTTTTTTGCTGAAAAAAACTAAATTGAAGCAGAGTTTATTCAAAGGGTAAAAGAAGAAAAAAGAGACAAACCCTGCACTGAGTCCAATTTAAGAAACTGTGAGGTGGTACAAGACATAGGGAATAAGAACAAAACATAACAAAATATAATGTTATAAAAAGACCCTCATAATTCCAATCCCATGAACATCAATTAATTAACCAAAGAATTTAGCTTTGTACAAGGAGATTATAAATCACCCACTATATTTAAAACTGAAAAAGGAGACTTTCTTATAAATGGGCCCCATTGATGCCATTACTAACAACTAATAACAAATGAAACTCTCTTAAAACACCATTACAGCAACAACAAAATATGAAGACAGGTCCACACGGTTTATTGCATACTCCTAGTAAGAAAAAAAAAATTGGTATTGGGTTCCTTCTTATAAGAGAGAAAAGATTAGATTTTTTACCTATTCTAATAATGTGGAAAAGGACAAGAGAAGACAGCTCAAAGTAGAGCATTGGAGTATAAAAAACTACTAAAATATTGGGCATTATTTTGAGATAATGAGACAAAAACGACAACAAAATTTTGATAATAATATTATATATGAATGTATTCAGTAAGGAAAGAAAGGAAGAAAGTAACCATATTTCTCTATCATGCTTCAAAACCACGGTAACAAATAACATAAAAAAGAGCAATAAACGAAAACCCAGAAACCAAATGAACCAGATGGACACGTGTCAATTGCCCACATGATACAAAGAAGTTAAACTTTAAAACTTTGGAGACAATACATCAATCCCCGTAAACAAAATCGTAGTTATTAGTAAACTTTTTAAAGATCGTAAATTTATAATTTTATATGTTTACTAAAATAACAAATTAAGAGAATGAGAGTAATAAACGAACCAAGCAGCCTCGAAATGCCGATTGAATCCTAAGAGCGGCCCACTCCTCCTTACTAACGTGCACCGCCGCGGTGGTAACACTGCCACCGACACCGCCACCGCTAGTCAGGCGAACAACAGCTGCGGCGGCTTGAGCCGCAGCCACAGCCGCGTCGGCTACTGCAGCTGTAGCAGCAGCGACTGCAATGGCGTGCTTTTCGCCGTCGCGGTCTCCGTCACGCACGGTTGATCTTGTTGCGGCGTCGCTTGGGTGAGTAGTAGTGGTGGTGGAGAAGTTGTGGTCTTTGTCTCTTACAGACTTGACAAAGCTCCATCTTCGTTTCTCTTTGGAGGGTCTAGAAGAAGAGGAGGAGGCAGAGTAGTCGGATTTTTTGAGGCCAAAGAGACCTCGAAACCATTTTGAAGCTTTGCCCATTGTTTGGAAATTGGGAAGAAGAAAGGTTTTTCAGAAGTTGAGAACATGAATAGGTTGAAAAAGTGGAGGAGGGTTCGTGTGTAAGTGTACGGTCTGGTTATGGAGTAACATTTCTAGTAGTAGAAGAAGAAGGAGGAGGAGGTTGTAGTTGGGTTGGTTATAATGTTGAGAAAGAAAGTTTAGAGAAAGAAATAGGGAATGTATAGAGTCCATTTTGTGCTTTAACTATTTATTTTTATTTTTTATAATTTTTTTTGATGTGTTTTTATTTTATATAATTGTTATTTTTTTTTTTATGCTATATTGTCTACTCTCTTTAACGGTACGTGTCTTGCAAAACTCTTTTTGTTTAATAAAGAAAAGTCTAAGGATAAATATCTTTCTTTCTTTCTTTTCTTTATAAAAAAATGTCTATTATTATAAATTAAAACTATTCATTTACAACAACATAAAAAATAGTATAAAATATCAAATAGAGTCTCCTCTAACCAAATATAATCATTATTCAATAGTAAAATTTATTTAACTAAACCATAAGCAGATTAGTTAACATCTCGCCTAACATAAAATATACAAATAGAAAGAAAGTAGAAAAATTGATTTTTAACACCAATCACTGTTATCCCTGTTCATGGATGGGTTCTACATGGAAGCAGCAGAAGGGTGCCACGTCAGATCATATGCTGATATCACAGACCCTTTTTTAAGATAGGATCACGAAAGATATTGAAGTATTCGGAAGAATATTTCCTTTGCGAAGGACAGAATGATTCTTGAAGTTCTAATTTGATGCTTACGCTATTTGGAGGGAAATGGAAAGCACAAGCACTCCTAGATGATCAATAATCGACTATCCCTAGAAGCCCTTGGCTGAACTTCCTAGGAGCTCCCTACGGCCTACTCCGGAACTACACCCGACAGTTACGCCTCGTCTGACACCAAGTCAGATCCTGTCCCTTGCGTCAGACTGTGGTTGTGCACGTACGTGCCTCTGTAGTGCTTATTGTCCAACGACTTGTCTGGGCAATTACTTTTAAAGGAGAAACCTTTGAATGACACGTGTTCATATCTTTACGTGATATCCTACATCAATTAAACACCATATGATGGAAGAGCTACCTACCAAACCAGCAGTTAGATGATCTTGTGGTGCTTTTAGCCTTTCTTGCGTGTGGAGTAAGAAACCCTAGTTAGGTAAAGGGTGTGCCCTTACCCACTTATGTGCATAGAAATACCTCTATTTTTATGTGCAGGGGTGAACGATTTTTTACTTACAAAACCTCTGCTAAAATTCCTAGATAGCTTTCTTCTTAAAGAGTGTTAGAATTTAGGACAAGATGCACGTGGTTCCATCTCAAAACCTATTGGCAATGGAAGGAGTAGCCCATTCATCTTATATATGATAGTTTATTTCCACACATTAGCAATGTGGGGCTTACTCTAATACACCCTCCTCACGTTTAGACTTAGAAAGTGTGGGTATAATGAACAACCTTTAAGAGACCACAGGACCAAACACGACATTTGAAAGAATCCCAGAAGGCCAAATATTGGGAAATTTATGGGTGAACATGTTGAGAAATTTGTGGATTTTGAAACAGGTCAAAGACTCCAACACTGGAAACTGGCACACATTAGTCGAAAGGTCCCAAATGGAGGTTAAGGCTCATTATTTTGGATCGGTGGCACTTTGGGCTCACAACAGATCACAAGAGACTCTTTTGACACGTGTTCATATCTTTACGTGATATCCTACATCAATTAAACACCATATCTTTACGTGTTTGGAGTACTCGACTATCCGACTGAGAACCTCCGTTTATGACTTACCCAGGGATTTAATTTTAGAGAAGAGAATCGACATAATCAAAATTGAGGAGCAAAAAAGCACACCAACGTGCGAGCCATTCACAGTAGGGCATGTGGCACATCCATATAAATAGGTGTGCTTTGCACATGCATGATGTCATCTTACAAACCCTTCGAGAGGGAAAAATTCAGAATAATCACAAGTCCCAAATCATAAAATTATGAGTCAGAACTTGGGGGTAAATATTATTCGTAATTTTTACCAAAATATGTGGGAATTGAAGAATCAGCCACGTGTCCACAAGATCCACATGAGCATGTGGATGATCAGTATTAACATAATAAATGTTTAGTATTCTCTTCAAGGCATGAAAGCATCCGAGAGCTCACAACTAGCCCCAAAGGAACCCTGAAGTCAAAGTTTAACATTGCTCTTCGAAAAGATGCAAGCCTCCCAGATCACATAGCAGCAAGAATTTTAGATGTGTTCCATACGATTTCGAAGGCAAAACATTATAGGTGAATGCTTCAAGACAGGCAATAAATTAAACCTACACTCCAAATGAAGATATCATTCACTATTCGGACATTACGTTTCCCTATGAATACTAATTGACAACTAATTCTTGTGTTGTCCCATCAGCCACATACAAGGCAAGTCTTGTCTCACCAAGCTCCTACTTCAGAGCTTATCATTGGTATACACGACAAACATCATTTCCTACACCTATTAAAAAGTCCATGTAGAACCTAGAAGTAAAAATATATATGTATATATATATATACTCATCGTCCAAAGAATATCCTATATATTCAGCTTATAAATACAAACAGAATGTAATGGAAAAGGGGATTCGAGGGATTCGAAATATAAAGAGAAAAAAAAAACTTTAAAATTGTAATAAAGAATATACTCTCAAGCAAAAAAAAAATTGCTCATTAATAAAAGTGATTCCTGAACTACGGTTAATTAATACCTGAACTATGTAATGATATTTTTCAATACTCATACTTAATTTTTTTAAATCTAAAATTTAAGAATTACCAAAAATTCGCATCAACAAATATATATATTGTGTGTGTAGGACTTAAAGATATAAAAATCAATAATATATACTCAAATTATTTATCCACCTAATAGTCTGAATTAATTCATCATGTACAATTTATACTAATAATAGAATGTTGTATTAATTCATGCTAATAAGCCAAAAAAATATATTTATGAAACCTATACTTACGTATATTAATCATCAATAATATATATAGCATAGGGTTTGCATTTTTCATATTATTTATTTAAGGCTAATTTAGATTTTTAGAGCTTCTCCAAGGAAGCGGCATTTTATATAAATGTCATTCCTTTTTGTTCCAAAGAGACATCATTCAACACAGCATTTTGAGGTTAATGCTACAGTGCACGGTATATATACTGTGCACTGTAAACACGGTATATGTTTTTCTTTTTTTTTTTTAAAAAAATAATATTTATATTATTTGATTTATTTATTAAATTAAAATTTTAATTTTGAGAAATTCTACCATATACATTTTTAAATGTAATGTATTGTTTGAGCACCTCACAAATTTTTTTAGTCTAATATTTTTATAGTGGTGCATATTATAATTATTTAAGACATTTTGTAAAATTTTGAAAATTTCAGAAAATTTTAACACGCCAAAAATAATGTATCTTTTTAAAAGTGGTGCACTGATATACTCCTACTTATTTTAGCATTCAAGAGACTTTTTTAGTCTATTATGTTAGACTTTTATTTGGGCTTACATTAAATTTTATTGGTTTTATTAAAACTTGAGTTGATTGGATAGTTTTTTGTTGTGTTAGCCCATGTTGTTGGTGATCAATTGTTAATGGGCTTAGCATCTGTGTGTAAAGTCTAGGTGAAGCAGAAGTGTGGGCTTTTCTAGTTGACTGAAGCCTTTGATGAGCAGGCCCAGCCCAACTAGGGTTTTGTAGCTAAGTCCCCTCCCTAACTCTATAAATACATATTGTCAAATCACAATTGTATACCTTTTGATAATCAGATAAAATAAACTGCTTCTGATTTAGAGATCTAGGGAGGAAGACTTAGTTGATAGTATTGCACTATCAAATTGGAGTAACTGCTGTGGATCAAACTGAGATAATTGCTATGGATCAATCAGGTACACATACCTAATTATTATATCTTATTATTGTGTTCTATGTTATATACAAATAGATCTTGGGTATATTATTAATTTTTCTAACATGTGGTATGAGATTGCCTATTGTATATGATTTAGAACCTATAATTAGTATAATTAATTTGTATATGTTAATTATCCATAATTACATATTAATTTCGTTATTATTTTATGTTGAATTTTTTGTTTTTAAATCTTAAAACTTTAGGGGTTTTGTTTATCATTAAATTCTCGTTCTATTGATATATTATATGCATGAAATCATTGTGTATATTAAGAGAATTTTAAATTTAAAGTTTTAGGGTTTATATAATTATATTATGAAATTATAATTTGTGTGTTTTGATTTTATTGTTTTTTAATCTAAAATTGATTATAGATAACTCATTATCAATTGTTTAAGAATGTTCCTACATAATTAATTTCGGATTTAAACTAAGATTGGCATTACAATTTTTTTTCTTTTGTGTTCTTCAATTTTCGGATTGATTTTAGCAAAAGATTTGCACATTTAATCTTTAATACTCGAAATTAGTAGCGTAGATCCATTAGAAATTCCATCGCGACCGAAACCCATGCAAAATCTGGTGTTTTCGTCGATTTTTTGGCCGGAAAACACAAGCAGACCCGACTGGACGAACCGGGTCGCGTGACCCGTATGCAGACCCGCTGGAGGTTGAAGGTGACTCCCAGCCGCGAAGCCCACTCGCGCAGGCGGCGCGTGGGGGCGCGTGGGGCCACCTGGGATATCGTTTTTCGACGTTCTTTTTTACAGCGTGCTTAAAATTTAATTTCTGATTTTCTATGATTTTTAATTAATTTTTTGACTCCGTTTAATAATTATTATTATTTTAATGATAATTATGTAGTTAAAAAATTATTAAAAATATTTTTTGATAATTTTTCGAAATCTGTCGATCATAGAAAATTTTTTGAGTTTCTTCTCGTTCCATATGACATAGTCACTCTCTTATTTAATTTATTTTGACTATGTAGTCTCCACCAATTTTCTTATATTCACATCTTTTGATTATTTGTTGTTCCAAAGTTATAAAACTTGGTTGTTTGATACAAAAAAAATAATGTGTTATGGTGGACACTTTATTTTTTGATTATCAATATAATAAAAGCAATTATATATCTCTTTTAGAAATTTAGTTGAAAATTATTAATCTTCAAAGATTGTTTTATCACTAAATTTCACATGTTGAAGAAAATATTATATCTTTTGGTTGACTATATGTGTAATTACTTGCCCAAAGGTAGTATTTACATATATTAGTTCACATTCCATGAAGTGGGTTAATATTAAAAATATATATTTTAATTATTTGCCCAAAGGTAATAATTTAAATATATAAATTTATTATTATTTTTTGCTTAAATTAATACATATTTTTAAGAAATTTATTTGCCCAAAGGTAATAAAATTCTTAAATGATATGTATTTTTTTTCTTTGTTGTTAACTTCATGAAGGTAGATCATGTGTGTGTTATATTCTCACCCCAAAGGGGAGTTTATAATGACCAGTTGATTCTACAATATTTTCTAATACATTGCTCATATTGCTTATTCAAGTTTTAATTTTTTGAATTTTTCAGTCTCCTTTTCTGTGAACAACAATAATGCTTCCATCCATATTTTGAATGCTTCCAACTACAAGACATGGAAACGAGATGTGGAATTTACTTTAGGCATAATGGATTTGGACTTGTGCCTACGAGAAGAAAAACCTGTTGATCTTACTGACTCAAAGATACCGCCTGCAGAACTCATCATGCACAATGGGAAAAGTCAAGTCGACTTAGTCTTCTTACTATGAAAAGATCCATTCCTGAACATCTATTGAGTGGTTTGCCAGAAACTACAAATGCCAAAGAGTTTTTCAATGCTGTAGAAAAACTATATGACACTGGTGAAAACGCTGAAGCTGGACATCTTATGGATGAAATGACAACCATTAAGTATGATGAATTAAAAGGAGTGCAAGATTTTATTCTGAAATTGGTGAATGTTCAGTCCAAGTTGAAAGATCATAATATTCCTCTTCCTGACTCTTTCATTATTCATCGAGCTCTTCATGCACTTCCTGCCTCTTTCAGCCTTATCAAGACAGCCTACAACACTTATAATAAAACATGGACTATCAGCGACCTAATTTCTCAGTGTGTAGCTGAAGAAAGCAAGCTTAAAAGGGAGAAGAATGAATCTGCTAACTATGTTTCTCACCTCAAGCCCAACAAAGGAAAAGGAAAGTTCAAGAATAAAAATGATGGTACTACTAAACAGAATGGTAATGGTAAGGAGCATAAGAATAAACAGAAGAATAACAATGGAAAGTCCAAATACTCTAATGTGAAGTGTTACTTTTGTGAAAAATTGGGGCATCGGAGAACGGACTGTCACAAATTTAAGACTTGGTTAGAAAAGAAGCAAGCACAATCAGGTAATCTATTAGCATGTGTTTGTTTTGAATCTAATCTAGTCGATGTTCCTATTGATTCTTGGTGGTTAGACAGTGGTGCTACTGTTCATGTTTCTGCTTCCTTACAGGGGCTAAGGGATCTCAGGAAGCCAAGTGAGAGGGAGTCCAAGCTTAAAGTGGGTAATGATGTTGGAGTTGACGTTATCTATGTTGGAACATTTATTCTTGAATTACAGTCTCGTGTTAAGATTATTTTGAACAATACTTTTTATGTTCCTACTTTTAAAAGGAATTTAGTTTCGCTTCCGCTTTAGGTTAAACAAGGATATTCTTTTCATTTTGCAAATGATAAATTGACATTATGCTTGACTCTCGAATTATTGGAAATTGCTTTTATATTGATGGTCTTTACAAGTTGTCATTGGCTCCTTTAGATTCCTCTTTTAATGTTGCGAATACTGTGGGTAAAAGACCTCATATTAAGGAAACATCCTTATTGTTATGGCATAAAAGATTGGGTCATATTTCCAGAGAAAGGGTTGATCGTTTAATTAAATCTGAAATACTTCCTCCTCTTGATGCTTCTGATTGGGATACTTGTGTTGATTGTACTCGTGGAAAATTGACTAAAACAAGAAAGAAGACTGCAAACCGCAGTCAATCTTTATTGGAAATTATCCACACGGACATCAGTGGTCCTTATTCCACCACGTTATGCAGAAATAAGTATTTTATCACTTTTATCGATGATTTTTCTCGTTATGGATTCACCTATTTAATTAAAGAAAAATCTGACGCCCTTGATAAACTCAAAATTTTTCGAAATGAGGTTGAGAAACAATTAGGAAGAGTCATCAAAGTTTTTCATTCTGATCGTGGAGGAGAATATTATGGTCGTTATACAGAATCTGGATAATACATGGGGCTTTTTGCAGAGTACTTACAAGAAAATGGTATAGTTGCTCAATACACTATGCCTGGTTCACCTGAGCAAAATGGCGTTGCTGAAAGGAGAAATCCCACTCTCATGGATATGGTTAGAAGTATGATGAGTAGAACAAATCTTCCAGAGTTTTTATGGGGTGAAGCACTTATGACTACAACTTATATTTTAAATCGTGTTCCGAGTAAATCTGTTCCCAAAACCCCTTTTGAGTTGTGGACTGGGCGGAAGCCTAGTCTGAATCATCTTCGTGTATGGGGTTGTCCAGCTGAAGTAAAGATTTATGATCCTAATTTGAAAAAGTTAGATCCGAGAACAAATCGTTGTTATTTCATTGGTTATCCAATGCACTCAAAAGGCTATCGCTTTTACTGCCTACTTGTGGTACGCGAATTGTTGAATCTCAGACTGCTAAATTTCTATAATTTGATGTTGCTGAAAAAATTCCTTCAACATCTCTTGAAATGGGGGAGTCATCTAAAGGAATTTGTATTCCTATGTCATTTTCAAGAAATTATAATAGTAGTCTCCATCCTACTTCAGTTGGTAATGCTCCCATTGTTGATGAATACATTGCTCCCGATATCGAAGATGATGAAGGTCCTATTATTGATGAAGGGCCTATTAATGATGAAGCTCCTATTGTTAATGAGAATCCTGTTATTGAAGAAATTCCAGTTGTGGAAGATGTTATTCAAAACAATGATCAACAAAGAGAAGTTATTCCAGAAGTACCTCCTCTAAGAAGATCTCAGAGACAAAAGAAGTCAACAAAGTGTCATGATAATTTTGTTTATCTTGGAGAAGGAGAATATGATATTGATCATTTTGTGGATCCTGTCACTTTTAGTGAAGCACTTAATAGTCCACAATCTTCAAAATGGTTAGCAGCTACGGATGATGAGATCGACTCCATGAAGGAAAATGGTGTATGGGAGCTAGTTTTATTACCCGATGGTTTTAAACCAATAGGTTGTAAGTGGATTTTAAAGGCTAAAAGGGATAAAAAGGGACAAATTGAAAGGTTTAAAGCGCGTTTAGTGGCTAAAGGCTTTACTCAAAGAGAAGGTATTGATTACACTGAAACTTTCTCGTCTGTTTCCACTAAAGATTCATTCAGAATTATTATGGCCTTAGTTGCGCATTTTGATTTAGAGTTGCATCAAATGGATGTTAAAACTGCTTTTCTAAATGGAGAATTGAATGAGGAAGTCTATATGTCTCAACCTGAAGGCTACAAGGAGAAAGGAAAAGAACACTTAGTTTGCAAGTTGAAACGATCCATTTATGGTCTCAAACAGGCATCTCGCCAGTGGTACTTGAAGTTTGACAAGGTTGTGACATCGTTTGGTTTTGTAGAGAACAAGTTTGATCAGTGTATTTATATGAAGATCAGTGGGAGTCGTTATATTTTTCTTGTTCTTTATGTAGATGACATTTTACTTGCCAGCAGTGATTTTTCACTACTAAATGAGACCAAAAATTTTCTGTCTTCCAATTTTGATATGAAAGATCTTGGAGAGGCATCCTATGTTTTGGGGATTGAGATCCATCGTGACAGGAATCGAAAAGTTCTTGGCTTATCTCAAGAAGCTTACATTAATCGTGTGCTCAAAAGGTTCAACATGGATTTGTGTAAAGCCGGTTCAGTTCCTATTCTGAAAGGGGACAAGTTCACTAAGCAGCAATGTCCTAAGAACGACTTGGAAAGAGGAGCAATGAAGAACATCCCTTATGCAAGTGTAGTAGGGAGTTTGATGTATGCTCAGGTTTGCACTCGACCTGACATAGCTTTCGTAGTAAATATTCTTGGGAGATATTTATCTGATCCTGGCCATGATCATTGGGTTGCAGCCAAGAAAGTTTTGAGATATTTGCAAAGAACGAAGAGTTTTATGCTTGTGTATAAGCATGTTGACAATCTTCGAGTTGTTGGTTTTCAGATTCAGATTTTGGTGGTTGTGTAGATGATTTAAAGTCAACTTCTGGCTATATTTTCACCTTGGCAGGTGCTGCTATTTCTTGGAAGAGTGTTAAACAGACTTTGATCACATCATCTACTATGTATGCTGAGTTTGTTGCATGTTATGGGGCATCTTTGCAAGCTTTGTGGCTGAAGAATTTTATTTCGGAGATACGAGTGGTTGATTCTATTTCCACACCTATGCTAATCTACTGTGATAATAATGCTGCTGTTTTCTTTTCAAAGAATAACAAGATTAGTAGTGCTTCTAAACATATGGAAATAAAGTATCTCACTGTCAGAGACTTGGTCAAGAAAGGAGACATTGTCATTGAAAATTGCAAGACCGAGTCGATGTTAGCTGATCCTCTAACCAAAGGGTTAAGTGCCGTGTTGTTTAATAAACATGTTGTTAATATGGGCATTTTAGAATCTTTTGATCTTTTGGGTTAGTGGGAGTTTTGTTTTCTGTTTGTTTTTAGAAATTATTATTTATAATTTTCTGAATAAAGTTATGAACTACATTTTATGTTTCAATATTTTTTATTATTGAATGGATATGTTTTCAATTATGTTTTGTTATATTCTCGAGAATGATTGAATTGAAAGCATGTGGTTCATATTGTTGTGATCATTGTCTTTTAAATTTATTTGCTTATTGACAATGATATGTTGTTGGCTTAATGTTTTAAGCAAGTTTAGTGACACTTACTTATTTATTAAGTAGTGTATGTTTAATTTCACTGGCTTATTTATTAAGCATCATGGTATCAATGAAATTGAGGACTGATAAGGATATTATGTTATTTTAAATTGATCACATGTTGAACATAATTCCTTACCACACTACTAGACTTATTGACCATGTCGATTTAATACTTTGGTATTTGTGATTATGAATGTCTTTTGTTGAGTTAAAAACAATATGACTGTCATAGTTCATTATCAAAGGTTAAATTGGACCGGTATGTTGAGATGCTATCAGAGAACTATCATTTTTTAAAGTGGCCACAAATGTTTTCCTGTTGTTCAACCCATGAGTCGTTTTCAAACAAAATTATTTTGATATATAATATATATGTATTAAAATCAATGTAGCCCAAGTGGGAGAATGTTAGACTTTTATTTGGGCTTACATTAAATTTTATTGGTTTTATTAAAACTTGAGTTGATTGGATAGTTCTTTGCTGTGTTAGCCCATGTTGTTGGTGATCAATTGTTAATGGGCTTAGCATCTGTGTGTAAAGTCTAGGTGAAGCAGAAGTGTGGGCTTTTCTAGTTGATTGAAGCCTTTGATGAGCAGGCCCAGCCCAACTAGGGTTTTGTAGCTAAGTCCCCTCCCTAACTCTATAAATACATATTGTCTCATCACAATTGTATACCTTTTGATAATCAGATAAAACAAACTGCTTCTGATTTAGAGATCTAGGGAGGAAGACTTAGTTGATAGTATTGCACTATCAAATTGGAGTAACTGCTGTGGATCAAACTGAGATAATTGCTATGGATCAATCAGGTACACATACCTAATTATTATATCTTATTATTGTGTTCTATGTTATATACAAATAGATCTTGGGTATATTATTAATTTTTCTAACATATTATTATTTCATAGTCGTGTACATTATAGTTATTAAATATAGCCTGCAAAATTTCAAAAAATCAGAGAAATTTAACACGCCGAAAATAAAATTCAAACTGTCTGTTGTATGCATCACTTTTTCATTTAGAGGGATACATTGTTGTGATTTTAGTTAATTAATATGATATTAATTTTATTAATTTTATTAAAAGAATAATATAATAATAAGTAATATGTTTTTAGTGTAATTTTTGGTGTTGTGGTTGGAGTGGTAATACTTTTTGACACTAAATTTGGTGATGGTGTAACACCAAATTTAGTGTGCTCCTTGGAGATGCTCTTACCCTTTAAATTTTAACATGTACCAAATTATGATTCTTGAATTTTTTTTTTAGCCGTTAAAAATTTCCTCTAAACTATTGAGATTGTTAGATTTAAGGACTTTTGTTTGATTTCATTCAATTTTACTGTTTCAGTGATTGTTTATATATTAAATCATGCTTCCCAGACTTTAATATCTACCAAATCATGTCCCTTGAACTTTGATATATATAAGTCATGCCCTCTGAACTTTCATCCATGTTAGATTTTTTTTTTAGGGAAATTTTTAACGACCTTAAAAATTCGGGGGACATAATTTGATACATGTCAAAATTTAAGAGATAAAAATCTTAATTAACTTTTTTTATTATTTGCTGAAGAGCAAGTACTTTTGGTGATGCCTAATAATTTTATGAAGTGTAATATTATTATGAGAGTCTTACTTATTTTATTTTATTAAAAGTTAAAGAAAATAGCTAAAAGGTGTCACCTTGTAACAATCTTTAATTATTTTTATTTCAATGCTCTTAAAAAAAAAAAAAAGAATTTTTTTTTCAAGGAATCACTTAACTTGAATAAATAATTAAAGATTGTTACAAGGCTGCGATCACAACTATGATATATCTTGGTTTTTTATAATTTTTTGTTAAAACACTTATAAAAAAATTTTAACTTTTTAAAAATATAAAATAGGATAATTTAAATATTCACCACAAAAAATTTTATTTTTAGTCGTAATAAAATTTATGATTATATAAAAATAATTATAAATTATTAATTATTATTTTTATGTTGTGGCTAAAATGTGTCTATAACTAAAGGTATTAGTCACAAAAATTACAATTTATTTTAAATATATTTTTAGTCACAATACTTAAATCAGCGACATATTGTATCTAAATATATATATTTAAATCTATTTAAAAGTATATATAAATTTAAATTAAATTTTATATATGAAAAATATATGATAGAATTGAGTTATATTTATTTTATCTAAAAATATTAAAAATATTAGTCCAAGGCATAAAATTAGTAAGATACTCATGGGACCCCACCAAAAGATATCAATGTACATGGTTATAGGCATAATTTAGTAGTTTTCACATCAAATGAGTTTTTGAATTTTCTACGTTAGGGTTTTGAAATCTTGGGACCGAACCCGCTCTTATGAAAAATAGATTTTTTTGATTTTGGGCCCGGGTGGATCAAATTCGGGTGGGTTGGGAGGGCTATGCTTTTTTGTAAAAATATGTATAACTTTTTTAACAAAGAAAACTACAAAATAATGCAATTACACAATATATTATTATCATATATATACAAAGACAATACACAATAATTAAATATATATATTATTATTATCAATTTTTATTTTACAAAAATATATTAATTATAGACAATTTGATTTTTTCTTTCTCTTTTTATTAAAAAGTATTTATATATATAATTATATATACATATTATATAATCTATAACATATTAACAATTTAACACACTCATTTGATCAATAGTGATAATGACGTGGTTTGCATTTCATATATATACGGCATTTCTTGGTTTAACAGAATATACTTAAAAATAAAAGAATATTCTGTTAAATTTAACGATTAGGTTTGATCTCCCGTTAACAAATAAACCCAATAATTAAACCAAAAAATTAAACAATCTTTTAAATATTAATAATCTATTTTTAAATTAAAAAAAATCATCTTAGCCACATATCTCTCTAACAAACCTATATAGGGAGAATATTAATAATTTTATTTATTTATTTTTTAAAAAAATCTTTATTTTTTTGATTCCGATGCATAATGTTAATAAAATTTAATTTTTCTATTTTTTTATCATATAAGGATAACTATTTTTTTTTATTGTTATTATTTTTTTCACTATGATGTTTGTAGATATTTTTTTTTACTAAATAATTATTAAATATTAAATAGATTAATTAAAAATATCTAAATCATATACCATTTAAATTTAAATTTGATTAGATTTAATTCTGTATCTACTTTCTCATTATTTGTAATTGTTCTAAATCTGATCGTGCAAACTCATATATTAAACACAATACTCCACCTTGAAACTGTTCTCTGTTTTTTTTTCTTTCTTATTAGTTGGTGTTAATTCGTCCCGATGATTCAAGTGTCATGGTTTAGCAGAAATACCATTTCATTTTTTTCAAATATAAAGATATTTCAAATATAAATATTTAATTTTTTCAAGAAAAAAATTTGTAATCTTTAAAAATAAAATATATTTAAAATCTTAAAAAGACTAAAATCTTAAATGAAATTAGCAATACGTGGCTCGACACGTACATTCACCTAGTATCTTTATATATTAAAAGTGTCTATCTAACGGTATTTCTTGGTTTAACAGAATATACTTAAAAATAAAAGAATATTCTGTTAAATTTAACGATTAGGTTTGATCTCCCGTTAACAAATAAACCCAAAAAATTAAACCCAAAAAATTAAACAATCTTTTAAATATTAATAATCTCTTTTTAAATTAAAAAAAATCATCTTAGCCACATATATCTCTAACAAACCTATCTTGGGGAATATTAATAATTTTTTTTATTTATTTTTTAAAAAAGAAAAATCTTTATATATTAAAGTTAATCTCACGTTATTTAATGTTTTCTCTGGATAAGCATAGGAAGCAGAAATACCACTTCTATCTTTGTGTGATTGCAGATATACCACTTTTGTCATTGACCCACTTTTTAGTTTTATAAATGGAGATGTTCATATAATATTAACACTTTACAGAATATTTATAGATATAAACTTACATTACAATGCTATGTTAAAAAAAGAACTAAATAGAATAATCTACTACTCCAATAATAAATTTATTTACAATTTTATAATTACACTAATATTATTTTTAATACATTATTAAATAATATTTCAAATATAAATATTTAATTTTTTCAAACAAAAAATTTGCAATCTTTAAAAATAAAATACATTCAAAATCTTAAAAAGACCAAAATCTTAAATGAAACTAACAATACGTGGCTCGGCACGTACATTCACCTAGTATATATATATATATATATATATGAATAATTATCTTTTTTACCCCCTGTACTTATGATACTATACTATTATGCCCCTTAATCTATTCAGCTTGTTATAAATAGTCCTTGTATAATTTTATATGCATACATTTAGTCCTTCTGTTTATTTTGTTTAAAAATACTGTTTGTATTGATGATGTGGTATTATAACAAAGGATAGAGTAGTAATTTCATCTCTTTCTAGAGGGAAAATTGACTATGAGGTGGCATAATAACGGACAATGAAAGATGATTAAAAAATGATTTCATAACCTTTTAAAAAAATTTAATAAAAATAATTTTATTAAAATAATTCCAATCGTTTTTTAGCAGTTCAAATTAGAAAAAGGTGTAAAATTAGGATTCTACAGTATTTGAAGAGATGGATGATTGTAATTTTTATGACTTGTAATTTATTTTTCTAATGGTATATAATTTTTCAACTACTATCTATGTATAATGCCACATTATTAATTTAACAGTCAACTTTAGTCAATTTTAACAAAATTAGATAGAAGGATTATACTATTCCAACTGATATATTTTAGGGGGTATTTTTAACTACACTTATAAATTAAGGGGCATCATAGTATAGTGTCATAAGTACAGGGACTAAAAAAGCTAATTATTCTATATATATATCAATGTCCACATCGTCTAAGCAAGCATGTACCAATGATAACAGGTCACGTGTGTGAGGAACAAACGTGTTGGATTGGTTGTTAGCTGGTATGAGTCAACATCAGCCATCCAGTCAACGTGCATGTGTATCGTATTTTCTGACCTTTTTCTTTAAACAGAACTAATCGTCGGTGGTTTATTGACTCGGTCAACTTTCTCCACTGGATAGTTGCCAAAAGGCTCATTAAAAATATGTTAATTATATTGGTTTGTTTTATTCCTCACCCGTTTAATGAAATGTACCCCTAAAATTGTAAAATACTTTTTAGACACTCAATAATTACTTAATGATTCCATATTAAATTATACTAATAATAATAAGGGAAAAAAACAAAAAAATACAAAAAAGGAAAAAAAATTACAAAAATACTTTGGGCCGGCCCATTAAACATTTATACAGTCCACATACAAATATTTACAAAAATACCACATGCACTAAGCCTTCAGCTGTACAGAGCGAACCATGAAGATGAAAATACGCGCTCGTTTCAAAACCGCAAAACAACCAAAATGAAACCAAAACGAGAAAAATACAACTATTAATTCTGGCAAAAACAACTGGAAAAAAATACCTGCAATGATCTAAACTGAAAATGACGAAAAAAAAATCAGAAAACCGTGAAGAAACTGAAATTACACATTTGTTTTCTGTTTTATTCGATCAAAACAACTCCCCCTAATATCGAAATCCAGATTCATGAAATGTAGATCTGTAACAAACAGATCTGGACCTCCCACCAAATTCAAAACAATGTATGATGTGAAAATTTTTAAAAAAACCTCATGAATAATACATCTACGTTATATACAGTTACATTTTGATTTATTTTTTGTTTTGGTTGCCTTATAGTTGCATTATCGTTTTATGATAGTTTATATATTATGCAAGAATTTAATTTGATGGGGACTAAGAAATAGTAGTTATACATAGTAAGTTTTGTGCAAATAGTTGCATATTAATTTTATAGTGAAATAACATATGCCAGTAGCAAAACTATAATAAAACTACAAAACAACTGTATGCAAGTGCAAATAGTTGCCTTATAGTTGCATTATCGTTTTATGATAGTTTATATATTATGCAAGAATTTAATTTGATGGGGACTAAAAAATAGTAGTTATACATAGTAAGTTTTGTGCAAATAGTTGCATATTAATTTTATAGTGAAATAACATATACAAGTAGCAAAACTATAATAAAATTACAAAACAACTGTATACAAACTAAAATACAGGAAAAACTCTTTGAACATCAACATCCATGATAAATCTCATTGTTACCCATTGATGATATAAAAATGGACAGGAAACAACTAGATAAAAAACTTATTAAAAAAATACATATAGAAGGTGTAAAATTTCAAATATGGGAGAAAACCAAAAAGAAACCGAAAACAAACCTCGGTTCGAACATCAGCACCAACATTAGCTTTTTTCCCAGAAACGTTAACAATGAAATCTCTGCATTATTTGTTGAGCAAACATACATAAGAAGCACAATGATTTCTATACTCTTTCTGGCTTTATTCTCTACACAGTCGCTCCATATGTTATCAAAGTCCGTTTCTTCGTAAGAATATATAAGAAACTAGCTTTACAATTAAAAATTAAAAAGAAAAAGAAAAGAAGAATTGTTATGTAAAAAAATTTAAAATTAAAAACTGAAATAAAATTAAAAATGAAATAAAATTAAAAATAAAAAGAAAAGAAGAAAAAAAGAGAGTGAAATGATGGATTGATTGATAGAAGTCAATCCTAGACCTAAGCAACAATATATAAGAAACTAGCTTTACAATTAAAAATTAAAAATAAAAAGAAAAGAAGAATTGTTATGGAAAAAAAAATTAAAAATGAAAAACTGAAAATAAAATTAAAAATAAAAAATTAAAAACTGAAATAAAATTAAAAATAAAAAGAAAAGAAAAAAAAAAGAGAGTGAAATGATGGATTGATTGATAGAAAATGAAAAAAGAGAGGAAAGAGAGTGGGATTTGATTGATGATGGATGGAATGATGACTAAGTGGTATTTGTGTAATAAAAGCAACTTTGTAAGTAAAAATGTAATCATAGGCGTGTGTGAGTAATTTTGTAATTAATTGTGTAAAATGGATTTTTCATGTAAAAATTACTAATAATAATATGTATGAATGTATTTTTTTATTTTTCGATATTCAAGTAAATTTTTAGTCTTTTTTTTTTCATAGTCATCTATCTTGTAACGATTAAGATATCTAAATTTAAAAAATTTAGAAACATTTAATAGGTTAAAAATAAAATTTAAATGGTATATTTTGCACTTATAAAATAAAAGAGCCACAACTACAATAAATTATTTAAATTTTATTTTCAACATATTAATTGTTTTTTTGAATTTTATAGTTTATTTTAAATAATTATAATATAGACAATTAAAAAATTAGACTGACAAATTTTCCTTGCTGTCATAAAAGATGTAGTTCGGAATATAGAAAAAACAACGAAACAGTGGTTATAGTTAAAAGCTTACTTTACTATATCATAGATTACAAAATTACACCTTCTACTAATAAAAAAAAATTACTAAGTAATAAAACAATGATTGTTCTATTACTAAAAGCAAAATAATTCATTATCTCCAAACAAAAATCCATTACATTGAACGTAATAATACCCACCTTTAAATCACTCTTTACAAAATAAGTTCCAGCCATTGGTGAAACAAATAAAACATCAATTGTGTCATCTAATCAATATTGAAAATTAGCGGTAAGATCTTGATGATAAAATAATAATTTTTTTTGGTAAGACAAAAAAATTAAAGAAGATGTATTTGATTTCTCGTGTCTAATCAAGCAGGGTTAAGAGTATTAGTCACATCACCATGCATTGAACGAGATTACAATTTTCTTTTATACAGTAGTGACATGACTAAACAACAACTAAATAAGCTAGCTATAAATATAGGGTAAGTTTAGATTATGGGTGTTTATTGGATCACATCCAATGGATTTGGATTCATCCAATCCAATCCAATTATTTATTGGATATTGGATTTTTCCATCCGATCCAATCCAATTGAATTGAGTCATCCGATCCGATCCGATCCAAAGGATGTATTGGATTGGATCGGTTCCATCCATTGAATGCTTTAACTGGTTTTTTATTAGATTGGATTGGATCCATCCAATGGATCTCATGGATGAATCCAATTCATTTTAACCACTATTTAGGCTAATTTCATTAAAACAAAAAATATATATGAAAAAACATAATTTAAAACCTAATAATCTCACATAGATAATAAAATAATATATAAAATATTAAATAAAATAATTAAATATATAAAATTTTAAATATTAAATATGATTGGATGGACATTGGATGATATTGGATTGGATTGGATCAGTTATCCATTGGATCGGATGTCTCATCCAACATCCGATCCGATCCAATTGGATTTTTAAAATTTGCATCCGATCCGATCCAATTATGATTGGATATCCGATTATATTAGATCGGTCGGTTAGAATTGGATTGGATGACTTTCTGCACACCCCTAGTTTAGATTACACCATTTAAAGAAGTGTTTGGGTAAACTTTTTATCTCCTAAGACATTTAACAAAAAAAAATTAGTATTTTTTTTTTAATAATTTTGTATGTAATAGTTATTTAAGATTATTTGTAAATTGTTAAATAATTTTAAATAGTTTAAAATATCGAAAACAAGATTTATATATTTTGTAGTATTTGCGACTGTTTTTCTTATACACATAGTAACTAACTGTTTAAACTTTAATTTCGACATTGTAAACTATTCAGAATTTTTTGAAAAATTTACAAATGATCCTAAATAGCTACAACATACATGATAACATATTTGATTCAGCATACAGAAGAGTTTTTTAGTCAATTTTTTTTAATGATAGTGTATGTGTTGAAACTTATTTTATCATGATCTAGATTTACTAACATGTGTGTTTGATAATGATCTATAATCTAACATCCTAAATATGAATTTTCTAAAATAATAAAATAAACACATAAAGTTATAGAAAACCTTACATTGGTGGTAGCGGAATATAATGACTCATTCCGTTCAGATCTCTAACCCTTGTTCTTTTCTCTCGCAGAGTATTACTAAGATCTGAACTCGATTCTCCTTAGATGATAGAATTCTTCACAATCTTCCACACTATATCTGAGTATTAACTTGAAATGTGTGGGCAAACACTTACTCAATATATATAGGACACAAAATTATGAAGAAGGAAGGAGAAGGTTTCGAAATTCAAGAGAGGCTTTCACTTTATTCTTCTCAGTTGTCTGACAAAGTCGTCTGATAAGTGTTATGAAAATAATAGTCACCTCTTTCCTTATATAGAATTTCATCTAGGGTTAGGATTTAAATTATATGGAATTAAAAAAAAAAGATAAATAATAGCTTAATTAAACCCTTATGGTCGAACCACTATGTGGGCCCTACAGATTTTAATTTTGTCATTTTATTTGAGAACTTATTTTTTCTTTCACAAATGTCATTTTTTTTAATTCTAATCCTATAAATGTCAAATATATCTATTTAATAATTATAATTAATAATCAAATAAAATATCTTATTATTCAAATGTGCATTCAGATTCAGAAGTCCGAATCTTAAAAAAATGCACCCTAAGAGCTTGTTTGGTTGTGTTTTCAGTTTTCAGTTCTTAAAATTGTGTTTTTAAATGTGAGAATAGAAAACGGTTTTTGGTCATTTTACAAATTTAATGGTATTTGGCACAAGTTTTTTAAAACTATTTTAAATTTTTTTCTTACTAAAAATAATCAATATTTTAAAACCATACCATAATATGAACCCATTTGGCTCCGAGTCTAGGATCCGAGTATGTGAGAAAAAATATAAAATATAATATCTTAGACAAAAAAAAAAATTGTTTTTGAAAATTGAAAACAACATTTTGATGTTTCTGTTTTTTTAGTTTTTTTAAAACTTAAGCTTTAACAAACTGTTTTTAAAAAATTTTGCCAAACAATCCCTATTAGTTTTATGAAACCAAACAGCCCCTAAGTCTCTAAGTCTGATAACTCTCTTCTTCACTCTCTCACACGCCCATACAAACATTCTCAACGCTCGAGGTTTGCCATCTTTGATTCATACTTTGTACCCTTAAGGGATCTATATCAGATCTCACCTATAGTGATTTGAATAGTATTATCCCTCGGTATCAATAAAACTAAAAGGGGAGTAGTTCATTACCCGTTAACTAAGGGGGTCGAACCTCTATAAAATTTTGTACGCTCTTTACTTTCTAATTCTAATTGTGTAACACGTTGTAAATATCAGATTCATACGACCCCACTATCGGTTGATCACTTTTCGAGGTCAACAGTTTGGTGCTTTCATTGAGAGCGAGTGGATATTGTATCTGATCAAATTCCATGGTTAACACAAGAAGAACTTCAATTGCACCGTCTGTATATGTAGGTCTCCCTAAAGACCCACCGACTGCAGATCCTAATGTTCATGTTCCAGCCACAACTAGAATTCCTAAGAACACTGCTGATGTGGTCAATCCTGTTGCCATAATAGGCACCACAAGTCTGGCCACTACAGCTTGCCAAAGCAACACAAACATCCCGGTAGATTTGAATAGTAGGCCCTTGCCTCCAAGAGAGGACCCTCCATTGGTGTCTCCCACTGAAGGAAGGACACATGGGCGACAACCCTTAGGAACAATAATTGGATCTCGTCTCCGGTACTATGCTGGAGAGATAGGACCAGGAGTTGGCCAGCCTACAATTGGTGAGCCCCATTTGGACTTGGGAGAAGATCTCAAGTTAGCCAGACTTAGAGAAGCTGTCGGCCAAGCTACCCTAAGTGAAGAACCACGCGCCTGTTGACTGCGATATATTTATTGGGTTTTGTGCCCTAAATAAAACCCATTACAATCTGATTAGTTATCAATCTAAGAAATTTGAAGTGATTTATGTTTGGATGAGTTTTTCATGCTTATGGTTTAATATATATCTTTATATATGCACAAAATCAGTTAAGTCCAGAACATATATTTATTCACAATTACAGTATTGTCAACACAGTGGAATGTGATTGTGATTATATGATTCAAAAGACTAAGTCCCTGTTTCATCAGTGTTTTGGATTTACACTGATGTGATAATCAGCGATGATGTGTACTTACACTTGGAGTAAGTGTTATGTTCTTTCCAGGACATTAGTAAAGTATACTAGTTTCGAATGTATGGAGTATACATTGGACTGGACCGATATTGAACTTAGTCAAGATATTATAAACTTACCGTTGTATCTTTCCAAGTCAATATCACTAGTTGATCTTAGATCAAAAGAATCTAAATCCTGATATGCTTAAGCTCAACTCAGGAGTGCTATTCGTGTTCTTTGATTTATTAGTTAAGCCTACTTTTGGGTCAGGGTGATACGTATATTTTGGGAACATGATAGTATGATTGAGTGGGAGCTCTGAACATAAATATGGAATCTATAGCTTCTACTGGTGTATAGAAGTCAAATGATGATTCCCTTCGAGCTTAGCTAAATAGAAGTAAATGGATGAGCTCTTATTTCAGTGACTATTTCTTAGATCACTAAAACATCATTTACAGGTAGCTAAGTGTTTTAAGGGGCCAAATACATTGAGGGGTGAAAACGGTAAATTTATCCCATCTCGATGTAAATCATCTATATAGAGGATCTTTGATCACATTAAGATTATAACAATGGTTAAATGAGATAGCATATCTAAATCGTGGAACATATAGAATGCTCTATATAAGTTTGAGAGTGCAATTCCAAGTTCTAAGAGTGGATTCAACATGAATTAATAAGTTAGGGAATTTACTTAGTAAATTCGGTTCGCTTATTGGAAGCTCAGCATTATAGATCCATGGTCCCCATTCTAGTTGAGACCATATTGCTTGTAAGACTCAATAATTGATTTATGATTAATCAATTATAATTCTAAAGTTAGACTATGTCTAATTTGTGAATTTTCACTAAGCAGGGGTGAAATTGTAAAGAAAAGAGATTTTAGGTCTATTTATTAATTAAGAGACTCTATATGTCTAATTAATAATTATATTAAATGACAATATTATTTAATAATATATTTTAGTTATTAAATAATTAGTTTTGGCATTTAAATGGTTAGAATTGGAAAATTGGCATTTTTGAGAAAATAGAAATAAAAATTGTGAAAACTGCAAAATCCAAGTGAGGCCCACTAACACCTATGGCCGGCCACTTGATTCAGTTTTTCCAATTAATATTTTCATTATTTTAATGCCAAATAATTACTAACCTAAACCTAGTAGTTGCCTATAAATAGAAAGTGATGGCTCAGTCAAAAATAAGTTTTTATCAGTTTCTTAAGATTGCTCTTTCAGAAAAACTGAGCCTTCCACTTTCTCTCTATAGCCGACCCTCTCTCTCTCTCTCTCTTTTCTTCCTCATAATTTCGAAACCTCATAGTGATAGTGCCCACACACAGCAAGTGGTACCTCAATCATAGATTGGAAGACTGTGAAGGATCACATTCAAAGAAGAAGGACATTCGGGCTCAGATCTTGATAATACTCTGCGACAGAAAGGATACAAGGGTTAGAGATATGAGTGGAAGGAGACATATGATTCCGCTGCAACCAATGTAAGGTTTTCTTAACTTTATATGTGTTTATTTTTGTTTTAGAAAGTTCATATTTAGGATGTTAAACAACATACTTGTGAGTAGATTTAAGATCCTGGTAAAATAAATTCCAACAACTGGCATCAGAGCCATGGTAATTTATTTGATTGCAAGAAATTTGGACTTAAAATGATTTGTATGTGATTTGGATGGTTTCATGTTGATCTATGTGTTATATGATGATTGATTGATGTTTGTGAATTTTCGTGAAAAATAATTTAAATTCTATTTCTGAAATTATTTTTATTGGATAGTTTGGAAAAAATTAAGCAATTTACTTTTTTACAGAACTCAATTTCGATTTTATTTGAATAATTTATGAATTTTTGAAAATTGGAAAATATCGGGATGGTGTCACCCACCCTACGCGCGCGGATGACGATGAAACCCTCGGCTGCACGCGCTCAGACACGAGCTCGACCGAGCTTCCTCGGTCAGACAAGATCTTGTCTGAAATCGTCCTTTGCACGCGCAGAGAGGCTGCATGCAGCCTCCTACGCCGAGGGACCTCGGCCAAGCCTCCCAGCATACGCGCGCGGACAGTATGCAATGCATACTGATTGCATACTGTCCGTACCACTTGCAAAAATTTTTCGTTTTCTTCGATTTTTCATGCTATTTCATGGAATTAACTTCCAATTTTTTGTGTAGTTTTGTATTTTGATTTTTACTTTTCAATTTTCAAATCTAATTATCAATAATAAATTAATTTGAATTTTTTAAAATTAATTTTAGATATTAGTGTAATTTGAATTTGAAAATAGGTAAAAATCTATCTTTTTGCTTAATTTTTTTTATCTTATTTTTAAATTTTATTATTTTATCTTATTTTTTAAATTTAAGGTCAGATATTAAATTTTTTTAAAATTATTTTTTTTTAAATAATTTGACCTTATTTAAATTTAAAATAAGATTACTATAATCATGATATTTTGAATAGAAATAAGATATTTTGCTAACTTTTAAATTTTGTTATTTTTTTTTATTTAAATTAAATTATAAAAACTAAAAAGGATATTTATTTATCATTTTTTAATTTTTTTTGAATATTTAATTTATTGAATAACATGATATTTTTAAAAGTGGTTAGCAAATTTTTTGAAATAATATTTAGGTTAGTTGAAACCTAATTTTTTTAAAATTGTAGGTTTAATTTTAAATATTATTTTATTTTAATTTAAAATCCAAAAATATTTTTTTTATTATTATTTATTCTTTTCGAAATTTCATTATTTAAAATTAAATAAATCATACATCCAACTATCCAGTTCAACTTGTTGCAGGAGTATGTGTTTTAGCTTATGTGTAAGTTTTATAAAACTTATTATTGCTTGATCTAAATTGTCATGGTTAACTTGTTGACAGATCCAATGATCTGATTTTAACCCATGGTTCAATTGTCAATAGGTCAAGTAAATAATTTGTAACAGGTAAATTTTACATTCTTCTTTCATCTGTGTATGACCTAGAAACATGATAGGGTCCATCCAAATCTGTGTGCCTGTGTGAGCCTATATATTTATTTTATTATAGATACATATAGGTTGTTGCTAAATAAAATGTCACACCCTGATAGATTTTATTTAGGTCCATTTAGTTTTTGGACCTATTCAATTAATAACAATTATTTATTTTAAGGTTAAATTCCTCTCTTTTGGGCCTTGTGTGACAGTTGGGGGCCAATAGGAGTGGGTACGACATACTGAACCCGGATCCCCCTCACATGAACTACCCCAATTGTGAAGGCCCATTTGCCTGATTTGAATAACTGTGCTAGGTTAATTAAATTAGTTTAACCTAATAAAATTGATTAGCAACATAATTAACTTTGAAAATATATGAAATTTATTTTCATTTTAATATTTTAAAGTTAATTTTAAGAAAAACACTCTTAGTTTTTAGATATTATTTCTAGATAAACTATTTGTATTTTTCTTGTATTTAATTAAATAAAGAATTTTAACTAACTAGATTCTTTCTGGAGCTTATTTATTAAATATTCCTATTTAAGTTATATATTAGTTATTTATAACTGATTTTTCTTATCAAACTTAAATTTGAATATTTTTTTTGAATTTAAAATTAAGTTGAGGAATTCTAGGAATTGGTTATTGAAGATTCTTGAGATATTTTTTAAGTTAGTTTTAAATTTAAAATGGAATATTTTCAAAATTAAGTGGTTACAACTTAATTTTGATATTTAATTGAATTTAAATTTGAAAATATTTAAGTTTATCTTAGATTCTTTCTTTAACAACTTAAATTAGATATTTTTTAAATTTTTTGAAAAGATACTTAGTTAAATTGAGATATTTTCTAGATAGTTATTTCTAGACTAGTTATTATTTCTAATATTTATAGGAAAATATTATACATTGTGAAATTAATTATTTTATAATTAATTTTGGTACAATTCAAGCTAAGAATATTTTTTCGTAGTATTAAACTAGAGATTAATAATTAAGCCTTCTCTATACTTAATTATTTATTTTTTGAATTTAATATATTTAATTAAATTAAAAAATTAAATATCTAAGTTGATTTTCATCATGATACTTAAATATATTTTTTCATGACACTTAATTAAATAGAAAATTATTTTAAGTTGAAATTTTTTTTACAACTTAAATTTGAATAATTTTCAAAATATATTTTATTTATTTTATTAATCAAATTCGAAATTGCATTTAATTATGCAAGAGGATTTTGAATTTATCTTGAAAAATAGATAAAAGTTGTAAATTAATTATTTATTTTAATTAATTTTTGAACCAACTTAAATCAATGATTTTTTCATTTAATGATTAATTTAAAATAAATGAACTAAAATATATTATCATTAGAAATTGAATTAATTAGTCAAAAGAAAATCTAGATAGGTAATATTTTTGCTTGAAGTATTTTTTTAGTAATTATTTTTAAAGTATTTCGAAAATAGTATAGTATTATACTTTCTTTTTCAAAATACAATAAATATATTCTTATGAAAATTTAAAGGGATTTTTTCTATAATAAACTGAAAATGGAAAAATTTACATTTATGACCTACATAGAGAAAATAAACAAAAATAGAAACTAAAAGTTGTTATTTACAAAAATACCTGCCAAAAAAAAAAAACGGAGGGGATCTTCCTTCTTTGTGACCCAGCTGTCGAACCCCAACAACCATTTTCAACCATTTTCATTCTAAAACTAGGAAAATCATATCTAAAAAACTGTAGATCTCAAAGAAAAACTACTCAGATCCCGAAAATCCAAATACAAAAAGGGAAAAAAAATTATCCAACCTCCATTGTTGTACAAAAAAAAAAAAACTCAAAAACAACATTCAGTCAAAAGCCCAACGCGTTCAGAGGAGAAGAATCGAAGAGAAGGAGATCTGTAATCATTGAAACTCACCCATGATTGAATCAGAGAAATAATTGAAGGTAATACAATTTCTTCATGAACATCTTCCAATCTTTTATTCTACATAAATGAGAATTTGTTATTAATTGAGGAAAACTGGAATAAATTGAAATAATAATAAAATATTGGTGAATTTGAACAAAAAAACAACAACGGTTTGCATAAAACAAATATTAATGCATATAATTATATGCTACAGAGTTTTAATCTGCAAACAGTTGTTTATAAGTTGTTTTCCAGTAAAATAATGGTTGTTTGGGATCTGCAAACGAGAAATGATGAATCTATTCTTATTAATTACTGAATGCTTTAAAATAGTTGTTTAATAGTTGATTTGACAGATTCAAATAGTCGTCCAGATCAAAATGTTATCTGCAAATGTTGTTGCTAGAAAGAGTTGTTTAGTAGTTGTTTTGCCAGATTGAAATAGTTGTTTGCAACTTCTGAAATTGAAACAAATAAATAATTTACATTATTTCAGGATACGGAACCATTACAAATTTTGGTACAGAGCAATGGGCATTGGGATGACAACAACTCAAAGACAGTGCAGATTTGCAAAGAATGCAGAAACAACCCGGCAACAACTTCCAAGCAACAACTATCTGCGCAAACAATTGGATCAGTTCAAGACGATACATTTTTTTTAGGAACAGGGACCGTGACATCATAATCAACCATACAACAACCAGAAAACAACAAAGAAAAAACTACAGCAATAGATGAATATAAAAACAACTAAAAAATAACTCAATAACAACACAAAAATAACATCAACAAAAATACATAAAAGAAATACAAAAAGAATGACAGAATACATAAAACCGTCATGATAAACGAGTAAAACATTGACAAAAAAAAAACAAAATAGTTACTGTAAAAACAAACTCAATAAAATGATAAAAATCAAGGTAATAATACCTTGGATTTAACTTTAGGCTTTTCTCTCCCATCATGCATTTCGTTCTCAAAATCAGAATCGGATATAACCTAGAACAACAAGGGGGGAAAATTTAAAACACAAAATGTAATACGAAAAAACACAACAACTAGAAAAAAACTAAACAAAAATTGAAAAACAACAAAACCAAACTTACATCCTTTGTAGACTTCGAAGGTTTCGCTCTCTTTGCCTTACGAGACTCGACCTTATTTGGAATGGGTCTTTTCTTAGTAGCAGATGGCTCTGGAACATCACCCATTACTTTCTTAGCAATGCGCTTCAAACCCATCTTAAGATCAACTTTATATGAATTTTTAGGAGGTTTCTTTGAATTTTTAGAATTTTTTTTAGCTGGAGATGGGGACTTCGAACCACTTCTAGTGGTGGTCATTTATAGAAGAAGAGAACACAATGGGGGAGGAAGAACTTATAGAGATTATCGAACAAAATGGAGATAGTGGCATAGATGGGAGGTTGATAAAAAATGTGGGTAAGGGCTTCGACTGGGTGATCGTGAGCTATGGAGGTTGAAGAACAGAGGAAAGAGAAACAGAGAAAAAAAAAAGAAGAAGAATAGGGCAGATATGGAGGAGGTGGGGTGTTAGAATGGATAAAACATGACATATGCATGGTAAAGGTATATTTGTAATTATTGAACTTTTGAAAAAGTAAAATTGAAAAATAAAAAATGTAAAAAGGTTTAAATAACTGAGAATAAATAAAAATGTAAAAAAAAGGTAAAAAAGGACATCAAGCGTAAAAATCTCAAATTTAAATTTGAGTTGCAAATTAATTTAAATTAATACAGCTTAAATTAAATAATTTTCTTAATATTTATTGGAAAATTAATACTAAGATGGAAATAATTCAATTTATTTTCATAACCATCTAAGTATAATTTTATAAATATTACATTAAATTCTATTTAGAGTTTTATTCTAAATTTTGATATTTAATGAATATATATATATATATATTATAAATAATAAAAGACAATACGTTTTAAATAATGAGTTTTATTATTATTAAGATATTCGATCTCCATTGTTGGTTTTACATAGCTTTTGTTTTAGTGAGTAATCCTCCCTAATGGAGGAACGTTCATTAGCAAGTTAGCACCGTTTAATCTCGAAAGATAAGTATATTTGTAAGTGTTTTATATTAGTATTGATCACCCTAATGGTGGCGACTCTATTTGACTTACAAAATATGAAATAATGGTGGAAGCTCATGAAATAGGAATGACCTTGACTCTCGCCTAAACGGGACAACGTCGGATTCTCTTTTCGATCGAATAAAAGGTTGCTAGAATATTTATTATTTTAGATGAGCTGACAACTCTATTCAATGGATGGTAGCTTTGACTCTCGCCTAAACGGGACACTGATATCAGTTTGTTGAAAACCTTGGAAATTATTTAGGATTGTATTTTAGTATTTTCTCTTGTCATTCCTACTTGCTATGTGCTAATAATTTCTGAATTGGATTTTGTGTTAAACCATAATTGATTTCTATTTATTATTTTGTAGTATCCTGTATAGCCATGTCAAATCCCATGTTATCACTCTTGACTGAAAATAAGCTAAATGGATCTAACTTCCCTAAATGGAATGAGAACATTAATATTGCTCTCATAGGTGAAAGTGCCCTGTTTGTGTTAACTGAGCCGTCTCCTGAACAGCCGGGTGACAATGCAACTAAAGCTGTGAAAGAGAAGTTCGAGCGTTGGCAGAATGCTAACAATAAAGCTCGATACTTCATGCTTTCCAGCATGGTTGACACCTTAAAAACAAGGTTTGCAAAAACCGACACGGCTGCAGAAATTATGACGAAGTTAATTGAGCTATTCGGTATGGCATCTATTCAGTCTCGCTTTGACGCGACTAAGAAATTCATCAATGCACAGATGGAACCCCATCAGAATGTGCGTGATCACGTTCTCCTAATGGCAAGTTATTTCCAGGTTGCCCAGAATTATAGTGCTGAAATGGATCAGACAACTCAAGTAAGCCTTATCTTGAATAGTCTGACTCCAGCTTTTCTGCCCTATACATCAAATTATGTCATGAATAAAAAGGAGATAGACTTTCATGCTAGTCAATGACCTTCAAACATATGAAAATTTGATTGGAGACCCAAGAAGAAAGGGAGTAAACCTCAGAATTCTAGAAATGGTAATGGGACGATTAAACCTGAGGCACATGTAGCCTCTACTTCAAGACCCAAGACAAAGAAGAAGTGGAAAAATACCAAGAAGCGAGCCCAAGCTGTGAAAACAGTTAAGAACAAAAGGCTGCTGCTACTGGTGATGCACTAAAAGGAAAGTGTTTCTACTGCAATGAGAAAGGCCATTGGAAACCCCAATGTCCTAAACTTCTTACAAAGAAACAAGGTATTTCTTTCTATAAACTGATGAGTTTTAGTGAATTATTATCCAATTGGATTATTAATTCTGGACTACTAACCTTGTTTATTTGTTTTTCTTCTTATTATAGCCCAAGCTGCTTGAACTCAGGTACTATCTTAGTGAGTTGAATCGGAAAGCTGGACAAAAGGGTGGAGTTCGTCCAAGATAAAGATGAAGCTCATTTATTCATTTATTTATTTTTGAATTAATTGTTTTAGTTTAAAAACAATTTGGATTTCGATTATTAGTTTGGGATTTTTATTCCCTGTTTTTCTCATAATGTTGCAAAACAATTTTTCTTTAATTTTATAATTTTTATTTTACAAATAAATTGCAATTTATGAGATTGAGCTTCATCTACTTTATCTTAAACAACAATTACCAATTATATTTATATGTTTGTATGTATAAGTGTTTTTTTTTATTATTATTGGTACAAATTCTATAATATTTTAAACTCTTCATAGAGTTATTACTACATAAACACAGAAATTATTTCTATGTTTATGAATAATTGTTAATTCTAATACAATTATTAAGAATTTGTTTAATAAAAAGATCTTTTGATCTGATAGGGGTGGAGAAAAAGTTAAGAATAATATGCAGTTCAACGATCTTTTATATCTAATGAACTCTGGATTATATTCAACTCCACATAATCTCTATAACACTTAGAGAATCATGATCTTTATAACCTTTAGGGGTGGATCATAATCTCTATATACTTAGGGGTGGACTTTAATCCACATTACTCTCTGTAACACATATTTTCTTTAAACACGGAAGTAATATAATAAATTAGCTATTATCAGAATAAATCCTTGATCTTGATTATATGTTCCAGTTTAGTTTTACTGTTGTAATAAATGATACCAATAAAGTTCTTTGATAATGTATCACACTACCTTAATTGAGTGGGAGAATTTTAAAATTATTTACCCATCTTCATTTGGTTGACACTGGTGATAGGAACTTAAGAACACTACTGAGAAAGCAAATCTAACCATTCATGTGCATAGAAATAACTTATCAGAATTATGAGAATAAGATAGAAGAATTCTTGCATAGTCTATTCGAATGACTTGAGCCAAGATTTCTAATCCTCATAACATTTTATGGTATCTTAATTTGGTTACTTAATCTCTAGCAAGTATTTTACACTTCAAATACTAGACTGCTATGTTGATGATTTAGTCTTAATAGAAACTTACAGTCTTAGACTAATACCATAAGTCACAACTAGATATCCCTCCAAGCAATAAGAGGTTAAAAGTATTATTTAACCAAACATCTACTATTTAGTGGGAGCTATCTGAGATGTAATCAAATAAGGAACGTTAGGAGATACACAAGAAAGATTTATGAAAGTGATCTATATGTTAGATGTTGACCGAGGTTTTCGGCAACTATTAAAATATAATTATAATAATGAGCTGTAAGAAAGTGAGATGAAGACTTTTTACGTGGTTGGGGCGTTAATGAGCCTTAGTCCACGAGCCACTACTATTAATGGATGTATTTAATACAGATTCTACACTTGAGAGAATGTTTTTCTCTTAAATACAGAGAATGTTCTTGGTGAGTTTTTTCTCTTCTTGCTCTTTTGCAACCAAGATTCTCGACCCCCTTAAATGAGCTTTGAGGGGGTATTTATAGTGTTTTGGTGGGGTAATCCCTAGAATTGTTCTTACACATGTGTCTGTAAGTATCCATAAAGTTGGGCATTTCCGATGAATATACCATGGGTGATGCATGGTCAAATCCCTAGGTGCTGTAGGGTTTTTATGGAGAATGGCCTTTTTGTCTTGTGATTGACGTGACTCTTCGCAGAGTAGCCGTCGCTAGACTTAAATGATCATTACTGTAGCGCTGCTGTTCGGGTGTTGTGCCGTCAGACTTTATTGCGTGTTACAGTCCCAACACGCTTCCTCCCATGCAGCATTAAATGCGACTTGATTTCTCGGGAGAGACCTGACACATCCCGGAGAGCCTTCATGCTATACTAGCTTCCTGGAGTACCTTGTACTCCGGGTGTCTCCTCCGGGACCCATGCTAATAGCGCTTCCAGGTGGCATAGAAAGACTTAGCAAATCTTTCCAAGTTATCTGATCCACGTGTCCCCTTTCGACAGGTCCACGTATTTTGGGCGAATTTACGAGCAACATTTACCCCCCAAGCCTTGTTTACTTAGTAAAAATAAACCAAGGCTTGTTCAAGTGTCTCCGGTTGACCCTTCGTTTCCCTAGCTCGAGTCTCGAGCGCGTGGGGGCAAATTAAATGATGTCATTTAATGCGGCGATATGCTTTTTCTAGGAATGTTTCCAGCCGCCTCCTCGGTCTTTTGATTCGACTTGGGGGCGCGTGGAGGTGTGTCTGATAATGGCATTAAATGCAGCGATTCACTTTTGCAGAGGTCGATTCGTTTCACGCCCCATGATTGATGCGGCGCATTGATGGTGTCAGACGGATGCTCAAACGTTTCCACCGCCTTAATGGCAGATTGATCTGGTCCGTTGATCTTTGGGAATTCGAATCGTGCGTTTCCCCCACCGTGCGATTGGTAGGTGAAGACGCCTGTTCCTCATGCACCTTTGCCTATAAAAGCCACCACCTTTCCTTCATTTCGGTTACTTTCCATTCCTTGCCATTTCTGCTCGAATTTCCTAGAGAGAAAATTTCTCGAAGTAGCACGAACTATCTTAATACTCAGACACTTCATTCAATTTTCCAGTGTTTGATTTTGCCAGTGCTTCTCAACTCTCACTCAACCACCTTTCAGTTCCTCCAGTTCAACAATCGACTGTAAGTTTCTTGCATCCTTAGATAATAACATGCTTATATTTACTTCGTTTGTTTTCTGGGTTCGCACTTAGAGGCTTCTGGGTGTGTGAGTGTTTAAGTTCTTCGAGTTCTGTTTTATGTTTACTGCATTAGTTGCAGAATCGCCATTTATCATGCCCCTGTTGTAGTTTATACAGTTCTGTTTGGAGAAGGCCATGTGTTCTTCTTTTAACAGTTGCTTAGGGCATAAGATGGCTTTTCTTTCTTTTTTTTTTTTGCGAAACCACTTTCTGCGATTTCATTGCACCCGACACTTGTTGAGGGATTCTCTCCAGAGTTTCCCAGGTGACACGTGTCCGGAGGGGGCCTCTTTCCAGCGGTTAGGGGACCCCCACTCCCTTTTTCTTGATTTAGGGTTTGGTATGGGACCTAACTGCTGGGTTTTTCTTTTTCCCTTTTGTTTTTCTCAGAACACAAAATGTCTGCTTCTGGATCAAAATCTTCTAAGAAGAAAGGGAAAAGTATGGCCACGCTGGAGGAGGTTTCTTTGGGACCCGTCGCCCAAGAGGGGTACAAGTCCCGTGCAACTGGCTGGGAAGCGGCCGAGCTTCGGTCGACCCTGACTTGTCCTCACCAGCTGGAGAATATTATTAATGTGGCTGGGATCAAACCCTCTACCTCAGGGACCTTCCACCGGCCTCCTCGCGACTCGGAGACGCCTAATCACAACTATGACGGCTTCGGGGCTTGGAGTCAGACCCATTTGATGGCCGGTGCCATGCTCCCGCTCCAAGATTACTTTGTGAATTTTCTTGTATTTGTCGGCCTTGCGCCATACCAACTTATTCCTCAAGCTTACCGCCTGCTCTCAGGCTTATTCATTTTTTACACCGCCCGTGGCTGGGGATCTCCCAGCCCGGCGGAAATTTTATATTTTTATGAACTTGTATCCGTCCCCAAGAAAGGGGACAAACTTAAGGATGGTTTTTATGGGTTCCGGATCCACCCTGCTAACGAGGGGATGGTTCCATATAATAGGCAGACTCATGTTAAGGAGTACCGCCACCGCTTTTTCTTCTCGTCCGGGTTCAGAGCCGTGGACCACCCGGAGCTTCTCACGGAGTGGGTGCGGATCCCACCTTACCAGCGGACGCTCCCCACTCAGGCTTTCCTTCGACGGGCCCAAGCCTTCGCCTCCTACGACCATGCCGATCTTGATGTCGGGGGCCTGGTCACCACGGAGAATTGTAGGAAGGCTAAACTTATCCTTTCTCATCAATCCGTGGATGACTCCAACCTCTCAAAGGTCATCTGCCCCAATGTGAGGGCGCCGGTTGCGGAGAAGGCCTTCCGGGATGAGCTCATTGCTACGGCAGAGAAGAAGTACCAAGATTATCTCTACCGGAAGGCCCAGGAGAAGGCGTATTCTAAGGCCCAGGCTGCCTCTGGGAGAGGGCTTCGCGTGGGGAGTCCGGTGGTGCGAAGGAGCCAAGCCATTGGCGGGAAGTCCGAGGCTAAATTTTTTGACAAGATACTTCAAGAAGAGATTGGGGGTCCTTCCGCCGGGAGGCCCCTTCGTCTTGAAGGTTCTTCTGAGAATCAGACTTCCCGGCCTCAGCCTTCAGCCCCCGAACCAAACTCGGGTGCTCCCGGTGCTAGCACTTCCGGTGCCGGTGGTAAGTCTCCCTTGATAATTCGCTATGTCCCTTCCGTTGATGAATATACCAGTCGTAGGCCCATAGGGTTCGACGAGCGTCTCCGTAGGTTTAAGATGCCGTCGACCCGGTGGGGGGATCATTTGAAGGAATTTTATTTTACGAACTTAGGAGATTACCTAGGTCGGTCCCGGATGGGCTCCGGCCCTCCGGAACCTATTCCCTTAGGTCCGTCGGCTTACATAGCGTCCAGCTGGTTTCGGCCCTCGGACAGTTATCTTGGAGATGATGCTGCCAGCATTAAAGTTCGGGACTTTGCTAGTGCCGAATTAGGAAGTTCGGGTAGGAGTAGCTTATTTGCTGCATCTTTTATAAGCGGTTCCTCACGAACTTCTAACACTTGCTTATTTTTTGGAACAGGTACCTCCATGGATGCCATCCTGGAACAGCTTGCCGGGGTTCATACTCCCGTGGCTCCTCCGGCTTTCACCCCTCTCCCCCGGCTCCTTCCTTGAAGGTTCCTTCCGGCGCTCCCCCCGAAACCATTGACTTAGTGGATGACGAGGAGGTGCTTCCGGGAGAAGGCCAAGGGAAAGGGTGGGACTTCTCGGAGGAAGCCGCTGAGGGTACTGGAGAGCCTCAAGCCCTTCCAGTGGTAGCAGAGGAGGACGAGGAGGAGCCTGAAGTGGCTCTGATTCGCAAGCGTAAGGGCAAGATGATTGCCCAGGACGAGCCGAAGAGGCCTCGGAGGGCCGACACTCCTGCTCATGGCCTAGACGGCGGGGTTTCCCCGATGGAGGAAAATCCTGCTCCTCCCCACATTGATCTTACCCCGATTCCGGGGGATGAGGTGAGGCAGGAGCTTCGCATAGCCAAACACAACTATGCTATGGACGAGTACTCCCGGGGGTATGCCGAAGTGGAGGCCCTTAGGAGGATTCTGCGAGCTGAGGTTGAGGCGAGCATCAACCACCCGGACTATCACGATCCGTGGAACCTCAACCTGGACCCCTTAACGGATTGGTTCCGTCCCCTCCTAGGGCCCACTTTGGCTCCCTTTGCCGCGGAGATGACCGGTGAGTTCGCTTCTCAGCTTACACGTTGTGCGCCCAAGCGGTTCGCCACTTGTGCTTCCTTGAACTCTATCTTCCAGGTCCAGGACCTCAGCCATTCTCTCACAGTGGTAAGTACTTTGCAATTTTTTGCGTTTCCTTTTTGTTGTTTGTATTTTGTTTTCTTCCTTTGAGAAATTTTTTCTTATACCTCGTTATGGTTCAGCTTGCTGCTGAGGCTGGTCGCCTCTCCAGGAACATCATAAACCATGGCTTCGCTCTGTCCGACTTTGGGGACATGAACGACGTCAGGAAGGTCCTCCAAGACCTCACAGCGGAGAGGCAGATCTACCAGGAGGCTGCCGAGCGCCAGGAGGCAGCGGCCAAGGCCAAGGAAGAGGAGGCCCACCGGAGGGAGGCTCAGGCGGAGGCCATGATCCGGGACGAGGCCCAGCGGAGAGACAGGATGGAGGCCCATCATCAGGAGGAACTAAGGGCTCAAACCGAGGCTGTCGAGAAGGCCAGGCGAGATCTCCGGGAGGCCAGGGAGGCTTTGGATGAAATGGCCGCCAAGGTGAGGTCTCTAGAGGAGACTCACCAGTCGGATATCGAATCCAAGGCCGCTCTAGCTGCAGAGTTGAAGGAGCTTAGGGAATACAAAGATCAGTCTACCAGGAAGGCCAAGAGGGCCGAGCTCCTTTCTCCTGTCTCCTGCGCCCGGTGCCCGAAGCGCTTTGATGATGGTGTCTACATGGCTTGGGCCACCAATGATCAGAGTATCAAGCTTACTTTTTATCCCAAACCCGAGGACATGATTGCCAAATTTCGGGAAAAGAAGAAGAGGCTTGATGCTGAGCTTGAGGCACGGATTGGACCTCGTCTTCCACCGCGGGCTGACTGAGCTGCCGTATTATTGACCCAGATTCTACCCGTTCTTCTTATAACTTTTTTTTTTGTACATACTTGCTGCTGCCTTAGAACAATTTACATATAGGCGGCAGCTTTTATTTGAAGGGGAGACAATTATATCTTAAGGCCTGTCCCCGGGCCATTTACATGTGTATGACCTACCCTTCGGGCTAGGATATTTTTTTTCTTATATATATGCGATCTTTATTTGTCACACTTAGGTATTTTAACCTGTCCTTTGGCTCAGGGCTTTTATACTTACGCTCTTTATTTTTGCGCATATTTTTTGACCTGCCCTTTGGGTCAGGATATTTTATTTAGATTGACCTGCCCTTTGGGTCAGGATATTTTACTTAGATTGACATGCCCTTTGGGTCAAGATATTTTACTTAGTTTGTTTTTGTTTGTCCGTGCGGTATACCCTAGTACCCCCCTGAGTGGCATAGAAACTTTGTTTTTAAGGCACTCAGTTTTATTTAATATAGAGGAGGCATACATTTGGACGGTACAAACCCTTTGAACAAAATCTAAGTTTAATTCGCTACTGGTAATATTTTCTGAGGTGATCGGCATTCCAGGCTCTTGGGACAGTAGTTTCGTCCATTCTTTTCAGTTTGTAAGTGCCAGAACCGATTTCGTCCTCGATTTCATATGGTCCTTCCCAATTTGGTCCAAGTACCCCCACTCCGGGTTCTTGGGTGGCTGGGAAAACCCTTCTTAGGACCATATCCCCAATAGCGAACTTTCTATTTTTAACCTTGGAGTTAAAATACTTGGTCACCTTCTTTTGATAAGCAGCCATCCGTATTTGGGACTCATCCCGGAGTTCTTCGACTTGATCCAGAGCCTCTTGGAGCAGGGCCTGATTGGTGGCCGGATCATAAGTCGTCCTCCTGTGGGATGGGAATAATGTTTCCACCGGGACCATTGCTTCACAACCGTATGCCATTGAGAACGGCGAGTGACCGGTTGTGGTTCTGGGGGTCGTCCGGTAGGCCCACAATACCCTTGGCAATTCTTCAGGCCAGTTATTTTTACGTGCCAGCACCTTCTTTTCAAGGTGACCTTTAGGATTTTATTGACTGCTTCCGCCTGGCCGTTTGTTTGAGGCCGGGCTACCGCGGAGAAGCTTTTTACCACTCCGTGTTGGTTGCAAAAGTCAGTAAATTCCTCGCAATCAAATTGCTTTCCATTGTCTGAGACTATCTTGTGAGGCAAGTCGTATCGACACACTATGTTTTTGATAACAAAGTCCAACGCCTTCTTAGCAGTTATTGTCTTCATAGGCTCAGCCTCTGTCCACTTGGTGAAGTAGTCCACTGCTACTATTGCATACTTTACCCCTCCTTTTCCCGTAGGTAGAGACCCGATGAGATCTATTCCCCAGACCGCGAAGGGCCAGGGGCTGGTCATCAAAGTGATCTCATTTGGAGGGGCTCTCGGTATGTTCGCGTACCTTTGGCACGAGTCACACTTTTGGACATAGTCTATACAATCTTTTTTCATTGTTGGCCAGAAGTACCCCTGCCTCAATATTTTCTTTGAGAGGCTGGGTCCTCCCGTATGATCTCCATAAAACCCTTCATGGACCTCCAGCATGATTTGTCTAGCTTCAGGGTCCGATACACACCTTAAATAAGGCATGCTGAGTCCTCTCCGGTAGAGAATTTGATCCATCATTACATAACGATGAGCCTGATACTGAATCTTTCGAGACAGTGCCCTCTCTTGGGGCAACTCACCTGTGGTTATGTATTTTATGATGGGGACCATCCAGCTGGGTTCTTGCCCAACCGTTTGTGTGGTCTCTTTTATTTTGATGCTTGGCTCTGCCAAGCGTTCCACTGGTACTACCCCCAGCTCTTCGATTTCGCTGTCCGAGGCTAACTTAGCCAGACAGTCCGCATGAGCGTTCTTTTCTCGGGGGATTCTATCTATTTTATGGTCCGTGAATTCGTGGAGTAGTTCTCGGACTATTGTTACGTACGCGGCCATCCTTTCGCCGCGAGTTTGGTATTCTCCGGAAACTTGGTTTACGACCAGGTGAGAATCGCTGTAGACTTCCACCCTCTTGGCTCCTACAGCTTTAGCCAATTTTAGCCCTGCTATCAGGGCCTCATATTCGGCTTCATTATTCGAAGCTGTGAAGTTGAATCGGAGTGCTGCCTAGAGCCGCAATCCAGTAGGTGATATCATAGCCACTCCGGCTCCTGAACCGTTCTCATTAGAAGCTCCATCCACAAATACTCTCCAAGTGGGGATGGGTGGCTCCGGTGTATTGGCTGTCGCCTCGGCTTCATTACATTCGGTGATGAAGTCCGCCAAGGCTTGGCCTTTTATGGAAATCCGGGGCACGTAATGTAAGTCGAACTGACTCAGCTCCATCGCCCACTTGAGGAGCCTTCCGGATGCTTCAGGCTTCTTGAGAACCTGCCGGAGTGGATGATTGGTCAAGATTCTGATCGGATGGGGTTGGAAATATGGTCTCAACTTCCTTGATGCCATCAAGAGGCAGAATACTAATTTTTCAATAACCGGGTACCTTGTCTCGGCCCCTACCATGCGCTTACTAACATAGTACACGGGGTGCTGAATTTTTTCTTCCTCCCGGACCAGTGCAGCACTGACCGCATGCTCGGAGACGGCCAAGTAAAGGAACAAGTCTTCTCCAAGGACGGGCTTTGATAGGATAGGAGGTTTGGCCATGTGGTCTTTTAACCTTTTGAATGCCTCCTCGCATTCATCTGACCATTCGAACTTTTGGCATTTCTTTAGTATGTTGAAGAAGGGTATGCACTTGTCCGTGAATCGTGAGATAAAGCGGCTCAGAGCGGCTACCTTTCCGGTCAAACTCTGCACGTCCTTATGTTTCTTGGGGGATGGCATGTCCAGGAGAGCTTGGATTTTCTCCGGGTTCGCCTCGATCCCCCTTTGGCTGACTATGAAGCCCAGGAATTTTCCCGACTTGACCCCGAAGGTGCATTTTTTCGGATTGAGCTTCATGCCGTATCTCCGGACGACTTCGAAACATTCCTCTAAGTCGTTTGCATGGCTGTTGCATGCTTTGGATTTGACGAGCATGTCGTCTACATATACCTCCATGTTTCGTCCCAGGAGGCTTTTAAACATCCGGTTAACCATTCTTTGATAGGTTGCTCCGGCGTTTTTCAGTCCGAAAGGCATGACTAGGTAACAGTATACCCCCTTATCGGTCCTGAAGCTAGTGCACTCCTGGTCTGTCGTATGCATTTTTATTTGGTTGTACCCAGCATAGGCATCCATGAAAGACAGCAGCTTAAATCCGGATGTGGCGTCTACCATCTGGTCGATCCTGGGCAGCGGAAAGCAGTCCTTTGGGCAGGCTTTGTTTAGATCTGTGAAATCTATACAAACCCGCCAAGTCCCGTTCGGCTTGGGCACCAGGACCGGATTGGCCAGCCATTCCGGATAGTATACGTCGCGGATCATGCCATTGGACAAAAGTTTGTCCACCTCTTTCTCTAAGGCCTCGGCTTTCACCGAGTCGAGCGGGCGTCTCTTTTGCTGTACAGGGGGCATGTCCGGGTTGACGTTGAGTACATGGGTGATGACATGAGGGCTGATGCCGGTCATGTCCTCTTGGCGCCATGCGAAAATGTCGATGGCGCCCTTCAGTGTTTTTATTATTTTATCTTTTTCCTCCGGATCCAGGCTTTTCCCTATCCGGAGTACTTTAGTGGAGTCGTCGTCGCACACTGGTATTTCTTCGACGTCCTCCATTGGTTCTACGACCCTTTCGGACCCTATGCGAGGATCCAACTCGTCCTCTTCAGCCTTCTCTATCTCAGGGGGCCCCCGGACCATGAGTACTGGCAAGTGGGTGGCAACATTGTAACATTGCCTGGCCTCTCCTTGATTTCCCCTCACCGCTCCGACTCCGGCTTCCTGGATAGGGAATTTTAGGCATAGATGTCGGATTGAGGTTATTGCACCAAAGTCGACGAGGGCCGGTCGGCCTAAGATTGCGTTGTAGGCTGTTGGACAGTCTACCACCACGAAGGTGCAATACTTGAATGTGCTTTGGGGGGTATCGGGGCACAGGGTAACCGGGAGCCTGACTTTTCCCATCGGGATTAGCGTCGTCCCGTTAAACCCTGTGAGCTGCGATCCACTAGGAGAGAGGTCCCGGTCGGTCAACCCTATCGCAGTGAAGGCTTCTTTGAAGAGCAAGTTCACGGAACTCCCATTGTCAATCAGGACCCTAGCCACCACTTTATTTGCGATGGGGGTCTCTATGACCAGCGGGTCGTGGTGAGGAAAACGCACCGTCTTGGCGTCTTCTTCCGTGAACGTTATGGGTTGGTCCATTAGCCGAGGCCTTTGAGCCGGGAGTTGAGTGACCTCCCACACCTCACTGTGTCTTGCGGCCTCGGCATATCTCTTTCGCTCCTTGCGAGTGTTTCCTCCGATATGGGGACCTCCGGAGATCATGGCTACCCGTCGATTAGGCCGGGGCGGTAGTCCGGGTACATGCTGGGTGTCACCTGCGGGAGCAGCTGGAGGCAATACTCCTGCTGTACCCCCTGGTGTTCCCGAAGGCATACCCCCTGCCACCTGCCCCGGATTAAGGTGGGGCAACCTATTTTTGATCCACTCATAGAGGTGGCCCAAACGGATCAGATTTTCAATCTCGTCTTTGAGATTTTTACACTCATTGGTGCTATGACCAATGTCGTTGTGGTACTCGCACCTTTTACTCGGATCTCTCCGGGAGCTGTCTTTGTACAATGGCTGTGGTCTCCGGTAGTGCGTATTCTGCCTTGTGGCAAAATATACACGTTCCTGAGAGTCCGTGAGCTCTGTGTACTGGGTGTATTGGGGTGTGTACCCCTTCTTTTGGCGCTTCTCTCCCGTTCGGGTGCTGCCTTTGGAAGACCTTTTGCTCCTCGACCCCTGGGTAGGGCCTGTTAAGCTAACAGTCGGGGCAGCTTGTGAAGGAGCCCGTCCATTCACCCCGGACGGGTTGCCGTAATGGGAAGATGCCGGGGCCAAAGCCTGGCCCTGGCTGTATCCGGGAGTAGCAGAGAACTGTATGCCACTTACTGGAGGAGTCGCGATCGGGACAGTACCCGAGGGCGACACTCCTGGCATGTATCCCGCTATCCCAGTGGGATAATAGCCTCCGTAAGCCACGATCTGGGCTTCTTCGAGGTTAATATATTTTTGGACTCGCTTCTGGAAGTCCTGAAGGCTAGCAGCGCCTTCTTGCTGTAATTCGTTCCAGAAGGGAGTCCCAGTGCGGATTCCTGCTTGGAGAAGCGCAAGCTGTTGTCCGTCGTCGACCTTCTTGGTCTTCGAGGCTTCCTCTCGGAACCTCTTGATGTAATTCTTCAAGGTCTCGGTGGGCAGTTGCTTGATGTTGGTCAAGGCACTAACCTCCAAGTTGACCTTCCTGGCAGCGACGAATTGTCTCCGGAAGTTGGTTTGGAGTTTGTTCCAGCAACCCACCGATCCTGGTTCCAATTTCTCGAACCATTCCTCTGCCGATCCGCTCAGGGTGAGGGGGAAGCATAAGCATTTGGCGTCATTGCTGACCTGCATGACTGTCATGACTCGGTTGAATCGTGACAAGTGATCACTGGGGTCGGAGTTCCCAGTATATGCCGCCATTTCTGGCATCTTGAAGTTTTTAGGGAGCTCCGCCTCCAGGATATGTTTGGCACAAGGCTCCCGATCCTCACTGTCCGAGTCGGAGTCATCTCCCTTCTGCCTCCGGGAGACTCGGGCAATATCTTTTCGAAGTATGGCAAGTTCTGCCATAATCCCTTCGTTTACAGTACCCGAGGAGACTACGGGCCTGTATCTTTTTTGGTCAAGGTGATCCCGGAGGTCACCTTGATTCCCATTGATTTGATTTCTCAGATCAATGGGTGGACATCTCTGTCCTCCTCTTCCTCTACCCCCTGGTTCCTGGTGCACGGAAACGCTTTTCCGGTCCCCTCGATCCTGAGGGCCAAGACTCCCTCTTCGGGGCTTGCCCCTCTGCGGACCTTTCCCTTTAGGGAAATCCGAGCGGACCTTTCGCGGATCCTGCGCCTTTTTCTTTCGACCAGGGGCAGAAGTAGGGTTTTTTGTTTGGTTTTCCTCAGCAGGACGCCTTATAGGGCTAGGTTCCCTAGGCCTTTGCTGCTGGGAATTAGGCGAAGACGTTGCTGGCTCCCCGTCGAGTCCAGCGGCCATCGCCTTGGGATGCACGTGAATACCAGCTGCCTCCATGGCTTTCTGCATGGCTAGCATCACTTCCTGCATTTTTTGATTTTGCGCTTTCTGAGCTTCGATCTCAGCTTCATGATCGATAGCTTTTTGTCTAAGGAGCACCAGCTCCGAGTAGCTTCCTCCTTCATAGGCATACTCGTCGAGGTGTTCCTCGTAGTTTTCATCGGGAACTATTTCTTCTTCTTCTTCCTCGGACTCCTCTGCTGCCCTTGAGGCTACATCTTCCTCATTGGGATCTTGAGCGTCTTCTAGAGGGCGAGGATGACGTGTAGCTCTTGTCTCCACCATTGTCGTGAAGTTAAATGCTTGTTGTGAAGCAGCTTTCCTCAGCTCTCAATGAAAGCACCAAAATGTTGACCGAGGTTTTCGGCAACTATTAAAATATAATTATAATAATGAGCTGTAAGAAAGTGAGATGAAGACTTTTTACGTGGTTGGGGCGTTAATGAGCCTTAGTCCACGAGCCACTGCTATTAATGGATGTATTTAATACAGATTCTACACTTGAGAGAATGTTTTTCTCTTAAATACAGAGAATGTTCTTGGTGAGTTTTTTCTCTTCTTGCTCTTTTGCAACCAAGATTCTCGACCCCCTTAAATGAGCTTTGAGGGGGTATTTATAGTGTTTTGGTGGGGTAATCCCTAGAATTGTTCTTACACATGTGTCTGTAAGTATCCATAAAGTTGGGCATTTCCGATGAATATACCATGGGTGATGCATGGTCAAATCCCTAGGTGCTGTAGGGTTTTTATGGAGAATGTCCTTTTTGTCTTGTGATTGACGTGACTCTTCGCAGAGTAGCCGTCGCTAGACTTAAATGATCATTACTGTAGCGCTGCTGTTTGGGTGTTGTGCCGTCAGACTTTATTGCGTGTTACAGTCCCAACACGCTTCCTCCCATGCAGCATTAAATGCGACTTGATTTCTCGGGAGAGACCTGACACATCCCGGAGAGCCTTCATGCTATACTAGCTTCCTGGAGTACCTTGTACTCCGGGTGTCTCCTCCGGGACCCATGCTAATAGCGCTTCCAGGTGGCATAGAAAGACTTAGCAAATCTTTCCAAGTTATCTGATCCACGTGTCCCCTCTCGACAGGTCCACGTATTTTGGGCGAATTTACGAGCAACATTAGATATTAAGGAACTGTATATTACTTATCCTTATATCTACCCCAACTCATTCAAGAATTTGAGATGGTGGTTACTCTGGGGGTGGAGGAGTTATTCTACAAGAGTGTAAAAACCCTTCTATAATAATTCAAGCTCTACCAGAAAAGATTTATAACTTTGTAAATTCGAAATTACCAGAAAGTTATTTCACTGAAGAAAATTCTACACTGTATTATCTCAGTTCCAAATTTTAAAATATGAGAGATATGTCTTCTGTTTATTCAGATGTACTTAATAAGAAGGAAGGATTTCAGTATCCCTTGATGAGTAAGCATATAGTAAACGATGTTTCATAATGTTTTTATCAACTTGTTTCCAGAATTTTGGATGGATTCAAATATACTACACTTGATCTGAAGATCAAGACAACATATTGATTGGAATGGACAATTTGTTTTATGTTAGTGCAACTGGGAGTTTGTTGGGTTTTGTGCCCTAAATAAAACCCATTACAATCTGATTAGTTATCAATCTAAGAAATTTGAAGTGATTTATGTTTGGATGAGTTTTTCATGCTTATGGTTTAATATATATGTTTATATATGCACAAAATCAGTTAAGTCCAGAACATATATTTATTCACAATTACAGTATTGTTAACACAGTGGAATGTGATTGTGATTATATGATTCAAAAGACTAAGTCCCTGTTTCATCAGTGTTTTGGATTTATACTGATGTGATAATCAGCGATGATGTGTACTTACACTTGGAGTAAGTGTTATGTTCTTTCCAGGACATTAGTAAAGTATACTAGTTTCGAATGTATGGAGTATACATTGGACTGGACCGATATTGAACTTAGTCAAGATATTATAAACTTACCGTTGTATCTTTCCAAGTCAATATCACTAGTTGATCTTAGATCAAAAGAATCTAAATCCTGATATGCTTAAGCTCAACTCAGGAGTGCTATTCTTGTTCTTTGATTTATTAGTTAAGCCTACTTTTGGGTCAGGGTGATACGTATATTTTGGGAACATGATAGTATGATTGAGTGGGAGCGCTGAACATAAATATGGAATCTATAGCTTCTACTGGTGTATAGAAGTCAAATGATGATTCCCTTCGAGCTTAGCTAAATAGAAGTAAATGGATGAGCTCTTATTTCAGTGACTATTTCTTAGATCACTAAAACATCATTTACAGGTAGCTAAGTGTTTTAAGGGGCCAAATACATTGAGGGGTGAAAACGGTAAATTTATCCCATCTCGATGTAAATCATCTATATAGAGGATCTTTGATCACATTAAGATTATAACAATGGTTAAATGAGATAGAATATCTATATCGTGGAACATATAGAATGCTCTATATAAGTCTGAGAGTGCAATTCCAAGTTCTAAGAGTGGATTCAACATGAATTAATAAGTTAGGGAATTTACTTAGTAAATTCGGTTCGCTTATTGGAAGCTCAGCATTATAGATCCATGGTCCCCATTCTAGTTGAGACCATATTGCTTGTAAGACTCAATAATTGATTTATGATTAATCAATTATAATTCTAAAGTTAGACTATGTCTAATTTGTGAATTTTCACTAAGCAGGGGTGAAATTGTAAAGAAAAGAGATTTTAGGTCTATTATTAATTAAGAGACTCTATATGTCTAATTAATAATTATATTAAATGACAATATTATTTAATAATATATTTTAGTTATTAAATAATTAGTTTTGGCATTTAAATGGTTAGAATTGGAAAATTGGCATTTTTGAGAAAATAGAAATAAAAATTGTGAAAACTGCAAAATCCAAGTGAGGCCCACTAACACCTATGGCTGGCCACTTGATTGGGTTTTTCCAATTAATATTTTCGTTATTTTAATGACAAATAATTACTAACCTAAACCTAGTAGTTGCCTATAAATAGAAAGTGATGGCTCAGTCAAAAATAAGTTTTTATTAGTTTCTTAAGATTGCTCTTTCAGAAAAACTGAGCCTTCCACTTTCTCTCTATAGCCGACCCTCTCTCTCTCTCTCTCTCTCTCTTTTCTTCCTCATAATTTCGAAATCTCCTAGTGATAGAGTAGTGCCGACACACAGCAAGTGGTACCTCAATCATAGATTGGAAGACTGTGAAGGATCACATTCAAAGAAGAAGGACATTCGGGCTCAGATCTTGATAATACTCTGCGACAGAAAGGATACAAGGGTTAGAGATCTGAGTGGAAGGAGACATATTATTCCGCTGTAACTAATGTAAGGTTTTCTTAACTTTATATGTGTTTATTTTCGTTTTAGAAAGTTCATATTTAGGATGTTAAACAACATACTTGTGAGTAGATCTAAGATCATGGTAAAATAAATTCCAACAATATTCACTCAACAGAGACGCAAATTCCTGAGGTGGATGGATGACCAAGAGTACATCCTTCGACCTCACCAAATGGAGTTGGATCACTGTAATAGAGAGGCCAGCAACCTGATAAGGTGGTTCAACCAGAGAATTGACGGAAGAGGACAAGATCTCATCAGAGATCCACTCCAAGGAAGACTGGTTGATAGATCAAGGAGGTTCTATTAACAAGCTGACCAACCTGGTTCCTCAGGGACAAGGACAAATCTTTCCTTTCCAGAGGGAGGACAGACCTTGCCACAAAGGTCAAACGATGAGAACAGTCATATCCTGGCAACCAGCGGCATGGGAGCCAGCCAGGGATCTTAGGCTCAGCAACAACCCCCGTTATCCAACCTTTGGCTGGCCAACCACCTGTAGGAGTCCCTTTCGCTAGCTAGAGGAGCACTCCCTCCCCGAGGGGAGCGAGCCACTTAAAGGTCAATCTTCAACTGAGAAGGACCAAGAGCAGGTGGAAACACCCAAAATGACAATCTGAGAAGTGAAACTAATCACTTTAGACATCTAGATCCACCAAACTCCAAGAACCGGTGCAATATACCTCTTGTCAACACACCGGCAACATCAGCCAACTGAGGAATCACGGCGGCCAGACCATGCCCTATGCAGGTCTAGTCGGCCATGAATAACTGCCTATTGTAGGCTTGGCCAGCCAAAGCCAACATTGGCTTGCCAATACTTGAATAGATATTTTAGGGTTTCCCAACGATAAAATTTTCAAACTTAGGATATTTTATTTTATTTTTTTAAATAAAATTGATAATATCCTAACCATAAAAATATCCTATTTTCAAATATTTTGTTAAATTTAATTTATTAAATTATCAGATTTGAAATATAATATCAGAAATATCTAAATTTTAAAATTAAGATATTATGTTATATTATCTTATTAGATATTTAGTTAATTTAAATTATTTAAATAAATTGTATATTTGAAAATTAGTTGGATATTTGTGTTGGGTTTTATGCCCTAAATAAAACTCATTTTAATATAATCAGATTTACTTATTAATATAGATCATAAATAACATTTAATGTTGCATGGTTCACATGATTTATTTCATGATTATATGTACATAATGTATGAATTCTATTTAAGTCCAAAACATATCAATTTGTTAATGATTACAGTGTTGTCAACACAGTGGAATATAATCTTAATTATATGTTCCAAAGTTTATTCCCTGATTTGTGAGAACACTGGATTTAGACTGACATGGTATAATCAGCGATATGTATTCTTACACCTTGGATAAGTATTATGTTCTTTCCAGGACATTGGCAAAGTTTACCAACATCGGATGTATGGAGTATACATCGGAAGAGACCGATATTGAACTTTGATTAGATATATTAGAGTTTACCGTAATATCTATTCAATTCAATATTACCTGTTGATCCTAGATCAAATGATCTTAATCCTGATATGATTAGGTTCAATCTCAAGAGTGTTATTCATGTTCTTTAATTTGTTAGTTAAGCCTACTTTTGGGTCAGGGTGATACGTACATTTTGGGAACATGATAGTATAATTGAGTGGGAGCGCTAACATAAATAAGGAATCTATAACTTCTATAGGAATTTAGAAGTGAAACGATGATATCCTTCGAGCTTGGCTAAACAGAGATAAATGGTGGAGATCTCATTTCACTTCGCTGAAATATCATTTATACAAAGCTAAGTGTTTTAAGGATAAAATACATTGAAGGTGTAACGGTAACTTAGTGCCTTTTCAATGTAGATCATCTATTAGAGGGTCATTGATCACATTAGGGTTATAACAACGGATAACTAATGACGTATCTATATCGTGGAACATATAGAGCGTTCTATATACTGAGAGTGCAATTCTAAGTTCTATGCGTGGATTCAACGAAGAATTAATAAGTCAGTGAATTTAAGATATAAATTCTTGATCTACTTATTGGAAGCTCGGATATATAGACCCATGGTCCCCATACTAGTTGAGACCATACTGCTTGTAAGACTCAGTTAATTGATTTTGATTAATCAATTATAATTCTAAAGTTAGACTATGTCTACTTTGTGAATTTTCACTAAGCAAGGGCGAAATTGTAAAGAAAAGAGATTCTAGGTTTATTTATTAATTAAGAGACTTTATATGTCTAATTAATAAATATATTAAATGACAATATTATTTAATAATTAATTTTTAGTTGTTAAATAATTAGAATTAGCATTTAAATGGTTGAATTTGAAAATTAGCGTTTTTGAGAAAATCGGATGCAGGAATGATAAAACAGCAAAATTGCATAAGTGAGGCCCATTATCCAAGCCCATGGCCGGCCACACTTATAGGATTTTATCATTTATTTTTTTATTATTTTAATGCCAGATAATTCTAACCTAAACCTAGGTGGTTACCTATAAATAGATAGTGATGGCTCTCATTCAAACTTAACTTTGTGAATTCTGTCAGATGAAAGTTGAGCCTCCTATTCTATACATAGCCGCCACTTCCCTTCTCTCTTCTTTTCTTCTCTAAATTTCGAAATCTTTGAGTGAATGAGTGAGTGCCCACACACATCAAGTGGTATCTCAATCATAGTGTGTAAGACTGTGGAAAATCAACCAACAAGAAGGAGATTCAGCATCAAAGGAAGGAGAGAAAGAGATCCAGGTTCAGATCTTGGTGATGCTCTGCTACAGAAAGGAATCAAGGGCTAGAGATCTGAACGGAAGGAGTCATTATATTCCGCTGCACCTAATGTAAGGTTTCCTAAACTTTATATGTGTTTATTTCATTGTTTTAGAATTCATATTAGGATGTTAATGAAACATAATTGTTAGTAAATCTAGATCCTGGTAAAATAATATCCAACAATTTGAATTTAAGATATTTTAGGATTTGTTAGATTTCAAATATTTTCTGACAACTTAAATTTAAATTCTAGTTAAGATATTTGTTTAAATATTTTATTTTAAAATAAAAATATCTTAACCTACTTTCCAGATATTTGTTACATGTTTGATTGTTTGTTTAATTATTTATTCAAAACCTTTTTTTAAAAAAAATAAATCTATTATTTATTTGATCTAAATTGCTATGATTAACTTGTTAACAGATCCAATAATCTTATTTTAATCATAGTCCAATTATCAATAAATCTTATAAATAATTTGTAACAGGTAAATTTTTGTAATTTCTTTCCTCTGTGATAAACCTAGTAACATGATAGGGTCCATCCAAATTATTTGACCTGTGTGAGCCTATATGTTTGCTTTTGGGCTTAGATGGATATAGGAAGCCCATTTAAGCTCGATTAAATTAAATGGACTAGGTTGCTAAAATAAAAATATCACCTTGATAGTTTTATTTAGTTCCAATTAGTATTGGGTTTATTCAATGAATAATAATTATTTAATTAATGGTTAAATTCCTCTCCTTTGGGCCTTGTGTGAGAGTAAGTGGACCATAGTAGTTAGGGTTGAACATCGGGTGGGTTTACCAGGTTTTTGGTATGCAGGTTTTGGGTTCAAAAAAATGAAACCGAACCCGGACCTGAATAGGGCACGGGCTGGCAGGTTAGCGTGTCACGGGTTGGCGGCTTTCGGTTGGCCGGGTTGACCGGGTTGCCGGGTTGACTTGGTCAACTCTTTAAAAAAATTAATTTTTTATCCAAAACTAATAAAAATAATAATAAATTAAAATAAAATTTATATATATTATTAAAAATTTATTATATATTTCTGAATATAAATTATTTTATATATAATATATATAAATTATTAATAAAAAATTATATATAAAAATATCTTTAATTTATATTATTTAACAGAAAATAAATTTATAAAAAATAAAAAAATTTGAGAGTTTAAATTTTAAAAAAAATTTAGGATTTTTTTTTAATTAATAATTTAATATATATAAACTGTAATAAAAAAAATAAAATATATATAATATATTTAAATTGCAGGTTGGTGGGTTTAACCCGAAACCCGGTACTCCTAAAAACTCAACCCGCGAACCCGCCCGAAGGGTACTGGGTTGAACCCGACCTGCCCGAACATTTTTTTTTTAAAAAAAAATTGCGGGTTCGGGCGGGTTGCTCGAGTTCGGGTCAAACCCGCTTAAAATGTTCAATCCTAATAGTAGTGGGTACGACATACTAAACTTAGTCCTCCCTCATGAATCACCCCAATTGTGAATACTCATTTGCTTTATTTAAATAATTGTATTAGGCTAATTATATTAGTTTAAACTAATTAAAATTGATTAGCAAGATCATTAATATTAAAATAAATAAAATTAATTTAAAAAAAACTCTTAGTTTAATGAAATAAATTCTAGATAGTTATTTCTAGTAACTAAATTATATTTTTTAATATTTAATTAATTTGAAAAATATATTTAAGTTGAAAATTAATTTTATTCAATTTTGGATCAACTTAAATTAGAATATTTTTCTTAGATATTAAATTAGAATTAATAATTAATTTAATTTAATTCAAGATACTTAATTATTTATTTCATTTTTTTAATACATTTAATTAAATAGAAAATTAATATTTATGTTGATTTTATTCAAGACACTCAAATATTAAATATGTTTCAGGAAATTTAATTTGATGGAAAATTATATTAAAGTTGGAAATTTTAATTTTAGAACAACTTAAATTAGAATAATTTTCAAATTTCATTTTATTTTATTAATCATCTTAATTTAATAAATTTTGAAATGCATTAATTAAATGCAGATATTTTGAAAATTTTAAAAGTAGATTAAAGTTAAAAATTTATAATTTTAATTAATTTTAGACCAACTTAAATCTAGTAAATTTCTCATTAATGATTTATTAAAATAAATAGACTAAAATATATTATATTTTAATTAAAAAATAAATAATTAGTTAATAAAATATCTAGATGGTTACTTTCTGTATAGACTTGTGGTATTTTCTAGATATATTTAATTAAATAAAAAAATAATATTTAATTTGATTTATTCAAGATACTTAAATATTGTATATTTTTCTTAAGAAATTTAATTAAATAGAAAAATTCAGTTTATGTTGAAAATTAATTTATTAGTTAATTTTAGACCAACAAAAATTAGAATAATTTTGCAAAATTTATTTTATTTTATATAAATTTCAAAAATGTATTTTTTTTTAAATACATTGGATTTCGAATTTAGTTACATATATTTATTAGAAAATTAAATTTAAGTTGAAAATTAATTTTAATTAATTTTGGACCAACTTAAATTAAATAACTTTCATAATATTTATTGAGAATTAATACTATGATGGGGAATAATTTATTTATTTTTAGATCTATTAAGTATAATTTTATAAATATTAAATTAAAATTTTTATTAGGAGTAATCTAAATTAATAATTTTAATTAAATAAATATATATTAAAATAAATAGATTAAAATAAATATTAAATGAAAATACATAATTTAAAATAATGAGCTTTATTATAAGAATATTCGATCTTCATTGTTGGTTCTACATAGTTCTTCTTTTGATGAGATTCATCCCTAATTTCATATAATTATTATTTATTATTCTAATCGTTTTAATTGACTCAACGTCGTTAACTAAAAGCGAGGTCAATACAATGAATTACTTATAAATTTTTATATGTATATGCAAGGCCGGCCCTGAAATTTAGTGAGTAAAAGAAAATATTTTTGGACCCTCATTTAGAAAAAAATATGGTATTTTTCAAAATTGATAAAAAAAATATGTAATTTTAAAAGGGGATAAATTTTTTTTTGGGCCCCTGAGCTAGGTGGGCCCTAGGCACAGGCCTAGCCCGCCTATGCTCAGGGCCGACCCTTTGTATATGTTATAAATATAAATTAGGGAATTTTTTAATTATATACTTAACATTATAATTATTAACATATATACCGCTGCTAAATTAAATTATACATTCTTGTTAGTGTTGCCCAATATATCAAAGTATCCAATTTTTTCTTTGTCACAGCCCATCTTTTAGTTTTTTTTCTTTTTTTTTTATTATTTTTTCTGTATGAGTGACCACTAACATTTGTTTTTATTATTAATTTTTTAATATTTTTTTCTACGATCTTAATAAAAAATAACAACTACGGTATTATTTTAATTAAAAAAAATAATATTAGTGTGACATATTCTTCAAGTGAATTATTTAAACATGTGAGAACCACACTTTATACACTATTACCAAATATTACCAAATGAGATGTTTGAAATTATAATTAACAGTTTCTTTTATAAATTGTTAAAGAATTAAATAATACTAAAATTATTTTTTATTGTATTTATTTATAAAAAAAATTACATTTAAAATTTATTAGATGTTATTAAAAAAAATAATGCACTAACTAGTTGATTTATCAACTTATATTTTTAATTTGATTATTTTAATATATGAGAAGCATATGTTTTTTTTTACCGTTAATAGATAATCTAATAACCAAAATATTTGATTATTATTTTCTATTACGTTAGTCTAGTTATCTCGATGTGGAAATAATAATTAAAAGAAATTATTTCTTAAAATAATTAGAAAGTAGTAAATTTCCAAGAATAGTACTAACTTGTGATGGTCCAACATAAAAGATTATGAAAACTAATAATAAATACAGATATATTGAAAATTTAATAGTAATGGAACATATTATATATGGTGGTATTAGTTGACTATATAGTTAAATAGCAGTAATAATAGTAGCAGTGTCGTATGATAAGAAATAGGTTTTTTTTGAAATAGCATTAGGCATGTGATAAAATAGATTTTATAGCTAAGTCAAAGGTAATTTTGGTGGGTTTTATGTGATAAAATGGATATGTAGCACCTATCATATAGTAGTAGAATTAGTAGCAATGAAATAGCAAAATGGTAGTAGCAGCAGTATATTTAGATGTGTGATTATAGCTATTGATGTATAAAATGACAATGGTGGTATTAGCTTGGACGAGTGGACTTAGAAGGTGTGGAAGACAATTCAAAATTTGAATTATTTGTTGATATAAAGGACACATGGCTGCCATTGAGGAATAGTAGCTCACATTGATCAACAATTGAAGACTAGGGTTAAGTCTTGTTCGGTTACACTTAAGAGAAAAAAAAATATTATCTTTGTTAGCCTAGTTGACCGAATCATATGGTGAAATTATAAATTTTAGTTGTTCATTTGAATAATTCATAAGTTAACAATAACCACGGCATATGATTAGTATGAAGGGTTTAGTTAGTGTTAGACTATATAAATACAAGTCATGACTCTCACATTTATTCACTCACTCAAAAACTAGAATTAGATTTCATTCTCTCTCTCACTCAAGCATTATTCTACGTACCAAAGTCAGCCTCTCTAATTTCTTTATTTCCAAATTCTCTTTGTTTCATTAAGGGCCAACACCATTATTCACCATCAAGGTCTTACATATATATTTATATACTAGCAAAAAACTACGTGCGAGGCACGTATACTAAATTTTATGCTAGTTTTTTTCTATGTTATTTGAAAGTGATACAATTAAAAATTAAAGAAAAAATATTATTAATTATTAGGTGAGATTATTATTATAGGAAGAAATCACAAATTAATTAATCTTATAATCTTAACTTTAATCAAATAGGGTTCTAAATATATGAACAATAAATAATCACGTAAAAATCAAAAATAATTATTTGAATAAAGAATTCAATATACACAGTTATATATATGAATCCCATTAATCAAAAATAATTATTCAATATATGAACAATAATTTGTCACGCTATATGTTTCCCAATAAAGAAATCCACATCCTCATAGTCAAAAATAAATAATGTGAACTAAATAATGACTAAGAAGATCTAAATTACGAAATGAAAATAACATGTCTATATGCGAGTATGATTTTTTTGCTATACGAGCATGATTGATCTAAGAGAAAATAGATAAACCTATAAACATATAAATATACTTAATATTAATTTTGACAAAGAAACAATTCAATTATAAATAATTCTAAATATCAGCTTGACAATTTCAACACACTAATTACTCATTAAATAACCATAATGTATACATCATGATAATTTTATTTTATTTGATATCAAGTGATAGAGATTATTGAGGTTTTTAGCCATGGAAAACACATTATGATCAAAAAGTAATGCTCATTAATTGTATATTTCAAAGAAACCTAAATTTTCATGAATGTCCCTAATAAGATATAAACAACAAAGTTGTAAATTAAAAAAAAAAAAGTAGCAAAATTTCAGTTAATATAAGAAATAGAACAAATTGAAGATTTATACAATACTGAAATTTGAACTCTTAGAGGCCATTAGCGAAGGGGCGAAACTCGTTAGATCCCCTAGTAGAACACTACCTTAATGGTTTGAGCACAAAAATTGTAGAAATTAAAATATGAATAAATTAGCATCATCAACAAAAGAAAAATTAAAGGGAAAAGACTTAATAATTACGTGACAAATAATTATTAATTAAATTAAAAAGTTAAGATTATAAGATTAATTTAAATTATTGTTCATATAGATATAAGGTTTGATTTAAAATATTTTTTTTGAGAAAAAAGTACTAAAAGTAATAATATAAAAAACTATAGAAATATAATGAAGAATAGAGAGTATCATATGAGAATGAGGAAGAAAAAGTTATAATAGTCTTTTCATCACTTTTTATGAATTTATCATTAAAAAATTACTTTTTTACATCAAATAATTCATACTAATGAGTAAATCATGAATAATGTGAAGACATCGATGATGGTGAAGTTGTCGACATAAAGAAAAAAAGTCTGTATGTCTCCAAATTATGGAGAAATATTAAAAATTGAGGTCTTGATGCTATTTATTGATGTTACTGTCGAGGTGCCATATATACATCAAAAATTAATAGTTACTTAAACTTAAAGCAAATAAATGAAAAAAGAGAAAAAATAAATAGTATTATAGATATATGGAGAATCTTCATTGAAAAACAAAAGGAAAAAAAAAAGAAGAAGAAGAAGAAATATTGTGAGAGAGAGATGTATATAAAACAACTTTTATTAAAAATTAAAAAAATAATAAAAAGAAAAAGGAAGAAGAAAAAAAAAAACATGAGATACATATATAGAATAATATATAAATATGTGTTTTAAAAATTAGAGAAGATTTAAGTTAGATATTTAAGTTTTTAATTAGTTTATTAAAATAATAGTAAAATATAATTTATAAATTTATGCTATAATAAAATATTAAAAATGAGAGAATTAAGAGAAGTAGAGAAAAATAGCTCTAGAATGATTTTAGAATGAATTTATCATTAAAAAATCAATTATTTACATCAAATAATTCATACTAATGAATAATTTATGAATAATGTGAAGACATCGATGACGGTGAAGTTGTCGATATAAAGAAAGAAAGTCTGTATGTCTTCAAATTATGAAGAAATATTAAAAATCGAGGTCTTGATGCTATTTATTACTGTCGAGGTGTCGTGCATACATCAAAAATTAATAGTTACTTAAACTTAAAGCAAATAAAAGAAAAAAGAAAAAAAAAATAAATAAGATTAGCGATAGATGTAGAATTTTCATTAAAAAATAAAAGAAAAAAATAAAAAGAACAAAGAAGAAGAAGAAATAGTGTAAGAGAAAGATGTATATAAAACAACTTTTATCAAAAAAAAAAAAAAAAAGTAGAAGAAAAAAACGTGAGATATATAGAATAATATATAAATATATATAATATATATTTATAGGTTTAGAGTTATATGTGTTTTAAAAATTAGAGAAAATTTAAAGTTAGATATGTAAGTTTTTAATTAGTTTATTAAAATAATAGTAAAATATAATTTATAGATTTATGATATAATAAAATATTAAAAATGAGAGAATTAAAAAGTAGAGAAAAATAATTTGAGAGTGCCACGTCATATATATATAGATATATAGATATCTAATATCAGTTCAAATATCATCAAATATCAGTTTAAATATTAATGGGATTTGTTTTATTTTTATTTTATTATATATAAATAATATTTTATTATTTTATTAAATATAAATAATATTTTATTATTTTATTAAATATAAATAAAAAGTCACCCATGAATTTCTCATATATAAACCAAGAATTCAGTTATATAGGCACACTTTATATAGAATAGATATAAATAATTATATAATATTCTTAGCTTTTATTTATTAATATATATTACAATTGGTATTTTTTTTTCCTCTCTGCGATTCTTTGAGTGTGTTTACTGAGAATATTTAATGCTTAATAATCTCATCTCATTCTTTCTTAGTTTACTATGATTTTGAACTACATTTGTCTTTTTGCCACTTTTTCTGTTCATTTTGATCTTGAACCACAATGAATTATTCTAAATAATATAAATAAAATAGACGATTATTTTATATATATATATATATATATTTAATTTCTAGAGTTATAGTTGTGATTATATACAGAGTTGAAATATGCTAAATATCAATTCAAATATTAATAGGATTTGTTTTATTATTATTTTATTATATATAAATAATATTTTATTATTTTATTAAATAAAAATAAAAACTCACCCATAAATTTCTCACAAACCAAGAATTTCAGTTATATAGGCACACTTTATATAGAATAGATATATTCTCTTTCCTTTAACGCCATCCTATTGTCATCTCCTCCAAGTTTACTTGTTATTTTAAGGGCCAAGAGTATTATCTCTTATACATTTGTAGATATCTTTCATTTTATCAATGTCACCACCACCATTTTCACATTCAAATTTTAGTGCTCTGCCAAATTTTCTTTTGAAGCTAAGGTATCATTTTATAATTTTGAGTGTGTAGGTTCAAGGTTAAAATTTCATATATTACATATTTATCATTATGACAAATCCTAATTAATAAGTATGCAATTTAGGTTTCTCATAAGTAATTATTGTTTCTCAAGGATCACTCTCATTCCAATCAAGGCTAGGACTCCACATTCGAGGTAAGGAAATTAAGTAGAAAAACATAAGTTTTCTGTATGTAATAACATTCATAGAAAGAGTGGGAATAGTAAAAGAGAAGTTAACTAAGGTCTTCTGCCTGACTCTTTATTGTTTGTTATTTAATGTACTGTATAATATATATTTAAATAATATCTTTATAAGATTCATGTTATTTATGTATGTTTACAGTATTAGAGCATGACTATTGATAAATGTATATATTTAAATAATATGTTTATAAGATTCATGTTATTTAAGTATGTATGTAAATAGTGTATTTATAAGATTCACATTATTTAGTTATGATTGTAATGTTATTTAAATAATGTATAGTAGTTTGGCATTATTTAAATTAAGTAGATTATAGTTTATGTCACATGGTTTGACCGAGAAGATAATGGTTAGATACTTGATTGTTGGGTCTATTTGGTAGATAGGGGGCCATTTAGTAGTGGGTACGATTTTACTGAACACAGCCCTTCGCCATTTAATCTAATAGCTCAAGTTTATTTGCCAAAGTCGGACTCGGACGTAATCATCTTATGTGATTTAGCTTAGAACCTAATTATTAGCTACTAGTGATATGATTAAGTTTATGTTTTGCTAGTTGTCTATATATGTGCATGTGCATTTTTAGTTAAGTTTTATTTTTATTTATGTGACTACCTGACACACATTTCCTTACTGAGTTTAGTAGCTCACCCTTATCAAGTTACCATGTGCAGACCAAGGTAACTGAAAGTCTAGAATGCGAGTGGCGAGTGGAACTTTAGATGCTTGTGTGTGTGAACTCGCTGAGGGTCATATAACTGCAGGCGGTCTAGGGCGCTCTGTTTATTTATGTATGCTATTAAATTTATGTCGCAATTATTTTAGTTATTATTTATGATATCTTTTGTACGAAAACTGGTCATTTGTGAACATTTTCAAGTATTAAATAAAAAAAAAGTGACATTATAATTTTCCGCGTTTAATGCTTGTAAATAAAATTAATATTTTTATAAAAGTACGGGCGTTACAATTTGGTAATCAGAGCCACAGTTATATCGGTCCCGAACGTCATCACGAGTTACACACATCGGCTAATAAGTCTTCGCTCGCTACCATGTAAGTCTCATATTATATGTTTGCATTTTTATTTGTAGGTGTATAATTTCAAAATTGCATTTACTACAAAAATCTTAGTATCAATATCCAAGTTTAGGTACTACCCATATGAAATCAAATATTTTTTTTTTTTTTAATTTTTTTAATATATATGTATAGATATATTTCTAGATATTTTTTTTTTTTTTAAAAAAAAAAATCATAACTAGAAAGCCTAGAAATTTTCTTTTCTTTAAGTAACAATATTAAAAGAAAAAGTTTTTTTTTACTATTTTATTTTATGTGTTACGTTGTTATTTAGTTATTTTATCTTGGTAAAAATAGAAATTATTTCGTGAACTATCAATGTTATGTTAATAGAGAGAAACTTTTCTTTTATAGAAAAATAATTAGTTGATTTTATCTACTAGGAATATTATAAATTATTCAAATAGTTACGCCCGTTTCTTAAAAATTTTATTTTAGAAGAAATAGAACTAAAATTTAAGAGGCAGTACTGCTTAGACGATCAAGTTAGCTAAATACAAACAATCAAGAAGGAGGAGCTTCAACACCTACAAGGAGTTTAAGAAGGTGACGAACTACGAGGCTAAGCTAGTCATGGTAGAGGACAAGGCTAACGACTTGTACTATTATGGAAGAGGCACCCGTGTAAGCTGAGCTGAGAGGACGCTCGTTTTTGCGAGTAGTTGGTGAAAGAGAATGTCAAGCTTAGGGAACGACTCCAATCTCAGGATGAAAAGTTGTGTTGCAATAAGCGGTAAAGCACGAGGAATTCATCTTAACAACCAACACACTGCTTTGAGCCACCATATGAAAGAATCGAAAAAAAAAGAACCATCGACATTTGAAGGAGGCTTTAACCCATTGGAGGAGAAGGAATGACCTAGAATTGTAGCACCCATATTAGACCATATTAGATATATGGAACTCAATAATAGACAACTGGCGAATGACTTGATAAAGCTGAAAATGAAGGATCATGATGCTACACTCGATTTGGATTGGATATCCATCATCAATTGCTAAAAGTATTTTGTCACTTTTGGTAACAAAGGCCAGAGACCAGTTTACTTTCACAAGAGTTAAGATAGCCTTATGAACTTCTTTAATCTCATACTTCTAGCCAGCTAAGGAAGGTATGATGTCAAGCATTGTTGACTAATGTAGTGCACCAAGCAGTGGAGACACAACTAACAATGAAAAACATGCACATAGTCTGTGAATTCTAAAAGATCTTTCTAAAAGATCTACCATAAATACCTTTCAGATAGTGATGTAGAGTTCATAATCAAGTTAGCTCCAAGAGTACTGCTGTAATTGTGAAGGCTCCATACAAAATGGAAATTTACGAGCTGTAGAAACTCAAAGTATAGCTACAAGAGCTCCTAGACAAAGGGATCGTTAGACCAAGTTGCTCACCTTGGGGTACTCTAGTACGCTTTTTTAAGAAGAAAAATGGAAGCATATGGATGTGCATAGACTACCATGAGCTCAACAAGGTGACCATCAAGAATAAGTACCATTTTCCAAGGATTGACGATCTCTTTGATCAATTGCAAGGCTTGGGTGTGTTCTCAAAAATAGATCTACAGCTGAAGGTTTGGAAGGAAGACATACCCAAGACAATATTCCGAACACGATATGGACACTATGAGTTTTTGGGTAATGTCTTTCGGTCTAACTTATGTCCCAGAAGCCACCATGGATATGATGAATAGGGTGTTCAAGGAGTACCTAGATAAGTTTGTTGTCGTATTCATTGACGACATTCTTATCTACTCCAAAACTATGGAGGAACATGAGGAACACCTGAGGATGACTCTAAACCAACTTAAGGAGAACAAACTATAAGAAATGTGAATTCTAGTTAGAGAAGGTGGAATTCCTAGGCGATATAGTTTCCATAGATGGAGTTGAGGTGGATCCCACAAAGATCGAAGCAGTCAAGAGTTGGCCAACACCTAAGACTGCAAGTGAAGTAAGAAGCTTCTTGGGTCTAGCTGGTTGCTACGGACGCTTCGTTGAAGGATTTTCCAAGATCGCAACTCCTCTAACCAACTTAATACGAAAGATGCAGAAGTTTGTCTGGCCAGAAAAGCGTGAGGGTAGCTTCCAAACACTTAAGGACCAACTAATAACAGCCCCTGTATTATGTGTTCCCAATAACAAGGATAAGCTTGTGGTGTACTGTGATGCATCAAAACAAGGGTTGGGATGCGTGCTGATGTAAAATGACAAAGTAGTAGTGTATGCCTCAAGACAACTTAAGGAGTATGAACAGAGGTACCCAACACACCATCTGGAGTTGGCAGCAGTAGTTTTTGCGCTAAAAATATGGAGGCACTATCTCTATGGGGAGAAATGTGAAATTTATACCGACCACAAGAGCCTAAAGTACTTCTTTACACAAAAGGAACTCAACATGAGGCAGAGGCGATGGCTAGAGCTTGTTAAGGACTATGATTGTGAAATCCACTACCATCCGGGGAAGGCCAACGTAGTAGCAGACGCGCTAAGTAGACGCAGTTATGCCAGCTTGGTAATACTAGCTTAAATAGAAATGCTACTACAACAAGAACTCAAAAGAAGTCGTATAGAGATCATACTCAAAAACTAGCTAACCTAACCATTGTCTCAACACTGCTACAAATGATGCATAGATTGTTGATAAGTTCTTACAGAAGAAAAGAGCGAGCTTGCCAGAGAAGGAGGCAACGAATTTCTCCGAAGGTACCGACGGCATGCTAAGGTATAAGAGAAGAGTGTGCGTAGCCGATGACATAGAGCTTAAAAGAAAGATCATGATGGAAGCACACACTACACCCTACTCAATGCATCCAGGGTCAACCAAAATGTACAATGACTTAAAAACCTTGTATTGGTGGCCAGGGATGAAGAAGGATGTGGCTGAATTCGTAGCTACATGTCTCACATGTCAACAAGTTAAGGTTAAACATCAGAGACCAGCAGGGATGTTGCAACCCTTGGAAATACCAGAATGGAAGTGGGAAGATATAGCCATGGATTTTGTGACAAGACTACCCCAAACAACCAAGCAACACGACTCAGTTTGGGTAATTATAGACAGATTCACAAAGTCAGCACACTTTGTTCAGTAAAGTCTACTTACAACACAGAGCAGTACGCTGACTTGTACGTACAAGAGATATTGAGGTTGCATGGAGTTCCAAAGACGATAGTCTCTGATAGAGGTTCATTATTCACCTCCAAGTTCTGGGAGAGTCTACATAAGGCAATGGGGACGAGATTAAAACTTAGTACGATATTTCATCCCCAAACAGATGGACAATCTGAACGCACCATCCAAATACTCGACGATATGCTTCGAGCGTGTGCACTAGACTTCACCAGCTCGTGGAGTAAGTATTTACCCCTAATAGAGTTCTCCTACAATAATAGTTATCAAGCCACAATCGGAATGGCACCATATGAGATGTTGTATGGGAAAAAAATGTAGATCACTACTTCACTTTGATGAAGTTGAAGAAAGACGCTACTTAGGTCCAGAAGCAGTAAGAGAAGCTTCAGAAGCAGTTGAAAAGATACGGCAAAGGATGCTCACCGCCCAAAGTAGACAGAAAAGTTATGCAAATCTGAAAAGACGGGAGGTTGAGTTTTTTTTTTTTTTTTTGTAGGGGACTTAATGTTCTTGAAGGTACCACCTATGAAGGGGATTATGCGTTTCGAAAAAAGGGGAAAGTTAAGCCCAAGATTTATAGGTCCTTTTGAGATACTGGACAGAGTTGGTCAGGTTGATTACCGTTTGGCCCTACTGCCAACATTAACAGAAACGCATAATGTTTTCCACATTTCTATGTTACGGAAGTATGTACCTGATCTGACACATGTGCTTAAATACGAGAACTTGAACTTGCAGCAGGATATGAGTTATATGGCACGCCTTGTGCGCGTGATAGAAAAAGGAACAAAAGTCTTTCGAAATAAGACTATACCTTTAGTCAAAATTCTGTGGAGTGATATTTTTGATAGAGAAGCGACATGGGAGTTGGAGACGGACATGCAGGATCAGTACCTAGAGTTATTCTCCAAGTAAGTAAATTTCGAGGACGAAATTCCTTTAAGGAGAGTAGATTGTAATAACCAAAATATTTGATTATTATTTTCTATTGCGTTAGTCTAGTTATCTCGATGTGGAAATAATAACTAGAAGAAATTATTTCTTAAAATAATTAGAAAGTAGTAAATTTCCAAGAATAGTACTAACTTGTGATGGTCCAACATAAAAGATTATGAAAACTAATAATAAAAACGGATATATTGAAAATTTAATAGTAATGGAACATATTATATATGGTGGTATTAGTTGACTATATAGTTAAATAGCAGTAATAATAGTAGCAGTGTCGTATGATAAGAAATAGGTTTTGTTTGAAATAGCATTAGGCATGTGATAAAATAGATTTTATAGCTAAGTCAAAGGTAATTTTGGTGGGTTTTATGTGATAAAATGGATATGTAACACCTATCATATAGTAGTAGAATTAGTAGCAATGAAATAGTAAAATGGTAGTAGCAATAGTATATTTAGATGTGTGATTATAGCTATTGATGTATAAAATGACAATGGTGGTATTAGCTTGAACGAGTGGACTTAGAGGATGTGGAAGGCAATTCAAAATTTGAATTATTTGTTGATATAAGGGACACATGGCTGCCATTGAGGAATAGTAGCTCACATTGATCAACAATTGAAGACTAGGGATAAGTCTTTTTCGGTTACACTTAAGAAAAAAAATGTTATCTTTGTTAGCCTAGTTGACCGAATCATGTGGTGAATTATAAATTTTAGTTGTTCATTTGAATAATTCATAAGTTAACAATAACCACGGCATATGGTTAGTAGGAGGGGTTTAGTTAGTGTTAGACTATATAAATACAAGTGTCATGACTCTCACATTGATTCACTCACTCAAAAACCTGAATTAGATTTTATTCTCTCTCTCACTCAAGCATTCTTCTACGTACCAAAGTCAGCCTCTCTAATTTCTTTATTTCCAAATTCTCTTTGTTTCATTAAGACCCAACACTATTATTCACCATCAAGGTCTTACATGTATATATTTATATAAATATTCTCTTTCCCTTAACGCCATCCTACTGTCATCTCCTCCAAGCTTACTTGTTATTTCAAGGGCCAAGAGTATTATCTCTTATACATTTATAGATATCTTTCATCTTATCAATGTCACCACCACCATTTTCACATTTAAATTTTAGTGGTCTGCCAGATTTTCTTTTGAAGCTAAGGTATCATTTTACAATTTTGAGTGTGTAGATTCAAGGTTAAAATTTCATATATTACATATTTATCATTATGACAAATCCTAATTAATATGCAATTTAGGTTTCTCATAAGTAATTATTGTTTCTCGAGGATAACTCTCATTCCAATCAAGGCTAGGACTCCACATTCGAGGTAAGGAAATTAAGTAGAAAAACATAAATTTTCTATATGTAATAACAGTCATAGAAAGAGTGGGAATAGTAAAAGAGAAGTTAACTAAGGTCTTCTGCCTGACTCTTTATTGTTTGTTATTTAATGTACTGTATAATATATATTTAAATAATATGTTTATAAGATTCATGTTATTTATGTATGTTTACAGTATTAGAGCATGGCCATTGCTAAAGGTATATATTTAAATAATATGTTTATAAGATTCATGTTATTTAAGTATGTATGTAAATAGTGTGTTTATAAGATTCACATTATTTAGTTATGATTGTAATGTTATTTAAATAATGTATAGTAGTTTGGCATTATTTAAATTAGGTAGATTATAGTTTATGTGACATGGTTTGACCGAGAAGATAAGGGTTAGATACTTGACTGTTGGGTCTATTTGGTAGATAGGGGCCATTTAGTAGTGGGTACGATTTTACTGAACACAGCCCTCCGCCCTTTAATCTAATAGCTCAAGTTTATTTTCCAAAGTCGGACTCGGACGTAATCATCTTATGTGATTTAGCTTAGAACCTAATTATTAGCTACTAGTGATATGATTAAGTTTATGTTTTGCTAGTTATCTATATATGTGCATGTGCATTTTTAGTTAAGTTTTATTTTTATTTATGTGACTACCTGACACACATTTCCTTACTGAGTTTAGTAGCTCACCCTTATCAAGTTACCATGTGCAGACTGATTAAAGCTCAAATTTGTATATTTTAAGCCTTTAATTATACACATAAAATTAATTTAAGTAGATATTTTAATAATTTTAATTATAATATTATTTTAGTTGAAAATATTAATTTATTTTAATTTTGTGTTATTTTTCAGATTATAAATGAAATTGGATTTTTTTTTAAAAGGCCCATTAAATCTTGTCTTTGTTGGGTTTAAGAGCCCATATCAATTAAATCTTTAGTTGATCATCTCAAATGACCACAACACGAGACAATCCAACATCAAAGGGATCACATTCCTTGAGCAGCAAGTCCACTTAGTCAGCATGTACTCCACTACACCTGCCACATGCATATGGTGGTTGAAGCTAGTTGTGACGTGTCCGGAGTGCAAGTCATTATTCAATCAAACTGAGATGTGCCCATGTTCTCATTTTATCTCAGCATTTTAAGCCACTAAACCACTAAATAATGTACGAAAATTCCAATTTAGAGAGCAAATGTGCACTATAAATAGGAGCTAAATACAATGAAAAAGCAATCAGATTTTAGTAGTGTTATTATAACAAAATTTATCTTTTTTCTTTCCTTCTTCTTTATTTTACTTTATTAATTTTGGTGTAAAGACAATGCCTTTTCTAGACTAATTTCTTTGGCAAGACTCAGATTTTTTATTCTTCTAATATAATGATTCTCTTTGTTCTTCATTTTCACATTTGTTATATTAAATTTCTCTTCTTCTTAATTGCACTTTAAATTTAATAGTACCTTTTATATAAGTTCAGTCATGCTTTTCTTATGTAAGTTAGGCTATTAATTATTAGAGTGTTTATTATATTATATGATTTTTACTGCATTCCGCCGGTGGTATTTTGTCGATTTAAATTATATAATATGATTGTATTTTTAGAAGTAGTATTAATTTAATTAGAGAACATATTTTTCTAGTGAGCTTAATCATACACATTTTCCAACTATAATTAATGGTGTAGAATTATAGTTGAGGTTAAAGAATCAATTTTATTAGGAAAATATAATTGTATGTACAAAGCTTGTGTCTTCCATAATCATTTTCTGATCACTTCTCATTTTAATTACTTGTTTAATTTTTGAAAATCATTTTCTCAATATTCTCACATCACATTCAAGGTTCTTATTTTATTCTCGTAAAATTACTAACTGTCCTTTTCAGTGTATTTTTTCCTCCCTGTGGTTACGACATATAGCCCGTTTACTACCGCGACCGCAGTGTAACTAATTGGGCGACATCAATTTTTGGCGCCGTTGCCGGGGAGGTTTCTACGCTACAAGAGGTTAGTATAGTAGTTTTTTTATTACTTTTTTTATCTCTTCTTTATTTTTTTTTATATAAAAAAAAAATTAATTAATATAGTATAATTTAGTTTTTTTTTTTGGTTATATATATAGATTCAAAAAAAAAAAATCACTATATATTATTGTTATTATTTTTTTCTCTTCTTCAATCTTTTTGAAAAAAAAAAAAAAGCAAGTACTTTTTTTGTTTAGTTTATTTGTTAGTTGTATTTATTATTTTGCTACTATATTAGGGTGTTAGTTTTTTTCTTACATTATTTTATTTTGTGTACTTTTTTTTTTAGGATTAGCCATTTTTTTTTTATTTACTTTAGGTTAGTTGTAGACTTTTATCCTTTAGGCTAAAAAAAAAAAATTGTGCATAAAATATTTTCATAAACTTTTTAGTGTAAACCCAATTGTGTAATGGTAAAAGTGGTACAAACTGAGATCATTCTGTCTAAGAAAGATTGGCTTTAAAGGTTTGTGGTAGAGTACCCTCTACACTTTCTAGCAACCCCGGGGAGTTCTAGTAAAAGTGTGGGACGAAGCGGTACCTTGGCAACCTTCCCAATCAGCCTGGGAATATCTTGTGTGAATACCCTTACATTATTACATAGTTGTAATTTACGTTATTTAACAAGTGAAAATACAAAAAAAAAAAAAAATAGTGAATGTCACGAAATAGAGACAGATTAGGGAGATTTGTAAAACAACAAATTGAAATTTTAGAAAACTCTCCTAAATCGTCTTCTTCCACTCGTTCTCATTCACCACCATCACCCATACTTCCTGCACTGCCAATGATGGCTCAACAACAGGAAATCCAACCAAGAACGCTACATGATTATCTACATCCTACGCGTACGGCCACACCTTCATGCATAATGTACCCCATGAATATGCCCAACTTCGATTTCAAACCTGGCATGATTCAACTTTTACCAACCTTTCATGGTTTGGAAAATGAGAGTCGATATGTGCATATTCAGGCCTTCGAAGAGGTGGTGGCCACATTCAACAACCAAGCTGACATTATTAACTTGGTGAGATTGAAGTTCTTTCCTTTCTCACTCAAGGATAAAGCCAAAAGCTGGTTGTATTCCTTAAGGCCAAGGTCTATTGGGACATGGGACAAAATGACAAAAGTATTTTTCTCTAAATTTTTCCCACCCCATAAGACTAGCAGCCTTAAGAGGCAAATCTCTACCTTCACCCAAAAGGACCATGAAACGTTTCATCAGGTCTGGGAGAGGTTTAAAGATTTGATGGGCCAGTGCCCACATCATGCATACGAAAGTTAACGTCTTGTCAGCTATTTCTACGACTGTCTCACAGCCGACAAAAGACAATTCGTACAAATGATGTGCAATGGCGACTTTCTACAGAAAGATCCCGAAGAAGCTTTGGAATATCTTGAAGAAATTTCTGAAAAATCATACACATGGAGTGCGCCAAGTCCTACGGACAAGCCACGAACAGCCGGAGTCTACCAATTGAAGGAGGAGGACAGTGTGAAAGCTCAACTTGAAGCTTTGAAAAAACAATTTGAGGCTTTCAAAACTCAAGAAGGTAAGCACTCCAGATGGCTGCAAAAGTGGAAAAGCAAGAACCAAGCTTCATTTGTGGAGGGACTGATCATCAACCACAAGAGTGCCCTAGTCTTAGTATGTTGATGGGAGGAGATGAGGAACAGTGTAATGCCTTAGGGGATTACAAGAAGCCTTATAATGCCTACTCCAACACATACAATCCTGGTTGGCGTAACCATCCCAATTTCAGTTGGAAGGATACAAGTCAAAATCAAGCATCTGGGAGCCAATGGAGGCCTGATCAACAAAAGAATTCTCTTGAGAGTTCCATGAAAATTCTCGCAGAATCCCAACTAGAGTTCAGGACTTATTTCACTCAGGTGATAGAGGAATTGAAGGACATAAAGATTCAAATAACAAAGTTAAATGATTCTTCAGTCATTCAAGAGCGTGGTAAGCTTCCCGCTCAGCCTCTAATCACTCCCAAAAAGCAACATATGGCAAAAACCTCCGCTCTTTCGGAGTCTAATCTCAAAGGGGTTAATGCCATTACTACCCAAAGTGGTCAAAGTACGGTATCACCATTACTTAAGACCACTAGTGTACCAATGCCTGCTCCAGATGTTGATGTGCCACAAAATCTTCCAGTAAAGGTGCCCTTTCCTCAGGCTTTGAAATCCACTGGAAAGGTACTGGAAAGTCATAGTGAGATCCTTGTTGGGTTTTATGCCCTAAATAAAACTCATTTCAATATAATCAGATTTACTTATTAATATAGATTAGAAATAATATTTAATGTTGCATGGTTCACATGATTTATTTCATGATTATATGTATATAATGTATGAATTCATCTGAAACCCTTTTCACATACTTGATCCTGTTTATTGTGCTGTCAACACATTGGAAAGTAAACATGACTATGTGAATAAAGTTTCCTAGATTTATCAGACACAGGGTTTTACTGATATGATAATCTACAACAGAGTTTACTTGCATTTGGAGAAATGCTATGTTCTTTCCAGAGCATTGGTTAAAGTGAAGCTCAGGTTGGATGCATGTAGTATGCATCGGAAGGGACCGATATTGAACTTTGACTTAGATTTATTAAACTTACCGTAATATCTATTCAAGTCAATATCGCCTAGTTGATCCTAGATCAAATGATCTTAATCCTGTTATGATTAGGCTCAATCTTGAAAGACTATTCGTGTTCTTTGATTTGTTAGTTAAGCCTACTTTTAGGTCAGGGTGATACGTACATTTTGGGAACACAGTAGTGCAATTGAGTGGGAGCACTAACATAAACATGGAATCTATAGCTTCAATCTGGCGAATAGTAAGCAAAGGATGATCTCCTTCGAGCTTGACCAAACGAACATAAATGGTGGAGTACTCATTTCACATAAGCTGAAATATCATTTATACGGGGTCAAGTGTTTTAAGGATAAAATACATAGTAGGGTATTACGGTAATCTAATCCCTTTACAGTGTAGATCATTCATATAGAGGATCATTGATCAAATTAGGATTATAACAATTTACAGTGTAGATCATTCATATAGAGGATCATTGATCAAATTAGGATTATAACAATGGATAACTAATGATGTGTCTATATGGTAGAACATATAGAGCATTCTATATACTGAGAGTGCAATTCTAAGTTCAATGCGTGGATTCAACGAAGAATTAATAAGTTAGTGAATTTTAGTAATAAATTCTTGATCTACTTATTGGAAGCTCGGTTATTTAGACCCATGGTCCCCGCACTAGTTGAGATAATATTGCTTGTAAGACTCATATAATTGGTTTTGATTAATCAATTATAATTCTCAATTTAGACTATGTCTATTTGTGAATTTTTCACTAAGTAAGGGCGAAATTGTAAAGAAAGAGTTTTAGGGGCATATTTATTAATTATGATACTTTGTATGGTTCAATTAATAAATATGATAAATGACAATATTATTTAATAATTATTTATAGTTATTAAATAGTTAGAATTAGAATTTAAATGGTTGAATTAGAAAATTGGCGTTTTTGAGAAAATCAGATGCAGAAAAGATAAAACTGCAAAATTACAAAAAGTGAGGCCCAAATCCACTAAGCATGGCCGGCCACTTTTGTAGGCAATTTAAACTGATATTTTCATTATTTTAATGCCAAATAATTCAAACCTAACCCTAGTGGAATGCTATAAATAGATAGTGAAGGCTTCAGGAAATTTACACTTAAATTTCTACACTTCTGATTCAGAAAAACCTGAGCCTTCTCTCTCCCTATCTGGCCGACCACTCCCTCTCTCTTTCTTCCCTCTCAAATTTCGAAATTATTAGAGTATGAGTAGTGCCCACACACAGCAAGTGATACCTCAACCATAGTGAAGAAGATCGTGAAGAAAGACTTTCAACAAGAAGGAGTTTCAGCATCAAAAATTCAGAGAAAGAGATCCAGGTTCAGATATTGATAATGCTCTGCTACAGAAAGGAATCAAGGGCTAGATATCTGAACGGAAGGAGTCATTATATTCCGCTGCACCCAATGTAAGGTTTCCTAAACTTTATACGTGTTTATTTCATCGTTTTAGAAAGTTCATATTTAGGGTGTTAATCAACATACTTGTGAGTAGATCTAAGATCCTGGTAAAATAATTTCTAACAACTGGCCTCAGAGCCATGATAATTGATTTACTTGCAAGAAATTTGGACTTTAAAACGATTGTTTGATGTCTTGGATGGTATCATGTTGTATTGAGTGTTATTTGATGATTGATTGATGTTTGTGAATTTTCGTAAAAAGTAATTGAATATCTATTTCTGGAATTATTTTTATTGGATAGTATGGAAAAAATTAAGCAAGTTACTTTTTTACAAAACTCAATTTCGATTTAATTTGAATTAGTTATGATTTTTTGAAGTTTCGAAAAAATCGGGGTTGAGCAGCACCCTCATGCGCGCGCGGATTTCATGCAAATCCCACCAGCGCCGAGTTTGCACGCCCAGCACCCCTCATGCGCGCCCACGGACATGTATGCTCAGCATACTGTCCGTACAGCTTGCAATTTTTTCGTTTTTCTTCGTTTTTTCATGCTTTTTCATGGAATTAACTTCCGATTTTTTGTGTAGTTCTGTATTTATACTATTACTATTCCTAATTCAACTCTAATTATCATAATGAATTAATTTAATATTTTTTAAATTTAATTCATGATATTAGTGTAATTTGAATTTAAAAATAGTTAGTATCTATCTTTTTTGCTTAATAATATATTTTATTTTTAAATTTGATTATATCTTATCTTATTTTTAAATTTAAGGTCAGATTTTAAATATTTTAAATTAATTTCTTTTTTAAATAATTTGACCTTATTTAAATTTAAAATAAGATAACTATAATCATGTAATTTTAAATAGATGTAAGATATTTTGCTAACTTTTAAATTTTATTATTTTATTTATTTAAATTACATTTAAAATCTGAAAAAGATATTCATTTATCTTTTTTAATTTTTTATTTAATTTTTATTTATAAAATAACATTTAATTTTTAAAAGTAGTTAGCAAATTTTGAAATGATATTTAGGTTGGTTGAAACCTAATTTTTCAAAATTGTAGGTTTAATTTTAAATTTTCGAAATTTTATTTATTTAATTAATTATTTATTTCGAAATTAATTATTTAATTTAAAATTAAATAAATCCTACATCCAACTATCCAGCTAACCTTGTTGCAGGAGTATGTGTTTTAGCTTGTGTGTAATTTTTCAAAACCTATTATTGCTTGATTGCAAATAGCCATGGTTAACTTGTTGACAGATCCAATGATCTGATTTTAACTCATGGCTCCCTTGGTCAAGTAAATAATTTGTAACAAGTATATTTACAATCTTCTTTCATCTGTGTATGACCTAGCAACATGATAGGACCCATCCAAAGTGTGTCTGTGTGAGCCTATGTGTTTAATTTCATTATAGATGCATATAGGTTGTTGTTGCTAAATAAAATATCATAGTTCTTGATAGATTTTATTTAGGCCCATTTAGTTTTTGGGCTTATTCAATTAATAACAGTTGTTCATTTTAAGATTAAATTCCTCTCTTTTGGGCCTTGTGTGAGAGTTGGGAGCCATAGTAGTGGGTACGACATACTGAACCAAGCACCCCCTCACATAAACCACCCCAATTGTGAAGGCCCATTTGCCTGATTTGAATAACTGTACTAGGTTAATTAAACTAGTTTAACCTAATAAAATTGATTAGCAACATAATTAATTTCATTTATTGAAATTAATTTAAGAAAATCATAGTTTAAAGAATTTATTCTAAGCTAAGCTATGTGTATTTTCTTGTATTTAATTAAATATAGAATTATAACCATCTAGATTCTTTCTGAAGCTTAATTTAAATTTTTCATAAAATATTCCTATTTAAGTTGATATTTAGTTATCTCTAACTAATCAACTTAAATCTGAATATCTTTTGAATTTCAAATTTCAAAATTAAGTTGAGGAATTTTAGGCATTGGTTATTAAGATTCTTTAAGATATTTTTTTTTAAGTTAATAACTTTTCGAATATTAACTTAAAATGGAATATTTTCAAATTAAGTGGTTTCAACTTAATTTTTTGATATTTAATTAAATTTAAATTTGAAAATATTTAAGTTCTAGATTTTTTCTAATATAACTTAAATTAGATATTTTTTCAAATTTTGTGGAAAAGATACTTAGTCAAATAAGATATTTTCTAGATAGTTATTTCTAGACTACTTATTATTTCTAATATTAAATAGGAAAATATTATACATTGTGAAATTAATTATTTAAATAATTAATTTTGGTACAATTTATTTTAAGTATATTTTTTCCTAGTATTAAACTAGAGATTAATAATTAAGCCTTCTCTACACTTAATTATTTATTTCTTGAATTAAATACATTTAATTAATTTGAAAATTAAATATCTAAGTTGATTTTCATCATGATACTTAAATATTTCTTTTGCATGACACTTAATTAAATAGAAAATTATTTTTAGTTGAAATTTATTTTTGTTTAACTAAATTTAAATAATTTTCAAAATATATTTTTTCTTTATTTTATTAATCAAATTTCAAAATTGCATTTCTTAAATGCTGGAATTTCGAATTTTATTTGAAAAATAGATTAAAGTTGTAAATTATTTATTTTAATTTTGGACCAACTTAAATCAATGATTTTTTTTTTCATTTAATGATTAATTTAAATAAATGAAGTAAAATATATTTTTCTTTATTTTATTAATCAATTTTTGAAATTGCATTTCATAATGCAAGATGATTTTGAATTTATCTTGAAAAATAGATTAAGTTGTAAATTAATTATTTATTTTAATTAATTCTTGGATCAACTTAAATCAATAATTTTTTCATTTATTGATTAAATTAAAATAAATGAAGTAAAATATATTTTATTAGAAATTTAATTAATTAGTCAAAAGAAAATCTAGATAGGTGATATTTTTGCTTGAAGTATTTTTCTAGTGTATTTAATTAAATAGAAAATTAATATTTAAGTTGATTTTCATCATCATACTTAAATATTTGAAATTTTTCTTATTGTAAATTAATTTTATTAATTAATTTTGGGCCAACATTAAATTAGAATAATTTTTCCAGGATTTATTGTTTATTTTAATATGCAATTTCGAAAATTGTATTCTTAAATACTTTAATTTTTCGAAATGCAATATATATTTATAGAAAATTAAATTTGAGTTGTAAATTAATTTAAATTAATTTTGTAACAACTTAAATTGAATATTTTTCTAAATATTTATTGGAAATTATTGCTAAGATGGAAATAATTCATATTATTTTCATATCCATCTAAGTAAAATTTATAAATATTAAATTAAAATTTACATTTAGAATTTTTTTTATTCTAAATTGGAAATTTTAATTAAATAAATATATATTTAAAATAAATAGATTAAATAAAGAGAATCAAAGAAAATACAACTCACTTTAAATAATGAGCTTTATTATTATTAAGATATTCGATCTCCATTGTTGGTCTTACAATAGTTAAATGTTTTCAATATAACCTCGAGACGCTAGACTTCGTCCCCCTATGGATGGTTATTCGTTGAACGCATTTAACACCGTAAGATCTCCTTTGATAAGTGTTTTGTAAGTTTTCGTCTCTATTAGACTCTCCCCTACGGTGACTACTCAGAGATAAACTTATAAAACATGAAACAATGGTGGAAGCTCATAAAATGAGAATAACCTTGAGTCTCGCCTACCGGGACAACATTGGATTCTTATTTTGATCGAATAAAAGGTTGCTAGAATGGTTTCTATTTTAGATGAGCTGACAACTCTATTCAATAAATGATACTTTGACTCTCGCCTACCGCGACACTGTATCAGTTTGTTGGAAACCTTGGAAATTATTTAGGATTGTATGTTTTAGTATTTTCACTTGTCATTCCTACTTGCTATATGTTTAATAATTTCTGAATTGTGTATGAATTTATATTGAACCATGTTATTTTCTGTTATTAAATTGTAGTTTAATTTCGAATCTTCATTGTTGGTCTAACATGTTTGTTTTTCTAATGAGATAAATCCCTAATGGATTTTCACCATTAGACATACATAATAGTGTAAGATCTCGAAAGATAAATATTGTATATGCGACATCTAGCTGTTCATCAATTGATGACACCTTAGACTAGTATTTTTACTATATGAAACAAGAAGAATATATAAATAAGATTACTTTGACTTTCGCTAATCGAAGCATCGTTGGATTCTTATTTAATCAACGAAATTATCCTAATTCCTCTTAGCTTATTCATTTCGAATTAGCTCAATAATATATCATTGGATGAATGGTCTATAAATCATTTCATGTCATTATATTTTCTCTTAAGAAATTAAATGACTCATATGATTATAATCCCGAAATTCTATTCCCAATTGATATAAATCCTCAATCTTAGAAATCTCCTACTTTATGGGCAAATTTGACTTAGAATTAAATTAGTAGTGGTGGTCTAAGAAAGAATTACTCATTATATTTGGTTGAATTTAAGTCTTTGACACTTTAATTTTAGAATCCAAACAGAAATTTTCTTATATTTCTATTTCCAGGAAGCAATACAGTTACACTTTCCAAGTGTTTAATATTCATCTTCTATTAATGGATTCAAACTGTATGGAATATGAGTTTGGTATTCTGTGACCAGGATCCACTTGCACTATTCTAAGAACTCTTTGATGTAACTAAACCTAAGTCATCAAAATGACACAACCACATTTTTATTAATCTATGGCATTTGTATCTTGTTCATAGTGGATTTGACAAGATCAAACTCTGCAAAGAGTTAATATGCCTATTGTTGGGTTTTATGCCCTAAATAAAACTCATTTCATATAATCAGATTTACTTATTAATAAAGATCAGAAATAACATTTTATGTTGCATGGTTCACATGATTTATTTCATGATTATATAGGTATATAATGTATGAATTCTTTTTAAGTCCAGAACATATGAGTTGGTTAAAGATTATAGTGTTGTCAGCACAGTGGAATATAATCTTTATTATATGTTCAAAAGTAGATTCCCTGATTTGTCAGAACACTGGATTTAGACTGACATGGTATAATCAGCGATAGGTATTCTTACACCTTGAAAAAGTGTTATGTCCTTTCCAGGACATTGGCAAAGTTTACCAGTATCGGATGCATGGAGTATGCATTGGAATGGACCGATATTGAACTTTGAATTAGATTTTGAAACTTACCGTAAATATCTATTCAATTCAATATCATAAGTTGATCCTAGATCACATGATCGAAATCCTGATATGGTTAGGCTCAATTTCAAGAGTATTATTCGTGTTCTTTGATTTGTTAGTTAAGCCCAGTTTTGTATCAGGGTAATACGTACATTTTGGGAACACGGTAATACAATTGAGTGGGGGAGCGCTAACAAAAATATGGAATCTATAGCTTCTATTTGGCAAATAGAAGTAAAGGATGATTTCCTTCGAGCTTAACCAAACGAAGATAAATGGTGGAGATCTCATTTCACTTAGGTGAAATATCATTTATACAGGGTTAAGTGTTTTAAGGATAAAATACATTGTAGGGTGTTACGGTAATTTAATCCTGTACAGTGTAAATCATCTATATAGAGGATCATTGATCACATTAGGGTTATAACAATGGATAACTAATGACGTGTCTATATCGTGGAACATATAGAGCGTTTCTATATGACTGAGAGTGCAATTCCAAGTTCTAAGTGTGGATTCAATGAGGAATTAATAAGTTAGGGAATTTACTTGGTAAATTCGGTTCGACTTATTGGAAGCTCGGTTATATAGACCCATGGTCCCCATACTAGTTGAGGCCATACTGCTTGTAAGACTCAGTTAATTGATTTTAATTAATCAATTATAATTCTAAAAGTTGGACTATGTCTACTTTATGAATTCTCACAGTTTAAGGATGAAATCGTAAAGAAAAGGGTTTCTAGGTTTAATTATTAATTAAGAGACTTTGTATGTCTAATTAATAATTATTTTAAATGAAAATATTATTTAATAATCTATTTTAGTTATTAAATAATTAGTTTTGGCATTTAAATGATTAGAATTGGAAAAATGGTATTTTTGGAGAAATTGAAATAAAATTGAGGAAACTACAAAATCCAAGTGAGGCCCATATTCCCTCTATGGCCGGCACCTCTTTGCTTGTTTTCCCAATTATTATTTTCAATTTTAATTGTCATATAATTGCTAATCAAAGCCTAGCTATAATAGGAAAGTGGTGGATCACACTAAATAAGGCAGTTAATAAATTACACAGTAAAAGAGGAAACTGTTTTATTTGGAAAGTTGTGCTCTCCCTTCTCCCTATATAAAGCAACCTTTGTGTCTCTTCTCTGGTATGCTATCATCCACGAAATTAAGAGAGAAAAGAGAGAGAATTTTCGAAATCCTTGAGTGATGAGTAGTGCCCACACACATCAAGTGGTATCTCAATCATAGTATGGAAGACTATGGAATTTCTGCATCAAAGAAGGAGAAAAGAAGATCCAGGTTCAGATCTTGGTGATGCTCTACTACAGAAAGGAATCAAGGGCTAGAGATCTGAACGGAAGGAGTCATATTATTCCGCTGCACCCACTGTAAGGTTTTCTAACTTTATATGTGTTTATTTTCATTGTTTTAGAATTCATATTAGGTTGTTAATCCAACATACTTGTTAGTAAATCTAGATCCTGGTAAAATAATTTCCAACAACTGGCACCAGAGCCATGGTAATGATTTACTTTCATGTAATATGAATTAAAACGATGATTGCATGTTTCTGTGTTGATTTGGATGGTTTCATGTTGGTTTATGTGCTTATGTGATGAATGTTTATGTTGTACGAAATTTTTCCATGAAAAATATTTTTTCAATTTTTGAAAATATTTTATTTGGATTCCTTGTGAAAAATTGAGCAATTTTTGTTTTTACGGAACTCGATTCCGATGAAAAACGAGAAAGTTATGAATTTTGGAAAAATAGGGATTTCGGGTATGCAGGGTGCTCAATCGCACGCGCGTGACACGTCCGAGTGCACCCTGCATCCGCCCGTGAGCCTCGCCCAAGTGCACCCTGCCAGCGCCCACGTTTGCCGCACATGCACCCTGCTGGGTGCCCTTGTCCGCGCGCGTATGGGCTGCTAGCAGCCCTCCTGGGCTGCAGTTGCAGCCTACTGGGCAGCCTAGTGGCAGTTTCCCAAAAATTGCGATTTTTGGGGGTTTTTTTTCCCCAAAAATCCAATTTTTTCAAGGGATTGTTTCCCAAATTTTATTTTTCCAATTTTAAATATTTCTAAATTGAAATGCTTCCAATTTTAAATATTTTTAATTTGGAATTTTTCCAATTTTAAATATTTCTATTTTGGATTGTTTCCAATTTTTAAATATTTCCTATTATGGTCAGATTTAAAAATTTGTTAACTTCTTTAATATTTATTTTTTATTTAATTATAAGATTGGATATTTTGATATTTAAGATATTTTAAATTAAAAGATAACTTTGTCTTTTTATTTAAAATATTATATTAAAATTATCTTATATGACAAATTAAATAATTAATAAATTTGAAATTAACATAGATATTTTTATAGATATACTTACCATAATGTTTTTCAAATTCAAAAATTTGTTATTTTGTTAAATATTTAATTATTTATAAATTATAAGTTTAAAAATGATATTTTTTCTATATATATCATTTTTTCCTTATTAGAAATTTATAAATCATATCTTAAATATTTAAATAACATAGATATTTTTGTAGAGATTTGAATATTGCTTAATTTAAGATATTTTGACATATAATTATGGTAATTATTATTTAACCAAATCTATTTTAAAATTGGTTTATTTTATTAAATTATAAGATCTGAAAGTGATATTGGAGATTCTTTTCTTTTAAATCATTGATCTTATTAGATATTTAATTTATTTGATTCAAATAAACCTAGATATTTTAAAATTAGTTTCCTTTATTTGGTTAGTTTAAGAATAATAATTTAATTATATTAATATCTTGATTCACATCTGTTACATGGACAATGTTTGTTAATCTATATTGTTTATTCAAAACTTTTTAACAAACCTATTATTTATCTGATCTAAATTGCTATGATTAACTTGGTGACAGATCATGATCCAATGATCTGATTTTAATCATAGTCCAATTGACGATAGATCTTATAAATAATTTGTAACAGGTAAATTTTGTACTTCTTTCATCTGTGTAAACCTAGTAACATGATAGGGTCCATCCAAATCATTTGACCTGTGTGAGCCTATATGTTTGCTTTTGGGCTTAGATACATATAGGGAGCCCATTTAAGTTTTTACTAAGTAAATGGACTAGGTTGCTAAAATAAATTTTGACATAAGGAAATTTATTTAGGCCCAATTAGATTTGGGCTTATTCAATGAATAACAATTGTTTATTTTAAGGTTAAATTCCTCTCTTTTGGGCCTTGTGTGAGAGTTGGGGGCCATAGAAGTGGGTACGACATACTGAACCCATCTCCCCCTCACATGAACTACCCCAATTGTGAAGGCCCATTTGCCTTATTTAAATAATTGTATTAGGTTAATTATATTAGTCTAACCTAATTAAAATTGAATTAGCAACATAATTAACTTTTAAAATATATGAAATTTATTTTTCATTGTAATATTTTAAAGTTAATTTTAGAAAAACACTTAGTCAATGTTATATTCTAGATAGTTATTTCTAGTACTAGTTATTATTTCTAATTTTAAATAGGAAAATATCATTGATTGTGAAATTAATTGTCTCATAATTAATTTTGGTACAATCTAAGTTTAGTATATTTTCCTAGTATTAAACTAGAATTAATAATTAAGTTTCCTCTTTACTTAATTATTTATTTCTTGAATTTAATACATTTAATTAAATTGAAAATTTCAATATCTAAGTTGATTTTCATCATGATACTTTAATATTGTTATTTTCATGTTATTTAATTAAAGTTGAAAATTATTTTAAGTTTGGAATCTTATTTCAGAATAACTTAAATTTGAATAATTTTCAGAATATATTTTATTTTATTTTATTAATCATTTCCCAAAATTTTGAAATTGCATTTCTTTAATGCAGAAATTTCGATTTTTATTTGAAAAATAGATTAAAGTTGAAAATTATTTATTTAATTTTGGACCAACTTAAATCAGTGACTTTTTCATTTGATGGTTAATTAAAATAAATGAACTAAAATATATTATAATTAGAAATTGGATTAATTAGTCTATGAAAGTCTAGATAGTTATTGTCTGTATTGCTTGAAGTATTTTTCTAGTGTATTTAATTAAATAGAAAATTAATATTTAAGTTGATTTTTTAATCATGATACTTAAATATTTGAAATTTTTCTTAGATATTTAATTAAATAAGGAAATTATATTTTTTGTTGAAAATTAATTTTTATTAATTTTGGGCCAACATAAAATTAGAGTAATTTTCCAAGATTTATTTTATTTTATTTTAAAGCATTTTCGAAAATGCAATATATATTTATAGAAAATTAAATTTGAGTTGTAAATTAATTCAAATTAATTTTGAAACAACTTAAATTAAATAATTTTCTAAATATTTATGGAAATTATTACTAAGATGGAAATAATTCACGTTATTTATCCATCTAAGTATAATTTATAAATATTAAATTAAAATTTATATTTGAAATTTTTCATTCTAAATTGGAAATTTTAATTAAATAAATATATATTTAAAATAAATGGATTAAAATAAATATTAGAAGAAAATACAACCCTTCATTAAATGATGAGATTTATTATTAGGATATTCGATCTCCATTGTTGGTTTTACATAGCTATTGTTTTAGTGAATAATCCTCCCTAATGGAGGAACGTTCATTAGCAAGTTAGCACCGTTTAATCTCGAAAGATAAGTAATCTTGTAAGTTTTTTATATAGTTTATGATCACCCTAATGGTGGCGACTATATAAGACTTGCAAGAATATGAAACAATGGTGGAAGCTCATAAGATAGAATCGCCTTGACTCTCGCCTAAACGGGACAACGCGGATTCACATCTTGATCGAATAAAAGGTTGCTAGAATGTTGATCATTTTAGATGAGCTGACAACTCTGTTCAATGAATGGTAGCTTTGACTCTCGCCTAAACGGGACACTGATATCAGTTTGTTGAAAACCTTGGAAATTATTTAGGATTGTATGTTTTAGTATTTTCACTTGTCATTCCTACTTGCTATGTGCTTAATAATTTCTGAATTGTGTATGAATTTGTATTGAACCATGTTATTTTCTGTTATTAAATTGTAGTTTAATTTCGAATCTTCATTGTTGGTCTAACTTGATTTGTTTTTCTAATGAGATAAATCCCTAATGGATTTTCACCATTAGACTAACATAATAGTGTTAGATCTCGAAAGATAAATATTGTATACGCAAGGTCTAGCTGTTCATCAATTGATGACACTTTAGACTAGTGTTTTACAATATGAAACAAGAAGATTGTATAAATAAGTTTACTTTGACTCTCGCTAATCGGAGCATCGTTGGATTCTTATTTAAAACGAAATTATCCTAATTCCTCTTAGCTTATTCATTTCGAATTAGCTTAATGACATATCATTGGATGAATGGTCTATAAATCATATAAAGTCTTATTTTCTCTTAAGAAATTAGATGACGCATATGATTATATTCCCGGAATTCTATCCCTAAATGATATAAATCCTCAATCTTAGATATCTCCTACTTGTATAGGCAAATCATAGAGTTAGATTAGTAGTGGTGGTCCAAGAAAGAGTTACTAATTATACAGTTACACTTTCACAAGTGTTTCATAACCATTTTCTTTCAATGGATTCAAACTGTATGAGTTTAGTATTCTGTGACCAGAATCCACTTGCACTATTCTAAGAACTCTTTGATGTAACTAACTTAAGTCATCAAAAGATACAACCACATATTTTATAAATCTAAGGCATTTGTATCTTGTTCATAGTGGTTTTGACAAGATCATTCTCTGCAAAGAGTTAATATGCCTATATCCACTGAAAGTAATTTCATCTCATTCGCAGATGGATGTACATTCAGGGGTGGATATGAGTTTTCGTTGTATTCTTAAAACGATCACTCTAGATTTTACCTTATGCAAAAGAAATTTGAAATATTTAAAAAATTTCATGAATTTCTAGCAATGGTAAGTGGTTAAAGATCTTGCGAACTGATAGGGGTGGAGAAAAAGTTAGTAGATATGCAGTTCAAAGATCATTAATTTGATTTTGAATTATATCCAAACTTACCTCCCCAGAAATTCGAGTTGCATATTGATGATTAGTTATTAGTCGTTGCCTAAATCCTTCTATGGAAATAAAATTTCAGAATGATGCAATGGTTGTATACTTAATGTAAATCATTACTAGATTCATGGATGACCTAATCGAAATCTTAAGAAAAGCTAGAACTGCTAACCCTGGTTTGCATGTTTGTTAGCTATTGTAAGTGATTAGGGGTGGACCATCCCATTGTCAATGGATAAGAAAGTGTTTGTTCAAACAAATTCTACTTTTCTAAGAAAATGACTAAGTCTGAAAATAAAGTAGCAAATAAAGGAGATATTTTTTCTTGATTCCATAAGTGTTCTATCATCTTATTTTACAAGATGATCCCACTGCCTCTGTTGTCTTAACACAACTGAAGAGGTCTATACCATTTAGTTTTCTTAGACATAGTTCACAGTACCTTGTCGTAGTGGGAGAGTTTCTAGGAACTCACTCTTATGACTTGGAAGACACTAGTGATTAAAATCCATTGTGAGTTTAAACAAGTAATGGATTGTCAAGATAAGAAACTAAGAAGAAAGCCAATAGAACTATGGTTTGATCCATTCACATGGAGTAACCTAAAGTTTTCTATTACAAGGACATGAAAGGAAATTTTCGTTCATAAGTCTATTCAATGGACTTAACCAAACTTCCTGTTCCTAGTATTATAGGTTTGAGTTTATCTAAACCTATGGCTTGTGGTATACCTGGTAATTACTTACTCTAATGCAAGCATGAGATGCTGATGCATTTTCTTTCCAATGGAAATCTATAGAAGCTTCACAACTTCTTAGATATAGATTTGATTTATCTAAAGAAAAGTCTCAACTATTCCAGAGAAGATAAAGCCATGAAAGAATTTCTTAAATCAACAGTGAGAGGTCTCAGATATGTTGTATGTCTTAGACCAGACACCTGCTGTTGAGTGGGAGTAATGAGTAAGTATCAGATTAATCCAGGAGAGGAACATTGGAAGACAATCAAGTAAATTTTTAAGATTAAGAAGAGGAACTATATGTTAGTCAATAAGGGTGGTTTTGAAACTCTTAGACTACACCACATCAGATTTCGAGACTTGCATGTGTGCTAGAAAGTCTGCTGATGAGATGGTGATTACTTTGGGGGTGGAGTAGCGATTTTGGAGAAGTGTAAAAACCTATCTGAAATCTCTTGGTCTACCAGAGAGAGACTGAATGTTAAAAGTTGCAGGAAATATACTTTTTCAGTCTAAGGAAAGTTCTATACATTTGTGGCAGTGTTCCAACTTGCCTTAACTACTAGGGTTATTTCCTGAATAACGAAAGAGTAGTTGCCCAAAAGTATAGAATCCAGTATCCCAAAAGAGTAGACATATAGAGAGGAATTTCACATTATCAAGGATTTTGTGATTAAGGAAGAGTAATAGTGGAGAAGAGGCTGTGTTTAATTCAACCTATCAGATCCTATTACGAGGAGTTTACTACTATTACACTTGATTGGTATATCAAGGTGTTAATGATTATTTGAAATGCACTTTTTGTTTTATATTAGTGCAAGTGGGAGTTTGTTGGGTTTTATGCCCTAAATAAAACTCATTTCATATAATCAGATTTACTTATTAATAAAGATCAGAAATAACATTTTATGTTGCATGGTTCACATGATTTATTTCATGATTATATAGGTATATAATGTATGAATTCTTTTTAAGTCCAGAACATATGAGTTGGTTAAAGATTATAGTGTTGTCAGCACAGTGGAATATAATCTTTATTATATGTTCAAAAGTAGATTCCCTGATTTGTCAGAACACTGGATTTAGACTGACATGGTATAATCAGCGATAGGTATTCTTACACCTTGGAAAAGTGTTATGTCCTTTCCAGGACATTGGCAAAGTTTACCAGTATCGGATGCATGGAGTATGCATTGGAATGGACCGATATTGAACTTTGAATTAGATTTTGAAACTTACCGTAAATATCTATTCAATTCAATATCATAAGTTGATCCTAGATCACATGATCGAAATCCTGATATGGTTAGGCTCAATTTCAAGAGTATTATTCGTGTTCTTTGATTTGTTAGTTAAGCCCAGTTTTGTATCAGGGTAATACGTACATTTTGGGAACACGGTAATACAATTGAGTGGGGGAGCGCTAACATAAATATGGAATCTATAGCTTCTATTTGGCAAATAGAAGTAAAGGATGATTTCCTTCGAGCTTAACCAAACGAAGATAAATGGTGGAGATCTCATTTCACTTAGGTGAAATATCATTTACACAGGGTTAAGTGTTTTAAGGATAAAATACATTGTAGGGTGTTACGGTAATTTAATCCTGTACAGTGTAAATCATCTATATAGAGGATCATTGATCACATTAGGGTTATAACAATGGATAACTAATGACGTGTCTATATCGTGGAACATATAGAGCGTTTCTATATGACTGAGAGTGCAATTCCAAGTTCTAAGTGTGGATTCAATGAGGAATTAATAAGTTAGGGAATTTACTTGGTAAATTCGGTTCGACTTATTGGAAGCTCGGTTATATAGACCCATGGTCCACATACTAGTTGAGGCCATACTGCTTGTAAGACTCAGTTAATTGATTTTAATTAATCAACTATAATTCTAAAAGTTAGACTATGTCTACTTTATGAATTCTCACAGTTTAAGGATGAAATCGTAAAGAAAAGGGTTTCTAAGTTTAATTATTAATTAAGAGACTTTGTATGTCTAATTAATAATTATTTTAAATGACAATATTATTTAATAATCTATTTTAGTTATTAAATAATTAGTTTTGGCATTTAAATGATTAGAATTGGAAAAATGGCATTTTTGGAGAAATTGAAATAAAATTGAGGAAACTGCAAAATCCAAGTGAGGCCCATATTCCCTCTATGGCCGGCACCTCTTTGCTTGTTTTCCCAATTATTATTTTCAATTTTAATTGTCATATAATTGCTAATCAAAGCCTAGCTATAATAGGAAAGTTGTGGATCACACTAAATAAGGCAGTTAATCAATTACACAGTAAAAGAGGAAACTGTTTTATTTGGAAAGTTGTGCTCTCCCTTCTCCCTGTATAAAGCAATCTTTGTGTCTCTTCTCTGGTATGCTATCAGCCACGAAATTAAGAGAGAAAAGAGAGAGAATTTTCGAAATCCTTGAGTGATGAGTAGTGCCCACACACATCAAGTGGTATCTCAATCATAGTATGGAAGACTATGGAATTTCTGCATCAAAGAAGGAGAAAAGAAGATCCAGGTTCAGATCTTGGTGATGCTTTGCTACAGAAAGGAATCAAGGGCTAGAGATCTGAACGGAAGGAGTCATATTATTCCGCTGCACCCACTGTAAGGTTTTCTAACTTTATATGTGTTTATTTTCATTGTTTTAGAATTCATATTAGGTTGTTAATCCAACATACTTGTTAGTAAATCTAGATCCTGGTAAAATAATTTCTAACACCTATATCCACTGAAAGTAGTTCATCTCATTCGAAATGGATGTACATTCAGGGGTGGATATGAGTTTTTTCGTTGTATTCTTAAAACGATCGCTCTAGATTATACCTTAAGCAAGGAAATTTGAAATGTTTAAAAATTTCATAAATTTCTGGCAATGGTTAAATCCATTAAGGTAAGTGGTTAAAGATCTTGCGAACTGATAGGGGTGGAGAAATAGTTAGTAGATATGCAGTTCAAAGATCATTAAATTGATTTTTTGAATTATATCCAAACTTACCTCCCCAGAAAATTTTGAGTTGCATATTGATGATTAGTTACTAGTCGTTGCCTAAATCCTTCTATGGTAATACAATTTCAGAATGATGTAATGGTTGTATACTTAATGTAAATCATTAATAGATTCATGGATGACCTAATCAAAATCTTAAGAAAAGCTAGAACTGTTAACCATGGTTTGTTAGCTATTGTAAGTGATTAGGGGTGGACCATCCCATTGTCAATGGATAAGAAAGTGTTTGTTCAAACAAATTCTACTTTTCTAAGAAAATGACTAAGTCTGAAAATAAAGTAGCAAATAAAGGAGATATTTATTTCTTGATTCCAAAATTGTTCTATCATCTTATTCTACATATGATGATCCCACTGCCTCTGTTGTCTTATCACAACCGAAGAGATCAATACCATTTAGTTTTCTTCGACATAATTCATGGTACCTTGTCGTAGTGGGAGAGTTTCTAGGAACTCACCTTCTTATGACTTGGGAGACACTAGTGATTAAAATCCATTGTGAGTTTAAACAAGTAATGGATTGTCAAGATAAGAAACTAAGAAGAAAAGCCAAGAGAACTATGGTTTAATCCATTCACATGGAGTAACCTGAATTTTTCTATTACAAGGACATAAAAGGAAATTTTCGTTAATAAGTCTATTCAATGGACTCAACAAAACTTCCTGTTCCTAGTATTATAGGTTTGAGTTTATCTAAACCTATGGCTTGTGGTATACCTGGTAATTACTTACTCTAATGCAAGCAATATACTTTAGTAAGATGCTGAAGCATTTTCTTTCTAATGGCAATCTATAGAAGCTTCACAACTTCTTAGGCATAGATTTTATCTATCTAAGGAAAAGTTTCAACTATTCCAGAAAAGATAAAGCCATGAAAGAATTTCTTAAATCAACAGTGAGAGGTCTTAGATATGCTTTTGTATGCCTTAGACCAGACACCTGCTGTTGAGTGGGAGTAATGAGTAGGTATCAGATTAATCCAGGAGAAGAACATTGGAAGACAATCAAGTAAATCTCAAGATTAAGAAGAGGAACTATATGTTAGTCTATAAGGGTGTGTTTAAAACTCTTAGACTACACCACATCAGATTTCAAAATTTGCCTTTGTGCTAGAAAATCTTTCTGATAAGATGATGATTACTCTGGGGGTGGAATAGTGATTTTAGAGAAGTGTAAAAACCTATCTGAAGTCTCTAGGTCTACCAGGAAGGGACTGAATGTTAAAGTTGCAGGAAAGGTACTTATTCAGCCTAAGGAAAGTTCTATACATTTTTGGCACCATTCCAAATTGCCTTAACTACTAGTATTACTTCCTGAATAACTAAGAAGTAGTTGCCAAAGGTATAGAATCCAGTATCCCAAGAGAGTAGACATATAGAGAGGAATTTCACATTATCAATGATTTTGTGATTAAGGAAGAGTAATGGTGGAGAAAAGGTTGTGTTTAATTCAACCTTTCAGATCCTATTACGAGGAGTTTACTACTACTACACTTGATTTGTATATCAAGGTGTTGAAATTATTTGAAACACACCTTTTGTTTTATATTAGTGCAAGTGGGAGTTTGTTGGGTTTTATGCCCTAAATAAAACTCATTTCAATATAATCAGATTTACTTATTAATATAGATCAGAAATAACATTTAATGTTGCATGGTTCACATGATTTATTTCATGATTATATGTATATAATGTATGAATTCATCTGAAACCCTTTTCACATACTTGATCCTGTTTATTGTGCTGTCAACACATTGGAAAGTAAACATGACTATGTGAAGAAAGTTTCCTAGATTTATCAGACACAGATTTTTACTGATATGATAATCTACAACAGAGTTTACTTGCATTTGGAGAAACACTATGTTCTTTCCAGAGCATTGGTTAAAGTGAAGCTCAGGTTGGATGCATGTAGTATGCATCGGAAGGGACCGATATTGAACTTTGACTTAGATTTATTAAACTTACCGTAATATCTATTCAAGTCAATATCGCCTAATTGATCATAGATCAAATGATCTTAATCCTGTTATGATTAGGCTCAATCTTGAAAGGCTATTCGTGTTCTTTGATTTGTTAGTTAAGGCTACTTTTAGGTCAGGGTGATATGTACATTTTGGGAACACGGTAGTGCAATTGAGTGGGAGCGCTAACATAAACATGGAATCTATAGCTTCTATCTGGCGAATAGTAAGCAAAGGATGATCTCCTTCGAGCTTGACCAAACGAACATAAATGGTGGAGTACTCATTTCACATAAGCTGAAATATCATTTATACGGGGTCAAGTGTTTTAAGGATAACATACATAGTAGGGTGTTACGGTAATCTAATCCCTTTACAGTGTAGATCATTCATATAGAGGATCATTGATCAAATTAGGATTATAACAATGGATAACTAATGATGTGTCTATATGGTGGAACATATAGAGCATTCTATATACTGAGAGTGCAATTCTAAGTTCTATGCGTGGATTCAACGAAGAATTAATAAGTTAGTGAATTTTAGTAATAAATTCTTGATCTACTTATTGGAAGCTCGGTTATATAGACCCATGGTCCCCGTACTAGTTGAGATAATATTGCTTGTAAGACTCATATAATTGGTTTTGATTAATCAATTATAATTCTCAATTTAGACTGTCTATTTGTGAATTTTTCACTAAGGGAGAAATTGTAAAGAAAGAGTTTTAGGGGCATATTTGTTAATTATGATACTTTGTATGGTTCAATTAATAAATATGATAAATGACAATATTATTTAATAATTATTTATAGTTATGAAATAGTTAGAATTGGCATTTAAATGGTTGAATTAAAAAATTGGCGTTTTTGAGAAAATCAGATGCAGAAAAGATAAAACTGCAAAATTACAAAAAGTGAGGCCCAAATCCACTAAGCATGGCCGGCCACTTTTGTAGGCAATTTAAACTGATATTTTCATTATTTTAATGTCAAATAATTCAAACCTAACCCTAGTGGAATGCTATAAATAGATAGTGAAGGCTTCAGGAAATTTACACTTAAATTTCTACACTTCTGATTCAGAAAAACCTGAGCCTTCTCTCTCCCTATTTGGCCGACCACTCCCTCTCTCTTTCTTCCTTCTCAAATTTCGAAATTCTTAGTGTATGAGTAGTGCCCACACACAGCAAGTGATACCTCAACCATAGTGAGGAAGATCGTGAAGAAAGACTTTCAGCAAGAAGGAGTTTCAGCATCAAAGATTCAGAGAAAGAGATCCAGGTTCAGATATTGATAATGCTCTGCTACAGAAAGGAATCAAGGGCTAGATATCTGAACGGAAGGAGTCGTTATATTCCGTTGCACCCAATGTAAGGTTTCCTAAACTTTATACGTGTTTATTTCATCGTTTTAGAAAGTTCATATTTAGGGTGTTAATCAACATACTTGTGAGTAGATCTAAGATCCTGGTAAAATAATTTCCAACAATCCTTGACTTTTTGACACAAGTTAAGGTTAACCTGCCATTACTTCATGTAATTAAGCAAGTACCGGCTTATGCCAAAGTTATCAAGGATCTATGCACTATCAAAAGGAAGCACCATGTCAAGAAAACTGCATTCTTGGCAAAACAAGCTAGTGCGGTGATCGACTGCAAGACACCGCTTAAATACAAAGATCCTGGTTGTCCCACCATTTCATGTCAAATAGGGGAACAGGAGTTTGGCCAAGCCCTCCTCGACTTAGGTGCAAGTGTAAATCTCATGCCTTATTCCATATACTTGCAACTAGGCCTGGGAGAACTTAAGCCCACATCTGTGGTGCTACAATTGGCCGATCGATCAGTTAAGAAACCTCAGGGAATAGTTGAAGATGTATTGATTCAAATTGATAAATTATATTACCCCGTGGATTTTCTCATCTTGGACACTCAATCTGAAGTCAACTTAGAGTCCAAAATTCCCATCATTCTCGGACGACCATTCCTCGCAACAGCAAATGCACTCATCAATTGTAGGAATGGTCTCATGAAAATCTCTTTTGGGAACATGACTCTAGAGGTGAATGTTTTCAACATTGGTAAACAACCACCTGATAACGATGAGTGTTTCCAATCATTTTTGATCGATACACTTATTTCAGAAGAGGTAGAAGCACAATACACTTCCACTCATCTCAATGACCTCTTTGAAATTTCTTAGATTTCTGAGTCGGGTAATACTGAAATCAACCCTGAAGTCATCAATCAATTACCGACCAAAAGAACCATGTTTTGGAATCCAATCTTCGAGGGACTTCCTCAAGATAGGGAAACACCAAAACCATCCATTGTACAAGCTCCTCAACCAAACTTGGCTCAACTTCCTAAGGAACTTAAGCATGTCTTCTTGGGAGAAAACAACACTTTCCCTGTCATCATATCCTCCACCCTTAATGCAACTCAAGAGCAACAACTTATCAACGTGCTCACAGAACAAAGAGGAGTAATTGGTTGGAAGTTAGCTGACATTAAAGGGATTAGTCCTTTGATTTGCTCACATCATATTAAATTGGAAGACGGGGCCATACCACGACGTGATCCTCAAAGGAGATTAAACCCACCAATGAAGGAAGTGGTAAAGACAGAAATCTTGAAGCTTCTGGATTGCGGGATACTTTATCCTGTTGCCGACAGTAAGTGGGTTAGCCCAACTCAGGTTGTTCCCAAGAAATCGGGAGTAACAGTGGTACCAAATGATAAGGGAGAACTCATCCCTACCAAGGTCACAACAGGTTGGCGCATGTGCATTGATTATAGAAAATTAAATGCTGCCACCTGTAAAGACTATTTCCCACTTCCATTCATCGATCAAATCTTGGAACGTGTGGCGGGTCATCCTTTCTATAGCTTTCTCGATGGTTATTCAGGGTACTACCAAATCGAAATTGCTTTAGAAGATCAGGAAAAGACCACATTCACTTGTCCTTTTGGTACCTGTGCCTTCCGGCGTATGCCATTTGGCCTGTAATGCCCCAGCCACCTTCCAGCGCTACATGATGAGTATCTTTAGTGATATGATCGAGAATTGTATGGAAGTATATATGGATGATTTGACAGTCTTTGGTGATTCATTTGAATCAAGCCTTCTCAATTTGGAATCTGTGCTTAAACGATGCAAAGAGAAAGGCTTAGTACTCAACTGGGAGAAGTGTCATTTTATGGTGCCATCTGGCATAGTCTTGGGGCATATTGTTTCACAACGAGGAATTGAGGTTGATCAATCCAAGATTGAACTCATATCAAAGCTGCCCTCCCCCAAGACTGTTAAGGATGTTCGATCCTTTCTTGGGCATGCTGGATTCTATAGGAGGTTCATCCAGAATTTTTCGACGATAGCTCGACCTTTGTCGAACCTCCTGGCAAAAGACGTGGTGTTTAACTGGACACCCGAGTGTGAGGAATCCTTCCAAACACTTGTCACCAAACTCACTTATGCCCCTATCATTCAACCACCTGATTGGAACTTGCCATTCGAGATCATGTGTGATGCTAGCAATTACGCTATAGGGGCCGTCCTTGGTCAACGAAGGGAAGGGAAGCCCTTCGTTGTATACTATGCAAGTAGAACTCTTAATAGTGCTCAAATGAACTATTCTACTACTGAGAAAGAGTTGCTTGCCGTAGTATTCGCACTTGACAAGTTTCGTTCCTACCTGATCGGTTCCCCTATCACGGTCTTCACCGACCACTCTGCTCTTAAGTACCTCCTTTCCAAAAAGGATGCTAAGGCACGCTTAATTAGGTGGATCCTTCTGTTACAAGAATTTGACTTGACCATCAAGGATAAGAAAGGAGTTGAAAATGTGGTAGCGGACCACCTATCTTGTCTAGAGTTTTCTGATTCCGCTGATGGCCCTGCTATCCGAGATGACTTCCCTGATGAACATCTCTACACCATCATTAAGTTACCATGGTACGCTCATATTGTTAATTACTTAGTGATTGGTGAGCTTCCTGCTTCCTGGAATGCACAGAATAAACGTAAATTTTTGGTCGAGGTCCGTAACTTTTACTGGGATGATCCATATCTTTTCAAGTACTGCCCGACCAAATTATGAGACGTTGCATTCCAGATGATGAAATTTTTAGTGTCTTGAACTTTTGCCACAACGAAGCATGTGGTGGTCATTTTTCTATGAAAAAGACTGCTGCAAAAATCTTACAGTGTGGTCTATACTGGCCCACTTTGTTCAAAGACACTAACAATTTCTGTCGATCTTGTGAACGGTGCCAGAAACTAGGTGCGCTATCCCGACGACACATGATGCCATTGAACCCAATGCTCGTAATAGAAATATTCGACTGTTGGGGAATTGATTTTATGGGACCGTTCCCACCTTCTTCTAGCTACCTTTACATTCTCCTCGCCATAGACTATGTCTCCAAGTGGGTTGAAGACGTGCCATGTCGAAATGCAGATAACACAACTGTTGTGAAATTCTTAAAACAAAATGTGTTATCTCGTTTTGGCACACCATGAGCTATCATCAGTGATCAAGGCACCCATTTCTGCAACCACTCTTTTGAGCATTTGATGCAAAAGTATGGTGTACTTCACAAGGTTGCACTGCCTTATCACCCACAGAAAAATGGCCAAGCTGAGTTAGCTAATCGTGAAATTAAGCAAATTTTAGAAAAGACAGTTAACCTTGACCGCAAAGATTGGTCCTCCCGACTTCTCGATGCTCTCTGGGCCTACCGCACTGCTTACAAAACTCAGCTAGGCATGTCTCCTTACAGACTAGTCTATGGCAAGGCCTGCCATCTTCCTGTTGAACTGGAACATAAAGCATACTGGGCTGTAAAAGGCCTAAATTCTGATCTCAACGCGACGGGCCTTAATCGTAAGCTTCAGTTGTCAGAAATTGAGGAGCTACGGAATGATGCTTATGATAACTCTAGGATCTACAAGGCTAAATTAAAAGCGGCTCCTGACAAGCAAATCCTGAGGAAAGAATTTGAGCCAAATCAGCGAGTGCATCTTTATGACACTCGCCTGCATATCCACCCTGGGAAGCTGAGATCCCGGTGGACTGGGCCGTATGTTGTAAAAACTGTTTTCCCCCACGGTGTTGTTGAGGTCGAAGACCCAACCGATGGGAGAAAATTCAAAGTGAACGGCCAAAGACTGAAACACTACATAGAGAGGGTGCCCCAGCCTGTCGAAAATATCCTCGTGGCTCCGGTTTACCAGCTTTGAGTAGTGCTTCCCTGATCTTGTACATAGGTTTGTTCTCTTTTTCCTTTTATCTTTGTCATCTTATTTTGTTATTTGTTATCATTTTTTTGTTTTTCAGTGTTTATGTTTTTAGAGGATCAATATCGCTGATATCCATGGTTGCTTGCTCTCCAGGTGTTCTCTTTCCCTATTCTTTTAATTTTTATATCTTTAGACATTGAGGACACTGTCTTATTTTAGTTGGGGGTGGTGAGCATATTCAAGCATTGTGATTTGCATTTTTGTCATATTAACATTTTCATGGTCAAAATTTTTCAAAAATTACTCATTTATTCTTGTAAAATATTATTTTCAAGCCAATATTTGCTATCCTTGTTACTTAGAATTTTTCTAGAGTTATAAAATGCACATGCCAAACTTTGTGGTAAGATGGTTGTTAGCACATATTTGCTTAGAAAAGCTACCAAGTTTAAGTGTTTATGTTTTCGTGAGTGGCGAGATTTGAGAAAACAACTTTTGAATTTTCATTGATTCTTAGAAATGGTTATAATTATTTTGGACATAGTACTATGGTTTGATTGGATGTTGCTTTGAGGGATAATTTTTATAGACAAATCTTATTAGGGAGCTTTTTTGTAATTATTTTCTTGTTGAAAAAAAAAAAAAAGAAAAAAAAATACAAGAGCAACATTTTCATTATTATATGTTGCCCACTTAGTCAAAAAAAAAAAAAAAAAAAAGAGCAACATTTCCATTATTATATGTTGCCCCTTAGTCAAAAAAAAAAAAAACAAAACAAAAGCGACATTTCCATCATTATATCTATATGTTGCCTCTTGTTCAAAAAAAAAATAGAAAGAAAGAAAAGAAAAAAAGTTTGTATTTAATTTTTCATTTGTTATGGCTCCTAGAATATATAGAGATTGCCTATTTTTGTTCAAAAAAAAATCCCAAAAAGCTGGTTTGTGGTACTCTGATAGTGGTTTGTCTAAATAATTCATAACATATCTTTGTTTCAATGTTTATTTTGTCCTAAATTGATCTATCCATTTCGAGTGCTCATCTTTCAATTTCCAACTCCATGAGTGAAATCCTTAGTCATGAATAAATATTTTCAACACCTGTGAGGCAAATGGAGTTGAAACTTTTGCTTGGTATATTTTTCGAAAGCATCTATGTGTTATGGTTTGTGGTAAGAAGGTTCAGGTTTGGCGCACACACTCACAACTCTAGATTTATTCAAAGTAATTTTGTATAGTTCTTATTTGCTTGTTACTAATATTTTTCTTGAATATTTGTGCCATTTTTAAAATTTTTGACCTAGAAAATATTATGTTGACATTATTCTTTTTCGCTTGAATTGCTAGAGACTAGCAATAAGCTAGTTGGGGGTTGTGATTAAAGCTCAAATTTGTATATTTTAAGCCTTTAATTATACACATAAAATTAATTTAAGTAGATATTTTCATAATTTTAATTATAAAATTATTTTAGTTGAAAATGTTAATTTATTTTAATTTTGTGTTATCTTTCAGATTATAAATGAAATTGGATTTTTTTTTAAAAGGCCCATTAAATCTTGTCTTTGTTGGGTTTAAGAAGCCCATATCAATTAAATCTTTAGTTGATCATCTCAAATGACCACAACACGAGACAATCCAACATCAAAGGGATCACATTCCTTGAGGAGCAAGTCCACTTAGTCAGCATGTACTCCACTACGCCTGACACATGCATATGGTGGTTGAAGCTAGCTGTGACGTGTCCGGAGTGCAAGTCATTATTCAATCAAACTGAGATGTGCCCATGTTCCCATTTTATCTCAGCATTTTAAGCCACTAAACCACTAAATAATGTACCAAAATTCCAATTTGGAGAGCGAATATGCACTATAAATAGGAGCTAAATACAATGAAAAAGCAATCAGATTTTAGTAGTGTTATCATACCAAAATTTATCTTTTTCTTTCCTTCTTCTTTATTTTACTTTATTAATTTTGGTGTAAAGACAATGCCTTTTCTAGGCTAATTTTTTTGGCAAGACTCAAGTGTAAGTTCATGCAATTTTTTATTCTTCTAATATATTGATTCTCTTTGTTCTTCATTTTCACATTTGTTATATTAAATTTCTCTTCTTCTTAATTGCACTTTAAATTTAATAGTACCTTTTATATAAGTTCAGTCATGCTTTTCTTATGTAAGTTATGCTATTAATTATTAGATTGTTTATTATATTATATGATTTTTACTGCATTCTGCCGGTGGTATTTTGTCGATTTAAATTATATAATATGATAGTATTTTTAGAAGTAGTATTAATTTAATTAGAGAACATATTTTTCTAGTGAGCTTAATCATACACATTTTCCAACTATAATTAATGGTGTAGAATTATAGTTGAGGTTAAAGAATCAATTTTATTAAGAAAATATAATTGTATGTACAAAGCTTGTGTCTTCCATAATCATTTTTTGATCACTTCTCATTTTAATTACTTGTTTAATTTTTGAAAATTATTTTCTCAATATTCTCACATCACATTCAAGGTTCTTATTTTATTCTCGTAAAATTACTAACTGTCCTTTTGAGTGTATTTTTTCCTCCCTGTGGATACGACATATAGCCCGTTTACTACCGCGACCGCAGTGTAACTAATTGGGCGACATCACAGACTAAGGTAACTGAAAGTCTAGAATGCAGTGGCGAGTGGAACTTTGGATGCTTGTGTGTGTGAACTCGCTGAGGGCCATATAACTGCAAGCGGTCTAGGGCGCTCTGTTTATTTATTTACGCTATTAAATTTATGTCGCAATTATTTTAGTTATTATTTATTATGTCTTTTGTACGAAAACTGGCCATTTGCGAACATTTTCAAGTATTAAATAAAAAAAAAAAGTGACATTATGATTTTTCGCGTTTAATGCTTATAAATAAAATTAATATTTTTATAAAAGTACGGGCGTTACAGATAAATTATCTGAAATCAAAAGTAATCTTTTAGTTTATTTTATATTTAGTTAATAAAAATTATGTACTTTTGTTACCTATTCGGGTTGGCTAACTTTCAAACTATAATTTTATTTTCAAGTAATGTAATGCTGTTGATCAAGATACATATACGTTACTTTTTTTTTATAGCAACTTTTACGTTACTTTTAAATGTAATTAACGAGTTACAATAAAATATAAAAAAAAAAAAAATTACCAAATAGTTTAATTAGTATAAGAAATATAAGTATAGTTTTGTTTTTTTTTTTTTCCGCAGAATAATCATTGCATGATATTTAAGATAGGGATTTTTTCTATAATAAACTAAAAATGGAACAAGTTTACATTTATGACCCCAAAAAGGGAAATAAACAAAAATAGAAACTAAAAGTTGTTAAATTACAAAAATACCAGCCAAGGAAAATGGAAGCCTCCATCTTCTTCGTGACCCAGCGGACGAATCCCAACAACCCATTCTCAACCATTTTCCTTCCAAAACCAGGAAAATCAGATCTAAAAAAAATGTAGATCTCAAGGGAAAACAACTTAAATCCTGAAAATCCAAATACAAAAACAGAAAGAAAAAAAATCATCCAACCTCCATTGTTGTACAAAAAAAACTCAAAAACAACATTCAGTCAAAAAAGCAAATCGCGTTCAGAGATGAAGAATCAAATAGAAGGAGATCTGGAAATCATTGAAACTCACCCATGATTGAATCAGAGAAAGAATTGAAGGTAATAAAATATGAAAAAACAAACATCATCTAAGCTTTCAGAAAAAAAAAACCAGAAAGCAACCACAAAATAACATTTTAAAAACACCCAGACATAAATAGCCTAAAAGATGAACAATTGGGAAAAAATATATTAACAACAATCTGCAAAACATGAAATTACTAAAAAAATTGTTCACTGTGAAATAAAATTAAACAACACTAAAACTACTAAAACTAAACATTAAAACAACTGTTTAGAAAAGGCCAATAGAACACTAAAATAACAATCAAATAACGAATTAAAAATAAGGAAAAAATGTTATGAAAACTTAAAACCTTCGTACAAAAAATGAGAACAAAAACAACAATAATCCCTAAAAAAATACATTTAAAACTTAAAAACAACTAATAAGAAAACTCAAACTGACAAAAAGAAAAATAGTGTAGTTTGGTTAAATGATGCTAAAAACTATTTAATAACAGTAACAAAACCAAAAAAAAAAAAAACTAAAAAAACTAAAATGAGAACAAAAACAAAATAAAAAATAACGGTTGATTAAAAATTTCAACTTAAAAAAATAAAAAAATTCAAGGTAAACAACTCTTGGGTTTAACTTTAGGCTTCACTTCCAAATCAGAAACTTCATCCTCGAAGTCAAAATCGGAGAGAACCTAAAACGTTATGGAGAAAAAAAATTGAAACACAAAACAGCAAACGAAAAACAAAACAACAAGAAAAAAACTAAAAAAATCAAAAAACAACTCAACTTACATCCTTGACAAATCTCGAAGATTTGGTTCTCTTTGCCTTACAAGATTCAATCTTAGCTGGAAAAATCTTTTTTTAGAACCAGATGGCTCTGCAGCATCACCCATTCCCTTCTTTGCAATGTCTTTCAAACCCATTTTAGGATCGTAGCATAGATGGGAGGTTGAAATCCGTGGGTTAGGGCTTCACAGGGGATGATAGTGGGTTATGGAAAAAAAAAACTAACAGAAAATAAAAGAAAAATTAAAAAAAATGAATGAAAGAGAAGAAGGTGGAAGAGATGGTGTGTAATATTGGAGATGAAAGAGAAGAAGGTGGAAGAGATGGAGTGTAATATTGGAGAAAACCTATGACATAAGCATGCATAGGTATTTGTGTAATTATCAAACTTTTTAAAATATAATATTGAAAAATAATTTTTTGAAAAATGTTTAAATAACCGAATAAAGATAAAAATGTAAAAAAATGGCAAAAAAAGATACCAAGTGTATATTAGAATATTTCTAATTAAGGAAATAAAATAATATTATTGATTCTGATAAATGAATATTTTATATTCATTGAATCTGGACAGAATCAATTACGTAATATTCTTTATATGGTCAGATTTCTATATTCATTACCTGATTTGATTTCCTGAATTAATTGTCAAAATATTCTGACAATTAATGTGGCACAGATACTGATGGAGTATCTCACCTATAAATATAGGGTCTCGGTCCCCGAGCTCCTCACTCATTCTGTTCATAACAGCAAAATCCATCTAAAGAGAGTTGAGAGAGCGAGGAAGCCCGATTACCCACATCAACCAGTTTTCTTTGCAGATCAAAGCTTATGTGGGACTAAAGCTCAAGAATCAATGGCTGGAGGTATTTCGATCCTTATTCATAGTGTATATATGTTTGATTTAATTCCGCATTTTATACATAAACATATATATTTCAGTTTATACATATAAATGTCTAACAGTTGGTATCAGAGCGGATTATATATCTCTGCCTTGATTTAGTTTGAGTTTAATATATATATACGTATATACGGTGTTCATATATATATATATTATATATTCGTTTTCGGGTTCGTATATACATTCATATTATATATATACATTTTCATACGTATATACATATATACATTCAGTTTATATATATATTCATATTGTTTATACATATATATATAGATATTTTCTTCATTTCATTAGGTATATATATTGTATATATATATGTTCATATCTTCATTATATCATATTGTTTATATACCTAAATGCTATATATAAATATATACATATATACATTTCATGATTATATATATATACATACGGTACATTATTTTATTTTCTGTATATATATATAAGTATATATGTTTATATATACATCATACATTCTGAATCAATACATTCATATATTAATATAGATTGTTCTAAAGCATGAAAACTCATTTTGAAAAAACAAAGAAAGCTCAAAAAAAAAAAAAAATTCGGACCCGAAATTTTTGGTGATTTTAAAGTCTTTGTTTTACGTGTTTTCGATGCATGAAATCTATATGAATGTCTTAATTTTTGCATTTAGATTCATTTAAAAAAAAAAATTGGAGTTTTTGGTCCGTTGGTTGTTTTATTTCATTTTTCTTTTTACGGTGTTTATTTCGAATTCTATATACATCACTATATTCATATAGTATTATAGATCGATCTAAACATGTGAAAAATCATTGAAATTTGAAAATTAATTTTTTAAGAACTCATACGGACTAGAAATTTTTATTAAAATTAAAGTCCAATTTTTACGTATTTTAATTGCCTAAAACCGACATGAATCTCTTTATTTATGCATGGAGATTCAAATGGGAGTGATTCCATGAATTTTTATCGTCGGAATTCGTTTTCCTGTTCGGGATTGGGTCGGGGCAGTTTTTTTTCAAAAAAAAAAAAGGAAAATTCCAAATTTTTATTTATTTGGAATATTAATTATTTTCCTATTTTGTGTTAATTTAGTCAATAAATTACATTCATTCAATTTCTATTTTTAATTTAATACATATATTTAGAATTAATATGTTATTTAGTATAAATTGAAAATTGAAATTTGTTTTAAATTGGTAATTAATTACATGATTTATTTAGGCATGTAATAATTGTGCGTTTAATTATTTATTACCAAATTTATGTAATTTATTGTTTAAATTAATAAAAGTTGAAAAAAAAAATCTGCCATTAAGTATATTCTTTAATTTTGCATTTAATTCATTTCATATAATTAATTGTACTAATTTGTATATTTACCTTATTTATACAAATTAATTATTAGTGCAAATATTTAAGATATTATATGGTCATAAATGCATAATTAATTATATATTATGGAATTAAGCATTTAATTTATTATCATACAATAATTGTATTAATTTATATTTATTTGGCAAACTTATTTTTAATACAATTAATTTTGATTTGTATGATTTAAATGCTATACATAAATTCTTTTTATAGTGCTAGATATATTTAGAAATATTCAAACATTAAGATAGGTTGAATATTTTATATAGCACATTAAGTTTCATAAAACTTCATAAAATTATTCATAAAATATTCATAAAACTACCTAAAATGAATAAAATATGAATAAAACGTAAGTAATTTTTTGGTTTGACATAAGAAAATATGAACTTGGGACAAATGCTCATATCTAGAACGGTTTTTAATGATCTTCGGACGACCACACTAGGAGCACTAATCTCAGTGATTGTCTATTATGTTAATAACGAAATTACTTTTAGGTAGAGCCCAATACCTAATGTTAAAGTGAAAATATAATTTTATATAATTAGGGAGTAGCCACAGCATCCTTATTTGTATAAAATTATATATTAATTAAAATTCACCTTAATGGACATAAATTGTAATTAATTATATAGGTATAATAATTTTACCCCACAAGGATTTTATTATATTTGTATAATTAATTAGGATAATATGTTAAATTAAATTCTCTTAATTTACCCCACAGGGAGTTATGGGGATTTAATTTAATAGTGTTATCACAAATTTAATTAAAGATAGATAATAAACCTTCATTTTCCTAAACTAATTGTTTAATTAAATCTATCATAAGGTTCATCTAATTTTATTAAATTTAAAATTTAGCCCACAGGCAATTTTGAATTTAGTAAAATTTTAATCTTCAGTTTATACTTTGGTGTCTAGTGAACCACATAATTTTAAATAATTAGGGAGTAGCCACAACATCCTTAATTATATAAAATTATATATATTAAGTGGATTAAGATCACATAATGGACATGAATTATGTGAACATAATAATCTTACCCTACAGGGATTTTATTATATTTACATAATTAATATGTAAATTAAATTCTCTTAATTTATCCCACAGGAAATTATGTAGATTTAATTTAATAATTTTATCATAAAGTATAAAATTTTGAAACATTTATAAATAATTAAGTGTTTCATACCTTTCATTGAGATAGAAATATTAAACTTTAAGTTTTTCATAAATTGTGTAAATCTATCATAATCTACATCTAAATCTAATCTTATTAAATTAAAAATTTAGCCCACAGGCAATTTTTGTTTAATAAGATTTCATATGTAAGCATGTTTATTCATTGGTAAAAACATGATTCATTTAAACCTCAAAACTATATATGTAATTTTATTACATCACTATTCATAAATTTCTTCCATACCAGTAGAAATTTCCAAAAATTTATTCTGATAACTTAATCTAAAATGTACAGTTTTTACTGTATAATTAAGAAAAATAAATCACACTTTATTCTCACCAATAAATTTTAATTTATTGTGTATGAATTCATTCTAATATAGTTAATGTGATTATTAACACATAGTGGATTATTTTAGATTGTTATTCCACATTCATAATTTCTTGCAAGGTTTACAAATAAACCTAAGAAAGTCAGTAACTGTGAGCAAATCTTATCCACAGACAAGATAAGTTCTCACATTTAGAAGTTTTAAGGAACAAGCAATATAGTAGTGGCTTTGTTTTAAAATTGGCAAAGACCTTTATGTTCCAAGATTCTATTGAAACTTGATTTAGACACATTTAGAGGTCTTTACTACAAATGATGTCACTCATAAAGATATGCAAGTTCAATCTGACAATAAGAAATGTGTTATTAATAAGAATTCTTCTACATTATAGCACCAAAAATTATGGAACATATCTCCATAAATAGAATAAATGTTAGTAAATGGTGGGGATATTCATTACACTTGATTTTACTAACTTTATTTAGAACTTGTGTGAATTTCATTAAAAATATGTATTCCAACAAGTCAAAATCTCCAGGCATACTAGAATTCTATCATATTAGAAATCATACAAGTCAATTAATTTTGAAGACATGGACTCAAATTTTGCATCTCTTTTTTAACGATTACTCACATAAATAATTTTTCTACAAAAGTATAGATTTATATGTTTCAAAGACATTTAAATCTTAAGTAGAGAAATGGTGCATTTTGCATATTAAGATAGTGAGATCAAAAATAAAATGGAGAATACTACATTAAAATTCGTGAGTATGGATAAACTCCCAGTCTATTTGCAAAGTTTCTTTAAAAGCATGGGTTCATTGCCCGATACATATGCTTGGTACACCCAAATTATAGTGTGTAACAGATTTAAGAAACTAAGCATTTTTTGGACATGGGGTGGAGCCTACATAGCAAACTCCAATCTTTCCTAAATCTTTGTCTATTGATACTCAACAATGGGGTGTACATATCGAATCGTGTTCTAACCAAAGTTGTTTCTCAAACATATTTTGAGTTGTAATAAGGTTGAAAACCGACTTGATGACATGTACACATTTTATAAATACCCATATATAGTTAGAGTACAATTGTCAAAGAAAAGATCTGGGCCCTAAACCATAAATGAGCATATTTCATTTGAAAAGCTATAAGGTTTAAGGGTTACATATTTTATTATCCATCTCACAACACTAGAATTGTGGAATTAAGAATTGACTTGATCAGTGGGAGTGATCAATCTAGGAACCTAGTTTCCGAGAAAGATCATTCATATTTTCTCAAACTTCCACCTCAAGTGTTAGATTAATTATGATTCACAACAACCCTTAAGATTAATGGTTATTGAGAATTCATAACTAATAATCTACAAGTTATTGATACAATTCTAATAAGTTATGTTATTTAGTAATTGATTATAATTTCTAAAATAACATGCATATTGAATCATTTGCTCTTTTAAGAGTTTGTTGGTCCATCCTTAAGATGACTTATTAGAACAGTAAGATCAATGTATTCTAGTGATCACATTTTGTACAATAAGAGTTCAACTACAATATTAATTTGAGACACAAATTAAATTATAGAATGATAAAGAATTGAAGTTGTAGTACAATATGCCATGAATGAAGAAATGAATATCTTAAATAGCAATAAAGTTTATCTTTAGTAAAGTTGCCTAATGGGGTGGAGAACATTAATTAAGCATAGGTTTTTTCACCAATAATATTCATTAGGCAACATTGAGAAACATAAAGATATAAAAGAATATTCATTGCTAAGAAGTTCATTTTGAACTAAGAATCAATAACAAAGGAGATTTACATTCTCAATTGTTTTTATAAAAGATTCTATTATAGACCTTGGCATTTGTTGCTTGTTTTAATTCATTAATCAATTCCAAATAGTGAACTAGAGGAGAAGGTATATAGACTGCCATAAAGATTTTCCTCTAATAGTGGTGAACATATGCAAGCTTAAGGTGTCTACCTATAGATTAAAACAAACATCTCACAAATTGGTATTATATCATCTTTTCATTTAGACTTGAAAAGAGAATTATGAAAATAATTATATACCAGAAGGTTAGTGGGAGTAATATTTGTTATATATGTACACAATATGTTACTTGCAAATGATGATAAAAGTTTTCTATATGAGGTGAAATAATTCATATCTCAAATTATTATTTTGAGATAATGAATATAAATAACATGTATAATTTTAATTAATTAGAGAGTAGCCACAACATCTCTGATTAAATAAAATTATGTATTATTCATTTGATATAACTTTTATCTTTAAGTGTGATAAATTCAACTCAAACCAACATCTGAAAAATGATTTGGAATGAGAATAAATTAAGAACATTCATTTGCTTCTATTTTAGAAGCCTAATGTATGCCTAAGAGTCTGAATAAGACTTTGCATTACATTTGTTTCAGGATCGTTAAGTAGTATCAGAATAACTAAAGTTAAGACCACTTTATTTTTCATACAAAGTGATGAGGTATCTTTAAGATACTAAAAATTATATTCATACATATTTTAAGATGAATTGACCATCTGGAAATATAGTTAACCAATTAGATTCTAACATACTTCACTGGTTGTATTGATTCACGTAAATCAATATTTTATTACGTCCTTAAGATTACCAGTAAATTATATTGTAGAGAATCTTGATTGTTATTTCCACTATAGAAGTCAGATTCATTTATTGTTTTGAGGATACATCTCGTATGATGTATTATAGAGTTTCATAGTAGGCCTAGAGTTCGAATTACGGCTTTCATTAGGCCATTAAGAAAATTTTGCGATAAATTCAGCTACAATATTTATGGCTAATAACTCTAAGAGTACTGGTCGAAGCTAGCATATCGACATTAAGTATTTAGCCATAAAAAGGCGTGATAAGTGGTCATTAATCACGCAAATTGAATTGGGTGATCGCATAGATCCTTGACTAAAGGCATGCCGCAACACAAATTCAAGGATCATAAAGTAAATATGGGATTCAGTTAACCCATATGCAGTTTTTTTTATTTGTACAACCAAAAATTATTTAATGAAACTCTAATTTCGATATTTTCTCATATTTATGTGCACCTTAATTTCATCTGAGAAAATTATCGTAAGAGGACCTGAATAAACATAAGGGTTAGGGTTTATTCACTTAAGTACATTGCCACATAAAGTACATTGTTATATAATAAATATATCGTAATACATGGAAGATAATACTCGACTTATAATGAGGACATGTCGCTATGATTCGTATGTTTATTATATAATGAGGAACGTTTGGGTTTGAATGTTTTAGTTTAAATGCTGACCAAGTGGGAGAATATTAGAATATTTCTAATTAAGGAAATAAAATAATATTATTGATTCTGATAAATGAATATTTTATATTCATTGAATACGGATTTAATCAATTACGTAATATTCTTTATATGGTCGCATTTCTATATTCATTACCCGATTTGATTTCTGAATTAATTGTCAAAATATTCGACAATTAATGTGGCACGTATCGATGGAGTATCTCACCTATAAATATAGGGTCTCGGTCCCCGAGCTCCTCACTCATTCGTTCATAACACAAAATCCATCTAAAGAGAGTTGAGAGAGCGAGGAAGCCCGATTACCCACATCAACCGCTTTCTTTGCGTATCAAAGCTTATGTGGGACTAAAGCTCAAGAATCAATGGCTGGAGGTATTTCGATCCTTATTCATAGTGTATATATGTTTGATTTAATTCCGCATTTTATACATAAACATATATATTTCAGTTTATACATATAAATGTCTAACAGTGTAAAAATCCCTTTAAGATATCACTTGGTGTTTCAAAAAAAAGATATCACTTTGTTTTTTTATAAGTTGTTTTTAGAAATTTATTAAATATAACTCTATAAAATAAATTTATATAAAATACATATCATATAGTAACTTTTGGATATGAATTAACAAATAATTTTTAGTAATTTATAAAATTAGTTGACTTTTATATTTTGTTTAATTTATATTTGTTATTTCCTTTTTCATTAAGAAACTATAAAATAAACTATAAAGTTACTTTTTATTTCGAATATTTTATGTTAAAATTAGTATATTAAATTTTGTTTACGTTAAAGTTTGATTACTTATTTTTTTAAAAAAAATAATAGAAAAGAAACTAAAAAATTATTTTTTATTGCAATAAACTACTTCAATTATTTAGAATAATATATAAACTTTTTTAAATTTGAATAACATAATATAATTTAGTAACCTATTAAAATTGATTGACATATTTATTTTTGTTAATTTTAAAATTTAATTAATTGAAAAGAAAAAGAAAAAGAAACTAATAAGTTATTTTTTATTTCAGTCATCTTTACTAGTGATGATGAGAAATATATGTCTCCTATATTAAAATAATTATTTTTAAAAGTATATTATAATAATATAATTTTTAAGCTCAACTAATTACCGATGAAATTAAAAAATCTTTATAAAGTTTATTAAAATTATAAGAGAGAGAGAGAGAGAGAGAGAGAGAGAGAGAGAGAGAGAGAGAAATTAACAAAAAGCATATAAATGAAAAAGCAAGTTGTGTTATCAAGACACTGAGTAAGAGATTTTGAAAAAAAAAGAAAAATAATAAAAGAAGGGAGTCAATGATTCTCGGTGGTTAGAAAAAAGAAAAAAAGATTGAGGAGTCTCGGTATATGCATACTAAACTATTAATTAAAAATTCGTTATATTCTGGGAATGTTAAAGCGTATTTTATAAATAATTTAAAAAATGTGAATGCTGAGGTAATTTTTTCTATAAAGTACTTAACATATGATCTATTTGTTTGGAGTGATAATATTATATAGTTTATAATTGTATAAATTTTTCTCTTGTTTCCTTTCAATAAAAAGTGGTATGATCGTATAAAATTTTTGGCAAGAAGGATTTTTCAATTGTGCCCATGTGTTATCCTTTCTCTCCTCTGACCTCTTTTACTTTGCCCTTCATTAACATGGTTGTGAAACTAATCTAGCTAGGTGGTTAGGATAATTTTAAATTTTATTTTATTTTTTAAATTATTGACGCTTTTCATAGGTTACACTTATTTTGGTTAGGTAGTTAGTAACAATTCCTTGGCAATATCTGACAAAGCATAAGCATTTTGGTGGTCTGGGATTTAGAGACTTAAGAGATTTTAATCTCTATATGCTGGGTAAGCAAGCTTGGCGTTTGATTGTTAATGAGTCTTCTCTTGTCAGTCGTTTATACAAGGCTCGGTACTTTCCCCGAGGCTCTTTCTTTACTGCTGAACTTGGTCACAATCCAAGTTTCATTTGGAAGAGCATCTTTGATACTCAGAAGCTTGTCTTATCGGGGGTGCGTTGTAATATTGGGCCTGGAACTTCTATTAATATTCAACGAGATCCCTGGCTTCCTGACGCAACCAATCCCTTTGTAACAACCCAACTGGTGGGGTTAGATGACTGTCAAGTGGCTAGCCTTATGGAGAATCACGATAGAAGCTGGGACTTGGAAATGCTGAATGATTTGTTTAACATCCGTGATCGGGATTTGATTTGTAAGACCCCTATTTCGTCAGCTCCTTCTGATTTCTGGTATTGGTCTCTTAATCCTTCTGGTGTGTATAAAGTGAAAGATGCCTATAACTTGTTACACAAGGAAGATGGTTTGCTTCTGTCAGCTGATGAAAGGAGACTATGGAAGATAGCTTGGAACATCAATGTCCCACCAAAGGTACTTCATTTTTTGTGGCGCTCCCTTTCTGAAACTCTTCCCACGAAGGTTCAGCTGGCCTCAAGACATGTTCCCTTGGATCTGCAATGTCCCATGTGTAATTTTGAGGATGAATCTATTGTGCACTTGTTGATAGAATGCTCCTTTGCCCAAAGTTGTTGGCATAGATCATCCTTAAATGCGGCGGCCTTATTGGATGGAAAGTTGTCAACCTGGTTTGAATCGTTTGTCTTGCCCTCTAGTTCTGATGTAAGAGAGGAAGCAGTCATGATTTGTTGGGCCATCTGGAATGCCCGTAATGCGTTCACTTGGAAAGGTAAGAGCACTTCAGCATCAGATGTAATTTTGTCTGCTAGAGTCAACCTTAATCAATGGAAAAATGCTCAATTGAAAAAGAAGGGTCCTTTATTTTTGGCTTCGGGTGAAAATGAAGGAAGTGAGCATTGGTCTAAACCGGTTACTAATACGATTAAGGTCAACGTAGACGGAGCTATCTTTGAGGCAGAAGGATGGTATGGGACTGGTTTGGTGGCACGTAATTGTCATGGCCACCTTCTTGAAGCTCTTTCAAGTAGTAAACCGGGATATTTAGAGGCTGCTGTGGTGGAAGCGATAGGCATCAAGGAAGCGCTTAGCTGGATCAAAGACAAGCAGTGGCATGATGTACAGCTGGAAACCGATTGTCTTGTGGCTGTCCAAGCTGTACACTCTTCAGTTCTTCTACGTTCCCCCTTTGGCGTGGTGATTCAAGAGTGCAAAGAGTTGCTTGATTCTTTAAAATCTGTTCAGATTCAATTTGTTAAACGTTCTGCTAACAAGGCTGCCCATTATATGGCTCGCAGCTCTTGTTTTCACTCAGTTCGTATGTTTACCGAGAGTACTGCTCCGGTTGATCTTTTAAACATTGTAATGGTTGATTCAATTTGCTAATAAAATGTCACCATTTTACCTCAAAAAAAAACAATTTTTTATTGTAATGATTTTTTTTTTATTGATGTTTTAGTTTTTCGTTGTTTATATATTATTTTAGGTTAGTTTTAAAATTTCTCTTTTTAAATTTTATAATATTAAAATATGGGGTAGATTTTTTTTTTTTTTTTATCTTTTTATTATTATTATTATTATTATTATTATTATTATTATTAGAGTATTTTAGTAAATGGTTGTTAGAGTTATAAAAGTTATTAAGTTATTTAAAAGTATTAATTTTTTAAAGTAACTTATGTTCAAGATCTACTACTCAAATCAATTACATATGATAAAGATAAATTCTCTCATTTTCACATAGATTAACATTTATCAATATTATTTATTTGTAGTGAAACTATATTATTAAATTTGCAACATTGTTTACTTATTATGATTATTATTTTATATTTTTTTCCCTTACTAATAATTTTTTTTTGTTTGCAGTTAAAACATTCTTTTTCCTTCTCACATTCATGTTACTAAGATTGATCTCTCTCCAACCTAGATTTGTTCATTGCTAGTTTTTTTTTTTTCCTTTGTCGAGAGTGATGTTGGAATTATTGTCAATACTTGTTCATTTTTTTCAAAAGGTGTCTTTGAATGGGGCTCCTTTTTAAGATCTATTAAATTTTGAAATTTGTTTTTCTGGGTGTATGTCTTCAACATGTCATGCAAATGCACTACAGATGAAAAACGAGATTTCTTAGTTGAAAGAAATTCCTCTTTATTTAATGATGAATGTATTATTTGACTCTCAACAATAAAATTAATTATTATATTAATATATATATCCATATTTATATACATCCAATCTAATACTATCATATATACATAAGTAATTTCTTCCCATCTCAACGCAAAATCAAAGTTTGCGTTTAAAATAATTGCCCAATAACCTAGATACATATCTGCTGGAGTAAAACTATAAATATTGGACAAAATAAAATATGAATTCATTTTTGTATCGAATTACACTTTGCATTGAAGATGATCTTAACATAAAATGCAATGAAAAAATAGACAGTGTTAAAATTTAGTGAGGTTATTAATTGTTTGCTTAGACTTTGTTTATACTTCGTTTCAAATGACAATCTGATCTAGGACTTGTTACAAGAAAGTGAGGAATTTTTTTTCCTTTTTATAAGAAGTAAGCGACTAAGCGTTATTTGACTTTTGTATCTAAGCAGAATTTTTGTACACTAATTATGACAAAATTTACCACAGACAAGTGTTAGCACAAAGTTGAAAAACCAAATCCGAAAATTCTATTGTTCTGAGCTCTTCCGAGAGCCCAAAGCTGCAAATCTTGAGATTAAACTGGACATTCTTCGGATTAAATCTTCGAAAGATGGACGTTGTTCTGGATCACTGCATATTTTTTTAAGGAAAAAAAAGGTTTCAAGTAAGAAAGAGTGTGATTATATTGTAGTTTTAATAAGAATTGTACATTTAACTACCTTTTCCAACAGTCTTGGATGATGGATTCTACTTGGGGATCAAGGCCTTCCGGTAGTTCTAATCTTCTATCCATGAACCCCACAACTCCCACAACCTTATGAGAAAGTGGTTTACAATTATGGTTTCAGAATTAAACTAATAAATCGAAGCAGAAATATAGTTTAGAAAGATAAACAATAGAGAGAAACCTGTAAGGTGTTTATGTTGTTCCAAGGAATGGATTCAGTCATTAGTTCCCATAGAATGACACCAAAGCTGAACACATCTGACCTGTTAAAGACAATCAAACTCCTTAATTGGAAATGTTTCTCGAAAATGGAGTAATGATAATGGTTTTCAAAATCAACCATTGATTTTCTGAACTTACTTCTCGTTTGAAGGTTCATTTCGGAGGACTTCAGGGGCCATCCACTGAGGCTATTAAGTTTAAGAACACAACACCTTTTAATACAATGTGAAAGCAATGAAAATTAAAGAGCTAGATACAAACTATGAGAAAAGTTTATTTACCGTTCCTCTACCAGATTTTGTAGTCAAAAAGGTTGCTTTTTTCAACCTAGAAAGGCCGAAATCTCCAACCTGATGACACGAATTGTTAAACAGGCAACTCCAATGTTAAACAGGTTATATGCTCTTTATTCAAACTGAGAATCATTGGGCATACCTTGACAGTCCAGTTCTTGTCAACAAGCAAGTTAGAGGACTTAAGATCTCTATGCACTATGGGGGGATTTCTCCGATGCAAATAATTCATACCTCTAGTCTGAGACAATATGAAAAATAAAGAAGCAAATTTAACAGATTCAGCATTAGCAACTTAATCACATGAATAAACTGGCGGGTTTTTATATGCAAACTATAAACAAATCATGTAAGAGAGAACCATAGCGTACTCACAACATCAAGAGCCATCCTTAGACGGCGTCTGATGTCTAATGCTTGATTGCTCTTATGAAGTGTTTTAAAAAGGCTTCCCCTGCCCAAATAAGAAAGATTACTCCATTATTGGGAGCTTTTTCTGGTGAAAGCCAATAGTAATTACTACTTAGTCTTTAGTAAAGCAAAGAATTTACAAACATCCGTTATTGGTAGGTATTTTTTGCATTCTAATTTTTAAGGTAGAGTAAAATCATTATTTGTTTACTCCTCAACTTTTGGTCTCTAATCTGTCCAGAAGTATTTATATACTTTTCTTATCTTACCTGGGTAAGAACTCTGTGACAATAGCTAGCCGTTCTCGAGAGTATGATGCGCCCATAAATAACAACACATTTGGATGTCTCAACCTCTTCATTATATCAATCTGAAGTACATCCAAAAGTTGATGCTCCCCTTCATCAGGTATATTCATTTTACCAGCATTATTCATAAACAGTTCAGTTAAACTTAGTTGAGAGTACCTCTTTTTTGTAATCTTGTAATGCTCCTTCACTGTATTCGTTTCGCAAGTAAACCTTAATGGCAACATCCTGATTGGAGAAATATATTTTAGGGTTAGCACATTCTTAAAAACTAAAACTTTGGTATGAAATTTGAGGTAATCTTTCAAGTTTTAAACGCATACCGAGCCATTCCAAATTCCACGATACACAACAGCGTAGAAACCTGTCAGGTGAGAACAAAATATACATACATTCAGTTTCAGTCCAGACAAATGAAAATTTTGAACTTACATATAATGAAAAATAAAGAAATTTACCATGTCCAATCTCCTCCCCAATATGCAAGTCATCCCAGTGAATCTCACAGTCAACAACAGAGTTGGACTCGAGATCACCTTTGCTTGATGAACTTCCATGGCTTCCACTGCTGCTGTCTCCTGAACTTGGGAATTGTTTACCATGTCTTTGTGCTTCATCTTCGACCTGGACATCCATCAAGTTGGATTCTTCTGTTTTTGTTTCTGTTGATTTTACTTCAGTGCTTAACTTCCCCAATGAATTATAACGTTTGGATGACCCAAAACATTCATTGCATTCATTCCTTTCACGTACATTCAATAGCTCATGACCGCATCCACCTGAGTTTCCTCCCTTAGGTGGAAGGGAAACATGTCTTTTCCTGGGTCTTCCCCTCTTATAATCTGAATTGACAAAGTAGCCATCTGGTGATTTCTTTGAAACACTTGGAGAACCAGACTCATTTTTCACTTCGTTCATCACTGGAGAACTACCACAGCTTGTACCATTTTGTCGATAGCTTCCATGTTCATTTTCATTACTAGCGTTCCCAGTTCCCTTGATTTGCAGCTTTGCTAATACTTTTGTCGCCTACAGACATTTAAACACAACTGTTTAGGACAAAAATTGGCAATACCAAAAAGACTATATGGTTTCACGAAGTAGAATCCTTAGGGAAAGAAAGACAGCAAAACTAAAACCATGTGGCCTTATTTTCAAACAAAGTTATCATTTCAACAATTTGTCTGCTTAAAGATACAATACAATTATAGTTATAGTGATAAATAAACTAATGTTAAATTATCTTATGGAGACCAATTAGAAAGAAAAACAAAATTGAGGAGGGAAGGAACTATGGTAGTGTTACGCAAGCACCAGATTCGAAACAGATGACGCAATCTCTGGAGCCACCGGGACTATTGGTGGCCGAGGGTGCCACTGTAACCTTTTGAATCTTGACCGCTGTTGATCTCTTCTTTGGTCATTGGCAACATCATCACGAGGACTTGCGTTTTCTGCTTCCATGCTGTTGATCAATGCTGCATCACTTGCAACAACTATGACCCCAGCAAGCTCGCCATTTTCATACAAAGGACTTTTGGTGACAATTGCCATGAGTTTCTTGCCGGATCTTGTCTTAAAAGGGAATTGGCCTGACCATGGTTCTCCTGTTCGCAACAACCTTCCCATGATCTTCTGTAATGGAACATAATAATCTTCAGGGATAAGGAGTTCAGTGAAACTTCTTTGACTAACTACTTCACAGTCTCTCCATCCATAGAGGTTCTCAGCAGAACGATTCCTGAAATTGGTTGAGTGCTCTTGTTCTCAAATTCAAAACATGTGGAAGAAAATAAGGCATTGGAACCTACTTAAATCACATTTAATACCACTCTATGAATTTTCCAAGCAAAGGTAAGTAATTTTTACAGAGCTACAGCTTTCAATAATGATATAGAAAATAAAAGTTGGCTTTACTATGCATCTTAGTTTAATAGCAAGGTTGATACTGTTTAACTTAGAAATTACCTAAAAAAAACTCTGTTTCAGATACTAATCTGTCTAAACAGAGTTCCTGCAATGTTCCTTAAAGGCTTGAACTTGAGTTTATTTATATTGCTCTGGGAACAAATAACTAACATCGAAATCATAAACAGTTTATGCGTACCAACTGTATGATTTATGCAACTCTACTCTCTTTCTCAATCATTTGGTCTAGTCATTAACTTTTTAAGTCCTGGGATTGAATGAAAAGGACTTCATATAAGCTGACAACCAATCTTCCAAAGTTCAAATTCTTCAAAAACTGACTTTTTGTCTCTTTTCCTATCCACCAAGTATACTAATTCCATTTTTTTAATGAAAACTTAATTCGAGTTTCGAGTTTAATAAAACTTCGAGATTTATTAAATTTTATTAAGAAAAATTTCATTTCCAGATCATATTAAAATTAGATAGAATAGAATTTCTCTTCTCAGTGGACATATGTCGAACACTTCTATTACTTAAAAGATATACCAAACCACTGTTTCACAAAAAGTATACACAATACTGTGTATATATATGTATGGATATAAATATTAAATCAAACACGATAAAACAACGTAAGAAGAAACGAAAACGACCAAGGCTTTCAGAGTATTGTATAAACAAATACACATATACATATATATGTACCAGAAGACGATCTCTCCGGATGATGCACTGCATACCAGAACAGCATGACCTATTGACTCCAACACCTTCTTGTACGGACTACCGGAGGAAAAGTTACCCACAATACGGTCTTCACCGGGATAATCATCAGCCATATTGCCGGAATCTGTCGTCAAGACACAATCTTCATCTTTCTGGATCGACATCTCCCTAAGCTGCTCACTAAGTCTTGTGTGACTCTCCTCCAAGCTCCGACACCGATCAACCAGAGCTCCGTAAAAACGAGAAGAGGACCCTAATCCGACCATGGAAGTCGCCGGAGTAAGGGCTCGCAATGGCAATAGTCAATTCTTTTATTTTTAAGCTCGAGCTGACCGCCATGGTTTTTTTTTCTAATCTTTTGAAAAAAAAAAATTAATAAAAATGTATATTTTTTAATTTTCGTGAGCGATGACGTGGAGCTAAAGCGTTTGCGCCACGTGTCACCTACCAAATTGAGGGAGTTTTCGTGTAACGAGAGGTCTACGAATCGGAAAATGGGATTTGGCAGACGGAGTTTCTGATTGGTCCGTTTGTTTCGGAGATTTGTCATAGGAAAATTGCCGCTGTTTTATTAAGATAATTACGGTAATGCCACTCAGCTACGTCATTGGCTCATTTATTGGAATGGGTTAGTTAGGTTGCTTACACTCCACTTGAATTCAATTCAGGTGTTCTTGTACATGAGATGACACCTAAAAGCAAGACAAATTAGTGATCAAATGTGGTTATCATCATTGTAAGTACTGTGGTTTCTTCTTTTTTAACTGTTGATCTTTTGAGTAACTGAAATAAAACCAATGGATGTTAAGTATAGGGAAGTGAGAATAGTTTGAATTGTGTTTCTGAGTGTAGACAATAGTTTTCTTGTCGTCAAAGCTATAATTAACCCAACTGTGTTTCCACTTTGTTTAGTCTTCTCTAAATAAATCGTTGAAATATTTAATGATAATTAACATAGCCACCTCATTGCTACACCCACTTATTTTTATAAAAATCTCAAATCTTATAAAAATTATTTTTCAAAGAAAAAGTCCATTTGATTTATGTGCTCCAAAAATGAGCATAATTACATCATTACACCTACATATTTTCAGAGAGAATGGTGGACTGCAGGACCCGCCTCTAATGAAGCACAAATTCCTTATCTAAATTGGGAACAAGATATGGATGAGGCAAAAATAGAAATAGTATTTTTTACGAGGAAATTATACTTTATACTTACTTTTTATTTTTTATTTTAATTTTTATCTTCATTTTATTATTCTTTAATTTATACTCAATTTTATAGATCGTATCCTTATTATGTGCATTAAAAAATTTAAATTTAATAAGTTATGTGAGGTTATCTTTGGTACTTTGTTTATAAAAGAGAGTATTTATCAATTAAAATTATTTTAGAGTTATATTTAGTTAAGCTGGAGCTATGGCACGAACGAGATCGAGAGCTCAGGGGAAGATGAAATCGAGACCGAGTATTGCTAAAGGAAAGAGGAAGGGTGTGCGATTGGAGAAGGAAGCATCGTCTGCTGGTGCGGGATTGGAAGAAGGTGATGTCGATGAACTGGTATTGTCGGAGGAGGAGGAGATAGATGCTAAAACGCCTGCGATCGAGGGAGTTCAGGAGCCTTTGTCTCCTGGAGCTTCGCTGAAGACGATTCAGAGGCAGGACGATATCAGAAAGGATTTTGGGTTTTTTTCTCAAAAGGAATGAGCAATGTAACAGTGACATACGTCAAGGTAAAACCCCTATACCCCCTGTTCTGCACTCTGGATCTGTTGTGCGTAACTTAGAAAATTCATTTAAGGGTGATGATCTGAAACCTAAGGTGAAAATAACCTTAGAGGATATTGAGGATGAGGTATTGTTTTGGAAGCCATCCATTGTTTGTTATGTTTTGGGAGCAAACCCACCATTGCAGATAATGGAAGGCTTTGCAAAAAGGATGTGGGGTGATAAACTGGATAGGGTGAAGCTCTTATCATTTGGCATTTACATCATCAGATTTAGTAATGTGGAAGCAAGGGATCAAGTACTTAATGGAGGGTTCATTTTCTTCAATAGGAGACCGGTTATCATGAAACCATGGAATCCTAATGAGAATTTCAGTAAAGAAGATGTGTCTAGAGTTCCAATTTGGATTCAATTGGAAGGATTAGAGCTAAAATACTGGGGAGAGAAATCGTTGTTTAAGATTGTTGGACAAAGGGGGAAACCGATTATGGTAGATGCAATCACCAAAGAGAGGGAACGGTTGAGTTATCCTAGAATTCTAATCGAAGTGAGTATGAATCAAAAGCTCCCCGAGATGCTGGAATTTGAAGATGAACATGGGTGGAATTCATCTATAGGCGTGAAGTACGAATGGAAACCTTCCATTTGCACTCATTGTTCGGGGCTGGGGCATATAGCAGATGACTGCAGAAAGCGTACAGTTGGGAAAACAGAGTGGATTGTCAAGGCTGATAATAGGAAGAATATTCAAGTGGATGAGGAGGGTTTTACCAAGGTAGTGGGGTCCAAAAAGAGTGAAAAAGTAAAGGAAAAGAGGGCTGAAACTATGGTCAGCAACACTTTTCAGGCCTTGGATACAGAGCAGAGTTTAGAGGAAGTTGAATCAACTCATATGGACAATATGGAAGAGGGGGGAGAACCCTCTTTCATCAATGGATAAGTTGATATGTTGGAATGTCCGAGGAGCTAATAATCAGCAGAAACAACACTTAATCAAACAATTTATTAATGTTCAAAGAGCTGATTTTGTTGGGCTCCTCGAGACAAGAGTCAAGGCCCCAAAGCTTGGGATCTTGTACTCTAATGTTTTCGAAGGTTGGTGCTTTTCATCGAATATTGCGTGGCACTCGGGAGGTAAGATAGTAATTGCTTGGAACCCTTTGAGATTTATTGTTGATATTCTTAGATGCTCAAGTCAATTTATGCATTTAAAAATAGCAACAATAGATGGGGTGTTTTCTAGTTACTTAACGGTGGTGTATGCTTCCAATAATCGGGATGATAGGAGAATACTTTGGAAGCATATTTGTGAGATCAGTGTTCAAGAGGAATGGTGTATAATGGGCGATTTTAATGATGTTCTGGCAAAGGAAGAAAGAATTGGAAACAAGGTGAGGTGCTATCCTGATTCGGCATTTGGGGATTGTGTTCATCATTGTCAGTTGGATGATATTAAAACTAGTGGGAATTTCTTTACTTGGTCAAACAAACAGCAAGGTGGAGACAGAATCTTCTCTAAGATTGATCGAGTATTAGCTAATCAGGCTTGGTTGAATAGGTATGAATTTGCTGAAGTGGTTTATTTGAATGAAGGGATTTTTGATCATTCCCCGGGGGTTATTACCATTCATCCGATTGCTAGTACTGGCAAGAAGCCTTTCAAATATTTTCGCATGTGGCGGTCTCACACAAAATATGAAAGTCTTCTTCGTGAGTGCTGGAGTCGAAATCTTAATGGCTCTCCCATGTTTCAACTTGTCTCAAAGCTCAAGCAGTTTAAACTGATGTTAAAGGAGCTGAATAAGGAGGGATTCAATAATTTGCAAGCAATAGTCACCAGATATCAGCATGAGCTTGATGGTGTGCAATCGGCAGTGCACCAGCAGCCTCTAAATTCTAATTTGCTTGCTCAGGAGAGTGAGATAAGGGTTAAATTGATCGAAGCACAGAAAAATTATGCCTCATTCCTTCAGCAGAAAGCTAAATCGGCTTGGATTCAGGATGGAGATGCAAACACAGCTTTCTTTCATTCTAGTATCAAACAGAGATTGAGGCAGAATAGAATTATTTCTTTAGAGCTGGAGGATGGATCTAGAACTCATGACCCGAATCATATTACAGCAGCCTTTCTTGAGTTTTATAAAAGGTTGCTTGGATCAAAGGTGGACAATAGAAGGAAGGTGCATCCAGGGGTTCTTGCAAAAGGTCCTAGGCTCTCTGAGGAGCAGAAAATCTTGTTGCTTCAGGAATTTTCTAAAGAAGAAGTGAAAGCAGCTGTCTTTAGTATTCCTGGAAATAAATCGCCCGGACCGGATGGCTTCTCGAGCTTTTTCTATCAGGATAATTGGGACTACATTGGAGAGGAGGTTTCTAATGCTGTGCTGTCATTCTTGGAGTCAGGTAATATATTAAAAGAGATAAATTCTACAATTATTACTTTGATTCCTAAGATCAAATGCCCCAATAATGTTAAGGATTTTAGACCAATAGCTTGTTGCAATGTTATTTATAAGATTGCAACCAAGATTTTGAGTTCTAGAATTCGAAACATCTTACCTCAAATAATCTCTCCTTCCCAAGGAGGTTTTATTAAGGGAAGATATATTGGGCATAATATCATGATTTGTCAGGACTTGGTTAGACATTATGAAAGGAAGGCAAATAAACCAAGTTGTATGATAAAATTAGACCTCCAGAAGGCGTATGACACTGTTGAATGGGACTTTCTTGAAGAAATGCTTGTTGGACTTGATTTTCCCTTCTCATTTGTGCAGCTTATTATGCAATGTGTTAGAACTCCTAAATTCTCTTTTATGTTCAATGGATCTTTACATGGATTCTTTGAATCTAAGAGAGGACTTAGGCAAGGAGATCCTATGTCACCTCTTTTGTTTGTTCTAGGCATGGAATATCTGTCTAGATTGATGAAGAAGATTGGGGAGAAGAGTGACTTTAAATTTCATAATGGCTGCTCAAAAATCAAACTTAATCACCTAGCTTTTGCGGATGATGTGCTATTATTTTGTAATGGAGACATGAGGAGTATCAACTATATGCTACAGGCATTGAAGCTATTCTCAAGAACATCTGGTTTATGCCCGAATGCTTCCAAAATGGCTTGCTACTATAGTAATATGTCTCAAAGAGAAGTCCAACAATTGATGGCTGTTTCGGGCTTCCAAAAGCAGGTATTACCTTTTACTTATTTGGGAATCCCAATCTCTTCTAAAAAGTTATCTGGGAAGGACTGTGAATTACTTGCTGAAAAAATGACAGCTAGAATCAAGAGTTGGAGTACGAGAAACTTGTCTTTTGCAGGTAGAATAACTCTAATAAACTCGGTACTCATTGCCATTCAAGCGTATTGGAGTCAAATGATGATTCTCCCGAATAAGATTCTGAAAAACATTGAGGCTATTTGTAGAGCATTTCTTTGGAAAGGGCAAGCTACTTTCCAAGGAGGTGGTGCGGTAGCTTGGGATAATGTTTGTCTCTCAAAAAAGGAGGGGGGCTTGGGTATTAAAAGAATTGAAGAGTGGAATAGGGCTGCTATGTGTAAGTACATATGGGCTATTGCAAACCAACAAGAAAGTTTGTGGTTGAGATGGGTACATAGTGTATATATCAAGAGAGAGCCTTGGTGGAGTTACAAAGCTTCAATCCATTCGAGTTGGTATTGGAGGAAGCTTGTAACTCTTAAGGATCATCTAAAATCCATCCAGAACCCGAGGGAGTTCCAAGAGAAACAATATGTGATTTCTGCAGGTTATGATTTGCTCAAGCCACAACATGATAAAGTTCCTTGGAGTAGAGAAGTTTGGGCAAGATTAAACATTCCTAAACATAGTGTGATTCTTTGGTTGGCTGTATTGAACAGATTAAAGACAAAGGAAAGGTTGGCCAAGTTTGGCATGCAAATTGAAAACAGGTGCCGTTTATGTAATGGTCATTCAGAGGATACACACCATTTATTTTTCACTTGTTCCTTTGCTGGAAAGTGTCTACAGGCAGCAAAAAAATGGCTGGTTTGGGGCATGGCTGCCAATGAGCTTCCTTTGATATTGAGATGGATAAGGAAAGCTAAGATAAGTAAGTTTAGGAAGAATGTTTTGGCTGCTGTAATTGCAGGTCTGGTGTATAGTATTTGGGAGGCTAGAAACAAGCTTGAATGGCAAAATGAGCAGTCGGATTGTGTGAAAATCATGGAGGTTGTTCGGTGGAGAATAAAGACTAGGGTGACTATGTTTTTGCCTAAGAAGTTGAGTTGTAAAGATAGGGATTGGTTTTATGGATTGTAATTTTGTAAATACAATATTTGTATAGATTAATTCATTGAGGCTCTTTCTTGGGGTGCTCTTAGGATGTAAAGTGTTTTGTGCAATATAATTTCCTGATTCATCAAAAAAAAAATGTGTAATAAAAATAGATAGTTTTCAACTTATTCGATTATTTACTCCGACAAAGACAAAGACTGTTTAATATTTTGTATAGTTTTAAATAATGTTTTATATTTTAATGTTATTTATGCATTTTTAGTATATTACTACTTTTAGTTTTTTTTAAAACAAAAATAATAAATAATTTGTATTTTGAATGATAATTAGTATGATACTTTACACTGCACTCTTAAAAAATAGGTGTCTTTCATATTTTTAATATCTGAATAATTATAATCTAATTTTTTTATATTATAATGTATATTGTAATTATTTAAGATATTATACAAAGTTTTTAAGATATTTGAAATAGTTTACAATGCAGAAAGTAAGGTCAAACACTCTATTTTCACACGCTCATAAAATAAAAATAAAAAAACAAGTGTTGACCTTAGATTTGGCCAACCGACAGCGGAGTCGTATTAATACTGATCTTGCCACGTGTTATACAATAAGAACTAGAAAGTAAAAGAACACAGGATTTTTATAGAGGTTCGTCCCCCTTAGTTACCGGTTAATGACCTACTCCCCTTTTAGTTGTATTGATACCGAGAGATAACACTATTCAGATCACTATAGGTGAGATTTGAGATAGCTCTCTTAAGATTACAATGTAGGAACCAAAGATGACAAATCTCAAGTGTAGAGAGAAACGATGGTGGGCGTGTGTGTGTGTGTGTGAGAGAGAGAGAGAGAGAGAGAGAGAGAGAGAGAGAGAGAGAGAGAGTTCACACTTAGAGGTTTAGAGCTTAGTTAGAGCGTAGGGTTTTAGGGTTTTGTTAAGGTCCTTTATATGGGAGAGCTTAAACCCTTTAATTAGGTAAAATAAGTTTACATAATAAATTATTAAAATATAAATGACTAAAATACCCCTTAAAAATAGATATTTTCCATCTACTTTCGTGGGCTATTAAGGCCCAATTTATAGTCTATCTTGCTGTCCATGTGCAATGATGTGCACCAAAGTCCTGTCAAGCCAAGTTTTGGCTGGCCATGCATTTGCAGGATGCACGCTGACCGGCCATAGGATCGACCAATGGTAGCCGACCAACCTCCTTGAGGTTGTCAGTCCATCATTTGTCATCCAGTTTGAGTGTCGAGACTCTCCATTAGTTGAAGTGTTGAGTAGATGACTTGACCTTCTTATTGGTAAGCTATACTGCCATGTGGTACTGATATCAACCACGTAGACATGCCACGTCAGGTGGGCAAAAATTGGGATAACATTTTCCCCTAAGTCCCTGTGCGGACGTTTGTGTGGATAAGGACTTTCTAGCTTAGTTGTGACTGATGTAGCCTTAATTGAGTAAATATTGCTGCATTTTTAGTCTTTGAAATATCTACTCTTGATTGTCTAATCTCATTTATTGTAGTAAGTTAATTGCATTGTACTTATACGTGCGTTATACGTGCTTTTTAGTTGAACACTGTGTGGCAAGTGAAGAAGTGGTCCCACAATAGCCATATAAGCCTTATGGAGGAAAACTCCTCTTCACTTTTCACTTTCTCACTAGAAAAAGTAACTTTGAAGAAGCTCTTCCTCCTCTCTAGAGGCCGAACCCACACTGCTCCATCTCTCGAGATTTTTGCGTCATTTCGATGAACCAAAGCTTCCCATTCTCTTTATCAACGATTTCTTGTAGTGGGTAAGCTTTTTGTTCCTGCTATTTACTTGATTTAATTGATTTTACTATGATTGCATGAATCTTTTCTTTACTTTGAATATTTTTTAATTCCACGTTAGATTGTAATCCTTTCGATATTTTGATCCGCATGGTAGTCTTAGGATGTGTAATGTGTGATTTTTAGATGAAAAAGATCTGATTCTGACCTTCATTCTGATTCTTGGCTCTTTGAGTCATGAAGAACACGAAGAACGTGTTCGAGTTCTTGAAAAAACATATGTTCAGATCCTTTATAAACCCTGACCGGCCAAAGAGGTATTGTTCAAGACCTGGCCAGCCATGGTTCACCATGGGGTCTAGCCGGCCATAGGGGTGTACCCTATAGGTTGGCCAACCTATGCCTAAAAGTGAAATTCCTGGCTGGCCCTAGGATGGGTCATGGGACCCTGGCTGACCTTCTAAGGATTGGGAACCCTGGCCGGCCAAGGCCAAGGTTTTAAGTGGGCAACCAGTCTTTTGTCATCTTTTGACCTTAGCTAGGGTCTTGTGACGGTCTTATAGGCATATACAATTGTAGTCTTATGTGTGGTTTCCCTTGGGAACTCTGTATAAAACTTAGTAGTGAGTCCATTATAGTCAAGTGCACAACTTAAGACTCACTATTTATCTAAGGAGATGTACTTGAGACAGTACTTCACTGATACACAGTCTTGTACAATGTGATTTACCTGGAAAGTACCCTTGGGTATAGTTGACCAAAACTTTGTCTGTAGCTTTATCAGGTTGCTCAGCTCCCCTTGTCTCTTCTATGCAAGTGATTTCGAGTGTTGATCTAAGGAGGTGACAATCGCTGTGTCATAGGTCCCATCAGCTTTGCCTTCGAGAGATAGCATTTCGTCTGTCCCCTTGCTCCCTTTGAGTGATTTTGGATTGATAGAACAAAACAATCGTATCGAAGGGTGCCACCATATGACCCTCATGTTGCTAGGGTGGAAACAATGGGCAGAGTTAGAGCTTTATAGGAGGCCACACAGCCTCGTGATGATGTAGATCTAGATGTCGGTCAGGCAGAGGCGCCTAATGTTGAATAGGAGCTGAGAGTTCTGACACCGAGTTTAAGATGGAGGAGGCTACGCTTGTTAGGAGGAGGACTTACAGAATTTGTGTTGTCATTCCCAATTGCCCTCTGGGCACATATGGCATTTATGGGCAGCCATTGAACAGGCTAGGTCAGCCTTTAGTGATGGGTCTGGACCATGTCTTGATTCAATTTTTAGAGCCTCAGGTTCTTGATGCTGGATCACAGGGAGACAGGTGGGTCTCTCCCGCATTTGTTATTCCTGCCGAGACTTTTGACAGGATATTGGTCAGTGGACTAGTAAGAGGTGTCCAGTGTGAGATACCCACAAGGGATCAAAGAGCACACCAGCTCACCCTGGGTTGGATGTCATGGTCGGAGCACCATATTCAGTAGGGGTGGTGTTGTCGTTACACTTATACTTCCGAGATATTGTTGCTTACTTTAGGATGTGTTCAACATAAATCACCCCAAAAAGTATAAAATACCTCTCAGCGATGTTTATTTTATATGTGGATCTAGGATGGCCTTAGGATACTTCATATGAGATTGTATATTACTTTGATCTGAAATCTACTCCAAAGCAGAACTAGACTGGGTATTTCTACTTCAGTCAAGTTGGCCATCAGTTGTTGGGTGACACTAATAGCATGCATATGTCAAAAGTTGGTGGATATTCCCATAACTACTTCATTACATGGGATATCCATGAGATTTGACATTACTGCTTCAAGTGAGTGTCATCATACAAGCGCTCCATCCCTACTTTGTAGATGAGGGATAGGGCGAATTACATCTTATCCCTCCCCATGGAGAAGAGGAACATAATCAGGTTGGCTAATGTAGCTAACTTTTAGAAGTACAATTTGTATCCTCCTGCTTCTAAAGTTGTAGGGACCGAGGGCCCATCAGTTGGTGTGAATGGAGCCCTAGCTGTTGAGGAAGTCTGTCATGGTAGTGGACATGCTCCTGACATGGATGAAGATGTGCCTCTGTCCCGGATAGCCCGAGTCTAGAGAAGAGAGAGAGGGCCCTCCACCAGCGCTAGGCTCGCGGGGGGTACAGTTGGGGACACTACTCTTCATATTAGGCTTGGAGGCTAGAGCTCTGCAAAGCTTACTCACCCCTTGCCTACATTTAAAGGCAAGGGAAAGGTGACCAATAAGGATGATGGTATTTGATAGTTGATTGTACCATCTTTTATATTCTTGTCTTACATTAAATAATTGTAACTTGTATTCTAACTTTGTTACCTTCCTCTTGTAGATATGTCTTCCAGGTTGAGAGGTCTAGCTGGTGGACCTTCAGAGGAGCCTTTGGGTCGTCTGAGGGCCAAGGTGGTCTGGACACTCGTGTGAGAGATGACGCGTGGTCATCTCTTCCTCCTCCTCCTTCAGGGCCTGCACTAGCTAAACATCCCATGATGGATGACCCTCTAGTGAGGAGGGAATGGCATTCGGGCAGGAGCGCCTAGAGGCCTAGTCGAGGAGCGGGTTCAGCCATGGAGGTAGCTCGCAAGCACCTGGACAGATCCTTTCCTCTGTGGATGATGAGCTTTAGGAGCTCGATGACGGTGAGCCAAAGAGGCTCTCTTTTGGTGGCCTTTAGGATTTGGCCGCAGTGACTTACACTGTAACGCCCTAATGCTAAGGCATGTTACAGTGATTTTACAATTATAGTGCAATCTTTGCTAATTAAAGAATTTTCTTGAAAATCGTGTCAAATTAAAACTTTTAATATTAACTATGAAACTTTATAAACTTTACATAATTATTTATAAAAGTCGAGATCCCGTTTCTGAACTTCTTTACAAAATATTCCAAATTACATTATTCAGGTTGCACATCGACTACAAAATGATAACCCTAGATGTCCCGAGACCGAACACTGCAGGTCGCGCTGCCATGACATGTACAATCCCATCCTAGCTCAAGCTCACTGCTGTTCAGCCTTCACCTTTCTTTTACCTACACGTGAAAGTAGAACTGTGAGTTGACAGACTCAATAAGAAAAGCATATAACATATTAGATAATACCGACTTGTATCTTAGCACCCATACACCTATCTACAAGGCTTAACAGATGAGTAAGAACGTTCTAACTAAGATACGACCATGTACCACTATACCACATGCACTTAGTACCTCCATCATACTAGTGTAGGTAGGGTATGAACCGTACCCCAAGTACTGTTAAATGTTGTACCACATACACCGTGTACCTTCCTGTACTAGTGCTGGTAACACCGTGATGTACTCTTTAGACATCGTACACTTTACCAATGCACTCTGTACTGCTACCGTACAAGTGTTGGTAGTGTATGAATCACAACAAGCATGCATATATATATATATATATATTTCACACATACATACATTCGCATACATATCATATGTTCTACACTATTCTTACCTCTTTTCTAAATTCAAGTGAGTTGGCCGACCTGAACGGAAAGTCTCGTGCTGGATGGATGCCCTAATCACATATTAAAAACTGGGTAAATCACACGTCAAAACCCTAATCCGGGAAACCCGAACCTACAACTTAAGATTCTGTTATTACTAATAGGGACTACAATATCCTAGGAGGTAGGAAAATACCCAACTAAGGTACTGAAGTGGACATGAATTGAGAAAACGAGTTGTTCGGGAATCTGTCGAAACCGGTTAACTGTTTTACAGGTCCTGGCAAACTGGTTGACTGATTTGCACCAGGTTTCCCAAAACAACTCAAAACTTGCTCAAAACTTGTCCAAATGCCACCAAACTTTCCAGAACACCTAAAATGAGCATACACAATATATTCCAATCAACAGCACCCACAAAAATGCACAAATACAAAATATACCATGGATGAACCAAGCTTGAGTTTTCAAACTCAAGCTTGTGCATCCATTACCCAAAACATCCAAACCAGTTGCAAGAAGCTACTTTCAACTTAAATTCAACTTAAAAATTGAACCATACCCAATCAAACCCTAACAACCCCTAATCTCTAAAATCATAAGTCAAAACCAACTAAAACATTGAGAAATTCATAAACAAAGAGTGTCTAGGGCTTACCTACACCAATTAAACCTTGAATCCAAGCTAAAACCCAAAAAGATGGTGATGAAGGTGGCTGGTTCCTCCTGGTTTGGTGGTGCTCAAAGAAAGAGAAAAGAGGATGAGTTTTTTTTTTTTCTTATTTTTCCTTCGATTTTTATTTTCCTTTTGTTTTTTCCTAATTTCCTCAAAATGAGTAAACTAAAGGCTGAAAATAAATCAAATGGACAACTTCCATTCTCTCATGCAACCACCAAAGCCTCCACTAAAAATTACTAAAATACCCCTTAATCTTAAACTTAGGCATTTTAAAGTCTACAGGTAAAATGGTCAAAATCTATAACCCCGCTCAAATTCAGTATTCTACTTTTCTCCAACATATATCCCACTAAGAAAAAGGTTCTAGACTTACCCATGTGCTAAAAATAGACATCCATCGCATTTTCCGTTGTCGTTGAGCAAAAATTGTAAAAATAGCATAATTCAAATATAATACAAATAATACATGTTGAGTTTAATAAAATCTCCAGAATTGAGAAATTATAACTCTAATGCTCATTTCTAATAATGGGACCCACAATTAATTAAATTCACAAATAACCATAAAAATATCAATAATTAGTGTTAATTGCCTTTACTAATCCATATTATAAAATGCGGTCATTACATACACACTTAACTTTGCTCATTTTTTCTGGCATTATTATAGGTTGGTCGACCATAGTGACTGTTGCGTGAAGTTGGCCGGCCAATGCTGTGTCTTTGAGGGGCTAGCCGGCCTTGGTAGCTTTGTGGAAGGGCTGGCCGACTAGTGTTGAAACACCCTAACTAACATAGGCGTATTACGTGATTTTTAAACATGCTGTGCAGCTCGTTGCTAATCAACGAGGTTTATGGAAAAACGTGATTAATTAAATTTTTTTTTGCTTTTTAATTAAACTTATAAAATAATATTACAAAAGACTCGGGATCCCGATTATAAAATCATTTACAAAAAGATTTAACTGTTTAACTGATACACAAAATAATTGTCGCCTAGCGACCAGTTACAAAATCAGCCTCGCTGTCCCGATGATCGTACGCTCCAGGCCTAACCGCCCCGACATGTACAATCTTCACAAGCTCGCTCACGGTCCATCAGCTTTAGCCTTGCCTTTACCTACACATAAACGTAGAACTGTGAGTCGACAGACTCAGTAAGAAAAGCATAATAATATTTATACATAATCCCGGTCATGATCAGACGCCCATACCCCTGATCATAACCCTAACTGCCGTGTCCAACACGATACTGAGTCCCGCTACTGTCGTGTCCAACACGGTGCATCGAGCCACTACCGCCATGTCCAACATGGTACCGAGTTACGAACGTTCATAGGGATGGTACTATTGACACGTAACGGCTGATCGGTCGAACCGGTCATACTCCGCCGTCGGTCATACTCCATTTCGTACCGATGTGTTACTATATCCTCCCGATCGGTCGAACCGGTCATACTCCGGCGCTTGGTCATACTCCAGCTGTACCGACGGGATACGTCAATAGTACGGAACCACCAACCAAGTGTCGACTGATCGGTCGAACCGGTCATACTCCGTCTTGGTCATACTCCACCGTACCGACGTGACAGGGTTGGATGGTTCGAAGCCAACATACATAACTAATGTAATCTAACAGGCTTCCTACATGCACGCTAAACATGTAATCTACATATGCATACTGTTATACTAATCTTACTCGGATTCCGAATTCGGGTGTGCGGTCAACCTTTTGGAACTTTAATCGCGGCGGATTACAGGCTCCTAAACCATAAAAATCACAACACTATAAGTGACACGCTAAATCACTTCCCGGGGACTTAAACTAGGAACTAAAAGTTTCCCTATCGATAAAAAGCATGGCAATACCCCCTAAAACATAAAAACGAGGAAAACACGGGTTTCTGCAAAATTCCCCAACCGGAATTCCGGTTCTGGGAATTACTGGACCCTCATCCAGAATTCCGGTTGCACAACCGGAATTCCGGTTCCTCGCAGGAATTTTTCAAAAATTCATAACTCAATCAAATCAAACCCAATTCATACCAAACCTTCCAGACCTGTTCTAAATACCCCAAAGAACACTTTCAAAGCATTAAAACAACCCAGAAATCACAGATACGAAAATTGCCATTAAAGCTCCAAGCTTTGAGTTCAAAACTCAAGCTTGGCTAAACCCCTCTAACATGCATTCAAACCTGATTAAATCTACTTAAATATGCATGACTAAGCTTCTGAAAACAACTAAAAATATCAACAACATCACAGCAACAGAATCTAACCAACTCTCTTTGAAAACCATAGTTTTAACATAGAAAAATCATAACTTTACTCAACCTAACTATCATGCTTCAAAACAACTTAAATAACCCTAATCTAACAAGCTTTAAACCTCTGAAATTAAGCACAAATTCACAGCAGCAACAACAACTAACAAACATGCATGCATCAACCATTTTCATCATTTTTTTCCAAGAAAGTAAAGGAATAAAATTAGGAACACATACCACAACAAGAGATCACCCAAAAGTTGCTGAAAATTACAAGATTCAGAAGGAAAAATCTCCTTTTCCTTGCTGCACAATGAAGCCGAAATGGGGAGGGAAAGAGAGAGAGTTTTGAATGCTTTTCTCTAATTTTTTCTAAGTGTAGAGTTTTGTGAAAATGAAATAACACCCACTTAACATAAAGCAATATTATTTCAGCCAAATAAATCATAAATAACATTTATTTTTCATTTAATAAAAATCACTAAAAGACAAAATCTCATTGGGGCAAAAAGACCATTTTGCCCCTCCACACTAAAACCACATAAAACACACTAAAGATGTATTTTTGGGAAATTCTAAATTCCCGGCCATTCTCGACATTCCCAATGTCTAATAAACCGTCCCAAACTACTAACATACTAAGTTGTGATTTCTACTGAGCCAAACGTCGGGTTCCAAAATACCGGGCACCGGAAATGCAAAATATGTAAACTACTACATGACATAAAAATGCATCTCTGAATTCCATAAATAACAGTATAATAAATTATTTAAATAGCTATAAATAATTTTCATAATTAATCATAATTAACTGCTAATTTCCAAATTAAACTAAGCGGGCTTTACAAGTGTTGTCTTCTGACATTGATTTTGACCTTGTTTTGTTTTCAAGCCTTATGAAGTTGAGCTTTTTGCATGGCAACTCCAAGGGGTCTTCGAGTGCTCTTTGGGAGCAGATAAAGACCATGGAGGTTGATCTCTTGGCAAAAGGCAAGGCTTTAGCTGATATAGAGGCTCTTGGCATGTAGTATAACAAACTTGTATGATTGGTTTGTTGAAAAGAACAATGATATATCTGTTTTGTCCCTTGAGCATACTGTTGCACAGTACATCCATGGTGGTAAGATATTATGTGTCACTCCTTGGCACTTTGTCGATCACACCCTAGGCATAGGCGTGCTAGGCCCGCGCCTAGGGCCCACTCATTTTAAGGGCCCAAATAAAAAAAATATCTTTTAAAAAATATACATATTTTTTTTAATAATTTTTAAAAATACTATTTATCTTTATAGTAAGGGCTCAATTTTTTTTTTTTTTTTGTCTATGGCCCATTCCAACTCACGGCCAGCCCTAATCACATTATTATGCCTATTAATGTGAAATTGCAAGATCATTGGATATGTGGTCGATTAAACATTTATGAGTGGCAGATATACTTGTACAATTCCTTGAGGTTTGACAGGTTTACATCAGCTGCCAAAGAGGCTTGCAAGACTTTTTCTGTGATCTTACCATATTATTTCTCTTTGTTAGACTTTCGAGGCCTCTGCAATGAATCAAAGTTTAGCACTATGGAACTGTTTTCCATTGTTCCTGTTGATGGGTTACCTGGGCAGGTCACAACGTAAGTTCTTTCTCATGTATTATGTTATATTATTTTTTTTTTATTTTTATTTTATAATTTACTTTATGGTTTTTCTTTTATTTTCTTATTTTTTTTGGTGTTGTCCTGTTGTTGTTATTCAATAACTGTCGGTTGTTTGTAGCATTTTTTGTTGAGTACTTTATTAACAGCAAACCCATTCCATCTACTGATTTTGACGTGAAAGTTCACCGCGATCGATTGGTTGTGTCGTTTTATCATTATGGCATAAAGAAGCAACTTGAAAACATTGAAAGTGAATTCGACTCACCTCCAAACCTTCAGAAGAAATGATTTATTTTTTTTCAAACATACTTTTGTTGCTTTAGTTTTATGGCAGTATTATTGGAAATTATTTTACCAGGATCTTAGATTTACTCACAAGTATGTTTATTAACATCCTAAATAAGAACTTTCTAAAACGATAAATTAAACACATATAAAGTTTAAGAAACCTTACATTGGGTGCAGCGGAATTAAAGGACTCCTTTCGTTCAGATCTCTAACCCTTGTATCCTTTCTGTAGCAGAGTATTATCAAGATCTGAACCTGGATTTCTTTCTCTGAATCCTTGATGCTGAATCTCCTTTGCTGATGATCTTTCTTCACGATCTTCCTCACTATGATTGAGGTATTGCTTGCTCTGTGTGGGCACTACTCTAATCACTAGGGTAAGTTCGAAATATGAAGGAAGAAGAGAGAGAGAGAGAGAGAGTGGCGGCTAAGGAAGAGAGAGGAGGCTCAGGTTTTTCTGATTCAGAAAGTGTAATTTTCCCGAAGCCTTCACTATCTATTTATAGCACTCCACTAGGGTTAGGTTTGAATTATTTGGCATTAAAATAATGAAAATATCAGCTTAAAAAGCCTACAAAGGTGGTCGGGCATGGCTTAGTGGATTGGGCCTTATTTTTTGCAATTTTGCAATTTTAACACTTTTGTATCTGATTTTCTCAAAAATGCCAATTTCCTAATTCAACCATTTAAATGCCAATTCTAACTATTTAATAACTATAAATAATTATTAAATAATATTTTCATTTATCATATTTATTAATTGAACCATACAAAGTATCATAATTAACAAATATGCCCCTATTAACTCTTTCTTTACAATTTCGCCCTTACTTAGTAAAAATTTCACAAATAGACATAGTCTAATTTGTGAATTATAATTGATTAATCAAAACCAATTACATGAGTCTTACAAACAATATTATCTCAACTAGTGCGGGGAACCATGGGTCTATATAACCGAGCTTCCAATAAGTAGATCAAGAATTTAGCACTAAAATTCACTAACTTATTAATTCTTCGTTGAATCCACGCATAGAACTTATAATTGCACTCTCAGTATATAGAATGCTCTATATGTTCCACCATATAGACACATCATTAGTTATCCATTGTTATAATCCTAACGTGATCAATGATCCTCTATATGAATGATCTACACTGTAAAGGGATTAGATTACCGTAACACCCTACTATGTATTTTATCCTTAAAACACTTGACCCCGTATAAATGATATTTCAGCTTATGTGAAATGAGTACTCCACCATTTATGTTCGTTTGGTCAAGCTCGAAGGAGATCATCCTTTGCTTACTATTCCCCAGATAGAAGCTATAGATTCCATGTTTATGCTAGCGCTCCCACTCAATTGCACTACCGTGTTCCCAAAATGTACGTATCACCCTGACCTAAAAGTAGGCTTAACTAACAAATCAAAGAACACGAATAGCCTTTCAAGATTGAGCCTAATCATAACAGGATTAAGAACATTTGATCTAAGATCAACTTGGCGATATTGACTTGAATAGATTTTACGGTAAGTTTAATTAAATCTAAGTCAAAGTTCAATATCGGTCCCTTCCGATGCATACTCCATGCATCCAACCTGAGCTTTACTTTAACCAATGTTCTAGAAAGATCATAGTATTTCTCCAAATACAAGTAAACTCTTGTTGTAGATTATCATATCAGTAAAACCCTGTGTCTGATAAATCTATGAAACTTTATTCACATAGTCATGTTTATTTTCCAATGCGATGACAGCACAATAAACATGATCAAGTATGTGAAAATGGTTTAAGATGAATATACAAATCAAATAGATAAGCAATTGATAAATTGAACCAAAACATACACAAATGAATGAAAAATACTTCTGTTTCTTTATTGATGTTGAATAAAATAGATTACATTGAAATTGAGTTTTATTTAGGGCATAAAACCTAACAAGTATTTCTATAGCTTATTGGAACAAATATTGGTCTATTTTTCTGTTTTTAGTATTTTTTGGACAATATGTAATATTTTATATTTTTGTTTTTTAAATTCTTATGTTAAATATATATTTGTTGAATTGTTTAGGATTTAAGTGCAACCCGTCCAATTTAAAAAAAAAAAAAAATTGTAAACCGACCAACGGTTTGGGCGGTTTGGTCGGGTTAACCCGCCCAAACCGGCCAAACTTTTTTTTTTTTGGTTTCAAAGTCAAAGTCAATAAAAATTAAAAAGATAAATTAAAAATATCATATTACACCAAAGCACAACACAATATATATGACTCTGAAACTAACAATTAAATATATAATTTTATATTATTATACATTTAATCTATGTTATATATAATAAAAACTAAAAAGTAAAAAAATAAAAAATTCAAAGTCAGGTTGGTCGGGTCATTCGATTTAATTGGGCGGGTTGGACCTATTTTCAACCCGTCCAATTAACAGATTGGGCGGTTTGTAATTTTTTCGGGTTATTTCGGTTTGTAATTTTTATCGATTTTTTCGGTTTAGTTTGGGCGGGTTATTCGGTTTGGGTGGTTTACGATGTTTTTTGTACATATCTAAATTCAATGTAGTATCCTATGCTCTAATGTATGTTCAGTTTTCTTCTGCTGTTCCACAATTGTTCTATAGTTGTTTGTATTTTTTTCTATTTTCGATGTCTTCTGCTACATGTTCTCTTATTATGCCCCAACTCTTCACATTTGCTGAACTTGTTATGTTTATTCTTTTCCATCCAGCTTGCCTCCTCATTTTTTTAGTCTTCCAGATTTAATCATTTCATTTGGAGGCAAGACTATAATATCTTTCACATCTTGCGGTACATCCCACTCACTTTGGTGTCCTAATGAGTACACTGTTCCTGCATAAGCTGCTAGCTAATATTCTTTGTGTAGTAATCTGAACAGTACTTGTATGAGTCCATGTTCATCTCCTTCATCACAACCATAGCATGTCCACACTATATCATCAATTTGGAACCTATTGCACGTGCATGTTTTTTCTTTGAGGTGTACCGTCCACGATTCTTTCATTCTTGTTATCTCAAACAAATAATCTATTGTTGATGTAACCTGTTTATTTTTATTTCTTAAAAAAAAAGGGTAAATACCATTTTAGACCCTCTGTTTTACAAAAGTTACCAATTGGACCCTGTGTTTTGTTAAATGACAAAATGGACCCTGTATTTTTTAAAATAGTACATATAGGACCCTGAATTGATTTTTTGTCAAAATAAAGTTTAATTATAATCCGATCTAAAAGTGTTATAACAAAACTATTTACATTTATTGTATCTGTTCGTATTAAGCATTGTCTTCAAGTTGGTTGTATTAAAAAAAAAAGTTGTCAAAAATTAAGCTTAGGGTCCTATTTTTACTATTTTAGAAAATACAGGGTCCATTTTGTCATTTAACAAAACACAGGGTCCAATCTGTAACTTTTGCAAAACACAGGGTCCAAAATGGTATTTACCCTAAAAAAAATAACAAGCATTTATTGACTTTAGAGAACAACATTGGAAGAACATTACAATAATGCGAGAAAAACCTAAAGAGTTCCAGAATGTTTATGTTTAAAAATTTTTAACGTTGAAATATAGATCTGACCTCTAGATTTGCATCGTTGAATATTTTAATCGGTGGTATTCCATAATTCTGCTTGGTACTGTATTTGCAGGGTTGTTTGTGTTTTGTTGCCCCCAATAAAGTAGTACATGTAAGAGCTCTTCATACTTGCAATGTTTTGGTATGAATTCTTCACTAGCCTCATAACTGACATAATTATTTTCTTCTTCCCATCATCCATTGCTCTTTAAGAGAACATATATAGATTTCATAACCTGCAATTTTTCCCAGTATTTCATTAATTCAACATTTTTTCTTCAATTAAAACAACAATAAAATAACACTAAAAAACATAGTTGTTCATTTTTTTGCTTTTTTTATGATTTGGATGCGCATTTATTATCATCGATATCCTTAATTTATAATAAAATTAAGGTCATAAGCCAAGAGCGATTATAGAACAACGTTGAATTTTGTAATGTACATTATTAATCGTTTCTCAGGGACGATCTATATTAATCTTTACTTTCTTTTAAATGGCATGTATAATTATACATTTTTCAGTTTATACTTTATTTTTTTTCGAATTCAAGATCTAATTATGGGTATATTTTTTTATTTGTTATTTAATTGAATTAGTGTGAGTTTTTTTCTTTTTTTTTTTCTTTTTTTTTTTTTAAATTCTGGCTTTGATGAAGTTGTTGGGTCTTGATTTGTCGTCGATTTCTTCTTCTTTTTTCTTTTTTTTTTTCAATCTCGCCGAAATTTATGGGTGTTTTCCTGATTTTTTATGTTGTTGTGGTCGCTATGTCTGTCGACAAGGAAGAAGGAGGCTTCATTCTTCCTATTTTGTGTTTACAGTATAAAAGAAAAAAAAAAGTCTTAGGGTAGCATAAAAGTCATTGCAAAATTCTACAATGCACACCCTTAAAAGGGAAGCACTGATGTATATCTATCTGTTTGGTATCCAAAATAATTTTTTAGTCAAAATTTTTCTCATGGTCATGTACGTTATAGTTATTTAAGATATCTTGTAAAATTTTAAGAAATTTAGAAAAAATTAACACGCCAAAAATAAGGTTCAAACAGTATGTTGCATGCGTGACTATTTTATTTTATACGCGTGTGAAATACACTGTTTGAACACTGCTTTCTATATTATAAATTATTCTGAATTTCTTAAAAGTTTGTAGGATAACTTAAATAACTATAATATATACGAATATAAAAAAAAATTGGACTAAAATTTTTTTCTAAATGCCGAAACAAGTAGAGGGTGCGTGCATCCCTTTTAAAGGGGTGTATTGTAGAATCACCCTTATTATTTTTACAGTATATAAAGATTGGGCCAAAATCTAATATCTAGGGATAAGTTGAAAATTATCCATTTTTATTACACATTAACCAAATATAACTCTAAAATAATTTTAATTGATAAATACTTTTTTTTATAATCAAAGTACTAAATATAACCTCACAAAACTTATCAAAATTAGACTTTCTAATGTACATAATGAGGATATAGCTTATAGAAGTGGGTATAAATTAAAGAATAGTAAAATAAAGGTAAAAATTAAAATATGAAACAAAAAGTGAATATTGAGTGTAATTTGCTCTAATATATCTATGTAAGTTTTTCAAAAAAAAAAAAAAAACCACTCTATCTCTCCGTTATACACTGTTAATTAAAGGGCTAATTAGCAATTTTTCCCCCCGAATTTTGTTATGTACTAAATCATGCCCTCTTAACTTTTTTGGCCATTAAAAATTCCTCATGAACTATTAAGATTGTTAAATTTAAGGACTTTTATCTAATTTTAGTAAAAAAATTCTAACATGGATGAAAGTTCAGGGGATATGATTTAATACATATAAAAATTTGAGGGGCATGATTTGGTAGATATCAAAGTTTGGGGAGCATGATTTAGTACTTGAAACAGTAAAATTGAATGAAATTAGACAAAAGTCTTTAAATTTAACAATCTTAATAGTTAAGGGAAAATTTTTAACAGCCAAAAAAATTCAAGGGATATAATTTGGTATATGTTAAAGTTTGGAGGGGAAAATTGCTAATTAGCCTAATTAAAATAAGGATAACAAATAACGAACCGTTAGTGACAGTTTCTTCAAGGAATCAACTTTTAACCCCCGCCAAAACCGTACTCTGCTTTGTTTTTCTTTATTGTCCCTAAAATTCACACTATCAAAAAAATTCAAGGGGAAAAGGAAAAGAAATGAGAATCCGAAATGGGTTTGCACTACAACACAATCATGTGTTGTTAGGGCTTTGCTTTCTGGGATTTCTTGGAGGCCAAATTACGTTTGGGGTTCAGATTCTTTCTAAATCGAAACTCGAGAAATGTGAGAAGAATTCTGGCTCTGATAACTTGAATTGTACCAAGAAGATAGTTCTTAACATGGCTGTTCCAAGTGGTTCGGTAAAGTTTCTCTCTTTTTCATATTTTATTTCATTGCATTACATTTCATGTGTTTCTTTTAGTGAAAAAACCGATTTGTATGTGGTAGATCATAGTTATTTAGTTATTTTTCTACAGTTATAAATGTTGTATACATACATATATTTATGTATATATATATTGGTGTGTGTAATTATAGAGTGGGGGAGAGGCATCAATTGTGGCTGAAATAGTAGAAGTGGAAGAGAATTCGACTCAAAAGATGCAAACTTTGAGAATACCACCGGTTTTGACAGTCAACAAATCTGCTGCTTATGCCATTTATGAGCTTACATACATTCGGGTAAGTCAGCTTTCTTGTTGATACTTGTACTAAATACCATTTTGGTAGTTTTAGTAATGGTAATCATGTGTTTGATTATTTGGTTCTGAGAGTGAAATTTTAAGAGCCCAACAAAATATGTGGAAGTATTATGGAATGGAACATCTATGAGTCTTAACATTTTGAAAGTTGTTTAGTTTCAACTTATGCATACAGTTTGGATGTTCTGTTTGATGTTCGAACTTTATGATTGAATCAATGTGTGTGAAATTGAAAAGCAAACACTCATTTTTCCAGGACGTGTCATATAAACCGGAAGAGTATTATGTTAAGACACGCAAATGTGAACCAGAAGCTAGTGCAAAAGTTGTGAAGGTATGTGAGAGGTAAGTAAGCAATCAATTAGTCTTTCTTTAAACTTAAATGCTAAAATCTTTTCATTACTGCCCCTGAATTTTCTCCACCGGCTTAAAAACATCCAGGTTTGCACACCTTTTTGGTCAATGAGTGTATTAGAAGCAGCCTAAGTATCTGTATGGTGGCTTAGTAGTTGTTACTTTTGAGTTAGACATATGCCAAAGTTGTATTTTTTTTTCCTTTTCCATGGATATAGATGTCATTAACACTAAGAATTTTCAAGTTCACTGTTGTGTTGTTTTATATGTTGTTGTAGGTTACGAGATGAAAGTGGTCACATTATGGAGTATACTGCGGTGACATTTCCATCATATCTGATTTAATTTTTGTTTTAGAAGTCCAATTGTATTTCATTGTTTGAACCCTTCTTCTTTCTTTTCTCTGCAGCCAATCTGTTGTCCTTGTGGACCTCAGCGCCGGATGCCTTCTTCTTGTGGAAATGTTTGTAAGTGCCTCTTTCAGATGATTCAACATTGTTGAGTTCATTTTCACGAGATTGACTTTTCTATTATGATCTTTTTCCTCATTAGTTGACAAGTGGGTGAAGGGAAAGGCTAATACAGCGCATTGTGTTCGCTTCCCAGGTGATTGGTATGGTCATTGGATCACCTTATTTTTCTTCATTTAGATATGGATACCATTTTCTTCATGCTAATTAGTACTCTTTTAAGTGACATTTTTCAATTCATTTAGGTTCCATGTTTTTAGTATTGGTCAGCGATCACTGGGATTCAGTGTTAAAATTCAGGTGAAGACAGGGTCCAAAATTTCGGTAAGTACAAGTTAGCTGTGATTTTGCTGTTAGATTCTACTTAGCATCACATGTTTTGACTTGCTGACAATAACTGTTTCAACATCTATTATGCTACCAGGAAGTGTTTGTAGGTCCTGAAAATCGAACAGTTTCATCCAATGACAATTTTTTAAGAGCCAATCTGATTGGAGATTTTGCTGGGTACACAAATATACCATCATTTGAGGACTTCTACCTTGTAGTTCCTAGACAGGTACGATTATTCTTGATTGTTATGCTTGTAAGAGAATAAAACTGCGTATACACTTACTTTATGTATTTGAATAAAGAACAGCAGTTGTATTTTGTTATGATTATTATGTGATTTGATGTCTCTTATGGAAGGGTGGCTCTGATCAAATTCAGAATCTGGGAAAGAACTTTTCTATGTGGATGCTTCTTGAGAGACTCAGATTTACCTTAGATGGGCTTGAATGTAACAAAATTGGTGTTGGTTATGAGGCTTTTAGTGAGCAGCCAAGCTTCTGTTCTTCACCTTATTGGAGTTGCCTGCATAATCAATTATGGAATTTTTGGGAGGTTAGCATGTATTAAGTAGGAAAATATATATGGTTTTATGCTCTGTTGTATATTATTTTGTGACTTGGAATTTTTGAGGTTTTATTAGCTATGTACTGATAAAGAAAGATAACTTAAATGTTAATCACAGGCTGACCGGAATAGAATTAGAAGAAAACAGTTACCATTATATGGTATTGAAGGAAGGTTTGAAAGAATAAACCAGCATCCAGTTATGTCTTAGAATCTGTACTCAATGTGCTTTAGTTTTCTCTCTTTTTTTTTTAAAAAAAAAAAGTGATTTATTAAACCTATTTATTTATTTTGTAACAGAATGCAGGGGCTCATTCATTTTCCATAGGGGTTACTGAAGTTCTGAATACAAATCTCTTGATAGAACTAAGAGCAGATGATGTAGATTATGTTTATCAAAGGTTGAATTTTCTTTAAAATTAAGTGTGGATGCCTAATTATAAAATTATTGTTTCTCCTGCATATAATCAAACTTTTAAAATGGATTGGCATATATATTATAAACCTTTTTCTTCCACAAATTAATATCTATTATAAACCTTTTTCTTCCACAAATTAACTAAATAAAATACTATAATAGTGTAGGGAGATTCTGTGTTACACCCCCTAAAATGGGTGTACAAATTCACCTCCTTGTGTTTTCGGCTTCAAGATAGCTATAATTCTTTATTCTTACTATTCGAATTTCTCAAAAACTTTGCAAATGTCTTAAATATCTACAACGAATAAAGTCATAAAAACGAGTAAAGTCATAAAAAAAATTTGAATTATAACTACCCTGGAGCCGAAAACACAAGAAGGTTTATCGATAAGGGGTATACCAGAGTAGCCCCAGTAAATAAACATCTCCTGTGTATTTGTCATGGAGGCCAACTTGTCATATTCTTCTGCATATGAGAGAAGCAAGCTTATAATATATTAGCATTCTCATTTCTTTATTAGGTTGTTTTTTCTTCCTTATCTCTCGCAGAATTTGATCTCTTATACTAGTGGAAGATCTTGGATGATATATTAAATTGATACTTCAGTAGTGGTAGAATCTCAAAGGCTTTCATGTTTCATGTTGTTTGTTGACTCTTTCTTTAGGAGTCCTGGAAAAATAATGAGCATCAATATACCAACATTTGAAGCCCTTTCTCAATTTGGGGTTGCTACAATAACAACTAAGAACACTGGTGATTTGGAAGCATCGTATGGCTTAACGGTATCCCCATCAAATTATTATTGTCTGTCTTAATCTACTTAAAATTTTAGTAGGAAACTAGAGTTTCTCATTTAGATATATAGGCCATGGATCAAGGAACTATTAGTTGTTGTAACTTGGTCAATAATTTTTGAAGGATGTACCGAGTATTTCACTTTAAGCTTAACTCAAATGAATTAAGTTTCTTCAAGTCCCTTTGAAGAATATATTATAACTTTTAACGAATTAATTGACCAATGTTTTCTATGTTGCAGTTTAATTGCTCAAGAGATGTTATACTCATGGAGGTAAACTCATTTAGAAATGTGTATGTGCATATCTTGCCATTCATTGCTCATTTGCATGGAAATAATTTGATAAAGGATAATTATCTACAGGAACAATATTTTATCATGAAGCCAAAAGAAGAGGTGATTCGATCTTTTAAACTCTACCCTTCAACAGATCAAGCTGCAAAATATATCTGTGCTGGTGAGGACTTAACCCAGTGATTACATTAAGGTCTCAATAAGGAGACTCTAGACTAATGAATTTTAACTAAATGCAGCTATACTGAAGGATTCTGATTATAATGAAGTAGATAGAGCTGAGTGCCAATTTTCTACAACTTCAACTGTACTTGACAATGGATCACAGGTTTAATGGCAGCTTTTAAATCTTCACCTTTTAGTATGTTTAAACAAACATGAGATAAGAACATAACATAATACTTATGTTATTTATGCTTATATGATTGTTTGAATTGCTTTTATGTAATAAATATGGTGCAGACTACTCCCTTTCATCCACCAAAGACCAACATAAATGGTTTCCTGGAATCCATTAAAAGCCTCTGGAAAGAACTGTGGAAGGATTTGAAAGATTTCATTACTGGACAAACTTGCAGGTATACATCTCTTACTGTGAATTGCTAGACTTTTTACTTTTTTGGCATACAAATGTTTTATCTTTTATAACCATCACATTTGGTCTGGACTTAAGATTGCATCCTTTTTTTTTTTGTGTGGCAGAAGGAAATGCTATGGCTTTTTTGACTTTAAATGCCACATTCAATACATATGCATGAGTTGGATTGTGATGTTTGGACTATTTTTGGCTATCTTCCCAACAGGTCAACAAACTATTTTATTCCCAGGGAATTAGATTTCTAAGTTTTTTGTAAGGATTAATTAATAACAATTTCCTTTTGAGTTTCAGTGCTTGTATTACTGTGGCTTTTACACCAAAAGGGTTTCTTTGATCCAATCTATGATTGGTGGGAAGATCATTTTTCTGCTGATGATCAGAATACTCGAATACACAAAGTTCATGTGCATCATCATCACCACCATATTCATGATAAGAAACATCACAGGAAAGAATTGAAACATCATAAGCATGGAGCTCAGCGAAAGCGGCGAATCATTCACAATGATTACAATCACAACCATCATGAGAGGGAATTAGATTACAATTACCATCTTCATCATGTTCACAAAGAAAAAGACAAGCATGGGCATGTTCGGAATTCAAGGGACGTGCAGCATTTTGATGACAATGTAGGGAAGCACAAGAGGAGAAAAGAAAGAGAAACAGACAGAGGATACTTAAAATGACAAGATTTGAGGAGAAAGAGAAATCGCCTTCACACTCAACTCAACTCAAAGTTGAAGGATAATAGAAACTTTTGATACCAAATGATGATTTATTACTTCAAAGAAACTATTACCAAAAAAAAAAAAAAACACTTCTCCTTGGTATTTGAATGTTGTTACTTGTTAGAAGGGCATCTGAAAACATGAAGTACTTGGAAACATATGTGTAGAATAGCTCTTTTCTGAGAGTAAAAAATATTAGAATAGATGTATTATATATCATTTACAATTATTGTCACAGCTTACAGGTAAAATTTCTTTTTCATAACTTGTTTTACATATCTCAAGTTAAGAAGATCATGATTTTTTTGACGGAATAATATGTTGATTGTTGAGGCTACTTGGATTGAGGATTAAAAAAGAAAAACCAAAACTTCAAATCTGACCCTGAGCAAAACAATAGGCCAGCTTTGATTTCGGAGTGACAACAATAAGTGAACCTTTCTGTACATTGTTCCAATGTACTGTTGAGTGTTCCAGTGGAAGCCTTCTTGGTTCTCGAAGTGTTATCTTTTGTCACTTGTTCCAATGTACCTATTGAACATGAAGGAGAATTATGCAGTGCCCTTTTCTCCATTGTCATTCTCTATGATTTGGACTTGGAAACCATTTGGGAATTGTAATCCTGGAGTCCGAACTATGTTTCCTCCTCCAATAGTATTCCACCTGAAAAAGAAAAAAAAAAAGAAAAGGTTCCGACCTGTACCGGTTAGTCTATATTCATTTATGTATCCATTTAATATTAAAACGCGCTTAATCCTACCTGTATTTTTTAACCAAACAATGGAGAAATACTGCCATTTGCACCTTAGTAAACTCTGTTCCAACACAGAACCTCATGCCACCACCGAAAGCCATGAAATGTTTAGAACCACCATTTAATTCAATCCCCTAAAACAAGAGAAATAACATGTTAAGAGGTGTGAGGGATTTCAATATATGTCTATATATTTATACATTTATTTATCTGTATATATACTTAGACATAGTTTTTTCCAGAAGCTGACCTTCCATCTCCAAGGATTGAAAGTCAAAGGATCCTCATATTTTGCAGGGTTTAGATGCACAGCTGGGGGACAAACCATAACTGCCCAATCTGCTGGAATTGTATATCCTGTGTTGAGACCAAATATACTTTTAGATTTACCATAACATTAAATGGTAACATTCTCTAAAACCATATAGAATTATTACATATACATACATACATACCCTTAAACTGGATGTCACGTAGTGTTTTTCTGAAGATACCAGGAACTATATTTGCTAATCTGACTGTCTCATTAATGACCTGGAAATTGAACGTCAATATATATATATAAAAAGAAAAGAAAAGAAAACTCAGATAAAAATTTATAATGTGTACATGTCTTAATTCACCTGAAATGTAAATGTCATTGATTTGTATTCTTTCCATGTAACTCCAGAGTCAGCATTTTCTCTATTTCTTACTATTCTTTCATGTTCTTCCTGGAAAAGGGTAGTAGAATTAAGAGTGTGTTAATAAGGAGGTGACGATGACAGTTAATGTCTGTTAATAATAAAACGGTTATTATAGTTTTACATACCGTTAACTCCTTAAGCACTAATGGATGGTCTGTGAGTAGCTTAACAGCTAAAGTTATAGCTAAGGAAGTTGTTTCAAAGCTGGCAAAGAGTAGAACAAACATTAGATCCAAAGCAATTTCCTCTGTAAGAAATGTTCCTTGCTTCTGAAGTTCTTCCAGGACATAGTCAAAAAAATCACTTTGCTGTTTTTTTGGATTAGCGCGCCTTTCTTGTAGCAAGTTCTTCAGCATTTTCATTGCTTTTTTCCTACCCTGAGAACAACAACACTTTAATAGGTAGTTTAATATAATAAAATAACGTAGGAAGTAATGGAGATAGATTACCTGTAAGCATTTGTGATAAGCTGTTCCAGGAATGTTCAAAGGAAAAGAGATCAATCCTTGAATGAAAGCAACAAAATTTTCCCTTAGATTCTCAGACGAGTTGTTTCCATCATAACTGATCAGTTTCTTTGCTGTTAAGTCAAAGATCATCTGCAGATAAAAAAGAAAAAAAAAAAGAAAGAATTATAGTAAGAGACTTATATAACAAGTACGTATTCTTATAAATGAGTCAGAAGAAGAAGAAAGGTTGTTACCCTTGCAGTTGATTCTTTCAGTTCCACCATATTTTGAGTTGACCAATGCTGTAAGTTTCTGTTGGTTGTTTGTTCGACTTCATTGAGCATTCTTTTGAGGCTTTCAGGACCAAAAAGATTAAGCACCATGTTTTTAAGGTACTTATACATGAAACCATGTAAAGAACCAACATTTTGCTTTCCAAAGATTTCTGTAAAGGTTTCTGGATACCAACTCTGAAATAAGTGTCCCTCTTGTTGAAAAATGAAGTGATTAAGATCTGGGTCCGTAGATATCACAACTGGTCTTCCAACCAAACTGGTCTTGAATATGGATCCATACCTGGACCAGGAAAAAGAAACATGTCAAAAAGAAAAAGAAGATATTGATATAAATTTTTCCAAGGAAAATAAAAAAGGTTTACCTTTTCATCCTTTTTTTAATGAAAGGAGGGATATCAGAAGAAGTGTTGGGACTGAAGAACTGAAGGGTCTCTCCTAGAAGTGGCAATCCCATTGAACCTGGTGGAAGTTTTCCATTAATGCATCTGGGATTTCTCCATCTATAAACCCAATGTGTTATGCTTATGATTACTAAAGCTCCAATCACAAGTGCCCACATCTTGATCAAACTTGGTCAAGAAAAGAATGATGATATATATATATATCAACTAGTTGATTTGTGTTTTGACAGAAGAAGAAGAAGAAGAAGAAAGAGTTGAGGTGGAAACGTGTGAAGAAATATAAAACAGAGAGAGAAGCAGGAAATGCTGGCATGTACATATGAGAAATAAACTCATTACAAAACTTCTTAAATAGGCAACCAAAAAGGGACTCAAACAGTCAAACTCAATAACTCTATAGTACTACTACGACTTGGGAAAGTAATAATATATAAAATATAATAATATTAATGATATTTTTTATATATATATTTAGAGCTTTTGTATTTCTCTACTCTGTTTTGTTTCTGTACGTGCAGTTGGTTAATGGTGAAAGAAGCTGGCTGTACAAACAACAAGTAGTTAGAGATAACATTATTAGTTTAGTCAGAATATGTATTGATTTCTGTCTAGATATTAATAATTAATAATCTTTTTTTGTCAACGGGGGCATCTATCTCTTTATTATTATTAAAAAGAAAATTAGAAAACTTTGTGTAGAGAGTTGATAAAAGAGAGCTTAGCATGACTGAGAAACTCCCCATGATGCTTCCTATACATACATATACACATATTTCATAGTTTATAAGGCTATAATAAAAGAAATATTACATGTAACACGGAAAAAGGAAACTATAAACTGAAGAAGCACGAGGCAGAATTTTGCCATTTTTTATGGAGATATTATATATTTACAGAGTCTTCTCTTCCCTAGATTTGAGAAGATAGAGGTGCACAGTATCTGTCTACCAAAACTTAAGTGTATTTATATAAATATATATTTATATATATACAGATTTTCAATAGGAAAAGATCATTATAATCCAAAGGGGGTTATATTGTGTTTTGCAAACTTCTGATCAAATCTGACCAATATCTGAGTTAAATACTATAGTATCTATTAAGTGATGTTAAACATGTTTTTGTTCTTGTGTTCATACACACATTAGATTAGTCTCTTTTTATGTTAATTAGAACAATATCTTTGCTAGATCACAATAAGGGAATAATATATATCATTACATCACTTGTGATATGATATTAATGAATACGTCTTATGGTTTTAAGAGTAATGCTAGTAGGGACACACAAAAATTATACACATTTCTTACCCACACAATGGTACAGTAGATAATTGTATATGGGAGCATGTTACCATTAATTATGTGTGGAGTTTATCTATAGTAGCTATATAGTATTTTGATAATTAGGTAAATAGAGGGTCGGTCCTTAATTGAAATGGGTTATAGACAAATAAATTTTTTTTGGGCACTTAACCCCTTACTATAAAAATAAATAGTATTTTTAAGAAGTATAATTAGTAATTTTTCCCCCGAACTTTAACATATACCAAATCATACCCTCTGAACTTTTTTTGCCGTTAAAAATTCTCCTTGAACTATTGAGATTGTTAAATTTAAGAACTTTTGTCTAATTTCATTCAATTTTACTGTTTCAGGTACTAAATCATGCTCCCCAGACTTCGATATCTACCAAATCATGTCTCTCAAATTTTTATATGTATTAAATCATGCCCCCTAAACTTTCATCCATGTTAGAATTTTTTTTACTAAAATTAGATAAAAGTCCTTAAATTTAACAATCTTAATAGTTCAGGGGGAATATTTAACGGCAAACAAAATTCAGGAAGCATGATTTAGTACATGTCAAAGTTTGGAGGGAAAAATTACTAATTAGCCTTTTAAAAATTATTAAAAAAATATGTATATTTTTTAAAAGTTATTTTTTTTATTTGGGCTCCTAAAATGAGTGGGTCCTAGGTGCGGGCCTAGCCCGCCTATGCCTAGGGCCGGCCCTGGGTAAATATTGTGTTTGATATTATTAGATAGTCCCACATTGCTAATGTGTAGAAAAATAATAGAATATATAAGAGGAATGGGCTACTCTTCCCATTGCCAAATAATTTTGAAATGTAACCCCATTCAACTTATATAAAATTATAATATGGTATCAGAGCAAAAAAAAATCACAAATTATTATATGTTGATAGTTTGTGCAATTTAAATGTGTTACAATCATTAGTGATAGTCCTAAAACTTTGAACCAACAATACATATATATGTTTAATTTTGTAGAGTAATTATCTATATAAGTGCATCTATATTTTATTAGGGTGTATTTTTGTCCGGATATGTTTATTTTTGGCATTTGAAAAAGTTAATATATAATATATTTTTTTAAAAAAATTACTTAAAATATTATTTTTCGCAAAATTTTAATATTTTTACTGTCAAATAATTTTTTATATATATTTTTACAAGATTTCTATTTTATTTTACATTTTTTTTTATTTATTTTTAATTATAATCTTTAAGTGTCCTATGAAAATAACATGAAACAACATGAAAATAAATAGAAAACAACATATAAATAATAAGAAAATAACAATATGAAAAATATCAATAGTTCCTATGTAAAAAAAAATACTTATATATAAATCGTAAACATATTTAAAATTTTATAAAACCGTATTTTTGTAATTTTATTTTTACTCTTTTAAATATTTATGAAAATATAATTTATTTATATGATGATATATATTGTACTTATATTAGACATTCTATCCTGAATTATATATAATTTACGATATGAAAAAATAATCAATTGTATGTGTATAAAAATATAGGGTAAATATTATTTTAGACCTTTTGTTTTGCAAAAGTTATAAATTGGACCCTCTCTTATGTTAAATAACAAAATGTACACTGTATTTTCTAAATTAGTACAAATAGGATCCTAAACTGATTTTTTGTGAAAATCAAACTTAATAATAATCTGACTTAGAGGTGTTATGACAAAATTGGTTAAATTTTCTATATTTGTTCGTGTTAGGAATTGTCTTCAAGTTGATTATATTAAAAAAAAAAAAAGTTGTCAAAAATTAAACTCAGTGTCATATTTGTACTATTTTAAAAAGTATAGAGTCTATTTTGCCATTTAACAAAATAGAATGTTCAATCTATAACTTTTGAAAAACACAGCATCCAAAATAGAATTTACCCAAAAATATATATACACGAGTAATTGAATGTTCGAATCTGAATGCTTGAACTTTATTTTTAACGCTATATGATTTAAAATTTTCCAAAAAAACTTAGAAATATCCACACCATTATAAATACAAACTTTATAATTTTTTTCTTGTATATTATATTACGATGATGATGATGATCATGTTAATTAAGCACATAGAGCACCGTCCCAACCGGCCCATTGAGCCTTGGTCTGGTCTCAATCTTCCAAAGAAACACCATACACTTAGGTGTAGGTCACTGTGTGCTGTGTGACTGACTAAGTTCATGCATGGGTGCACAATTATATGCCTTAATTATTACATTATATTATATGTATAGTTATCAGTCCAATAATATAAGTTCTATTTGTCACCATTTTAGGTGGCAATAAAGTTTTGAATTTAATTTATACCACTAAAGGAAAAAAAAGATTCATCAAAGACAAAAGCAATGCTATATATGTACTATCTATGGTTTTATTATAGGTTCAATTCAACTATTGCATTCAAACATAAAGTTAGATATATTTTGACTAGCTATTTTTTACTGTTTAGAGATTCTTAAAGTTGTAAAGCATAAGCATATATCTATATATGGCATAATGGCTCTAGGTTTGCATAGATCATATATATCCCCTTTTATCAGAGTTTTAGAAAGTTTCTTCTTTTTTGGTCTTTCTTATCTGGATATTATTAAGATCATAGTAGCTTATGTTATATGTATTTTCCGTGATTGTTATTATGATTATGATTTATGATAATGCTAAAGTTACTATATACTAAGAGATCTTGATATATACACAGTTTCAATTTTTTTTTTAAAAAAAAAATATTGAAAAATGATAAGAATAAGAGTATAAGATATTGTGTACACCTTAACTACTTGGCATGGGCAAGAGGAAAAGGTCTCTTTTGAAAGGGTGCAGAATAATAATGACAGCTCAAACAGCTCTTATTTTTGGGATTAATTAAATAGATAATTAATCCATCTCTGTATAATTACAATAAATACATCCTAAAAAGGAGTTGCTAATTAGGTCAAAACTTCTGTTCACTTATTAGGTTTTTTCTTAATTTAACTTTTCCCTTTTAATTTTTTGTATTATATATAAGATATTAGAAAAAAAGAGAAATGCTAAAGGGTATCAGTGGTGACTAGTACCCTTTTATGTGTCAGTATCGCTATTGGTCCAACTAAGTATCGGGTTCTATATAATTTAATATAATAGTTTTTAGGAAGTATCGCTAGCTAATCGTAACACGACATATCGCAAAGGTGCTAGACACTACTGGTATCTAATAGTAATGTTCTAGAAAAAATTCTCATGTGGGGTGGGAGGGCCTACCTGTCTTTTGCCTCTTAACAGTCTCACAAATCTGATTGATGGTGGAAAGTGGGAACCACATGCAAATACTCTTCTGGCCACATCATTAGGCACTTCATTTGGAATATTCAATTTTTTTATATATATATCTAATGATTACATTACAATAACAATTCCCAATCTTATAAAACTTAGTAGAGGAAACACTTTGATGACCGTACAACTTCCTTGTAAAATTAATTGGGAAATTTGGATTTCCATACTTAGAGTATCTCTAAGGACACATTAAATTTGGTGTTACACTATCACTAAATTTGGTGTCAAAAATTATTTTCACTCCAATCACAATACTAAAATTTACACCAAAAGATATATTTTAATATTAAACAATATATATAAACAAAAAACAGCTATTAAATATTAATAATAATAATAAAAAAAAGATGCAGTTGCTACAGTGCTACTGTATATATGCAGTGCACTAGAGCAAAGACTGCATATATGATGTAAAGATGGTACTACGTTGGAGAAGATTAGCCACTGCAACCTCAAATTTGAGAGCTCCTTAGAGTTGCTCTTACAATACTTTAAAATTTTATCCCTAAATGCATAGTTATTAAAATTAGTCATATATGACCACATTACTAATTTCTCAAAAATACCCTTCACATTTAAAATTCCTAATCTCATCAGCCTCTCTCTTCCTCTCTCAACCCACTCGATCCCAACCCCAACCCAATTTCTAGATATGATTCCTTCTTTCTCTTCCTCCAAAATTACTCACTCACTATCATTCCATTAACAACTTGGAATTGTTTATTCAAGTTTTTATTTTTTTTATTAATATGTTAACTCTTCAATTCCTAAATGCTAAACCAAACCTCTTCTTCTCTTTGTTTTCTTCATTATTCTTTTGCTTTAAAATAGATAATCTAAACAGCCTCTCTCTTCCTCTCTCTCAACTCACTCTTGCTCAACCCACCCGATCCCAACCCCAACCCCAGCTGACGGTGACGGCGGACCCAATCGACCCACGGTGATGGACCCAATCGACCCACGGTGACCGACCCAATCGACGGCGCAAAGCTTTTCGACCCTATCGGTCTAATCAGACCTCCACGAATCGGACCATCGGACCCATGCAACTTGACCATCGGACCCAACCTGTCGGACCCATCGGACCTATCGCACCCATGCATCGGGACCATCGGACCCAACCCGTCGGACCATCGGACCCCATGCAACGTGACCATCGGACCCATCGGACCCATCCATCGGGACCATCGGACCCAACCCATCGGACCCCATCGGACCCTCTTCTTCCCCAATGGTTTCTCAGATCCGATCTTCTTCGTCATCATATTTGATCTGCAAAAGTATATCTATATATATATATGAATAATTATATACATATATAACGTACAAAAGTATATCTATATATATGAATAATTATTTACCTGGACATATTAATAAAAAAAATAAAAACTTGAATAAACAATTCCAAGTTGTTAATGGAATGACAGTGAGTGGGTAATTTTGGAGAGAGAGAGAGAGAATGAATCATATCTAGAAATTGGGTTGGGGTTGGGATCGGGTGGGTTGAGCGAGAGTGAGTTGAGAGAGAGGAAGAGAGAGGTTGATGAGATTAGGGATTTTAAATGTGAAGGGTATTTTTGAGAAATTAGTAATGTGGTCATATATGACCAATTTTAATAACTATACATTTAGGGATAAAATTTTAAAGTAGTGTAAGTATGGAAATTCAAATTTTCCAATTAATTTTTGATATCCAAATTCCATGATAGCACATTCCTAAAATATCCCTAGACAAAGGAGTGTTAAAATCATGAAAAGGAAAAGATAAAAGGTTAGAATTTGGGAATAAGATGAATAAGATTCTATTTCAAAATTAATTAGCAATAAAAAAAATAATTTATTCATCTTGTGTATCACAATTTATTTTCACACATCAGACTAGCTAATATAAAAACCGCTATAACTATCAGTATTTATCACCATCAACTCCACTAAAAAATCAATACTACGTACATACATAGTACGACTACAAATATATTATACTTATATGTATACAAATAAATAAAAAGAGGAATTGATACCACTAGCCTTTCCAAATAATAAAAAAAAAAAAAAGAGTTTCAAACTAGAATATCAACTTCTTCTTCTTTTTTTGTTTTTTTTTTCAGAAATTAGAAAATCAACTATAACTCATATGATTGTGTGAGTTAGTACGAGAGTGTACAATTAATGACAAGTTTTTCTTTTATTCTAACTAATTGACTCTCTTCTGATTTTTACTTGTGTAAGGACGGTGACAATGATATTATAACAATACTAATACTAATTTTTAGCAAAAAAACAACAGTAATATATAAATAATAGAAGAAGAAAAATGAAAAATGCAGATTTTTAAAAACTGAAATAAAATAGGAAAAACAAAGATGATATGTCGGTGATTAAATAGATTGTTTTTTTTTTTTTTGAAGGCAAAATAGATTGGTTTTTTAATTTATTATTATCTTAAAATAGTAAAATAAATAAAAAATAAAAGAAGAAGAAGAAGAAGAAATTGAGAGAATTGAGGAGAAAGTTGCTCTTCTTGTCTGTGATGTGCAAAAGTAAAAAGAATGGTCCTCATCATTTAACTATAGTCAACTAATGACTAATAGTAAGTAATACTAATAACTAACCGTTTCTTAATTTTGTAATTACTACGTACCTTTGTATCTAAAATTTGGACCTCTCCCTAAAATTATGCTCTTTACTTTGACAAATTATCATAAAATTGGTACAAACCACACGGTTTTACCTATTTTGATACTACTAAAGAGAATAATAAATATAAAATACGATAGAATTAGTATCATTCGAGAAATTCTATGCTTTTAAATTTGAATTCAAACTTAATTAATTTATAAGAATTAATACAATAGGATTAAAAAAATAGCGACAGTGTATCGGAGTCTATAAAATTAATTTTGTAATGGTACGATCTTCCAATATTACAGTGAAATCTTTCTCTGTAACTTTTGTCTCTTAATGATGGGATTTCAAGAGAATGAAAAAATATGATATTGCAAATTAGGGAACATTACGTGTTATATTACCAACTCATAAAACAGTTGTTATACTCAAAATTCGGCTGGAGGACACGTGTCAAGATAAATGGAATGTAAATCGGTGTCGTATCTTTTTATGGAATAACTCATTAATTGCGTAAGTACTAGAGTATATTTGCAACACGCTGACTGTAAGGTCTTAGGCGAACTAGTACTTAGTGTATTAACGAGAAACCATATGTCGCTAAAGGTGAATAGCGAGGCACTGGAGAAGAGTAACACATACCTAAGCTTACAATAAGTAGACCATGTGTAAAAGTCAGATCGGTCGAAGAACAAGAATGCGAGAAGACCATCTCGCTACGAGAAAGCTTCCCATAGTTTCATCCAACTAACGGAAGCGAGACTCACAACCCTGGAAAGTCAACAGATTTCCTTATATTCGCAATCGACGTAAAACATATCTTGTCGATCTCGGATAGAAGAATGGTTCCAACTCTCCATTAGGATCACTACAATCAAGTTTCTGTCGAGACATCTTCAGAATCAACAATTAAAGACGTATTTAATACACGATATTTCTGACCCAGTAAAAGCGAGAAAATCACAGCTATATGATTTTCAAAGTCATGCACCGCATTTACATTTTGTAATATGTAATCAGATCTCACGATTTAAGGGATAATGACTGTAATTACATTTTAGTCAGCCTTGTAATTAACGGCCACTATGCAATTATAGATAGCAACAAACAATCTCAAAAAAGGGACGAAAAAACTCTTATACAAGAGGCCCTAAAAAATATACTCAAAAATCTGAATAAGATTAACTCGTGGACTATGCAGAGTTTTAACTGCAAAATCACGTAAAAAACCCGGTGTTCATATTTTATTTTTCTATAATTTTTATTATTTCTGTGTTGAATCATAATCGTGAGGCTCAGATTTGGTTAACGAAAATCTGCGTTAATCATTTGGTGCTTTCATTAAAAGCCTCTGTGAAAAAACTTAGAAAAAGCCTTCCCTTCTTTTAAAGAAAAACCTTCTCCTTTATGGCTGAAAATCCAGAGAATATTAACACCCCACATGAGGAAACTAACCATCGTTTTGGAAAAGAGCCCATGGGCTCTAAGAGATCAACTAATCCGCAATCCAGAAGGACCACCCGTTCCAGGAGGGCCCAACCTCAGGATGGTCCCAATGATCGGACCACACGTCCCCGAAGAACTCAACCCGATGTTGGTCCTAGAACGCAAACAACGCGCTTGAGGAGAACTCAGCGTGGGAATGGTCAGAATCCTGAGATGAGGGATGAAGAGCTCAACCATGGAGGTGCCCAATCTGTGGGAGAAAGGACTTATGAAATGGAAAGTCACCGCCTGAGATGCCGTTTAGAAGAGGCGCAGTGTCGAAACGCTGAGTTAGAACGAGAGGCAGCCTCGCCCAGGGCAGCACTAGGGACGAACACTCTAACACAACCTGAATTTGGAGTGAGAAGACCACGAGGCAGACCTCGCGGCTCACGAACCAGGAGACAGGAAAAGGCCCGGGAAGAACAATCCGGGGAAAATGAGACATAAGGAAAAAAATCATACCAATTATTATTCACCATGCACCAATCTAAACGTTCAAAAATAATACCATGCTTCTTAGTGAATTTATTACCAACAAAAGAGAAAATACTACCATGCTTCCAAGTGAATTTATTACAAAAAAAAAGACAAAGGAAACAAATTATATTTAGATAAAAAGGATTGAAAGCTAAACATAGCATACGGGGGGATTAGAAAGCTATGAGCCGTATGCAATATACAAAAGATACCTGTACGATCCTATCATCAAGTGAGAGGTAGTCGGTAAAATCTCCCATAACAAGCCAAGGAGAAGCAGGGGCAACACCATAAATTCTGTTCAATAAAGTCCAAGTATCACACTTTGAAGAAACATAAGATGGACCATAAAAGCAAGAAAGATGCTAAGTTATATTTGTTGGGTTTTATGCCATAAATAAAACTCTTTACAATCTGATTAGTTATCAATATAAGAAATTTGAAGTGATTTACGTTTGCATGAATTTTACATGCTAATGGTTTAATATGTTTAATTACATTCAAATACACAAAATCAGTTAAATCCAGATCATATATTTATTCACAATTACAGTATTGTCAACACAGTGGAATGTGTTTGTGTTCATATGAATCAAAAGACTTGGTCCCTGTTTCATTAGTGTTTTGGGTTTACACTAATGTGATAATCAGCGATGATGTGTACTTACACTTGGAGTAAGTGTTATGTTCTTTTCAGGACATTAGTAAAGTATACTAGTTTCGAATGTATGGAGTATACATTGGACTGGACCGATATTGCAACTAAGTTAAGATATTACAAACTTACCGTTATATATATCTTTCCAAGTCAATATCAGTAGTTGATCTTAAGATTAAAAGAATCTAAATCCTGATATGTTTAGGCTCAACTCAGGAGTATTATTCATGTTCTTTGATTTATTAGTTAAGCCTACTTTTGGGTCAGGGTGATACGTATATTTTGGGAACATGATAGTATGATTGAGTGGGAGTGCTGAACATAAATATGGAATCTATAGCTTCTACTGGTGTACAGAAGTCAAGTGATGATTCCCTTCGAGCTTAGCAAATAGAAGCAAATGGGTGAGCTCTTGTTTAACTTACTAATTATTAGATCATTAAACACCATTTACACGTAGCTAAGTGTTTTAAGGGGCAAAATACATTGAGGGGTAAGAACGGTAAAGAAATCCCATCTTGATGTAGGTCATCTATATAGAGAGGATCTTTTAAATCACAATAAGATTATAACAATGGTTAAATGAGATAGCATATTGATATCGTGAAACATATAATATGCTCTATATAAGTCTGAGAGTGCAATTTTAAGTTCTAAGAGTGGATTCAACGAAGAATTAATAAGTAGGAATTTACTTGGTAAATTTGGTTCACTTATTGGAAGCTCAGCATATAGATCCATGGTCCCCATTCTAGTTGAGAACATTCTGCTTGTAAGACTCAATAATTGATTCGTGATTGATCAATTATAATTCTAAAGTTAGACTATGTCTAATTTATGAATTTTCACTAAGCAGGGGTGAAATCGTAAAGAAAAGAGATTCTAGGTTTATTTATTTATTAATGGACTTTATATGTCTAGTTAATAATTAAATTAAATGACAATATTATTTAATGATCTATTTTAGTTATTAAATAATTAGTTTTTGCATTTAAATGGTTAGAATTGGAAAATTGGCGTTTTTGAGAAAATAGAAATAAAATTTTGTTAAAACTGTAAAATCAAGTGGGGCCATTATCACACCATGGCCGGCCACTATTTGTGGATTTTCAAATTGATATTTTCATTATTTTAATGCCAAATAATTCCTAACCTAAACCTAGTAGTTGCCTATAAATAGAAAGTGATGGCTCAGTCAAATAATAAGTTTTTGTAACATCTTCTGACAGAAATTTCTCTCTTCAACAAAACTGAGCCTTCCCTATTTTTCTATACTTGGCCGAAATCCCTCTTCTCTTTTCCTCTTCATAAATTTCGACCCTAGTGAAAGAGTGAGTGCCCACACACAGCAAGCAGTAACTCAATCATAGATTGGAAGACTGTGAAGGATCAAACTCAAAGAAGAAGGACATTCGGGCTCAGATCTTGATTATACTCTGCTACAGAAAGGATACAAGGGTTAGAGATCTGAGTGGAAGGAGACATTAATTTTGCTGCATCAATGTAAGGTTTTCTTAACTTTATATGTGTTTATTTTATCGTTTTAGAAAGTTCATATTTAGGGTGTTAAACAACATACTTGTGAGTAGATCTAAGATCCTGGTAAAATAAATTCCAACAATATTATCATCAAAGGTTACAAAACAATCTATGTGATTGGCAGAGTAAGTCAAAATATTAACTTTAATCACATTGTTCCAAAACAAAAGTAAACCTCCCCCTAAACCACTTCTAAGAACTTCAAAAATATTATCGAATGGAAGCTTAATCCTAATACTAGAACTAGATCCTGAAGTCAACTTTGATTCCATGACAAAAAAGAGTTAGGGCTGGTGCTGCTTCACAAGCTGGGAGAGGTTGCGTTATGCCCTGGGACACCCCAATCCCTGGGCATTCCAACTTATGAGACTCATTTTTCCAGGTGGGGTTGCTAAGCAACCCCCGCCTTGTCCATAGGATTCTCAATAGTAGGCATAGTAGCATCATCACTTGGGGCAGCATGAGCTCTTTTCAAAAGACTTCTAACATAACCCCCCAACTTGAGTATTTTGCCCTGTGTAAAATCTTTTCACCCAAAATAGCACTGGCAATGACTCTAGGAGGAAGATTAGCTCCAGGCCCTCTCACCTCATAATGAAGATCAATAAGGGAGAAAATAAATCCTTTGCCCTTACTACCAAAAATCTGAGCAATACCAAGGTTAACAAAGCCTTTTACAACTTTCATTTTGTCAACAGCAGTGATAATAGAAGAACCATAATAGGAGTAGAGGGAAGCTCAAAATTCATATTTTGAAAGCCAAGTGGGAAAGTCGTAATAGAGATCATAGAACTCAGAGCACCAAGAGTGAAATTGCTAGAAAAAATAGCTCTATCCTCAATAGAAGAACCAACATTTAGAGGAACAATAAAAGAAGTACTACTAGTAGGAGTTGCAGACACAACTTCAGAGGTGTAAAATTGGTTCACTACTTCTTGAAGCTCCTGTTGGTATTTTATGCCCTAAATAAAACCCATTTCAATCTAATCTGATTTGTTATTAATGAAAGATTAGAAAGCTTAAACGGATTTTTTTAAAAGAAAGACCTAACATAAACACGAAGGTAGTCTCTATAACCCGAAATAGGAGGCACAATTGATTCATCACAAGTTTTAAGGAACTTGGGACATTTGTTATAGGTATAATCCATAAGACCACAAAAGTTTTGAAGGCCCTCATATCTAAAAGTCAACCATTTGGTCCTACCAATATTCCTAAAATGAATATTCATTCTTCTACGAAGAGGCTTGGTAACATTGTTGGAATATGTTTTACCAGGATCTAGATTTACTACCATGTATGTTATTTAACATCCTAAATATGAATATCTAAAACAATGTAAATAAACACATATAAAGTTTCAGAAACCTTGCAGTGGGTGCAGCGGAATAATAATGGCTCCTTCCACTCAGATCTCTAACCCTTGTATCATGTCTGTAGTAGAGTATCACCAAGATCTGAGTCTAAATCTCCTTCTCTTGTGTCTGGATTCTTCACAGCCTTACACACTATGATTGAGTACCACTTGATGTGTGTGGGCAGTTACTCTATCACTATAGCGTTAGAAAATGTGAAGAGAGGAAGAGAGGAGAGTGGTTCGAACATGGTATAGAATAAATGGCTCAAAAATTTTACTGAAGGCAAGTGTTCATCATCTTTTGATATGAGGCATCACTATCTATTTATAGGCAAACACCTAGGTTTAGGTTAGAATTATTTAACATTAAAATATTGAAAAAATTAAATGGTAAATTCCTTTTCAAGTGGCCGGCCATGGATATGTGGGCCCCCACTTTGCAATTTTGCCATTTTTCCAATTTTTTCTTATTTTCTCAAAAATGCCATTTTTCCAATTCAACCACTTAAATGCCAAAACTATTTATTTAATAATTAAAATTAATTATCAAATAAAATTGTCATTTAATATATTTATTAATTAGACTTAATAAATTCTCTTAATTAATAAATAAGCCCTAAAATCTTTTTTCTTCACAATTAAGTCATTGCTTAGTGAAATTCTTAAACTAGACATAGTCTAATTTTAGAATTATAATTGATTAATTAAAATCAATTAATTGAGTCTTACAAGCAGTATGGTCTCAACTAGTATGGGGACCATGGGCCTATACAACCGAGCTTCCAATAAGCAGAACTAGAATTTACCAAGTAAATTCTCTAACTTATTAATTTCTTATTGCATCCACCATAGAACTTAGAATTGCAGTCTAAGTCATATAGAACGCTCTATATGTTCCACGATATAGATACGCTATAAACATTTAACCATCGTTCTAATCCAAATAATTAAAGATCCTCTATAGATGATTTACACCAAGTAGAGATAAAAATTACCGTTTCACCCCTCAATGTATTTTATCCTTAAAACACTTAGCTTCCTATAAATGATATTTCAGTGAGCTAATATAATCACTTAAACAAGAGCTCTTCCATTTATCTCTATTAAGCCAAACTCGAAGGAAATCATTGTTTCACTTCTATATCCAGATAGAAGCTATAGATTCCATATCTATGTTTAGCACTCCCACTCAATCGCACTATCATGTTCCCAAAATATACGTATCACCCTGACCAAAAAGTAGGTTTAACTAACAAATCAAAGAACATGAATAACACTCCTGAGATTGAGCCTAAGCATGTCAGGATTAAGATCTTTTGATCTAAGATCAACCAATGGTATTGACTTACAAAGATACAACAGTAAGATTGTAATATCTTTACCAAGATCAATATCGGTCCCAGTCCAATGTATACTCCATACATCCAAAACTAGCATACTTTGCCAATGTTCTGGAAAGAGCATAACACTTATCCAAGGTGCAAGTACAATTTATCGCTGATTATCACATCAGTGTAAATCCAGTGTACTGATGAATCAGGGACATTGTCTTTTGAAGCATATAATCACAATCACATTCCACTGTGTTGACATCACTATAATTGTGAATAACTATATGTTTAGAACTTAACAGATTTTGTACACATTAAACCATAAACATGAAAACTACATGTAAACATAAATGACTTCTAATCTTTTATTGATAACAAATCAGATTGTATTAAAATGAGTTTCATTTAGAGCATAAAATCCCAACTAACATCAAGCAAAATCTTAATTTGAAGGTAAGGCCCAAATTACTCAAAAAGTGAGAGAGTATATAAATCTCAATAAGGACACCAACTTCCTCAGTCACAAACTGAGCAAGTTGAAAGGACTTGTTTTTAAACGGGATATGGTGAACTTACACCTAAAAAGAGATATATCTAAGCTAATCAGAACTAAGGGTTTCCAATCCTTCAGGATTAGCAAAAAGCATAAGGCACTTATTGAAATACCAAGGTTGATCTTCAAGAATACGATGCCTATCTCCCTCACAGCCAAAGTTGGCCAAGAACATTCCAGAATAGTAATCAGAGAATTCAATAGGAAAGCAGAGAGTCCAAGCCTCCATCGTAGCTTTTTCAACCTAGATTGGCTTAAGAGACTTAATGGTAAGAATTTTAACAATAAGCAGATATGACTCAGAGGAAGATCTTGAACCTAGGGAGACCTGATCAAACTCGTGAATATGACTCTCTTCATCGATGAGGGTTAGATTTTGAGTAATATTAAGATTAAGGCTATCCATTTTTGCTAAGCAAAAAAATACACAGAAGAAAGTGCAAAAATGAATAAAATTTAAGATTGTGTAGCAGCTATGAAAATGAAGGCTCCTTAAATAAAAATGCCATGGGAGAAGATACCTGAAATGGAAGAGCCATCTTGGAAAGAAAAAAGATGTCAAGTCAATTCAACTATCGATCTTCTGTAGGCAATATCTTCACATGTTAGGCCTCATCATCACCAAAATATTTTTGGGAATGGAAACGACAGCAGAGAGAGGGAGGGAAAAGATTGAGTAAGAGACGAGCACCAAGGAAAACCTGTGGAGTAATAAATGCAAGGGGAAACAGTAAAATCAAAACAATAAATGGAAGCTCAGAATGCAATTAAGGCAGGAATTATGGGTGCAGAGAAAGATTTGGGATGATTAGCTTAAGGGCGAGAGGGATCTAGAACAGGCCAGAGGAAAAAACAGGACAAAACCCTAAAGGAAGCAGAACAAAATCTAGAGAGTTCTATAACATTGTTAAATGCATTATTTTTATTAAGTTGTATTACTAGACTAATACCCTAAATTTAAGATAAATTTTGCCTAACTTAACATGGTTCAAAGCTTTAACCATAAGAGAAGTACACATAATTGTAGCTATATATGTACGTATATGATATGATCAAGTGGTCCACTACTATAGTAGACCTATATATGCCTTCCATAAATAATTAATAGTAGCTGAACAAAAGTGCACACAAATGAGGTCCCTTTTTTTTTCCTTATTCTTTTATAATTTTCTAGCAGATTGTCGTTTCTTTACCCCATATAATAAAGTATTTCACATTTTTTTGTTGTCCTTTTTTATAAAATTATTTTACGGTTTCAAGATAAACAATAAACTATTTACCTCCAAATTCACGTGTACCCTAAATTCCTTACATATTCTTTTCCATTTAAACTATTCAAAAGTTTATTAGATAAAATCAAGAGAACATTGTTATGTCTAATGAATAGAAAATATGAGATAACAAATATAAAATTATTAACTTTTGACTTCTTGTACAAGTACCAATCAATATGTAAATATATATTATAGTGTTATTATGTAATAAATAAATAAGAACCGTGTAGCTAAGCAAGCTTGATATATGGTCAGCCACAGCCTTAGGGAACTTGACCAATCTAGTGGGTTTAAATATTAAATATGCCTTGTAAAACAATCAAAACTCATTGAAGTTCATGCATTCAAAAACTCCATTTGATTGCACCAAAAGGCACATGACCCTGGACCAAAATTTAGAGTCATCTATTGCTTAATCCCCAACTTAACCTTTTTAGAAATTAAGGAAGTAGAGAGATAGATTAAGGCTGCATCAAAAATTTAACACATCAACAACACAAACATCTCTTAAAACAAAAATGTTTTAAATTATTAATACCCTTGTGACTTAGAGATATGCTAGTTGATAATATGGAAAGCAAACCCACAAAGCAATGCCAATGAGTGACCTTTAAGGGGGAACTAGTTCTGGAAATTTTGAGTATTGGGGCATTTATGTTTAGTAAGACTAGTACTTGGGAGTCAACAAAATATTCGACAGGTGAATTTACTTTGTAACACAACTGCAAGTCAAAAATCTTGGCTGATGTGTGAGCACTTTCCTATTGCCATTTTGTTAAGCATGGAGACCCCACCAAAATCATATGAAGAAAACAAACCATCATTTGCATCACTTTACTCCAACTTTTTTCTGGGCATTTAATGAAACTGTTAGATTCTTGGTTCGCTTCACTTATGCTAAGAAAAGTGAAAAATCTCACTGAAAGTAAAAGATCTCACTATAATTAATTTGAAATATTTATTTTGTGTTTATTGTTAGCTTTTGGTTTGGCTTGATGAGTGTGTTTATGCGTGTGTGTGTGTGTGTGTGTTGAGTGGTGTAATGGGTATACTTGAACTGATTGTTTTAACATCAATAGGAGAGGCCCACTGTCTTGAAACCTGTAGAGTTGTGATTGTGTGAATCATATTTCATCAATACAAATTTTCCCTTCATCATCCCTTTTCACAACTAAAACACATATTATTCCTATTACTATTGTATTTGTTGTTAACCAGGCAAGCAACAGTTCGGATCATTATCAGAAACATCACTGAGCAATGTTTTAAGCAAGAATAATAAGTACAAAACAAAACAAGCATTGACGAAGGACAAAAACAAGAAAATTGGACCTGCATAAAATGAACTCTGCTATTCTTTAATAAAGATAAAACAATATGAACTTGTCTCTTCCTCATAACTTTCTCTTCTTCTAAATCAGTATTTAAAAATTAAATAAATTCGACTAGTTCTTGTTGTGTAATCACTATATCCCTAAATTCAGTGATGAACCCCATCAAAGTGCTGATAGTAAATGATCTCGTCGAAAGGGAAAGCTTTTCTGAGGACGCATCAGCTTTCCATCCATGAAGTTGTCTTAAAAACTTTTGCTTGAGTATGTTGGTTAATAAGTTGGCGATCAACACCAGCATAGTGCTACAACCTATCAGTGGTATGAACTTTGAAGGATCATCTTTGTTCGACAAGTTTGTATGGTCAAAAAAGATGCTCAAGACTTGCCATCTTGATACTTTGCATTTAATAGCTTTGTTAACTTCCTGTCATGATTGAGCATAGCGCTTACACTCTCAACCACCAAAACTATCTGCAGATTTAACAATAAGAAATCAGTAACGGGGTGCTGGAAAAGGCAAGAGTTTCAAACTTTTCCATACATATTTCTTCAAATATTTTAACTGAGACATAGTGCCTGGCCCGTAAGTTGGCGGCCCCGTTAGAAACCCATTACTTAATAAGGATTTGTTACGCACAATGTGCCAACAACTCACTACTAGGAATCATGGGTGCCGTAGAGCTTCTCATAGAAATATAAAAATGGCTTCTTCCCTTCTAGAAACTGGTACTATTTTCATTTATAATTAAAGAAAGCAAAAATCTCATGAGATCAAACCAAGGGCCTTACATGCTCAACCAATCTTTTATAGGTTGTAGCAACTATATTTTAACCATCTCACATTTTCAACTTCTCTCGTAAGTGTGACGGAATGAGAATAAATCAAATAAATGGAATTCAAGAGGATTAAAAAGGACCTGCAAGCAAGCGTAAGCCATGGCAGTTGCAAAGTAGAAATTTGCATTCCCAGTTCCCTGCACATTTAGTTAAGTCATGATAAATTATTTATTTGACCATTTTGAGCAAAATTGAGATTGATTATATATACCCTCCATATCCACAGGTTGTGCATCACAGGGCTGAGAAGGGAAACCCCAACATAAGCGCAGAAGAGGAAAAATGAGAACTGCATATCTGTTTATCATGTATTGAAACTTTAAAATGCGAAGCAATATCAAACTTGGGAAATAATAAAAATGATCAATTATGTAACAAGTATCAACTTGCCTGCTAGTTCATTAACAAACAATCCCAACAAACCAAGGTAAAGTGCTGAATCCCCAACCTAAATTCAAACAGAAATGACAAGGGGAAATTGTAATTAGAGTTCCAAGATGTAATATAAACAATCAATGAATGCACAACCCTAATGACATATGAGTAAGCAATGCTTTTTTCCGTTACTTATACTTTATATAATAAGACCATCTGGCCATATATGATTCTAGAAGACATCTTTCATTAATTGGCTAGTACAACCCATAGACAATGATAAAATTTAAGCATAATATCTTAGATTCACACCCTCTGTCATGCGTAAAATGAAAATAAAAGGAGAATCTGTGTGTGATGTTAAATCATGAAAGGAAAGCTCTGACCTCAATAAAATAGAAAACTTGAAACAAAAGAGAAGGACTCACTGAAGGGTAAGACTTTAGCATTGAAGAGATTGCAATATACGCAAAGGCCAGAAAGCAAGGGCGGTGATTCAGCCTTATAGCCAGCGGAAATATCATGAACAAAATGTTCATGTGGAAAACAATCAGAAAGAAATTTCTGAAAAAATCAAAAACTTCAGCAAAGAAGTACCTGCATCCAAATATCATAGAATATATTAGTCTCACACCTCAAAAGTAGGATATTCTACTCTTTAACACTGGGAGTTTGAGGCTCACCATAATACACCTATATTTGGAGACAAATCTGGCACTGTAAGGATGAACCCATAGGTTCTGCAAAAAACAGACATCATAAGGTTAAATCTAAGACAATAAATTCCAAAATTTATGGATGTGGGTAATCAATAAGAATGGTAGTCCAGTCATACAAGATGAGATTCTGCGATATAGTAGATACCTCTTAAACATCTCTTCAAGGCCACCATACTGTCTAACACTCAGACCACATAGAACTATCACATAGACTAACCATATCATAGACCATACTATGAACTTTACAACTGGTCTCCAAGAAAAGTTGTAGGCTTGGTCTTGCTGCTTCTTTGCTTCTCGTGGTTGACGGCTGTGATCACTTGAGGGAACATCTTCAATTTTGCCATATTTCCTTAGCCTAAGCAATTTTCTGGGAGGAGTTTCAGGACCATATCCTAATATAAGAATTACCTTGGAAAAAAAAAGTATTGATTATCATTTACATGTGTTATACTATTCCCATACACTTACCAAATACTGTATTGAACTAAAGAACCAACAGGTCATAAATGCAAGATTTGCAATAACAAAGAAAAAAAGAGAGCACAATAGACAACATACAGGAATAACTAGAATCACCGGATAAAGGGAAAGATGTGTAGCCATGACCCATCCAAAAGCTGCTAACGGAGCTTTACCTGTGGGCCATCAGAATATAAAGAAGATATGCAATAGTTAAAATATAGCAAATAAGAGGATTCAAAACAGCCATTAGTAATAATTAGTAGGGATTTAAATGATTTAGTACTGTGTTTAGACATATAACTGTTCTGGAAAACTAATTATTTATTAAATAAACCATGTACAGAAATAGTCTAAAAACACTTTTAAGTCCTTACATGTACATGCTCCATAAAGAGACAATATGACAGCCATATTTTCTATTGGGGATGTTGATAAACCAACACATGCTACTATTGTATAAGGATTCCATAAGTAGACAAGAGCAGCAATATCTCGAGAAGGAAGGATCTCTGAAAGCAACAAGATACCATAATTTGTTAGCTTGTGAAAGAAAGATAATGAGATTCGGAAAGGAGACACAAGGTTTAGCAGACTAGTTTAAATTGTGTAAATTATATAAGCGTACATTAATATATTTACCACAACTTTCAAGAAACATATCAAATTACTCGAGGGGAATGAGAATAGAACCAAAGGTTACACAAAAAATATTCCAGTTATTCTTTCTGAGGCATTTCAAAAAGCGAATCTCTCATATTATTATTCCAAGTCATCTAAAGATCAGATTTAAACCTCATGGAATTCCAAAAAAAAACTCAAACTCACACTGCAAACTTCATTTCGAAATTGTTCCTTCCTAAAATATTTTGGAGGTAGGAAACTTCATATATACATGTACACACCATCCATAGCAATAAAAATCTAGCAAGAAAAACACTCACAACACAACTAAGAAGTATGTTTAGATGTTATAAACTAATAATTACCAGATCTTTTGGATATTGCATCAAGGCCTAGTGATTTCAAACGCTGATTATATGAAGTCTGTAGAACCTGACCAATAGCTCGAATAAGCATTGCATTTACAACATCTGCAATCACAAATACCAAACTGTATCCAAACATGCTCTCACATCAACTACCAGCTATATAATAAATGTAAGTTAAAAAAGAAAAATGAGAAAAGAAAAATTAATTTGGTAAGTTAAATAAAGGAAAAACACTTGCAGCCTTCTCTGCTCACTTAAGGCTTCTAAAGCCAATGAATAAACAAATTCAATTAAGTTACACATGTGCTGACAATAGAAGTATAGCCAAGCCAAACAAAAGCACCAAACTCAAAATGCTATCCACGTTAGATTTAAAAATGGGCAATCAATCATATAGAACATACACAATAAATATAGAGATGATATCATGTGTAAGATTTAAACATAAGCTATATACACCAGCAAATCAAAATGAACATGAAGATGGAAAAGTGAAAGATTAAACTTACCCGCATAAAAGATGATTGGGTTGTCCTCCATTTCTGTACCGCCAAATCAAATTTGACAGAAAAGAAGAAGAAGAACAAACAAAAAACAAAAAAAAAATCAGTAAGTCATTAAACAATTGTTATGAACGGGCATAAAATTTGAATCAATTCAACATTATTTCACAAGGATTCTAAACTGCTACTATAGAATTGTTCAATTTATGAAACTTAAGTTGCCAGAAAATTAATTCAACAATAAATTATAATCATCCATGGAAATACTAATAATACAATCAAGTCATATTTAGCAACTGGGTCAAATCCATGAATCAGACACAATAATGAAATTTAGTATAAAACCTGAAGTTAATCAGAAACTACAAGTCTAAACAAGCAGGTTAAGCTAGAGCGATACCTTTTCACTGTGAGTGGCCCAAGAAGAGAGAGTAGCAAAGGAGAACCATGATACATGGATCCTGCAAAACAAACACAAACCCAATTTTCTTAGATCCCTAAAAATGAACGAAATTCCATTGGAAGACTATTGAAGACTAAACCACAATCAGAAGAACTACACAAAGAGACCTGCGTAAGGAGACAATGATGACTGTTTGAGCCAGTAACCCTCAGCCACTGCAAAAGCAATAACAAATTAGTGATCAATAAGTCAGGAGCTAGCCATGAAATTCAGCTTCTAAGAGAGAGATTACAGCGACGGAGGCTGGTGATTGGGGTGGAGATTTCGGGACGGGAAGCGAGGTTGAGATTGTTGGGAAAATATATGAGAATTAGCCTGAAAAAGAGTGAAGCAGTGAGCCATGTCCAAAAGCTTCGTTCTTTGATCCCCATTGTTGTAGTTGTAGTAGTATGAGGAAGGTGTGTTAGCGAATGCGAATCCAGAATCCAGGAAGAAGAAGAAGAAGGAAAGAGAGTGTGAGAGTGAGAAGTTGAACGAAGGAAGGACCAAAGTCCAACCCAAAATGTTTGTTTGGGGATCGAATCGAAATAGTTGAATTGAAGAGGCCTCGATCCGCAAATCCAAACAGTGCATGTAATAATAAGAAGATTTACATTTTACATTTCATATTGCTAAAGGGAAATTTGACATTTTATGCTTAAAAATGACTAATGGTGTTAAATTATACCTAATTATAACACATAGAAAAAATATACCAATCTTTCTCTTTTCTTCCAAAAATACCCTTCTCATTTCAAACTTCCCACATTCCCTCTAACTACATTCTCTCTCTTCTTTCCCTCTCCCAAACTCACGAACCCAACCCACACCCAAACCCACGGACGCAGACCACCGAAGCTCCACCAAAACCCACAAACCCAAACCACCGTTCGAACCCACGGCCACCCAAACGAACGCCCCAACCAATCGGCGCCACCCACGAACCCAGACGTCGAACCCACGGCCATACGCACGACCTAGACGACCCAGACGAACCCACAGCCACCCGCACGACCCCTCGAACCCACAGCCACCCGCACGACCCAGACGACCCAGACGAACCCACGGCCATACGCAGTCGAACCCACGGCGACCGAGGAGACTCGCGAACCCACCCACGACTGGAAAAACCCAATACCCAGGTTTGTTCTTTATTTTTTTTTAACTTTAAATTCACAATCTGCGAAAACCTGAAATGTATTTGTTTGGATTTATAAATTTTAGAGTTTGGGGAAGAAACTGAGTTTAGGGAGACAGATTTTGGGGGTTTTTTTGATTTTGTGCGACATTGTGCGATGTGTATGCGATATGTGTGCGATTAGTGATACAATTTAAGGTCTGTTTCGTTGTGGGTTGTGTGTGCGATTTCTGTGCGATTATGTGCGATAATTGACTGCTGTTTCTGCAATTGTTGAATTTGTGCGATTTTTCTCGATGTCTTGTGCGAGTTTATGCGATTTATGACAATTGTGTCTGCAATTGTTCTATTTGTGCGATTTTTGTCGATGTCTTGTGCGATTGTGTGCGATTTATATTCAAATATGTTGCCAACCAGGAAACAGAATGTAATTATTACTGGTAGTGCGATTAATGTGCGATTTATGTGCGAGTTTGTGCGATATAGTATGTTATTCATTGGTTGTTATGCGATTTCTGTGCGATTTCTATGCGACGTATATGCGATTTATAATCTTTCTATTTGTATTTGCAGATGGCTCCAGAACTCATTCTCCCCTTGGCTGAGCATTTTCCTGGGCGTATCACTTACCAAGGAAATGGGTACTTTGCTTCAATTAAAGCAAAGTTTGAAGCCTTTAACCTGACCGAGAGGGTGAAGAAAATTCCTTTTGGAGTTTTTTGGAATGCGAATGATCTGAAATTCTCTGGGGTGATTGTGCATCAACTACTGTTGAGGAAAATGAAAGTAACTGAGGTAAAGAATGATGAAGTGTGGTTTTACGTGGGTAAAACCGAGGCCAGATTTGGAAGGTCTGAGTTTGGATTGATCACGGGGCTGAAGATGAGCGGTGGCCCCTCGACCGAACAATTGACTACACTATGTGAGTCTGATCGGATATTGCGGGACTACCTCAATAATGCCAAACGGGTCACTTTCAAAACCCTTTGGCTAGCTTTTGAGGCGTGCGATGTGGCCGACGACGTGTACAAGCTGGGGCTGTGTGCATTTGTTGAAGGTGTGCTACTATCAAGGGCTGAGGGTGTTTATATATGGTCGGATATGCCGAAGTTAGTAGAAAATGAGGAGAAGTTCTTCGAATATCCGTGGGGCCTTCTTTCATATCAGAAGTTGTTGTCATCCACATTCAAAAGTATGACTGACTTGAGGAAGAACTACCTTGATAAATCTACTAAGGATAAGAAGAAAGGGAAGAAGGAGAAAAAAATTACTCAACCAGAGGCCAAGTACAATGTCTACGGATATGCACCGGCGCTACAATACTGGGCCTTTGAGGTGATGCAAGATTTGGGGAAGAAGTACGGGCAGTGCAGAGGGACTAGATTCCCTCGAATGTTGAATTGGAGCACCCCCAACACGGTTACGAAACATGATGTGAAGCAACCTGATGTCGCTACCCTATTTGAGAAAAGGGTATGTCAATCTGACTTTCTTTGTTGTTTTGGTATTTGTTTTGCTAAACTGTGATTTTCAACGATTTTATGCGATTTTTGTGCGATTTAAACATGTTTTTTCATTTGCCTCTGTTACATTTTGCGAGTTTATGAAATTTCAATGCGATTTGTGTGCGATTTAGACTTTTTTCAATTACCACTGTTTTATTTTGCGAGTTTATGCGATTTTCGTGCGATTGTTGTGCGATTTTACTATGCTGAATATGGCTCTGCTATTTTCTGCGATTTTATGCGACATATATGTGATATTTGTGTGACTTTCATATGCTGTTTTATGCTGTGAACCAACCTGATCTTTTCTGCGATTTTATGCAACGTGTATGCGATATTTGTGCGATAATTAATATTTTTTTTCGTTTTTTTTTTCAGATGGTTGTTCTTCAAATTTTGTATCCTAGGAATTGGGAGGTGGACTATTGGAAGAGCAATTGTGAGGGTGAGGTCCCCACGGTGGAAATGGGGTTGGATGAGGTCGAAGAAACGCAAGTCGGGGCGCAAGATTCGACCGCATTCCAGACCCAAGCCGAACGGGTGGCGGATTATGTGAAAAGGTCCAAAATTATTCCACCATCCCCACCCAAAGAAGCACCAGACGCCTCCACATCTGCCACTGTGCCCCCAACGACTGCTCCAGCCAATGACTCCGACTACCTCTTGTTGGCTAAGAGATTGGAGAAGGTAGAAGCGCAACAACTTGCGATTCTCACTGCCCAGACTGAGATGAAGGCTGACTTCAAGAGAAGTCAGAAAGAGATGAAGAATCTTATCATGGATCAAATTGCGACCGTGATAAGTTTGTTACAGAAGCAGCCTTCGGAGCCGACACAACCATCAGGGCCGGCACATCAATCAGACCCCACACATCCATTAGAGACGGCAGAGCCATTACAGACGGTACATCCATCATCGCCGACATATGATGATGATGATGATGATGTCTACCCAGAAGATTGGCAACCTGACGTATGTGACGTTCCTTCTACTCCTGCAAACGCCATTGTCATTTCGCTGGGTGATACAGAATCTCAGGATGTGGAAGAGTTGCAGGGGCCACCAGATGGGGGTGGAGTTCTGTAGGCTTAGGCGAAAGCGGAAGTCGGTTTTCTTGAATGACTACACAGCTGGGAAGAAGAAACAACGACATGGGCCCGTGGTAGTAGACACACTGAAACCGGCGGACCCCCAGCTGTTAAAATTTTTCCAGAAGTGGATCACTTATGCTAGGGACAATGCTCGTCCTAGGAATGTTCACACTGGCGAAACCACTAGATCCTGGTTCGTGAAATTGATGGTGCTGAACGAATGGCTCGACGATGCTGTAAGTTATTTCTTAACCGAATTAATTTATTGTGTTTTTCATTGTTTGTGCGACTTACATGCGATTTATATGCTATATTTGCACTTTATGTTTAATCTGTTTATGCGACTTTTATGCGATTTATATGCGATGTGTGTGCGATGATTCACTGATTTATGTATTTTTTGCGACATGTGCGATGAAATGGCGATGTTTGTGCGATTTTTGAAACAATTTTGGTAATTTCTTTGTGCGATTTCCTGCAATATTTGTGCGACTTTTATGTGATTGCTGTCTTACTGTTTTCTTTTGGAACACAGCAAATGAATGTCATGGCGCACTTATTGAGAAGAAGACGGACCCTGTACCCAGAAGTCTACACTCGAAAATGTGTAGTTTTGGACACATCTGCTCCACAGTTCTTTTCCATGTATTGGAATTTGTATGAGGGTGACAAGAGCAAGATGAATGGATGACGGCGTTATGAATTACGTGCAGGGGATACCGCACAGATACTTGCCATGTTGGGAGAACCAGGATTACATATACTTTGTGTTGCACCTTCCCAAAGAGCGCCACTGGGTGGCAGTTGAGGTGGATATCGACAACTGGGAGATCATTGTATATGATTCTGATATCGGTGGCACCGTTGAGGCAGCCATGGAGTCATATTTGAAGCCTTACAGCGAGCTATTTGCGAATCTAATTCGAGCTAGCGGTTATTTCCCATACAACAATTATGTACATCCGGTGGAGTTGGGCGATCTCAGTTAGCTCCTACCCCTGCATTATAGACGAGTTACCTCTGAGGTTGCACCACAAACGAACAGCAGGTGAATCTCTTTTTTTTTTTTTGTATATTTTGAGTAATTTATTTAATTTTGCACTCCATTATGAATTACTTAACTTAATTGTTGCTAATATTTAGTAATTTTTTTTTAGTGGCAATTGTGGAATGTATGCCATGGAGCACATTGAGCACTTGATGCTGGACCGGTCGTTGGAGCATGTTCATGATGGTAACATGCTCACCTTTAGACATAGGTGGTGTGTGGACATATTTTACCAGAACTTAACATGGTAGTTTTTTTGTAGGTTTTTGTAATGTTATTCTTATACACATAAACTCCCCTTTTGTAATTGTATTATAATCTCACCAAAATTATATATAACAAGTAAATTTAAAGCTATTTAAATTGTTGCTTGTATCAATTTCTTTATTTTTTTAATTTTTGATAAATACCTGTCAAATGATGACATCTTGAAAAATTATTTTGTTAAGAATCGCATTAAAATCGCACATTAATCGCATAATATTGCCAAAAAATACAGAACCAAACAAACTAAAAAATCAAGATTAGTTAACATCGCACTAAAATCGCACACTAATCGCATAATATCGCCAAAAAATACAGAACCAAGCAAACTAAAAAACAAGATCCTGTCAGTTGACATCGCACCAAAATCGCACACTAATCGCATAATATCGCCAAAAAATACAGAACCAAGCAAACTAAAAAACAAGATCCTATCAGTTAACATCGCACTAAAATCGCACAATAATCGCATAATATCGCCAAAAAATACAAAACAAAACAAACTAAAAAAACAAGCTCCTGTCAGTTAAAAATCGCACAGTAATCGCATAATGTCGCCTAAAAGTCGGTAAACAAACCAAAAAAATATTAATCTAGGAGAAAATCGCACAATATCCAACAACCAGCAATACAACACATATTCATTTAAATATTAGAGAAATGGTTCAAACTCGAGCTTTGCATGTAGCTCTGTTGTGCCCTGAACCGTAACATAGCGAACAATGACGAGGTTCCACTACCACCTGACCACTAGACGGTCGACGCTTCGTCGATCTTCTACCTGCATTGCTCTTCCTAGGCCGACCTACTGGTTTTTTCTCCACTGGTACCCCGATTCTTATGTTCTTGATATGTTCCGGTAGTACCCACTCATCCTCCTCGCCAACAATATTAATTGTGGCATCGTAGATCTTCTTCCACGTTTCTTTAGTGTAATATGGAGAGCAAAGTGTGTACACGCTCACATTCTGACTAACTGCTGCGGCACATGCATGGGGACAAGGGATTTTGAGCGTTTGGAAAAGTCCGCAAGTGCATGTTCTCTCCACTAAGTTCACATCACCACCTCTCTCACCTTGAGGACTCGTACCAACGTTGAACAATTGGGCACCATTACGAAGGACACTCATGAACATACCATCTTTATGTTGATCCTTTAAATCATTTTCAAAAGTAGTAGCCAAAGGAGTAGCGCACTTACTAGCCTTTTCGAGACGAGAAGCAAACCAATTTTGAAGTGTGAACCTGATGAAGTCAACCAAAATAGTTACTGGATATTTTCTGAATTCTTCTGTCACCTTGTTGAAGCTTTCGGCAGCGTTGCTTGTCATTATGTTGTACCGATCGCCTAGACAATAAGGACGAGCCCACTTTTCAAACCCTATTTGCTCTACGTATGTAGCAATGGCAGGGTCCATCTATTTCAGCACCTCAAAATGCCTATCACATTCCGTCTTGTTCCATGCGTAAGCTGCAAGCCATATTTGCTGGTTGCATACATCAGTCTTAAACTTGTGAACGACATTCATAGTAATATGCTTGAAGCATGCACAGTGACATGCTTCTGGGAAAACAACATCAACAGCATGTTCAATGCTTTGATGCCTATCCGATATGAACATAAGATTTTCAACCTCACCAATGTCTTCCTTCAACTTCCGCAAGAAATACTTCCAAGAGTCATGATTCTCACTGTCAACAATTGCAAAGGCTACTGGAAACAATTGGTTGTTTGCATCGTACGCAACAACAACTAACAGTGTTCCTCCATACTTCGTCTTCAAGAATGTTCCGTCGATACTAATCACAGGACGACAAAACTTAAATCCCTTCCTACAAGCATCGAGTGACCAGAAACAGTACTTGAACCGATTATCCTCACTGACAATGTCAGTAATAGTGCCTGGATTCTTCTGTTCCAGCATGTAGAAGTAACCATATAATTTCGTATAAGATTCTGCTGGAGTACCCCTCTTGTACTCAACTGCCTTCTCTCTGCATCTCTAAGCTTTCTCATAACTCATCTTGATGCCATATTCATCAAACATATCCCTCTGTATGTCTTTTGCCTTGTAGTTAGATCCATCTGATGTGTACTAATGTGACCAATGACCCACGGTGCTGCTTGCCGGTGATCAGAATGTCTAGAATCCAAGTTACATGTGTGTTCGTTGTGAAACACAGTAACCTCAAACATGTCACAAAGTGCCTTCTTCTTCCCCCTTAATCTCCATTTACAATTTTCATCCTTACAAGTAACGTAAAACACATATGTGCCAGACTTACTTACCATCCACTCAAAATTATTTTTCAGTGCATACCTTCCCACCACATTCTTCAATTCTTCCTTGTTTTTGTACAACTTGCCAAGATATATCTCCCCTGAAGGCATACCACTAAGAGATGTTGTACACACATTATTTTCCTCTATGTCTTCCCTTGTCCACACAAGAGGTTTGAATTTAGTAGAAACTTCAAATTCAGATACGAGAGCACTATCAGAAGGACCTGGCCGACTGCTACTAGTTCCTGGTGTTTGGCGATTCTCACTACGGGGGGGTCTTCTTTGTCGCTCTACTTGGTTGCTTGGAGTTAGTTCCATCCTCAGGGGAGGTACATCTGTAGCCACATCATCATCCACACCCAAATCAACCACAGGATCATTGTTGTAAAAGGGAGCATCGAACTCATCTGAATGATGAAATTCGATACCCACTCTCTCATCATCTACATTAGTGCCACCTTGCTCGTCCAAACCAACCCCCAGATCAGTTTCTGGGACGAAGGTCCCAACAACACTTCTAGGGGTTACATTTCGGGGAGTCTGCTCCAAATTCACATTCTTCTTCACCTTAGTCACAAATAGTGGCAACAAGTTGTCCACACTCATTTTTGCCTTCATGCTCAAGAACACTCGTAGTTGACTATCTTTCACTAAAACCTCAGGTGGAAACTTAGTGCCTTTCATGTACATGTAAAGAACTTCTAACTTCAATTCATACACCAATGGGTCCACCTCCAACTCCTCATGCAAAACTTCACGCAACTTTTTCAAAGGTGGCCAAATAATGTCCAATATCAATGTCTTACTTTTTGAGGAATCAAATACCCAGTTGAAACCCTCCACAGTCCAAACGCCATCATACAGCACAGGCACAAATACAGATGAATCTGTCCCACAAAAAAATACAAAAAAATAAACAGAAAAAATCACCATACAATATCGCACATACATCGCACAAGGTACTACAGAGGTCGCACAACGTCGCCTAATACAACAATAATATGGTGAAGTATAAAGTCGCACAATAATCGCACAGACAAGGGACAATATCGCATAAAGTCGCACAAGAACACATACATGACAAAATCGCATAATGCTGCACAACATGTCGCACACAAATCGCCTAACTTCAAAATCGCACATAATCGCATAACCATCGTACAATGTCGCCAAAATTAATCATGTCATCCCTAACCTCAAATTTCTGATGAAATCGCACAAAGAATCGTATAAAGTCGCATAAAATCGCACAAAAATGGAAAAACCCAGAAAACCACAGACTGTTCGGAACAAACTCTACCTCTATTTTAAGGACACAAAAGCCACAAATTACAACTAACAACGTTCAGATCCATACAATATAACAAAAAACAACACTATTTACTAAGAAAAACACTTACCCATTGCTTTGTTGAGTGTGGTTGACCTTGAGGTTGAAAATGGTGAAGTGTAGGCTGGCCGAGACGTTCAGTTGGTGGTGGTGGTGGTGGCAGTCGGCGGCAGTAGGCAGTGATAGAGAGAGAGAGAGAGAGAGAGAGAGAGAGAGAGAGAGAGAGAGAGAGCAAATGAGAAAGAGAGAGAATGTGAAAGAGAGAGAGTGCAAGAAGAGAGAGAGAGAGAGAGAGAGAGAGAGAGAGAGAGAGATCAAACGAGAGGGAAAGAGAGAGAAAGGGGAGGTTGTTAGATAGGGAGGGCATTTTGGGGTTACTAATGACAAAATAGGCATATTTACACAATGTGTAATTTTTTGGTTCAAAATTTGAAGCATGAAAGATCAAATTTCCCTTGCAAAATTTTATACTGCGACTATGAGCATCATTTTTAGTGGGATTTAATGTCTCCAATTTTTTTTAATATTTATATATCTATTCTATATAAAATATGAGAATTCTTAATTTATGAGAAATTAAGGTCGGTTAAACCTAAATATAATAAATCAGTGTTACCATTATTAATAAATTTGTTCATATTGTTTATTTTTTTTATTAAAAATTATTTTCAAATTTTGATATTTAGAGTTAGTTAAATTTTAAATATTATTTTAAATTAAATTTGAATGTTTTGATAGTTTAACCAAATAAGCATTTTCATTAATTGCGAAGATAAATTTAGGACAAATAATAATTTTTTTTTAATTACTATTACAAAGTATAATAGTAATTTTTATTTTTATTTAAATCACTATTATGATTTCAAATTTCAATAATTATCACTACATTAAATATTATTAATTTTAAAATTATGATATTAAAAAAACTAAAAATTAAAATAAAATTAACATACGTGACTTGGCACGTAACATCTGTCTAGTATACATATATATATTTACACCATATATTAACTTTTTCTTTTAAATTTACATTTATACTTTGACATGAGAATAACACTTTGTTAACAAACTTCCCTGAAAAAAATTTAATAGAGAAGCATTAGTAAAAAGTGCTTAATAAAATTAATTTAGAGATTTAGTGAGAATGCTTACTCAAAAAGTTTGATGACAAAGAGAATAAGCTAAGAAGATTGGATCTTGGCTAGCTTCTACAGCCCACTTGTCTGCATTGAGTTGGGAGTAAGTATCAGTTGTTTGCTCCAAAAGATCAGCTACAAATGGAGCCAAGTCACTGCCAACCCTGGGTCGAAGCCTCTCTAAAGCCACTGGGCGGTCGACAACTAGAAGACTAGACATGGTGTTTGAGCCTTTATCTGACAACTCCTCTTTACATCGAGAGGCAAGAACGTTAGCCCTCTGTCAGATTTTAGCAGTTTCTGCGTTGAACCGCTTCCGAAAGATCTGAGCAGTTTCCTCGAGTTGGATGCAATCCACTTCCGTCTGCTCGATCGGCCATACTGGGAAGGACAGACTGGTTGGAGGAAGAGTTGTGGGGAAAGCCATCCCCTTAGATGACGGCGGAGCATTGGACTCGAAGTTAGACCTAGAGTCCCAAGACTTAGGATCAATGATTTCTTTATTGTTCTGGGAACTCCTCCTATTCCTTCCAATGTTACCTAGCTCTACCTTTTTCTTTTTAGCTTCCCTCATCTTGGTATCTTTCCTTATGGCCTCCTCCCTTTCAGCCTTCTGATGCTGATTCAAATCTTGGACGACCTCTACCTTGGCTTTTTTCCCTTCCCTATAAATATTGGAAACATGATTTTTTTTGGCGAAGACCATTCCTTCACCCTCTTCATCATCATCTTCAACGATGGGGATAAATTATGTCCCCAAAAGTGGAACTTGCTATAATGGCACCACCTAAAGAGCGAGAGATGCAGAGGCTTCTTGGACACTAACTTCTAAAACAGTCTTTGACACCTTTGCTGTGGGAGATGTTTCTTTGGTCCGTAGCTAGGAAGATATGTTGGGAATTATTTTACCAGGATCTAGATTTACTAACAAGTATGTTGGATTAACAACCTAATATGAATTCTAAAACAATGAAAATAAACACCTATAAAGTTAGAAAACCTTACAGTGGGTGCAGCGGAATAATATGACTCCTTCCGTTCAGATCTCTAGCCCTTGATTCCTTTCTGTAGCAGAGCATCACCAAGATCTGAACCTGGATCTTCTTTTCTCCTTCTTTGATGCAGAAATTCCATAGTCTTCCATACTATGATTGAGATACCACTTGATGTGTGTGGGCACTACTCATCTCACAAGGATTTCGAAATTTCTCTCTATTTTTCTCTCTTAATTTCGTGGCTCATGGTCCATATAAGAGAAGAGAGCAAGGTTCCTTTATATAGGGAAAAAGGAGAGCACAACTTTCCAAATAAAACAGTTTCCTTAATTACTGTGTAATCAATTAACTGCCTTATTTAGTGTGATCCACCACTTTCCTATTATAGCTAGGCTTTGATTAGCAATTACATGGCAATTAAAAAATAAAAATAATAATTGGGAAACACAAAGGAGTGCTCGGCCATAGAGGGAAATGGGCCTCACTTGGATTTTGCAGTTTCCTCAATTTTATTTCTATTTCTCCAAAAATGCCATTTTTCCAATTCTAATCATTTAAATGCCAAAACTAATTATTTAATAACTAAAAATAGATTATTAAATAATATTGTCATTTAAAATAATTATTAATTAGACATACAAAGTCTCTTAATTAATAATTAAACCTAGAAACCCTTTTCTTTACGATTTCATCCTTAAACTGTGAGAATTTATAAAGTAGACATAGTCTAACTTTTAGAATTATAATTGATTAATTAAAATCAATTAACTGAGTCTTACAAGCAGTATGGCCTCAACTAGTATGGGGACCATGGGTCTATATAACCGAGCTTCCAATAAGTCGAACCGAATTTACCAAGTAAATTCCCTAACTTATTAATTCCTCATTGAATCCACACTTAGAACTTGGAATTGCACTCTCAGTCATATAGAAACGCTCTATATGTTCCACGATATAGACACGTCATCAGTTATCCATTGTTATAACCCTAATGTGATCAATGATCCTCTATATAGATGATTTACACTGTACAGGGATTAAATTACCGTAACACCCTACAATGTATTTTATCCTTAAAACACTTAACCCTGTATAAATGATATTTCACCTAAGTGAAATGAGATCTCCACCATTTACCTTCGTTTGGTTAAGCTCGAAGGAAATCATCCTTTACTTCTATTTGCCAAATAGAAGCTATAGATTCCATATTTATGTTAGCGCTCTCCCACTCAATTGTATTACCGTGTTCCCAAAATGTACGTATTACCCTGATACAATACTAGGCTTAACTAACAAATCAAAGAACACGAATAACACTCTTGAAATTGAGCCTAACCATATCAGGATTTCGATCATGTGATCTAGGATCAACAGTTGATATTGAATTGAATAGATATTACGGTAAGTTTTAACATATCTAATCAAAGTTCAATATCGGTCCCTTCCGATGTATACTCCATACATCCGATACTGGTAAACTTTGCCAATGTCCTGGAAAGGACATAACACTTTTCCAAGGTGTAAGAATACCTATCGCTGATTATGCCATGTCAGTCTAAATCCAGTGTTCTGACAAATCAGGGAATCTACTTTTGAACATATAATAAAGATTATATTCCACTGTGCTGACAACACTATAATCTTTAACCAACCCATATGTTCTGGACTTAAAAAGAATTCATACATTATATACATATAATCATGAAATAAATCATGTGAACCATGCAACATAAAATGTTATTTCTGATCTTTATTAATAAGTAAATCTGATTATATGAAATGAGTTTTATTTAGGGCATAAAACCCAACAAACTCCCACTTGCACTAATATAAAACAAAAAGTGCATTTCAAATAATCATTAACACCTTGATATACCAATCAAGTGTAATAGTAGTATACTCCTCGTAATGGGATCTGACAGGTTGAATTAAACACAACCTTTTCTCCACCATTACTCTTCCTTAATCACAAAATCCTTGATAATGTGAAATTCCTCTCTATATGTCTACTCTTTTGGGATACTGGATTCTATACTTTTGGGCAACTACTCTTTTGTTATACAGGAAGTAACCCTAGTAGTTAAGGCAAGTTGGAACACTGCCACAAATGTATAGAACTTTCCTTAGACTGAAAAAGTATCTTTTCACCGCAACTTTTAACATTCAGTCTCTTTCTGGTAGACCAAGAGATTTCAGATAGGTTTTTACACTTCTCCAAAATCACTACTCCACCCCCAAAGTAATCACCATCTCATCAGCAGACTTTCTAGCACAAAGGCAAGTCTTGAAATCTGATGTGGTGTAGTCTAAGAGTTTCAAAAACCACCCTTATTGACTAACATATAGTTCCTCTTCTTAATCTTAAGATTTACTTGATTGTTTTCCAATGTTCTTCTCCTGGATTAATCTGATACCTACTCATTACTCCCACTCAACAGCAGGTGTCTGGTCTAAGGCATACAAAAACATATCTGAGACCTCTCACTGTCAATTTAGGAAATTCTTTCATGGTTCTCTGGAATAGTTGAGACTTTTCCTTAGATAAACAAAATCTATATCTAAGAAGTTGTGAAGCTTCTATAGATTGCCATTAGAAAGAAAATGCTTCAGCATCTTATGCTTGCATTAGAATAAGTAATTTTCAGGTATACCTCAAGCCATAGGTTTAGATAAACTCAAACCTATAATACTAGGAACAGGAAGTTTTGTTAAGTCCTTTGAATGGACTTATGAACAAAAATTTCCTTTCATGTCCTTGTAATAGAAAACTTTAGGTTACTCCATGTGAATGGATCAAACCATAGTTCTATTGGCTTTCTTCTTAGTTTCTTATCTTGAATATCCATTACTTGTTTAAACTCACAATGGATTTTAATCACTAGTGTCTTCCAAGTCATGAGAAGGTAAAGTTCCTAGAAACTCTCCCACTACGACAAGGTACCGTGAACTATGTCAAAGAAAACTAAATGGTATTGACCTCTTCAGTTGTGTTAACACAACAGAAGCAGTGGGATCATCTTGTAAAATAAGATGATAGAACACTTTTGGAATCAAGCAAAAAATATCTCCTTTATTTGCTATTTTATTTTCAGACTTAGTCATTTTCTTAAAAAAGTAGTATTTGTTTAAACAAACACTTTCTTATCTAATGACTATGGGATGCTCCACCCCTAATCACTTAGAATAGCTAACAAACATGCAAACCAGGGTTAGCAGTTCTAGCTTTTCTTAAGATTTCGATTAGGTCATCCATGAATCTAGTAATGATTTACATTAAGTATACAACCATTACATCATTCTGAAATTTTATTATAATAGAAGGATTTAGGCAACGACTAGTAACTAATCATCAATATGCAACTCGAATTTCTGGGGAGGTAAGTTTGGATATAATTCAAAAGTCAAATTAATGATCTTTGAACTGCATATCTACTACCTTTTTCTCCACCCCTATCAGTTCGCAAGATCTTTAACCACTTACCTTCACCATTGCTAGAAATTCATGAAATTTTTCAAACATTTCAAATTTCTTTTGCATAAGGTAAAATCTAGAGTGATCGTTTTAAGAATACAACGAAAACTCATATCCACCCCTGAATGTACATCCATCTGCGAATGAGATGAAATTACTTTCAGTGGATATAGGCATATTAACTCTTTGCAGAGAATGATCTTGTCAAAACTACTATGAACAAGATACAAATGCCTTAGATTTATAAAATATGTGGTTGTATCTTTTGATGACTTAAGCTTAGTTACATCAAAGAGTTCTTAGAATAGTGCAAGTGGATTCTGGTCACAGAATACTAAACTCATACAGTTTGAATCCATTGATGGAAAATGGTTATTAAACACTTGTGAAAGTGTAACTGTATAATTAGTAACTCTTTCTTGGACCACCACTACTAATCTAACTCTATGATTTGCCTATACAAGTAGGAGATATCTAAGATTGAGGATTTATATCATTTTGGGATAGAATTCCGGGAATATAATCATATGCGTCATCTAATTTCTTAAGAGAAATTAAGACTTTATATGATTTATAGACCATTCATCCAATGATATGTCTTTAAGCTAATTCGAAATGAATAAGCTAAGAGGAATTAGGATAATTTCGTTTTAAATAAGAATCCAACGATGCTCCGATTAGCGAGAGTCAAAGTAATATTATTTATATAATCTTCTTGTTTCATATTGTAAAACACTAGTCTAAGGTGTCATCAATTGATGAACAGCTAGATGTTGCATATACAATATTTATCTTTCGAGATCTAACACTATTATGTTAGTCTAATGGTGAAAATCCATTAGGGATTTATCTCATTAGAAAAACAAATCAAGTTAGACCAACAATGAAGATTCGAAATTAAACTACAATTTAATAACAGAAAATAACATGGTTCAATACAAATTCATACACAATTCAGAAATTATTAAGCACATAGCAAGTAGGAATGACAAGTGAAAATACTAAAACATACAATCCTAAATAATTTCCAAGGTTTTCAACAAACTGATATCAGTGTCCCGTTTAGGCGAGAGTCAAAGCTATCATTCATTGAATAGAGTTGTCAGCTCATCTAAAATGTCAAACATTCTAGCAACCTTTTATTCGATCAAGATGTGAATCCGCGTTGTCCCGTTTAGGCGAGAGTCAAGGCTATTCTATCTTATGAGCTTCCACCATTGTTTCATATTCTTGCAAGTCTTATACAGTCGCCACCATTAGGGTGATCATAAACTATATAAAAAACTTACAAGATTACTTATCTTTCGAGATTAAACGGTGCTAACTTGCTAATGACCGTTCCTCCATTAGGGAGGATTACTCACTAAAACAATAGCTATGTAAAACCAACAATGGAGATCGAATATCCTTATAATAATAAAGCTCATTATTTAATGAAGGGTTGTATTTTCTTCTAATATTTATTTTAATCTATTTATTTTAAATATATATTTAATTAATTAAAATTTCCAATTTAGAATGAAAAATTCCAAATATAAATTTTAATTTAATATTTATAAATTATACTTAGATAGATAAATAACGTGAATTATTTCCATCTTAGTAATAATTTCCATAAATATTTAGAAAATTATTCAATTTAAGTTGTTTCAAAATTAATTTGAATTAATTTACAACTCAAATTTAACTTTCTATAAATATATATTGCATTTTCGAAAATGCTTTAAAATAAAATAAAATAAATCCTGGAAAATTACTCTAATTTTATGTTGGCCCAAAATTAATTAATAAAAATTAATTTTCAACAAAAAATATAATTTTCCTATTTAATTAAATATCTAAGAAAAATTTCAAATATTTAAGTATCATGATTAAAAAATCAACTTAAATATTAATTTTCTATTTAATTAAATACACTAGAAAAATACTTCAAGCAAAACAGATAATATCTATCTAGACTTTCATAGACTAATTAATCCAATTTCTAATTATAATATATTTTAGTTCATTTATTTTAATTAATCATTAAATGAAAAAGTCATTAATTTAAGTTGGTCCAAAATTAAATAAATAATTTTCAACTTTAATCTATTTTTCAAATAAAATTCGAAATTTCTGCATTAAAGAAATGCAATTTCGAAATTTTGGGAAATGATTAATAAAATAAAATAAAATATATTTTGAAAATCTTTAAGTTATTCTGAAATAAGATTCCAAACTTAAGATAATTTTCAACTTTAATTAAATAACATGAAAATAACAATATTAAAGTATCACGATGAAAATCAACTTAGATATTGAAATTTTCAATTTAATTAAATGTATTAAATTCAAGAAACAAATAATTAAGTAAAGAGGAAACTTAATTATTAATTCTAGTTTAATACTAGGAAAATATTCTAAACTCAGATTGTACCAAAATTAATTATGAGACAATTAATTTCACAATCAATGATATTTTCCTATTTAATATTAGAAATAATAACTAGTACTAGAAATAGCTATCTAGAATATATCATTGACTAAGTGTTTTTCTAAAATTAACTTTTTAAAATATTACATGAAAAATAAATTTCATATATTTTAAAAGTTAATTATGTTGCTAATTCAATTTTAATTAGGTTAGACTAATATAATTAACCTAATACAATTATTTAAATAAGGCAAATGGGCCTTCACAATTGGGGTAGTTCATGTGAGGGGGAGCTGGGTTCAGTATGTCGTACCCACTTCTATGGCCCCCAACTCTCACACAAGGCCCAAAAGAGAGGAATTTAACCTTAAAATAAACAATTGTTATTCATTGAATAAGCCCAAATCTAATTGGGCCTAAATAAATTTCCTTATGTCAAAATTTATTTTAGCAACCTAGTCCATTTACTTAGTAAAAACTTAAATGGGCTTCCTATATGCATCTAAGCCCAAAAGCAAACATATAGGCTCACACAGGTCAAATGATTTGGATGGGCCCTATCATGTTACTAGGTTTACACAGATGAAAGAAGTACAAAATTTACCTGTTACAAATTATTTATAAGATCTATCGTCAATTGGACTATGATTAAAATCAGATCATTGGATCATGATCTGTTAACAAGTTAATCATAGCAATTTAGATCAGATAAATAATAGGTTTGTTAAAAAGTTTTGAATAAACAATATAAACAAACAAAGTCCATGTAACAGATGTGAATCAAGATATTAATATAATTAAATTATTATTCTTAAACTAACCAAATAAAAGAAACTAATTTTAAAATATCTAGGTTTATTTGAATCAAATTAAATTAAATATCTAATAAGATCAATGATTTAAAAGGAAAGAATCTCCAATATCACTTTCGGATCTTATAATTTAATAAAATAAACCAATTTTAAAATAGATTTGGTTAAATAATAATTACCATAATTATATGTCAAAATATCTCAAATTAAGCAATATTCAAATCTCTACAAAAATATCTATGTTATTTAAATATTTAAGATATGATTTATAAATTTCTAATAAGGAAAAAATGATATATATAGAAAAAAATATCATTTTTATACTTATAATTTATAAATAATTAAATATTTAACAAAATAACAAATTTTTGAATTTGAAAAACATTATGGTAAGTATATCTATAAAAATATCTATGTTAATTTCAAATTTATTTATTATTCAATTTGCCATATAAGATAATTTTAATATAATATTTTAAATAAAAAGACAAAGTTATCTTTTAATTTAAAATATCTTAAATATCAAAATATCTAATCTTATAATTAAATAATAAATAAATATTAAAGAACTTAACAAATTTTTAAATCTGACCATAATAGGAAATATTTAAAAATTGGAAACAATCCAAAATAGAAATATTTAAAATTGGAAAAATTCCAAATTGAAAATATTTAAAATTGGAAACATTTCAATTTAGAAATATTTTAAATTGGAAAAATAAATTTTGGGAAACAATCCCATGAAAAAATTGGATTTTTGGGGAAAAAACCTCAAAAATTCGCAATTTGTGGGAACTGCCAGGAAAGGCTGCATGCAGCAACCATGATTTCCAATCTTCCAAAATTCATATCTTTCTCAATTTTTATTGGAATCGAGTTCCGTAAAAAACAAAATTGCTTAATTTTTCACAAGGAATCCAAATAAAATATTTTCAAAAATTGAAAAAAATATTTTTCATGGAAAACGAAACTGTACAACATCAACATTCATCAAACAACACATAAACCAACATGAAACCATCCAAATCAACACAAAAACATGCATTCATCGTTTTAATTCATATTACATGAAAGTAAATCATTACCATGGCTCCGTGCCGCTTGTTGGAAATTATTTTACCAGGATCTAGATTTACTAACAAGTATGTTGGATTAACAACCTAATATGAATTCTAAAACAATGAAAATAAACACCTATAAAGTTAGAAAACCTTACAGTGGGTGCAGCGGAATAATATGACTCCTTCCATTCAGATCTCTAGCCCTTGATTCCTTTCTGTAGCAGAGCATCACCAAGATCTGAACCTGGATCTTCTTTTCTCCTTCTTTGATGCAGAAATTCCATGCAGAAATTCCATAGTCTTCCATACTATGATTGAGATACCACTTGATGTGTGTGGGCACTACTCATCTCACAAGGATTTCGAAATTTCTCTCTATTTTTCTCTCTTAATTTCGTGGCTCATGGTCCATATAAGAGAAGAGAGCAAGGTTCCTTTATATAGGGAAAAAGGAGAGCACAACTTTCCAAATAAAACAGTTTCCTTAATTACTGTGTAATCAATTAACTGCCTTATTTAGTGTGATCCACCACTTTCCTATTATAGCTAGGCTTTGATTAGCAATTACATGGCAATTAAAAAATAAAAATAATAATTGGGAAACACAAAGGAGTGCTCGGCCATAGAGGGAAATGGGCCTCACTTGGATTTTGCAGTTTCCTCAATTTTATTTCTATTTCTCCAAAAATGCCATTTTTCCAATTCTAATCATTTAAATGCCAAAACTAATTATTTAATAACTAAAAATAGATTATTAAATAATATTGTCATTTAAAATAATTATTAATTAGACATACAAAGTCTCTTAATTAATAATTAAACCTAGAAATCCTTTTCTTTACGATTTCATCCTTAAACTGTGAGAATTTATAAAGTAGACATAGTCTAACTTTTAGAATTATAATTGATTAATTAAAATCAATTAACTGAGTCTTACAAGCAGTATGGCCTCAACTAGTATGGGGACCATGGGTCTATATAACCGAGCTTCCAATAAGTCGAACCGAATTTACCAAGTAAATTCCCTAACTTATTAATTCCTCATTGAATCCACACTTAGAACTTGGAATTGCACTCTCAGTCATATAGAAACGCTCTATATGTTCCACGATATAGACACGTCATCAGTTATCCATTGTTATAACCCTAATGTGATCAATGATCCTCTATATAGATGATTTACACTGTACAGGGATTAAATTACCGTAACACCCTACAATGTATTTTATCCTTAAAACACTTAACCCTGTATAAATGATATTTCACCTAAGTGAAATGAGATCTCCACCATTTATCTTCGTTTGGTTAAGCTCGAAGGAAATCATCCTTTACTTCTATTTGCCAAATAGAAGCTATAGATTCCATATTTATGTTAGCGCTCCCCCACTCAATTGTATTACCGTGTTCCCAAAATGTACGTATTACCCTGATACAATACTAGGCTTAACTAACAAATCAAAGAACACGAATAACACTCTTGAAATTGAGCCTAACCATATCAGGATTTCGATCATGTGATCTAGGATCAACAGTTGATATTGAATTGAATAGATATTACGGTAAGTTTTAACATATCTAATCAAAGTTCAATATCGGTCCCTTCCGATGTATACTCCATACATCCGATACTGGTAAACTTTGCCAATGTCCTGGAAAGGACATAACACTTTTCCAAGGTGTAAGAATACCTATCGCTGATTATACCATGTCAGTCTAAATCCAGTGTTCTGACAAATCAGGGAATCTACTTTTGAACATATAATAAAGATTATATTCCACTATGCTGACAACACTATAATCTTTAACCAACCCATATGTTCTGGACTTAAAAAGAATTCATACATTATATACATATAATCATGAAATAAATCATGTGAACCATGCAACATAAAATGTTATTTCTGATCTTTATTAATAAGTAAATCTGATTATATGAAATGAGTTTTATTTAGGGCATAAAACCCAACAAGATATTCTAGCTCTGCCTTTCCCTCTATTAGGCTTCACTGGTCCCCTTGCTTCCTCACTTAGCGCATCCACATTGCTCAAGCAATCATTCAAAGTGCCCATCTAGATAGTCTGGGAGTTCTATGCAAGTAAAGCATCAAAGTTAGACACTTGGAAGCAACAATAAATGCATAAAAATCAGTATACAAAGAACAAATAAGACTTTGATCTGGATACAACCATTGACACTATTGTATTTTGAATCTCCTTGAGCAAATAATGAAATATCCTCTCAGCCTAAGAAGTTATCATACTGGAAGAAATCTGAACCCTTCATCAAGACGAAAGGATTTACTCTAATGTATTAGGATGGTGGAAGAATATATCTATAATTTTATCTACCCTATCATAATAATGAATCATGGGATATTGAAGATGGTCTAGTTCCAAGAAATAAGGATCGAATACTCCCTAATTGATGTGATTTATCTCTTCCAGATGTGGAGTGCAGAATAGGCGGAAAGGAGAGTTACCTCTTTCGGATGTGCTAGCACATGGAGTGCCTCCGTCTGAAATGATCGCTCTAAAGCGAATCTCTAACTTTGTTTCCTCATTCATTGGTTCTAGATGTAACTGGGCCCATTCTTCCAGCAAGCGTTTGTCCTTCTTGATGGCCTTCTTTGCCTCATCCGCAATGATTTCTGCGATTACTTATTTTGCTTCAACTGAGTCATTTTGAATGTCACGAGCATTGTAGGTGTTAATGCTTTGATGAGGAGTGATCATACCAACTGTCACGAGCATTATAATTTTAGGATTTGCTAATCCATTTTCTTAATCTCTGGGTATTACAGTTACCCCTCCTTATAGAAATTTCGTCTCGAAATTTACCTGAACAACTATGGATACTTCTGTTGCAGATCTGTCTCGAGTTCCCAGGTTGCCTCTTCCACTTTACTTGTTGGAATATGTTTTACCAGGATCTAGATTTACTACCATGTATGTTATTTAACATCCTAAATATGAATTTCTAAAACAATGTAAATAAACACATATAAAGTTTAGGAAACCTTACAGTGGGTGCAGCGGAATATTAATGGCTCCTTCCACTCAGATCTCTAACCCTTGTATCCTGTCTGTAGCAGAGTATCACCAAGATCTGAGCCCGAATGTCCTTCTCTTGATTCTGGATTCTTCACAGCCTTACACACTATGATTGAGATACCACTTGATGTGTGTGGCCACTCACTTTATCACTCAAGGTAAGAAAAAATATGAAGAAGGAAGAGAGGGGCTTGTTCAAAAATAGAAGGAAGGATGACTCAGGAAAATTTTCTGAAGGCAAGAATTTTCATCATCTTTAACTCTGAGCCATCACTATCTATTTATAGGCAACCACCTAGGTTTAGCTTAGGATTTATTAGGCATTAAAATAATAGAAATATTAATACCATCCAAGTGGCCGACCATAGTAATGGGCCCCACTTTGGAATTTTTCCACTTTTGACAAATTTTCCCTTACTTTCTCAAAAATGCTATTTTTCCAATTCTAACCACTTAAATGCCAAAACTATTTATTTAATAATTAAAATTAATTATCAAATAAAATTGTCATTTAATATATTTATTAATTAGAGTTAATAAAGTCTCTTAATTAATAAATAAGACCTAGAATCTCTTTTCTTCACAATTAAGCCATTGCTTAGTGAAAATTCATAAACTAGACATAGTCTAATTTTAGAATTATAATTGATTAATTAAAATCAATTATCAGAGTCTTACAAGCAGTATGGTCTCAACAAGTATGGGGACCATGGGCCTACACTCCTGAGATTGAACCTAAGCATGTCAGGATTAAGATCTTTTGATCTAAGATCAACCAGTGATATTGACTTGGAAAGATACAACAATAAGATTATAATATCTTTACCAAGTTCAATATCGGTCTCAGTCCAATGTATACTCCATACATCCGAAACTAGCATATTTTGCCAATATTCTGGAAAGAACATAACACTTATCCAAAGTGTAAGTACACCTCATCATTGATTATTGTTGGGTTTCATGCCCTAAATAAAACTCATTTTAATATAATCAGATTTACTTATTAATATAGATCAGAAATAACATTTAATGTTGCATGGTTCACATGATTTATTTCATGATGATATGTACATAATGTATGAATTCATTTGAAACCCTTTTCACATACTTGATCCTGTTTACTGTGCCGTCAACACATTGGAAAGTAAACATGACTATGTGAATGATTTATCACACATAGGGTTTTACTGATATGATAATCTACAACAGAGTTTACTTGCATTTGGAGAAGTGCTATGTTCTTTCCAGAGCATTGGTTAAAGTAAAGCTCAGGTTGGATGCATGGAGTATGCATCGGAAGGGACCGATATTGAACTTTGACTTAAATTTATTAAACTTACCGTAATATCTATTCAAGTCAATATCGCCTAGTTGATCCTAGATCAAATGTTCTTAATCCTGTTATGATTAGGCTCAATCTTGAAAGGCTATTCGTGTTCTTTGATTTGTTAGTTAAGCCTACTTTTAGGTCAGGGTGATACGTACATTTTGGGAACACGGTAGTGCAATTGAGTGGGAGCGCTAGCATAAACATGGAATCTATAGCTTCTATCTGGCGAATAGTAAGCAAAGGATTATCTCCTTCGAGCTTGACCAAACAAAAATAAATGGTGGAGATCTCATTTCACATAAGCTGAAATATCATTTATACGGGGTTAAGTGTTTTAAGGATTAAATACATTGTAGGGTGTAACGGTAATCTAATCCCTCTACTGTGTAGATCATTCATATAGAGGATCATTGATCAAATTAGGACTATAACAATGGATAACTAATGATGTGTCTATATGGTGGAACATATAGAGCATTCTATATACTGAGAGTGCAATTCTAAGTTCTATGCGTGGATTCAACGAAGAATTAATAAGTTAGTGAATTTTAGTAATAAATTCTTGATCTACTTATTAGAAGCTCGGTTATATAGACCCATGGTCCCCGCACTAGTTGAGATAATATTGCTTGTAAGACTCATTTAATTGGTTTTGATTAATCAATTATAATTCTCAATTTAGACTATGTCTATTTGTGAATTTTTCACTAAGTAAGGGCGAAATTGTAAAGAAAGAGTTTTAGGGGCATATTTGTTAATTATGATACTTTGTATGGTTCAATTAATAAATATGATAAATGACAATATTATTTAATAATTATTTATAGTTATTAAATAGTTAGAATTGGCATTTAAATGGTTGAATTAGAAAATTGGCGTTTTTGAGAAAATCAGATGCAGAAAAGATAAAACTGCAAAATTGCAAAAAGTGAGGCCCAAATCCACTTGTATAGGGCCGGCCACTTTTTTAGGGAATTTAAACTGATATTTTCATTATTTTAATGCCAAATAATTCAAACCTAACCCTAGTGGAATGCTATAAATAGATAGTGAAGGCTTCAGGAAAATTACACTTCTGATTCAGAAAAAAATTGAGCCTCTCTCTCTCTCCCTATCTTTAGCCGCCACTTCTTCTCTCTCTTCCCTCTTGAATTTCGAAATTCTGAGTGTATGAGTAGTGCCCACGCACAGCAAGTGATACCTCAACCATAGTGAGGAAGATCGTGAAGAAAGACTTTCAGCAAGAAGGAGTTTCAGCATCAAAGATTCAGAGAAAGGGATCCAGGTTCAAATCTTGATAATACTCTGCTACAGAAAGGATACAAGGGTTTGAGATCTGAACGGAAGGAGTCATTTAATTCCGCGTCACCCAATGTAAGGTTTCTTAAACTTTATACGTGTTTATTTCATCGTTTTAGAAAGTTCATATTTAGGGTGTTAATAAACATACTTGTGAGTAGATCTAAGATCCTGGTAAAATAATTTCCAATAACTGGCCTCAGAGCCATGGTAATTGATTTGCTTGCAAGAAATTTGTGCTTTAAAACGATTGTTTGATGTTTTGGATGGTATCATGTTGTATTGAGTGTTATTTGATGATTGATTGATGTTTGTGAATTTTCGTGAAAAATAATTGAATATCTGATTCTGGAATTATTTTTATTGGATAGTATGGAAAAAATTAAGCAAGTTACTTTTTTACAGAACTCAAGTTACTTTTTGAAGTTTCGAAAAAATCGGGGTTGAGCATTAAGAATTCCGAGCGCAGAAATCATGCGATTTCCCCCTGCGCCTAGATTTCACGCCCAAACACCTCATGCGCGCGCGGACGAGTATGCACAGCATACCGTCCGTACAGCTCGCATTTTTTTTTTCGTTTTTCTTCGATTTTTCATGCTTTTTTATGGAATTAACTTCCGATTTTTTGTGTAGTTCTGTATTTATACTATTACTATTCCTCATTCAACTCTAATTATCATAATGAATTAATTTAATATTTTTTAAATTTAATTCATGATATTAGTGTAATTTGAATTTAAAAATAGTTAGTATCTATCTTTTTTTGCTTAATTATCTATCTTATTTTTAAATTTGATTATATCTTATCTTATTTTTAAATTTAAGGTCAGATTTTAAATTTTTAAATTAATTTTTTTTTAAATAATTTGACCTTATTTAAATTTAAAATAAGATAACTATAATCATATAATTTTAAATAGATGTAAGATATTTTGCTAACTTTTAAATTTTGTTATTTTATTTATTTAAATTACATTTAAAATCTGAAAAAGATATTCATTTATCTTTTTTAATTTTTTATTTAATTTTTATGTATAAAATAACATTTAATTTTTTAAAAGTAGTTAGCAAATTTTGAAATGATATTTAGGTTGGTTGAAACCTAATTTTTCAAAATTGTAGGTTTAATTTTAAATTTATTTTTTTTTGAAATTTCGAAACTTTTTAATTTTTTTTAAATTTTTCGAAATTTTTTTTATTATTTATTTTTCGAAATTATTTATTTAAAATTAAATAAATCCTACATCCTACTATCCAGCTAACCTTGTTGCAGGAGTATGTGTTTTAGCTTGTTTGTAAGTTTTTTAAAACCTATTATTGCTTGATTGCAAATAGCCATGATTAACTTGTTGACAGATCCAATGATCTGATTTTAACTCATGGCTCCCTTGGTCAAGTTAATAATTTGTAACAGGTATATTTACAATCTTCTTTCATCTGTGTATGACCTAGCAACATGATAGGACCCATCCAAAGTGTGCCTGTGTGAGCCTATGTGTTTAATTTCATTATAGATGCATATAGGTTGTTGTTGCTAAATAAAATATCATAGTTCTTGATAGATTTTATTTAGGCTCATTTAGTTTTTGGGCCTATTCAATTAATAACAGTTGTTCATTTTAAGGTTAAATTTCTCTCTTTTGGGCCTTGTGTGAGAGTTGGGAGCCATAGTAGTGGGTACGACATACTGAACCCAGCACCCCCTCACATGAACCACCCCAATTGTGAAGGCCCATTTGCTTGATTTGAATAACTGTACTAGGTTAATTAAACTAGTTTAACCTAATAAAATTGATTAACAACATAATTAATTTCATTTATTTTGAAATTAATTTAAGAAAATTATAGTTTAAAGAATTTTTTATTCTAAGCTAAACTATATGTATTTTCTTGTATTTAATTAAATATGGAATTATAACCATCTAGATTCTTTCTGCAGCTTAATTTAAATTTTTCATTAAATATTCCTATTTAAGTTGATCTTTAGTTATCTACAACTAATAAACTTAAATCTGAATATCTTTTGGATTTAAAATTTCAAAATTAAGTTGAGGAATTTTAGGCATTGGTTATTAAGATTCTTTAGATATTTTTTTTAAGCTAATATCTTTTCGAATATTAACTTAAAATGGAATATTTTAGATATTTTTTAAGTTAATATCTTTTCGAATATTAACTTAAAATGGAATATTTTCAAATTAAGTGGTTACAACTTAATTTTTGACATTTAATTAAATTTAAATTTGAAAATATTTAAGTTCTAGATTTTTTCTAATACAACTTAAATTAGATATTTTTTCAAATTTTGTGGAAAAGATACTTAGTCAAATAAGATATTTTCTAGATAGTTATTTCTAGACTACTTATTATTTCTAATATTAAATAGAAAAATATTATACATTGTGAAATTAATTATTTAAATAATTAATTTTGGTACAATTTATTTTTAAGTATATTTTTTCCTAGTATTAAACTAGAGACTAATAATTAAGCCTTCTCTACACTTAATTATTTATTTCTTGAATTTAATACATTTAATTAATTTGAAAATTAAATATCTAAGTTGATTTTCATCATGACACTTAAATATTTCTTTTTCATGACACTTAATTAAATAGAAAAATTATTTTTAGTTGAAATTTATTTTTCAACTAAATTTAAATAACTTTTCAAAATATATATTTTTTATTTTATTAATCAAATTTCGAAATTGCATTTCTTAAATGCTGGAATTTCGAATTTTATTTGAAAAATAGATTAAAGTTGTAAATTATTTATTTTAATTTTGGACCAACTTAAATCAATAATTTTTTCATTTAATGATTAATTAAAATAAATGAAGTAAAATATATTTTATTAGAAATTTAATTAATTAGTCAAAGGAAAATCTAGAAAATTAATATTTAAGTTGATTTTCATCATCATACTTAAATATTTGAAATTTTTCTTATATATTAATTAAATAGGAAAATTATATTTTTTGTGGTAAATTAATTTTATTAATTAATTTTGGGCCAACATTAAATTAGAATAATCTTTCCAGGATTTATTTTTAATTTTAATATGCAATTTCAAAAATTGTATTCTTAAATACTTCAATTTTTCGAAATACAATATATATTTATAGAAAATTAAATTTGAGTTGTAAATTAATTTAAATTAATTTTGTAACAACTTAAATTGAATATTTTTCTAAATATTTATTGGAAATTATTACTAAGATGGAAATAATTCATGTTATTTTCATATCCATCTAAGTAAAATTTATATTTAGAATTTTTCATTCTAAATTGGAAATTTTAATTAAATAAATATATATTTAAAATAAATAGATTAAATAAAGAGAATCAAAGAAAATACAACTCTCTTTAAATAATGAGCTTTATTATTAAGACATTCGATCTCCATTGTGGGTTTTACACCGCGTTTGTTTTAGTGAGTAATCCTCCCTAATGGAGGAACGTTCATCAGCAATTTCGCACCGTTTAATCTCGAAAGATAAGTAGTTTGTAAGTGTTTTATATGGTATGGATCACCCTAATGGTGGCGACCATATTTGACTTGCAAATTGCGAAACAATGGTGGAAGCTCATAAGATAGAATTGCCTTGACTCTCGCCTAAACGGGACAACGCTGAATTCCAATCTTGATCGAATAAAAGGTTGCTAGAATGTTTAACATTTTAGATGAGCTGACAACTCTATTCAATGGATCGTAGCTTTGACTCTCGCCTAAACGGGACACTGATATCAGTTTGTTGAAAACCTTGGAAATTATTTAGGATTGTAAGTTTTAGTATTTTTACTTGTCATTCCTACTTGCTATATGTTTATAATTTCTGAATTGTGTATGAATTTATATTGAACCATGTTATTTTCTGTTATTAAGTTGTAGTTTAATTTCGAATCTTCATTGTTGGTCTAACTTGGCTTGTTTATCTAATGAGATAAATCCCTAATGGATTTTCACCATTAGACATACATAATAGTGTTAGATCTTGAAAGATAAATATTGTATATGCGACATCCAGCTGTTCATCAATTGATGACACCTTAGACTAGTATTTTTACGATATGAAACAAGAAGATTGTATAAATAAGATTACTTTGACTTTCGCTAATCGAAGCATCATTGGATTCTTATTTTAAACGAAATTATCCTAATTTCTCTTAGCTTATTCATTTCGAATTAGCTCAATAACATATCATTGGATGAATGGTCTATAAATCATTTCATGTCATTCTATATTTTCTCTTAAGAAATTAAATGACGCATATGATTATAATCCCGAAATTCTATTCCCAATTGATATAAAACCTCAATCTTAGAAATCTCCTACTTGTATGGGCAAATCAGACTTAGAGTTATATTAGTAGTGGTGGTCCAAGATAGAATTACTCATTATATTTGGTATAAATTTAAGTCTTTGACTTTAATTTTAGATTCCAAACAGAAATTTTCTTATATTTCTAATTCCAGAATACAATACAGTTACACTTTCTCAAGTGTTTAATATCCATCTTCTATTAATGGATTCAAACTGTATGGAATATGAGTTAGGTATTCTGTGACCAGGATCCACTTGCACTATTCTAAGAATTCTTTGATGTAACTAAACCTAAGTCATCAAAAGACACTACCACATTTTTTTTTAATCTATGGCATTTGTATCTTGTTCATAGTGGATTTGACAAGATCAATCTCTACAAAGAGTTAATATGCCTCTATCCACTGAAAGTAGTTCATCTCATTCGCAGATGGATGTACATTCAGGAGTGGATATGAGTTTTTCGTTGTATTCTTAAAACGATAACTCTAGATATACCTTTTAGCAAGAAATTTGAAATGTTTGAAAAATTTCATTAATTTCTAGCAATGGTTAAAACCATTAAGGTAAGTGGTTAAAGATCTTGCGAACTGATAGGGGTGGAGAAATACTTAGTAGAGATGCAGTTCAAAGATCATTAAATTGATTTTGAATTATATCCAAACTTACCTCCCCAGAAATTTTGATTTGCATATTGATGATTAGTTACTAGTCGTTGCCTAAATCCTTCTATGGTAATACAATTTCAGAATGATGTAATAGTTGTATACTTAATGTAAATCATTACTATATTCATGGATGACCTAATCAAAATCTTAAGAAAAGCTAGAACTGTTAACCATGGTTTGTTAGCTATTCTAAGTGATTAGGGGTGGACCATCCCATTGTCAATAGATAAGAAAGTGTTTGTTCAAACAAATACTACTTTTCTAAGAAAATGACTAAGTCTGAAAACAAAGTAGCAAATAAAGGAGATATTTATTTCTTGATTCCAAAAGTGCTCTATCATCTTATATGACATATGATGATCCCACTGGCTCTGTTGTCTTGTCACAACCGAAGAGGTCAATACCATTTAGTTTTCTTAGACATAATTCACAGTACCTTGTCGTAGTGGGAGAGTTTCTAGGAACTTACCTTCTTATGACTTGGGAGACACTAGTGATTAAAAATCCATTGTGAGTTTAAACAAGTAATGGATTGTCAAGATAAGAGACTAAGAAGAAAAGCCAATAGAACTATGGTTTAATCCATTCACATGGAATAACCTAAAGTTTTCTATTACAAGGACATAAAAGGAAATTTTAGTAAATAAGTCTATTCTATGGACTTTACAAAACTTCCTGTTCCTAGTATTATAGGTTTGAGTTTATCTAAACCTATGGCTTGTGGTATACCTGGTAATTACTTACTCTAATGCAAGCAACTTACTTTAGTAAGATGCTGAAGCATTTTCTTTCTAATGGCAATCTATAGAAGCTTCACAACTTCTTAGACATAGATTTTATTTATCTAAGGAAAAGTCTCAACTATTCCAGAAAAGATAAAGCCATGAAAGAATTTCTTATATCAACAGTGAGAGGTCTTAGATATGCTTTTGTATGCCTTAGACCAGACACTCCGCCGTTGAGTGGGAGTAATGAGTAGGTATCAGATTAATCCAGGAGAAGAACATTGGAAGACAATCAAGTAAATCTTAAGATTAAGAAGAGGAACTATATGTTAGTCTATAAGGGTGTGTTTAAAACTCTTAGACTACACCATATCAGATTTCAAAATTTGCCTTTGTGCTAGAAAATCTTTCTGATAAGATGGTGATTACTCTGGGGGTGGAATAGTGATTTTGGAGAAGTATAAAAACCTATCTGAAGTCTCTAGGTCTACCAGGAAGGGACTGAATGTTAAAGTTACAGGAAAGGTACTTATTCAGTCTAAGGAAAGTTCTATACATTTTTGGCACTATTCCAAATTGCCTTAACTACTAGTGTTAATTTCCTGATTAACCAAAAGTAGTTGCCAAAGGTATAGAATCCAGTATCCCAAGAGAGTAGACATATAGAGAGGAATTTCACATTATCAATGATTTTGTGATTAAGGAAGAGTAATAGTGGAGAAAAGGTTGTGTTTAATTCAACTTTTCAGATCCTATTACGAGGAGTTTACTACTACTACACTTGATTTGTATATCAAGGTGTTGAGATTATTTGAAACGCACTTTTTGTTTTATATTAGTGCAAGTGGGAGTTCGTTGGGTTTCATGCCCTAAATAAAACTCATTTCAATATAATCAGATTTACTTATTAATATAGATCAGAAATAACATTTAATGTTGCATGGTTCACATGATTTATTTCATGATTATATGTACATAATGTATGAATTCATCTGAAACCCTTTTCACATACTTGATCCTGTTTATTGTGCCGTCAACACATTGGAAAGTAAACATGACTATGTGAATAAAGTTTCCTAGATTTATCACACATAGGGTTTTACTGATATGATAATCTACAACAGAGTTTACTTGCATTTTGAGAAGTGCTATGTTCTTTCCAGAGCATTGGTTAAAGTAAAGCTCAGGTTGGATGCATGGAGTATGCATCGGAAGGGACCGATATTGAACTTTGACTTAGATTTATTAAACTTACCGTAATATCTATTCAAGTCAATATCGCCTAGTTGATCCTAGATCAAATGTTCTTAATCCTGTTATGATTAGGCTCAATCTTGAAAGGCTATTCGTGTTCTTTGATTTGTTAGTTAAGCCTGCTTTTAGGTCAGGGTGATACGTACATTTTGGGAACACGGTAGTGCAACTGAGTGGGAGCGCTAGCATAAACATGGAATCTATAGCTTCTATCTGGCGAATAGTAAGCAAAGGATGATCTCCTTCGAGCTTGACCAAACGAAAATAAATGGTGGAGATCTCATTTCACATAAGCTGAAATATCATGTATACGGGGTTAAGTGTTTTAAGGATTAAATATATTGTAGGGTGTAACGGTAATCTAATCCCTTTACAGTGTAGATCATTCATATAGAGGATCATTGATCAAATTAGGATTATAACAATGGATAACTAATGATGTGTCTATATGGTGGAACATATAGAGCATTCTATATACTGAGAGTCCAATTCTAAGTTCTATGCGTGGATTCGACGAAGAATTAATAAGTTAGTGAATTTTAGTAATAAATTCTTGATCTACTTATTAGAAGCTCGGTTATATAGAGCCATGGTCCCCACACTAGTTGAGATAATATTGCTTGTAAGACTCATTTAATTGGTTTTGATTAATCAATTATAATTCTAAATTTAGATTATGTCTATTTGTGAATTTTTCACTAAGTAAGGGCAAAATTGTAAAGAAAGAGTTTTAGGGGCATATTTGTTAATTATGATACTTTGTATGGTTCAATTAATAAATATGATAAATAACAATATTATTTAATAATTATTTATAGTTATTAAATAGTTAGAATTGGCATTTAAATGGTTGAATTAGAAAATTGGCGTTTTTGAGAAAATCAGATGCAGAAAAGATAAAACTGCAAAATTGCAAAAAGTGAGGCCCAAATCCACTTGTATAGGGCCGGCCACTTTTTTAGGGAATTTAAACTGATATTTTCATTATATTAATGCCAAATAATTCAAACCTAACCCTAGTGGAATGCTATAAATAGATAGTGAAGGCTTCAGGAAAATCACACTTCTGATTCAGAAAAAAATTGAGCCTCTCTCTCTCTCCCTATCTTTAGCCGCCACTTCTTCTCTCTCTTCCCTCTTGAATTTCAAAATTCTTAGTGTATGAGTAGTGCCCACGCACAGCAAGTGATACCTCAACCATAGTGAGGAAGATCGTGAAGAAAGACTTTCAGCAAGAAGGAGTTTCAGCATCAAAGATTCAGAGAAAGGGATCCAGGTTCAAATCTTGATAATACTCTGCTACAGAAAGGATACAAGGGTTAGAGATCTGAACGGAAGGAGTCATTTAATTCCGCGTCACCCAATGTAAGGTTTCTTAAACTTTATACGTGTTTATTTCATCGTTTTAGAAAGTTCATATTTAGGGTGTTAATAAACATACTTGTGAGTAGATCTAAGATCCTGGTAAAATAATTTCCAATAATTATCACATCAGTGTAAATCCAGTGCACTGATGAATCAGAGAATTTGTCTTTTGAAGCATATAATCACAATCACATTCCACTATGTTGACATCACTGTAATTGTGAATGACTATATGTTTAAGACTTACCAGATTTTGTATATATTAAACCATAAACATGAAAACTACATGTAAACATAAATGACTTCTAATCTTTCATTGATAACAAATCATATTAGATTGAAATGGGTTTTATTTAGGGATTAAATCCCAACAAAACTGTTCCTCCATAATACCTTTACCAGTGCAATTATCTTATTTCTCAAGACTTTCTCTCTTCTATCAAGTACTTGCACCGGTTGTTCCTAGTATGATAGATTTGGTTGTAGTTCCAATGCTTCATAACTCAGAATATGGGACGAGTCTGAGACATACTTTCGAAGCATCGAAACGTGGAACACGTCATGTACAACTGCCAGCACTAGGGGCATAGCCAACCTGTACGCTACTTGCCCTATCCTTTCAAGGATTTCAAAAGGTCCAATGAACCTCGGGCTAAGCTTTCCCGAAGCATTTAGTGCCTTTCATAGGTGATATTCGGAGAAATACCATATCTTCGATCTGAAAATTAATGTTTTGTCGCTTTGGATCAACATAACTCTTCTGTCTGCTCTGAGCCGCGAGCATTCACGCTCTAATTTTATCAACTGTTTCACTTGTTCTTTGAACATCCTCGGGACCTAGGAACTTTCTTTCACCCACTTCATCCCAGTGAATAGGTGATCTGCACTTTCTTCCATATAAAAGTTCATAAGGGGCCATCCTAATTGTTGCCTTATAGTTGTCGTTGTACGAGAAATCAATCAAGGGAAGGTACTTTACCCATGATCCTTCAAAATCAAGCACACATGCCCGAAGCATGTCTTCTAAAATCTGAATAGTCCTCTCGGACTGTCCATTTGTCTGAGGATGAAATGTTGTGCTGAATTTTAACTTAGTACCCATAGCTCGATGTAGACTCTCCCAGAATCTTGATGTAAACTTTGGATCTCTATCCGAAATAATGGACTTTGGGACACCATGAAGACGAATAATTTCTCTAACATATAACTCAGCATACTGATCAATGGAGAAGTTCGTCCGAGCAGGTAAGAAGTGCGCTGACTTTGTAAACCTGTCAACTATGACCCACACAGAGTCGTACTGTCTCGTGGTCCTAGGCAATCCAACCACAAAGTCCATGGCAATATCTTCCCATTTCCACTCCGGAATATCCAGTGGCTGCAACAACCCAGCAGGCCTCTGATGTTCAGCTTTCACTTGCTGACAAGTTAGACATTTAGCAACATACTTAGCAATATCATTCTTAATGCTTGGCCACCAGAACATGGCATTGAGATCTTGATACATCTTCATTGATCCTGGATGAACTGAGTAAGGAATCGTATGAGACTCATTCAAGATTTCTCTTTTAATATCATCATCCATAGGCACACAAACACGATTTATAAATTGTAGCATTCCCGTATCATCCACTGTAAAGTCACTAGTCTTCCCAGCCAAAACCTTATCTCGGGATTTCACTAACTTTGGATCTTGTAATTGTGCTTCTCTAATTCACTCCAAAAGAGTAGATTGCAGGGTAATATTAGCCAATTTCCCCACAACCAACTCAATTTTAGCTCAGGTCATTTCATCAGCTAACTGCTTGGAAATATGTTTCAGTGTATTAATCTGACTCTGGCCTTTTCTACTCAGGACATCAACAACAACGTTGGCCTTACCAGGGTGATAAAGGATCTCACAATCATAATCCTTCACCAACTCTAGCCAGTGTCTCTGTCTCGTGGTCAGATCTCTCTGGGTGAAGAAGTATTTTAAACTTTTATGATTAGTGTATATCTCACATTTCTTGCCATAAAAGTAATGTCGCCAAATCTTTAGCGCAAATAATACTGCTGCGAGTTCTAAGTCGTGAGTAAGGTACCTCTGCTCGTACTCCTTTAACTGCTGAGAAGCATAGCCTATTACCTTTTTAACTTGCATAAGAACATAGCCCAGACCCTGTCTCAAGGCATCACAATAAACAACAAACTTTTCCTTATCTGAAGGAAGAGTTAACATTGGAGCGGTAATCAAGCGCTGCTTTAACTCTAGAAAACTTTTCTCACACCGATCAGTCCAAACAAACTTCAAGTTCTTTCGAGTCAGCTCCATTAAGGGTACAACAATCTTTGAGAAACCCTCAACGAACCGACGATAATACTCAGCTAAACCCAAAAAGCTTCTAACTTTCGTAGCCAATTTTGGCATTGGCCAATCCCGAACAACTTCAATTTTTGCCGAATCAACCATGATCCCATCTTTATCCACTATGTGCCCCAAGAAAGAGACACGAGATAACCAGAATTCACACTTTTTGAACTTAGCGTACAGCTTGTGATCACGTAATCGTTGTAATACTGATATGAGATGCAATTCATGTTCCTCTTCTGAATCAGAATAAACCAAGATGTCATCAATGAACACAATCAGACATCTGTCTAGGTAATCCTTGAATACCGGATTCATGAGATTAATGAATGTCGTCGGGGCATTAGTGAATCCAAAAGACATCACTAGAAATTCATAATGTCCATACCAAGTACGGAACACAGTTTTCAGGATATCTTCCTCTCAAATTTTTAGTTGATGATAACCTGAGCGAAGATCGATCTTGGAGAAGACTGTCTTCCCCTTTAGTTGATCAAAAAGATCGTCAATTCAAGGTAAAGGATACTTGTTCTTAATGGTAAGATTGTTCAACTCTCGGTAATCAATACACATTCACAGAGACCCGTCTTTCTGTTGGGTTTTATGCCCTAAATAAAACTCATTTCAATATAATCAGATTTACTTATTAATATAGATCAGAAATAACATTTAATGTTGCATGGTTCACATGATTTATTTCATGATTATATGTACATAATGTATAAATTAATCTGAAACCCTTTTCACATACTTGATCCTATTTATTGTGCCGTCAACACATTGGAAAGTAAACATGACTATGTGAATAAAGTTTCCTAGATTTATCAGACATAGGGTTTTACTGATATGATAATCTACAACAGAGTTTACTTGCATTTTGGAGAAGTGTTATGTTCTTTCCAGAGCATTGGTTAAAGTAAAGCTCAGGTTGGATGCATGGAGTATGCATCGGAAGGGACCGATATTGAACTTTGACTTAGATTTATTAAACTTACCGTAATATCTATTCAAGTCAATATCGCCTAGTTGATCCTAGATCAAATGATCTTAATCCTGATATGATTAGGCTCAATCTTGAAAGGCTATTCGTGTTCTTTGATTTGATAGTTAAGCCTACTTTTAGGTCAGGGTGATACGTACATTTTGGGAACACGGTAGTGCAATTGAGTGGGAGCGCTAGCATAAACATGGAATCTATAGCTTCTATCTGGCGAATAGTAAGCAAAGGATGATCTCCTTCGAGCTTGACCAAACAAACATAAATGGTGGAGTACTCATTTCACATAAACTGAAATACCATTTACCCCTGGTCAAGTGTTTTAACGAATAAATACATTGTAGGGTGTAACAGTAATTTAATCCCTTTATAGTGTAGATCATTCATATAGAGGATCAGTGATCACCTTAGGATTATAACAATGGATAACTAATGATGTGTCTATATGGTGGAACATATAGAGCATTCTATATAACTGAGAGTGCAATTCTAAGTTCTATGCGTGGATTCAACGAAGAATTAATAAGTTAGTAAATTTTAGTGCTAAATTCTTGATCTACTTATTGGAAGCTCGGTTATATAGACCCATGGTCCCCGCACTATTTGAGATAATATTGCTTGTAAGACTCATATAATTGGTTTTGATTAATCAATTATAATTCTCAAATTAGACTATGTCTATTTGTGAATTTTTCACTAAGTAAGGGCAAAATTGTAAAGAAAGAGTTAATAGGGGCATATTTGTTAATTATGATACTTTGTATGGTTCAATTAATAAATATGATAAATGACAATATTATTTAATAATTATTTATAGTTATTAAATAGTTAGAATTTGCATTTAAATGGTTGAATTAGAAAATTGGCGTTTTTGAGAAAATCAGATGCAGAAAAGATAAAACTGCAAAATTGCAAAAAGTGAGGCCCAAATCCACTATGTAGGGCCGGCCACTTTTGTAGGGTTTTTCCCTCTGATATTTTCATTATTTTAATGCCAAATATTTCAAACCTAACCCTAGTGGAATGCTATAAATAGATAGTGAAGGCTTCAGGAAGATCGTGAAGAAAGACTTTCAGCAAGAAGGAGGTTTCAGCGTCAAAGATTCAAAGAAAGAGATCCAAGTTCAGATATTGATAATGCTCTGCTACAGAAAGGAATCAAGGTCTAGATATCTGAACGGAAGGTGTAACGCCCTAATCTATAAGGACGCCACGTGTGTGATTTTATAAACTAGTTTAATACTAATAGAATAATTAATTATTAAAAACCGTGATAATATTAAAAACTTGACTAAAATAAAACACTAAAAATGGACATTATAACGGCATAAAAAGTGTGTTCCGGGAATCCCTGTTGTAAAAAGTTTTGCTAAAGAAATATGTACGACAACCATTTAAACATAAAATCAAAATACACAGCAGATACAACCGCCTAAAACAACTCCTGGCAACTCGGCACGCAGGCCGGCGAGGTCAATATGTACATTGCTGGAGAAGACTGCCACCTCATGGTTGATCTAGCTTTTCTTTGCCTTTACCTGCACCACATAGCACCCGTGAGTCACAAGGACTCAGCAAGAAAAGTAATAATAACAATCATATAGCTTATTATTCGAATATTGTCATTTATACACAATAAAAATCAAACCATCACACTTTGTTCATAAGATGAAATCCAAATCACTACTGGCATCTGCCACGAATAAACATTAGTATACAGATATTTGGTAATACAAAACCATTATACCAATAATGGAATTCATATTCATTTAATCATATAAATAATATATATGTTACCTCATAAAGCAACCCTCTTCATGACATCATGTTGCCTAATTAGGCAAGTCGATGCTTTAATCTGATGATCTTGTATTGTATCGCCTAATCAGGCAAGCCCATGCCATAGCCTGGCACCCATATGTCGCATAACTGCATCACCTAATCAGGTGAGCCCATGCCCAAAAACCTGCACCCATATATCATACAATTGCATCACCTAATCAGGTGAGCCCGTGCCACAATCTGGCACCAATATATCGCATCGTCTAACTAGACGAGCTCGTACCTACGCCCGGTACTTATCATGTCACTGACGCCTGTACTTACGCCCAGTACGTTGCCAGGAAAATCGCATCACCTAATCAGGTGAGCCCGTACCTACACTCGGTACTCATCATATATCACTAACGCCCGTACTTACGGCCCAGGACGTTACCAGGAAAATTGCATCACCTAATCAGGTGAGCCAACATATCACATGCATAATATTATCACATTATCAATACTCAACCAATCAATCTTTTCAATATATAACAATATTAACTATATCTCAATATTAATCAATTCATAACAATACTAATTGTATTACATACAATGTACTATGCAGTACAATATACTTTTCAATATATAACAATATTAACTATATCTCAATATTGATCAATTCATAACAATACTAACGGTATTACATACAACGTACTATGCAGTACAATATACTTTTCTATATATAACAATATTAACTATATCTCAATATTGATCAATTCATAACAATACTAACGGTATTACATACAACGTACTATGCAGTACAATATACTTTTCTTACCTTTAATCCAGGTTCATACATTTCAATCAATCCAAGTGGAGAACTATCCTCGATGATCCCGGCCCTATGTCACAACAACGATAAACTAATAAGTGTTTATCCTAAAACACTGCTTATATTCACATAAGACAATCTAGGGTTTTCTACCAAACCCCGCGGTATAAATACACTAAAATAAAACTTATATTTCAGCTCTAAAACATACACCATATTGTAGAGCTCGTCTCAAGCTTCGAAACGGTATATAGAATATCCAAAACGGACACCCGAGTCAAAAGTTATGACAAAAATATGATTTCTGATCTCTTAGGAATTTCTATAAACTGTGAAATACGAAAATTTCAATTTTCGCACTCACCGAAACACTACCAAAACTTATCCAAATCACTCCAAACTTCACAGGGTGCATGTATGCCATAAATACTACCATCCTTACGTAACAGAAATAAAAATCGACCCCTTAAATGAAAAACGCCATTAACGTTCGGACTAAGCTTTAAAAAGTTCCAAACTCGATTTCTAACTCAAAAATCACTTCTAATTCAACAAGAAAATATCGAAACTAGTCCCATGACTACCCGAGAACAATTCTATAAGGTCAGAACCTTCATAACTATTCTAATTCACAAAACCCCTATACGAAACCAATTGTTTTTAAACTTAAAACGAAATTAAACCATACCTTAAGCTTCCCTCTTCAAAGATTTGCTATCCTGCTACTACCAGAGCTTAGATCGCTAAGTTTTGGATTGAAAATTGAAGAAAATAGATATAAGGGGAGAAGGTTTTATCGAAGGAGGGAGAACGAGGGTTTCGTTCGTCGTTCGTTCTGTTCTGTTTCACTGATAACTTAATATATATATATATAAAAGTTAACTTACGTTAACTTATATATAAATAATATTATAATAATATAATAATAATAATAATAATATAATATAATATAATATATTAATAATAATAATATAATAATATTAATAAAAACTTTATTATTAATAATTATCTTATTATTTCTTAGCCACTAAGAAATCTCTATTTTTAGGGTATTTGGTCAACTTCGAGTACCCTAAAATACCCCAATATTTCTAAAATCAACTTATCCCAATAATCTCATCAATATTTCTAACTAAAACTGTTGTGACATTTTTGGCCTCCACTCGGGTCTCCGTGGTCGCCAAACTTGAAAATATTTTTATTTCACAAATAACTCATATTATATCCACGTATTTCAAATAAATCCCCGTAATTAACAAATTACGCTTATATATCCACTTATTGAGTCTCCGGGGTCGTCGAACCTGAAATATTTTTATTCCACATATAGCTCATATTACATTCACACATGCTATATAAATCTCCGTAATTAACAAATTACGATTATTTACTCACTTATAGCAAAATTTAAATTTTATGCTGAAATAAATTAGTAGGATCATAATCCCACTTATTACCTGATTAATTCATAATATCAATATAAACCCTAATTATTTACCATTTAACTTATCGGGATATTACAACCATCCCCTCCTTATAGAAATTTCGTCCTCGAAATTTATTTAAACAATTCGGGATATTACCCCAATATTTATGATTCTAATTCTCAAATTGCTGCTTCTATCTTACTGTTTTTTTTATAGCACTTTCTTAACTAGTAGAATTGTCTCATTTCATCTTTCTAGTCCAAAACCTGGACAAGATATTTTTCTCATATAATAAATTTGTCTGAAGTTTAACATCGTCACAACTCAGAACATGGGTCGAGTCTGATTCATATTTTCTCAACATGGAGACATGAAACACATTATATACTCCGGACAACGCAGGAGTTAAGGCTAGCTAATAGGCTACCTAGCCTATTTAATCCAGTGAACATGTATATAATAGTTCTCTTGTACCACACTTATTAAGGTACCTAACCAGTGGTACATTTAATTATCACTTTTTAAATAAACACCTCATAAGGGAAGATATTATTCTAAGATATTCTAACCTTTATCAAATATGCTCACAGTATATTTCTAATATTCTATTGATCTTCGCGGGTTACCCACCTTTCAAGAATAAAGCATTATACTATTTTCGCTTTAACTTCCATGGTTCTCAATAACCTTCTTTAATTCTTAACATCATAGCCAAAAATATCAACCTTGGAATTTTACAAGATTAGACTATTCCTTTGTATGAATTTTGTATTCTCATTTATAGTATAAATTGTCTACACTGATAGACAACATATTAACTCGTATGTCCAATCGTTACTACTCGGTCCAAAATCATAAGATCCCATAGTACATAATTCATAATTATGTCTTTCTATTCCTTCTATGAGATCTCCTAAGCTGATCTACTGACTTAACTTAGTAACAAGTTAAGTATTCATTTCTGATAGATATTCAATTAGAGCACTTCTTATTTCCACTCACTTACTTGTCTCAATACCTTGTAAATTTCTGCTTATTAACACATCACTTCCTCTTAATAATTTCTCGGAACGACTACCGATTTTGCATCCTAATATGAATCTTTCTAGCGTACTTTGTCCTCACTCATACACTTCCCGGGGTGACTCCCTGAAGGATTTCCCATCTTGAGATTACCCCAACTTAAATATGCTTAACTCCAAAGTATACTCATGGTGGGTTATCAGAAAGTAGATGCTTCTTTGTCGTTCTTAATTGTATTTCTTGCTTTCATTCTTTCATTAATAAAATTCAATTGCTATCACTCCCTTCATAAACCTCTTGCAATTCCTCATCGGTTTTTGTTCACTTAAACTCGAGGAATTCCCATCTTATTGTCAACTTAAATCTTGTTCATCTCCACTTATTTTGACTTGTATCAATTTCCCTTGAATTGACAGAACTTTTAATTAATTAATTTTTTTCCAATCATTTACGATTAACCACCATTATAAAGTAATTTGATTAAACCTATACAGTAGAGGCAACACTGCTCATACTAGGTACCCACAACTAAACTGGAAATACCCATTTCCCGAATTCTCAACTAATAACAATTAATTAAAGATCATTCCTTGATCCTGAAGTTTCTTTTCATCATCACCACTAAGGTTTCACTCCCTGATTCATATGATACCATTGCTTCTCTCGCAATCATCACTATCTTCATACTTCGTTAACCACTTTAAAACTTATTCTACACTCAATTATATAACTCGTTGTTTAATAAACAACCTACTTTGTGATCCAACATCCACCAATCACTCAATTACGTGTCTATTAAATTGCATCTCAATTCATAAGCTTTTCTCCATTCTGGGTGAGTATGCCTTTCCATAATTGCACAATAAAGTAATCTTTTTTCCAAAATGTCAATGGTCTCCTTATATACCATATTGACTATCCAGTCAATTATAAAGTACTCTCCATCATTACCGTATCACCTTAAGTAATTTAGGTAATCTTCTTTACTTCAGTGATACCACTACTCTTCCTGACGTTCTTTTATACGTTACACACTTTATGCCTCCATTGGGCCCTTACGCCCATAGAATGATGGCTCTTATACATGACTTCATCACTCTAGTTGTTTCTTGGACTGACGACTGGTCCCACGAACCAATCCAAGTGTTTCTAACGTGCTTTGCTCTGACTCGCACGCTTCATGGGAAAATTTCCTAAATGAAACCACCCCAAGTCAAGGACACTCAACCATGGAGTTCCTTCATGCCGAGCTACCAAAACAAGATGCTTCTTGCTAACATAGGTAGTCCAACGACTACATAATCTCAAAATTACTACACAATCATCACCTTCAATTCATCTGGGATTCCAGACAATACTCATAAATTGTCCCACCTTTGGTAACGCTAGATCACTTCTAAACAAAAGATTTTGTTATTTGAATCAATTAGATCAATGCCTCCATTAACTACTCATTTTCTATATTCCACTAGGGAATATCAACAATTTAACTCATATTGTCATCTTTCTAATCTGTCTATCCTGTTAAATGGATTACCATTAAATAACATACATGCACAGTCCATTCAGATTTCTTGATGTCTCTAACTAAATGTACAATGTTTAATATCAATAGTAATTATAATATTGCCCATAAATTCTAACTTGAGTTGGCCGAAGGACCGATATCCCTGTCCCCTTGAGTCATAACCAGCACTTGGGCAAGACCCGTACACTTTTCTCCTTTAACATAAGTCTTTCTTAACTACGTGTAGGTTCTTTTCAGATGACCCGCTACCCCATAAAAAAAACAAGATATGGCTCTAAATTGGCTCAAATGGCGCCTTTTTGCATCTTGAACACTCAGGATAAGGTCACCATCTCTTATACTCACTTTGACCGCTATCATGGTCACCCTAGAACCTTTCGTTTTATCCCATAATTTGTGGTTCATTTAGTTTTTGCTTCTTGATCTATTAGTAAGGTGGCTTCATATATTCCACCACATCTAGTGGTACAACAGGAAGTCTCGGTAGTATAAGAACAGACACAAGATGAGCCTGCTATCTTTTCAAATCTTAGATTTATTTTTTTTCTCCTTGTCGTCTAACCATGTCCTGTATAACAGAATTTACATGTTCCCAGCATTATGGTCATAAATAATTCTCTTCCATATTGTTTGCCCTGAGCCCAAATAGCTCGCTAATCAGACTATTTGATTGCCCTTACTGTATAACTTATCACATATTTAGTCCACGTCTTCTAACTATTTAAAACTCAGACGGATATTAATATCAATATGCATATACCATACACATATTCTTATCAAAATTATCAGTATGTTACTTTTCCCAACATACTTTATAATTGCCTAGGCAGGTAATCCAATAGCAAATAATATAAATACTTACTATATACCATGAGTCGAATTCGTCCTCGCAAAGAATGTACATATTCGACCGCCTTCGTGGACCTTTAAAACCATGGTTGCTCTGATACCAAGTTGTAACGCCCTAATCTATAAGGACGCCACGTGTGTGATTTTATAAACTAGTTTAATACTAATAGAATAATTAATTATTAAAAACCGTGATAATATTAAAAACTTGACTAAAATAAAACACTAAAAATGGACATTATAACGGCATAAAAAGTGTGTTCCGGGAATCCCTGTTGTAAAAAGTTTTGCTAAAGAAATATGTACGACAACCATTTAAACATAAAATCAAAATACACAGCAGATACAACCAGTCTAAAACAACTCCTGGCAACTCGGCACGCAGGCCGGCGAGGTCAATATGTACATTGCTGGAGAAGACTGCCACCTCATGGTTGATCTAGCTTTTCTTTGCCTTTACCTGCACCACATAGCACCCGTGAGTCACAAGGACTCAGCAAGAAAAGTAATAATAACAATCATATAGCTTATTATTCGAATATTGTCATTTATACACAATAAAAATCAAACCATCACACTTTGTTCATAAGATGAAATCCAAATCACTACTGGCATCTGCCACGAATAAACATTAGTATACAGATATTTGGTAATACAAAACCATTATACCAATAATGGAATTCATATTCATTTAATCATATAAATAATATATATGTTACCTCATAAAGCAACCCTCTTCATGACATCATGTTGCCTAATTAGGCAAGTCGATGCTTTAATCTGATGATCTTGTATTGTATCGCCTAATCAGGCAAGCCCATGCCATAGCCTGGCACCCATATGTCGCATAACTGCATCACCTAATCAGGTGAGCCTATGCCCAAAAACCTGCACCCATATATCATACAATTGCATCACCTAATCAGGTGAGCCCGTGCCACAATCTGGCACCAATATATCGCATCGTCTAACTAGACGAGCTCGTACCTACGCCCGGTACTTATCATGTCACTGACGCCTGTACTTACGCCCAGTACGTTGCCAGGAAAATCGCATCACCTAATCAGGTGAGCCCGTACCTACACTCGGTACTCATCATATATCACTAACGCCCGTACTTACGCCCAGTACGTTACCAGGAAAATTGCATCACCTAATCAGGTGAGCCAACATATCACATGCATAATATTATCACATTATCAATACTCAACCAATCAATCTTTTCAATATATAACAATATTAACTATATCTCAATATTAATCAATTCATAACAATACTAATTGTATTACATACAATGTACTATGCAGTACAATATACTTTTCAATATATAACAATATTAACTATATCTCAATATTGATCAATTCATAACAATACTAACGGTATTACATACAACGTACTATGCAGTACAATATACTTTTCTATATATAACAATATTAACTATATCTCAATATTGATCAATTCATAACAATACTAACGGTATTACATACAACGTACTATGCAGTACAATATACTTTTCTTACCTTTAATCCAGGTTCATACATTTCAATCAATCCAAGTGGAGAACTATCCTCGATGATCCCGGCCCTATGTCACAACAACGATAAACTAATAAGTGTTTATCCTAAAACACTGCTTATATTCACATAAGACAATCTAGGGTTTTCTACCAAACCCCGCGGTATAAATACACTAAAATAAAACTTATATTTCAGCTCTAAAACATACACCATATTGTAGAGCTCGTCTCAAGCTTCGAAACGGTATATAGAATATCCAAAACGGACACCCGAGTCAAAAGTTATGACAAAAATACGATTTCTGATCTCTTAGGAATTTCTATAAACTGTGAAATACGAAAATTTCAATTTTCGCACTCACCGAAACACTACCAAAACTTATCCAAATCACTCCAAACTTCACAGGGTGCATGTATGCCATAAATACTACCATCCTTACGTAACAGAAATAAAAATCGACCCCTTAAATGAAAAACGCCATTAACGTTCGGACTAAGCTTTAAAAAGTTCCAAACTCGATTTCTAACTCAAAAATCACTTCTAATTCAACAAGAAAATATCGAAACTAGTCCCATGACTACCCGAGAACAATTCTATAAGGTCAGAACCTTCATAACTATTCTAATTCACAAAACCCCTATACGAAACTAATTGTTTTTAAACTTAAAACGAAATTAAACCATACCTTAAGCTTCCCTCTTCAAAGATTTGCTATCCTGCTACTACCAGAGCTTAGATCGCTAAGTTTTGGATTGAAAATTGAAGAAAATAGATATAAGGGGAGAAGGTTTTATCGAAGGAGGGAGAACGAGGGTTTCGTTCATCGTTCGTTCTGTTCTGTTTCACTGATAACTTAATATATATATATATATAAAAGTTAACTTACGTTAACTTATATATAAATAATATTATAATAATATAATAATAATAATAATAATATAATATAATATAATATATTAATAATAATAATATAATAATATTAATAAAAACTTTATTATTAATAATTATCTTATTATTTCTTAGCCACTAAGAAATCTCTATTTTTAGGGTATTTGGTCAACTTCGAGTACCCTAAAATACCCCAATATTTCTAAAATCAACTTATCCCAATAATCTCATCAATATTTCTAACTAAAACTGTTGTGACATTTTTGGCCTCCAATCGGGTCTCCAGGGTCGCCAAACTTGAAAATATTTTTATTTCACAAATAACTCATATTATATCCACGTATTTCAAATAAATCCCCGTAATTAACAAATTACGCTTATATATCCACTTATTGAGTCTCCGGGGTCGTCGAACCTGAAATATTTTTATTCCACATATAGCTCATATTACATTCACACATGCTATATAAATCTCCGTAATTAACAAATTACGATTATTTACTCACTTATAGCAAAATTTAAATTTTATGCTGAAATAAATTAGTAGGATCATAATCCCACTTATTACCTGATTAATTCATAATATCAATATAAACCCTAATTATTTACCATTTAACTTATCGGGATATTACAGAAGGAGTCATTTAATTCCGCTGCAACCAATGTAAGGTTTCCTAAACTTTATATGTGTTTATTTCATCATTTTAGAAAGTTCATATTTAGGGTGTTAATAAACATACTTGTGAGTAGATCTAAGATCCTGGTAATATAAATTTCCAACACTTTCTTCTTTACAAACAATACCGGAGCACCCCAAGGAGAGCAGCTCGGTCTAATAAATCCCAGATTCAGTAACTCCTGTAATTGGATCTTTAATTCTTTTAACTCCACTGGTGTCATCCGTTACGGTGCTTTTGATATTGGTTCTGCTCCTAGAACTATTTCAATTACAAATTCAATCTCTCGAGTAGGTGGAAAGCTCAGTAAATCTTCTGGAAAGACGTCAAGGAACTCGCATACCAATATTGTATTTTTAGGTCCAAATGTCACAGGTTGGGTGGTATCCACCGTAGTGACTATAAATCCCAGACAACCTCTGCTCGTCAGATCTTAAGCTTTCAAAAGTGTTATTCTTGGTATGCGCTGTTGGAATTAATTTTACCAGGATCTTAGATCTACTCACAAGTATGTTGATTAACAACCTAAATATGAACTTCTAAAACGATAATAAGGAAAACACATATAAAGTTAAGAAAACCTTACATTGGGTGCAGCAGAATAATATGTCTCCTTCCACTCAGATCTCTAACCCTTGATTCCTTTCTGTTGCAGAGTATAATCAAGATCTGAGCCCGAATGTCCTTCTCTTGGATTTGATCCTTCACAGTCTTCCAATCTATGATTGAGGTACTGTTTGCTGTGTGTGGGCACTACTCTCTCACTAAGATTTCGAAATTGTATCTCTCTTGTATGTATGTTTCTCTTCAAGAAGAAGAAGAGATGGGTGGCTATATATAGAGAAAAGGGAAGCTCAACTTTCTGAAAGAGGCAGTTTTCTGAATTACTGAGTAATTGCTTAATTGCCTTATTTGGTGTGAGCTACCACTTTCCATTTATAGATAACTGCTAGGTTTAGGTTAATAATTATTTGGCATTAAAAAATTGAAAATAATAATTGGAAAATGCACACACAAGTGGTCGACCATGGTGTGATTCGGCCTCACTTGGATTTTGTAGTTTCCACAATTTTATTTCTATTTTCCCAAAAATGCCAATTTTCCAATTCTAACCATTTAAATGCCAAAACTAATTATTTAATAACTAAAAAAGATTATTAAATAATATTGTCATTTAACATAATTATGAATTAGACATATAGAGTCTCTTAATTAATAAATAAACCTAGAATCTCTTTTCTTTACAATTTCACCCCTGCTTTGTGAAAATTCACAAATTAGACATAATCTAACTTTTAGAATTATAATTGATTAATCATAAATCAATTATTGAGTCTTACAAACAGTATGGTCTCAACTAGAATGGGGACCATGGATCTATATTGCTGAGCTTCCAATAAGTCAAACCGAATTTACCAAGTAAACTCCCTAACTTATTAATTCCTTGTTGAATCCACTCTTAGAACTTGGAATTGCACTCTCAGACTTATATAGAGCATTCTATATGTTCCACGATATAGACATGCTATCTCATTTAACCATCGTTATAATCTTAATGTGATCAAAGATCCTCTATATAGATGATTTACATCGAGATGAGATAAAATTTACCGTTTTCACCCCTCAATGTATTTGGCCCCTTAAAACACTTAGCTACCTGTAAATGATATTTTAGTGATCTAAGATATAGTCACTGAAACAAGAGCTCATCCATTTACTTCTATTTAACTAAGCTCGAAGGGAATCATCACTTGACTTCTATACACCAGTAGAAGCTATAGATTCCATATTTATGTTACACGCTCCCACTCAGTCATACTATCATGTTCCCAAAATATACGTATCACCCTGACCCAAAAGTAGGCTTAACTAATAAATCAAAGAACATGAATAACACTCCTGAGATTGAGCCTAAGCATATCAGGATTTAGATTCTTTTAATCTAAGATCAACTAGTGATATTAACTTGGAAAGATACAACGGTAAGTTTATAATATTTTGTCTAAGTTCAATATCGGTCCAGTCCAATGTATACTCCATACATTCGAAACTAGTATACTTTACCAATGTCCTGGAAAGAACATAACACTTACTCCAAGTGTAAGTATACTTCATCGCTGATTATCACATCAGTGTAAATCCAAAACACTGATGAAATAGGGACTTAGTCTTTTGAGCCATATAATCACAATCACATTCCACTGTGTTGACAATACTGTAATTGTGAATAAATATATGTTCTGGACTTAACTGATTTTGTGCATATATTAAATATATATATATTAAACCATAAACATGTAAAATACATGTTAATGTTAGGCTATTTTTAGCCTAGGTTTCGGATCTATGTTATGTGTGTTTTTCGCTGTGTTGGGACCGAATTACGCTTGTTTTCTATGTTTTCAGGTTCTTTGGAATAAAAGAGGTCTCGGGTGCAGAAATTCAATAAAAGACGAGCTGAGCCGAAGAAAACACAATTTTTGAGGAATTGTGTATATATGGTCGCGGCTAGACACAACTTGGCTGCGGCTAGATCTCGAAACTTTGGAATGCTACAGTCGCCGCGGCGATGGGGAGTCTCACCGCGGCCATTTAAGAGATACAGAAAGACCTGATTTTTGCAATTATCTCGCCGCGGCGAGAGGAAGCTTGGCCGCGGCGAGATCCCGTACGGACCAGGGGCAATTTCGTCCATCGAACCCTAAATTTTAGTTATAAATAGAAAACTGCGATTGGAAGTCTGGGAGAGCGATCAGAAACCCTAAAATACAGCAGAGAGCGATCAGAAAGCCTAAAATACAGCAGAGAGCGGTAGGAAGAGCACGGAGATTCAAGTGACAATCTGAAATTCATCCACCAACAGTTCTTTTCTTTATTCCTCTTTAATTTCTTTATGTTGAATATTGCTTTAGGAATGGTTATGGATTTGTTTCTGAACTAATTTCCCATTTAGGGAGGATGATGATTGTTGTTTAATGTTTTGCCTAGTTAATGTTTAATTACCATTCCTCAATTCTTGTTTGTGAAATTATCTTAATTTGTGTTTAATTTCATGTTTAAGATTGATCACCTTGTGCATGCTTTATGATCTCAATTCGAAATCTGAAAAGTGAGAATTGAGAATGCTAAAATTGGGATAATCGATGTTCTATGTGAAACGAAAGTATTCACATGACTTATGTGACGAGTAGATTATTACTTAATGCTGATTGCATGTTAGTTTAATTAAGGAATTAATTAGATAACATGTGATTTAGAATCTAGAAGATCTGAAAAGAGCTAGGTTATTTCATAATCTGTCATTCACTTCAAGAATAGGATAGTAATTAAGCATTAACGATTTGGGTAAACAACAACAACAGGATTCTCCTCCCTATCATCTCATATTGCTTAAACTTTAACTGTGTTTTGTGTTTTCTTAATTACTTTAGTTTTCCGAAATCATAATTGTTTTCGATTTGCCGAATAGAATTAGAAGTATAGTTTAGTGGTATTTAATCCAATTCCCTGTGGGATCGACCTCACCTGTGTGAGATTTACTACTTGATTGCGTATACTTGCGTAGTGTTTACAAATTTCAGCAACAAGTTTTTGGCGCCGTTGCCGGGGAATTGTTTAAAGATTAATATTACAAAAAATTATACTAACTTCTACTTTGGTATATTTTCTCTTGCTGATTTTCTAAATTTTTTCTTGCAATATTTTCTTGATCAATTTCCAGAATCCTAAGTGTATGCGCCGTCAAGGACAAGCAGTCATATTACCAGTTGATCCTGAAATCGAGAAAACTTGCAGGAGGAATCGAAAGAACAAGAGGCAAGAAAGAGTTTCAGCAACTGCTGAAACATCAGAAATCATGCCTGCCAATGTGAACAATAATGCTAGAAACAATGGGGGTAATAACGGTAATAATGGAGGCGCCGTGGAAGATCAAGCTAATGGTCGTAGTTTGAGAGATTACATTCTCCCTACTCTGACGGGAGTGCAGTCATGTATCAGGCCACCGGCAGTGGATGCAAACAAATTTGAGATTAAACCTGCCATCCTTCAAATGGTGCTGTCTTCAGTTCAGTTTGGTGGCCTCCCTTCTGAAGATCCTAATCTGCATCTCTCTAACTTCATGGAACTTTGTGAAACTTTTAAAGTTAATGGAGTTAGCGATGATGCCATTCGACTGAGACTGTTTCCATTCTCGCTCAGAGAACGAGCCAAGAGTTGGTTAAACTCCTTGCCACCCAATTCTATTGCCACCTGGAATGATCTGGCAATAAAATTCTTGTCAAAGTTCTTTCCTCCAGCCAAGTCTGCAAAGCTGAGAGGAGAAATCAATAACTTCTGCCAACAAGATAATGAATCTCTCCATGAGGCTTGGGAGAGGTTTAAAGATCTGATCAGGAGGTGTCCTCATCACGGTATAGAGAAGTGGATGCTGGTTCACAACTTCTACAACGGGTTGGTTGGTAATACTAGAACTCTAATAGATGCAGCAGCGGGCGGAGCTTTTATGAGAAAGAGTGCTAATGAGGCGTATGATCTATTGGAGGAGATGGCTCTAAACAATCAGCAGTGGCCAACTGAAAGGAGTCAATCTAAGAAGGTAGCTGGTGTGTTAGAAGTTGATGCCATCACAAAGTTAACAGCTCAGGTTGAGGCATTGACAAAAATAATTGCAGGGCAAGCTAAACAAGCCCAAATTGTTTGTGAGTTATGTGGAGGAAGTCATCACTTTTCGGAGTGTCAAGCAAATGTGGATGATTTGCCAATGGATGAAGCTAAGGCCATTGGGAATTTTTCACAGAACAACAACAACAACAATTATGGGTTCAACTAGGGTAACAACCGAAGAAACAGTGGGTTCTATCAGCAACGAAATCAGAACCAACAGTTTAATCAGCAACAAGCCTCTGGTGGAAATTCTAGTTTGCAAACAGATTTACTGCTTCAATTTATGACTGAAACTAGATCTTCAATTAAAGACCTGCAGACTCAGATGGGCCAGCTAGCAACTCAGGTAGCAACCCGCCCTCAAGGAAATTTGCCTAGCACAACTGAAGTTAATCCCAAAGAAAACTGCAAAGCAATTACCCTGAGGAGCGGTAAGAAATATGATGGGCCTGAGTTACCACAACCAGATGAGGTAGATGAAGAAATAAAAGCTCAACCAGTGCAAACACCAACACCAACAGCAGAGAAGGCTACTGACAGCCCAGCACTACCACAACAGTCTCCACCTATTAGCATTGATCATCATGTGAAAATACCCTATCCTCAGAGACTCAGAAAGTCAAGCTTAGACAAGCAGTTCACTAAGTTTCTAGAAGTCTTCAAAAGACTTCACATTAACATTCCTTTTGCTGAAGCTCTAGAGCAGATGCCAAGTTATGTGAAGTTTATGAAGGAAATTTTGTCAAAGAAGAGGAATATGGAGGATTATGAGACAGTGGCTTTAACTGAAGAGTGCAGCGCTATTCTACAGAAGAAACTCCCTCCAAAACTCAGAGATCCAGGGAGCTTCACTATTCCTTGTACTATTGGAAAAATTGAAGGAATAAATGCACTATGTGATTTGGGAGCCAGTATAAACTTAATGCCTTTGTCAGTGTTTAAAAGACTGCAGCTGGGTGAAGCAAATCCAACCACGGTAACTCTTCAATTGGCGGATCGATCACTAGCTCATCCTAGAGGAGTCATTGAGGATGTGTTAGTAAAAGTTGACAAGTTCATCTTTCCAGCTGACTTCATTGTTCTGGATATGGAAGAAGACAGTAATGTTCCTATCATCCTGGGGAGACCTTTCTTGGCAACAGGGAAAGCACTGATTGATGTTCAGAAAGGAGAGTTAAAGCTGAGGGTGCAAGGAGATGAAGTTGTATTTAATGTGCTCAAAGCAATGACCTACCCTACGGCTAGTGACAATTGTTTTGGAATTGATGTGGTGGACCAGTTGGTGGAGACAAAGACGCATATTGAAGACCCTCTTAATCTGACTTTGGTACAAGGGGAGGTGGTGGAACAAGACGGCAAGTGGCTCGACTCTTATAAACCGTTGAATAGAAGATACTATGAAGAGTTAGGAGTCATACCAACAAAGCCTACCCCATCTACTGAAAAGCCTCCTCAACTAGAGTTAAAAGTCCTACCGGATCATCTCAGGTATGAATATTTGGGAGAAAATAAGACACTTCCTGTCATTGTGGCATCCTCCCTATCTTCTATAGAGACAGACAAGCTATTACGGGTTCTAAGGAAGCATAAGAAAGCCATTGGCTGGACTTTAGCAGATATTAAAGGGATCAGCCCTTCAACTGTAATGCACAGAATCTTAATGGAGGAAGGAGTGAAGCCTACCATTGATGTACAACGAAGATTAAATCCACCAATGAAGGAGGTTGTCAGAAAAGAAGTCTTAAAGTGGTTAGATGCCGGGGTAGCGTATCCTATTTCAGATAGTAAATGGGTAAGTCCAGTCCAAGTTGTTCCAAAGAAAGGAGGGATGACGGTGGTGAAGAATGAAAAGAATGAACTCATCCCAACCAGAACTGTCACAGGATGGGGAATTTGCATTGACTACTGGAAACTCAACAAGGCCACAAGAAAAGATCACTTTCCACTCCCATTCATTGATTAGATGTTAGACAAGTTGGTAGGTCAAGAGTACTATTGTCTCCTTGATGGGTACTCAGGGTATCACCAAATAGCCATAGCACCGGAAGATCAAGAGAAAACAACATTCACATGTCCATATGGTACTTTTGCTTTTCGACGAATGCCATTTGGCCTGTGTAATGCTCCAGCAACATTTCAGAGGTGTATGATGGCCATATTTTCAGATCTAATAGAAAAATGCATCGAGGTGTTCATGGATGATTTCTCAGTGTTTGGTTCATCGTTTGACCAATGTTTAAGCAACTTGGAATTGGTTTTAACAAGGTGTGAAGATTCTAATTTGGTGTTGAACTGGGAAAAATAACATTTCATGGTTACGGAAGGAATAGTGCTGGGACATAAAATCTTGAAAGAAGGTATTGAGGTTGACAGAGCCAAAGTATCTACAATTGCGAACTTGCCTCCTCCAGTTTCAGTTAAGGGAGTTCGAAGCTTTTTGGGTCATGCCGGGTTCTATAGAAGATTTATTAAAGACTTCTCCAAAGTTGCCAAACCGCTATCTAATCTTCTCGCTAGTGGAGTACCTTTTGAATTTGGGAAAGATTGTCTTGAAGCATTCCAGATTCTCAAGGATAAGTTAATCTCAGCACCGATCGTGACTACACCAAACTGGGAATTACCTTTTGAAATCATGTGCGATGCAAGTGATTATGCGATTGGAGCAGTGTTGGGACAACGGGTTGACAAGGTATTCAGAACCATTTACTATGCAAGCAAAACCTTGAATGATGCCCAACTGAATTACGCTACTACAGAAAAAGAGATGCTGGCTATAGTGTTTGCATGTGACAAATTTCGACCTTACTTGATTGACAATAAAGTGATAGTGTATACAGATCATTCAGCAATCAAATACTTGATGACTAAGAAGGATGCCAAACCAAGACTAATTCGATGGGTTCTTCTTTTGCAAGAGTTTGATCTAGACATAAAAGATAAGAAGGGTACTGAGAATCTGGTAGCAGATCACTTGTCAAGACTAGAGCTGGAAGAAAGTCAGAATACGAAAGAGGTACAAATAAATGAACAATTTCCCGATGAACAACTCTTTATTGTGAGGGAAAGTCTACTGGTACCATGGTATGCTGATTATGTTAACTACTTGGCTGCCAACATCACTCCTCCTGAGCTATCTCGCCAACAACTAAAGAAATTCTTTTCTGAGGTGAAACATTACTACTGGGAAGAGCCAATCCTCTACAAGCACTGTGCAGATCAGATAATAAGAAGGTGTGTGCCTGAAGAGGAGATGTACTCTATTCTTAATCACTGTCATGCTCTACCATGTGGGGGACACTTCAGTGGAACTAGAACAGCTGCCAAGGTGTTGCAAAGCGGATTCTTTTGGCCAACACTTTTCAAAGATGCTAGTACTTTTGTGAAGGCATGTGATCGTTGTCAGCGTACAGGAAACATCTCAAGGAGAAACGAAATGCCTTTGACAGGAATCTTGGAAGTAGAGTTGTTTGATGTATGGGGGATAGACTTTATGGGTCCTTTTCCTTCATCATTTAGCAATCTACACATTTTACTAGCTGTGGATTACGTATCAAAATGGGTAGAAGCTGCAGCAACACCAGCTAATGATGGAAAAACAGTTCTTCGATTCCTTCAGAAAAATATATTCACGCGGTTTGGTACTCCCCGAGCAATCATAAGCGATGAAGGGAGTCACTTCTACAACAAACAGTTCGAAGCTCTTCTTTCAAAATATGGTGTTCATCATAGAACTGCCCTCCCCTATCATCCGCAAAGTAATGGCCAAGCTAAGATTTCTAACCGGGAAATAAAGACGATTCTGGAGAAAACGGTGCAGAGATCAAGGAAAGATTGGTCAAGAAAGTTGGATGACGCATTGTGGGCCTATAGAACAGCGTTCAAAACGCCAATCGGGATGTCACCATATCGGTTGGTGTTTGGAAAGGCTTGTCATTTACCGGTGGAGTTAGAACACAAAGCTTATTGGGCAATGAAAACGCTGAACATGGATTTAAAAGCTGCTGGGCAGAAAAGACTATTACAGCTGGATGAGTTGGAGGAATTTCGAAACGAAGCTTATGAGAACGCTAAGATTTACAAAGAAAGAACTAAGAGGTGGCATGACCGAAATTTAGTCAGAAAGGAGTTTCAACCTGGGCAACAAGTTCTACTCTTCAACTCAAGACTAAAGTTGTTTCCTGGTAAATTAAAGTAAAGGTGGTCAGGGCCATTTACAGTGATCAAGGTGTTTCCTTATGGAGCGGTGGAACTAAAAGGTGAAGGCCCTAATACTTTCAAAGTGAATGGGCAGCGATTAAAGCTCTACTTGGGAGGTCAATTTGATCAAACCAAGTCCGCCATGATTCTGGCGCCACTATGAAGATCTCGATCAACGTCTAGCTATGCGACGATAAAGTTAGCGCTAATTGGGAGGCAACCCAAGTGTTCTTTATGATTTAGTTGAACTTTTTTTTTTAGGTTTTACTGTTATTTTTCTTTTTCGGTTTTGTCCAGTTTTGTTTAAAAAAAAAAAAAGAAAGAAAGATTTTGTCCAGTGGCCGCGACAATGGGATGTATGGCCGCGGCCATTTAAGCCTTACAGAGAGAGGCTAAATTTCACGAATGCTGGCCACGGCGAGGGGACATACCGCCACAGCCATTTAAGGCTTACAGAGAGAAGGTTATTTTCACGGATTTTCGCCGCGGCGAGGCTACATACCGCCGCGGCGAGAATGGTCAGTTTGCTTTTAAAAAGGGGCAAATCCCTAACATTTCAAAACTCACACCACATTCAAATCCTCACCTATCCACGCCGAAAACCACCTTCTTCACCATTTTTCTTCTTCAAATCCCATTCAAAACCCCATTCTATCAAATCTAACCATACACTTTCATCATCAATCATCATAAACCCTTATTTCTCTCATCAAACACTCATTCCCACTCAAAATCAACCCCAAATCCCTAAAACCTCACCTAAAAATTTCAAAACCCTTATTCATCTTCTTCTTTCTCAAGAACTTCAAGCCTTCAACAATGGAGGATGATTAAAGGAGGATTCTCATTGAGGTATTGATTCTAAGACTTCCAATCCAATTTTTATTGAAAAAATTTGTGAATTGTTGGATAGTTTTGGATAATCTGTGGGATATTTGGATTTTTGCTATATACATTGTTGAAAATTGTTTGTGTGAATAGAATTGGGTTTGATTGAGAGGGAATTAATTCCCGGGAAGTGCATTTTTAAGGGGAAGTGCTGTCGAAATTTTGAAAAATCTTGAGAGTTAGAAAAAATTTGGGTGAGATGGGTCCAAAAAGGTCAAGAGTCAATGAGGAAGGGGGAGCTTCATCATCCAACCCACCTAGGGGTCGCTCTAATCTTGATAGAGTAAGGTTTACCAACGTGGATGCTCAAGAGCGGTTTTTGAAATTGAAAGATAGGGCATTCAATGAAGACAGAGGGATAGACATTGTAAACCTGAGTCAAACTGCAAACACTCCTCCTGCATTTGCATCTATTAGAGATCAAATCTTAGATAGGCAGTGGACTAAGTTTGTGGATGTCACTGAGCGTAGTAACCAAACTCTAGCTTTAGAATTTTTAGCCAACTGGCCTGAAAGAGAAGATGACAAAGTAAGAGTTAGGGGGTAGAGTTCCTGCTTCCACAGCTGCCATTCATGCTCTTTACGAGCTTCCAACTTTCACTGTAGAGCAGCAACCCTTGAAACAACAATTTCGGGAAAGAAGCTTGAATTATGTGGATATTGCTGAGACTCTAGGGTATCCTGGCCTGAGGTTCCATGAGCTTGCTGGAGAACCATACCAATTGTACCGATGTGAACTTAACCCAGTGGCCAAGGCATGGCTTTACTTTGTTAGTGCAAGGTTGCTCCCGAACAAACATTTTTCTGATGTTCAAATAGACAGGACTAAATGGGTTTATGGCATTATGAAAGGTTATAATTTGAATGTGGGGGATATTATTCGAGTGACCTTTGACATAATGGTTGAGGGATCTTCTGGTGGAGGACTTGGGCTGGCTGGAATTATCACTGATCTTTGTGAGAAACATGGGGTACCGCAGTACTCATATGATACTAAGGCGCCACCACAACGCAGTATTAACTTGTCCACTGTTCTTCGCTTCAAACCTCCTCATCCTCATGGTCAACCACCAGTTGAGAGAGGTCCTCCGACAAGAGAAGAAGAGGAACGTGAGGACATTGAACCACCACGCCTTGCCGGGCCTCTTGACCCCGCCATGCAGTACACTCACAATAAGTTGAATTATCTGATTCAGCAGAACATCCATATGCAGAATTACATGGCCCAGCGGAGTATCTTTGATGAGCAGCAGGTGGCCCAATTGAACACACTTGTCACGAGCATGAATATCGGTGTGGACGATCCGAATTATTTTACCATGCCACCCCGCTTCAACCCTTATGACCAGCCACCGCCGCCAAACCCCTTCTAAGGGGCTCAGGTAAGTTTCTCTCACCCTGGTTTATTTTCACACATTGGGGACAATGTGCATTTTTAGTTTGGGGGGGAGACTTAAATTTTTTCAGTTTATTTGTTTTCGTTAATTAGTTTGTTTTAGTTTTTTTTTTTTTAAGTCCTGTGTTGATAGCTAAATTGAAAGGTTGATTGAACCGCTGCTATTCACTTGTGCAATGGATTAAAACATAATTGTGTGCTTGACTTGCAACTGTTTGAATTAAGATGAATGTGTGTTAGGAAGTGGTTCATGTAGACTTAAAACATTTGTTATTCTCACATATCACTTCTGTTCTATTTGGTTTGTGGAATGATTGACTGTACATGAAATAGAATTTGTTTGACATGCTCTCTTGAAGCGAAATCCTTGATGATTTCTGTTTGGAAAGTGATTTAGGCAAGTTTTCTTTGGAACGATTGAGCCTTTCAAGCCTACCTAAAAATTTTACCATAGTATACCCAAAGTTGAGCCTTAGCCTGTTTTTAAAAAAAATTTCACCACTTAACTGAGCTGAATTTGTTATCTTTAACTCTTTCCACCCTGAACATACCTTATTATTGCATGAGCCTTTAAGCAAGGTTGGGGGGGATAAAGTGTTGTAAGTGGGAAACAAAGTGTAGGGGTGAGAGATTGAAAAAAAAGATATTGTGTGTTGTGCCTCCAGAAAAAAGAAGAAAAAAAAAGGAAAAATATGCGAAAATGTCTTCTTGAAAAAAAAAGCTAAGAAAAATATGAGGTACACATAAGGAAAAAAATTGCAATCTCTTACTACTGTTTTTGGGATATATGGAAGAAAAGAAAGAAAAATAAATGTCGAGGTTTGCTTGGTTAATAGTGCTTATGGTATAGTGTAGCTTAAATGACTTCTCACCTACCCATGTACCTAAGCCACGCGATGATAACCGAAAAAGACCTATTGATTCCAAAGAGAAATTTGTCAACATTAGTGGAGAGAGGTATGTCATTCAAACTTATTGATCATGTGTTAGTGGAATGTTGGAAAGTTTAGAACGGTTGTGATATGGACGACAATTGCGATGTTTTATGTTTGTATGAACTGCTTGCTTGTAAATTGCACATTCAAATTAGTTCTTAGAGTTGGCAAGTTGAAATTCTGGTTATTGATGGATTGAAGTTGTGCAGGTGGTGGTAGCAGTTCAATCGTCGGAAAGTTTAGTTATTAGTGTTTGTTTGTTTTTAGTTCGAGTCTTAGTTTACTCGGGGACGAGTAAAGAGTCAGTTTGGGGGAATTTGTTAGGCTATTTTTAGCCTAGGGTTCGGATCTATGTTATGTGCATTTTTTGCTGTGTTGGGACGGAATTACGCTTGTTTTCTATGTTTTCAGGTTCTTTGGAATAAAAGAGGTCTCGGGTGCAGAAATTCAATAAAAGACGAGCTGAGCCGAAGAAAACACAATTTTTGAGGAATTGTGTATATATGGTCGCGGCTAGACACAACTTGGTCGCGGCTAGATCTCGAAACTTTGGAATGCTACAGTCGTCGCGGCGATGGGGAGTCTCACCGCGGCCATTTAAGAGATACAGAAAGACCTGATTTTTGCAATTATCTCGCCGCGGCGAGAGGAAGCTTGGCCGCGGCGAGATCCCGTACGGACCAGGGGCAATTTCGTCCATCGAACCCTAAATTTTAGTTATAAATAGAAAACTGCGATTGGAAGTCTGGGAGAGCGATCAGAAACCCTAAAATACAGCAGAGAGCGATCAGAAAGCCTAAAATACAGCAGAGAGCGGCAGGAAGAGCACGGAGATTCAAGTGACGATCTGAAATTCATCCACCAACAGTTCTTTTCTTTATTCCTCTTTAATTTCTTTATGTTGAATATTGCTTTAGGAATGGTTATGGATTTGTTTCTGAACTAATTTCCCATTTAGGGAGGATGATGATTGTTGTTTAATGTTTTGCCTAGTTAATGTTTAATTACCATTCCTCAATTCTTGTTTGTGAAATTATCTTAATTTGTGTTTAATTTCATGTTTAAGATTGATCACCTTGTGCGTGCTTTATGGTCTCAATTCGAAATCTGAAAAGTGAGAATTGAGAATGCTAAAATTGGGATAATCGATGTTCTATGTGAAACGAAAGTATTCACATGACTTATGTGACGAGTAGATTATTACTTAATGCTGATTGCATGTTAGTTTAATTAAGGAATTAATTAGATAACATGTGATTTAGAATCTAGAAGATCTGAAAAGAGCTAGGTTATTTCATAATCTGTCATTCACTTCAAGAATAGGATAGTAATTAAGCATTAACGATTTGGGTAAACAACAACAACAGGATTCTCCTCCCTATCATCTCATATTGCTTAAACTTTAACAGTGTTTTGTGTTTTCTGAATTACTTTACTTTTCCGAAATCATAATTGTTTTCGATTTGCCGAATAGAATTATAAGTATAGTTTAGTGGTATTTTATCCAATTCCCTGTGGGATCGACCTCACTTGTGTGAGATTTACTACTTGATTGCGTATACTTGCGTAGTGTTTACAAATTTCAGCAACAGTTAACATAAATCACTTCAAATCTCTTAAATTGATAACTAATCAGATTGTAATGGGTTTTATTTAGGGTACAAAACCCAATGTGCGCGTCCCCTGAACTTTACCCACAAACACTACCGAGTTAGCACTATTAGGCTCAAACACCACCATCTTCCGCTTCCAGTCGATCGTTGCCCCATACTTAGATAGAAAATCCATTCCGAAGATTATATCAAAATCAAACAGTTGTAACTCTATTAGATGGGAAGTTAATTCACAACTGTCAATCCAAAAAGGCAAGGATCGAATCCACCTAGTGGATACTATAAGGTCTCCCAAAGGTAACAGGGTACCAAACCCCGAAGCATACACATCACATGATTTATGGAAACTTTTGATTACTCTACTCGACACATAGGAATGAGTAGCTCTCGAGTCAAATAATACAATATAAGAATAACCATTTATAGATAACTGACCTGTCACCACTGACGGACTAGCATATGCGTCAGCCTGAGTCATGGTAAAAAGTCATCCTGGGTTCTGAGGAGTATTCTTCTTAGGCTCCTCTTTCTTGGCCTGAGGACAATCTCGGATGAAGTGGCCCACCGTGCCACATTGCAAACAAGTCTTGGCCCGACATTCACCCTGATGGTGTTTCTTGCATTTCAGACACTCAGGATAAGATCGGAATGAAGATCCACGGCCCTGACGGCCACCTCTGTTTCCTCGAAACTTTCTGTTACCCCCTGATGTTCCGGAAGCATCAACCTTCCATTTTTGATCAGGGTTACCACCGTCAGTCCCCTTACTGATATTACCACTTACAGGAGGATTCGATGTTGTGGCAGCATCCTTTGCAATCTACTCCTTTGTTACATGTTGCTCAGCTTCCTTAGTAATTAAGGCTAACTCTACCACTTTCTTGTACAAAGTGTCATGAGTAGTGGTAATCTTCAAGTCTCGAGTGATTGTGGCATTTAGTCCTCTCACATATTTTTGTTTCCTGTTGAAATCTGTAGGCACCAGATCACCAGCAAATTTGGATAGCCGATCAAACTCCAGAGTGTATTCGGCCACAGACATTTTTCCCTAAGTCAGTTTCATAAAGTCTTCCATATGTGAGGTCCTCACGGCGATGTTATAAATTTTTTCCTCAAACAGACTCTTGAACTCTTCCCAAGTCATCACACTGACATCACGAGTCTGCCCCACAATATCATACTAGACACGGGCATGATCTTGTAACATAAAAGCTACGCAATTTATTCTCTCTGTTCCCGTCACCCCCATATTATCAAGGATATGGGTGATTGTACTCATTCACTGCTTAATTTTAATTATATCAGTACCTCCCAAAAAAGTTGGAGGTTGCAGCTTCACGAACCGCTCAAACACGGAATCTTTGTGTGGCAACATGAACCCCTGGTTACCCACCACTAGCACAGGAGCTAATGGTAACACTGGTGCTACAGGAGCTGCCGATGTCGGCTGCCTCAATCGATGCAATTCTTCCTCTTGACGAAGTATGATACCTTGCATTTCTTGAAACATCTGCTGCTAGTCAGCAGGTGGATTAGCATTGCCAACCTCCTATTATCCCTTTAATTCTGCGAAGGCGCAGGCGGTGCCAGTGGATTGGTTTGGTCTGCACCAGGCTCTACTTGCTCGCCCTATGGTCTAGATGATTGCGGAGGGTCCATTTTTACAAGTACCCTTGTAATCAACAACTCCAGCGAGTTAAGCACCAATACCACACTTATGCACTTATTGCCTTAAAACCCTAACTCAACTATTCATTTTAATTAAATAAACATTTATCATATAACATTCTAAGCATAGCATCATATATCACATAAATATTCTAGATGCTCACATACTGCCTAAAATAGAAAGCGGTAAATAAATAATCATATAAGTAGTAAAGCGTTTACTCTCAACACTTACTGCACTACGAGTCGAGCTTGTCTCTGGCGATGATTGTACATGTTTGGCCAATCTACAGGAAGTTTAAAAACCTTGGCACTTTGATACCAAACTGTAACTCTCTAACAATTAAGCACGTTAAGCCAACCAATTAAGAAACCCTAATTCCTTAATTTGAGATTACTAGAAAGATAAGCGCGTCAAATTTAAACTTTTATCTAAAACATAATGAAAATAAAACTTGTAATAACTTTAAACTTTACAATCAAAAGTGACATAATTCGGGATCCCAAAAATATTTTACAAAATATTACAAGTCTTTTTACTAGCTGACCTAAGCGGAAAAATCAGAGTTACAAAAGTACATCGCTGGTAGACACCAACCCACTTGGTCTAGTGTGGCCCGAACATGTACAAGCACTGCCAAGCTCTCACACTTATGGCTGATCAAAGACAGATTTACCCTTTCTTGAACAGTAGAGCACTGTGAGTCAAGCCCAGCAAGACAGTATAAATTTCAATAATCATAATTATCATTTCACATATACAATAATGTCATTTCACATTTGTCTGTTTAATACAGACCGGCGTGTTACGCTCACACGCCTATTTATGTCTATGTTGTTGGGTTTTGTGCCTTAAATAAAACCCATTTCAATATAATCAGATTTACTTATTAATAAAGATCATAAATAACATTTTATGTTGTATGGTTCACATGATTTATTTCATGATTATATATATAATGTATGAATTCTATTTAAGTCTAGAACATATGAATTTATTAATGATCATAGTGTTGTCAGCACAGTGGAATATAATCTTAATTATATGTTCGAAAGTTTATTCCCTGATTTGTCAGTTCACTGGATTTAGACTGACATGATAATCAGCGATAGGTATTCTTACACCTTGGATACGTGTTATGTCCTTTCTAGGGCATTGGCAAAGTTTACCAGTATCGGATGTATGGAGTATACATCACAAGGGACCGATATTGAACTTTGATTAGATATATTAAAATTTACCGTAAAATCTATTCAATTCAATATCACCTGTTGATCCTAGATCAAATGATCTTAATCCTGATATGGTTAGGTTCGATCTCAAGAGTATTATACATGTTCTTTGATTTGTTAGTTAAGCCTACTTTTGGGTCAGGGTGATACGTACATTTTCGGAACATGATAGTATAATTGAGTGGGAGCGGTAACATAAATATGGAGTCTATAACTTCTATAGGAATTTAGAAGTGAAACGATGATATCCTTCGAGCTTGGCTAAACAGAGATAAATGGTGGAGATCTCATTTCACTTCGCTGAAATATCATTTATACGAAGCTAAGTGTTTTAAGGATAAAATACATTGAAGGTGTAACGGTAATTTAGTGCCTATTCAATGTAGATCATCTATTAGAGGGTCCTTGATCAAATTAGGATTATAACAATGGATAACTAATAGCGTATCTATATCGTGGAACATATAGAGCGTTCTATATGACTGAGAGTGCAATTCCAAGTTCTAAGTGTGGATTCAATAAGGAATTAATAAGTTAGGAAATTTAATTGATAAATTCAGTTCGACTTAGTGGAAGCTCGGTTAATATAGGCCCATGGTCCCCATACTAGTTGAGACCATACTGCTTGTAAGACTCAGTGAATTGATTTTGATTAATCAATTATAATTCTAAAATTAGACTATGTCTAGTTTATGAATTTTCACTAAGCAAGGGCGAAATTGTAAAGAAAAGAGATTCTAGGTTTATTTATTAATTAAGAGACTTTATATGTCTAATTAATAAATATATTAAATGACAATATTATTTAATAATTAATTTTTAGTTATTAAATAATTAGAATTGGCATTTAAATTGTTGAATTTGAAAATTGGCGTTTTTGAGAAAATGAGATGCAGAAATGATAAAACAGCAAAATTGCATAAGTGAGGCCCATTATCCAAAGCCCATGGCCAGCCACTCTTATAGGCTTTTATCATTTATTTTTTCATTATTTTAATGCCAAATAATTATAACTTAAACCTAGGTGGTTACCTATAAAAAGGTAGTGATGGCTTCAGAAAAAAGATGATGCATCTCATTCCTTCAGAGAAAATCTTCTAGCCGCCACCTTCTCTCTTCTTTTCTTCTTCAATTTCAAAATCCTTGAGTGATAGAGTAGTGCCCACACACATCAAGTGGTATCTCAATCATAGTGTGTAAGACTGTAGGAGATTGCAAACAACAAGAAGGAGAATCAGCATCAAAGGAAGGAGAGAAAAAGATCCATGTTCAGATCTTGATTATGTTCTGCTACAGAAAGGAATCAAGGGCTAGAGATCTGAACGGAAGGAGTCATTATATTCCGCTGCACCCAATGTAAGGTTTCCTAAACTTTATATGTGTTTATTTTATTGTTTTAGAATTCATATTAGGATGTTAATGAAACATACATGGTAGTAAATCTAGATCATGGTAAAATATTTCCAACACTTCACACTTCAGCAATTAAATTCAGAATCAAAGGGTGAAAATTTACCTCAAGCCTTCTCAAAAACAAAGCTCTAACTCCCAAGCTTCAATACCACAAACTCAATTGTAAGAAATAAACAAAGTAAAGAAAATTTGAGAGAAAGAGAGAGGGTGATGGGGGTTCGGCTAGGGCTAGAACAAAGAAGAAATTGAATTTCCAATAATGCCAAAAATCCATTTTGTTGCAAAGTAAATCAATTGGTCAAATGACCAAAATGCCCTTAGGGCCTTAATAAAGCATAAGCACAAATCAAGGGCAAGAAAGTCTTTTTTTTTATCACATACATACTCAAATAAATTTTAGAATATTCACACATCAATAAAATGCCAATATATAATCCCGAAAATGAATTTCAGCCCCGAACTCAGTTCAGCCCGAAATTCTTAATTGTAACTATACCGTGCCAACCTATCAGAAAATACCTGAAAAAAAAGACAAGACAAGTATACTATATAATATAGTCCATAAGCACATCATAATAAAAATTCCACAGTTTTACCCTTTTGGGTCAAAATTACTAAAATGTCCTTGGCTCACCAACGGGGTCTTAACATGTCATAAAACAGATTAATTCACATATAATAGATTATATAATAATATAATTCCACACTAATACACAGTTAACTAGTTAGAGTCTGCTTATCTATTTTCTTAATCTTAGGATATTACAGAGGTCATTTTCAGATTTGCTCCAAGTTTTCTGGCAAGAGAAGGAGCGGTGGAGGCGTTGCGAGAGAAGGCTTCAGATCTGGGTTGGATGAATGTGAAAGTATTTTCAAATCTGGGGTTCTTAGATTTAGTTTTTTTTTTTATTTGTTTTTTTGTTTTGTTTTTTTTTTTGTGTGTATGTGTGATTTAGGTATAAAAAATAGGGTACGAAGTGGCGTTGGTGAGTAATGGTGGTTTTGGTGGTGGTTGTGGATGGTACGGTGGTTGGTAGGTGGTGGTGGTTTCGATAGATGTTGGTAGTGGTGGATGTCGATCATATGAAGAAGATGAAGAAGAAGAAAAATGGAAAATAATGAAGAAAAAAAAGATTTGTTGGAATGAAAAAAATTGTTTTAATTTTAATTTTTAATATATTTTTCTTTATTTTAAATATTATTTCAATTTTAAATATTTATTTACGTAAGCCAATTAAATTGTGCCACGTGTACAGAATATAATTTTTGGGATTTTCCTACTAAAATTTTAAAATTAGGAATTAGTTGCAATAAACTAGACACTTATGTCGTAAATTAATCTTATATCAAATATAATATTTACTTTTTGGCTAATTAGGATTTCTTTCCCCCCGAACTTTGACATGTACCAAATCATGCTCCTGAACTTTTTTGGCCGTTAAAATTTCCTCCTAAACTACTGAGATTATTAGATTTAAGGACTTTTGTCTAATTTCATTCAATTTTACTGTTTTATTGATTGTTTATGTTCTAAATCATGCTCCCCAAACTTTGATATCTACCAAATCATATCTCTCAAATTTTGATATGCATTAAATCATGCCTCCTGAACTTTCATCCATGTTAGAATTAGACAATAGTTCAGGAAAAATTTTTAACGACTTTAAAAATTCAAGAGCATAATTTAGTACATGTTAAAGTTCGGGAGTAAAAAAATTAGCCCTTTTTTTTCATTTTAATTTAAAGTAATAATTTATTAACCTGGCACTCGTGTCTAATTGTCAAAGTCATTCCAAATTACTCAATTGAAAATTGCCACGAAAATAATTAGACTTGTCATTTTATTATTTATTATTATTGTTTATATTTTGGGTTGGATAGGTTTGTCCATTGACAAGTTTGGTTTGGACCCAAAAAGGTTGTTACTTGTCACCCATGTGGCCACCCACCCACTTACACTTTTGATCATTTATTTTTTTTTTTCTTCGAACAAAAATTTATTTACGTTAAAAAAACTAATTCAAAAATTATATTAAATTGAGATATTTATAACTAAATTTGTTGCTCTAATAAAAAAAATCACAGTAAAAATATTTTAATATTTATATTACTTTTGCCGAATCGAACTAAACTGATCTTATCCAATTTATTTAAAAAAAAAAATCAAATCTTCAATTACAATTAAATTGTATTAGATGATAAAAGTAAGATTTTAAATGGATTAGATCAGTAAAATTTAATTAAAAACTCATCCAATTCAATTACATTTATATACATTATAAAAATTATTTATATTGATTTATATAATAAAAAACAATACAATAAATATATATATTAATATATTTTTAGTACCTATTTTTTTTTTTAATTTGTACCACTTAGTTATTTTATGTATTTATTTTTATAATGTTTTGTTTTATTTTATTATTTAGTAATGTTATTGTTTTAATTATTTTAAATTTTTAGTTACATTATACTTGTAACGATGATATTTTTATGGAGTATTAAACTTAAATAAAATGTGATATTTATTTTTAAGTTAATATTTAAAACTAGGTTTGTAATTAGATATCTAATTAAAAAACCAATCCAGTCTAATTAGTAATTGAATCTGATTGGATTGAATTTAAAATTGGGTTGGATTGGATGAGTAGAAAAATGTTAACTTGGATTGAATGCCCATCCCTAATTAATGTTAAATGTGTAACAACTATAAATATTAGGGATAATTACATAAGACACCATTTTTTTTATAAAAAAATTACATTTTTACGTTTAATTTATTTTTTTTTTTTATATTTTTACGATTTTCTATAAAACAACACGAAAACAATAAGAAAACTATATAAAAGTAACATGAAAATAATATCAAAACAATAACAAAAATAACATATAAATAACAAAAAATCAACAACAAATTAATAAGAGTACAACATAAAAAAAACCGCATTTTCTGTAAATAAAATAAAAAAAATCGTAAAAATATTTAAATTTCGTGAAACTGTATTTTTGTAATTTTTTTAATATTTTTGGGTATTTGTGAAATAATCTTTAAATATTAAGATAATTTTTTTGTAAATATTCCTGTTAAATTTTAGTTTGTTTTATAAGCACATTTTTTTTATGAAAAGATGACGTGCTTATATATAAAAATTTAGACTTCAAAGTCATTATAGAATCGAGTATGGGGTGTGTGTGCCGTGACTATGTGGGAGCTGTTCAGGTTGCTACTGCTACTTCTTTGCAGCAGCTGGTATCGCCGTTACATGCTGAATTGGTAGCCATTAAGGAAGGGCTTCGGCTGGGAATACAAAGGAAATACCGGCAATTTAGTGTTGAATCGGATTGTCTTCATGCCATCCAATTAATCCAAAGAAAGGAGGATGGGTGTAGAGATATTGATGGAATACTAGATTGTATTAGAGATTTAATGTTAAATGATGTTGTTATGGGTGTTTTCTTTGTATATAGAGAAGCGAATAGTGTCGCTCATGGTTTAGTCAATTATGTTTTGTTGAACAAAGCTAGTACTATGTGGATTGGGGTTAATTCCCCTTGTGTAAGTTTTGCTATCGAGCGTGACATGCCTAATTCTGTGTAACTGTTTGTTTGGATTTCAAAAAAAAAAAGAAAAGAAAAAAGTCATTATAGAATCTGTTTCAAAAAAAAAGTCATTATAGAAAAATTCCGTAGGTATGGTTGCAACATCCAAATATCCATACTTATTAGATAAATAATATCAAATTATATTAAGAAAACATACTGAATTAGATAAACAATATCAAATTACATATTAAAATATTAAAATTATGTAAAATATCAATTGACCCAATTGATTTTGAAAGAAAAGGAAATGACCCAACTTATTTTCCAAGACAAATTATCCAGATGTGTATTATTTAAATTCTAACTTTTATCTCAAAAGAAAGAAATTCCAAAAATTTATCCCTATGTTTTTGATGTACTTAAACAACAAGTTAAGAATTTTTTAAAAGAAAAAAAATTCAACAAGTTAAGAATTTAAAAGCTTTAACCAAAATAAAAATAAAAATTGAATTTTTTTGATAACCAATAAAAATTGAATCTTGATATACTTTACTCTCCATAGAGGCGTAGAAGATTGGAGAAAGATCAGAGCGGTTTCACTGTTTTACCCCCGGAGCTTCTTTCCTTTATCAGAACACCCAGTTATACACAAATATATATATACACAATTTTTTCGTATATATATTCACTGTCGCAAAAAATAAATATCTGTTCTAAGTTTTGGAAAGTTATTATTACTCACAAGAAAACAAAAGGAAAAAGAAAATAAGTAGGAAGAAGAGGTGAGAGTTTAAGCTCTGAATTAGTTTGATTTCAATGGCGAGGCCAAATCAGGAAGCAATTGATACTTTCATCAGTATTACTGGCGCATCCGAAGCCATCGCAGTGCAAAAGCTCGAGGTATTTTTTTTTCTCTTTATTCTCTTTCTAATATTTGGTTCCCAGATGGATTTTGAGGGTTCTGATGAAAAAAGTCTGATTGAATTTTGATTCTATGTGGTGCGATATTGCAATTGGTCAATGTTTCCTTTGTCTCTTGATTAGGGTTTCTGCTGCATTGCTAAATGCATTTGAGTTCGGAAATTTGATGTCTTATCGGTTAATTGGTGATTGTTTGAATTGGTTTATCGATATTTGACTGTGATGTTTTTATAATAGTTGATTGCAAATAATTATATTTCGGTTGATTAACTAAGCTGTATTTGCAAGCTTATTAGAGTGATGAGTTTTTGTTTAGGTTTTCAAATCTTTATTTGGGGTATTAGAATTTGGCTGCCAATTATAGCTAGCAAGATGAGGATTTACTTGTGTAAATGAACGAAAGCATTATGATATTAAGTGAATGGGGGAAGCTAAATAGTTGGGCATGAGTTTATGTTCCCAGTCATTGGAAATTATGGTATCTTACTTGAGGAGATGCATTTTATGTTCGGCTTGTAGATACATTGGCAGGCTATCTCTGTTCCTGATCCATTTGATGTTGTAAATAATTCTAGTTTTAAGCAATCAGACAACAGTGTAATTACTTATACATTGAAGGGTATTGAGTTGAAATCTGGGTGATTTTATTGTTTGCTTGTGTGAGTTATAGAGCAATTGCTCGAGTAAAAAAATGAGGGAGGTAAGAACTGAAATAATGATCTTTAAATGATGAATTTGCTGTATCCGTGTAGTCAATCTCACCGGGAAGAAATCTACAAAAATTTAAATATGTGTACTATGTGAACTGTTTGGTTAGCTGGTCTTACATTTGCTTCTACTGTGGCTACCTCATCGCTATTCAATTATTTGTGTGGATGAGATCTTTGATTTTCTATGGTTTAGTTGATAACTAAGACTTATCTACAACCAAGTATAAATTTGTGTGTTATTTTATTTTCAATTTAGGAGCATGGTGGGGATCTCAATGAAGCTGTGAATGCTCATTTTAGTGAAGGAGACAGGGGCGCTTCAGCCAAGTATGTTATTTACTGTCACTTTCTTTTCTTTTTTCTTTTTTCTTTTGAATAGGTGCTTTGACATAATATTTCTTGTTCATTTTCTTGATTTTGTATTTCTTTCTGAAATTTTATTATCACATCCAGTGTCAATCAACTGCCAGTTGCTGTCCAGAATGATTTAATGGATATTGATGAACCAGTTCAAGTCGAACAGTGGCCTCCTCTGTCACGTCAACCAACAAATCCGAGTTTGAATCCTTTTTCTCTTCTTGGTCCAGCCTTTGGAAGAAGCGTATTTGATAGTGACTTCACAAATCCTCAACCTCTTGTTACTCATCCAAGAGAGGTGAGACGGATCCCCATAGAAGTCAGGGATGACAATCAACCATCTGGTCGGTCAGGCAATGCTCCTATTATTGAAGAGGTCACTGAAACAGTGGACTCACCAATTCCTGAAACTCATGGGACTGTGATTGTTGATGATGAAGATGAGATTCCCGCTGGGTTAGCAGCTGCGCAACGGAGGGAGCAAATTGATGACATGTCAAATGATGGAGCTAGTGATCGGTTTATTGGACCCCCAGTTCCTCAGTTTGGTGACTTGCAAGATACTAGTAATGACATTGAAGAACAAATGATCCGTGCTGCCATTGAAGCTTCTAGACGGGAGGTTGATGAAAGCTTTCCAAATGAGCCATTTGGGGCTGAAAGGGTATGTTCTAAATCATCTTCACATTCACATTAGCTGATGAATCTCGTTTATGTTGGCTGATATAGAAATTTATGCTTTAGCTATTAATGTATGATGATGTTGTCATCTTAATGCAGGAGGTAAACCGTCCAGAACTTCAGCAAAGACAACCTCAGTTAGATGACACTGAACTTGCGCGTGCAGTTTCTTTGTCATTAAAGGTCTGTTCTATTTAATGTTTCAGTTTTCTTATGTGATAAATATTGTCGGTCTTATTTTAATGTGAATGGAATCCAGACTGCAGAACAAGAGAAAGCATTGCGTGAGCTGGAAAGGAATGTGGGAGCATCATCTGGAGTTTCCAAAACTGAAGAGGTGGTGGAGTTGGGTGATATAGCAGCAACAAATGGAAGGTACAGTCATGTATTGTTACATTAGTGTCAGAATGATCTTACATTTTCGTTATGATGCCTTCTTTGTGTTTTGGTCTTTGTGCTTGTGTTCATTAATGTTGGAGACAAATGGTCTAATAACAATGTGTCGTGTGAATCTATAGGTTGGAGGGAGGAAGCTCATTCATTCCAGATGAAACTGAAGATTTGGAAGAGCAACCTCTTGTAAGGCATAGATCCAGGCGGATGTCTTCAGGTTCTGTGGAATCTGCCCAAGAAGTTGGAGTTGCTGAAGCTACTCCACCATTGAGTCCTAGACAATCCATTAGGAGTACTAGTCCTCAACACAATGGCGAGGCCTTTCAATCTGACGATGTATGCTACTTTGTTCTGTATGACATTAGTATTTCAGGTTATAGTTTGATCAATTGTGTTGGTAATTTAGTCACATTTTTTATCCTTGTTCTTTACCAAAATGAAGTGGGGAGGTATGTCGTCCTTGGAACATGATGAGGCTGTAATGCTTGAGGCTGCAATGTTTGGTGGGATTCCTGAAGGAACTAATTATCGCTTTCCGTATGCTGCACCTCATCAGTTCATTCAACCTGATGGTCCTTATCCCCGACCTTTTCCTCGGCCCCCTTCACCCTCGCTGACTGCGCAGCGCTTGATACGTGAACAGCAGGTCTGATGTCTGGAGAAATTTGTTGAATGCATTGTTCTGAAAATAGTGTTTCTAATTTTTTTTTCTACTGGTTTTATACTGCTTTCAGGATGATGAGTATCTTGCATCACTGCAAGCTGACAGAGAAAAGGAACAAAAAGCTAAGGAAGAGGCCAAAGCCCGTGAAGAAGAAGAAAAACGAAGAGAGGAAGAATCTCGCAGGAAATTAGAGGAGGAGCAGGTATTCTTAATTGATGCATCTTTTTCTTATGATGATACTATTATCGGTTTTAGATAACAGAAAATCAATTTAACTATTTAACTACAGACTTCTTGATATAATTACACTTATATTTCTCAAGATGTTTCAAGCATTGTCCAATTTCCTGCTTGTCTGTACATAAAAGCTGCTCTTGACTTTTATGATAATTATAATGACTGAACTAAAGGTTTCATTATTCCCTCCAAATGGAAGGAGAACTTCTTTTCTGGGTGAGATTTAGTTGTTTTGTATACTGATAGCCTATCTGTGATTCTTTTGTGCAGGAATTAGAGAGACTGTTGGCAGCCAAGGAAGCTACATTGCCACAGGAACCATCATCAGATGATGAAAATGCTGTGAACCTTTTGGTGCGCATGCCAGATGGCAGCCGTCGTGGCCGTCGATTTCTCAAGACCAACAAGCTTCAGGTAAATATTTGTCGAAGGCAAAAGTTTTGTATATCTCTTTTCCACATCCTCTTCGCCAAAATTTATAATCTTATTGGATTTTCCTTGCAGTCTCTCTTTGATTTCATAGATATTGGTAGAGTGATCAAGCCTGGCTCTTACAGATTGGTGAGCAATGCCTTTACTATATTTATCACCCACTGAATAAATTTTTGCCAACTACTTGAATGTAAATCTTAAAGAAACCATGAAGATGAGCTAATACTGTGTGTGTGTGAGCAGGTAAGGCCGTATCCTAGGCGTGCTTTCGAAGATGGTGAGAGTGCTTTGACACTGAATGAACTTGGCCTTACCAGCAAACAAGAAGCCTTATATTTGGAGTTAATATAGGAGATGACTCCAATAGTAGTTGCAGAGATAAATTTATATACTTTGCTGAACATTTTTTATTAATTAAAGCTATAGTGGCCACATGAATTCTTTATGTTTGGTTGAGAAATACATGGTGTTTTGTGGGAGTGGGAGAGAGATAAGCAGAGCAGGATTGAACCAACAAAGGGAGAGAACATTAACAATAGGGTACTCTTTTGTGCTGTCCTGGGGCTCATGGAGATGTTTCTGTACATATTTTAATGGTTATTCAAGAAAGAGGTGAAATATTTCATCAATTACTGTTGGGAAAGGCATAAAGAAAGCTTAGTCCTTATTGTGCTGCTGCCTTTTGTCTTTTTAGTACCGTTTTTTAGCATAACGGCCATTGAATTGATACGTGATTTTGGGTAGAATTGCCTGGAAATTACATTTGGCAGCTTTTTCTTTCCTTTGCTTGACCCGTCTTTTATCCATAAATTTGGTATTGAAGATTTCATGACGAAATTTAGGATGAATTTACCTAAAGAGGGGTTTTGATACATATCTTATCTCTTTTGACATTAAGATGTTTGGTCAATTTTTTATGATTGTTGTTTTATTATAATTATCTGTGAATTTTAAAAATATTCTTAATAATTTATGGTGTATATAGTTGCGGTAATAATTATTTGAATTTTATTTTAATTGCTATAAAATATTTATAATTTTTTTGTGATTTTAAATAATTGCAATCTACGTGATTATATAAAAATGGACTCAAATTTTTTAGAATGCTAATACAGGTGTTTTTTTTTTTGAAAAGTTTTTTTATTTTTTAAACTTTTTTTTTTTTGAAGTTTAAACATTCTTACTTTTTTATTTTTATTTTTTGCAAAGAGCAAAATTTAGAGTTTAATTATAAAACCTGAATTTTTCAAAACTATTATTATTTATTTAAGGGTAAATATTATTTTGAATTATATGTTTTGTAAAAGTTATCAATTAGATTATTTATTTTGTTAAATGATATAATAGATGTTATATTTTTTAAAATAATAAAAATAGGATTCTGAGTATAATTTTAATAATTTTATTTTTTAATATAATTAATTTTAAAATAATTTTTTAATATCAACAGATATAGAAAATGTAATCAATTTTATCATAACATCTTTAGATTAGATTATTATTAAGTTTTATTTTGACAAAAAATTAATTCAAGATCCTATTTGTACAGTTATAGAAAATACATGGTCTATTTTGTTATTTAACAAAATAAAAAGTCTATTTTGTCATTTAATAAAATAAAAAGTTTAATTAATAATTTTTACAAAATACACTATATAAAATAATGTTTACCAAGATTTGCAAATGGGAAAGGAAAAGTAGAATGAGTGTATGTGTCATAATTTTGAGAGTAGCAAAAAGCATCCAATAGGGCTACTATCATTGTCTCAGCTTTGGCAGCAAAATATATGTGTTATAGAATCCAATTCTCATTCACTCTTTTTCAATTTGTTTATATATTCAACCGTTACGTTTTTCAATGTATTATTACTATTTATCATATACTTCTTCTTTCTCCCTTCAAAAAAAGAAAATACTTATTCTTTCTTAATTACCGTTACCCTTATCACCAGGAAACTACCTCCTTTTCTTTGGTCACCTTTTCAATTTTCACTTTTCTCCTTTCGAATTCACCCTAACTCTACCACCCATTGATATTGTTCTCTTTAAATAAATAGTACAATACTTTACATGTCAAGCTAATTTTGATAGTAATATTACTCCTAAATTATTAATATACATTTCCTTTTTTTTTTAATAAATATACAATTCCCTTTTATTTCATTTGTTTTCTCTTTATCTTTCTTAATTTCTAGAGGAAAAGAATTTGTGGATCCCACTTAATTTTCCCATTATTAATTTTTTATCCTGTTTAGAATGTTGGATAATTTTGAAACAAATAACTAACAAGTGAAGGAATTGCCACTCTTTAACAAAAAAAAAAACCATTTTGGTATTTGTCAAAATTAAAACTTGCAAACATTGCAAAAAAATATTAAAACTTGCAAAAAAAAATATTAAAACTTGTTTTCTTAGCCGCATAATTTTGACAAAAATGTACTTTTTAATCAAATATTAAAAATATATTACCAAAAAGCATAGATGGGAAAGGAAAGAAAAGGTAATCTCACACAATCCCATCTGTTATTATGTAATTTTGTGCCTTAATTAACATCTCTACTAAGTGAGAAATTATATTTGGGGACCCAATATAATTAAACCTTTTCTTCTTTGTCTCTTACATTGGCGGCTCATATTGCGCCACGTGTCCACATTATATTTATATATTTTCTCAAAGAAGTTAAGGAAGTTACACTTTTTAACACAAAAATTATATTTAAAAAAAAAAAGTGAACAATAATGAATGAAGATGATGTAACGGTCAAGTGTGTAAACGAAAAGTATTATAGGTTGGGCAATGAGGAAACAGGCACGTGTGGGCTGTTGCTATCAGATATATAATTATGCCAATTTTATTTTATTTATTTGCAATTACACCCCTCTTCCCAGTCCGTACTGTTCTTTCCTTCTTAATCCATGTATATATTTCATTCCAACGGTCATATTTTCCCGACACCCTCCAACGGTCATGTGGGATCAGGCTTTAGTCTCCACCGTTTGATCAGAATCTCGTGGCCACAACACTACTACACATCCCTTCTTTTCTTCTTCAACATCCTTTTCACTCGGCCATCATTTTTCAATGTCTTTGTAAATCAAATCAGTCTCACTGAACCAAGAAAGGGGAAGAAAGAGAAAGAGAAAGTGAGAGAAAGTGATGATGAAGACGGCCATGTAAGTAAGTAGTAGTAGTAGTAGTAGTGGGAAATAGTAGTGCAAGAAGAATACTATATAAAAATACGGGCTTTTTATGGTTTATGGTTTCTTTGGGTATTGAGTGCTGAGAGGGTTTTTATTTATTATCATTGTTTGTGGCTTTCATTGGCTTTTTTCTTTCTCCATGAACGTTTGAAGGGGTTTTTCAGAGCTGGGATTTTTTATTCTGGTTGAATTTTTCAGCCATGGTGGAGTTGATGGATATTTCAAATGCTGATCTGGGTCTTTCATTGCTGAGCCTCCTTCGTTTTGAGCATGTATGTTTCTACATTTATGTTCATTGTGTTAGCTCCCTTGTGAAGAAAACTAACATTATTTTCCTCCTCCAATGAGTTTGTTTTGAAGGTTTTGGAATCCGATGATCTTATTTTTATAGGTTTTAACTCAAATTCTTTCATTCTTTTTTGGGGTTGGGGAATACTTATTTTGCACATTCTGATATTCATATTCTTTATTGCATACAGTCACATATATATAAACATATATACATATAGGAACACTCAAAAGACTTGTCTAAACTCTAAACCAAATTTGTTTGATTTGTTTTTTGGCATTACTACTCATCGGATTCCTTTTTTTTTTTCGTTTTTTTATTCTCTTCTTTCTCTTGACCAAAATTAAAAACCTAAACTTTAAAATCACACACTCGATCACTTATAGTCTTTCCTCCCTCTTGGTTTCTCTTATGCACGTTTTCATTCAAAGGGGTTATGTGAAATCATAGACATTTTTTTTACAGAAAAAACCAAACTTTTGCTTAGTCCTTACGTTTGTAGAAGCAAAACAGAGAACACTAGGAAGAGAGTTAAAAGAAAGCTAAAAAAACACAGAGAGAGAGAGAGAGAGAGAGAGAGAGAGAGAGAGAGAGAGAGAGAGAGAGAGAGAGAGAGAGAGAGAGAGAGAGAGAGAGAGAGAGAGAGAGAGAGAGAGAGAGAGAGAGAGAGAGAGATACAGAGAGAAAGGGAGAAAAGATAATAGAGAAAAGAAGAGAAAGCAGGGTGGGAAAAGTTATAGTTGAATTGTGGACAAAAGAAGTAAATTGGGAAGGTTAGAATGTTGGCTGGGTGCTCTAGTTCCACATTGTTATCGCCAAGGCATAGATTGAGGAGTGAAGCACCAGCACAGTTCCAAGCCTGCCATTTCCCAATGAGCACACAGAGATTGGATTTACCATGCAGTTTTTCCCGGAAAGACAGTTCCAGGGCGCAGCCTATTAGGCCAGTTACAAGCCTTTCCGTAGAGAAACCAATTGAATCGAAGACTAGCAGTTGTTCTTTGAAGCAGAGTATCAGGTTGCCGCCATTGGCGACAACTGCTCCAGCATCGAGTGCAGCAGGGCAGACAACATTCGGTGAAGGAAGGAAAGATATCAAGGAGGAGTTTTGGCCGAGAGGTAAGAGTTTGAAGCGGTTTGCGGAGCAGGGATCAGTGGACGAGTCTTTCATTAACAGAGCCAAGAGGAAAAGGGGTATCAGTGATGACAGAGGAGAAACCAATGAGGTTGTTCTTGAAGATGAGGAGGAGAGATTAAGTTTAGGCCAATTGGGTGCTGGGAATTTCTGGTTGCAGCCTGGTTTCAACCCCCATCTTCCTTTCTCATTGACATGTTCGGGAGATGAAGAAGAGGAGAGGAGGGTATGTTATGTACCTGGTGGTGAAGTGATTTCCCCACCATTGCCATTGTCAAACAATCCTTGGATTGATTCAGTTGTGACTGAGATCACTGACCTTGGCGAGAAGGGTGGTGAGACAAGCCGTCATGTGCTGCCGAGGAAGGAAGGCTCGGCAGCTGCTTCGAGTGCTTCATCTGGGAGTCAGAGCCAGAGCTTGGTCCCCAGGATTAATGAAGGTGTTCCTGATTATGATGTTGGTAACGGGTCTAGGAATCCTCATTCACATGGTGGTTCTGAAGTAGTAGAGGTTGGGGAAGAGGACCTTATCAATCAAGAAGTGAGTGAGGGGTTTGAATTGCTCAGTTTGCTCACATCTTGTGTGGAGGCAATTGGGTCGAAGAGCATTCATGCTATTAACCATTTCATTGCCAAGTTAGGGGACCTTGCTTCTCCTAAAGGGACTCCTATAAGCCGGGTTACAGCTTATTACACAGAAGCTTTAGCTCTTAGAGTGACTAGACTTTGGCCACAGATGTTTCACATTACACCTCCAAGGGAGTTCGAGAGAGTTGATGAGGATTCTGGCTCTGCATTAAGGTTTCTGAATCAAGTCACCCCAATTCCCAAGTTTCTTCACTTCACATCGAATGAGGTGCTAATGAGAGCTTTTGAAGACAAAGACAGGGTTCACATTATCGATTTCGACATCAGGCAAGGATTACAATGGCCTAGTCTGTTCCAAAGCTTAGCTTCTAGGACTAATCCTCCAAGCCATGTTAGAATCACCGGTATAGGTGAGTCTAAGCAAGAGCTAAACGAAACAGGCGATAGGCTAGCTGGCTTTGCTGAGGCTTTAAACCTTCCCTTTGAGTTTCACCCGGTTGTGGACAGACTAGAAGATGTGAGGCTTTGGATGCTTCATGTGAAGGAGCATGAGAGTGTGGCAGTGAATTGCATTTTTCAACTTCACAAGACCCTTTATGACAGCAGTGGAGGCGTTCTCAGAGATTTCTTGGGACTAATTCGAAGCACGAACCCGACAGTAGTTGTTATGGCAGAACAGGAAGCTGAACACAATGACCCCAGGTTGGAAGCAAGGGTATGCAACTCACTGAAGTTCTACTCAGCCATTTTCGACTCTATTGATGCTAGCTTACTTCCAATGGATAGCCCTGCAAGGATCAAAGTTGAGGAGATGTTTGCAAGGGAAATAAGGAACATTGTTGCTGGTGAAGGCATGGACAGACTTGAGAGACATGAGAACTTCGAGACATGGAGGAAGCTGATGGAGCAAGGAGGGTTTCGCAGCACGAGGATTGGCGAGAGGGAGTTGATGCAGAACCGGATGCTACTGAGAATGTATTCTTGTGATGAAGACTACAGTGTCAAGGAACAAGGCCGAGATAATGAAGCTGGTGTTGGAGGAGTTACACTCGGTTGGCAAGATCAGCCATTGTTTACAGTCTCAGCTTGGGCACCAGCTGATGTTGCAGGCAGCTCATCATCTTTTTCTCAACTAGGTTGACTGGTTTGGCTGCTGTGCAGGGTGGTTTATACTCTTCTTTTCTTCTCACTTAAACATACACCAACCATCACTTTTCAATTTACCTGCTTGTTGCATACAGAAACAAACAACAACAACAACAACAACAACAACAACAACAACAAAAAAAGAAAAAAAAAACAACATACAGAATTCTTTGTAGTTAGAAAATCATTCAGTCATTCTTTCATTCGTTTCTGCAGATAAAAGAAAAAAAAAACAGGATCATTAAGAAGTCCGATAGAGTTGAGTAGACAGAGTCAGAAGAACCATTTATTTTGTATGAAAAATACAGCAAGTTAGTAGTTTCATTTCATCATATGTTATTTTCTAGATTCAGGTCACTTAGTATTATTTGGAGTCAGTTGTGTTTGTCATTATTATTCTTTTATTCTTTTATGTGTATGCTGAAATTCTTTTGTTATAGTAAGCAAGGTCTTCAAGTCTTGTAGTCAAATTTATTTGTTGAAAGTTACCAGTACAATGAAAGAATTATGAAAGTTGAAATTAATGTCATATATGATATGTAGAGATGGAAATTGGTCGGTTAATGTACGGGGAATGCAATCCCCGCCCCCATCCCCGCTACCTATTTATACCCCCATCCCCGTCTAATAACCAACGGATTCGGGGTAGGGGAATACCCATCGGTTATGGGGAACCCATCGGGTATCCATTAAGGTAAAATAAAAAAACAAATTAATTTAAAATAATTGAAAAAAATAAGTTAAACCAATATTCTCACAAATATTTATTATGCATTCATAATTCATAGAAGATAAAAAATAAACCTACTTAAAAAAAGCATAACCTAATAGAAAATAAAAACTAAATATGTGTCAAAGTTTGAAAAAAAAAACAAAAAAAATTATACATATCTATATCGGGGTCGGATATGGTGCGGATAGTATTATCCCCGCCCCCGCCCCATCCCCGCTTCGGGTATTGAAATTGTCCCCCACCACCGCCCCATTAACCATAAAGATGGGAAATCCCCACCCCATTAGGGACGGATCCCCGCGGTTACCCATGCCCGCGGTATAAATTTCCATCTCTAATGATATGGTTCCATTGGATTTGAAATTGTGCCATTTTTTTAGTTTATAACTGAAAATCTGCCCTGCATTTTTTTATGTGTATTATAAATAATGAAAGCAATGATTCCTCCCAAAGGAAAGAAAAATATGGTGAATTTTAAAATTGTCAATTATATGGGGAATTTTTATTTTTAAGGCAAAATTAGAAAAAAAATATGAACTTTTTTTTTTTATTAATATATATATTTTTTTTAATTTTAAAAAATCACTCTTAACATCTTCTAATTTGATTTTTTTTACATAATTTTTTGTTAATTTCAATAGTTATTTTAATTTATTTTATATATTTTTTAACTCATGTATAATTTTCTTTTTTAATTTCTTTCTAATAAAATTTCATATAATTGTTTATTGACTGTTTACACATTTGATACCCTGTATTTTATCTAAATACAAGTTAGGTACTTTGTGTTTTCAATAATGCTTATTTAATTTTTTTTGAATAAATTTAATCAATACAAATCAAAGTGTTTAAAATTTTATGAATTTTGAATTTAAATTTAATTATTTGATTACATATATAACTGAGATCTATTTGGTTAATAAAATTGTATTGATTAAATTTTACTTTAGAGTACTAAATATGTACAATTTAAAAATATGAGGTATCACTTAAGTATTATTAAAAACACAGAGTACTAAATATATTTTTTATGAAAACACAAGATACTAAATGAGTATATTCTCTTTTTTATTTGAACTTTTTTATCGTAATATTTAAAATATATTATTTTTTTTATTTCATATATATATTTTTTAAGAATACAAATTAAAAAAAAAATAGAAAAAAAAGTAAGTACGAATTAGGAATATATATTTTATATTAAATGAAAAAATATTAAAGTAAAGTGCTTTTATAAAATTTTGGAGTGTAAATATATTTTTTTTTTCAAAAAGCTATTTATTGTTTTTCTTTTTTTTTTCTAAAAAAACTTAAAAAATACGGAAAAAATAGTATATATGTAGGTAAATTTTTTTTTTTTTTTTTTTGAATAGTATAGGTAATTGGTTATTAAACTATTTTTCTCATGATTTTGAATTTTATTTTTGAATTTTTTCCATAAATTAACAAAAAAAAATTATATTTTTATACACATGGTATAAAACCTCACAAAATGTGGAATTTTGACTTAAAATATTCCACTAAACATTACAAAACTTCATTAGCAGCAATTATCAAACATTATGAAGAAGAATTAAACAACAATTTCATGAAAATAATTTTGAATGAGTAAAAGTAGTGTGGCATAGTATTTAACTACACAAATATCATATTTTATCGGTGTTAATTTAATACCTCATGGTCATACTAATATGCACACACCACTTAAGTACTTCCATTCAAAATTGTTAATATTTTCATGAATTTATTAGTTTTTTTTAATTAATTTCAATCTTCATTAAATAATATCTTCCAATAACAAAGATAAACAATTAGCAAAAAAATAGGGTAAATACCATTTTGGACCCTGTGTTTTACAAAAGTTATCAATTGGACCCTGTGTTTTGTTAAATGACAAAATAGACCTTATATTTTCTAAAATAGTACAAATAGGACCCTGAATTGATTTTTAAAGTTTAATTATAATTCGATCTAAAAGTGCTATGACAAAACTGTTTACATTTTTTATATCTGTTCGTATTAGGAATTATCTTCAAGTTGGTTGTATTAAAAAAAAAGTTGTCTAACATTAAGCTCAGGGTCCTATTTTTACCATTTTAGAAAATATAGGGTCCATTTTGTCATTAAACAAAACACAGGGTCCAATCCGTAACTTTTGCAAAACACAGAGTCCAAAATGGTATTTACCCAAAAAATTATTACCCCCACTAATAGTAGGAGCATCACCCCTATTAATAATAGTCAGTAACAAATCAAATTTAAAGTTGAGGCTTGAGGGGGTATACTTTTTTTTTTCTTTGCGAGGGAGGGGCAAAAAAGTAAACAAAATATTAAAAGTAAAGATACTTTTACTAGGATTTGAACTCTTGGCCTCTATAAAATGTGTAAAATAATTTAAACAACATGCCAAAGATATGATTATATTTAATTACAAATATATTTTGTAACCAAAATACATATACATTTTTCCCTTCTTTTTTCAATAACGACTGCCCCCTCACGTGTCTAATGCGGGTCCCCCATGCTAATAGTACAACTAATTTTAAAACAAGTTGCTCTAGCAATATTATGATCAACTTTGTTTGTTGATTGCTTTACAAACATCATTCAACTTAGATAATAACTGCTTACAATCTTGAATAAGTAATCCATATGGAGACACCATACAGGTTGTACTCTTTATTGCATTAACAACATTCAAGCAATTTGATTCTAATATTACTTTAGACCAACCCTATCTTGTAATCCAACTTAGTGTTTCCTTGCTCCTTACAACCTCCACCATATCAGGCTTAAATCTTCCTCTGAAACTAGATTGGAAAGCTTTAATAAATTCCCCCCTCACTATCACGAGCTACCATATTATATCTAAATTATCCCTCACTGTCAAATAAGGCTCCATCTACATTAACTTTAATCGTGCTAATTTGCATATTCGTCCACTGCTCTAAAACCTTTACGTCATCATTACTAGAGGATCTTTGTAGCTTTTTCTTGAGTGGACCTATATTGATTAAGAGTAAGTTTTGTTAAGAGATTGCCTTATTAACAACCAGATTATCTTGTTCCAAACTAGCTCATTTCTTATCTTCCATAACACCCAACACACCACCCCCGTTTCCATCTCCTCTCTATGCCATTTCTAAACTGTCTGCTGCCACCAAGTTGAGATGTCATTTCTACACTTGCTCTAGCAGCCCTAAACAACAAACGCCATCAACTCTGTGCAAACTTGCAGTCCACCAGTACATGCAATCATGGCCGTCTATAATTTATTAATGACCAATTTACCCTTAAAATATTATTAAATCGCATGTTTTATGGTGGGGGCAAATCTATAATTTCCAAGGTATTAACTAAATAAGTTTTTAGTTTAACTGAAATTTTTTATCATTATCCTTATAATTTTTTAAGAGAAAAATATGTATAGGTTAGAAATTATGTAGAAGCTAGGAAAATACAACACACCAAATTACCTTCTTTCTCCTTCTATCTTTCTCTCTTTTTCGGCTCAAGGAAGAAACCAAGAGGAATCTAGATTTTCATATCAAAATTCTCTCACTTTCTTGCCAATTAATCAATCTTAGGAGCTGTGCAAGTTTAGGGTAAGTTCTCTTTATTGTTCTTAGTGAATATAAGGGTTTAAAGTTAGGTTTTATGGAGAATATTGGTAATTTCGGGCTGGGGTATGTTGGTTGTATCAGGGGCAGTTTTTATTGTTTGTTTAGCTTAGAATTGAGATAATAAAAGATGTAACTCTCATAGTCTACTTTTCCTTATCTCATAAAATGAGATAATAAAAGATGTAACTTTTCAAAATCTATCTTTTATTATCTTATAAATGTTTACCACCAAATTGAAAAAGAATTTAAAAATATTCTTTATTCACAAAATAAATGATAATAATCTTCACATCAATAGTAATAAATAATATTATATTACTATCAATTATTATTATTATACTATATAACTCATATATTAATATAATATGTATGTTACTAATCAACATCTCATATGTAACATACACATAATATCAATATTAAATTCACAAATATATATGTTATATATCTCATATATATATAACATATATAGTATAATATACATATATATCATATACACATAATATATACATTAATTACACAACTATATATGTTACATACCTCACACATATATAACATATATTATATATACATATCTCATATAAATACACAGAAATAATTATTTCTACATATTTAATCTCACTAATATATATTATATCACATGCTCTACATATATATAATATATATTACTCTTATATATATGTTGGGGGCTATAGGGATTGGATATTTTACCTATCAATAGGGATATTGATTTATAGCCTTTGATTTAATTCAATGGCTCAAATCAACTCTTGAAAACTACACCAAAATTAATATATTTTTTTTTATTTATAATTAATCTTTAATATTATTAATTGTAGGTTCAACTAACAAACTCCAAACCTAATGTTTTTATCTTTCTATTTTATATTTATTTAAAATTTAGTTTTAATTAAATTTTTTTTATTTCAAATTTACATAAAAAATTATTTTAATTAAATTTATTTTTAAAACAATAATTATACTTATAAAAACCTATAACATATTCAACTTATAATAGTTTTATAATAATCACTCTTAAAATAATTAAAATGTCACGAGTTCAATACTTTAGAAGTAATATTTTCTTTTCTTTTCTTTACTTATATTTAATTTAAGATTTCAATTAATTTAATAGTTTGAAAATTCTATCATATTATATTAATTAATTTTACTTTTCAAGATTATAATGTTCAATGTATTTAAAATTTTTAGATATAAAATTAATTTTTTACATCAATTACATCATTTATAAAATCATGCATGAACTAGTAAATAATATACATTCATAGTATGGTTATTCTTAAACTTAGTTTAAGGTAGGGTTCTCAAAAAAGCCCAACCAGCAGACTGGTTCCCAACCGGAAGACCGGTTCCTGGGGATCAACCGGTCGACCGGTTGTTACAGGCTCCCCTGAATCGCTCGACCGGTTCAGTGCAGGGAACCCCAAAAATGTCCTCCACAACTCAATTCGAGCCCAAACTCTACCTTACTCTCTAGAACACTTGCATATACTATACTAAATCCATTTCAAGCAATAGAACACATCAAATAGCTCAGAAATTAAAAACACCATTAGAGAGCCAACTCAGGCTCTCTAACTTAAAGTTCGAGTAATCCGTAGCACAACTAGCTATCTCAGCACAAAATCAACTAAAACAAACCTATCTAAACCCCAGAATTACCACCCAAACTAGCTCCACACTACAGAACCTCAAATCACTAAAATCATGCAATTAACCTATCTTGAGCTAAAGGAAACCATAAAGAAGAAGGCTAAGCATTATACCTTGAATTGGACCTCCTATTTCTGATTGAAAACTCTTTAATTGTAGCAAGGGTAGTTTAGTCATTTACCACTCCCGACAAATCCCTGACATCTCCAATGCCTAACAATAGTACCCCGCTATTGACATTCTAAATCATACAAAATGTGACTCTCTAATGGCCCACGTCGCTTTCCACCGTTACCGAACACAAGCACAGAAAACGCGAAATTCACACATATAGCATAATAATACATTTTGAATTTACATAAATCTCCATAAACATGTAAATCATAATTAATAACTCAATATTGCTATTGTTGAAAATTATTTTACCAGGATCTTAGATCTACTCACAAGTATGTTGATTAACACCCTAAATATGAACTTTCTGAAACGATGAAATAAACACATATAAAGTTTAGGAAACCTTACATTGGGTGCAGCGGAATTAAATGACTCCTTCCGTTCAGATATCTAGCCCTTGAATCCTTTCTGTAGCAGAGCATTATAAATATCTGAACCTGGATCTCTTTCCCTGATTCTTTAGTGCTGAAACTCCTCTTGCTGAAAGTCTTTCTTCACGATCTTCCTCACTATGATTGAGGTATCACTTGCTGTGTGTGGGCACTACTCTAACACTAAGAATTTCGAAATCTTTAGGAAGAAGAGAGAGAGGGAGTGGTCGGCCAAAGATAGGGAGAGAGAAAGGCTCAGGTTTTCTGAATGAAATGTAGAAAATTTAAGTGTGTAAATTTCCTGAAGCCTTCACTATCTATTTATAGCATTCCACTAGGGTTAGGTTTAAATTATTTGGCATTAAAATAATGAAAATATCAGAGGGAAAACCCTACAAAAGTGGCCGGCCATGCAATGTGGATTTGGGCCTCACTTTTTGCAATTTCGCAATTTTATCTTTTCTGTATATGATTTTCTCAAAAACGCTAATTTTCAAATTCAACCATTTAAATGCCAATTCTAACTATTTAATAACTATAAATAATTATTAAATAATATTGTCATTTATCATATTTATTAATTGAACCATACAAAGTATCATAATTAACAAATATGCCCCTAAAACTCTTTCTTTACAATTTCGCCCTTACTTAGTGAAAAATTCACAAATAGACATAGTCTAATTTGAGAATTATAATTGATTAATCAAAACCAATTATATGAGTCTTACAAGCAATATTATCTCAACTAGTGGGGGGACCATGGGTCTATATAACCGAGCTTCCAATAAGCAGATCAAGAATTTATTACCTAAATTCACTGACTTATTAATTCTTCGTTGAATCCACACATAGAACTTAGAATTGCACTCTCAGTATATAGAATGCTCTATATGTTCCACCATATAGACACATCATTAGTTATCCATTGTTATAATCCTAATTTGATCAATGATCCTCTATAAGAATGATCTACACTGTAAAAGGATTAGATTACCGTTACACCCTACAATGTATTTAATTCTTAAAACACTTAACCCCGTATAAATGATATTTCAGCTTATGTGAAATGAGATCTCCACCATTTATTTTTGTTTGGTCAAGCTCGAAGGAGATCATCCTTTACTTACTATTCGCCAGATAGAAGCTATAGATTCCATGTTTATGTTAGCGCTCCCACTCAATTACACTACCGTGTTCCCAAAATGTACGTATCACCCTGACCCAAAAGTAGGCTTAACTAACAAATCAAAGAACACGAATAGCCTCTTGAGTTCGAGCCTAATTATAACAGGATTAAGATCATTTGATCTAGGATCAACTAGACGATATTGACTTGAATAGATATTACGGTAAGTTTAATAAATCTAAGTCAAAGTTCAATATCGGTCCCTTCCGATGCATACTCCATGCATCCAATCTGAGCTTTACTTTAACCAATGCTCTGGAAAGAACATAGCATTTCTCCAAATGCAAGTAAACTCTGTTGTAGATTATCATATCAGTAAAACCCTGTGTCTGATAAATCTAGGAAACTTTATTCACATAGTCATGTTTACTTTCCAATGTGTTGACAGCACAATAAACAGGATCAAGTATGTGAAAAGGGTTTCAGATGAATTCATACATTATGTACATATAATCATGAAATAAATCATGTGAACCATGCAACATTAAATGTTATTTCTGATCTATATTAATAAGTAAATCTGATTATATTGAAATGAGTTTTATTTAGGGCATAAAATCCAACAAACTCCCACTTGCACTAATATAAAACAGAAAAGTGCATTTCAAATAATCTCAACACCTTGATATACAAATCAAGTGTAGTAGTAGTAAACTCCTCGTAATAGGATCTGAAAGGTTGATTTAACCACAACCTTTTCTCCACCATTACTCTTCCTTAATCACAAAATCATTGATAATGTGAAATTCCTCTCTATATGTCTACTCTCTTGGGATACTGGATTCTATACCTTTGGCAACTACTTCTTGGTTATTCAGGAAGTAACACTAGTAGTTAAGGCAATTTGGAATGGTGCCAAAGATGTATAGAACTTTCCTTAGACTGAATAAGTACCTTTCCTGCAGCTTTAACATTCAGTCCCTTTCTGGTAGACCTAGAGACTTCAGATAGGTTTTTACACTTCTCCAAAATCACTATTCCACCCCCAGAGTAATCACCATCTTATCAGAAAGATTTTCTAGCACAAAGGCAAATTTCAAAATCTGATGTGGTGTAGTCTAAGAGTTTTAAACACACCCTTATAGACTAACATATAGTTCCTCTTCTTTATCTTAAGATTTACTTGATTGTCTTCCAATGTTCTTCTCCTGGATTAATCTGATACCTACTCATTACTCCCACTCAACAGCAGGTGTCTGGTCTAAGGCATACTAAAGCATATCTGAGACCTCTCACTGTTGATATAAGAAATTCTTTCATGGCTTTATCTTTTCTGGAATAGTTGAGACTTTTCATTAGATAAATAAAATCTATGCCTAGAAGTCGAGAAGCTTCTATAGATTGCCATTAGAAAGAAAATGCTTCAGCATCTTACTAAAGTAAGTTGCTTGCATTAGAGTAAGTAATTACCAGGTATACCACAAGCCATAGGTTTAGATAAACTCAAAGCTATAATACTAGGAACAGGAAGTTTTGTTAAGTCCATTGAATAGACTTATAAACAAAAATTTCCTTTTATGTCCTTGTAATAGAAAAATTCAGGTTACTCCATGTGAATGGATTAAACCATAGTTCTCTTGGCTTTTCTTCTTAGTTTCTTATCTTGACAATCCATTACTTGTTTAAACTTACAATGGATTTTAATCACTAGTGTCTTCCAAGTCATAAGAAGTGAAGTTCCTAGAAACTCTCCCACTACGACAAGGTACCGTGAATTATGTCTAGGAAAACTAAATGGTATTAACCTCTTTGGTTGTGACAAGACAACAGAGGAAGTGGGATCATCATATGTCATATAAGATGATAGAACACTTTTGGAATCAAGAAAAATATCTCCTTTATTTGCTACTTTATTTTCAGACTTAGTCATTTTCTTAGAAAAGTAGTATTTGTTTGAACAAGCACTTTCTTATCTATTGACTATGGGATCATCCACCCCTAATCACTTAGAATAGCTAACAAACCATGGTTAACAGTTCTAGCTTTTCTTAAGATTTTGATTAGGTCATCCATGAATCTAGTAATGATTTACATTAAGTATACAACCATTACATCATTCTGAAATTGTATTACCATAGAAGGATTTAGGCAACGACTAGTAACTAATCATCAATATGCAAATCGAAATTTCTGGGGAGGTAAGTTTGGATATAATTCAAAAATCAATTTAATGATCTTTGAACTGCATATCTACTAACTATTTCTCCACCCCTATCAGTTCGCAAGATCTTTAATCACTTACCTTAATGGTTTTAACCATTGCTAGAAATTTTGAAATTTTTCAAACATTTCAAATTTCTTTGCCTAAGGTATAATCTAGAGTGATCGTTTTAAGAATACAACGAAAAACTCATATCCACCCCTGAATGTACATCCATCTGCGAATGAGATGAACTACTTTCAGTGGATATAGGCATATTAACTCTTTGCAGAGATTGATCTTGTCAAAACAACTATGAACAAGATTCAAATGCCATAGATTAATAAAATTGTGGTTGTATCTTTTGATGACTTAGGTTTAGTTACATCAAAGAGTTATTAGAATAGTGCAAGTGGATCCTGGTCACAGAATGCTAAACTCATATTCCATACAGTTTGAATCCATTGATAGAAAATGGTTATTAAACACTTGTAAAAATGTAACTGTATTGTATCCTGGAATTAGAAATATAAGAAAATTTCTGTTTGGAATCTAAAATTAAAGTCAAAGACTTAAATTTATACCAAATATAATGAGTAATTCTTTCTTGGACCACCACTACTAATTTAAACTCTAAGTCAGATTTTCCCATACAAGTAGGAGATTTCTAAGATTGAGGATTTATATCAATTGGGAATTGAATTTCGGGATTATAATCATATGCGTCATTTAATTTCTTAAGAGAAAATAGAATGACTTGAAATGATTTATAGACCATTCATCCAATGATATGTTTTGAAGCTAATTCGAAATGAATAAGTTAAGAGGAATTAGGATAATTTCGTTTATAAATAAGAATCCAACGATGCTTCGATTAGCGAAAGTCAAAGTAATCTTATTTATACAATCTTCTTGTTTCATATCGTAAAAATACTAGTCTAAGGTGTCATCAATTGATGAACAGCTAGATGTTGCATATACAATATTTATCTTTCGAGATCTAACACTATTATGTATGTCTAATGGTGAAAATCCATTAGGAATTTATCTCATTAGATAAACAAACCAAGTTAGACCAACAATGAAGATTTGAAATTAAACTACAATTTAATAACAGAAAATAACATGGTTCAATATAAATTCATACACAATTCAGAAATTATTAAACATATAGCAAGTAGGAATGACAAGTGAAAATACTAAAACATACAATCCTAAATAATTTCCAAGGTTTTCAACAAACTGATATCAGTGTCCCGTTTAGGCGAGAGTCAAAGCTACCATCCATTGAATAGAGTTGTCAGCTCATCTAAAATGTTAAACATTCTAACAACCTTTTATTCGATCAAGATTGGAATTCAGCGTTGTCCCGTTTAGGCGAGAGTCAAGGCAATTCTATCTTATGAGCTTCTACCATTGTTTCATAATTTGCAAGTCAAATATGGTCGCCACTATTAGGGTGATCCATACCATATAAAACACTTACAAACTACTTATCTTTCGAGATTAAAAGGTGCGAAATTGCTAATGAACGTTCCTACATTAGGGAGGATCACTCACTAAAACAAACGCGATGTAAAACCAACAATGGAGATCAAATATCTTAATAATAAAGCTCATTATTTAAAGAGAGTTGTACTTTCTTTGATTCTCATTATTTAATCTATTTATTTTAAATATATATATTTATTTAATTAAAATTTCCAATTTAGAATGAAAAATTCTAAATATAAATTTTAATTTAATATTTATAAATTTTACTTAGATGGATATGAAAATAACATGAATTATTTTCATCTTAGTAATAATTTCCAATAAATATTTAGAAAAATATTCAATTTAAGTTGTTACAAAATTAATTTAAATTAATTTACAACTCAAATTTAATTTTCTATAAATATATATTGCATTTCGAAAAATTAAAGTATTTAAGAATACAATTTTCGAATATGCATGTTAAAATAAAAAATAAATCCTGAAAAAATTATTATAATTTAATGTTGGCCCAAAATTAATTAATAAAATTAATTTACAACAAAAAATATAATTTTCCTATTTAATTAAATATATAAGAAAAATTTCAAATATTTAAGTATGATGATGAAAATCAACTTAAATATTAATTTTCTATTTAATTAAATACACTTGAAAAATACTTCAAGCAAAAACAGATAATATTTATCTAGATTTTCATGGACTAATTAATTCATTTTCTAATTAAATATATTTTACTTCATTTATGATCATTAAATGAAAAAAATCATTGATTTAAGTTGGTCCAAAATTAAAATAAATAATTTACAACTTTAATATATTTTTCAAATAAAATTCGAAATTCCAGCATTTAAGAAATGCAATTTCGAAATTTGATTAATAAAATAAAGAAAAAAATATATTTTGAAAATTATTTAAATTTAGTTGAAAAAATAAATTTCAACTAAAAATAATTTTCTATTTAATTAAGTGTCATGAAAAAGAAATATTTAAGTATCATGATGAAAATCAACTTAGATATTTAATTTTCAAATTAATTAAATGTATATTAAATTCAAGAAATAAATAATTAAGTGTAGAGAAGGCTTAATTATTAATCTCTAGTTTAATATTATGAAAAATATACTTAAAATAAATTGTACCAAAATTAATTATATAAATAATTAATTTCACAATGTATAATATTTTCCTATTTAATATTAGAAATAATAAGTAGTCTAGAAATAACTATCTAGAAAATATCTTATTTGACTAAGTATCTTTTCCACAAAATTTGAAAAAATATCTAATTTAAGTTGTATTAGAAAAAATCTAGAACTTAAATATTTTCAAATTTAAATTTAATTAAATATCAAAAATTAAGTTGTAACCACTTTATTTGAAAATATTCCATTTTAAGTTAATATTCGAAAAGATATCAACTTAAAAAAAAAATAATCTAAAGAAATAACCAATTCCTAAAATTCCTCAACTTAATTTTGAAATTTTAAATCCAAAAGATATTCGGATTTAAGTTGATTAGTTATAGATAACTAAATATCAACTTAAATAGGAATATTTAATGAAAAATTTAAATTAAGCTTCAAAAAGAATCTAGATGGTTATAATTCTATATTTAATTAAATACAAGAAAATACATATAGTTTAGCTTAGAATAAAATTCTTTAAACTATGATTTTCTTAAATTAATTTCAAAATAAATGAAATTAATTATGTTGCTAATCAATTTTATTAGGTTAAACTAATTTAATTAACCTAGTACAGTTATTCAAATCAGGCAAATGGGCCTTCACAATTGGGGTGGTTCATGTGAGGGGGTGCTGGGTTCAGTATGTCGTACCCACTACTATGGCTCCCAACTCTCACACAAGGCCCAAAAGAGAGGAATTTAACCTTAAAATGAACAACTGTTATTAATTGAATAGGCCCAAAACTAAATGGGTCTAAATAAAATCTATCAAGAACTATGATATTTTATTTAGCAACAACAACCTATATGCATCTATAATAAAATTAACACATAGACTCACACAGGCACACAATTTGGATGGATCCTATCATGTTGCTAGGCCATACACAGATGAAAGAAGATTGTAAATATACCTGTTACAAATTATTTACTTGACCAAGGGAACCATGAGTTAAAATCAGATCATTGGATCTGTCAACAAGTTAACCATGGCTATTTGCAATCAAGCAATAATAGGTTTTAAAAACTTACAAACAAGCTAAAACACATACTCCTGCAACAAGGTTAGCTGGATAGTTGGATGTAGGATTTATTTAATTTTAAATAAATAATTTAGAAAAATTAAAAAATTTAAATATTTTCGAAATTAATAAAATAATATTTAAAATTAAACCTACAATTTTAAAAATTTAGGTTTCAACCAACCTAAATATCATTTCAAAATTTGCTAACTATTTTTTTTAAAAAAATTTAATGTTATTTTATAAATAAAAATTAAAAAAAGATAAATAAATATCTTTTTCAGATATTAAATTTAATTTAAATAAATAAAATAACAAAATTTAAAAGTTAGCAAAATATCTTACATCTATTTAAAATTACATGATTATAGTTATCTTATTTTAAATTTAAATAAGGTCAAATTATTTAAAAAAAAATTAATTTAAAAAATTTAATACTTGACCTTAAATTTAAAAATAAGATAAGATATAATCAAATTTAAAAATAAGATAGATAATTAAGCAAAAAAAAAGATAGATATTTACTATTTTCAAATTCAAATTACACTAATATCATGAATTAAATTTAAAAAATATTAATTAGTTTAATTATGATAATTAGAATTGAATTAGGAAGTTAAATCCATGAAAAAGCATGAAAAATTGAAGAAAAACGAAAAAAATGCGAGCTGTATGGACAGTATGCATTGCATACTGTCCATGGGCGCGCAACAGGGTGCTTGGGCGTGAAACCATAACTAATTCAAATTAAATCGAAATTGAGTTCTGTAAAAAAGTAAATTGCTTAATTTTTTCCATACTATCCAATAAAAATAATTCCACAAACAGATATTCAATTATTTTTCACGAAAATTCACAAACATCAATCAATCATCAAATAACATTCAATACAACATGATACCATCCAAAACATCAAACAATCGTTTTAAAGTCCAAATTTCTTGCAAGCAAATCAATTACCATGAATCTGAGGCCAGTTGTTGGAAATTATTTTACCAGGATCTTAGATCTACTCACAAGTATGTTGATTAACACCCTAAATATGAACTTTCTAAAACGATGAAATAAACACATATAAAGTTTAGGAAACCTTACATTGGGTGCAGCGGAATTAAATGAATCCTTCCGTTCAGATATCTAGCCCTTGAATCCTGTCTGTAGCAGAGCATTATCAATATCTGAACCTGGATCTCTTTCTCTGATTCTTTAGTGCTGAAACTCCTTCTTGCTGAAAGTCTTTTTTCACGATCTTCCTCACTATGATTGAGGTATCACTTGCTGTGTGTGGGCACTATTCTAACACTAAGAATTTCGAAATCTTTAGGAAGAAGAGAGAGAGGGAGTGGTCGGCCAAAGATAGGGAGAGAGAAAGGCTCAGGTTTTCTGAATGAAAAGTAGAAAATTTAAGTGTGTAAATTTCCTGAAGCCTTCACTATGTATTTATAGCATTCCACTAGGGTTAGGTTTGAATTATTTGGCATTAAAATAATGAAAATATCAGAGGGAAAACCCTACAAAAGTGGCCGGCCATGCAATGTGGATTTGGGCCTCACTTTTTGCAATCTTGCAGTTTTATCTTTTCTGTATCTGATTTGCTCAAAAATGCCAATTTTCAAATTCAACCATTTAAATGCCAATTCTAACTATTTAATAACTATAAATAATTATTAAATAATATTGTCATTTATCATATTTATTAATTGAACCATACAAAGTATCATAATTAACAAATATGCCCCTAAAACTCTTTCTTTACAATTTCGCCCTTACTTAGTGAAAAATTCACAAATAGACATAGTCTAATTTGAGAATTATAATTGATTAATCAAAACCAATTATATGAGTCTTACAAGCAATATTATCTCAACTAGTGGGGGGACCATGGGTCTATATAACCGAGCTTCCAATAAGCAGATCAAGAATTTATTACCTAAATTCACTGACTTATTAATTCTTCGTTGAATCCACGCATAGAACTTAGAATTGCACTCTCAGTATATAGAATGCTCTATATGTTCCACCATATAGACACATCATTAGTTATCCATTGTTATAATCCTAATTTTATCAATGTGTTAGGTTTTATGCCCTAAATAAAACTCTTTACAATCTGATTAGTAATCAACATAAGAAATTTGAAGTGATTGATGTTTGCATGAATTCTACATGCTAATGGTTTAATATGTTTAATATGTTTACTACATTCATACACACAAAATCAGTTAAATCCAGATCATATGTTTATTCACAATTACAGTATCGTCAATACAGTGGAATGTGATTGTGATCATATGAATCAAAAGTTTTGGTCCCTGTTTCATCAGTGTTATTGGATTTACACTAATGTGATAATCAGCGATGATGTGTACTTACACTTGGAGTAAGTGTTATGTTCTTTCCAGGACATTAGTAAAGTATGCTAGTTTCGAATGTATGGAGTATACATTGGAATTTGGACCTGAAATATTGCAACTAAGTTAAGATATTACAAACTTACCGTTATACATATCTTTCCAAGTCAATATCAGTAGTTGATCTTAAGATTAAAAGAATCTAAATCCTGATATGCTTGGGCTCAACTCAGGAGTGCTATTCATGTTCTTTGATTTATTAGTTAAGCCTACTTTTGGGTCAGGGTGATACGTATATTTTGGGAACATGATAGTATGATTGAGTGGGAGTGCTGAACATAAATATGGAATCTATAGCTTCTACTGGTGTATAGAAGTTAAGTGATGATTCCCTTCGAGCTTAGCAAATAGAAGTAAATGGATGAGCTCTTGTTTAACTGACTAATTATTAGATCACTAAACACCATTTACAGGTAGCTAAGTGTTTTAAGGGGCAAAATACATTGAGGGGTGAGAACGGTAAAGAAATCCCATCTCGATGTAAATCATCTATATAGAGGATCTTTAAATCACAATAAGATTATAACAATGGTTAAATGAGATAGTATATTGGTATCGTGAAACATACAATATGCTCTATATAAGTCTGGGAGTGCAATTCTAAGTTCTAAGAGTGGATTCAACGAAGAATTAATAAGTAGGAATTTACTTGGTAAATTTGGTTCACTTATTGGAAGCTCAGCATATAGATCCATGGTCCCCATTCTAGTTGAGAACATTGTAAGACTCATTAATTGATTCGTGATTGATCAATTATAATTCTAAAGTTAGACTATGTCTAATTTTATGAATTTTCACTAAGCAGGGGTGAAATTGTAAGGAAAAGAGTTTTCTGGGTTTATTTATTTATTAATGGACTTTATATGTCTAATTAATAATTAAATTAAATGACAATATTATTTAATAATCTTTTTTAGTTATTAAATAATTAGTTTTGGCATTTAAAAGGTTAGAATTGGAAAATTGGCGTTTTTGAGAAAATAGAGATAAAATTTGATAAAATTGTAAAATTAAGTGAGGCCCATTAACACCATATGGCCGGCCACTTAATGATGATTTTTCAAATTATTATTTTCATTATTTTAATGCCAAATAATTCTAAACCTAGACCTAGTAGTTGCCTATAAATAGAAAGTGATGGCTCAGTCAAATCACAAGTTTTCAACAAACCTTTCTGACAGAAATTTCTCTCTTCAGAAAACTGAGCCTTCCTCACTCTCTACCTTGGCCGAAATCTCTCTCTCTCTCTCTCTCTTTTCCCTTCATCTTTTTCGTGACCCTAGTGAAAGAGTAAGTGCCCACACACAGCAAGCAGTAACTCAATCATAGATTGGAAGACTGTGAAGGATCAAAGCTTGAAGAAGAAGGAGATTCGGGCTCAGATCTTGATTATACTCTGCTACAGAAAGGAATCAAGGGTTAGAGATCTGAGTGGAAGGAGACATTTATTCCGCTGCATCAATGTAAGGTTTTCTTAACTTTATATGTGTTTCTTTTATCGTTTTAGAAAGTTCATATTTAGGATGTTAATAAACATACTTGTGAGTAGATCTAAGATCCTGGTAAAATAATTCCCAACACAATGATCCTCTATATGAATGATCTACACTGTAAAGGGATTAGATTACCGTTACACCCTACAATGTATTTAATCCTTAAAACACTTAACCCCGTATAAATGATATTTCAGCTTATGTGAAATGAGATCTCCACCATTTATTTTCGTTTGGTCAAGCTCGAAGGAGATCATCCTTTACTTACTATTCGCCAGATAGAAGCTATAGATTCCATGTTTATGTTAGCGCTCCCACTCAATTGCACTACCGTGTTCCCAAAATGTACGTATCACCCTGACCCAAAAGTAGGCTTAACTAACAAATCAAAGAACACGAATAGCCTGCGAGATCGAGCCTAATCATAACAGGATTAAGATCATTTGATCTAGGATCAACTAGGCGATATTGACTTGAATAGATATTACGGTAAGTTTAATAAATCTAAGTCAAAGTTCAATATCGGTCCCTTCCGATGCATACTCCATGCATCCAACCTGAGCTTTACTTTAACCAATGCTCTGGAAAGAACATAGCATTTCTCCAAATGCAAGTAAACTCTGTTGTTGATTATCATATCAGTAAAACCCTGTGTCTGATAAATCTAGGAAACTTTATTCACATAGTCATGTTTACTTTCCAATGTGTTGACAGCACAATAAACAGGATCAAGTATGTGAAAAGGGTTTCAGATGAATTCATACATTATGTACATACAATCATGAAATAAATCATGTGAACCATGCAACATTAAATGTTATTTCTGATCTATATTAATAAGTAAATCTGATTATATTGAAATGAGTTTTATTTAGGGCATAAAACCCAACAACTATTAACCCTAATCATTTAATAATCCAAAATATTGATCTTAAGCGGTCATTAGAGTTATCATATACTATCTATTTTGAATGAGATCAACGGTAATCGAGATCATTTAAATTATTTTTTAGTGCAAAATTTTTTATCTATTTATTATGCATAATTTGCTTTGACAAAGAGCCATAACTTTTCATTTGAATATTATTTATTAATGCATGTATTATTTTATTGTTCACTATTATAATTACAACCTTAAAAATTTTATAGTGTATTCCATACATATTGTTTAAAACAAAAATTTTAAATTATTAAATTAATTTAAAAGTTAAATTAATAATAAATAATAAAAAATTATGTCTTTACAAGGGTAGCAATTCGATCGTTTATAGTATGTTTGAAGCACCTTATAATTAAAGTTGTCATAAACTATAAAATTTGGATGAGATCGACAATAAATCGAAATCGTTTAGATATTTTTTTAGTACAAAATTTTTCATCTATTTATAATGTATTTTTTTTATTTGAAAAAATTTATTATTCAATTTTTATTTGACAAACTTTTTATTTGATTATTATTATTATTGATGCATTTGTTATTTTATTGTTCACTATTATACTTTATGTAATACAACCATCAATATATATTAACAAATAAAAGTTTAAAACTTTTCACCACAATAATTACAAACTTTAAAATTTTAATAGTATAAGAATTGTTCCATATTAGTAAATATTAAAAAAAAATGAACTATTGTTTAAAAAATAAAGAAATTTAAATTATTAAATTAATTTAAAATCTTAAATTAAAAAAAAAAATCATATCTTTTGAAATGATTGAACTCATGTCATTGTACTTGATATACAATAATTTTACCTCTTACACCATTATTATATTATTGGTTGTATTGATTATGGTAGGATTAAATAACTTGAATATTTTATACTTTTCTAGCTACAATTATTGTGTTAAGTAGAAAATAAAAATATAAATTTGAAATTAAAAAAATAATTAATTGAAAATTATAACTAGTCATAAGATAAATAAGTAAAAAAAAATAATTTAAGTTTGGAGTTTGTTAGTTGAACTTGTAATTAATAATATTCAAAATTAATTATAAATAAAAAAAATATATTAATTTTGGTGTAGTTTTCAAGAGTTGATTTGGGCCATTGGATTAAATCAATGGCTATAAATTACTAACCCTATTGATAGGTAAAAATTACAATACCTATTGTATTAGCTCCCATATATGTTATATATTATATATCTCACATATATACATATAATAACATGATATAAAATACAAATATCATATTATATACTACTATATATATATTAATATGATACAAATACATAATCACATATATGTCACATATATATAACTCATATATAGATATCATATATATTACTATCATATAAAATAGTAAATCACATAATATTCACCACCATGCTCATCCATGAATGACTTTCACATAAAATTGTTGGGTTTTATGCCCTAAATAAAACTCATTTCAATATAATCAGATTTACTTATTAATATAGATCAGAAATAACATTTAATGTTGCATGGTTCACATGATTTATTTCATGATTATATGTACATAATGTATAAATTCATCTGAAACCCTTTTCACATACTTGATCCTGTTTATTGTGCCGTCAACACATTGGAAAGTAAACATGACTATGTGAATAAAGTTTCCTAGATTTATCGGACAATGTGGTTTTACCTGATATGATAATCTACAACAAGAGTTTACTTGTATTTGGAGAAATACTATGTTCTTTCCAGAACATTGGTTAAAGTAAAGCTCAGGTTGGATGCATGGAGTATGCATCGGAAGGGACCGATATTGAACTTTGACTTAGATTTATTAAACTTACCGTAATATCTATTTAAGTCAATATCGCCTAGTTGATCCTAGATCAAATGATCTTAATCCTGATATGATTAGGCTCAATCTTGAAAGGCTATTCGTGTTCTTTGATTTGTTAGTTAAGCCTACTTTTAGGTCAGGGTGATACGTACATTTTGGGAACACGGTAGTGCAATTGAGTGGGAGCGCTAGCATAAACATGGAATCTATAGCTTCTATCTGGCGAATAGTAAGCAAAGGATGATCTCCTTCGAGCTTGACCAAACGAACATAAATGGTGGAGTACTCATTTCACATTAGCTGAAATATCATTTATACGGGGTCAAGTGTTTTAAGGAATAAATACATTGTAGGGTGTAACGGTAATTTAATCCCTTTACAGTGTAGATCATTCATATAGAGGATCATTGATCACATTAGGATTATAACAATGGATAACTAATGATGTGTCTATATGGTGGAACATATAGAGCATTCTATATACTGAGAGTGCAATTCTAAGTTCTATGCGTGGATTCAACGAAGAATTAATAAGTTAGTGAATTTTAGTGCTAAATTCTTGATCTACTTATTGGAAGCTCGGTTATATAGACCCATGGTCCCCCCACTAGTTGAGATAATATTGCTTGTAAGACTCATGTAATTGATTTTGATTAATCAATTATAATTCTCAAATTAGACTATGTCTATTTGTGAATTTTTCACTAAGTAAGGGCGAAATTGTAAAGAAAGAGTTAATAGGGGCATATTTGTTAATTATGATACTTTGTATGGTTCAATTAATAAATATGATAAATGACAATATTATTTAATAATTATTTATAGTTATTAAATAGTTAGAATTGGCATTTAAATGATTGAATTAGGAAATTGGCATTTTTGAGAAAATCAGATACAAAAGGTGTTAAAATTGCAAAATTGCAAAGCCCAAGGCCCAATCCATTAAGTGTATGGCCAGCCACCTTTGTAGCTTTTTTAAATTGATTTTTTCATTATTTTAATGCCATATAATTCAAATCTAACCCTAGTGGAATGCTATAAATAGATAGTGAAGGCTTCAGAAAAATTACACTTTTCTTCTGACTTTTTCTATTCAGAAAAACTGAGCCTTCTCTCTCCCTATCTTTAGCTGACCACTCTCTCTCTTCTTCCTTGATAATTTCGAAATCCTTAGTGTATGAGTAGTGCCCACACACATCAAGTGATACCTCAATCATAGTGAGGAAGATCGTGAAGAAAGATCATCAGCAAAGGAGTTTCAGCATCAAAGATTCAGAGAAAGAGATCCATGTTCAGATATTGATAATGCTCTGCTACAGAAAGGAATCAAGGGCTAGATATCTGAACGGAAGGAGTCATATTATTCCGCTGCACCCAATGTAAGGTTTCTTTAACTTTATATGTGTTTAATTTATCGTTTTAGAAAGTTCATATTTAGGGTGTTAATAAACATACTTGTGAGTAGATCTAAGATCCTGGTAAAATAAATTCCAACAACTGGCCTCAGAGCCATGGTAATTGATTTACTTACATGTAATTTGGACTTTAAAACGATTGTTTGTATGTTCTTTGGATGATATCATGTTGTATTGAGTGTTATTTGATGATTGATTGATGATTGTGAAATTTTCGTGAAAAATAATTGTTATTTCGGTTCTGGCATTATTTTTATTGGATAGTATGGAAAAAATTAAGCAAGTTAGCCTTTTACAGAACTCAATTTGGATTTTATTTGAATTAGTTATGATTTTTTGAAGATTTGACAAAATCGGAAATTTGTCTTGATAGTTTCCTCCGATCGCAGAACTGTCCGTACAGTTTCGAATTTTTTCAATTTTCTTCAATTTTTCATACTTTTTCATGGAATTAACTTCCAATTTTTTGTATGGTTTTGTATATATACTATTACTATTCCTAATTCAATTCTAATTATCATTTTGAATTAATTTAAATTTTTTTAATTTAATTCAAGATATTAGTGTAATTTGAATTTGAATAGAATTAGTATTTATCTTTTTGCTTAAAAATCTATCTTATTTTTAAATTTGATTATATTTTTTTTAAATTTAAGGTCAGATATTTTAAGATATTTATAATATCTTTTAAAGATATTTATAATATCTTTTAAGATATTTTAAAAATATCTTATCTTTTAAGATTTTTTAATTAAATCTTTTTAGATATTTTGACCATATTTAAATTTAAAATAAGATATTTATAATCATGTAATTTTAAATAGATATAAGATATTTTGCTAATTTTTTAAATTTTGTTATTTTATTTATTTAAATTACATTTAAAAATTTGAAAAAGATATTTATTTATCTTTTCTAATTTTTTATTTAATTTTTATTTATAAAATAACATTTAAAATTTAAAAGTAGTTAGCAAATTTTTGAAATGATATTTAGGTTGGTTGAAACCTAATTTTTCAAAAATTGTAGGTTTAATTTTAAATTTTTTTTAAATTTCGAATTTTTTTTAAATTTTTTAAAAATTTTCGAAATTTTTTATTTATTTTTTATTTATTTAATTAATTATTTTCGAAATTAAATATTTATTTAAAATTAAATAAATCCTACATCCAACTATCCAGCTAACCTTGTTACAGGAGTATGTGTTTTAGCTTATGTGTAAGTTTTTAAAACCTATTATTACTTGATTGCAAATAGCCATGGTTACTTTTTGCCAGATCTAATGATCTGATGGCTCCCTTGGTCAAGATAATAATTTGTAACGGTATATTTACAATCTTCTTTCATACGTCTGTATGACCTAGCAACATGATAGGACCCATCCAAAGTGTGCCTGTGTGAGCCTATGTGTTTAATTTTATTATAGATGCATATAGGTTAATGTTGCTAAAATAAATTATCATAGTTATTGATAGAATTTATTTAGGCCCATTTAGTTTTTGGGCCTATTCAATTAATAACAGTTGTTCTTATTAAGGTTAAATTCCTCTCTTTTGGGCCTTGTGTGAGAGTTGGGAGCCATAGAAGTGGGTACGACATACTGAACCCAGCACCCCCTCACACAAACCACCCCAATTGTGAAGGCCCATTTGCCTAATTTGAATGACTGTACTAGGTTAATTACACTAGTTTAACCTAATTAAAATTGATTAGCAACATAATTAATTTCATTTATTTTGAAATTAATTTAAGAAAAATATAGTTTAAGGAATTTTATATTCTAAGCTAAACTATATGTATTTTCTTGTATTTAATTAAATATAGAATTATAACCATCTAGATTCTTTCTGGAACTTAATTTAAATTTTTCATTAAATATTCCTATTTAAGTTGATATTTAGTTATATTCAACTAACCAACTTAAATCTGAATATCTTTTGAATTTCAAATTTCAAAATTAAGTTGAGGAATTTTAGGCATTGGTTATTAAGATTCTTTAGATATTTTTTTTAAGTTAATATCTTTTCGAATATTAACTTAAAATGGAATATTTTCAAATTAAGTGGTTACAACTTAATTTTTGATATTTAATTAAATTTAAATTTGAAAAATATTTAGGTTCTAGATTTTTTTCTAATACGACTTAAATTAGATATTTTTTCAAATTTTGTGGAAAAGATACTTAGTCAAATAAGATATTTTCTAGATAGTTATTTATAGACTACTTATTATTTCTAATATTAAATAGGAAAATATTATAAATTGTGAAATTAATTATTTATATAATTAATTTTGGTACAATTTATTTTAAGTATATTTTTCCTAGTATTAAACTAGAGATTAATAATTAAGCCTTCTCTACACTTAATTATTTATTTCTTGAATTTAATACATTTAATTAATTTGAAAATAAAATATCTAAGTTGATTTAATCATCATACTTAAATATTTCTTTTTCATGACATTTAATTAAAAAGAAATTATTTTTAGTTGAAATTTAATTTTTCAACTAAATTTAAATAATTTTTAAAATATATTTTTTCTTTATTTTATTAATCAATTTTTCGAAATTGCATTTCTTAAATGCTAGAATTTCGAATTTTATCTTGAAAAATAGATTAAGTTGTAAATTAATTATTTATTTTAATTAATTCTTGGATCAACTTAAATCAATGATTTTTTCATTTATTGATTAATTTAAAATAAATTGAATTAAAGTATATTATTAGAAATTGAATTAATTAGTCAAAGGAAAATCTAGATAGATGATATTTTTGCTTGAAGTATTTTTCTAATGTATTTAATTAAATAGAAAATTAATATTTAAATTGATTTTCATCATCATACTCAAATATTTGAAATTTTTCTTATATATTTAATTAAATAGGAAAATTATATTTTTTGTTGTAAATTAATTTTATTAATTAATTTTGGGCCAACATTAAATTAGAATATTTTTTCCAGGATTTATTTTTTATTTTAATATGCATTTTTCGAAAATTGTATTCTTATATACTTTAATTTTTCGAAATGCAATATATATTTATAGAAAATTAAATTTGAGTTGTAAATTAATTTAAATTAATTTTGTAACAACTTAAATTGAATATTTTTCTAAATATTTATTGGAAATTATTACTAAGATGGAAATAATTCATATTATTTTCATATCCATCTAAGTAAAATTTATAAATATTAAATTAAAATTTATATTTAGAATTTTTCATTCTAAATTGGAAATTTTAAATAAATATATATTTAAAATAAATAGATTAAATAAAGAGAATCAAAGAAAATACAACTCACTTTAAATAATGAGCTTGATTATTATTAAGATATTCGATCTCCATTGTTGGTCTTACAAAAGTTAAATGTTTTCAATATAACCTCGAGACGCTAGACTTCGTCCCCCTATGGATGGTTATTCGTTGAACGCATTTAACACCGTAAGATTTCATTTGATAAGTGTTTTGTAAGTTTTCGTCTCTATTAGACTCTCCCCTACGGTGACTACTTAGAGATAAACTTATGAAACATGAAACAATGGTGGAAGCTCATAAAATGAGAATAACCTTGACTCTCGCCTACCGGGACAACGTTGGATTCTTATTTTGATCGAATAAAAGGTTGCTAGAATGGTTTCTATTTTAGAAGAGTGACAACTCTATTCAATAAATGATGCTTTGACTCTCGCCCTCTTAGGGACCTTGTATCAGTTTGTTGAAAACCTTGGAAATTATTTAGGATTGTAAGTTTTAGTATTTTCACTTGTCATTCCTACTTGCTATATGCTTATAATTTACGAATTGTGTATGAATTTATATTGAACCATGTTATTTTCTGTTATTAAGTTGTAGTTTAATTTCGAATCTTCATTGTTGGTCTAACTTGGCTTGTTTATCTAATGAGATAAATCCCTAGTGGATTTTCACCATTAGACATACATAATAGTGTTAGATTTCGAAAGATAAATATTGTACATGCGACATCTAAATTTGTTCATCAATTGATGACACCTTAGACTAGTATTTTTACGATATGAAACAAGAAGATTATATAAATAAGATTACTTTGACTTTCGCTAATCGAAGCATCGTTGGATTCTTATTTTAAACGAAATTATCCTAATTCCTCTTAGCTTATTCATTTCGAATTAGCTTTCAAAACATATCATTGGATGAATGGTCTATAAATCATTTCATGTCATTTTATATGACGCATATGATTATAATCCCGAAATTCTATTCCCAATTGATATAAATCCTCAATCTTAGAAATCTCCTACTTGTATGGGCAAATCTGACTTAGAGTTTGTATTAGTAGTCTTTGGTCCAAGATAGAATTACTCATTATATTTGGTATAAATTTAAGTCTTTGACTTTAATTTTAGATTCCAAATAGAAATTTTCTTAAATTTCTAATTCCGAATACAATACGGTTACACTTTCTCAAGTGTTTAATATCCATCTTTTATTAATGGATTAAAACTGTATGGAATGTGAGTTAGGTATTCTGTGACCAGGATCCACTTGAAGTATTCTAAGAACTCTTTGATGTAACTAAACCTATATCATCCAAAGACACTACCACATTTTTTTTTTAATCTATGGCATTTGTATCTTGTTCATAGTGGTTTTGACAAGATCAATCTCTGCAAAGAGTTAATATGCCTATATCCACTGAAAGTAGTTCATCTCATTCGCAGATGGATGTACATTCAGGGGTGGATATGAGTTTTTCGTTGTATTCTTAAAACGATAACTCTAGATTATACCTTATGCAAAGAAATTTGAAATGTTTGAAAAATTTCATCAATTTCTAGCAATGGTTAAACACCATTAAGGTATGTGGTTAAAGATCTTGCGGGCGATAGGGGTGGAGAAATAGTTAGTAGATATGCAGTTCAAAGATCATTACATTGATTTTTGAATTATATCCAAACTTACCTCCCAAGAAATTTCGATTTGCATATTGATGATTAGTTACTAGTCGTTGCCTAAGTCCTTCTATGGTAATACAATTTCAGAATGATGTAATGGTTGTATACTTAATGTAAATCATTACTAGATTCATGGATGACCTAATCAAAATCTTAAGAAAGGCTAGAACTGTTAACCATGGTTTGTTAGCTTTTCTAAGTGATTAGGGGTGGACCATCCCATTGTCAATAGATAAGAAAGTGTTTGTTCAAACAAATACTACTTTTCTAAGAAAATGACTAAGTCTGAAAAACAAGTAGCAAATAAAGGAGATATTTATTCTTGATTCCAAAAGTGTTCTATCATCTTATATAACATATGATGATCCCACTGCCTCTGTTGTCTTGTCACAACCGAAGAGATCAATACCATTTAGTTTTCTTCGACATAATTCACAGTACCTTGTCGTAGTGGGAGAGTTTCTAGGAACTCACCTTCTTATGACTTGGGAGACACAAGTGATTAAAATCCATTGTGAGTTTAAACAAGTAATGGATTGTCAAGATAAGAAACTAAGAAGAAAGCCAATAGAACTATGGTTTAATCCATTCACATGGAATGACCTAAAGTTTTCTATTACAAGGACATAAAAGGAAATTTTCGTTAATAAGTCTATTCTATGGACTTAACAAAACTTCCTGTTCCTAGTATTATAGGTTTGAGATTATCTAAACCTATGGCTTGTGGTATACACAGTAATTACTTACTCTAATGCAAGCAACTTACTTTAGTAAGATGCTGAAGCATTTTCTTTCTAATGGCAATCTATAGAAGCTTCACAACTTCTTAGACATAGATTTTATTTATCTAAGGAAAAGTCTTAACTATTCCAGAAAAGATAAAGCCATGAAAGAATTTCTTATATCAACAGTGAGAGGTCTTAGATATGCTTTTGTATGCCTTAGACCAGACACTGTTGTTGAGTGGGAGTAATGAGTAGGTATCAGATTAATCCGGGAGAAGAACATTGGAAGACAATCAAGTAAATCCTAAGATAAAGAAGAGGAACTATATGTTAGTCTATAAGGGTGTGTTTAAAACTCTTAGACTACACCATATCAGATTTCGAAATTTGCCTATGTGCTAGTAAATATTTCTGATAAGATGGTGATTACTACGGGGTGGAATAGTGATTTTGGAGAAGTGTAAAAACCTATCTGAATTCTCTAAGTCTACCAGAGAGAGACTGAATGTTAAAGCTGCAGGAAAGTTACTTATTCAGTCTAAGGAAAGTTCTATACATCTTTGGCACCATTCCAAATTGCCTTAAACTACTAGTGTTAATTCCCTGATTAACCAAAAGTAGTTGCCAAAGGTATAGAATCCAGTATCCCAAGAGAGTAGACATATAGAGAGGAATTTCACATTATCAATGATTTTGTGATTAAAGGAAGAGTAATGGTGGAGAAAAGGTTGTGGTTAATTCAACCTTTCAGATCCTATTACGAGGAGTTTACTACTACTACACTTGATTTGTATATCAAGGTGTTGAGATTATTTGAAACGCACTTTTTGTTTTATATTAGTGCAAGTGGGAGTTTGTTGGGTTTTATGCCCTAAATAAAACTCATTTCAATATAATCGATTTACTTATTAATATAGATCGAAATAACATTTAATGTTGCATGGTTCACATGATTTATTTCATGATTATATGTACATAATGTATAAATTCATACGAAACCCTTTTCACATACTTGATCCTGTTTATTGTGCCGTCAACACATTGGAAAGTAAACATGACTATGTGAATAAAGTTTCCTAGATTTATCAGACACAGGGTTTTCTTGATATGATAATCTACAACAAGAGTTTACTTGTATTTGGAGAAATACTATGTTCTTTCCGAACATTGGTTAAAGTAAAGCTCAGGTTGGATGCATGGAGTATGCATCGGAAGGGACCGATATTGAACTTTGACTTAGATTTATTAAACTTACCGTAATATCTATTTAAGTCAATATCGCCTAGTTGATCCTAGATCAAATGATCTTAATCCTGATATGATTAGGCTCAATCTTGAAAGGCTATTCGTGTTCTTTGATTTGTTAGTTAAGCCTACTTTTAGGTCAGGGTGATACGTACATTTTGGGAACACGGTAGTGCAATTGAGTGGGAGCGCTAGCATAAACATGGAATCTATAGCTTCTATCCGGCGAATAGTAAGCAAAGGATGATCTCCTTCGAGCTTGACCAAACGAACATAAATGGTGGAGTACTCATTTCACATTAGCTGAAATATCATTTATACGGGGTCAAGTGTTTTAAGGAATAAATACATTGTAGGGTGTAACGGTAATTTAATCCCTTTACAGTGTAGATCATTCATATAGAGGATCATTGATCACATTAGGATTATAACAATGGATAACTAATGATGTGTCTATATGGTGGAACATATAGAGCATTCTATATACTGAGAGTGCAATTCTAAGTTCTATGCGTGGATTCAACGAAGAATTAATAAGTTAGTGAATTTTAGTGCTAAATTCTTGATCTACTTATTGGAAGCTCGGTTATATAGACCCATGGTCCCCCCACTAGTTGAGATAATATTGCTTGTAAGACTCATGTAATTGATTTTGATTAATCAATTATAATTCTCAAATTAGACTATGTCTATTTGTGAATTTTTCACTAAGTAAGGGCGAAATTGTAAAGAAAGAGTTAATAGGGGCATATTTGTTAATTATGATACTTTGTATGGTTCAATTAATAAATATGATAAATGACAATATTATTTAATAATTATTTATAGTTATTAAATAGTTAGAATTGGCATTTAAATGATTGAATTAGGAAATTGGCATTTTTGAGAAAATCAGATACAAAAGGTGTTAAAATTGCAAAATTGCAAAGCCCAAGGCCCAATCCATTAAGTGTATGGCCAGCCACCTTTGTAGCTTTTTTAAATTGATTTTTTTCATTATTTTAATGCCATATAATTCAAATCTAACCCTAGTGGAATGCTATAAATAGATAGTGAAGGCTTCAGAAAAATTACACTTTTCTTCTGACTTTTTCTATTCAGAAAAACTGAGCCTTCTCTCTCCCTATCTTTAGCTGACCACTCTCTCTCTTCTTCCTTGATAATTTCGAAATCCTTAGTGTATGAGTAGTGCCCACACACATCAAGTGATACCTCAATCATAGTGAGGAAGATCGTGAAGAAAGATCATCAGCAAAGGAGTTTCAGCATCAAAGATTCAGAGAAAGAGATCCAGGTTCAGATATTGATAATGCTCTGCTACAGAAAGGAATCAAGGGCTAGATATCTGAACGGAAGGAGTCATATTATTCCGCTGCACCCAATGTAAGGTTTCTTTAACTTTATATGTGTTTAATTTATCGTTTTAGAAAGTTCATATTTAGGGTGTTAATAAACATACTTGTGAGTAGATCTAAGATCCTGGTAAAATAAATTCCAACAAAAATCTCTTATCCTTGTATTCTCACAATCTTGATTTATATCCTCTTCCATTGAAAAGGGATAAGCTTTTGATTGTTAGAGATATTATTGCAATGGAAGAAAATCAAGATATTACAACTTAATTGCAATATAATATAAGGACCAACAAAGAGATTAAAGAAATATTACAACACATATTATACAATATATATACACTATATATATTATATATAAGAAAAATTGAAGAAGATATACAACACATGTAATATAATGTTGGAATTTTATGCCCTAAATAAAACCCGTTACAATCTAATCTGATTTGTCAATAATTAAAAGATTAGAAATCATTTATGCTTACATGCTGTATTCATGTTTATGGTTTAATTTATATACACAAAATCTGTTAGATCCAGAACATATAGTCATACACAATTACAGTGTTGTCAACACAGTGGAATGTGATTGTGATTATATGATTGAAAAGGCTAAGTCCCTGTTTCATCAGTATTTTGGATTTACACTGATGTGATAATCAGCGATGAAGTATACTTACACTTGGAGTAAGTGTTATGTTCTTTCCAGAACATTGGCATAGTATACTAGTCTCGAATGTATGGAGTATACATTGGACTGGACCGATATTGAACTTAGTTAAGATATTATAATACTTACCGTTATATCTTTCCAAGTCAATATCACTAGTTGATCTTAGATCAAAAGATCTTAATCCTGATATGCTTGGGTTCAATCTCAGGAGTACTATCATGTTCTTGTTGGGTTTTATGCCCTAAATAAAACTCATTTCAATATAATCAGATTTACTTATTAATATAGATCAGAAATAACATTTAATGTTGCATGGTTCACATGATTTATTTCATGATTATATGTACATAATGTATAAATTCATCTGAAACCCTTTTCACATACTTGATCCTGTTTATTGTGCCGTCAACACATTGAAAAGTAAACATGACTATGTGAATAAAGTTTCCTAGATTTATCAGACACAGGGTTTTACTGATATGATAATCTACAATAAGAGTTTACTTGCATTTGGAGAAGTGCTATGTTCTTTCCAGAGCATTGGTTAAAGTAAAGCTCAGGTTGGATGCATGGAGTATGCATCGGAAGGGACCGATATTGAACTTTGACTTAGATTTAATTAAACTTACCGTAAAATTTATTCAAGTCAATATCGCCTAGTTGATCCTAGATCAAATGATCTTAATCCTGTTATGATTAGGCTCAATCTTGAAAGGCTATTCGTGTTCCTTGAATTGTTAGTTAAGCCTACCTTTTGGTCAGGGTGATACGTACCTTTTGGGAACACGGTAGTGCAATTGAGTGGGAGCGCTATCATAAACATGGAATCTATAGCTTCTATCCGGCGAATAGTAAGCAAAGGATGATCTCCTTCGAGCTTGACCAAACGAACATAAATGGTGGAGTACTCATTTCACATAAGCTGAAATATCATTTATACGGGGTCAAGTGTTTTAAGGAATAAATACATTGTAGGGTGTAACGGTAATCTAATCCCTTTACAGTGTAGATCATTCATATAGAGGATCATTGATCACATTAGGATTATAACAATGGATAACTAATGATGTGTCTATATGGTGGAACATATAGAGCAGTCTATATACTGAGAGTGCAATTCTAAGTTCTATGCGTGGATTCAACGAAGAATTAATAAGTTAGTGAATTTTAGTGCTAAATTCTTGATCTACTTATTGGAAGCTCGGTTATATAGACCCATGGTCCCCCTCACTAGTTGAGATAATATTGCTTGTAAGACTCATGTAATTGGTTTTTATTAATCAATTATAATTCTCAAATTAGACTATGTCTATTTGTGAATTTTTCACTAAGTAAAGGCGAAATTGTAAAGAAAGAGTTTTAGGGGCATATTTGTTAATTATGATACTTTGTATGGTTCAATTAATAAATATGATAAATGACAATATTATTTAATAATTATTTATAGTTATTAAATAGTTAGAATTGGCATTTAAATGGTTGAATTAGGAAATTGGCATTTTTGAGAAAATCAGATACAAAAGGTGTTAAAATTGCAAAATTGTAAAAAGCAAGGCCCAATCCATTAGTGTATGGCCGACCACCTATTGTACTATTTTAAATTGATTTTTTCATTATTTTAATGCCATATAATTCAAATCTAACCCTAGTGGAATGCTATAAATAGATAGTGAAGGCTTCAGGAAAATTACACTTTTCTTCAGACTTTCTGAATCAGAAAAAACTGAGCCTTCTCTCTCCCTATCTTTAGCTGACCACTCTCTCTCTTCTTCCTTAGAATTTCGAAATCCTTAGTGATTTGAGTAGTGCCCACACACATCAAGTGATACCTCAATCATAGTGAGGAAGATCGTGAAGAAAGATCATCAGCAAAGGAGATTCAGCATCAAGGATTCAGAGAAAGAGATCCAGGTTCAGATATTGATAATGCTCTGCTACAGAAAGGAATCAAGGGCTAGATATCTGAACGGAAGGAGTCATTATATTCCGCTGCACCCAATGTAAGGTTTCCTAAACTTTATATGTGTTTAATTCATCGTTTTAGAAAGTTCATATTTAGGATGTTAATAAACATACTTGTGAGTAGATCTAAGATCCTGGTAAAATAATTTCCAACAACTCGTATCAGAGCCATGGTAATTGATTTACTTGCAAGAAATTTGGACTTTAAAACGATTGTTTGTATGTTCTTTGGATGGTATCATGTTGTATTGAGTGTTATTTGATGATTGATTGATGTTTGTAACTTTTCGTGAAAAATAATTGCGATTTTATCTCTGGAATTATTTTTATTGGATAGTATGAAAAAAATTAAGCAAGTTAGCCTTTTACAGAACTTAATTTGGATTTTATTTGAATTAGTTATGATTTTTTGAAGATTTGAAAAAAATCGGGGCTGTGCTGATATTTTCCTGCGATCGCAAATCTGTCCGTACAGTTTCGAATTTTTTTTGTTTTTCTTCGATTTTTCATGCTTTTTCATGGAATTAACTTCCAATTTTTTGTATAGTTTTGTATTTATACTATTACTATTCCTAATTCAATTCTAATTATCATTTTGAATTAATTTAATATTTTTTAAATTTAATTCAAGATATTAGTGTAATTTGAATTTGAATAGAATTAGTATCTATCTTCTTGCTTAAAAATCTATCTTATTTTTAAATTTGATTATATCTTATTTTTTTTAAATTTAAGGTCAGATTTTATAAGATATTTGTAAAATCTTTTAAGATATTTTTTAAAATATCTTATCTTTTAAGATATTTTTAATTATATCTTATCTTTTAAGATTTTTTTTTTAAATTAAATCTTTTTAGATATTTTGACCTTATTTAAATTTAAAATAAGATATTTATAATCATGTAATTTTAAATAGATGTAAGATATTTTGCTAACTTTTAAATTTTGTTATTTTATTTATTTAAATTAAATTTAAAATCTGAAAAGATATTTCATTTATCTTTTCTAATTTTTATTTAATTTTTATTTTTAAAATAACATTTAATTTTTAAAAGTAATTAGCAAATTTTGAAATGATATTTAGGTTGGTTGAAACCTAATTTTTCAAAAAGTAGGTTTAATTTTAATTTTTTTTTTTAAATTTCGAAATTTAAATTTTATTTCCGAAATTAAATTTTTTTTTTAAATTTTATTTTATTTTTCGAATATTAAAATATTTTTTAATTATTTTTCGAAATTATTTATTTAAAATTAAATAAATCCTACTTCCAACTATCCAGCTAACCTTGTTGCAGGAGTATGTGATTTTAGCTTGTATGTAAGTTTTTAAAACCTATTATTACTTGATTGCAAATAGCCATGGTTACCTTTTGCCAGATCTAATGATCTGATGGCTCCCTTGGTCAAGATAATAATTTGTAACAGGTATATTTACAATCTTCTTTCATCTGTGTATGACCTAACAACATGATAGGACCCATCCAAAGTGTGCCTGTGTGAGCCTATGCGTTTAATTTTATTATAGATGCATATAGGTTAATGTTGCTAAAATAAATTATCATAGTTATTGATAGAATTTATTTAGGCCCATTTTGTTTTTGGGCCTATTCAATTAATAACAGTTGTTCTTATTAAGGTTAAATTCCTCTCTTTTGGGCCTTGTGTGAGAGTTGGGAGCCATAGAAGTGGGTACGACATACTGAACCCATCACCCCCTCACACAAACCACCCCAAATGTGAAGGCCCATTTGCCTGATTTGAATGACTGTACTAGGTTAATTACACTAGTTTAACCTAATTAAAATTGATTAGCAACATAATTAATTTCATTTATTTTGAAATTAATTTAGAAAATCATAGTTTAAAGAATTTTATATTCTAAGCTAAACTATATGTATTTTCTTGTATTTAATTAAATATAGAATTATAACATCTAGATTCTTTCTGGAACTTAATTTAAATTTTTCATTAAATATTCCTATTTAAGTTGATATTTAGTTATCTTCAACTAACCAACTTAAATCTGAATATCTTTTGAATTCAAAATTTCAAAACTAAGTTGAGGAATTATAGGCATTGGTTATTAAGATTCTTTAGATATTTTTTAAGTTAATATCTTTTCGAATATTAACTTAAAATGGAATATTTTCAAATTAAGTGGTTACAACTTAATTTTTGATATTTAATTAAATTTAAATTCGAAAAATATTTAAGTTCTAGATTTTTTCTAATACAACTTAAATTAGATATTTTTTCAAATTTTGTGGAAAAGATACTTAGTCAAATAAGATATTTTCTAGATAGTTATTTCTAGACTACTTATTATTTCTAATATTAAATAGGAAAATATTATAAATTGTGAAATTAATTATTTAATTAATTTTGGTACAATTTATTTTAAGTATATTTTTCCTAGTATTAAACTAGAAATTAATAATTAAGCCTTCTCTACACTTAATTATTTATTTCTTGAATTTAATACATTTAATTAATTTGAAAATTAAATATCTAAGTTGATTTTTATCATCATACTTAAATATTTCTTTTTCATGAGATTTAATTAAATAGAAAATTATTTTTAGTTGAAATTTATTTTTTCAACTAAATTTCAATAATTTTCAAAATATATTTTTTTTATTTTATTAATCAATTTTCGAAATTGCATTTCTTAAATGCTAGAATTTCGAATTTTATCTTGAAAAATAGATTAAGTTGTAAATTAATTATTTATTTTAATTAATTCTTGGATCAACTTAAATCAATGATTTTTTCATTTATTGATTAATTTAAAATAAATTAAATTAAAGTATATTATGAGAAATTGAATTAATTAGTCAAAGGAAAATCTAGATAGATGATATTTTTGCTTGAAGTATTTTTCTAGTGTATTTAATTAAATAGAAAATTAATATTTAAGTTGATTTTCATCATCTTACTTAAATATTTGAAATTTTTCTTATATATTTAATTAAATAGAAAAATTATATTTTTTGTTGTAAATTAATTTTGGGCCAACATTCAATTAGAATAATTTTTCCAGAATTTATTTTTTATTTTAATATGCATTTTTCGAAAATTGTATTCTTATATACTTTAATTTTTCGAAATGCAATATATATTTATAGAAAATTAAATTTGAGTTGTAAATTAATTTAAATTAATTTTGTAACAACTTAAATTGAATATTTTTCTAAATATTTATTGGAAATTATTACTAAGATGGAAATAATTCATGTTATTTTCATATCCATCTAAGTAAAATTTATAAATATTAAATTAAAATTTATATTTGGAATTTTTCATTCTAAATTGGAAATTTTAATTAAATAAATATATATTTAAAATAAATAGAATAAATAAAGAGAATCAAAGAAAATACAACTCTCTTTAAATAATGAGCTTTATTATTAAGACATTCGATCTCCATTGTGGGTTTTACACCGCGTTTGTTTTAGTGAGTAATCCTCCCTAATGGAGGAACGTTCATTAGCAATTTCGCACCGTTTAATCTCGCATGATAAGTAGTTTGTAAGTGTTTTGTATGGTATGGATCACCCTAATGGTGGCGACCATACTTGACTTGCAAATTATGAAACAATGGTGGAAGCTCATAAGATAGAATTGCCTTGACTCTCGCCTAAACGGGACAACGCTGAATTCAAATCTTGATCGAATAAAAGGTTGCTAAAATAGTTATCATTTTAGATGAGCTGACAACTCTATTCAATGGATGATGCTTTGACTCTCGCCTAAACGGGACACTGTATCAGTTTGTTGAAAAACCTTGGAAATTATTTAGGATTGTATGTTTTTGTATTTTCACTTGTCATTCCTACTTGCTATATGCTTATAATTTCTGAATTGTGTATGAATTTATATTGAACCATGTTATTTTCTGTTATTAAGTTGTAGTTTAATTTCGAATCTTCATTGTTGGTCTAACATGTTTGTTTTTCTAATGAGATAAATCCCTAATGGATTTTCACCATTAGACATACATAATAGTGTTAGATCTCGAAAGATAAATATTGTATATGCGACATCTAGCTGTTCATCAATTGATGACACCTTAGACTAGTATTTTTACGATATGAAACAAGAAGATTGTATTAATAAGATTACTTTGTCTTTCACTAATCGAAGCATCGTTGGATTCTTATTTTAAACGAAATTATCCTAATTCCTCTTAGCTTATTCATTTCGAATTAGCTCAATAATATATCATTGGATGAATGGTCTATAAATCATTTCATGTCATTATATTTTCTCTTAAGAAATTAAATGACGCATATGATTATAATCCCGAAATTCTATTCCCAATTGATATAAATCCTCAATCTTAGAAATCTCCTACTTGTATGGGCAAATCTGACTTAGAGTTTGTATTAGTAGTGGTGGTCCAAGAAAGAATTACTCATTATATTTGGTTGAATTTAAGTCTTTGACTTTAATTTTAGAATCCAAACAGAAATTTTCTTATATTTCTAATTCCAGATACAATACAGTTACACTTTCTCAAGTGTTTAATATCCATCTTTTATTAATGGATTCAAACTGTATGGAATATGAGTTAGGTATTCTATGACCAGGATCCACTTGAAGTATTCTAAGAACTCTTTGATGTAACTATACCTAAGTCATCCAAAGACACTACCACATTTTTTTTAATCTATGGTATTTGTATCTTGTTCATAGTGGATTTGACAAGATCAATCTCTGCAAAGAGTTAATATGCCTATATCCACTGAAAGTAGTTCATCTCATCCGCAGATGGATGTACATTCAGGGGTGGATATGAGTTTTTCGTTGTATTCTTCAAACGATAACTCTAGATTATACCTTTTAGCAAGAAATTTGAAATGTTTGAAAATTTTCATTAATTTCTAGCAATGGTTAAAACCATTAAGGTAAGTGGTTAAAGATCTTGCGAACTGATAGGGGTGGAGAAATAGTTAGTAGATATGCAGTTCAAAGATCATTAAATTGATTTTTGAATTATATCCAAACTTACCTCCCCAGAAATATGTTGATGATTAGTTACTAGTCGTTGCCTAAATCCTTCTATGGTAATACAATTTCAGAATGATGTAATGGTTGGGTACATAATGTAAATCATTACTAGATTCATGGATGACCTAATCAAAATCTTAAGAAAAGCTAGAACTGTTAACCATGGTTTGTTAGCTATTCTAAGTGATTAGGGGTGGACCATCCCAATGTCAATAGATAAGAAAGTGTTTGTTCAAACAAATACTACTTTTCTAAGAAAATGACTAAGTCTGAAAAACAAGTAGCAAATAAAGGAGATATTTAATTCTTGATTCCAAAAGTGTTCTATCATCTTATATAACATATGATGATCCCACTGCCTCTGTTGTCTTGTCACAACCGAAGAGATCAATACCATTTAGTTTTCTTAGACATAATTCACGGTGCCTTGTCGTAGTGGGAGAGTTTCTAGGAACTCACCTTCTTATGACTTGGGAGACACTAGTGATTAAAATCCATTGTGAGTTTAAACAAGTAATGGATTGTCAAGATAAGAAACTAAGAAGAAAGGCAATAGAACTATGGTTTAATCCATTCACATGGAATAACCTAAAGTTTTCTATTACAAGGACATTAAAGGAAATTTTAGTTAATAAGTCTATTCTATGGACTTAACAAACTTCCTGTTCCTAGTATTATAGGTTTGAGTTTATCTAAACCTACGGCTTGTGGTATACCTGGTAATTACTTACTCTAATGCAAGCAACTTACTTTAGTAAGATGCTGAAGCATTTTCTTTCTAATGGCAATCTATAGAAGCTTCACAACTTCTTAGGTATAGATTTTATTTATCTAAGGAAAAGTCTTAACTATTCCAGAAAAGATTATATCAACAGTGAGAGGTCTTAGATATGCTTTTGTATGCCTTAGACCAGACACCTGCTGTTGAGTGGGAGTAATGAGTAGGTATCAGATTAATCCAGGAGAAGAACATTGGAAGACAATCAAGTAAATCTTAAGATAAAGAAGAGGAACTATATGTTAGTCTATAAGGGTGTGTTTAAAACTCTTAGACTACACCATATCAGATTTCGAAATTTGCCTTTGTGCTAGTAAATTTTTCTGATAAGATGGTGGTTACTCTGGGGGTGGAATAGTGATTTTGGAGAAGTGTAAAAACCTATCTGAAGTCTCTAGGTCTACCAGAAAGGGACTGAATGTTAAAGCTGCAGGAAAGGTACTTATTCAGTCTAAGGAAAGTTCTATACATTTTTGGCATCATTCCAAATTGCCTTAAACTACTAGTGTTAATTTCCTGATTAACCAAAATGTAGTTGCCAAAGATATAGAATCCAGTATCCCAAGAGAGTAGACATATAGAGAGGAATTTCACATTATCAATGATTTTGTGATTAAGGAAGAGTAATGGTGGAGAAAAGGTTGTGGTTAATTCAACCTTTCAGATCCTATTACGAGGAGTTTACTACTACTACACTTGATTTGTATATCAAGGTGTTGAGATTATTTGAAACGCACTTTTTGTTTTATATTAGTGCAAGTGGGAGTTTGTTGGGTTTTATGCCCTAAATAAAACTCATTTCAATATAATCAGATTTACTTATTAATATAGATCAGAAATAACATTTAATGTTGCATGGTTCACATGATTTATTTCATGATTATATGTACATAATGTATAAATTCATCTGAAACCCTTTTCACATACTTGATCCTGTTTATTGTGCCATCAACACATTGGAAAGTAAACATGACTATGTGAATAAAGTTTCATAGATTTATCAGACACAGGGTTTTACTGATATGATAATCTACAACAAGAGTTTACTTGCATTTGGAGAAGTGCTATGTTCTTTCCAGAGCATTGGTTAAAGTAAAGCTCAGGTTGGATGCATGGAGTATGCATCGGAAGGGACCGATATTGAACTTTGACTTAGATTTAATTAAACTTACCGTAAAATCTATTCAAGTCAATATCGCCTAGTTGATCCTAGATCAAATGATCTTAATCCTGTTATGATTAGGCTCAATCTTGAAAGGCTATTCGTGTTCCTTGAATTGTTAGTTAAGCCTACCTTTTGGTCAGGGTGATACGTACTTTTTGGGAACACGGTAGTGCAATTGAGTGGGAGCGCTATCATAAACATGGAATCTATAGCTTCTATCCGGCGAATAGTAAGCAAAGGATGATCTCCTTCGAGCTTGACCAAACGAACATAAATGGTGGAGTACTCATTTCACATAAGCTGAAATATCATTTATACGGGGTCAAGTGTTTTAAGGAATAAATACATTGTAGGGTGTAACGGTAATCTAATCCCTTTACAGTGTAGATCATTCATATAGAGGATCATTGATCACATTAGGATTATAACAATGGATAACTAATGATGTGTCTATATGGTGGAACATATAGAGCATTCTATATACTGAGAGTGCAATTCTAAGTTCTATGCGTGGATTCAACGAAGAATTAATAAGTTAGTAAATTTTAGTGCTAAATTCTTGATCTACTTATTGGAAGCTCGGTTATATAGACCCATGGTCCCCCCACTAGTTGAGATAATATTGCTTGTAAGACTCATGTAATTGGTTTTTATTAATCAATTATAATTCTCAAATTAGACTATGTCTATTTGTGAATTTTTCACTAAGTAAGGGCGAAATTGTAAAGAAAGAGTTTTAGGGGCATATTTGTTAATTATGATACTTTGTATGGTTCAATTAATAAATATGATAAATGACAATATTATTTAATAATTATTTATAGTTATTAAATAGTTAGAATTGGCATTTAAATGGTTGAATTAGGAAATTGGCATTTTTGAGAAAATCAGATACAAAAGGTGTTAAAATTGCAAAATTGCAAAAAGCAAGGCCCAATCCATTAGTGTATGGCCGGCCACCTATTGTAGTATTTTAAATTGATTTTTTCATTATTTTAATGCCATATAATTCAAATCTAACCCTAGTGGAATGCTATAAATAGATAGTGAAGGCTTCAGGAAAATTACACTTTTCTTCAGACTTTCTGAATCAGAAAAAACTGAGCCTTCTCTCTCCCTATCTTTAGCTGACCACTCTCTCTCTTCTTCCTTAGAATTTCGAAATCCTTAGTGATTTGAGTAGTGCCCACACACATCAAGTGATACCTCAATCATAGTGAGGAAGATCGTGAAGAAAGATCATCAGCAAAGGAGATTCCGCATCAAGGATTCAGAGAAAGAGATCCAGGTTCAGATATTGATAATGCTCTTCTACAGAAAGGAATCAAGGGCTAGGTATCTGAACGGAAGGAGTCATTATATTCCGCTGCACCCAATGTAAGGTTTCCTAAACTTTATATGTGTTTAATTCATCGTTTTAGAAAGTTCATATTTAGGATGTTAATAAACATACTTGTGAGTAGATCTAAGATCCTGGTAAAATAATTTCCAACAGTTCTTTGATTTGTTAGTTAAACCTACTTTCGGGTCAGGGCAATACGTACATATTAGGAACATGATAGTATGATTGAGTGGGAGCGCTAAACATAAATATGGAATCTATAGCTTCTACAGGTATTTAGAGGTAAAGTGATGATTTCTTTCGAGCTTAGCTAAATAGATGTAAATGGAAGAGCTCTTATTTTTGTGATTATATTTTAGTTCACTTAAATATCATTTAAGGTAGCTAAGTGTTTTAAGGATCAAAATACATTGAGGGGTGAAACGGTAAATGTGACAGTCAGTAGTCCCGTGATCTGTAAGGGGAAATACCGGGTAAGCTGTGCAATCCCACACCGCCTGGGGAAGGTCAAGTGGGATGATTCTGAGACTGTGTAGGTATGGGACTACACAGTTGAAGAGGGCTTAAATGGATTGATTGGTACTACCTATATCAACAAGGTGCATCTTGTTTTTCGGTAGCCAATCTCGAAAGAACTCCACAGTTAAGCGTGCTTGGCCTGGAGCAATTTCAAGGATGGGTGACCTCCTGAGAAGTTTTCCCAGGATGCGTGTGAGTGAGGACAAAGCATGCTGAAAACACTCGTGTTGGTCTGTAGGGTCAGTCATCAATCCAGGAAGCAGCCAGAGTGGCGTATTCGTGTATAAGAGCCATTAGTCCGTGGGTGTAAGGGCCCAATGGAGGCTAGAAGTGGGGACGTTACAGTAAATTAGTTCCTACTCGGTGTAAATCCTCTATATAGAGGATCTTTGATTATTTAGATTATAACGATGGTTAAATGTGATACCGTATCTATATGGTGGAACATATAGAGCGTTCTATATGACTGAGAGTGCAATTCTAAGTTCCAAGAGTGGATGCAATAAGGAATTAATAAGCTACTGAATTTACTTAGTAAATTCTTGATCAGGTTATTAGAAGCTCAGAAATATAGGCCCATGGTCCCCATTCTAGTTGAGACCATACTGCTTGTAAGACTCAGTTAATTGATTTGTGATTAATCAATTATAATTCTAAAATTAGACTATGTCTAGTTTGTGAATTTTCACTAAGCAAGGGCGAAATTATAAAGAAAAGAGATTCTAGGTTTATTTATTAATTAAGAGACTCTATATGTCTAATTAATAATTATGTTAAATGACAATATTATTTAATAATCTATTTTAGTTATTAAATAATTAGATTTGGCATTTAAATGGTTAGAATTGGAAAATTGGCGTTTTTGAGAAAATAGAAATAAATATTGTTAAAACTGTAAAATTCCAAGTGGGGCCCATCAACACCATGGCCGGCCACTTGTATAGGCTTTTTCCAATTATTATTTTCATTATTTTAATGCCAAATAATCACTAACCTAAACCTAGTGGTTGCCTATAAATAGAAAGTGATGGCTCACACCAAAATAAGAATTATTCAGTAATTCAAGAGATTGCCTTTTAGAAAAATTGAGCCACTCACTTTCTCTCTATAGCCGACTCCCTCTCTCTCTCTCTTTTCCTCTTCCAATTTCGAAATACCCTAAGTGAGAGTAGTGCCCACACACAGCAAGTGGTACCTTAATCATAGTCTGGAAGATCGTGAAGAATCTAATTTGAAGAGAAGGACATTCAGACTTTGCTCTTGGTGATACTCTGCGATAGAAAGGATACAAGGGTTAGAGATCTGAGTGGAAGGAGACATATTATTCCGCTGCAACCAATGTAAGGTTTCCTAAACTTTATACGTGTTTATTATCGTTTTAGAAGTTCATATTTAGGATGTTAAACAACATACTTGTGAGTAGATCTAAGATCCTGGTAAAATAAATTCCAACATATAATGTATGTATATATATAAACACTCACTCACAACCTTGAGTGTAGAATAGTGAGGATCACCATGACTTGAACAAGGTATTACACCTTTGTCCAAAAGCTTATTTCTCCCTATCTCTAAGCACTAAGGGAACTCTCATGGAAATAGCTTCGGGAATTATCAAGCCTTAGGGTTTTCTAGCAATGTGTTTTCTTGATAGAAAATTTCTCTTCTCAATATGAGCACCTTAGACCTCTTTATATAGTGTTTAGGTGATCACACTTAGAATTCAAACACACCATCTCATTTCTCTCATATAATGAACATTAATATAATTGTAACAACTATATTCATAATATTTGAATCCTATCATCAATTTTGTGTAACATCTCTTTTATTACACAAAAATATAATCAACCAAAAGAAGTTACAAAAACAATTAAATTTGTAACTCCTCTCTATGTTATAAAGTGTAGGTTACAATTTTAGGTTAAATAAATAATATTTTACACAAATTTATTTATCAAGCACTTAATATATATTATTCACATAATAACATATAGTACCACATTTTAATCTACACATTATATTATTAAATAATATAACATTTAATATAGAGTAAATATTATTTTGGACCATGTGTTTTACAAAAGTTACTAATTGGACCCTATGCTTTGTTAAATGATAAAATAGACCCTGTATTTTCGAAAAAAGTAAAAATATGGCACTGAGCTTAATTTTTGACAACTTTTTTTTTTTTAATATAACCAACTTGAAGACAATTCTTAATACGAATAGATACAGAAAATGTAAATAGTTTTTTTCATAGCACTTTTAGATCAGATTATAATTAAATTTTATTTTGACAAAAAATCAATTAAGGGTCCTATTTGTACCATTTTAGAAAATACAGGGTTTATTTTGTCATTTAACAAAATAGAGGGTCTAATTGGTAACTTTTGTAAAATACAGGGTCCAAAATAATATTTACCCTTTCATATATAAAAAGAAAATTGAATTCAAATCTCATCCACCACGGGCTCGTTTGGTACGTCGTATTGTTTTATATTGTATTGTGTTGGATTGTGTTGTATTGTATTGTATTAGTATTATTTTATACAATACAATGTTTGGTACTGACTTGTATTAATAGATTGTGTAAAATTATAATATATTTTCAATACACTTGACCCCAACACCAACTATGGTTCCGAGTCTGGGTCCGGGTCTGGGTTCGGGTCCGGGTCTGGGTTCGGGTGCGGGTCTCAGTTCGGGTGCGGGTGCGGGTGCGTCCTGGTCCGTGTCGCGAGTCCGGGTGCGGGTCTGGGTATGGGTCCCAGTCTCGGGTCCAGGTCCGGATCTGGGTCCGGGTCCTGAGTCCCTGTCCCATGTCCAGATCCGGATCGAAGATTGGTGTTGATGCCAAATCTTTAGTAAATATTATAATACAAGCTAATACATACCATTTGTTATGTATTAAATAGGGAATATACTTATTTGGTACCCTGTATTTTACATAAATAAAACTTTGGTACCCTCTAATATGAAAAATGTTTATTAGGTACCCTCTATTTGTAAAATTAGTAAAAAAAAAGTACCTTACACAGGATTTTGGTCAATAATCTTTTGATATAGCCAAATTTACCCTCTGTTTTTAATTAGTTAAATTATGTTGCTTCTTTTTTGCATTTTGAAAAAAAATTAATATTATTTAAAGTAAAAATAAAAAAAAAAACACATTAAAATAGATGTAAAATAGTAGAAGAAGAATAGGCGTGCCTTTTCGTCTCTCACAAGGAATAGACCCAAGAGGAGTGAGTGCTTCTAACAGAGAGAACAAAACAATTAGAGAAAGCCACCTGGATTCGCGAAGGACATCACTGGACACTACACCCACACCTCATTGTATTGTAGCATTAGTCGTCTTCTACAGGTAAGTGTTTTTTTTTTCTTTCATTCTTTGTATCATACTATTTTTTGATGTTTTCTTATCAGTTACATTATAATAGGACAAAAGGAAATTCATTGTTTTCTTACAATAAGTAACTAATTGTATATCATATTAAAATTACTAGAATATATACAATTGAATATTCAAATCATCATATATAATTATATTTGTATTTAAAGTATGTAGCTTAGGTTGTCATGTCTCTTGAAAAGATGCCTTTAATAATTTATGGAGAGAAAGAGAACATATATTTGATCAATTTTCTAGTCATATATATGTATAAAGTATATGATATCTACTTACTAGCTATGATCAACATTACGATTAAAATAATAAATCAAAATTCTATGTTTTTTTGAGTATTAATACTCTTATATTGGACATATATAATAGTAATACTGATTTAAATCATGATAAAACTCTTATAATATGTGTATTGGTAAATGTTAAGAAATTAAATTTTCAATTCATTTTAGATAGAATATATATCATAAACTCATATTAATTACTTCTCTTTGGTTAATAATAGCTTGATTTAACTGCTTCTGTTTATGTTTTTTTTATTTGACTTTAATAATATGTTTAGATTTTCTCTACAAAATGAACTGGTTTTGTTTGAATTTCTAAATTATAACTTCAAGTGTCCGTGTTTATAAAGAAAATTCATGCTCTGCTTATACTTTTCTCATAAATAATACTTCAGACTAAAGAAGACATGACACTAGATGCTTGGGAGATTGAACTTGAAGCATTTCATAGTCCAAAAATTCAACAACAGATCCTTGATGTGGCTATACCAGAAGCTGATAAAAATGAACCAATGCCTCATGTTGCACCAGAATTTGATACACACGAATATATGTTGGCAGAAAGTGAAACAATAATGGAGGGTGATTTCATGCAATATGACTGTAACACCCCGATTTCCCGAGATGTCACATAGGATAGTCCGTATAAAACAATTTAATAAGATAAAGACAATCAAATACTGCTTTATTGAAAAATATCCAAGCATGAGATCTCATTGTTTAAAACAAAATACTTTTAGTACTGTAAACTTAAATAAGAACTAGTTAAGTCAAAATAATAGTTCCAAAATGTTTAGCAGTTAAAAACATTAAAAGCAAAATACTGTGCCAGCCCCCTAACATGCGGTCCACGCCTCGAGCTCTTCATTCTCACTGCTTAGCCTTACCCTTACCTGCACACAGAGTACCCGTGAGCTAACGCCCAGTAAGAAGAGCTATGTAGGACATAACCCTCCTAACTAGTTACTTGACATAATTTGCTCTTTTATATTAATCAACAGTAATTCACATTCCTTAAATATATCCACAACGCATGTTGTTCTCACATGCACACATCAAGTCTCATACCGCACATTATACTCACATACGATAATCAACTATTCTCTCATGTTGATCAGACATGAGGTAACCTACCCTGCCTTGTGTTATTCTCACACTTGGCATCCAACAGGGCAATTAATTACCATAAGTTGTACTCACCCATGATAATGTTATAACCTGCAAGTGTTATGCTCACACAAGCAGCAAGACCCTAATATTATTCTCGTGCTAATGATGCTCACAAAATATAAGGAAATCACAACACTATCAAATTAAATAACAAACCAACCCAAGTTGTATGCATAACATACACCCTGTGTACAGATGTCCACTCTTCTTACCTCAGTTGCTAAGACCACACTTGCTACCTCGAGCACCTCAACGAATTTCCTTGTTGAGAACAAGATCCTAGACATTCATTAACACAACAATACACTCAAAATACATTCAAGTATGAATCTCTAAACTCATACAGAAACTTACGTAAAAATACGTAACACATAGGTCCATTTCGCTTGCATGACACACCATACATAAGCATTTATTATTTAGATTCACACAAACATATTGCATGGACTCAAACAAACATTCTTAACGTAAAACATGAATTCATACAACACATTTTTACGTAAAATTTACTAAAATACCATTTATTCTTATTAAAGTCCAAATAAATAGTTAATTAATCACCAATAATTATAATAAATACCTACAGCAACTAATAAATAATAAAACCTATTCCTTTTGACATCATAGACAGTAAATGGTATTTCAAAAATACATTTTACTATTTTAACAACACTTATCTATTTTTCATATTTAACTTAAGCATTAATTAAGTAAATTCATGAAAAATACCAAAATTGATTAAAAACCGAATCTAACTCTTCTAATACACTTCATAATCTGTAATAAGTCATAAATAATTTTCTTTGAATTTTCTAAGCAACCTAGGTATTTTTCATAATTTAAATAAGAAATAACATCAATAATTCATGAAAAATACATAATCGCCTGAAAATTCAATCTACCAATTTTATAACAGTTTATATATCATAGTCCATCAAATAAAATTAATCTAGATTTTTCTGAGCAACCTAAGTATTTTTCATAATTAATTTAATAAATAACACAAATAATTCATGAAAAATACAAAATTAACCGAAATTCGAATCTACCAATTTTGCAATAGTTTATATCTCATAACTAATCATATAAAATATATTTAGATTTTTCTGAGTAATCTAAGTATTTTTCATAATTAATCTATGAATTATACTAAATAATTCACAATAATTCCAAATAAATTCAGAAAATTATGAAACTTCACCAAGCACCTTAGAATAAAATAAGGAATCAAAATATACAAAAATATCTAAGAAAAACACCTCAGAAACGGTCAGAACGCGGTCGCCGGCGTTCTCGTCGGTTTCGTCGCCGGTAAAGTGTAACTTTGTCTCCGATGGCTCTTGAAGCGTCCTTTCGATTGGGGAAGCTCTCCACAATGCTCAGGACCTCAAAACGATCAAGAAAAGTGGTCCGGGAAGGCAGATCGGGGTTGTCTTCTTCGTTGGCGGTGTACCGCCTTCAATGGAGTCAAAATTTTGGATTTTCGTTTTGGACGTTAAAGCTTCGTTTTCTTACGTCAAAAACAATCCTTAGGGTCCCATGCACTCAAATATAACCTCCCTTGACCCAAGAACAAGCTTAAACACGTTCGAATTCGAGTCCGTAACTAAGCCGCACCTTTGAAGCTTCAAAAATGGCGAATCTCAAAACGACGACTTCCGCCCCTTATACCACGTTAAAAAGCTTCCTTAGGTCGTATATAAGTGATCCCAAACCCCCACGTTCACCCAGGTTTCACTCCGCTTGAAGAAACGAAAGTTTTCGGTACCGTATACGCCGTATACGTGCTCTCTCTCTCTCTCGTTGGTTCTCTGTTTTGGGTGAATGAAAATAGAGTTTAAAACCTAATTTCTATCGTGTTTAAACCCAAGCAAAATATCGCATTGAACCGAAGTGGAGCGATTCCCATTCCACCAAAATAGGCGTTCGATTCGGTTGAATCGTGTATACGTATCGCATATACTAACTAATAATAATAATAATAATAATAATAATAATAATAATAATAGTCATACGATAATCATAATAATAATAATAATAATAATAATAATAATATTAATAATAATAATATGTTAATAATAATAATAATAATAATAATAATAATAATATACCCATATAACAATATCCAGATAAATGTATCTATTAGGCATTATACACATGCCAATAAAATCAAATATTATATCATCATAAAAATAATCCCATACATATTTAAATCCATAAATATGTAACATGAAAAAAAAAATACTCTCAGCTAAATAAAATTACAAAAATACCCTTTCGGGGTTAGCTAGATTAATTTTATTTGATGGACTATGATATATAAACTGTTATAAAATTGGTAGATTGAATTTTCAGGCGATTATGTATTTTTCATGAATTATTGATGTTATTTCTTAGTAAATTCATGAAAAATACCAAAATTGATTAAAAACCGAATCTAACTCTTCTAATACACTTCATAATCTGTAATAAGTCATAAATAATTTTCTTTGAATTTTCTAAGCAACCTAGGTATTTTTCATAATTTAAATAAGAAATAACATCAATAATTCATGAAAAATACATAATCGCCTGAAAATTCAATCTACCAATTTTATAACAGTTAATATATCATAGTCCATCAAATAAAATTAATCTAGATTTTTCTGAGCAACCTAAGTATTTTTCATAATTAATTTAATAAATAACACAAATAATTCATGAAAAATACAAAATTAACCGAAATTCGAATCTACCAATTTTGCAATAGTTTATATCTCATAACTAATCATATAAAATATATTTAGATTTTTCTGAGTAATCTAAGCATTTTTCATAATTAATCTATGAATTATACTAAATAATTCACAATAATTCCAAATAAATTCAGAAAATTATGAAACTTCACCAAGCACCTTAGAATAAAATAAGGAATCAAAATATACAAAAATATCTAAGAAAAACACCTCAGAAACGGTCAGAACGCGGTCGCCGGCGTTCTCGTCGGTTTCGTCGCCGGTAAAGTGTAACTTTGTCTCCGATGGCTCTTGAAGCGTCCTTTCGATTGGGGAAGCTCTCCACAATGCTCAGGACCTCAAAACGATCAAGAAAAGTGGTCCGAGAAGGCAGATCGGGGTTGTCTTCTTCGTTGGCGGTGTACCGCCTTTAATGGAGTCAAAATTTTGGATTTTCGTTTTGGACGTTAAAGCTTCGTTTTCTTACGTCAAAAACAATCCTTAGGGTCCCATGCACTCAAATATAACCTCCCTTGACCCAAGAACAAGCTTAAACACGTTCGAATTCGAGTCCGTAACTAAGCCGCACCTTTGAAGCTTCAAAAATGGCGAATCTCAAAACGACGACTTCCGCCCCTTATACCACGTTAAAAAGCTTCCTTAGGTCGTATATAAGTGATCCCAAACCCCCACGTTCACCCAGGTTTCACTCCGCTTGAAGAAACGAAAGTTTTCGGTACCGTATACGCCGTATACGTGCTCTCTCTCTCTCTCGTTGGTTCTCTGTTTTGGGTGAACGAAAATAGAGTTTAAAACCTAATTTCTATCGTGTTTAAACCCAAGCAAAATATCGCATTGAACCGAAGTGGAGCGATTCCCATTCCACCAAAATAGGCGTTCGGTTCGGTTGAATCGTGTATACGTATCGCATATACTAACTAATAATAATAATAATAATAATAATAATAATAATAATAATAATAATAGTCATACGATAATCATAATAATAATAATAATAATAATATTAATAATAATAATATGTTAATAATAATAATAATAATAATAATAATAATAATAATAATAATAATAATAATAATAATAATAATAATATACCCATATAACAATATCCAGATAAATGTATCTATTAGGCATTATACACATGCCAATAAAATCAAATATTATATCATCATAAAAATAATCCCATACATATTTAAATCCATAAATATGTAACATGAAAAAAAAAATACTCTCAGCTAAATAAAATTACAAAAATACCCTTTCGGGGTTAGCGGATATTACAATTATCCCCCTCTAAAAGAAAATTTCGTCCCGAAATTTTACTCAAATAATTCTGGATATTGCTCTCGCATATCAGATTCAAGCTCCCAAGTAGCTTCCTCAACCACACTGTTTCTCCATAGGACTTTCACCAGGGTAATTGTCTTATTTCTCAAAATCCTATCCTTTTGATCAAGAATCTTCACCGGACGTTCATTGTAGGACAAATCTTCCTGCAAACCCAGTGTTTCATAGCTCAAAACATGCGATGGGTCTGACACATATTTCCGGAGTTGAGATACATGAAATACATTATGCACCCCAGATAATGATGGCGGTAAAGCTATTCTATAAGCTACACTGCCCACTCTATCCAATATCTGAAATGGACCAACATATCTGGGACTTAGTTTCCCTCTCTTGCCAAATCTCTTCACCGAGAGTCCTTTTCGTGGTGTCACTCGAAGAAACACATGATCACCCACTTCGAACTCAATGTCTCTCCGCTTCAGGTCTGCATAAGATTTCGTCTGCTACGAGCCGTGATCATTCTAGCCCTGATCTTCTGAATAGCTTCGTTGGTGTGCTGAACTGCATCTGGCCCTAGGAGTTTGTTCTCTCCCAACTCATCCCAATGCAGTGGAGACCTGCATTTTCTCCCATACAACATCTCATAGGGTGCTACCCCGATAGTAGACTGATAGCTGTTGTTGTAAGAAAATTCAATCAAAGGCAGGTATTTGCTCCATGATCCTTGGAAATCTATCACACATGCCCTCAACATATCTTCCAAGATCCGATTTGTTCTCTCGATCGACCATCCGTCTCTGGATGATATGCGATGCGAACTTCAATCGAGTTCCCATTGCTCTCTGTAAGCTTTCCCAAAAAGACGAAGTGAACCGAGCATCTCGATCACAAACAATAGAATACGGTGCCCCATGTAATCTCACAATCTCATTCACATAAAGTTCAGCAAAATGGTCCATGGAGTAAGTCATGCGTACTGGTAGAAAATGGGCAGATTTTGTATACCTATCGACGACTACCCAAATGGCGTCATGTTGCTTTGTAGTCTTAGGTAATCCAGTCACAAAATCCATGGAAATCTCTTCCCACTTCCATTCAGGGAGCTTCAGTGGTTGTAACAATCCCGCTGGTCTTTGATGCTCTGCTTTAACTTGTTGACATGTTAAGCATTTGGCCACAAATTCAACTACATCCTTTTTCATACCAGGCCACCAATACAATGCTTTTAGGTCATGGTACATTTTAGTGGTCCCGGGATGAACTGAATAAGGTGTAGTATGAGCTTCTACCAATATCCCCTTCTTGAGCTCATCATTATCGGGCACACAAATTCGTCCCTTGAACCGAATTAATCCTGTGTCTGATATTTCATAATCTTTGGCGTTACTATTCAAAATTTCTTGCTTTAGTTCACTGAGCTTTTGATCTGTCGTCTGCCCCTCCTTAATTATTTCTAACAAAGTGGATTGAAGTGTGACCTTTGCAAGTTGCCCTGTAATAAACTCTATACCAGCTCGTTCCATGTCTTCCACTAATTCCCTTGATACTCCTTGTAAAGTGGAAACTAGTCGGGACCTCTACGGTGAGTGCATCCGCTACCACATTGGCTTTAGGGATGGTACATTATCTCGCAGTCGTAGTCTTTGACTAGCTCCAACCATCTCCTCTGCCTCATGTTTAACTCTCTCTGGGTGAAAAAGTACTTTAAACTCTTATGATCGGTGTAGATTTCACATTTCACTCCATAGAGATAATGACGCCAGATTTTTAGTGCAAAAACCACTGCGGCTAACTCTAGGTCATGTGTCGGGTATCTCTGTTCGTATTCTTTTAATTGCCTTGAAGCGTAAGCAATTACCTTCCCTTCTTGCATTAGAACACAACCCAACCCTTGTTTAGATGCATCACAATATACCGCAAATTGTCCCTCTTCTGTTGGTAAACTGAGGATTGGTGCTGAGATAAGTCTATTCTTCAACTCTTGGAAGCTTTGCTCACACTTGTCTGACCAGGAAAATTTTAGATTCTTCCTAGTTAATTCTGTTAAGGGTGTGGCTATCTTTGAGAACCCCTCAACAAACCTTCTATAATAGCCTGCTAAACCCAAAAAGCTTCGAACCTTTGAGGCGGTCTTTGGTCTAGGCCATTCTTTCAACTGCAGCAACCTTGGCAGGATCTACTTTTATTCCCCCGTTAGTGACAATGTGGCCCAAAAATGCAACCTCGGACAACCAGAACTCACATTTTTTGTACTTGGCATACAATTGATGTTCTCTCAGTCGCTGCAAGGTCAAGCGTAAGTGCTCCTCATGTTCCTCCTCTGTCTTAGAATAAATCAGTATATCATCTATGAATACAATGACAAACTGATCCAGATATTCCTTGAAGACTCGGTTCATGAGGTCCATAAAAGCTGCTGGGGCATTTGTAAGTCCAAATGACATCACCATGAACTCATAATGCCCGTATCTCGTTCTGAAGGCTGTCTTCGGTATATCTTCATTTTTGATTCTTAGCTGATGATACCCTGAACGAAGATCAATCTTAGAAAACACCTTTTTCCCTTGAAGCTGGTCAAACAAGTCGTCAATCCTCGGCAGTGGGTACCGATTCTTTATAGTCACCTTGTTCAATTCTCGGTAATCTATGCACATTCTCATAGTACCGTCTTTCTTTTTAACAAATAGAACTGGTGCGCCCCACGGAGAGTAGCTAGGTCTGATAAACCCTAACTTAAGCAATTCTTCCAACTGTATTTTGAGTTCTTTCAATTCCGATGGTGCCATCCTATATGGTGCGCGGGAAACTGGTGCTGTTCCGGGCACTAATTCTATCACAAATTCGATTTCTCTGTGTGGTGGTAACCCGGGTAACTCCTCTGGAAATACATCAAGAAACTCAGCAACTACCCGTGTTTCCTCCGGCTTTCTTTCAATTTTCTTGGTGTCATCAACCACATTAACTAGATACCCTAAGCACCCACGCTGCAATAGTTGCCCAGCCTTCATTGCCGAAATAATAGGAGTGCGGGGTTTCTTTCCTACCCCCCTGAACTCGAAAGTCTCTCCATCTTCTGGTGTGAAAACAACTTTCTTTTGCTTGCAATCAATTGATGCTCCATATTTGGTAAGAAAATCCATGCCCAAGATTACATCAAAATCAAATAAATCTAATACAATCAGGTCTACAAATAATTCTCTACCATCTATCCTGACAGGTATACCCCTAAGCCAACTTCTAGAGATTACAACCTCCCCAGATGGTAACATGGTCCCAAACCCCACAGTAAATAATTCACTCGGTGCATTTATATGATTTACAATTGTGCTAGCAATAAAGGAATGAGTTGCACCAGAATCAAACAAAACTTTACAAGTGGTGTTGGCCATAGGAATCTGACCTGATACAACCGAAGGACTGGCCTCGCCTTCGCGAGTGATGGCAAAAACTCTGGCTGAACATACTTGTCATCTTTCTTGGGTTCTGCTCTGTTCCCAGTCTGTCCCCACAGTGGGCAATTGCGTTTGATGTGTCCTTCTTTTCCACATTTGTAGCATGCTTTTGCGCGACACTCACCGAGATGACGTTTGGTACATTTAGGGCATTCTGGAATGTTTCGCCCACTGCTGCCATTAAATCGTTGGTCGTTATCACTTTTGTACCTCTTGTCTTGACTTGGCTGCCCGGACTGGTCCTGTCCCCGTTTCTTGTGGTCATTAGAATTGGCTCCACCTTTCTTAGATTCTCTCCTGGCAGCATTTTCCTTCCAAATTTTGTTTTCACTCCGCTCAGCCGTAAGAGCCATTTCGACAACTTGAGCATAGCTGAATTGACCCCTTGACACAATTTCCACATCTCGAGCAACCATTGGTTTCAGGCCTTCCACAAATCGATGTGCTTGCACTCTATCGCAGGTACCGGATACGGAGCAAATTTCGCCAATCTATCAAATTTTTGTGCATACTCAGTCACAGTAAGACTCCCTTGGACTAACCCAGTAAATTCATCGACCTTTGCTGCTAGAACTGCTGAGTTATAATACTTCTCATTAAAGACCCTTTTGAAATCGTTCCAGTTCATGGTATCTACGTCCTTTGTTTGTTCCACCACCTCCCACCAGATACGAGCATCTTTCCTCAGCATGTAAGATGCACACTTCACTCGGTCATTCCCATCCACCCTTAGCATCTGCAAAATGCTTTCTATGCGACTTATCCACTCCTCAGCCACTACCGGGTCTATGCCTCCCTCAAACTCAGGTGGGTGTTGTTTCCGAAATCTCTCTCGCTAACAACTCATGTCTAGCCTCTATAGCGGGATATACCACCGCGGTTGGTGGGTCTCTATTTTACGCATCCCGCCTTATTTGGATGGCGGCTCCGGTTGACGTCTCAGCTGACGAAGTTCTTCATCCTGCCTATGAATGATTCCTTCCAGTGCGGCAATGCGCTCTTCCCATCCCTGTGGTGCTTGAGGTGGTTCATTGATCCCTCCATCATCTCGGCCTTGGCCTTGGCCTCGACCTCGACCTCGACCTCGACCCACTCTAACTGACCTTCTAGGAGGCATTTCTAAACTCCTGAACCACACAAACCAATACACATCAAGATCATTTTGATCATCAATTTTACATGAAAATAATGTTACCCTCTCGCATGCAGAAATTTAAGGCAACTTAATTATAAGTAATAACCACTTACAGTACAGTGAGTCGAGCTCGTCTCATGGCGGTGAACTTTACATGTTAGGGCTAACCACATTCTTTAGGACCGTATTGCTCTGGTACCATATTTTAACACCCCGATTTCCCGAGATGTCACATAGGATAGTCCGTATAAAACAATTTAATAAGATAAAGACAATCAAATACTGCTTTATTGAAAAATATCCAAGCATGAGATCTCATTGTTTAAAACAAAATACTTTTAGTACTGTAAACTTAAATAAGAACTAGTTAAGTCAAAATAATAGTTCCAAAATGTTTAGCAGTTAAAAACATTAAAAGCAAAATACTGTGCCAGCCCACAACATGCGGTCCACGCCTCGAGCTCTTCATTCTCACTGCTTAGCCTTACCCTTACCTGCACACAGAGTACCCGTGAGCTAACGCCCAGTAAGAAGAGCTATGTAGGACATAACCCTCCTAACTAGTTACTTGACATAATTTGCTCTTTTATATTAATCAACAGTAATTCACATTCCTTAAATATATCCACAACGCATGTTGTTCTCACATGCACACATCAAGTCTCATACCGCACATTATACTCACATACGATAATCAACTATTCTCTCATGTTGATCAGACATGAGGTAACCTACCCTGCCTTGTGTTATTCTCACACTTGGCATCCAACAGGGCAATTAATTACCATAAGTTGTACTCACCCATGATAATGTTATAACCTGCAAGTGTTATGCTCACACAAGCAGCAAGACCCTAATATTATTCTCGTGCTAATGATGCTCACAAAATATAAGGAAATCACAACACTATCAAATTAAATAACAAACCAACCCAAGTTGTATGCATAACATACACCCCCGTGTACGGATGTCCACTCTTCTTACCTCGATTGCCAAGACCACACTTGCTACCTCGAGCACCTCAACGAATTTCCTTGTTGAGAACAAGATCCTAGACATTCATTAACACAACAATACACTCAAAATACATTCAAGTATGAATCTCTAAACTCATACAGAAACTTACGTAAACATACGTAACACATAGGTCCATTTCGCTTGCATGACACACCATACATAAGCATTTATTATTTAGATTCACACAAACATATTGCATGGACTCAAACAAACATTCTTAACGTAAAACATGAATTCATACAACACATTTTTACGTAAAATTTACTAAAATACCATTTATTCTTATTAAAGTCCAAATAAATAGTTAATTAATCACCAATAATTATAATAAATACCTACAGCAACTAATAAATAATAAAACCTATTCCTTTTGACATCATAGACAGTAAATGGTATTTCAAAAATACATTTTACTATTTTAACAACACTTATCTATTTTTCATATTTAACTTAAGCATTAATTAAGTAAATTCATGAAAAATACCAAAATTGATTAAAAACCAAATCTAACTCTTCTAATACACTTCATAATCTGTAATAAGTCATAAATAATTTTCTTTGAATTTTCTAAGCAACCTAGGTATTTTTCATAATTTAAATAAGAAATAACATCAATAATTCATGAAAAATACATAATCGCCTGAAAATTCAATCTACCAATTTTATAACAGTTTATATATCATAGTCCATCAAATAAAATTAATCTATATTTTTCTGAGCAACCTAAGTATTTTTCATAATTAATTTAATAAATAACACAAATAATTCATGAAAAATACAAAATTAACCGAAATTCGAATCTACCAATTTTGCAATAGTTTATATCTCATAGCTAATCATATAAAATATATTTAGATTTTTCTGAGTAATCTAAGTATTTTTCATAATTAATCTATGAATTATACTAAATAATTCACAATAATTCCAAATAAATTCAGAAAATTATGAAACTTCACCAAGCACCTTAGAATAAAATAAGGAATCAAAATATACAAAAATATCTAAGAAAAACACCTCAGAAACGGTCAGAACGCGGTCGCCGGCGTTCTCGTCGGTTTCGTCGCCGGTAAAGTGTAACTTTGTCTCCGATGGCTCTTGAAGCGTCCTTTCGATTGGGGAAGCTCTCCACAATGCTCAGGACCTCAAAACGATCAAGAAAAGTGGTCCGAGAAGGCAGATCGGGGTTGTCTTCTTCGTTGGCGGTGTACCGCCTTTAATGGAGTCAAAATTTTGGATTTTCGTTTTGGACGTTAAAGCTTCGTTTTCTTACGTCAAAAACAATCCTTAGGGTCCCATGCACTCAAATATAACCTCCCTTGACCCAAGAACAAGCTTAAACACGTTCGAATTCGAGTCCGTAACTAAGCCGCACCTTTGAAGCTTCAAAAATGGCGAATCTCAAAACGACGACTTCCGCCCCTTATACCACGTTAAAAAGCTTTCTTAGGTCGTATATAAGTGATCCCAAACCCCCACGTTCACCCAGGTTTCACTCCGCTTGAAGAAACGAAAGTTTTCGGTACCGTATACGCCGTATACGTGCTCTCTCTCTCTCTCGTTGGTTCTCTGTTTTGGGTGAACGAAAATAGAGTTTAAAACCTAATTTCTATCGTGTTTAAACCCAAGCAAAATATCGCATTGAACCGAAGTGGAGCGATTCCCATTCCACCAAAATAGGCGTTCGGTTCGGTTGAATCGTGTATACGTATCGCATATACTAACTAATAATAATAATAATAATAATAATAATAATAATAATAATAATAATAATAATAATAATAATAATAATAATAGTCATACGATAATCATAATAATAATAATAATAATATTAATAATAATAATATGTTAATAATAATAATAATAATAATAATAATAATAATAATAATATACCCATATAACAATATCCAGATAAATGTATCTATTAGGCATTATACACATGCCAATAAAATCAAATATTATATCATCATAAAAATAATCCCATACATATTTAAATCCATAAATATGTAACATGAAAAAAAAAATACTCTCAGCTAAATAAAATTACAAAAATACCCTTTCGGGGTTAGCGGATATTACAATGACAGTGGAGGTAATTTCACTTTAGGTGCATCATCAAGTGTTGCCCCTAGGAGGCTCAAATATGCACCTCGAAGAGCATCTACCAGGCCAAATGAGATGAGCATAAGTGAAGCAAATGGGGAATCTTTGTCAAGATCAACTGATGACAGTGACTTGGAGTGGAGAAAAGAGAATGAGATTTCATATGATGATGAGGATAGTTCTGACTTAGACAAATATTGTGATGAATCTGACACAGAAGAATGGTTTGGAGAGCACTATGACAGTGATGAAGCCGAGCATAAGAATTTTAAAAGACTATCAAGGAATGAAAATTTTGTTGATCCTAATAGTAAGCTGCCAAGACCAAAAAATGAGAACATATATGAGAATGGAAAAATAGTCCTTAGGCAATGGCAAAGATTCAAAGATCACAAGGTTTTTGGGGCAGTATTGAAAGATTTTGCCATTCAAGAAGGTTTTGAGCTACGTAAAGTGAAGCATGCTTCTAGTAGAATCACCTCAGTTTGTAGAGCTGAAGGATGCAAATGGCGAATTCATGCTTCCTTATCACCAGATGAAAGAGAGTTTATAATCAAAATCTACAATCCAGATCACAATTGTCAATGTGTTGTGAAAAATAGGATAGCTACATCAGGGTGGATTGCCAAAAAGCTTAGTAGTACCTTAGCTAAAACACCTGATATGAATTTACAAAGAATGAGGCTAGAGTTGAAAGATCAGTTTGGAATTGAAGCTACAAATAGACAACTTTGGAAAGCAAGGCAGAAGGCCAGAGAACATGGTGGCTTAAATTATGCTCACTTATATGGTAATTTGAGACGTTATGCTGCTATGATTTACAAAACTAACCCTGGGAGTGCTGCTATTATACAAAGTAATCTAGTGCCAATTGAGCAGAATTTAGAGGATGAGAATCTAGAGGTTAATAATTTAGAAACCCCAATAATGAAGCCTTAATTCAACCGAATATTTATTTGCTACTCAGGCGTCAAAACTGGTTTCTTAACAGCGTGTAGACCATTTTTTGGGTTAGATGGTTGTCATCTAAAAGGGCCATACAAGGGTATCCTACTGGCTGCAGTGGGGCTTGATGCCAATCTTCACTTTTATCCAATTGCTTATGCAATTGTGGAAGCTCAGAATAACTCTAGTTGGAAATGGTTTTTAGACTTTCTAAGAAACGAAATTGGGATACTCATAGAGGCCAACCATGGTGTATTATGAGTGGCAGACAAAAGGTTAATTAATTCTTTTATGTATTATTTTATTGTATTATAAATTCTTTTAGTGGATGCTTAATCAACAATTAATTTTAAATATTTGTAGGGTTTAATTGAGGTTGTGACAAACATCCCGGGTGCTGGGCATCGTTTTTGTTGTTTTCATTTAGAAAATAACATGGTAAAAAAGTTTGGCACATCACACCTTCAAGGTCTCTTTTGGGCAGCAGCTGAGACAGCCAATTTTGAGAATTTTAAGATAATAATAGAGCGAATTAAAGAATTCAACCAAGAGGCACATGACTGGCTAAGCAATATTGACTTCAAGCATTGGACAATGAGCAAGTTTGATCCAAATGTGAAGGTAGAACATCTCACAAATAATTTTGTTGAGTCATTCAACGATTGGATAGAAGATCATCGATACAAGGCCCCAATTGAGTTGTTGGAAGGTATAAGAATGCAACAGACAGCCATGATGTATGCAAGAGAAGTAACAGCTGACAGATGGGAGCATAAGCTCACTCCAAAAGTCCATCTTAAGGTTCAAGAAATTAAAAAAAAAAGCACGTTTTGCATTGGTGACAAGAGTTGGTAATGAAGAATTTCAAGTGGATTATGAAAAAAAGGTGTATTGTTCGACTGAATGAATTCTTCTGCATTTGTGGCCAGTGGCAAGTGAGAGGAATACCATGTATCCATGCGATTGCTTGCATAACTACCATTAGGGCTGACATAGCCAATTATTGCTCCCCATACTTCACTACTGAAATGTGGAGGAAAACATTTGAGCAAGTTATTCATCCAATTCCTGATGAATCGATGTGGCCTCAATTCAATGATGTGAAAAAACCACCAGGAAGATCTAAAAAGCATCGTAGAAGAAGAGTTGCAGGAGAGGAGAGACCCTTGCCACCTACTTCAAGGAAACAACCAACTAGGAAAGGTGTTTCTAGCACTAAAAAGTGTAGCAACTGCCATGAATTTGGCCACAATAGCAGGTCATGTTAGAAACCAATACCATGCCTATCAGAACCACAAGCACAACCAATAAAAGACAAGAGCAAAGGAAAAGGCAAGAAGAAAGAGAACACCACTTGTCAAGGCATAAGAAATGTAGAACAAACACAACCATGTGAAGCACCATCTCAACCAGAAGTTTCATCTACAAGAGGCAAATGAAGAGTAAGGAGGAGAAGGAGAAGCCAAAACAGAGGAAGGTCAACATCATTTGAGGTAATAAACAAAATCTTAATGTTGCTTAATTATTTAATTATTTAATTATTTATTTTAAGAGAAAATCTTAATGTACCTTAGCTAAGTTTATATATGAGGTATTCAACTACATGGCATTATATTCAGGTTCTAATGACTTATTCTGAACAGCAACCTGTTGAAGAAATGCACACTACTACAACACTAATGAACCTATTCTCAGTACAAGATACTCAATATATAGAACCAGCCATGACACTTTTTCAATACAAGTCAAATATATTTTACACTATTTTTTGTTGTTGTGCTAGTTGGAAAATTTCATTATGGGAATGTATGAGGAATGAATGTTGGGTAAATTTTGTATTTTGACAAACAATATTAGATTGCTTATGTATTTAACAAACTAATGTGACATTGGTTGTGGTTCTTTTTTAATAGCTTATTGTGGTTTAACATATAAAAATTTGTGTGAAGCAATGAATGTACTTTTCTATTTTATAACTTTGTATTGATATGTTCATTGATTAATGGGATAATTATGAACAAAATCAATAAAATTAAAAAAGTTTTTTTTTAATAGAGGATATGTTCAGAACTAAACTATAAAAAAAACGTTATATTTATCTTATTTATTTAATACAAAATATAATATATATTTATATGTAATTTCTTTTAAAATATGAATAATATATAAAAATAATTAATTAGTTAAAATGCAGGGTATTTTTGGTATAATAAAAAAAATATTGACCAAAATTATATGCAAGGTACCTTTTTTTACTATTTTTACAAATAAAGGGTACTTAATAAACATTTTTGATATTAGAAGGTACCAAAGCTTTATTTTAATAAAATACAGGGTACCAAATAAGTATATTCCCTATTAAATAATACAACATACATTGTATTAAAAAAATTTGTCGTAATAATTAATACAATACATTGCTTTATCCAAAGACAGTGTTATTTATTATTTAATACAATATGACCCTTATACGGCGTACCAAATAGCCCTCAATGAACTCAATACACAATAAGCTCCTAGAGACATATTAAAGAGTCATTCTTTTATGGGAAACCCAATAAAACAAAAAAATCAAAACAATTTTTTTTTTTATATATTTTACGAAAATATAGATAACAACAACCAACAACTTATATAACAACTAATGGAATAATTTAAATTTGAATAAAAATGTACATAGCAATTCACATAGAAACTATTAGAGTAATTATTAGAGCAGCTCAAATGAAAAATTTTAAAAAAATAATAAAAAGAATAATATATGAAATAATTTCAAAAAAAAAAAAAAAAACCCTACTTATTCAGGTGGAGTCGAGTTGCCTGTAGTAGGCGATAAATGTAGCAGTCAATCCAGGCAAAAGGTAGTCGTAAATCAGGGTTAGTCTTCTATAACTGGTGTTAATAATTAATCTAAACTATTAGGTAAACATACATCCTACAGAGCGCTCCAGTACATAATTGACTTATTGCCATTATGATCACAACATGTTTTCCACATTACATGACTCAAAAGTTTTTTTTTTCTTTTCTTTTTTTTTCTTTTTTTAATAAAAATCATAAGATCTATTAATTAAAAAATTCGTTCAAAATAATAGAACGCAACTCAGAAGAACAGTCCTCCAACTAAAGCACACGACCTATACAGAAATAAGAGTCTCTTGCTAAGCAATGAGCCAACTTATTTGCAGATCGTTTTACAAAACACAAATTGTGAAGACATAAAATACTGTTCTGAATCGCTTGGACACAGACCAAGCTATCTGTTTCCAACATGACTCTATCCCACGAATGAGTTGCAATCCAACTCAATGCTTCTTTAATGTTTATTATCTCAGCAATTTCGGGTTGAATACATCTAATCTTTCCATTCTTGAATGCTTCTACCATAGCACCATGATGATTCTGAGCTACACAACCCATGCCAAAAGACAAGACTCGAACCAGAAAAAACTAAAAGGAAAAGACTAAAAAACCATGTCAAAAGACAAGACTAATGGAAAAACTAAATTAGTTTCAACACATAAATACGATCACAGCATTAAAATTAATTAAGGAATTAAACTAATAAATGAAAACATTAATTGGAATTAAACTAATAATAGTAAATTAATAAATTAAAATAAAAATCTAAAACAAAGGACGTCGTTAAGCAAAACCGAACCACTCTCAGACGACTTCATGAACCCGTCATAGAAGAAGACGTTGTTGTGGGAATGAGAAAAACTTTGGCATTAATCAAGAAGATCCATACAATCATCTTCTCAATAGGTAATATATTAGTTGAATGTTAAATAAAAAGAATGAATGTTAAGGGAAATATACGGAAAATATCTATTCAAATCTTCTCAAAATCTTTATTAGTTTTTGACTCAAAAGTTTCTTTAATGATAACTTATGGTACAGAGTATAATAAATTATGTATTTATGCAAATAATTTTAAAATGAGTTTTATATTAATTGTTTTTAATAATTTTGTTTTAACTTCTTGCACTTTATTTGGTATATTGGATTAAATCGTCCAATCATATGTTTCTTTCAATGTTGAGATTACAGGAGATTGTATAATCTTGTCTACTCCAACCTAATCAAATCTTTAAGAATCTAATTCAATTTAGTGTAATCTTACTACGTACCAAATAAGTCAATAATATAATATAATATCTTTATATATTAAAAGTGCCTATGTAACGGCAATTCTTGGTTTAACAGAATATTCTTTACAAATAAAAGAATATTCTGTTAAATTTAACCCAAAAAAATCGTCTACTTTTCTCACTCACAATTAATGGTATATCTGTCTCTCTACAAACCCCCAAACCCCAACAAACACAAGCTAAACCTTCTCAATCCCTCTCTTTCGCGACCCAGAAATGGCCGCCACAGCCTCCTCCTCATAAACCCATTCACCTTGTTCCTCCTCTTCTTTCGCAGATTCTTTCTCTTTGGGTTTTGTTTTTATCGGAGAGTTTGATTTGGGAATCCGATCTTTTTCTTCATCGATCTTCAGTACCGGTTGTTTGGGGGTTTCTTTTCGGGTGAAAGTTAGGGTTTTAGGGTTTTAATTTCTTTTCGGGTTGTTTGGGGGTTTCTTTTCGGTTGTTTGGGGGTTTGATTTCGGGTAAAAGCTTTGTCATTAAATATGAAGGTTCAGTCAAGAATGGAGATTCTGACTGCTTTGTCTTAGAGCATGTTGAACATGATAGGCCTGAGGTAATTCTTCTACCTCTCTCTCTCTCTCTCTCTCTCTCTCTCTCTCTCTCTCTCTCTCTCTCTCTCTCTCTCTCTCTCTCTCTCTCTCTCTCTCTCTCTCTCTCTCTCTCTCTCTCTCTCTCTCTCTCTCTCTCTCTCTCTCTCATATTGCCTATTCAATTTGCTTTCAGGTGTTGAAGAGTGAAATAAGCGTTTGTCAGCTTCAGTAATATGGCTATTGTATGTTTATGGAAGCATGTATACTATTATAATCTAGCAATGTTCTTCACGAAGGTAAAATATATTGTTATTATTTTTGAATGGTAAAATATATATATAAATGATTGATTTTGATTCTTGTGAGCTATGGAAGCAGAAGGGCAATCTCAGAACACTATAAAGAGAATTTCTAGAAAAGCCATGCAGGGATTTAACATGATACCATATCATTTGGAGAACGAAGATTCCGAGGAGGAGGCTATTATCTTGAATCGTCGCAATGGCAATTACAATTCAAAGGATGCTACTTTATGCTACACTTTACCCATTCATGGATATGGAGCTCCTAATAATAAGCTTTTCTTGACGTGAGTGAGTTTCTGAAGTGAAAGCTTTTGTATTTATGTTGTGTTTCTACTTACTTACTTACTTGTCTATCACACATTTTATCGAACACTTTGTGATATCATCTTTTGTATTATATTGGTTTCATTTTGAGGCACTTCTTGATATCATCTTTTCCTTTTTGTTTTTATTTTTATTACAGGTCCTCATGTTAATGCTCATAAGCATCATGCTGACAATGAGCTTAGGATGCTGGAGCGATTTGTGTAATACTGACTAGCCTATGATTTTGTGTAATACACAGGGTAAAAGCTTTGTCATTAAATATGAAGGTTCAAATTTCACCGCCTTGGCTCGTAGGTTTGCTTTGGTCCCTCTCGGACCCCGTTATTAGCTTACGGCGGCAATTGCAAAGCAATGTTAACGGTGTTGATGGTGCAGTTCAACTGGTGGTTGATCGCCCATATAAGGCTGGAGAATCTATTGCTGTTTGGTATGACATTTTTCTTTATATATATTATATGTAATCATGTAGCTGGCAAACAGATTACAAGTTGGCCATTTATTTATTATCCTTGATAGTGCAATTTGTTACTTTCTCATTGCTATGCATTTACCACTTGACTGAATGGTTTGTGTGTGAGGGTTATCTGCTCTTATTCCAGTAAATATATCTAAAACAAAAATAGTACATGTTAGCTTATGTGAAATTTGTATATTAATGCAGGTGTGGGCCACAGCCTAACTCAAAATTGCTTATAAACTATGGATTTGTCGATGAAGATAATCCTTATGACCGGTTGGTGATTGAGGTATAATAAGCAAGTCTGTCTACTGTACACGATTCCCTATTTAGGTGTAAGTCTTATTCTTACTGATTTTTTTCTAGGCGGCTTTGAATACGGAGGATCCCCAGTATCAAGATAAAAGAATGGTTGCTCAGAGGAATGGAAAATTATCTGTGCAAGTTTTTCATGTATGCACATTTAATTTGTTTTCCAGAAACTTAGCTGTTAGGTTTCTTTTACTTCGCTCTAATATATGCTTTTTTCAGGTGTATGCTGGTAAGGAAAGGGAAGCTATACTGGATTTGCTTCCATATATTCGATTGGGCTATTTATGAGAACCTTCAGAGATGCAATCTGTTATCTCTTCTCAGGGTCCAGTTTGTCCAGTAAGTAAAAATTACTTTCACTTTTGATTTAATGATTTTTGAGTTTTCATGCTACTTTGAAAGATAAGTAATGCATATAGATTATGGGAATTCGATACATACAAACAGCACTTTCTAGCCAATTTCCACTAAGAAGATATGTATACCAAAAAAGAAAAAAAATATATATATATATACATATTTGTAACAAAGGAAAAAGTCCATTAGAAAAACAAAATTAATAAATCAAAACATGAGATCGTTATAAATTATTTCTACTTACTCATGAATCTAACACTAACGGTTTATCCAAGAAGACTGCCAAATCCCCTTTTAGTTGCAACTCTCTTAACACAGAATTAATACTATCTAATCACTCTCAGGCCAGGTGCCAAGTCAGATAGAATGGTTGGACATGGCTGTTGAATTTCAAGTAAACTACCTTCTACATATATATGGAGACTACGGAAAACCTTTTGTTGAATTTTAAGCACTTATACAATCTTTTGTTAATCAGTCTGTAGCTGTTTATAATCCATGAGGATCAGAGTATTCTTACAAAACAAAAAGTTCTAACGCTCTATTTTTCTGGGTTGGCAGGGTGTAATCCACAGGGATGTCAAACCTGGAAACTTCCTCTTCTCTCGTAAGGCCAGTAAAGGTTACCTGATTGATTTCAACCTGGCAATGGTAAGCTGCACTTGCCCTGCTATTCCGCCATGTCTATTATCTAATTTAAGCCTACTGATTCTTTATAAAGCCTGCATAATACACGCAATGATATGTTATCTCATTAAACTCATTTTTTCTATCTTTGGCAGGACTTACATCAGAAATATGGAAACACTGGTGAGTCTTCATCTCCACTCTGAGATCTAAATGAAATTAGCATTAGTGTAATCTTGATACTTGTTCTTAATCTATCTCTTCATTTTATGAAAATGTTAATTGTTTTTTTTTACTTATGAAAATGTTAATTGTTTTTTTATGTTATCTCATTAAACTCATTTTTTCTATCTTTGGCAGGACTTACATCAGAAATATGGAAACACTGGTGAGTCTTCATCTCCACTCTGAGATCTAAATGAAATTAGCATTAGTGTAATCTTGATACTTGTTCTTAATCTATCTCTTCATTTTATGTTGTGTTTCATTTTATCTTGATACACATTTTATGAAAATGTTAATTGTTTTTTTTTACTTATGGGTGCCAATTTGTTTCTACGAGAACTTACATTTGAGCTAGATTATTATATTGGTTTCTCCTCTCAGAGTTTTACAGATTGAAGGATTGGTAATATTTCTCACTCACTGTGTTTTTTTTTAATCAAAATTTTTAACTTATGATTTTGATATGTTTATATATCTGTCTTTGGAATGTAGTAAGTGCACTTAGAATTGTATGGTGTTCATTGCCGATCTCGCAAGTGCAAATGTTTATGGTTGAATCTAATTCAGTACTATTTTTCAATTTGTGTGCAAATGTTTATGGAAGCATGTATACTATTATAATCTAGCAATGTTCTTCACGAAGGTAAAATATATTGTTATTATTTTTGAATGGTAAAATATATATATAAATGATTGATTTTGATTCTTGTGAGCTATGGAAGCAGAAGGGCAATCTCAGAACACTATAAAGAGAATTTCTAGAAAAGCCATGCAGGGATAATTCTGTTTATGGTTGAATCTAATTCAGTACTATTTTTCAATTTGTGTGCTATAGACTTTTTAATTTATTTTTTTATTTTGTTGAACAGGCTATACTAAAGATAATCAAGCATTGCAAGGAGTTTAACTCATTCATATCATTTTTGTAAGTCAATTTCACTCTTTTAAGCATGTTTAATCTTATGAGCCAAGTGCTTTGGGCCTTTTTTCTGATTTGAGTGTTATTTTTTTGAAACTCACAATAATTTAATTTGGGTTCTGTATAACAATGTTTAAAAAGTATTTCAAAGTTAACATACATAAGCAATCTTGTAAATTTGGGTGCTTTGGGTCTTTTTCCTGATTTGAGTGTTATTATTTGGTATGTCAATATTACTCTTGGTAAATCTGTGTTAATTGAATCATTTTTCCTATTCATTTACAGAGTATACTAAATGCAGCTGAAAATCTTGTGTTCATGATCTCAAAAAAGAATGAAAATGTTAATTGTTTTTTTTTACTTATGGGTGCCAATTTGTTTCTACGAGAACTTACATTTGAGCTAGATTATTATATTGGTTAATGTGTTGTTTTAATGATATCTTTAAGCATTCGTTTGCAGGAGATGTTCATGGTCAGTTTTCAGATTTGTTAAGATTGTTTGAGTATGGTGGATTTCCACCTGAAGCAAACTATCTGTTACTAGGAGACTATGTGGACCGTGGTAAGCAGAGTATAGAGACTATATGCCTTCTTCTCGCGTACAAGATCAAGTACAAGGAGAATTTCTTTCTTGATGCAAACCGAACAATGACTTCAAAGTACAATCAGTTCACCATTCAAGTAGTTGAACCAATGGAAGATTAGGAAGAAGTTACCTTTTTTTTTTTTTTTACAGTAATTTTATTTTATTTAGTGTTGAGACTTTTCTTGCTGCTGAGCTTGTTTTTCTTTCTCTTGACTTGTTATTTATGGATTTACATGGAGTAGTGTATGCAAGTATTTCATATACCCAATTTTCTAAAAGTAAATAATAAGTATTATTTTATTATGATTTATATATACTTAATTATATTTTAACAACCAATTATAATAGCACAAATATTAATTTGATAAAATAAATTATTCGTATGATCATACCTTTACATACAATCTAAATAAGAAGAAATAAAAAAAAATAACTAAACTTTACCTAAAACTAATCTTTACGTGCCTCGGCACGTAACTCCTACCTAGTATAATATATATGTGTGTATATACATAAACCCTATCGTATTTTTCTTCACTCAAATTCATTTCAAATATTGTTGTACAATTAATTATGTCTCCATTAATATTATCATTCCCAGAAATCTCGACCTTTCTCCTACTCATACCTCCTCTTACAATAATTTTCCTTGTCTACAACTACTCACTCAAATCACCACCTCTTCCACCAGGCCCATTCCGATGGCCCATTGTCGGCAACCTTTTTCAAATAGGGCCCAATCCTCACATGACCTTAGCACGCTTCGCCAAAATCTACGGCCCAGATCTTTTCTCATTCAAACTCGGTACCAAGCTCGTGATCGTTGGATCAACTCCAGCTGCAGCCATGGCGATTCTAAAGACCCACGATCGAAGTCTCTGTGCTAGGTTCGTTCCTCACGTTGCTCCATCAAAGTGTCAAAAGAAATATGACTCAACCATCGGTTGGGTCGATGAATGCAACGAGAGTTGGAAGAACTTACGTAGTTTTACTCGAACTGAGTTATTTTCAGGTAAAGCTATAAACTCCCAAGCATTGATAAGAGACAAAAAAGTCAACGAAACGGTCAACCACGTGGCCAAACACATGCAAGGAAAGGAAGTCAAAGTTAGAGAGATTGCTTTTGGTGCTGTGTTGAATATGATGGGAAATATTTTGGTGTCAAAAGATATGATTGAGCAAAGTAATGAAAGTTTGAAAGGGGAGCTTTGTGAGATTATGAATAAGATAACTGATGTTGCTTCTTCTCCAAATATATCTGATTTTTATCCTATTTTGGGTCCATTTGATCTTCAGAATCTTCAAAAAAGGTCCATGGAATTGTTTGATAGGAGTTGTCAGCTTTGGGAGGCTATTGTGAAAGAAAGGAAAGCTTCGGAAACATCCTCTCCATCTCCACCTGATTTTCTGGATTCTCTCATTCAAAATGGTCATTCTACCCTCGACATAAATAATATTTTTATGGTGAGTGTTCTTATTCTTATATACTATATAGCATGCATGATGTTGCAATATATAATGATATGAACACATGAAGTACACACAAACATGATATAAATTTATGTGATAAATTATTTTTCATAACTCATACTCATCTTAAATAAAATTAATTAGTTAAATATAAAGTATTTGCAGCATAAATATCTAAGTTTAACTCCAAGTTGTAAATAAATACTTAAGTTTGATTTTTAGCGGCAATAATTTGACATTTAATGTTCAGGTACTTACAGAATTTCAGAATTATAACTTAGGTATTATTACCGCTAAAAATTAAACTTGAGTATTTGTTTGCAACTGATAGTTAAACTTAAGTATTTATACTGCAAATTAATCTTGAATATACTATTACCGCATAAGTGCATATCAAATTTGTATGTGTATATTATGTGTACAAATATCATTATTCTATGAGTATTGTTTAAAATTCCAAATTTTTTGAAAAACAATAGATAGATTGTGGCATATTCTCTAATATTTTTATTTATTCGCTAGTAATTAATAATTCACAATCTCTAAATTTCACAGCAAAATTCTCAAAACTTACTTTTTATTAGCATTTAATCACTTCCATTAGTTAACTTCTAAGTTAATTATTTTTGTGTACACTGTGTACAATACTTTATGTACACATGAACAATTAATTTGACAATTAACTGTTAAAAATAAATAAAAATAATTAAATGCTAACAGAATATGAATTTTCTAAGTTTTGTCGTCAAAATTTAAGGATTATTTGCTAGAAAAATAAGAGTATTGAGAGTGATGCCGTTATTTACTCAAAAAAAAAGAAAAATTACTAAAGTTTTTTGAATTAATGGAAAAAAATTTGGGAAATTATCTTATATACTATTTTTTTAACTTTTTTTTTTTTTTCAAATTAACGATTTAAGTTTCTAAAGTGGTTTCTCCGATGGTTTCTATGGGGTTGCTATACGATTTTGGTTGCGATTTAGGTTGCTCCGCTAGTTGCAATAGGGGTTTCTATGTAGAATTCTAAAAATTGCAAAAAAAAAAAAAAAAATTATTTTGAAGTGTAAAAATAAAAAAGCCCCAAAAAATTTACAAATATATGAGGCTAAGATAGTAACTATGGATTTTATTTTTCTATAACAAAGTTTATAACATTTTTTTTAAAATACATTTTTTTTTAGTTATAACTAAAATGTGTAAATTTATAACAATTTACACTTTTGTAAATAATATCTACAAGGGATATTTTCATAAAGGGTAAATACCATTTTGGACCCTCTGTTTTGCAAAAGTTACCAATTGGACCCTGTGTTTTGTTAAATGACAAAATGGACCCTGTATTTTCTAAAATAGTACAAATAGGACCCTGAATTGATTTTTTGTCAAAATAAAGTTTAATTATAATCCGATCTAAAAGTGTTATGATAAAACTGTTTACATTTTTTGTATCTGTTCGTATTAAGCATTGTCTTCAAGTTGGTTGTATTAAAAAAAAAGTTGTCAAAAATTAAGCTCAGGGTCCTATTTTTACTATTTTAGAAAATACAGGGTCCATTTTGTCATTTAACAAAACACAGGGTTCAATCTGTAACTTTTGCAAAACACAGGGTCCAAAATGGTATTTACCCTCATAAATACCTCAAAATAATAAAAATATTACAAAAAACATAATCAATAGTTTTTGGGAAAAAAAACAGAAAAGTACAAAAAAGGAAAAAAAAATTACAAAAATATTATGGGCCGACCCATTAAACATTTATACAGTCCACATATAAATATTTACAAAAATACCACATGCACTAAGCCTTCAGCTGTACAGAGCGAACGTTGAAGATGAACATACCTCGATCGTTTCAAAACCGCAAAACAACCAAAATGAAACCAAAACGAGAAAAATACAACCATTAATTCTGGCAAAATCAACTAGAAAAGAAGACCTGCAATATATGATCTAAATAGAAAATGACGAAAAAAAATCAGAAAAACTGTGAAGAAACTGAAATTACACATTTGTTTTCTGTTTTATTCGATCAAAACAACTCCCCCTAATATCGAAATCCAGATTCATGAAATGTAGATCTGTAACAAACAAATCTGGAGCTCCCACCAAATCTAAAACAATGTATTATGTGAAATTTTTTAAAAAAACCTCATGAATAATACATCTACGTTATATACAGTTGCATTTTGATTGATTACTGGTTTCCAATATAAATATATTTTTTTTTTAAAAACACAATAAGAAGAGTAAAATCAAATTAAGGTACAACCAGTTACGTATAAGTCTGTTTATTTTTTATTTTGGTTGCCTTATAGTTGCATTATCGTTTAATGATAGTTTATATATTATGCAAGTAGCAAAACCATAATAAGACTACAAAACAACTGTAAACAAACTAAAATACAGAAAAAAAAAACTCTTTGAACATCAACATCCATGATAAATCAAATTGTTACCCATTTATGATATAAAAATGGACAGGAAACAACTAGACAAAAATATATTAAAAAAACACATACAGAACGTGTTTACACTATGAAAAAACTATGAAAAAACTAATACAAACTGAGAATAGATCAAATAAAGAAACTAAAATGAAAAATAATAAATGAAACAAAATTAAGACTACACAAAATGAAAATGAACAAAATGAAACAGAAATTAAGACTAAACAAACGAAAATGAAAAACCCATAAAAAGAACAAATAAATTAAACTAAAAAAATAGAAGTCCTAAAAAACCAAACAAAACCAAACGAAATGCTAAATTGAAAAACCTAGAATAGTACAAGCGAAAAACACAAGACACACAAATGGCAAATACAAACAAATTTTAAATAGGGGCGAAACCAAAAAGAAACTAAAATCAAACCTTATACCGAAGACCAACTCCATCTTGATTATTTTTTTGAGCATCATCTTGAGGAATTTTTTCATGGGCAGCCACCTTTGATTTCTTCTTTGGAGGAGCTCGCCCATGTTTCGACAATGGAGGAGCGAAATCAGAGTCATCCTCCTCAACAACAATTCGTTTACCCTTGTTCCTATTAGCTAAAGATTTCAACTCCATTTTAGAATTTTTTGTTTGAATAGGGGAAGGAGTTGATGAAGAACAAGTTACAGCCATATCTATATATGGATTAAGAGAAAAATTAAAAGATGAAAAATGAGTATGAGATTCAGTTAATGGGAGTTGAAAAAAAAATTGAAAAAAAAAGGAGGGAAAATAGAGTTGTGATTGTGGAGAAGAAAATATTCAGCTATGGAGGTTACTATTTTAAAAAAAAATAGAAAAGAAATAGAAAAAAAAAAAAAGGAGAGAAATGATGGATGGTTGATTGATAGGGGTCATAGGTCAGCACGTGAACCGATGCTTTGAATGAGTGTGCATGTGGTAAAATAGTAATAAAATAAAGAAGAAGAGTAAAAAAGTTGATATATCCGTGTAGTGGTATTGGTGTAATAAAGATTGCATTTTGTATTTTTTATGTAAAAATTTCTAGTTTTTTTTTTTTTTTAAATTTTTACAAATTAAACATTTTTATATATATAAAAATATAGGAAAATTTTTAGGTGGGAGCATCACTTTTGCTCTCACCCATGAGAACTTTTTTTAAACCTTTGACTTTTAATCTAATGGTAATAATTTATTGTAGTTTATTTGATTATCGTGAGGTATCACATATATAATTTTTATTATTTATTTTTAATTCTCCTATATTCTAGGCATCATCTTATTTTTTTTCCTTTCTAAAAAATAATATACTTTGTTTGTTTGTTTTTTTTTTATTACACACATTTTTAGCACTTTAATATATAAGAATGTAGCTATTAATTTGGGTAATTAATAGAGTCATTATCATTATAAATAGTATTTTTTTTTCTTTTTTCGGTCATCATTTTTAATGTTGAAAGTTTCCTTTCACTGATCACATAAGCATTTTCTCATAATACATCATTTCTACACATTTTTACTCTCTAGTCATCCAAAACCGATATCACCACTACGGGTGTGCATAAATCGATCCAATCCAATGAGAACCGACTGATCCAATTACAACCGACCTATTGGATATCTAATTGTGATCGGATCGGATTGAATGTTATTTTTAAATATCCAATTGGATCGGATCGGATGGTGGATGGGGTGTCTAAAAATCCAATGCATCCAACATCCAATCGAACTAATTAGTATTTTCATTTAGTTTGGATGAGTAATTAGATTTTATATTGTTATACATCAAATCTATATCTATATGTGAAAATTAACATTAAAGTTTTACTTTTTTTTTCTTGGATTGGATGGATCCAGTCCAATCCAATACATACTGGATCTAAAATATTGGATGGATCCGATCCAAAAAATACTAGGTCTAAAATATTAGATTAACCCAAATTAAACAAATAAATATATATGAAATACATCCAATGGATGTTGGATCGATTGGATGACGAAATTAATTGGATCGGATCAGATGGTAAAATCTAACATCCAATATATGATTGGATCGGATCTGGATAGGCCTAAAAATATTAGATGTGATCCAATAAACACCCCTAACCACCACCGTATTCCCTCAATATAATTATAATAATTAAAATAATTGTCAATCCCATGATTGTATTGTTTTATAGTATGTGTTTTTATTACTTATTTTGCCACCAACTTTTTCATGCTTATATATAGGGAATTACTTCATATTAAAAAAAGAAAACAAAAAAACTCATTGACAAAATCAAATAAGATCTATAAAAGAAAATCAAATTGGACCATCAAAGTGAATTCAAATTATAAAATACATATGCATAACATGGCCTAAGAATAAATAATTAAATAATTTTGTTTATATATTATTTTCAATAATAAAACATAAATACATTGAAAAAGAATTAAATCGTGTTGTATTTACTAATTTAATAAAACTAAAGAATAAAGAATAAATAAAAATTAATACAAACTCGATCATTCTTAATATATAAGTCATACTATTATTGTTATTTCTCAATTAAAATTTGTTTTTCATCAATAATATTTGCACATATAAAAGCAACTAGCTAGCATAAGTGAATGCTTAATAAAATGTATAAATGTGAATCAATTATTAAAGCTTTAGAGGATAATCTTAATCAACAATGTGGTCTCCATCTACAAAATTTTAATTATTGTTCTTTATAATTTATAAATAAACATGGCATGTAGAAATATATATGTTTATTAATTTAATTAAAAATATATTTTTATGTGAATTAGGAATGGTTTATAATTTTAGGTAAGATTTTTATTTGTTTTGATCATTTTGTATAGGATGATATATTTTATTGATAGTTAGAAAGATATTAATGTTTTTTTAGTTAATTGGTTTCTTGATATATTATATGGGAGCTAATACAATATGTATTGTATTTTTTACGATAGGTATAATATTGATTTATAGCCATTGATTTAATCAAATAACTTAAATTAACTCTTGGAAACTACACCATAATTAATATTTTTTATTTATAATTAATTTTAAATATTAATTTGGATCCAACTAACAATACTCCAAAGCTAACTCCAAACCTATAATTTTTCTTACTTATTTACCTTATAATTTTTTTTATAATTTTAATAATTATTTTTTAATTTTAAATTTATATTTTAATTTTATTTTCCACTCAACAATAATTATAGCTAAAAGAGTACAAAATATTCAAATTATTTAATCCTAAAATAATCAATACAATCAACAATTTAATCATAGTGTAAGTTTATTTTCTTACATCAACTACATTGTTTATGTTATAATTTTCTATAAGTATAATTATTATTTTCTATAAGTATAATTATTATTTTAAAATATTATCTAATTATAGAAATATTTTTATAAAGTAATGAAAATCTATGTATAAAGATATTTTAGTTTAATTATTGTTAGCTATATAATAATATTGAAATGAAATTAATAAAAAATTAGAAAAAATGAAAAAAAAAAGAAGAGTACTTTAAAATTATTTTTAGACCACTATTTTATCCTTTATTTTTCAATTATATATATAAATAAATATATATATAGATGATATTTTTAAAATTAGACAAACGAGAGAGACATGTATCCACTACGTAAAATACAAAACAATAATTGATGACATTTAATATAAAGTTTGTACATATGGCATTGTTAAATAATATGGTTTGTTTATTCTTATTTTACTATTTTAATAATGTTTAAGTGGATTTGAGCCACTGAAATAAGCCAGCCAAAAAAAAAAAAAAAATCTAATAATAGCACCTAATTTTTTTTTCTTCTTTGGTTAGTCCTCCATATATTTTTTAGGAAATTAAATTGTATACCCATTTTATTTTATTTATTTTAATTTTTACCTCTATTTTTATATCCCTTAAAATATATCCAGTTTTATAGATGATGTCCCCATTAGACCCCATAAGTTAATGTAAACTATATGCTAGACTTAAATAGAGAATGAGAGTATATTGGACAATATATTAAAAAAAAATAGGTATATTTTAATAAAATATAATATAAGAGTATTTTTGATTCATGAATAAAAAAAAAAGTATTTTTCAACTATCTTTTTTTTCTCATATCTTGTTCAACATATTTTTCTCTCTCCTCTCAAACTTCAAAAATCATTTCCAGTCACATTATTATTTGGTTGAGCTTAAAAAAATACTATTATAATTTACTTTTTCATATAATCATTTATATGACACATATATTTTTTTACTGTTTAAAAAAAAACTATTGAACTATAGTACCAACTATATACTAATTAGTACCTATATGTATTATTTAAGTTAATAAATTTATTTTTAAAATTAATATATTATATGACAGCTGAATAATTTTTACAATAAATTACTGTTACTAAAAATTTATCATATAATATTAAGAAATAATAGTATAACTTTTAAAATAACAATAAACACAAAAAAATAACAACAAAAAATTATAAAAATACAGTCTGTATGGAGTTTTTAATATTTTTACGATTTTTACGATTTTATTTACATAAAATATATACAGTCTTTTGGTGTATCTTTATATTATATTTTTGTTATTTTGTTGTTCATTTTTTTGTTATTTGTATATTATTTTTATGTTATATTAATTAATGTGTTTAGTTGGTATTTTGATGTTATTTTCTTGTTACTTTTATGTAGTTTTCTTTTTGTTTTCTTGTAATTTTATAAAGTACCCTAAAAATATAGAAAAAAAAACTTTAAACGTAAAAATATAAATTTTTTTACAAAAAGTAGTATTTTATGTAATTATCTAATTAAAAATTCCACTAATAACTTATGTGAGTTATTTTACTTTATTTTAATGTAATAGTTTCTTAAATAAGTTTGAAGGTGTAACAAAAATATTGCTAAAAAAAGGAAAATAATTCTTTTTTTTAAATAATAAAATAACATAATATAATTTAAAATAAATACATAATTTTAAAGTAACTAATCGAAAGAGGTGACCAAAATGTTTATAAATCATTTTTATTTTAAAGTGAATCTTTTTATGAAAATGTAACTTATTAGTATTTTATCTGTATATATTAATTTTTTAAAACTTTATATTATAGGAATGCCTTTTTTAGGTTGTATTTAAGATGAAATTGCTTCTAATTAAGTTTCTATTTGGGTATTATAAATTTTAGTGAATGAAATTTTAATATTTAATATAAGAATTTTAAAATTAATAATAAAGCTATTTTGTTTGTATATACTAGTAATCAGGCGCAAGGAGTTTAGGTCAATTCATTTCTTTTAACCGTTTTAACAATGCTTGGGCATTTATATAGTAGGAGGACGCTATTATTTACTTAAGTGTCATAATAATTATATTGTAATTAGTTTTTTTTTTTATCATATATATTTATATTCATGTAAGAAACCCATTTAATAATATTGGCTTCCACTTATTTAAATTCTTTTTAAAAAATAAAATAAAAAGGTCATATTAATGAATATGAATTTATTATATGGCAGGAACTTTTTGGTGCAGGAACAGAAACTAGTAGTTCGATGGTAGAATGGACAATGGCAGAGCTTATAAAGAACCCAAGATGCATGAAGATTGTTCAAGAGGAACTTGCTAGAGAAATAGGTCAAGATAAAGCAGTTAAAGATTCTGATCTTCCAAAGTTGACATATCTCCAAGCATGTGTAAAAGAAACCCTAAGGTTACACCCAGCTGGGCCTCTCCTTCTTCCTCACCGAGCTATTGAGACATGCACAGTTATGAACTATACCATTCCAAAAGGATCTCAGATTTTAGTCAACGTTTGGGCCATTGGAAGAGACCCTAGTTTGTGGGAAGATGCGTGTGTGTTCAAACCAGAGAGGTTTGTGAATTCATGTTTGGATTTTAAAGGAAATGACTTTGAGTACTTTCCGTTTGGGTCGGGAAGGAGAATGTGTCCCGGAATGCCTATGGCTGCTAAGCACATTCCTTTGATTGTTGCTGCTTTTATACATTCTTTTGATTGGTCACTCCCACAAGGAAAGACTTTGAATGACATTGATATGAGTGAGAAGTATGGTATCGCCATGCGGATGGAAAAAACTCTCCTTCTTGTACCCAAAGCTAAGATTAATATCATATAATCTGGCCCACTACAATATATATATCTATATTACTATATATGTGTCTGCATTGAAAAATATGTACGTACGTACCCCAAAATGATATGCGCCCTCTCTCATTGTGGTTTTCTATTATATTTATTTCAAATATTGCTACTTACTATTGTAAAATATTATATCACATTATTGTGTGTACGTAATATTTTAGTGCATACTTCACTTTTTGTGCACGTATAATAGTTGGTTCAAATTTATGTTGTAAGGTATATTTATGTGAGACACAAGTTTGCAGTCCTGTAATTGTCGTTTAAAAAGGGAAAAAAATGCATCAGTACCATGCAGTGAAATATTCCCAAATTTTTTATGTTCTTGTCTTGTTTGTAATAAAATAAGTGTAACTTGTGATTAAACTATCTTAATTTTAAGATTTGGTACGATTAATTTTTGGACTGAAATTGATAATACTTCGGAAATTTAATTATGACTAGTTAATCATATATTTTATGAAATATGAAATATATGTATTATTAGGAAAATAAATGAATAAGATTATAATTTTCATAGGTTAATATGAGACAATAAAATTATTATTAGAAAACTGGTAAAATAAGTGTAATTTATTAAGGGAAATTTTATTAATTGACCCTAATAAAATACCCCATTTCAAAATTTATACCCTCCACTAATTTGTACAAATTAATTCCATTATTTTCCAAAACTACCCAAAATACCCTTTTATTTTAATTTTCCCTCCCTAACTCTTACTCTTCTCACTCTCTCTCTTCGTCCTTCTCTCTTCGTCCTCTCTGTCAACCGACCCACCCCTCACAACTAAACCAATATCTCAACCGACCCACCCCCACGACTAAACTCAGACGCCGACGACGACGACCCACCTCCACGACTAAACCCACCCACAGACGCGACCGACGACGACGACCCACCTCCACGACTAAACCCACCCACAGACGCGACCGACGACGACGACCCACCTCACGACTAAACCCACAGACGCGACCGAGGACGACGACTCACCCCCACGACTCGACCGAACCACCCACGACGACCCACACAGTTCGACATTGATCCACGACGATCCACGGCCACCCACGACCAGCACGACTACGACCACGAACCACCGAGGGAACCCAAATTATATCCGTAAGTTCTTTTCTCATTAAAAATTTGAATTTTCATAGATTTGGATGCGAATTTGTGTATGTTCTTCAGATTATATTGTTTTAGATTGTGTATTCAAATTTGGATGGTTTTCTGCATGTTCATCAGGTGTGTCTATTTGTTAAAACAATGTTATTGATGAGATATCGATAGCATATCAACAAAATAACCATTAGAAATTTATGTGTGTTAAAATGTATCGATAGGATGCCGATAGTGTGTCGATAGAATGTCGACAGATGTTGAGTGAAAATTTTTGAACTGAATTTTAGTGTTTAAATTCATTTGTCGACCACATGTCGATTGTATGTCGACACATTGTAAATTCATTGTTTTTTATTTGTTGTCGACCACATGTCGATTGTATGTCGATACGTTGTCGACACAATGTAAATTCATGATTTTTTAGTTGTTGTCGACAGCATGTCGATTGTATGTCGATATGTTATCGACCTTTTATGCTATTAATTTCTGTGTGATATATCGACCTAATGTCGACATGTTGTCGACATTATGTCGATAGTGTGGATTGCTTAGTTCGAGTGGTCACTTATTTGGAATATATCTCGATACATTGTCGATAATTGTTGTTATTGTTGTTGTATGCCATATGTGTGTTAGTATCGATAGGTTGTCGACAATATGTCGAGGGGTTGTCGATGAAATCATGTCGGTGTTAACTGTTTGATAATGTCGATATCATGTCGACAGCATGTCGATATTATGTCGACCATTTTTTAAATTTTTTGGCAATAATATTGGTTTGTTTTTTGTTTTTCAGATGGCTCCTAGACTCATAATTCCAACACCCGAGCATTTTATTGGCCGCGTGACATATAGAGGCACCAGAATTTTTGCAAAAATCAAAGCTCGGTTTGAGGAGTACATCCTAAATAACACGGCGAAGGAAAGCCGTTTCAGCAACTTTTGGAATGCCGTAACCTTGACATTCTCGTCGGTGTTATTTCACCAGTTGATGCTCCACAAAATGAAAGTTGATGCTCAGGAGGAGTTGAGGATGCGGTTTTACGTTGGTCGGAAGGAGGTCAGATTCGGAGTGCTTGAGTTTGCACTCATTATAGGCCTGGACTTCTCCTCGGGGCCAACAGAAGAGGAGAAGGCTGCGCAGGTTGCTCGCTCAGGGTCAGACCGATTGATCAACAAATATTTCAATCGGTCTGATAGTGTGAAGACAGAAGCACTCCAAGATAGGTTCACAAACTGTCAGAACCCGGAAGACTTGTACAAGCTTGGCTTGTGCTTGTTTGTGGAGTCAGTGCTTCTGGGCCGCGAGGCAAACGCGCTGATTACGCCTCACATACTTAGGTGACTATTTGGTATTATTGGTTGAATCTATTATCAGACAATAGCTAGTGTTATTGGTTGAATCTAGGTATTATATTTGGTTTTATACTCTGGATCTGGTTTTAAACTTTTAGGATATTTGACATTAATCCTTATAATATGTTTATTCCATATGTTTGTATCAGCATAAGTTGTATGTTTTTCGAATTGTTCAAGTTTTTTTTATTCAGTCGCACAACTATATAGAAACTATTTTCCAACTATATACAAACAATGTACTTGTATTTTAAAATTGACTATCAATGTATTTTATTCACTGTTTTTCCATTGCTCCTTCCTTAATTACTTATGTTTTAACAATTCTTATCTGACTTTTTTTAAACCTTTAATAAAGAAGTTATTTTTGTACTAAATATTTAAGAAGTGTCAAAATTGTAACAAAACGATTTTGCAACTATTACCAAACTGTTTAGAATTTTGAACAAATAAAATCCCATGTGTATAGAATATAACATATCAACCTGTTTGAATTCTCACAGAATTAAACAATTCAAATAGTTCATATGTATCTATTTTATTGCTTGATTGTTGCATGTCTTTCGGTTGTGCCCGTGTTGACAACATTAGCTGCACCTGTTACGATTTTTTGTATCCCATTCAGATAAAAACCTTCGTTTCCTTGGTCTTCCAGATCTTATTTTCTGGTTTGGTGGCAGAACAATGATATCTTTTATGTTTTTTGTACATCCCATGTTGTGTGATTGTGTACCAGATATTTTGAGCCGCTGTATGTTTCAAGCTATGTTCTTGTCGTGTAATAATCTGAACAGTAGTTGTAAACATTCAAGTTCATCTCTTTTATAACAGCAAGCGCATGAGCACACGGTAACTCGTCAAGTTGGAATCGGTTGCAACTGCATGTTTTCTCCTTGAGGTTGATGACCCATGATCTGGTTAGTTCTACGACTTCGAACATGGTCTCGTTTATTGGCTTTACCTGCGAATTAAGTCAATTTATAAAATTGTTATTATGTATATAAAACGGAAAATAAACTATTAAGAAACTGTAATGCAACTTAAAAATTTAAGAGATTTTACATTTTCTATCAATGAGTCCACAAAGTTGTTGACTAATTTCTTCTCTGTTGTAGGTGTTAAAAATGTTGTTGTTTTCTGTGCCTTTTTCCTGTTTGTGTATGTCCATTTTTGTATCAAAGCTCTCAATGACTCCATCAGTGTTGTGATTGGTAGCTCTCTAGCTGCTAAGTTTGCTGCATTTAGAGATTCAGCAATGTTTGAAGTCATAGTTGAATACCTATTGTTTTTGCAGTGGTATTTTGACCATTTATGGTATCCAACTTGTTGTAAATATGGTCTGACACGGATGTCCAAGCTGTCCAACTCGCTCATATGGTATTCAAATTTCCTCTCTGTGTATGCTCTGGCTGCAGCGAAGAATGGTTTATCCAGTTTGCTTGCATTCTTCTTGAATGTTGCTTTTAGGTTGCTTAACAGGTGGTATACACAATAGCAATGCATGATTTCTGGAAATACATGAGCAGCTACCTTAATTATGCTCTCATGTCTATCTGAGATCAAGCATTGTTCCTCTCTATTCCCATATGTTTCTCTTACTTTTGTGAAAAACCATTGCCATGAGTTGTTGTTTTCTGAATTCACAATAGAAAAATCTAGTGGAAAAATGTGCCCATTTGCGTCTTGTGTACAAGCAGAGAGCAATGTACCTCCATATGTTGATTTAAGGAAAGTTTCATCAACAACTATTATAGGTTTTCACTTCTTCCATCCTTTTATTGAAGCATCCAGTGCGACAAACAAGTACTTGAAGCTGTGTCTTCCTCTGTTTGCATGTGCACTATTGTTCCGGGATTAGTTTTTTGCAACATGTGCAAAAAACTTGGCAGCAACTTGTATGATTCGTTAGCTTTTCCCTGTAATTCTTCTTGCGCGTGCTCTTTGCTTCTCCATGCTTTCATGTAGTTCATTCTCACCCCATACTTGTGTTTCATTTCTCCTCTGATGTCTTGTGGCATTTGAGTTGTTTTTATGTTGGTAAACCGTGGCTTGATGTAGTTTCCAATCAATTTCGTTGTAGCTTGTCTTTTGTCGGCAAATCTTATGTTTAGATCACAAGTGTGTATCACCTTCCTGTCATACTTTTGAATGATGAATGACTTTGTTGGCCCGTTTCTGGATGCTGTTAGTGCCCACTTGTATTTTGGAACCAAACAACAAATTTTGTATGTTCTCGCACATGATTTTTTCACTCTGAATTGGAAGTTGTTCCTAATTGCATAGAAACCAAGCACACTCTGGAGTGTTTCTTTGTCTTTGTATATTTGTGCTTCTTCTATTTCAGGATGTTGCGGATCTGTGATTAGTAGTTCGTCATAATCTGTGATTTCTGGTTCCCTATTTTGTTGTTTTCCAGTTGCTCAACCATCTCCTCTGCCACAAGTTTTGCATAGTCCATGAAGTCAAAATTTTCTCCCCCATCTTCCGGTTCTGTAGCTTCAATTGTATGTTGTTGATTTGTTGAGTCTTCTGTTGTTGCTGCATTGTATTCGATCGGTTCGAAGGCGCTTGTATGTGTAATTAATGAATTGACATTTCCCAAGAATGATGCATTGATGGTTGTTGTTGGGTTGTTGATGACATTCACACACAATGGGTATGTTGTGAAGTCGGGGTCCTTCAGTTTGAGTTGTATGTAGAAATGTAGGCTTTGATCATCCTTTATCCTTAATGGTTGGTATCCTTCCTTCACTTGATATTTCAGTTGCAAAACAGTGTTTTCTTGGTTGCATTCCAGGACATCTTTCAGCTTCTGTTGTAATTCTTCATAGTTACAATTGGCTGAAATGTAATGTCCACTAGCTTCATAATTTTCATAATTCATTCGATCATCAAATTGTCCATTGCAGAATACTAGGAATGGAATGTTGAAAATTATTTTACCAGGATCTTAGATCTACTCACAAGTATGTTGATTAACACCCTAAATATGAACTTTCTAAAACGATGAAATAAACACATATAAAGTTTAGGAAACCTTACATTGGGTGCAACGGAACATAATGACTCCTTCCGTTCAGATATCTAGCCCTTGATTCCTTTCTGTAGCAGAGCATTATCAATATCTGAACCTGAATCTCTTTCTCTGAATCTTTGATGTTGAAACCTCCTTCTTGCTGAAAGTCTTTCTTCACGATCTTCCTCACTATGATTGAGGTATCACTTGATGTGTGTGGGCACTACTCATACACTAAGAATTTCGAAATCTCAATGAGGAAGAGAAAGAGAGTGGATTCGGCCAAAGATAGGGAGAGAGAAGGCTCAGTTTTTTCTGAATGAAAAAGTAGAAAATTTAAGTGTAAATTTCCTGAAGCCTTCACTATCTATTTATAGCATTCCACTAGGGTTAGGTTTGAATTATTTGGCATTAAAATAATGAAAATATCAGTTTAAATTGCCTACAAAAGTGGCCGGCCCTATACATGTGGATTTGGGCCTTACTTTTTGCAATTTTGCAGTTTTATCTTTTCTGCATCTGATTTTCTTAAAAACGCCAATTTTCTAATTCAACCATTTAAATGCCAATTCTAACTATTTAATAACTATAAATAATTATTAAATAATATTGTCATTTATCATATTTATTATTTGAACCATACAAAGTATCATAATTAATAAATATGCCCCTATAAACTCTTTCTTTACTATTTCGCCCTTACTTAGTGAAAAATTCACAGATAGACATAGTCTAATTTGAGAATTATAATTGATTAATCAAAACCAATTATATGAGTCTTACAAGCAATATTATCTCAACTAGTGCGGGGACCATGGGTCTATATAACCGAGCTTCCAATAAGTAGATCAAGAATTTAGCACTAAAATTCACTAACTTATTAATTCTTTGTTGAATCCACGCATAGAACTTAGAATTGCACTCTCAGTTATATAGAATGCTCTATATGTTCCACCATATAGACACATCATTAGTTATCCATTGTTATAATCCTAATGTGATCAATGATCCTCTATATGAATGATCTACACTATAAAGGGATTAAATTACCGTTACACCCTACAATGTATTTTATCCTTAAAACACTTGACCTCGTATAAATGATATTTCAGCTTATGTGAAATGAGTACTCCACCATTTATGTTCGTTTGGTCAAGCTCGAAGGAGATCATCCTTTGCTTACTATTCGCCAGATAGAAGCTATAGATTCCATGTTTATGATAGCGCTCCCACTCAATTGCACTACCGTGTTCCCAAAATGTACGTATCACCCTGACCTAAAAGTAGGCTTAACTAACAAATCAAAGAACACGAACAACCTCTCGAGATTGAGCCTAATCATAACAGGATTAAGAACATTTGATCTAGGATCAACTAGGCGATATTGACTTGAATAGATATTACGGTAAGTTTAATAAATCTAAGTCAAAGTTCAATATCGGTCCCTTCCGATGCATACTCCATGCATCCAACCTGAGCTTTACTTTAACCAATGCTCTGGAAAGAACATACCACTTCTCCAAATGCAAGTAAACTCTGTTGTAGATTATCATATCAGTAAAACCCTATGTCTGATAAATCTAGGAAACTTTATTCACATAGTCATGTTTACTTTCCAATGTGTTGACGGCACAATAAACAGGATCAAGTATGTGAAAAGGGTTTCAGATGAATTTATACATTATGTACATATAATCATGAAATAAATCATGTGAACCATGCAACATTAAATGTTATTTCTGACCTATATTAATAAGTAAATCTGATTATATTGAAATGAGTTTTATTTAGGGCATAAAACCCAACATGGAATGTCTTTCTTTTCGTGTGATTTTGAAATTGTTATTAGTGCAAGGCAACGATTTTAAAACTGGTTTGATTCTGTTATGAAATAGAGTACAAAACTTACTTCTATTTCTGTCCCTTTGTTCAAGCATTGTATTTCCTGTCCTGATTCCTGCTTTTGCCATTTTTATTTTATTTTATTGCTGTTAATAAACTATTAGGAAACTAAAATACAACTATTAAGAAACGTCAAAAAATATTTCAGAAACTAACCATTTCTCAAAGTGTTTTCTCCTTTCTCTTTTCCCAAATAAATTCCTGCAAAAAATGTAATTAAACTATTATAAAATGATTATGCAACTCTAAATCAACTTAAAAACCACAACTCTTTACTCAAATTAACATAGTTGTTTGTCATGGTGACTTTTCATCATGTTTATTTGAATGAGATCAATTTCCAACTATTATAAAACTAATTTGTCACCATTTACATAAATCGTACCTTGTATATCTGCTAATTTTTGGTACACATCAAGTGACACTCCTTCATAATTTGTAAACGATTTTAAAATGATATTGCAACTGTAAGGCAACACAAAAAATTAAAAATAGCCTTATTTGTAACATGTGGTTCATTAATTAGAATCAGATCTTGTTTTTTATTTTTAAGAATCTGATAATTGCATGTTGTACACTAGTGAATCAACCAGAATGCAACTGTATATGACGTATATTCATTGTTGAATTTTTTTTTCATATCATACCTTTTTTTGGATTCGAGGGGAAGCTCCAGATCTGTTTAATACAGATTTACATTGCTTCAATCTGGATTTTTGAGGCTCGATAGTGATTTTGAACGATAAAAGCCGAAATCAAATGTTTAATTTCTGTTACTTCACGGTTTTTCTGGTTTATTTTTGTAATTTTCTGTTTAGATCCTTAGAGTTCTTCTTTTCCAATCAAATTTAGCTGGAATTTATGGTTGTTCTACGCTCGATCTGGTTTCATTCTGGTTGCGTAGCAGACTGGATCGATGGAGGTTTCTTCATCGTCTCCGTTCGTGACGTGCGGTTGAAGGTATAGACCAGGTGGTATTTTTGTAATATTTTCAATGTGGGCTGTATAAATGTTGATTGGGCCGGCCCATAGTAATATTGTAATATTTTACCCTTTTTGAAAATTTCCTGTTTTTTTCCCTAAAATATTTACATAATTTTTTTTTTATTTTAATTCAAAGTTAAACTAATAATTTAAAAATATGATTAGAAATATCTATAATATTTTAAGTATTTTAAATTTAAATTTAAATTTCTTTATATAAAATATGTACATAATTTTTATTTTTAAATATATATAACAATATTATAGAAAATTAATAGAATATTTTATTAAAGTTAACGTAAAAATCAAAAATATCGTTAAATTAAAAATTAAATCAAAAATTCCTAGCCACAGATACGCGATTAAGATATTTTATTTTATTTTTGTTAACACTAATAAAAATTAGAATGATCAAATTATGCATGGATGCCAATTGAGTGGTGCCATTTCTAACAAAATAAATTTGTAACTTTTTTTAAAAGGAAAGAAAAGAAACAAAAGAAGCCAGCTAGAAAGGGACATAATTATATTTGACACTTGAAAAGAAAATTCGTACATACATTTTTTTTTTCTTTAAGTACAATAATTTTTATTTGGGGGAGGGTTGTCTTAGTTTAATACCAACCATAATATGTTTTTTAAGAAAAAAATAAAGAAATATAAAATATGAAGACGACAAATGAAATGGACTTCTTTTTGATGAATATGACACTATATGGAATTAATGATGATGCTATGAATACAAATCATTTGATGTCGACAAAAGCAGAGAAGATATTATAGATGATTTTGCGGTTAATTTACATGAATTTAATCAAATGTGATCTCCTTTTCATAAAATTATAATCACTCAATAAAAAAAATAATGAAATAATATATTAGAGTTTGCAATTTATGAATTTTGGTTACATGTGATTAATAGATTTTTTCTAAAAAGTAAATTTTGGTAACATCATAGTGACATCATATCAAACTTTGGCATCTTGCAATAATATAGGGCATGCTTAGTTTTTATTTCTTATCTTATTTATTTAAGTAAATGAAATTTCATTAATGGGTTACATTCGAAAAATGTCCATATATTTGAAAATTTCATATAGCAATTGCAAATCTCCCCAAAAAAATAACCCTAATATAGAATAACAATTACTGTCATGTGTTAAAGTTTATTTATTTATTTATTTATTTTTGTTCTTTAAAATATTGTTTATACGTGAGTGATGTTTTGAAATTATCATATATATAAAATTTTATATATCAATAGAATATAAATCAAGAAAATTATAACTTTAACGTAAAATAATATAAAAATAAAATAAGATATTGATTAAAATATTATGATAACAATATCTTTACATTTTATTAGTAATTGGTTGGTAATCCAAAGAAAATCAACATCAACATCAACCTTTCTGCTATGATTGTTAATTTTAGTTACAAACTATCATTGACAGTTAATGTTAGTTAGGACTCACACGAGCCCGGGTAGTTAGGCTATTCGTTTTCCCTATGTTTTATTCTCTTGTAGCATGTGTATATAAAGACATGTATGTTTTAATTTACAAAATATTAAAGCTTTGAGATTAGATTGAAGGGGAGAGAAGAAACAAAGAATGTGAGAGTGAGAGTGAGAGTTTGAGAGACTAGTCCCAAGTTATGTTCTTGGAGTACTCGGATTGAGTGTTTTGGGGTTCTCTTTGTAAAGCTCTTCAAGTGTTCTTAGCTGGTTATAATGATGATCATCAACTGAATAAGAGGAATATCAACTTAAGAGGGTAATAAGAAGTAGGCATTGCTTTTGGTCGATCCTAGATAAAATTCTTTGAATCATTTTCTCTATAATTTCTTATGATTATTATGTTTGATGTTAGTTGAATTCACTGTTGTAGTATTACAACAATGGTATCAGAGCTTTGGTTTTATAAGGATAGGAATTCGATATTGAAGAACATCAAAGGATCAAGACATCAAGAAACAGACAGTGATAGCTTCATCATTAACCAGATTCGATCTTGAGAGATTTGATAGGACTAGACACTTCAGCTTGTGGAAGGAAAAGATGATGGTCATACTAATTTACTAGAAATGAGATTCACCTCTTGAAGATAGGACTCTTCATCCGATCCAATCCGCACTTTTTTGGTCAAACAACATCCAATCCGCACTAAGTGCGGATCCTAAATTTTGGATCCAATCCAATCCGCATAACAGTTTAAATCCAATTTAATCCGCAATAGTGCGGATTGGATCGGTTACTTTTTTTTTTATGTTAAAAATTATTTAATATTTCATCAAAAAAATTAAATGCAAAAAAAAAAAAAAACCCTACACATAACAGTATGTAGTACTAGGCTGCACAACCAGGTCCATAATTGATAATTCTATAATCCAAATCTAAAAAAAAAAAACACAAGTTCCATATTCTAAAATCCAAATCCATCAACCCACAATACAAACACAAAAAACAAACACAAGTAGTAAGGACATGCTAAATCCAAAAGTATAACATGTTCTAAATCCATTTCAGCAAAAAAAAAAAAAAAAAAAAAAACAAAAAACATGTTCCAAATATCCATTTTAGGAAAAAAAAAAATGTTCCAAATCTAAATCCAATGCTCCATAAATATTACCTTCTTATAGACTTTCCACTTCTTCTAATGAATTTCAGATGTCTATTATTGGTTTAGATAGAATCCAATTTTGAGTGCAGATAAGTGCTTCCACTGTCTTGGTGTCAATGAAGATCTAAAAGGATCAACAACACGTCCTTCTGTGAAGAATGCAGATTCAGAGGAAAAAGTAGAGACCGAAATAGCAAAAACATCTCGAGAAATCATGGAAAGAATCTTAAATCTTGACGCATTTAATTTCCACCAAGTCAAAAAATCAAAATCAACATCATCAACATCCACAAATTGCTCCATCAAATATCTATCAACCTCAATTTTTTTCTCTGTATTTTCTTCTTCTCTAACAAGTTTCTTATACTATAAAGAGTATAATTGGTAAGTATCCACATCACCACTATGACCATCCACTTCCATAGTTGTCACTTGTAATGAATTTGTAACACTTGAGTCTAGAACACTTTTGTTGGAAAGTAAAGAGTACTCTTCAAACATCTTATCCAAAACTGATCTAATCTTCTTTTTCATCTCAACAATCTTTTCTAATCGAAAAATTGAGAAACCTTTCCTTGTGTCGTGAATCAAGTATCACAACAATAAACATCATGATATTAATTTTGTCTACCCCACCCCAATACTTGTTATACTTATGTATCATAGAAGAAGCCATAAAGTATAAGTTTTCATCTTCACTTCCCAACCAATAGTTTAATTGTGTCTTAACAAAACAAACTTGGTCAAGAAAAGCATTGGCAGTAACATACAAAGAACCAGAAAATTTAAGTGTGGCATCGTAGAAAATTCTCAAGAACGTTGTAAGTACCCTAGCATGAGCCCAATTAAATAAATCAGGACACTTTTTAGATGTGCTGCTACAAAATTCACAACTATACCCAACATCATCATCCTCCATTTGGTCAAAAGCCTTCTCAAACTTCTCAGCAACATCTAACATTAAATATGTTCAATTCCATCTAGTTGGAACATCTAAGCAAATGAGTTTCTTTGTTAAAATCTTCTCTTTTTTTGCAGCAGCCTTAAACTTGGCCATTCTCAAAGACGACCGTCTCACATATCTCATAACATCCCGAATCTTACTTATACAACCTTCATATTCAGCTAATCCATCTCTCACAACTAAGTTTATTATATGGACAACACATCTTACATGCATATAATCACCTTTCAAGATTGCATGACCTCTATTATTAACTTTCTTAACCATGTGAGCAACACTAATATTATTAGAAGAAACATTATCAACTGTAATTGTAAATACTCTACGTATGTCCCAATCATGCAAACATTGATCAATAGCCTTACCAAGAGTTTCTCCTTTAGTATCTGGAACAATACAAAAATGGAGAATTCTCTTATGTAAGTTCCATCATTCATCAATAAAATGGGCTGTCAAATACATATAATGCAAATTTTGACACGAAGTCCATGTATCAGTGGTGAGGCAAACACGTTGGCTAGACTTAGTTAACAAATCTCTCAATCTTTTCTTCTCAGTTAAATAGATATTAAGGAAATCTCTAGTAATTGTGGATCAGGAAGAAACTTTAAATCTTGGCTCAACCAAATTCATCAAATACCTAAATCCCTCATTCTCCACATGAGTAAATGGAAGCTCATCAATAATTATCATCCTAGCAATGGCTTCTCTAATTTTTTCTGCATTATATATTTGTGCAGTGAGTTCTACACCTCCACCCACTTCTCTTTTTTCACAAAAATTCAGTGTCTTCTGCTTCTTATCCATGTTAGAAGGAAAGAATTTGCAAACACTTATGTGTGCCAACAAATTTGATGTCCCATTTTTTCTATGACCACATGCATAATCTTTCTTGCAATAATTACAAATAGCTCTAATATTATCTTTGTCCTTCACATCTTTTGTGAAATGATCCCAAGCGGGAGATGGAGGTTTAACAGGTTTGCGTTTAGTTGGTACCTTAGAGTTGTTATTTGTAGATGTTGGCGATGGTAATTCATCACTTGATGGTTCCATATAAGAACTATTAGAGCTCATCATTATGTTTGCAGCTCCACTTTTGTTAATTTGAGAACTATTTGCTTGAGGCTGACTTTCATTGATGGACTCAATTGGAGATGGAATTCCAATCTATTTTGATACTTCTACACAATCATCTCTCTCTATCTCCATCTACATACATAACAAACCAATGCAAGATCAACAAAATGATTAAAACAGAATAGTTAAGAGGAAGTGAAGTAAAAGCTTACATGAAATACTTTATGGTAATAATACAACGGTTCATAAAATAGAGTGAAGTGATAGAGTTACGATTTTTAGTTTTTCCTCACCCGTTGATGTTCTTTTTTATAAAATGTAAATTTTTTTGTATTGTACTCAATTTTTTAGTTTAGTAGAGAAGGAGAAAAGTTCCAAAAGTGTAAGACAAAATGAAGAATCGTAATGATTTTTTCTTTTTGTTAAATGCGTAATTTCCATTTGCAATGCAAAAAGAATTCTTTCTTTTTCATTTGACAAAAATGAAATACATGTTTGTATTTATAGATGAGATATAATTTTTGTATGATAATAGATAATGTAAATTCTTGTTGTGCCTAATCCATTTTCAAGGACTGAAAGGCAAGATTAGCATGTGAAAAACGCCTTTTTGTTTTTTATGGTTATACAGATTCAGGCTATTTCAAAATCACTTAAGAACACATAGATAAAAAAAGGAAAGAACAAAACAAAGCAAAGCCATAACTATGGTAGAATAATGACACGAGTACAAGAAAAGATGAATCATTAAAAATAACAACATAATAACAAAAAGGAAACATTAATTAAGTAAGACTGTGATATTTGATCAATATATTAAACTATGATGAGAATGAGCAAGAGATAACTACTCGTACTCTAGGTTATACAATCACACAAACTGCAATTATGTTTGTACCAATAATACAACAGGTTACCATCAAACAACAAAATCCAAAAGTGAAAGGAAAGAAAGACATCAAAAGCATAATAAACAGAGCTTTTGAACGTGATAGGGGTAGATCATTTCTTTTACATCGAAAGCATAAAATTATCTTAAATAAATATACCAAGCACATAATCGAATATTTCTTTCAATAAACAGAGAACAATGGCTTAACACCTAAAACAAGAGCAATAGGAAACTAGCAAAACAGAGAAAACATAAGCTTGGACTACGGTTTATTAAAAAAAATGTCAACACTGACTAAAATATGAGAGAGAGAGAGAGAGGGAGGGAGAAGAAATACCGTTAAAGTGATGGTCGACTGAAGAGATGGTGTCGATTTCTTAGGCGATTGAAGAGACGACCGCTGTTAAGGTACTTGAAGTAGGCCGACGAATGAAGATCTAGACTGGTCGGCAAGGGCTCAGTCAATTTCTCAGTGGTTAGGACTGGTGGTAGGAGATGAAACGGCTATAGGAGAAAGAGAGTAAAGTGAAACGATTATTAGGTTTAGAATTATTTAGGTCAGATTATTTTATATATATTATAATTTTTTTAAATATATAATTAAGTGCAAATTGGATTGGATCAGTTAGTTTTTGAGGTCAAACAACATCCAATCTGCACAAGTACAGATTTCAAATTTTTCAATCCAATCCAATTCGTACAAGTGCGGATATTCACATTTTGCGAATTGGATTGGATTGGATCGTGCGGATTGGATCGGATCAGATACTTTATGAACATCCCTACTTGAAGATCAATCTGAGAAAGCTGAGAAAGGAATTGAAGGTTCCAGGAAGGATGATCCGTAAACCATAATTAAGCAAGCAAGATCAACAACCATTATGAACTTGGCTGATAATGTATTGAGATAGACTATTGGCGAAAGAACAACTTTTAGAATCTGGACAAAGCTCAATCAACTCTATATGGCTAAGTCTACTACAACTAAAATCTTCTTAAAATGGAAGTTCTATGGTTTTAAAATGAATGGAACTAATTCTTTAGAACAAAATCTTGATGAATCAAATAAGATTGTTTTATTTCTTAATAACATCGGTGAAAAAATTAAAGAGGAAGATCAAGTTGTGATTCTACTTAATGGTCTTCTTGATCAAATTAAAGAAATGAAGACTGTAATCATGTATAGTCGAGATACTCTAACTCCGCAAGATGTTATACACTCAGATAAAGGGATGCTAAACTAGATTGGCAAAAAGGCTACCAAACAAGAGTCCATGCAATATGAAAGCTTATTGGCTCGAGTAAGGAATACAAGAAGGAGTAGTTCAAGATTTAGAAGTTTTTCAAGATCAAAGTCAAGGCCAAAAGACACCAAAAGTGTCATCATTGTGGAAAAGGAGGACATTTGATCTAGAATTTTTAGGAGATCAAGAACAAGAATAAGAGAAACAAAGAAGAAGAAGAGAAGTCCAGTGTTTCAAATGTAGTAGTAGATGACACATACAGTTCAGATGGTGATATCCTCTTTGTTGTGATAAAAGTGTGTGATGATCCAAATTAGATAGATGGAGATGTTTGTACCAGTTCATAACAGAAGGATTATAATAACTTGATCTTGGACAGTAGATGGACTTATCACACGAGTCTCAATAAAGAATGATTTACTGACTATGAAAAAAATTAATAGAGGAAGTGTGGTCATGGGAAATGATCACAAGTGCCAAATGATAGGCATTGAGATCAATTGCAATTAAAAGTTTTGATCAAACTGTTAAAATTTTTACCAAGGTTAGGCTTAGGCATATACCAAACTTAAAAAGAAATTAAATATCTCTTGGTACTCTTGATGATGAGGATGTTAACACAAAACCATCAATGGAACCATGAAGATTACCAGAGGATCTTTGCTGGTATTGAAGGACACAAAAAGACATGGACTTTATTTTTTAAATGGCCAGACAATAATGCCTCCTTGTGCAACATCTGTGGACAAATGTACAATTATAAACTAAGCTATGGCATGCTCGAATGGGGCATATTGGTTGTTTACCCCAAAATAGACCCTGATGACGTGAACATCAATATTTGACATGTGGCAAGAAGTAAAACTTTCTCGAGTTGAGTAAAGTACAAATTGATGATATCACATAGATACGACTAGAGTACTGAGTGTAAGCTGATATTATGGTTAATCTTACTATTATATGAACATTCCAGACCTAGTATGCGTTGGACATAGGATAGAATTGTGATTGGATGTATGGGTGCTTGGTGATAGTCTGGTTTATGTTTATGTTATATTTATGCTTATCTTACTGAGTCTATTGACTCACAGATATTGTTTACATATGTAGGTAAAAACAAAGCAAAGGCTGAACAATAGTGAGCTCGGACTAGATGAAGATTGTACATATCGAGGCAGTTAGACTTGAAGTGTTCTGATCTTTAGGACAACAAACTTTATTTTGATGGTTGCTATGCGACAACTTTTGTAACTAATGTATTTTAAAAACTAGATTTTAACTTTGTAAATGAGTTCCAGGAATATGTTTTGTACTTATGTATTTAAGAATAGTTTTATTATGAAAATTTTAATTATTAACGTTGTTCAGTAAACCCTTTTATTAGTTAACAAGCACAGTAGTTTAAAATCACGATAATGTGTCTAATCTAGTAGGGAATTATAAAAATTACCATATTACCCTTCAATGTATTTTATACTTAAAACACCTAGCTTCTCATAAATGATATTTCAGTAAACTAATATAATTACTGAAAAAGAGTTCTTAAATTTATGTTTGTTACCAAGCTCTAAGGAAACTATCATTTCACTTATAACTGTTTATAAAAGCTATAGATTCTATTTATATGATTAATGCTTCCACTCAATTGTACTACTGTGTTCCCAATATGTAAGTATTGAGCTAATTCTCTGGTAAGCTTGTAACGAACAAGTCAAAGAGCACATGCAGTATAGTTGTGCCAGAACCTAACCATCTCAGCATTAAGACCTTTGATCTAAGATCAACTAAGTGATATTTACTTAGAAAAGATATTATGGTAAGTTTACAACATCTTTTTCTACTGTGAATATTAGTCCAGTCCGATGTGTAGCCAATACATCTGATGCTAGGTTACTTTACTAATTCCTTGAAAAAGGCATTCCACTTATCTAAGTTCAAGCAAACCTCATTGATGATTACCACGTTAGTGTAAACTCAGTGCCCTAATAAATCTTGTGACATAATGTTTGAAGCCTATGATCATGATTATTTTCCATTGTATAAATAACACAATAATCATGATTATCCATAAGTTTAGGATTTAATAGAATTTATATATCAAAACTATAATCACAAAAATATCATGTGAAAAGGGTAATATAAAATTGACTTCTCTATCATTCATTTATAAGCTAATAATATTATATTGAGATGGATTTTATTAGGGCATAAAATCCCAACACCATAATCTACAAATCCTATTCTCTCAAAATCCTTATAGAAATAAAAAATAATTCAACAAAACTCAAAGGGAATAAAAGACCTAGAAGTGTTACCTCAACTAGCTTCCAATCCCACTTGAGTTATAGCTTGAATTCTTTCAGGAACTGGTAAAATTTGGTCTGAATAATCTTCGATTCCCTTAAGTTTTGTCTAGGCAGGGAAAGAGAGAAGGCTTCGAGAAAGAGATGACTTTATTTTTTATTTATCTTATTTTGTATTTATTTAGAAAATTCTAGAGTATATCATCAAATCTCACCATAATCCATTAGAAAAAGAATTAATTAATTATATTAACTTATTTAGAAAAGACACTACTTTTCCTTCTTTTTTTGAACAATGAACAACATTTAGCGTTCACTACATCGAAAAGGAAAGATAGAAAATCCTCCATCTAAACAAGCTCATCATCCACCCTAAGTGCGTGCACAGCTAGTTCATGAGCAGCCAAATTAGCCGACCGACGAACATGAATTAGGGACGCCTCAGGAAAATTAGATAGTAGACTAGAAATATCATCTAAAAGAGAACCAAGGTCATTACAAAGAGAAGATCTTTTAGGAAAAGTAGAAATCACAGCTAAGCAATCAGACTCAATAGAATGGAGAAAGAGACCGATCCCAAGCGACCAATCCAACGCCACCATAATAGCTACTGCCTCAACTTGGATAACTGTAAAATTCCCTACAAAACTAACATAGAACAGAATAAGATTCACCCCAAGATAATAAACTAATAAAAAATAATAAAAGCTAGTAAAAATTAAAATAAAATAAATATCGAGTCTATTATGGACAGAAGAAAAATCTCCCTTCGTCCTTACAACCCACATAAACACTAATGGTCATTAAATTTAGAAAAGACACTATTTTTCCTTTTCTTAACTACTAAGTAATCACTAAATTTAGGGGTTAAATGGTCATAACCCAATTTCTTGCAAAATTTTGATATTCTAACTATCCATAAATTCTCCCTGATAATTCTAGAATACTAAAACCATTGTGATACTATTGGCCAATTGATCGAGTAACCACCGTTGTCAAACACTAAAACATAAAAATATCACATTTCATATATATATATATATAACGTATTTAGAACACTTAGAATTCAATATAATCTTCATAGTTGAGAAATTATAACACAAATACCTATTTCTAATAATAGGACTAATTCTCATACTAATACACATATAATCGTATTTAACTGATCAATCACTAATAATCTACTAATTAGCTTGTAATTTCTATGTCTAAGCATGCAATAATTACTATTATCCCCCATTAAAAATATTTTCTTCTCGAAATCTAATTAGAAAAACTCCAGATATTGAGCCCTCATATCGGACTCTAACTCCCATGTGGTTTCCTCCACCTTGTTGTTTCTCCACAGTACCTTGACCAAAGTTATTCTGTTATTTTTGAGAACTATATCATTTCTATCGAGGATCTAAACTGGTTCTTCCTCAACTTGCTGTTCTAACCAAAGCGCTTCACTTATTTCATAGGTGAAACTTGTAGGAAAACATGATCTCCTACCTGAAACTCTATATCTCTGTGCTTTGGATATGTACAATAACTTTTGTGCCTGCTTTAGGAAGCAGTCATACAAGCCTTGATCTTTTCTATAGCATCACTGGTCTTTTGAACTGATTCTAGATGTAAGTATTTTCATTTCTCATTTTCATCCTAGTGAATTGGAGAACACACTTCCTACCATACAACATCTCATAGGGAGTCATCCTTATGGTAGCCTGATAACTAATCTTATAGGAGAATTCTATCAATGACAGATACTTACTCCATGAACCCTCAAAACCCATCATACTGGTGCGTTTAGTTTTAGTTATTTAACCCTTGCCGTTTCCCAATTCCCATTCCTTCACTTCCACGCTGCCAAGCATAAACTTCCCTTCTCACAACTTCTTCCTAAATCTAGGGCTTGCTTGATGCTTCTTGTTCTTATTGAGTGTTTAGTATCATGGATGTAGGCCACAAAGCTTAGGAGCAAGTTGCAAGGTTACTATAAAAGGTGCTTCTTAAATTTTTTCATAAAAACACTTTGATTTTCCAAGTGTAAGTTTATTTAAGGTAGTACTACTTACAAGGGTGGAGGTATATATTAGGTTATCAGGCCATGGTCCACCACCATTTTCAAAACTTCGTTCATTATATTATGAATTAGTACCATCCTAAAAAAATTGATACACGTTCATATATTTGGGTTGTTGACTTATTCAATTATTATACATATATAACTAAGTGTAAGTCCTACACACAGTAATACTTTTTAAAATAAAAATTTATTGTATAATTATGTATTGTACTTTTACTTTCTTTATTTGAATTGAATACTATGATATGTTGCATTTTTTTTTATTTCAGTGTCTAAAAGAAATTTTTGGTCTATTTTTTATAGTCGTGCATGATATAGTTATCTCAGATATTCTGTAAAATTTTATAAAATTTAGAATAATTTACAATATAGAAAACAGTGTTCAAACAATATTTTACACAAGTAGAAATAAAAGAGTCACCCATGCAACAGGTTGTTTAAACTATATTTTTGGCGTGTTAATTTTTTTAAAATTTCTTAAAATTGTGCAAAATGTCTTAAATAACTACAACGTACAAAATTATAAAAAAAAATTGAACTAATTTTTTTCTCGAATGCTGAAACAAACTGGAGTAAATCAGTGCATCATTTCTAAGAAATATTTTGTATAATTTTCCTATGTATATAGGACATGTTTCAATTAAATGTGTATTAATTATTTATTTTATATTAGACGAGTAAACAAAATAGTGCATTCTTAAATTGATATTAGACACATTTTCTTATTCTTTCTTACTAAAAATACAAGTAAATTTTGGTACAATTAAATTGATGAGTTTTCTAACACTTTATCAAAGCACTAATTAGTATGCAGGTTTTATTTTTAATTTCATTTCTTGATTCATATTTTCTAATTTACTGTATATAATACTTATAAAAATTAAAAATATGATATTTTCTTCCATCAATGTACTTAAAAATGAGTTTTAGTCACCATAATCTTTAATTGGTTTTGTTGGATGTGTTATTCATAGCCCCTCCTACAATCTAGTCCTCCCTCCACCCCTGGCTACTCGGTTTCAGTTTCTATAACTATTGTGTTTTTTTGATGTGGTTACAGATAATGAGGATTCACATTCCATCCCATACCAGAATGATTATTCAAATCTTGTTGATGTTTCAAAAACTTGTTTTGGTAATAACATGTTTGAGATTTTGCTGGGAGAATGAACACTATAAAAAATTTACTTTTAATTATAATAAAATTTGTGATTAAAAATTAAAAAAGTGTAACTAATTATAAATTACCGTTACTGTATTTTGATTAAAAGGTCTATGACTAATAAAGTTATTAATTCTAAATAATAATCACAATTAATTTGTTGTGACTAAATGCGTTTTTAGTTACAATACTTATTGTGACTAAAATTAAATTAGTATCTAAATACTATATTTTAGTCCTAAGTAACTTTTTTATTGTGATTAGAAATTATATTTAATAAAAAAATTATATTCTTAATAAAAAATTATCATTAAAAATAGTTTTTTTAGTAGTGGAACTATAAATTTAGGTGACGTTTGGTTGGCAGGAATAAAAATATAGGAATAAGAAGAATGGGAATAGAAATAGGAATGGAATGGAATAAAATTTAAAATGCATAAAAAAATTGATAAAAAATCATTAAATTTTTTCTCTTATTACATTGGAATGGTCTTTCCTTTATTTTTAAAATGGAATAGTCATTCCACCAAAATTGTGGAAAGAGCATTCTAATACTTTAAAATACAACTAAAGGAATGTAATGAAAATTATTTCATTTCTATTCTATTCTATTTCATTAACTCTAACTAAACGTCACCTTAGTATATTATAGACTCGTTTGGAATGTCGTATTATATTGTATTACATTAAATTAGAATATTGGATTATATATCATATTTTTATATAACACTATATTAAATTTTAATTTATAATAAAATAATATATATAAGTGTTCATAAAAATTAATACCACATATAATTTTACATAAAAAATATTACATAAAATACAATTTATAATAGTATATAGTATACCTTATATACCAAACTAACTCTAGGTGTGTTTTAATAAAATCATGCATTGTCTCTCTTTGTTAATTGGCGTGTTTTCAATGTTGACCATTATCGACACGTGGATAAGTGACTCGGATCCACGTTGGAGTTGGCTATACTCGTTTCTTTGCTTAATATTGTACACGCCTCACTAGTTGTTGGTGCTAATTGTTAATTAATATTCTTTTTTTAATGCATGGTTGATCCACATTTTTCCCATAATAATATACTCAAATAAAATAATTTCAAAATTCAATATTGAAGATTCCTGACCATCAATTCATGGTGTGAAACAAACCAACTAATTAATATAAATTTAGTATATAGCTAGTGATGGTTGGTATGGATTGGATTTCATGATCAAATATAATTAATAATATTTATTATTACAACGAATCATACATGTGTCACTATTATTGCAAGAATCCTCTTCATTTGATCATGTTTTTAATTAGTTCGTAAATTACATGGTAGATATATTAATATAATGTTAATTAGAGATAACTTCAATTAAGATGATATGCATATATGTATGGTCGATGCTATAACAAAAGTATATTTAGCATGAATATGTCCTAATTGGATTGGTGGGACGGCATATATGTTCAAGAGTGACAATAGTGATATACACAAATCAAAATATATAAATTAATTTCACGTGTAATGAAATTCAAGTATTAACGAAGGTGTGTGCCTGGAGAATATATACGAGTAAATTCTAATTTAAAAAAATATCATCAATAATATTGTTCATAAAAACCGAAAAACCGAAATCGACTATCAAACCGACCAGACCGTAACCAAATTTTTGGTTCCACGTCATCACCGAATTTAGCGGTCGGTTTCGGTTTCGGTTTTTTTAACATGGCGGTCGGTTTCGGTTTTTGAAATAAAAAAATAATTTAACCAAAAAACCGTCAAAACCGCCAAAAACCGTCGAAAACTGCCAAACCGAAAACCGCCAAAAATCGTACGGTCGGTTTTATACGGTTATAATTTCTAAACGGTCGGTTACGGTTTTCGTAAAATAAAAATCGTAACTGACAAGTCGGTTATAAAATTGTAAAAACCGACCATAACCGACCGATTTTCACCCCTAGGAAAAGAGCTCAGAAAATACTCCAACTTCCTTCAGATGCTCGAAATATTTTGCTTTTAGCTACTCAGGCCAATTTTATTAAGTACAAGATTTATCCATTTGAGGAGGGTCAAGAAACCATGCAAGTAACAGAAAGGGTTGTCCCTGAACCGCGAGAGGAGGTCGCACTCAAGAAAGAAGCCACAAAGAGGAAGAAAAATAAGAAGGCTCCCTAAAGTGATCAAGTACCTACTGAGCGGCTTATTAGGATCAGAGATGGTCGTAAAGAGAGGTTGTTCATCCTTCCGTCCAGGTTGAAGGAAAGGAAAAAGCTATTGTGGTTGAGTAGGAAGAAGAGGACTCTTCTGATGAGGATGCTTCTTCTTTACTTATTCAAGAGGGTGCTCCTGTACATGTGTAGAGTAGACAATTTTTACATAGCTTTGTTTGTCCTTACTTGATTTATGTTTTCTAACATACACTTCCTTTATTTTTTGTACAATCATGTCACTGAGGATGTTGCACGCATTGAAGAAGTGGTCAGGTGATGCCTCTGGCCAAAAGTGTAATGATCGCATAATTAGATTATAGATTAGTAAAGACAATTAGCATTAATTATTGATATTTAATAATTATACACGAGTTTATATTTATTGTGGTTCCATTTCTGAAAATGGGAATTAGAGTTGTAAAATCTAAATTTTTAAGATTTTATTAAACTCTAAGTGTATTATTTATGTTGTATGCAAAATTTATAGTTTTTATATTTTTGCTCGGTGACGATAGAAAATGTGACGAATGACCAATTTAGTCACATGGGTTAGTTTAGTAATTTTTTTATTTAGCGGGGTATTCATAAGTTGATATTTGGAATATTGGGATTAGACGGGGTTATGGTGTTAAACCATTTTACCCCTAAGCTATTTTACCATTTAAGAACTTAAGTGTGGGTATTTTAGTCATTTTGGTTTTGAGGTGTAGGTGGCTTTCTCTTTTGTTGTTAGCTTGCCACCAAAAGAAATAAGATAATTTAGAATTATCTTTACTTTGTAAATTAAGTGATAATCAAAGAAAGACAAAAAAAAAAAAAAAAAAACTCTTGCATCTCTCTCTTGCTTCAGTTTAGCCAAGAAACCAGGGGAAAACCTCGCTTGATTTCTTCAATTCAAAGGTTTTTAGCAAGTGTTCAAGACGTGCAATCCTAAGGTAAGCCCTAACACTCATTTCCTATTGATTTTAGTATGTTTTAGCTAGGCTTAAGCTTGCAAATTAATGAGCTAGCTCCTGTACAAATTATGGTTTTATTTGTTGTGTTTATTGCAGTTTAGTAGGGTTGTTCTAAGCTTGTTTGAAGTGATTTTGTTGATTATTTGTTGAGCTGAGCAAGTTTTGAGTTTTGAACTCAAACTTGGCTTAACAATGGTAGATTGTGTATTTTTGTGCTAATTTCAATTCTGTCACTTGAAAATGATTCATATGGATGATTACAAGTATTTGGAGAGTTTTGAAAAGTTTAGGGCAGGTTTGAGTCAAATTGGAGGTTCTTTGTTTTTCTACAGTGAAAAAATAGTAGACCATTTCTGCATAAACGGTCTACCGTTTTTACTAGGAAAGACCAAGAAAAATGGTATGCTATTTTTTAGGTAGTTTCTCAGATTAGTTGATTTTGTTGTGTTTCCTCGATATTTTAAGGCTTTTCCATGCTAATAGATTGATAAGAAAACTTTTATTTTCAATTTAGATCCCTAAAAAGGTTTAGAAAGTTGTTTACCCATTTTACGTGATTGTGACATAGGGCCTCCGTTCAGTGCGAGATTTTCCATTCAGGTCGATTGGCACGCTTGAATTTGAAAACGAGATAAGACTAGCATAGAATATATATATATGTATATATATGTATATGTGTATGTATGTTATATGCATGTTGTTATTTGATTCATATGCTACCAACACTAGTACGGTAGCGGTACTTAGTGCATGTGGGATAACACATGATGTTTAAGAGTACAATCTAGTGTTACCAACACTAATACAATTGGGTACATAGTGCATGTGGGACAAACTTAGTGGTACTCGGGGTACAGTTCAAACCCTACCAACACTAGTACAGTAGTGGTACGTAGTGCATGTGGTACAAAGATCGTACATTCGTTAAGAATGTTCTTAATCATTTGTTAAGCCTTGGGATAGGTGTATGGATGCCTAAATATAAGTTAGTAATATATTGTATGTTATATGCTATTCTTATTGAGTGTGTTGACTCACAGTTATTGCTTGCATGTGTAGGTAAAGGAAATGACAAGGATTAGCAGCAATGAGTCCAGAGCTCGGGGATGATTGTACATGTTCAGACAAAATGACCTGGAGAGTTCAGTCTCGAGATGACTTGGGTTTCTTTTTATAGTCGTTGTGCCACATGTTTATAAAGTTCATTTTGGTTGTTTAAATAAGTTTAAAAATGGGATCCCAACTCTTTTGTAAAAGTATATATAATTACGATTATAAAGTATAATGTTTTCAAAAGTTTAAATTATCACAATTTTTTTATAAAACCCTTTGATTTTAAAAGGTGTGCACTATAATTAAAAAGTCACTGTAGCGTGCCTAATCATTAGGGCATTACAATTTTAGTATCAGAGCCACCAGGTTGTCTACCGAAGACTGTCAAAACATGTACAATCATCGTTAGAGGAAAGCTCGACTCAGTGTTTAGTAAGCCTTAACTTGTTTAGTAAGTTATGTGATTAGGAAGCATAATAGCTTTATAATTATTTATTTAAATGCATTGCCTTAAAATCTATAAGTGTGGTACTTAGAACATATATGACCGTTGTCTGACCTACCTGACTTATGGGTTCGCAGGCTAAGTCCAATAATATGGATGCTCAGTGAAACATAAGAAGTCATGGTAACATGGTTGAGATTGGGGGCGATCAGGAAGGTCAAAATCCTCCAAACCCTTGTGGACGCGGCAGAGGCTGTGGAAGGTTTCAAGGAGGTGGACATAAAAATCCACCACAAGCTACTCATGATTAGGAGCAAAGGCTTGTAGAAATGTAAGCCCAAATCCACTAACAAGATGAAAAATTAGAGGCTAAGATAGTAGGGTCCCCTTATAGTGCCTCCACTACAAATGCCAACCATTTTGGTTCCAGCAGTGCCAGCAAAACAAACTATTGTTGGCAACCGTATGGAACCTTTGTACAGGCACCTTTAGTTTTTTTGGGAGGCCTGGACGTCATGGAAGTTCAATAGTGGCTCACATTAATTGAGAGGATCCTGAACTTCATGGGTGTCACCGGGAATGATCGAGTTTCATCTAGCTTTAATAGAAAATATATTTTAAAATCATAATTATGAAAACTTCATGTAATCCTAAATGATTTCTAATCTTCTATTAATAGTAAATAAGATTATACTGAATTGGGTTTTATATAGGGCATAAAAATCCCAATAATTATTTGGGTTGGGTTTTGCTTGCTATAGCTTTAGTTGAGTTAGGTTTGAGTTTTTAAGCTCAAAGCTTGACCCAATAATAGTGGATTTCACTACAGGGCCTTGATGATGTGTTTATAATGATGTTATTAGGTGTTTTGGAGAATTTCATTAACTTTGGGGTTCAATTGAGTTTGGAATGGATGTGTTTGTGATTTTTGTTGTACAAACAGTCCACCGTTCCCTAGGAAAATGTGAACTATTTCTTTAAGCAGAATCCCAGAAAACAGTCCACTATTTGGGATTCGGTTCACCAGTTGAGGTATTTTTGGGAATCCCAATTTTCATGTTTTCTCGATATTTAGGGTATTTCTACACTATTTATTGATAAGGATACTTTTAGTTTTGAGTTTAAGTCCCAAAAGTGTGTAGAGTAACACTTACTAATTTTATGTAAATGTGACATAGGGCCTCCGTTCAACAAGCGATATTTCCACTTAGGATGACCAACACACCTGAATATAGAAACGAGATAAGATTAGTATAATTGATATACATGTGTGTGTATATATTATATACTTTGAATATATGAATCATTACTACCGACACTAGTACAGTTGAGGTATAGAGTGTATGTGGTGTAGTATACTATTAAGGGGGTATGACATTGTTGGAAATTATTTTACCAAGATCTAGATTTACTAACAAGTATGTTGATTAACACCCTAATATGAATTCTAAAACAATGAAAATAAACACATATAAAGTTTAGAAAATCTTACAGTGGGTGCAGCGGAATATTATGACTCCTTCCGTTCAGATCTCTACCCCTTGATTCCTTTCTGTAGCAGAGCATCACCAAGATCTAAACCTGGATCTTCTTTTCTCCTTCTTTGATGCAGAATTTCCATAGTCTTACATACTATGATTGAGGTACCACTTGATGTGTGTGGGCACTACTCATCTCACAAGGATTTTGAAATTTTCTCTCTTTTTCTCTCTTAATTTCGTGGTCTTAAGCATACAAGAGAAGAGAACAAGGGTTGCTTTATATAGGGAAAAGGGAGAGCACAACTTTCCAAATAAACAGTTTCCTCTTTTACTGTGTAATTGATTAACTGCCTTATTTAGTGTGATCCACCACTTTTCTATTATTGCTAGGCTTTGATTAGCAATTACATGGCAACTAAAATTGAAAATAATAATTGGGAAACACACAAAGAGGTGGCCGGCCATAGGGTGAAATGGGCCTCACTTGGATTTTCGCAGTTTCCTCAATTTTATTTCTATTTCTCCAAAAATGCTATTTTTCCAATTCTAATCATTTAAATGCCAAAACTAATTATTTAATAACTAAAATAGATTATTAAATACTATTGTCATTTAAAATAATTATTAATTAGACATACAAAGTCTCTTAATTAATAATTAAACCTAGAAACCCTTTTCTTTACGATTTCATCCTTAAACTGTGAGAATTCATAAAGTAGACATAGTCTAACTTTTAGAATTATAATTGATTAATTAAAATCAATTAACTGAGTCTTACAAGCAGTATGGTCTCAACTAGTATGTGGACCATGGGTCTATATAACCGAGCTTCCAATAAGTCGAACCGAATTTACCAAGTAAATTCCCTAACTTATTAATTCCTCATTGAATCCACACTTAGAACTTGGAATTGCACTCTCAGTCATATAGAACGCTCTATATGTTCCACGATATAGACATGTCATTAGTTATCCATTGTTATAACCCTAATGTGATCAATGATCCTCTATATAGATGATCTACATTGAAAAGGCACTACTGTTACCGCTACACCTTCAATGTATTTTATCCTTAAAACACTTAACCCTGTATAAATGATATTTCAGCTAAGTGAAATGAGATCTCCACTGTTTATTTTCGTTTGGTTAAGCTCGAAGGAAATCATCCTTTACTTTCTATTTGCCAAATAGAAGCTATAGATTCTATATTTATGTTAGCGCTCCCACTCAATTGCATTACCGTGTTTAACCAAACGGTGTAATTGATTAACTGCCTTATTTAGTGTGATCCACCACTTTTCTATTATTGCTAGGCTTTGATTAGCAATTACATGGCAACTAAAATTGAAAATAATAATTGGGAAACACACAAAGAGGTGGCCGGCCATAGGGTGAAATGGGCCTCACTTGGATTTTCGCAGTTTCCTCAATTTTATTTCTATTTCTCCAAAAATGCTATTTTTCCAATTCTAATCATTTAAATGCCAAAACTAATTATTTAATAACTAAAATAGATTATTAAATACTATTGTCATTTAAAATAATTATTAATTAGACATACAAAGTCTCTTAATTAATAATTAAACCTAGAAACCCTTTTCTTTACGATTTCATCCTTAAACTGTGAGAATTCATAAAGTAGACATAGTCTAACTTTTAGAATTATAATTGATTAATTAAAATCAATTAACTGAGTCTTACAAGCAGTATGGTCTCAACTAGTATGTGGACCATGGGTCTATATAACCGAGCTTCCAATAAGTCGAACCGAATTTACCAAGTAAATTCCCTAACTTATTAATTCCTCATTGAATCCACACTTAGAACTTGGAATTGCACTCTCAGTCATATAGAACGCTCTATATGTTCCACGATATAGACACGTCATTAGTTATCCATTGTTATAACCCTAATGTGATCAATGATCCTCTATATAGATGATCTACATTGAAAAGGCACTACTGTTACCGCTACACCTTCAATGTATTTTATCCTTAAAACACTTAACCCTGTATAAATGATATTTCAGCTAAGTGAAATGAGATCTCCACTGTTTATTTTCGTTTGGTTAAGCTCGAAGGAAATCATCCTTTACTTTCTATTTGCCAAATAGAAGCTATAGATTCTATATTTATGTTAGCGCTCCCACTCAATTGCATTACCGTGTTCCCAAAATGTACGTATCACCCTGACCCAAAAGTAGGCTTAACTAACAAATCAAAGAACACGAGTAACACTCTTGAGATTGAACCTAACCATATTAGGATTAAGATCATTTGATCTAGGATCAACAGATGATATTGAATTGAATAGACATTACGGTAAATTTTAATATATCTAATCAAAGTTCAATATCGGTCCCTCCGATATATACTCCATACATCCGATACTGGTAAACTTTGCCAATGTCTTGGAAAGGACATAACACTTTTCCAAGGTGTAAGAATACCTATCACTGATTATACCATGTCAGTCTAAATCCATTGTTCTGACAAATCAAGGAATAAACTTTTGAACATATAATTAAGATTATATTCCACTGTGCTGACAACACTATAATCTTAACAAATTCATATGTTCTGGACTTAAAAAGAATTCATACATTATATACATATAATCATGAAATAAATAATGTGAACCATGCAACATAAAATGTTATTTCTGATCTTTATTAATAAGTAAATCTGATTATATGAAATGAGTTTTATTTAGGGCACAAAACCCAACAAACTCCCACTTGCACTAATATAAAACAAAAAGTGCATTTGAAATAATCATTAACACCTTGATATACAAATCAAGTGTAATAGTAGTAAACTCCTCGTAATAGGATCCGATAGGTTGAATTAAACACAACCTCTTCTCCACCATCACAAAATCCTTGATAATGTGAAATTACTCTCTATATGTCTACTCTCTTGGGATACTGGATTCTATACTTTTGGCAACTACTCTTTGGTTATTCAGGAAGTTACCCTAGTAGTTAAGGCAAGTTGGAACGGTGCCACAAAAGTATAGAACTTTCCTTAGACTGAATAAGTATCTTTCCTGCAACTTTTAACATTCAGTCTCTCTCTGGTAGACCAAGAGATTTCAGATAGGTTTTTACACTTCTCCCAAATCTCTACTCCACCCTGAAAGTAATCACCATCTCATCAGCAGACTTTCTAGCACACAGGCAAGTCTCGAATCTGATGTGGTGTAGTCTAAGAGTTTCAAAAACCACCCTTATTGACTAACATATAGTTCCTCTTCTTAATCTTAAATTTTACTCGATTGTCTTCCAATGTTCCTCTCCTGGATTAATCTGATACTTACTCATCACTCCCACTCAACAGCATGTGTCTGGTCTAAGGCATACTAAAGCATATCTGAGACCTCTCAGTGTTGATTTAAGAAATTCTTTCATGGCTTTATCTTCTCTGGAATAGTTCAAACTTTTCCTTAGATAAATAAAATCTATGCTTAGAAGTTGTGAAGCTTCTATAGATTGTCGTTGGAAAGAAAATGCTCCAACATCTTACTAAAGTAAGTTGCTTGCATTAGAGTAAGTAATTACCAGGTATACCACAAGCCATAGGTTTATATAAACTCAAACCTACAATACTAGGAACAGGAAGTTTTGTTAACTCCATTGAATAGACTTATTAACAAAAATTTCCTTTCATGTCCTTGTAACAGAAAACTTTAGGTTACTCCATGTGAATGGATCAAACCATAGTTCTCTTGGCTTTCTTCTTAGTTTCTTATCTTGACAATCCATTACTTGTTTAAACTCACAATGGATTTTAATCACTAGTGTCTTCCAAGTTATAAGAAGGTGAGTTCCTAGAAACTCTTCCACTACAACAAGGTACCGTGAACTATGTCTAAGAAAACTAAATGGTATAGACCTCTTCAGTTGTGTTAAGACAACAGAGGCAGTGGGATCATCTTGTAACGAATAAGATGATAAAACACTTATGGAATCAAGAAAAAATATCTCCTTTATTTGCTACTTTATTTTCAGACTTAGTCATTTTCTTAGAATAGTATTTGTTTAAACAAACACTTTCTTGTCTAATGACTATGGGATGGTCCACCCCTAATCACTTAGAATAGCTAACAAACATGCAAACCAGGTTAGCAGTTCTAGCTTTTCAATTAGGTCATCCATGAATCTAGTAATGATTTACATTAAGTATACAACCATTTCATCATTCTGAAATTTTATTACCATAGAAGGATTTAGGCAACGACTAGTAACTAATCATCAATATGCAACTCGAATTTCTGGGGAGGTAAGTTTGGATATAATTCAAAATCAAATTAATGATCTTTGAACTGCATATCTACTAACTTTTTCTCCACCCCTATCAGTTCGCAAGATCTTTAACCACTTACCATTGCTAGAAATTCATGAAATTTTTCAAACATTTCAAATTTCTTTTGCATAAGGTAAAATCTAGAGTGATCGTTTTAAGAATACAACGAAAACTCATATCCACCCCTGATTGTACATCCATCTGCGAATGAGATGAACTTAATTTCAGTGGATATAGGCATATTAACTCTTTGCAGAGGATGATCTTGTCAAAACCACAATGAACAAGATACAAATGCCATAGATTTATAAAATGTGGTTGTATCTTTTAGTTACAACAAAGAGTTCTTAGAATAGTGCAAGTGGATTCTGGTCACAAAATACTAAAACCATACAGTTTAAATCCATTGAAAGAAAATGGTTATGAAACACTTGTGAAAGTGTAACTGTATAATGAGTAATTCTTTCTTGGACCACCACTACTAATCTAACTCTATGATTTGCCTATACAAGTAGGAGATTTCTAAGATTGAGGATTTATATCATTTTGGGATAGAATTTCGGGAATATAATCATATGCATCATTTAAATTCTTAAGAGAAAATATAGAATGACTTTATATGATTTATAGACCATTCATCTAATGATATGTCATTGAGCTAATTCGAAATGAATAAGCTTAGAGGAATTAGGATAATTTCGTTTTAAATAAGAATCCAACGATGCTCCGATTAACGAGAGTCAAAGTAATCTTATTTATACAATCTTCTTGTTTCATATTGTAAAATACTAGTCTAAGGTGTCATCAATTGATGAACAGCTAGATGTTGCATATACAATATTTATCTTTCGAGATCTAACACTATTATGTTAGTCTAATGGTGAAAATCCATTAGGGATTTATCTCATTAGAAAAACAAGCCAAGTTAGACCAACAATGAAGATTCGAAATTAAACTACAATTTAATAACAGAAAATAACATGGTTCAATACAAATTCATACACAATTCAGAAATTATTAAAGCATATAGCAAGTAGGAATGACAAGTGAAAATACTAAAACATACAATCCTAAATAATTTCCAAGGTTTTCAACAAACTGATATCAGTGTCCCGTTTAGGCGAGAGTCAAAGCTACCATTCATTGAATAGAGTTGTCAGCTCATCTAAAATGTCAAACATTCTAGCAACCTTTTGTTCGATCAAGATGTGAATCCGCGTTGTCCCGTTTAGGCGAGAGTCAAGGCTATTCTATCTTATGAGCTTCCACCATTGTTTCATATTCTTGCAAGTCTTATACAGTCGCCACCATTAGGGTGATCAGGGCTATATAAAAAACTTACAAGATTACTTATCTTTCGAGATTAAACGGTGCTAACTTGCTAATGAACGTTCCTCCATTAGGGAGGATTACTCACTAAAACAATAGCTATGTAAAACTAACAATGGAGATAGAATATCCTTATAATAAAGCTCATTATTTAATGAAGGTTGTATTTTCTTCTAATATTTATTTTAATCAATTTATTTTAAATGTATATTTATTTAATTAAAATTTCAAATTTAGAATAAAATATTCTAAATATAAATTTTAATGTAATATTTATAAATTATACTTAGATGGATATGAAAATAATATGAATTATTTCCATCTTAGTAATAATTTCCATAAATATTTAGAAAATTATACAATTCAAGTTGTTTCAAAATTAATTTAAATTAATTTACAACTCAAAATTTAATTTTCTATAAATATATATTGCCTTTCGAAAAAAGAAGTGTATAAGAATAAAACTTTTGAAAATGTTTTAAAATAAAATAAAAATAAATCCTGGAAAATTACTCTAATTTTATGTTGGCCCAAAATTAATAAAAATTAATTTTCAACAAAATATAATTTTCTTATTTAATTAAATATCTAAGAAAAATTTCAAATATTTAAGTATCATGATTAAAAAAATCAACTTAAATATTAATTTTTCATTTAATTAAATATCACTAGAAAAATACTTCAAGCAAAACAGATAATATCTATCTAGACTTTCATGGACTAATTAATTCAATTTCTAATTATAATATATTTTAGTTCATTTATTTTAATTAATCATTAAATAAAAAAAAAATGATTTAAGTTGGTCCAAAATTAAATAAATAATTTTCAACTTTAATCTATTTTTCAAATAAAATTCGAAATTTCTACATTAAAGAAATGTAATTTCGAAATTTTGGGAAATGATTAATAAAATAAAAATAAAATATATTTTGAAAATTATTCAACTTTAAGTTATTATGAATAAAAATTCCAAACTTAAGATAATTTTCAACTTTAATTAAATAACATGAAAATAACAATATTTAAGTATCATGATGAAAATCAACTTAGATAATAAAATTTTCAATTTAATTAAATGTATTAAATTCAAGAAATAATAATTAAGTATAGAGGAAACTTAATTATTAATTCTAGTTTAATACTAGGAAAATATACTAAACTTAGATTGTACCAAAATTAATTAAGAAACAATTAATTTCACAATCAATGATATTTTCCTATTTAATATTAGAAATAATAATTAGTACTAGAAATAACTATCTAGAATATATATCATTAACTAAGTGTTTTTCTAAAATTAACTTTAAAATATTACATGAAAAATAAATTTCATATATTTTAAAAGTTAATTATGTTGCTAATTCAATTTTAATTAGGTTAGACTAATATAATTAACCTAATACAATTATTTAAATAAGGCAAATGGGCCTCCACAATTGGGGTAGTTCATGTGAGGGGGAGCTGGGTTCAGTATGTCGCACCTACTTCTATTGGCCCCCAACTCTCACACAAGGCCCAAAAGAGAGGAATTTAACCTTAAAATAAACAATTGTTATTCATTGAATAAGCCCAAATCTAATTGGGCCTAAATAAATTTCCTTATGTCAAAATTTATTTTAGCAACCTAGTCCATTTACTTAGTAAAAACTTAAATGAGCTTCCTATATGCATTTAAGCCCAAAAGCAAACATATAGGCTCACACAGGTCAAATGATTTGGATGGGCCCTATCATGTTACTAGGTTTACACAGATGAAAGAAGTACAAAATTTACCTGTTACAAATTATTTATAAGATCTATTGACAATTGGACTATGATTAAAATCAGTTCATTGGATCTGTCAACAAGTTAATCATAGCAATTTAGATCAGATAAATAATAGGTTTGTTAAAAAAAAAAAATTGAATAAACAATATTAAATAAACAAACATTGTCCATGTAACAGATGTGAAATAAGATATTAATATAATTAAATTATTATTCTTAACCAAATAAAGGAAACTAATTTTTAAAATATCTAGGTTTATTTGAATCAAATTAAATTAAATATCTAATAAGATCAATGATTTGAAAGGAAAGAATCTTCAGTATCACTTTCAGATCTTATAATTTAATAAAATAAACCAATTTTAAAATAGATTTGGTTAGATAATTATTATTTTATGAATAAAATAATGAATGAATAATAATTACCATAATTATATGTCAAAATATCTCAAATTAAGCAATATTCAAATCTCTACAAAAATATCTATGTTGTTTAAATATTTAAGATATGATTTATAAATTTCTAATAAGAAAAAAATTATATATATATAGAAAAAATATCATTTTTAAACTTATAATTTATAAATAATTAAACATTTAACAAAATAACAAATTTTTGAATTTGAAAAACATTATGGTAAGTATATCTATAAAAATATCTATGTTAATTTCAAATTTATTAATTATTTAATTTGTCATATAAGATAATTTTAATATAATATTTCAAATAAAAAGACAAAGTTATCTTTTAATTTAAAATATCTTAAATATCAAAATATCTAATCTTATAATTAAATAATAAATAAATATTAAAGAAGTTAACAAATTTTTAAATCTGACCATAATAGGAAATATTTAAAATTGGAAACATTCCAAAATAGAAATATTTAAAAATTGGAAAAATTCCAAATTGAAAATATTTAAAATTGGAAACATTTCAATTTAGAAATATTTAAAAATGGAAAAATAAATTTTGGGAAACAATCCCATGAAAAAAATGAAATTTTTGGGGAAAAATCTCAAAAAATCGCACTTTTGGGTTGCTGCCCAGGATTGGGCGTGCAACAGGCTGCACGCAGCCTTCATGCGCGCGCGGAGGGGAGGGGACTGCCGAGAATTCTCGGTGCCTGCAGCCTCCTGGAGGAGTATTTGCAGCCTTCTGAGTGCTGTCCGCGCGCGTGTGCGGTGCTGTCCGAGTGCCTGGTGCACTAGATGCACCCACTCGACAGCCATGACACCCAATTTTCAAAAATTCATAACTTTTCCAATTTTTATCAGAATTGAGTTCCGTAAAAAACAAAATTGCTTAATTTTTCACAAGCAATCCAAATAAAATATTTTCAAAAATCGAAAAAAATATTTTTCATGGAAAACGAAACTGTACAACATCAACATTCATCAAACAACACATAAACCAACATGAAACCATCCAAATCAACACAAAAATATATAAATCATCGTTTTAATTCATATTACATGAAATTAAATCATTACCATGATTCTGGTGCCAGTTGTTGGAAATTATTTTACCAGGATCTAGATTTACTAACAAGTATGTTGATTAACACCCTAATATGAATTTTAAAACAATGAAAATAAACACATATAAAGTTTAGAAAACCTTACAGGGGTGCAGCGGAATATTATGACTCCTTCCGTTCAGATCTCTAGCCCTTGATTCCTTTCCGTAGCAGAGCATCACCAAGATCTGAACCTGGATCTTCTTTTCTCCTTCTTTGATGCAGAATTTCCATAGTCTTATATACTATGATTGAGGTACCACTTGATGTGTGTGGGCACTACTCATCTCACAAGGATTTCGAAATTTTCTCTCTTTTTCTCTCTTAATTTCGTGGTCTTAAGCATATATACAAGAGAAGAGAACAAGGGTTGCTTTATATAGGGAAAAGGGACAGCACAACTTTCCAAATAAACAGTTTCCTCTTTTACTGTGTAATTGATTAACTGCCTTATTTAGTGTGATCCACCACTTTCCTATTATTGCTAGGCTTTGATTAGCAATTACATGGCAATTAAAATTAAAAATAATAATTGGGAAACACACAAAGAGGTGGCCGGCCATAGGGTGAAATGGGCCTCACTTGGATTTTTGCAGTTTCTTAAATTTTATTTCTATTTCTCCAAAAATGCCATTTTTCCAATTCTAATCATTTAAATGCCAAAACTAATTATTTAATAACTAAAATAGATTATTAAATAATATTGTCATTTAAAATAATTATTAATTAGACATACAAAGTCTCTTAATTAATAATTAAACCTAGAAACCCTTTTCTTTACGATTTCATCCTTAAACTGTGAGAATTCATAAAGTAGACATAGTCTAACTTTTAGAATTATAATTGATTAATTAAAATCAATTAACTGAGTCTTACAAGCAGTATGGTCTCAACTAGTATGGGGACCATGGGTCTATATAACCGAGCTTCCAATAAGTCGAACCGAATTTACCAAGTAAATTCCCTAACTTATTAATTCATCATTGAATCCACACTTAGAACTTGGAATTGCACTCTCAGTCATATAGAACGCTCTATATGTTCCACGATATAGACACGTCATTAGTTATCCATTGTTATAACCCTAATGTGATCAATGATCCTCTATATAGATGATCTACATTGAAAAGGCACTACTGTTACCGCTACACCTTCAAGGTATTTTATCCTTAAAACACTTAACCCTGTATAAATGATATTTCAGCTAAGTGAAATGAGATTTCCACCATTTATTTTCGTTTGGTTAAGCTCGAAGGAAATCATCCTTTACTTTTTATTTGCCAAATAGAAGCTATAGATTCCATATTTATGTTAGCGCTCCCACTCAATTGCATTACCGTGTTGCCAAAATGTACGTATCACCCTGACCCAAAAGTAGGCTTAACTAACAAATCAAAGAACACGAGTAACACTCTTGAGATTGAACCTAACCATATCAGGATTAAGATCATTTGATCTAGGATCAACAGGTGATATTGAATTGAATAGACATTACGGTAAATTTTAATATATCTAATCAAAGTTCAATATCGGTCCCTTCCGATATATACTCCATACATCCGATACTGGTAAACTTTGCCAATGTCCTGAAAAGGACATAACACTTTTTCAAGGTGTAAGAATACCTATCGCTGATTATACCATGTCAGTCTAAATCCAGTGTTCTGAAAAATCAGGGAATAAACTTTTGAACATATAATTAAGATTATATTCCACCGTGCTGACAACACTATAATCTTAACAAATTCATATGTTCTGGACTTAAAAAGAATTCATACATTATATACATATAATCATGAAATAAATCATGTGAACCATGCAACATAAAATGTTATTTCTGATCTTTAGTAATAAGTAAATCTGATTATATGAAATGAGTTTTATTTAGGGCACAAAACCCAACAAACATAGTGTTACCAACACTAGTACTTGATGAATATTGAGTGTATATGGTAGAACGATCAGTTGTACTCATGGTACGAACAAATCCTGCCAACACTAGCATTAGAAAGATACTTGGTGCATGTGGTATAGAGGTCATACTATCATTAAGAACATTCGAGACTCATTATACGCATAGGATGCGGGTCAAACTTATAGCTAGGTGTATGGGCGCCTGAGTTAAGAGACAGGTTATATATTTATATGTTTTATGTTTTTCTTACTAAGTCTGCCGACTCACAGATATGGTTTCATGTCTATGTAAAGGCAAGGGAAAGGCTAAGCAATAATGAGTCTGAAGCTTGTTGGTAATTGTACATATCAAGATAGTTAGGCCTAGAGTGTTTGGTTCTTCAGGACAACTTAGGCTCAGATTTTGTATTCATTGAGTGACATCTTTTGCTTATGATGTATTTTGAAATATTTAGAAGTTAAAATACCGGATCCCAAAAATTGTAAAAGATATGTTTATTTAAGCAAAGTTTATTTTATTTATAAAAATTTAAATAAATCAAACCTTCCACTAAACTCTTTGATTAGAAAAAGTGACACAGTAATTTAAAAAATATTTTAGCGCGCCTAAACAAATAGAGCATTACAAAAATGCCCTCAAAGTTAGCATTGGTGAGAAGGTGTTATGGTAGCACGCAAAATATACTTATAAAAGACTGACATATTGGATGTCTACAACCTCAGGAAGATCAAAGCTACTCGAAAATATGTATGGTGCATGTATGATAGTTAATAATCAACTTAGTATATATTTTACAGTTTCTGTTATTAATTTTTTATTGTTTACAAGTGTCATGCAGCGTGACCTAAAAAATGGATTGAAAGATGTATATGCATTACTCAATCATGCAACTATGGTCATTGATGGCGGAGAGTTAATGAGCGTGTTGCTAGGCTTTTGAGCAGTTGAGCAACATATAAGCAGATTGATTTCTTATTTTCCCAAACACCTTGAGTAAGTGCTTTTATAATTTTCTTTGTGTTTGTATAAACAATAATTGGTATTAGTATAATCTTATAAGTTTGTTTGAATATGTTTAGCAAAAATTGGATGGTTGTCCTCATCCAAACGGGGTAGTAGAGTGTAGTATTTCTAGATTTGTTAAATAATCTTGTTTGTCCAAAAATTCAACGATGTGTTCAAATGTAAATTTTAGTAGTTTAAAGATCTATGAATAGCACTATTTTTCCATCTTTAATCATCACTAATTTATGATTAACTTTATTTTATGTTTATGTAGTGCTCTCAAGAGGTACTACTTTGAGATAAAAAATCAACGATTAGTACCAGTACCATTCACTGAATACACATGTCTAGAGCAACCAGATTCAATCTAGTGTGGGTATTATTTATTATTATTTTTTTTGAAAGGAAGTATGTTATTTATTCAAATCAAATCAGCTGTTACAGGAGCACTAATAAATTTAGGACAAGCATCTGTCCACAAATTTGAAACTAAGATAAACACACGAGTTATTTTCACAAATAGAAATTTTTTGAAATACTTTTATTATAACTTATTAATTAACGATTTGACTAGTTTGTTGCATTTTAAAAAGAATGATTCCTCATTGACAAGAAAATCAATGAAACGCGTGATAAATAGGCAAATTAAGCATGTCACACAAGTGATGGTAGCGGGCAAATGATCAAGAATACTAGTAATGGCTAGAAGTTAATTTATTTTGTTGGACTAGTTATTTTTAGGTATATGTGCATATATATATTTTTGACTAATTAGGATTTTTGCCCCTTGAACTTTGACATGTACCAAATCATGCCCCATGAACTTTTAAGGTCATTGAAAACGCCCCCTGAACTATTGAGATTGTTGGATTTAAGGACTTTTTCCTAATTTTAGTAAAAAAGTCTAACATGGATGAAAGTTCAGGGGGCATAATTTAGTACATACCAAAGTTCGAAGGGCATGATTTGGTAGATATCAAAGTCTGGGGAACATGGTTTAGTACATAAACAATCATTGAAATAGTAAAATTGAATAAAATTAGACAAAAGTCCTTAAATCCAACAATCTCAATAGTTCAGGGGGCATTTTTCAATGGCCTTAAAAGTTCAGGGGGCATAATTTGGTACATGTTAAAGTTCAGGGGGCAAAAATCCTAATTAGCCATATATTTTTGAGATATATAGTCTAATTTGACCAATGTATGAAGTTTTCTTTTTTAGATATATCTTTATTCTTAAGCATTGTTATTGTTGTTATGTTTTTTTGTCATTGTATACTAGAACTCTGAAATATGAAAATGCAGGGAGGGAATTGCAATAACATTTTTAATTTCTTCCTTGCCTCAAAATGTTCGTCGGACTAGAATCAACGGAAATATTGTTTTTGCTATCGATTACAGTCAAACGGAAACCTTTCCTGTCGCATAAGGGGACTTTTCCCGTCGATTACAGTCTGATGGATAATTTTCCCATCTATTTATAACCGTCATTTAAGGTGACTTTTTCCGTCAGTTATAAATCGTCACTTAAAGTTACTTTTCCCGTCGATTATAAACCGTTACTTAAGGGGTCCATTTTTATGGCGTCCACATAGCCGACAGTTTTATGAACCAATAGAAAGAGTATTTTTCAAACAGTTTTAAACCGACGACAAATGCCAATTTTGTAGTAGTGAATATTCCACACCACAACACGACGCCCAGCCCCACCCTTACCTCGACACAAACTCTGGATGTCAGCCTTAGGACCTGGACCCAAACTCAAACCTCAAACTCGGCCTCGATCCCAGACCTAGACCCGAGTATGAGAGAAAATATATATAAAAAAATATGTTAATACAAAAAAAAAAAAAAAATTGAAAATAAAAAATAACATTTTGTTGTTTTTGAATTTTAGGTTTTTGAACTCCATTTTCAAAAAAGTGTTTGTTTAGGGCAATTTTCAAAAATATATATTTTTTATGTTTTATTTATAATTTTATGGTATAAAATTATTATTTACAAAGTACGTTTGTAAAATTTTAAAATTACAAAAATAAATTTTATTTAGCAAAAAGTAAGAAAAAAAACTAAATAACAACGAAAAATCAACCTCACCATAACTATAAATAAATTATAAAATAATAAAAAATAACATGATAACTATAAATAAACTATATAAAAAAATTAGTATTTATACTGAAAATATATTTTTGTAAATAAAATATTAAAAGAGTAAAAGTAAAAAAGAAAAATTGTATTAACTTATTTTTGAAATTTTTTTGAAAAATTTTATTCTATATGAATTTTTTAAAAAATAAAAATATATTAGATACGATAGAAAATATATTTTTTTTTGTTTGAATATGAACTTTCGTATAGGTTAAATAATTCTATTCGTATAAATTCCCTCCAACAAATCTGTGAGTGGAATTATTTTTTCTCAAAAGTAAAAACACATTTTTGTTTGTTAGATTCTCAGATTTTTTTTTTCACCTATATTTTCGTTTGTGAAGTAATTTTTTTTCAACAATTTGTAATGTATGCAGGGCCGGCCCTAGGCATAGGCGGGCTAGGCCCGTGCCTAGGGCCCACACTTTCCGGGGGTCCGAAATAAAAAAATAAAAAAATTATTAGGCTTTTATTTAAGTAAAATTTAAGTGTATTATAAGCAATAAATATTTATAGCTTAGTTGGTTGAGGTGGATGTTATAAAGTCCAAGGTCATGAGTTCAAGTCCTATAGCTTAGTTGGTTGAGGTGGATGTATGTCTGATTTATTGTGTATTAATTACCTTATCAACTTAAGATTTTTTAAAAAACAATTAGTTGTTATTATTTAGAAAGAAAAACCCAATAAACAGTAATGAAAAGAAATATATAATATCTTCATAGTATACAATACAATTAATCTCTAGAAAAATCTCGTACAATTCCAACACATATACGCATAACAGATATTATCCCTTTAAAAATCTTAAACGTCTAATTAGATTCCATTAATTAAGTTTTTCTTTTTCTAAAACCAGAAAGAAACAATACAAATTAGTGTGAACAAAGAACCGACCATGTTTTTTTTTGTAATAATTTTTAATGTAAATGAAATAGAAAAATAATAAAAAGATAAATTTTATATTATTTTTTGAAGGAAAATAAAAATAAAAATATATATAAATAAGAAAAAGTAAGCTTATGGTCCACGAGAAGAGTCTACCATTCATTTTCATTCTACGCTGTTTTGCGTCAAAATCAAATACCGCTGTATTCCTTTCGGTTTTTCTCGGGAAACAAACAAAACTAACTCAAACAGCCTAGCGTCCGTGTACCAAAGTATACCCATATATCTTAAACCACCATTAACACCCATGTATTACCTCAATCAGATTCTTTAGAACCCTCTCTTATCTGGGATTTCTTTGTTATCAAGTTGTTCTTTTTGTTGGCTTTCTTGTATGGGTCTTGGTTTTTCTTTGTTTTTCAATTCGGGCCCAGATGGGTCGATGGGTTCGCAATCAAAGCCTGGTCTTGGGGACTTGCCCGAGAGCTGTGTCGCTTCGATTATGGGATATTTGGAACCCTCTGAGATTTGTCAATTGGCGAAGCTGAATCGGGTTTTTCGTGGAGCTTCTATGGCGGATTTTGTTTGGGAATCGAAATTGCCTTCAAATTATCGGATTCTTGTCCAAAAAGTATTGGGGGATTCCATGGGAAATTTGGGGAAACGAGAGATTTACGCGAGGCTTTGTCGGCCTAATACTTATGATGATGGTACCAAGGTGTGTTCTGATTTTCATATTCTTCTCTGCTGTTTATTTACCGAGAAAACCCAAAACCCCCCAAAAAAATCAGTTTTCGTTTTTGGTTAGAAAATGAAAATAATAATCACGGAAACCCTCTTCTTTTTCATTTCTTTAGTAAAAATCTCGTGTTTGGCTGATGAGTAAACATGGTAGAAAATGAGAAATTCTCAGGTTTGGATCTCAAATTTCTAGTTCTTTCATATGGGATTAGAAATACTTCTATGGTTATGTCTTCTAGAAGATTAATTTTCTTTTTTTGCTTCGAGTCCATAGGAAAACTTAATAGGAAGAAGGTGCATAGAACTGTGAACTCTAAATTTAATTCTTTAGTAGTTTTAGAAAGACCATTGACTAAGTCATTGGAAGAAGTAGAAGGTATTGAATTGGAACAAAGATGGTATTGGTAGACTAGTCTCTTATCTCTTATCATGTTTTCTCGGTGACCAAACAGAATTTCATGCTTTGAATAATTCAAGCCATTTAGAAAGACTATTGACTAAGCCATTTGTGTTGCTTGCAGAAAGTTTGGTTGGACAAAACCACAGGTGGAGTTTGCTTGTCTGTTGCTTCAAAAGGATTATCCATCACCGGAATTGATGATCGAAGATATTGGAACTACATTCCAACAGAAGAATCTAGGTAAAAATCGAGTATCATTTTTTATTGTTTGTTTGTTTTCCATGTTATTTTTTCTCTCTTATTGTCTTACTTTATGTTGTGAGGTTTCATTGAAACGGGAATGTTTGTATCAGTATTATCATGTATATTATCGATGGATGAGGAAAGTTCAAGTTTTACGGGGATTTCCTTGCTCGAATTTTCTGAAGTATGTTTTTTTTGGTTACCCTTTTTGTAAAATCTCTATTCTGTGGTTTTTGATTTTTAAATGAATTGACTTTTTATTTGCAATGAAAGTTTGTGGTTATCATTTTTTAAAATCGCTTTTAGATTTTGTTTGTTTATATGCTGTCTTATGTCTTCTAATCTGAAAAGCAAAGCTACAGATTAGATTTTGTAAAAAAAGAGATGCTTTTGTTTTCTGTTTCTGTCCAAAAAGAAAATCAAAATCACTTACTAGAAAATAGAGTGTAAATTATATTTATGTTTGTCTGAAACTACTTAGAGTCAGAAAATCGACACTCTCCTCACAAAAGGGAGGTCCTAAGTTCGAATCCCCTCTCTTCAATATCAAAAAAAAATAAAAATAAAGAATGAGTGAGAAAATAAAGCTTCATAGTTTGGGTCTACTGATGCGAAATTTTATCAACTTCTGGTGTTACACTGATGTTGTATATTGATAATGAAATGATTGCTGCAACTGATTCTGAATTATCTTTCCTCATTTGTAGATTCCAAACGGTTGCATACCTTCAACAAATTTGGTGGTTTGAAGTTGATGGTGAAGTTGAGTTCCCATTCCCACCGGGGACTTACAGCCTATACTTCAGGCTGCAATTGGGAAGAGCGAGCAAAAGGTTTGGCCGCCGAGTCTGCAATACTGAGCGCGTTCATGGTTGGGACCTAAAACCAGTACGGTTTCAGCTATGGACTTCAGACGGTCAGAGCGCTACATCTCAGTTCTTCTTAACTGAACCTGGGAGATGGAATCTATACAGAGCTGGGGAGTTTGTAGTAGACAATGCCCATGTTTCCACAAAGATTAAATTCTCCATGACCCAGATTGATTGCACTCACACAAAAGGTGGGCTTTGTTTAGACTCTGTATTGATACTTCCAAGCCAGTTTAGAGAAAGGTTAAAGCACTTTTAGATTGCCCTTTAACCTATACTACTAGGAAGGTTGTGTTATATATAGAGATAGTCAATATCAAGAAGAGCCATATTACAGTAGCTCTTTGTAGTCTAAGTGTGCATGTAAATTTGTAAGTGTATATTGTTTATTCATTTTATTTTATAGTGTTCTACATTTTCAAGGTTGTTTGCCTCCTTGTACGGATTTTTTTTTTTGGAAATAAAATGAGTTGATGTTTGCGTTGAATGGTATATTGTTTTAATGGGAACCGTAAAATTATTACATGGGCAAACTTAAATTAATGTTCCAATTATCGAATATTTACAATTATATATAAAAAATGCTCACTATTTTATAGCATGTAAATGGTTTAGTTTTTTTCAAAAAAAAAAAAAACTAGTCAAAACTCACTCCGAAGATCCGAGAACATGCATTTCTGACCTCTGCCATTTGGTCGTAGCTGTGCTCTCGCAACTGGTACAAGACAACATAAATCGACTTCAGTAAAATAGGTATAACTCTCTTAATTTTTATCCAAATGACCTGGTTCAACTTGCTTTGGAAAGATAATTTTGATACGGATGAAAGTGTGTCTCACAGCCATGACTCAATTCTGGAGTTATCAGGTCCAAAATTAGCTTACAAGGAAATCTGGTGCATTTTACTCGAAAATTGGAAAATGCGGCTAAGCGAGGTTTGGTGGAGCACACTGCCACGGCCTATGTGGCGTTGTGCGCGAGCATTGGCAGTCTAAAACGCATGTGTTCAGCACTCTATTTCAAATTGGTGCATCCTCAACCAAAAATAACCAATTGTCTAATATTTGTGGAATATTTGCCTAGATACAAGGAGGTTATTATTGATATTTATTTATGTGTAATATTTTATTCATAAAAAGGAGTGGTATGCGGGATTCGTTAGTGAAATATCCCGATGTGTGAGGGATCACTAACTAACCCTCTAGCCTATATATACATCAAGTACGATGCTGAGGAAATGATTTTTTTTTTTTGTGCTTCTTCTTTTGGAGACCTTTTCCTCTCTTTTGGATCTTCTACTCTGAAATCTTCTCCTTGAAGTTCACTTGAAGTCAACCAAGAACACCACATTGATTCCTTGACCTTCTCTATTAACTCCACCATACCCAGACCTTAAAACACCATTTAATACACACTTTTTTCCACAAATTATTTGTTTCTTGTTCTCAAGAACTTTACAGCCTTTAATTTAGATCAGATTCATGAATATCAAGTCTCCCATGAGCCTTATATTTATAAATCTTGATTAAGATTTCATTTAGAAATCTTTTGCTATACTTTTATCCACACTCTTGAGAACATAATTCTGGCGTGTCGTATCCAATCAATAAAACTACAAGTAGACGCAATCCTATTACCATCGCGATATGGGGTGAGCTACTATAAATCCCTGGTGTCCATTTAATTTATTGTGGTTTTATTAGTCAGATTAATTCACTATGATCCTCTTTTATTTTACGATTTTCTTAGATCAGTTAACGAAAAGCCGCGTCAACATTTTATTTTTTTCTCATATATTGTGTAATTTCTATTACTGTTTAATATAAATTATTTAATATTAATTAAAATATTTTTTTCACATCACCAAAATCACTTAAATATAAATATAAATGATTCGTTTTAAATTCTTCAACAACAAAATAAAATAAATTATTATTTTATATATTGATCAACAAATTAAAATAGAAAAACAAAAATTAAAAAAAAACGAGAAAAAAATAATGATATGTAAAAAGTAAATAAACAAAAATAAAAAAAAAATTAAAAAAAAAAAGAGAAAAACATAGTTATACGTAAAATAACTTATTTTACATATTAGATTATATTTTCTTTTGCATATAAATAATTACATTTGATAAAGTTTTGAAAAATATATGCACTATGTATTATAAATATGAAGAAATTACATTTTATACAATTTTTTTTACCTTTCTTTTATTACTCTTTAATTTATACCCACTTTTATAAGTTATATTCTCATTGTGTATTCAGGACTCAAATTTTGATAAGCTATGTAAAGTTATATTTGGTACTTTAATTATAAAAAAGAGTATTTATTAATTAAAATTATTTTACAATTATATTTGATTAATATGTAATAAAAAAAAATAGTTCTCAACTTATTCCTAAAAGAATTGTTAGTTTTTATATTTTATTAAAAAATAAAATAAAAAGAAAAAAGCTAAACCAAACAGTACTAATTTAATTTCATTATTTTTTTTATTGGGATAATTACATAAAATACCATTTTTTTAAAAAAAAAATTACAATTTTATATTATAATTTTTATTTTTTCATTTTTACAGTTTTCTATACAAACTACACGAAAACAACAAAAAAAAAACTACGTAAAAGTAACAGAATAATATCATCTAAACAAAATCAAAACAACAACAAAAAAATAACATACATATAACAAAAATTTAACAACAAATTAATAAATGTATAACATAAAAAAAATCATATTTTCTGTAAATAAAATCACAAAAGTATTTAAAATTCTGTACAATGCCTATTTTTATTCCATATCACACTAAATAAAATCTAGTCCCTAAAATTATCTGAGATCAAATGGGTGGAGAAAGATCGCACCAAGTGATACTCTTTTCTTGTAACCGAAAAATAAATAATAGAACAGGCAGGCAGTACCATGGGGCACTCTACATTAGGACAACAGTGGTCACCGTTTGATTGTAAACTTTGTATTTTTTTTCTCCAATATTACAAGTAAGATAACTCAACTAATGTATCCAAAACAATCATAACAGATAAAACAATATGTAAATATTATTTCTTAAAAAAAAATACATTTTTTGGTTAAAAATAATAATATTACCATCAAGTATCAACATCCCAAAAATGATTTGATGGGATCAAATTAAGATGCAATGGAAAACCAAAACCTTCAATAGCATGCCTTAAGTTGGTGAACAAAAATTCACAAAAATGGATTGTTTTCCTTTCTTCTACCACTTTGTGTTTAGTTCAAGTAACATCTATATGGCCTTATTAAATACTATCAGCTGAGGCCTGAACTACCTCAAGGCATTGTGGGAGTCTCAACCTAAGAGCAGGGAATGTCTCCACCACCATAACATAAAAGATGGAAGATTTATATGCTACATTTAAAGACGAAATCAGCTCATTAACTTGGTTGTTACTGATTCTCCGCAGGCTTGCGATAAGGCATGTATCGTTGATCCTTTGCAGCATTCTTTTTCCTTCTTTTCTCAATATAGGCTTCAAGCTTGCCAGATCCCTGCTCATATGAGAATAGTTCATTAGTAATTTAGTATCCAGACTTGCTGCGAAAGTGATTTTATAATACATGTCCCGTGTTCTCTACATACCTGAAGCTGTTCATATTTTTCAAGGAGTCGTTGTTTTCGGACATCAGCTGCAATTAGAAATGCAAGAAGGAGTCAAATTGGATCATGTATACATCTTATTATACAGATTACCTATATAGAGAAAGAGAAATCAAGAGAGGGAGAGAAAGTACATTTCTTAAGATAAAAGGGTTTTTTCCCCTGCTTTACTGCTTCTCTTTCTTTTCTCTTATGTTCAGCCAAAATAGCATTTTCTCTATGCTTTGTTGAATCAGGCTTCAGCTGTTTGTTCTGCAATAATTAAAAGAAAAACCATAAATATTTTACAAAAATTTTATACAAAATCTAAAGGAAGGTGTTCAAGTAAATGAATAGCATGAGCAAAGCACTTACGATCCAAGATAGTTGGTTCTTTAGCTCTTCAACGACTTCTGGATCACGCGATTTCTTCAATTGCTTGCCTAGTTCCTACAAAATCCAAGTCAAAACTCAACAAATAGGAAAATCGAGATTGAAGTAGAAAACACAACTAGTCAAGAAACTCACCTCCTTTTCAGCAGGAAGCTCCTCCTCGAAAAGAAAATTATATCTTTTTTTAAAGCTGAAGATCCCACACAATCATATATATGTCAAAACATTTTTTGTTATTTAGAAAAAGTATATAATGTCAAAACATAAAATCAAATAACCAACTTGCGAGTCATGACAAAAGCATAAACTCAAACTGTGACCTTTAAATGACAGTCTTTTGTTTCTGTTTTTTTTTTCTTCTTATTATTATTCATATATGTATAGATACACATTTCCAGGTTGGTAAATATTAGTATTAAGAATGACATCTTCAAGAGACTGAATGCTTACCCATCATTATCAAGTGTACCACATAAAGACTCAAACCGTGGGTCTCGTAGGACCTAAAAGAAACATTAAGAATAAGATCTGTTAAATAATAAAGCTCTACAACATAAGGAGCTAATACACACAAGAAACTCAATCAGTTTTACAATGTGTAATAAACAAATGATGAATCAGGAAGTTAGGATTCCTTAAGAACAAAGTAGTGGTCATGTTTCTCTTATCATAGTCCAGAAGCAGCCACCTTAGTAATCTCATTCAAAAACAGTTTAAGCAAACTACCAAAACAATGTAAAAATTGAACATCACGAGACCAACAAAACAATCAAATCCCATATACTCATATACCAATTTTAAACATGATATAACTTAAAAACCTACAATTATCAACAAAACTAACCTTTTTAGGAGCTTGAACAACATCTCTAAATCGACCAACTGGCTTCTTACAACTAACTTCCATTGGTCTTCAAACACAAATACACATAAATTAGCAACCTCATCAGCCACATAACCACCAATGTGTGCGTCTTGCGTATACATATTCAGACTAGAATTACCTGTTCTTATTGGCACGACCAACCTTCTTCTCTTTGTTGTCCTTTCTAGACACTGAATGTGACCCATTAGAGCGTGCCTTCTGCAACTCCTCGAATGTCACATCTGCTAGTTCCCGCTCTATCTCCTCCTCCTCCTATTATCAACCCAGAAGATAAAATAATACTTTTTTTTTATCCAAACTAACTCATCAATATTGTTAAGAAAAAAAAAAGAGCTTTTTCAGAGTCAATGGTTACTCACATGTTCAGAGGAAGAGGATGACAATGGTGATTCGATGTCCTCTTCACTATCGGGAAACTCTACTTTCTTTAACTTAGAAAATTGGTTATTGGGATTCTTCATCTCGATTTCAAAACAAATTTCCCTAAATCACAGTTACAAAGAAAGGGAAAACCTTGTGAAATTGGAGCTTGAGTCGGAGCTGTTAAACTTGCAGGGGAACCGAAGAGGTTCTTTGAGACTCAGATAATGAGGGAATTTTTAGGGTTTATTCTCTCTCTTTTTTCTCTGTAAATATATTATTTAAATTTAATTAAAAAATAGTTGAATAAATTGATAATGATAAAGATATATAAGCACTTCTTTCCAAAAGGTTGGGAGAGGCACTTGCGTTGCAAGTGCACTATTTTGAGTCTTAGAATACAATCTAGAAATATGTAAAATTGTAGTAAGAAAACATATATGAACAGGCAAGATCATTTAATCAATAAACACCTAAGTTTACACTTTGACATATCAAATTCAAATGTGATGATGGCCCTAACAAAAATGAAATAGCTCCTAAAAGATGAAACAAATGAAGAGTTAGTAAAATATATATAAAACAAAATATATAAAAGGCGAAGAATGTTTTGTAAGTAGAAAACAACGTTGATAGAGGTTGAAGACATCATTAAATCATTTACAAAATTTAAAATCACAAGTTTAAAACCTGGAAAATGAATATTTACGAAGAATTTCAACTGAAGTAGGCAAAGAGAAGCAATCAATTCTCTAATGAATAATTTAATTTTATAACCCATAAGCCTCTACACAACTTTCAACACTCCATCTATCCTCTATTGAAGCTTAAATATGTCAAATTCAATAGATTCAATTTTATCATACATATTTACTATACTCCTGATCGTAAAGTATAACAAGATCCCCATTCAAACACTAATTGGATAGTTAAGCAACAAAAATGAAAGACATTAATTATGGCTGTGTTTGTGTTTCAGTCAGATCACAAGCTCATTAATTTTCTATCCATGTACACACAAAATAATAGAGTACATAATAATACTCCATGTAATTCACTCAAATCAATTAAAGCAACAAAAAGACGACATGCAAGTAAAGAGCCATATCAGTATCAGAACTCACTAATCCAACTTTTAAAAGAATTGATAAACAAAAATCTTGAGCTTGTAAAATAAGTTGTACTGCTGGTTGATGATATACTGTCTAATTAATTAAAACAACTTACATATGTCAAATTGGAGATATAAAAATTTGGTTATGAATACTTATACTGAGTCGATTGATCTTAAAATATAAAAACCCCATCTTTCCAATAATAAAGGACACTAAGAAGACCACAAAATAGGAGAAGCTTAACAAACACTTCAATATAATTTTCATTATCCAGAATAATAACTCAACATTATACAAGCAGTATAAGAAGAACAACTCACCCAACAAGTTGAGATTTTCAGAGCTAAATAATCAAAATTTTACTGTTTTCCAAATAATAGCCACAACTTTAACTTACTGCTTTATTTGTCGAGAAACAACGTCGGGATTCGCGAGGGGGAAGGAACCTTCGAGTTCCGTGAGTTCTCAGGTTGCGTCGCTTCAAGTGGCGGTGGTGGTGACGCCGTGGTAACGAGAGCACCGACAGGGAGAAAGGGAAGCTGGGCTCGGGGTTTCGAGAAAAAGGAACGGCGGTCCACCTGAGGTGAGAGGGGAGGGTCGACGGTGCTCCTTCCGCCGCAAGCAGAGAAAGAGAGAGAGAAAGAGATAGGTTTCAGTTTTACTATTTTCCTTTCTTTCTTTTTCCTTTTCATAGGGCTTCCTTGGTATCAAATCCCGGATTCATTCAATTTTATGAATTTGAAAATCAGTTAATCATTTAATATATCAATAACCTAGTGGTATTGTTTTAACTTTTATAATCTTTATTTTTTATTTATTTATTTATTTTTTTTTATATATTGGCAGCTAAATTACTTAAATTTTACGGTTTGTAACACTTAACCACAAAAATTAAAATTTTGGCAGCTAAACTACCTAAACGTTCCGTTTTGCTCTGCACACCTCCGTCTAAAAATTACAGTTTTTTTTTTTTTGTTAAGAAAGGATTTTATTGAAAGAAAAGGCAAAAACAACTACAACAGACTTGCGGCAACTGCAGGAGCTAAGTCCTTTAGCAGGCCTTCAGAGCAGGGCACATCTCGCCCAACCCGCTACAGCATCAGCCACACGGTTCTCAGACCGAGGGCAATGCACAAACACAACAAGATCAAAACACTTACAAATACATCGACAAGATTCAAAAACAGGGTAAGTGCCCCAAGCATAAGGCAAACAACCATTTTTCAAGGCCATGATCGCCACCTTAGAGTCCGACAGGACTTTGATCTTTTTAGCACCCAAATCGCACGCCATTTGTAGAGCCAAGTAAATAGCCAACAGCTCCCCTTCGAGAACCCCAGAAACCGTATGGAAGCGAGAAGCAACCCATGAATCCCCAACATCAGCAACATTAACCTTGACAGCTGCAACACCAGCAGCCCCATTCAAGATAGATGCATCCGAGAAGAAACACTGCAAGTCATCAATATTCTGAAAATCCAACTCGACGTCAATATCCTCAGACCGATCCATAAGATTCAAAGGCGCCAGCCGCATCTCCATCTCCTTAACTCTGAGATTAATATCTGAAATCAATCTTGCCAAAGAGAAAGAACACCCTTGGAAAATGATCTTGTTTCTCCACTTCCAAATCATCTCACATAGACAGGCTGAGAATAAGAGAAGCCTTTCATCCTTTACTTGGGCCCACCAGCAACCAAAATGAGACATTTCCTCCCAGTGCAAGTCATCAACACGAATTCCCCAGGCACTTTGAAACCACACAGCACGTGCAACACTGCAGAAACAGAACAAGTGAAGTACAGACTCTGTTTCCTCATGACAAAATGGACAGCTTTTATCTACCAAACCCAAACGAAGTTTGGAAGGTAATATATCAGACCAGGCTTTCCATAGGACCAGTTTCAAACGTGGATGAATATTAGACTGCCATAATCTCTCCCAGACCTTGAGGGGTCTTTTAAATCTGCCACATTGACTTACCCAATAGCCACTTTTCACCGTGAAATGCCCAGACTTGGACCCCTTCCAAGTCTAAAAATTACAGTTAAATGCCACGATAAACTGTCCACGTGTACACATTTGTACACGTGACAAATTTTTAGTGGTCCACGTAATATTAGTTTTAAAAAATAATTATAAATATTTAAAAATAAATAAAAAATCAGAAAAAAAAAATTTAAAATATTTTTTCTTTTTTACTTTTTTTAATTTAAAAAATTAAAAAAATTAATTTTTTTTTTTGCTTTTTTTTTTTCTTTTTCTTCTTCTTTCTTCTTTCTTCTTCTTTTTCTACAGATCTTTCCCAGGTCCCCTTTCTCTCTCTCGTCTCACCACCACTGGAAACTAACAAGGGAGAAAAAAAATCGCCATTTGTTGGTTCTTCATATCCAAAAGATTTTTTAATGAATTATATAAACTATAATGATTAATGTTTACCTAGGCTGTAATTTGGACACTGGTACAGAAGCATAGCAAAGTTCATCGTCATCCTCAGAATCTTTACTATACCCAATATTGTCCATTGTATCCCCTTCCATCTTCCAGTCAACACTCTAAATAGTCCTATACCCAAATTCTCATAAACCTTCACAGTTTCCTGACACAAAATTTTTAAATTTTAAAATATTATTGTAAATTACCCAGCAATATTATTACTTGGCACAACTTCAATTAGAGAGCCATTAAGAAAAATGGAGATTCATACCGCCGAGAAAATAGAAAGGCCGAAGCTGGGAGATGCCGACTGCCGAGAAGGGGAGAGAGATGAGTGAAACGGAGAGAGAAGGTTGGTGGAGATCGACGCCGACAATAGGAGTCGAGAAGAGAGAGGGAATCGTGGAGGGTGAGACGTAGAGAGAGGGAAAATTACAGTAAGGGTTACAGAAGAAAAAAAGAAAGGAAGAAGAAGAAGAGGAGGAGTTGTCGAGGGTTACAGGAAAAAAAGAAAAAGAAAAAGAAAAGAAAAAAATAGAATTTTTTTTTATTTTTTTAAAATTATTTTTCTTTTTAAAAAATAAATTATTTTTAAAATTTAATTAATTTTCCAATATTTAAAATAATTAAATTACGTGGACCACTAAAAATTTACCACGTGTACAAGTGTGTACACGTGGACAGTCCATCGTGACACTTAACTATGATTTTTGGACGGAAGTGTGCAGAGCAAAACAGAACCAGGGTTTAGGTAGTTTAGCCGCCAAAAATTCGATTTTTGTGGTTAAGTGTTACAAACCGTAAAGTTTAGGTAGTTTAGCCGCCAATATCCCTTTTTTTTTTTTTTGATAAATCAGATAATTGTATTGCCCGAACCAATCTTTACATCCTACTAGCACCCTATAAACAGGGCCTAAGGAAATCTATACAAATTCAACTGCATCCTGCTATACTTTTGTATTGTATATACTTTATAAAGCATGAAACCAATCTTTATCTACAATCTTGATTTTCGTTGGCAAAAGCATAGAAATTCGAAGCTTTAAACTCCACTTAATGTCTTCGATCAACCTGGTGGAGTTTAATTGACTCTCCTACCAAATAATGGCATTCCTTGACCCCCAAATGTTATAAACCAAGGCAGCAATTGCTGCAGCATAAACTTGCTTCCTAAATTTGGTGATTTTTTCCTTGCCAATCCATCTCACCAATAGAGGAAGGTTGTTGGTCCTTGCATTCCAATCCAACCATCTCTTAATCTCCATCAGGAAATAATCAGCAACACTGCACTCAAAGAATAGTTGCTGGCCATTTTCATTTTGGACATTACAAAGGCTGCAACTTTCATTTATTTGTATACCATATTTAACCAATCTATCTTTGGTTTTAGTCTATTGAGCATTACCAACCATAGTATTACACTATGTTTAGGAGTATTTAATCTGGCCCACACTTCATGACTCCAGACTAATTTGATTCGAGGTGATGTAAGCAGCTTGTATCCAGCTGCAATGTAGTATTTCTGCTTCTGAAACTCTACAACATTAGCTAGAGTTTTTATCTGGTCTTTTAGAGCTACCAGCTTCTTCCAGTACCAGCTGGAATGGACTGAAGCAGAGTAGCTCTACCAATCTTGCTTTTTGATGTACACACTATGTACCCATCTTAACCACAAGCTTTCATGTTTATTTGATATGGCCCAAACATACTTGCAAATGGCTGCCTTGTTCCACTCCTCTAGCTTTTTGATTCTCAAACCACCTGCTATTTTTGACTGACAAACATTCTCCCAGGCTACTGCTCCAGCACCATGGAACATTGATTGCCCTTTCCATAGAAAAGCTCTACAGATTGCTTCTATGGATTTGAGAGCTTTTCTTAGCATGATCATCATTTGACTCCAATAAGCTGGATAACAATTAAAACTGAGTTAATAAGTGTAATTCTTCCTGCAAAAGACAGGTTTCTAGAGGTCCAACTCTTGATCCTAGCTGTCATTTTCTCAGCCAACAATTCACACTTTTTCCTAAAAGTTTTCCTTACACAAATTGGGATCCCTAAATAGGTGAAAGGAAGGACATGTCTCGAGAAACCAGATAGCTGCAACACCTAGTTTACAGTGTCATGTTACATATTACTGCAATACATTGCAGTCTTGCTTGCATTAGGTTGCAGCCCAGATGTAAGTGAAAATAGCTTTAAAGCCTGCAACATGATTACAAAACAGTAGCACATCGTCAGCAAATGCTAAATGGTTCAATTTAAGATCAGAGCACCTGTCATGGTATTGGAAATCTTCTTTCTCTCCAATCTTCCTCATTAGCCTAGAAAGATATTCCATACCCAAAACAAATAGCAGGGGGGGCATGGGATCCCCTTGCCTAAGTCCTTTCTTAGATTCAAAAAAACCATGTAAGGTTCCATTAAACATAAGAGAGAACTTAGGGGTTTTGATACAATTCATAATTAACTGTATAAAAGGTCTGGGAAATTTTAAACCTGCCAGCATCTCCTCTAGGAAACCCCACTGAATTGTGTCATACGCTTTTTGGAGATCTAACTTGATCATACAATTTGGCTTGTTAGATTTCCTACTATAATGCCTCACCAAATCTTGGCATATCATTATATTGTGCCCTATAAATCTACCTTTGATAAAACCACCTTGGGAGTAGGATATTATCTCAGGTAGGATGTTTCTGATTCTAAAACTCAAAAGCTTGGTTGCAACCTTATAAATAGCATTGCAACAAGCAATTGGCCTAAAATCCTTAACAGAATTAGGGCATTTAATCTTGGGAACCAGAGTAATAATTAGGGAATTAATTTCTTTAAGAATTTTACCTAACTCCAAAAACGATAAAACAACTTCACATATGTCATCTTCTATAATCTCCCAATTATCTTGAAAATAGCTACTGAAAAATCCATCAAGTCCAGGAGATTTGCTCCAAAGGATACTATAAATAGCCTTTTTCACTTCTTCTCTGGTAAATCCCTGCAAAAGCATGCTAGCCTATTCTGGTGTCACAACAGGTCCTCTAGCCAAATTCTATCCTCAACAGATCTTCTATTCTCCATTTTTGAACCTAATAGCCCTTTATAGAAGTCCAAGAAAGCCTCAGTAATCAGATTTGGATCATGCACCCTACTCTTATCCTGCTGCTCAATCGATAAGATTCGATTTTGTCTCATCCTATGCTTGATACTAGCATGGAAAAGAGCAGTATTGCAATCCCCATCTTGAATCCAAGCTACTTTAGCTTTCTTTGCAAGAAGGAGACACAGTCATTTTGTACTCAAACCAATCTCTCTCTTGTCTCCTTCTCCTGCAAATGTAAGTTAGGATCAAGTGGATGCTGCTGAATTTGGCTCTCCAAAGTATCCAATTCCATTTTAACCCTGCTGACAACTATCTGTAGGTCAGAAAAGCCCTCCCTGTTTATCTCCTTAAGCCTGCTCTTGAATTGTTACATTTTAGCAGTAACTTGAAACATCTTGGAACCCGTTATTGTCAAAGACTAGACTTCTTTTAAGCAGTTGTCATGCATAGGATGTGATTTCCACATTCTAAAGTATTTGAAAGGCTATTTCCCACTCAACAAACCACGGTACAAAGTTCGAATTCTAGGAGAATGATCGAATAAGCCTTCATTAAGAAAAACTACTTCACCAAAATGAAACTTATTGATCCAGGATTAGTTGGTCATTATTCTATCAATCTTGGAAAATATTCTATCCTCCCCAGGCTGCTTATTTGTCCAAGTAAAAAAATTTCCACTTGCTTTGACATCTTCTAATTGGCAGTAGTTGACACAGTTCAAGAAGTCAGTATCTGGATAAACTTTACCCTTTGCCCGATCCTCTCATCTTTAGCTAATATATCATTAAAGTCTCCCATAAGAAACCAATTTTCAGTACTAGCAATTTCACACAAGTTCTTCTATAATAGTCTCCTTTCAATTCGATCATTGGAAGCATAAACTACAGCTCGAAAGCTATTAAAATCTTCTACTGTTGATATTTTTAAATGCATTAATTGGCTAGTGCATCTAATGATATCAATAGTAAACCTCCAAGGGTTCCAAGCAATAACAATCTTCTCTCCCGGCATGCCATGCTATGTTAGGAAAAAAAAAACCAACCCGCAAACACATTAGAGTACAAGATTCCAAGCTTTGGAGCCTTCACCCTAGTCTCGAGAAGTCCAACAAAATTAACCTTTTGAAAATTAATAAACTGCTTTATTAATTGTTGTTTATGTTGACTGTTAGCTCCTCGTACATTCTAGCATAACAATTTATCCATTTGAAAGAGAGGGTTTCCCCCCTCTCCTGTCTTGTTCCCTTCATCTAGCACATTCTCCCCTGCTTCATTAGTCAAAGTCTCCATATCAAGAGCTTTAATTGAATTGCTATAGTGTCAGCAATTGATTTTTCTTTTCCATCCACTTTCTTGGTTTTTGTCACCTTCATAAAGCCCTCTTCATCAATCTGCATTTGTTTCATGTTATCTTCTTTAATGACTCATTCCTGTTTTCCTGTGGTATTTTTCTTACAATTTGCAGCAACATGACCTAAACCAGAGCAATATATATATGTATTATACTTATTGTTGTCGAGTGAATTTCGCAACACCAAAAAGTATTATTTAATTGATAAAAAAGAGAATTATTTGAGAAATGACAAGTGCGAGTATTCAACCTAAAATGGCGAGTACTCGACTGGGAATGCAAGAACAAACAGAAATTTGGAAAAAGTAAACAAGACAATGAATTATAGTGGTTCAGTCAGATTTCGTTCTGCTTAGTCCACTGTAGCAAAGGATTCGTAGGTCCATTTTCATGGTGGATCACCCCTTTATATACAAAGTAGGTGTCCAATCGGTTACATGAGGATCACATTCATTGTTAATCCATTATTTACACATTGAATTGCAATAACTAAACTCAAACAACGTTAACATTAATAAATGTGTGACAGTTACTAAATTCATCAACGTATGCGTCTTCGCATCTGCGAGTTGACCGTTCATGTTCCGTTTGTTGAGCTCGCAGGATCGCCAGTACGTTTGGAACGTCTGCGTCCTTAGGTAATCGCCCTTTGTAGACGTCGCATGTTGGAGCTAGTAAAGTCTGGACATGCGAACTTATATTGGTCTGTCAGGGCTATTGGGTCGTTGGGACCAAACTGCATCATATGGGTTGGTCTCTATACTCGTCACGGAGATATAGAGGGGACACTCGCACATGTTCTGACATATGCGAGTTGGATCTACCCTGCATGATGAGAATTATGGTTACGCGGTGCGACTTAAGTCACACTTACAGTATCTCGCTGTTTTTATCCTGAGCGAGGTCTAAACTTCGAGAAGTCTCTCACGGACATTCAGCCTTCATTGGAAATCTGAATACACGTGTCCTTTAAAGAGGAGTCTGGTCTCGAGTTTCTAGGTGAGAGAAATCTCACTATAACACATGCCCCTAGTTTCGCGACGTGACAAGAGCGGTCACTGAGGGAAACTATTACTCGAGAGACAGGTGAAAGGTTGTCACGAGGAGGTGACCTTTTGGTTGTCCCATCGAGTGTTTCGAAAAATGACGGCTGTAATAATTAATTTTTATTATCTCTAGGATGCCACGTCACAAAACCCTTCGGTTTTCGTGTAGGCGTGGCCATAATTGGCCGTTAGATTAGGCGACCTTAGACATTCCGGCGCACGTGTCACAATCCCAATTAATAAGGGATATGGGTATTTAAACGCTTTGATACGAATCAAATTTCCCCATTTTTCCCTCTTCTTAACTTCCCCACAGTTCATACACTTCAGAAAAAAAAATTCATCCCCAGATTTCCTGCCACTTTCCACAACATTTTCAATCTCAGACGTGATCGAGAGCAATTCGCAGGAATCAAAACTAAAGGTTAGTTTTCTGCATTTTCGTTTTTGTTTTTGGAGAAATTGCGCTTTACTTTCTGGGTTTGGATGTTTTTGAAGGCTTTTTAGGAATGTATGCTAGTGGGTATTTATGTGTTTTGGGTAAATGAAACTGGGTAACATTCATAGTATAGGGCCTGTAAACTGACATAACCGCACACAATTCATAGGCACTGATTCACGTCTCGAATACTCGCGGATATTCGGATGAACAATTTGAATGTTCGTGGGTGTTCAGATGAACAGCTTGAATAATCGCATGTTTCCAAGACTTATTTCCGCTTAACTGTTAGCTAGACCTTTTAGGATCTTTACATGTCGCGGGCTGAGTGGTGAGAGTATTAATTGCCATTCCAAATGGTGGGTGTGTCACAGTATTCTAATGGCCATATATGCGATTATATGCCCCTTGAGATACTGTGATACACTGACCATTTGTTGACGTGCGTTAATGCTCGAATGATCGCACTCTTTGGTTGATAGGTAGTCTCGAAACGGTGGGGGGTTTCCCGGTAACTTCGGGGTTATGCTCGAAAATGCATACCTCTTGAGTCACCGGGAAACTCCCAGCCGTTTACGGAGGTATCTGGATTTAACCGAGGATGCGTGAATTACTTGCCCAAAGATAGCTATATCTCTTTTCGTATATTGACAGGATGGTCAGTTTTCGCATGGAGGCTGACCTTTCTGTCGAATGCGACTTTATAATCTACTGCGGGTGAGATCACTTCTTTTATTTTTCACACATCCATCACGCTGAAAAGATCTTCTATCTTTCAGATGAGCGATCTATCGGATAGCCAGCAGCTCGGCTCAGGAGGCCGCGCCTTTGACAGAGAGTCGGACGAGGAGAGAGACAGATTTCTCCCTACGGACATCTCCGAAATGGAGGCTGCGGAAATAGAGTTAGGTCCGATGTCTTCCGTAGACATCGAGAGGATGGTACAGGAGCTCGCTGAACTTGGGACAATCAATATCCGGGACAGCGAGTCCACAGTATCAGCACGCGACTACCTCATACATACGAGGCATGCTCCCGACATCGAGGTCGAGGAGGTGGAGGAGGAATGGACTACTCCAGTCCGCGAGTCAGGTGGGGAAGAGGAGGAAGCGGAAGGGAGTGGGACGGATTCGGTCGATGACTCCCAATTGAACGAGCCCTTCTCGTGCGAGGATTTAGTCTCGAGGGTTGCCAAATCTGACTTCACCACCTTTGTGAGGTTGAATTTGTTGCGACTTGCGTTTCAACGTCCTAAACCATCTCAGAGAGCGTACCTTCCATTCACCAACCCTGCGATCATCCCTACAGAGGACGTGGTGATCTCAATACCCATCCTTCGATGTGGTGTATCGGTCCCCTTTCATCCCTTCGTCGCAGCCATTCTTAGGCGATATGATGTATCGCCCTTTCGGTACGACACCCAGCCGGTTATCGCACCGTTTATGCGGCTTTCTATGCGATGTACATGGAGTATGTCCATAGGGCTCCATCAGTAGAAGAGTTTAGTTACTTCTACGATATAAAGAGCGTGGGCCTCCATAACGGCTTCTATTGCTTTAGCAAATGGGCGACTTCTGAAATAAACGGTGTTGAGGGGATGGTATCGAACATGGGTGACTGGAAGTCGAAGTGGTTTTACGTCTTTAAGGTTCCTGGGATTAGGACTGACTTTAATCGCAAACCCAGTATGTCGCATATTTGTTGACTTAGATATTTTTTACTTTGCTTTCTGAAATTTTTTGCTAACTCGCTTTTTAATGTCATCGCAGATAGACCAGCTCGACCAACTCTTGACGCGACTAGTAAGGAGACAACTGGAATTCTCGGGAGCCTTCCGGTACAAGATCGCGACTGGCGATTATTGTGTACAACTGCAAAGTTGCGGGAACATCAGCTGATTCCCGAGAACGCGAGTCTTCAACGGGAGCCAGTATATAAAGAACCATCTGAGAAGCGAAGAGCGAATAGACAAGCGTCTTTCTAAGCAAACTCCTCGACAAATTTCAGTTGACTTATCTTTTTGCTATAAGGCGAAGCGGGTAGGATTGTGACTTTGTACTGCTCTGTCATTTATGCTTGTAGATATGACTTTTTTGAAGGTACGCACGTGCGAAGATCAAACAAAAGGGTGGAACGGCGGCGACTTCGCCGGTCGTTGCCCCGGAAGAGGAAGAGCGATGTGATGGCTTCGCTTGTCGCGGACTCTTCCAAGAAATTGGCGAACCACTCACGATAAGGGGAAGAAAGTCGTCATCGACCCTCCGGTTCGTGCTCGCGACTTCCTAGCCATGCGGGAAAAGTTCTCGGCGAGATCCCTTACGAGGATCTCGTTGCTCGATCTATCGAATCGGCCGCGCAATCCATGGCTTTGTTCATAAAAGCGCCGGCTACTCCTTCGAAAGAAGCCGACTCGGCGAAGAGGCGAACGCCCATTTTCAAGAAAATATAAAGAAGGCTGAAGCGGGATGTGGCGAGGATGGAGAAAGAGCTTGAGGAGGCCGAACAAGGCCAAGGAGAAGGAGCTCGAGGAACTCGGCGGTGGCGAAAGAACGGGCGGAGCTCGAGGTCGAAGTTGCGGAGACAACGATCGTTGAGATGGCTCGCGACTCTGGAGGCCGAGAAAGAGAATGGGAAGAAACGATCTGATCGGGGCCTGTGTCCGATTATATCTATACCACTCTTTCCAAAGTCCCCAGGCTTCGACTTCTCGCTTCTCGGAGGCGAAGGCTGGCTGAGATGGGCGAGGCCTTTCGCGCCATGTCGCCTACCCCGGACTCAAGGTGGGGGAGGCAACCTTCGGGACGAGGTCGAGGGCGTACGAAGTCGAAGAAGTCGAGAATGAGGTTGTCGGCAAGGTGGCGGACGGGCGCTCTGATGAGACTCCTGCTGCTCCAGACGCTTGATTATCTTCTGATTTATGTTGTTGTTTAATTTCTCTTTCTTTTTTTTTTTTATATATGCGGTACATGGGTACTCGCACTTCTGTACTTGGACAAATTTACTTTATCTTTTGGACAAATTTCTATCCTCGCGGGGATAGCTTATACTTTAATATTTACGCAGTACACGGGTACTCGCGATTTTATATATTTTTAACTTTGATTACAGCTCGGTGTAATCGCAGTTTTATATACATGTGCGACTTTAATTACAGCTTGGTGTAATAAAGTAGGAAAATTTTCAAAGTTGGTAAACTAAATTTAAATCACTTGAAAAACTTAGCAAGTAATTTTATTCATGCAATCAATAGTACATGCGGGCATATATCCCCCTATACTTAGGATTGTTTGAACAAAAAATATCTAAGTATAAGTACACGAATTAACATAATCGAATAATGCGAATACTACTGATAATAAAATTTCAAGCTCTCGCTATTCCATGCTCGTGGAATCGCGGTTCCATCGAGTGTTGCGAGTCGATAAGTTGCATCACCAATTTGATCTGCGATGACGTATGGTCCTTCCCAATTATCCCCAAAAACTCCATGCGACGAGATTTTGGTGTTTGGCATTACTCTTCTAAGGACCAAGTCTCCTACTCGCAGGGTTTTTATCTTTACTTTGGAGTTAAAGTACCTTGTCATTGTTGTTGATAAGCCGCATTTTGTAGTTGCGCTTTATCACGCTTTTCCTCCAAAAGATCAAGGCAGAATAACTGATTCTCATTGTTCTGCGAGATATTGAAAGTATCCCTGCGTAGGGAACCTGCCCCAACTTCTACTGGCAACATGGCCTCGCACCCGTAAGAAAGCAAGAAGGGTGTTCGCCAGTTGTAGATCGAGGGGTCGTATTATAGGACCATAGGACTTGCGATAACTCATCTGGCCACGCCCCTTTGCGATCTTCTAATTTTCCCTTTATGGTGTGCTTAATTATTTTGTTGACTGCTTCAGTCTGTCCATTACTCTGTGGGTAAGCGGCGCGGAAAAAGCTTTTTTAATCCCTAAATCATCGCATAGGTTTGTCGCATCTCTTTACAGGTCAAATTGTTTTCCATTGTACGAAATGAGTTTATGCGGAATGCCAAAACGACAAATGATGGAGGTGTAGACGAACTCGCGTAACTTCGTTGCGAGTGATGGTTGCGAGTGCTTTTGCTTCGGCCCACTTCGTGAAATAGTCAGCAGCGACCACGGCGTATTTGACTCGCCTTTTCCCTTGGGTAACTCGCCAATTAAATCAATTCCCCATATTGCAAAGGGCCGGGGACTCGTGATAGAATGGAGGTTACTCGGGGAGTTTGGTGTGTAAGTGGCTATTCGCTGGCATCTATCACACCTTTTTGCAAATGTGAGGGCATCTTGTCGCAATGTTGGCCAGTAATACCCTTGCCGCATAATTTTTAAGGCAAGGGAATTACCTCCAGTATGATTGCCACAAATTCCCCTCGTGCACTTCACGCAGTATGTAACCGCAGTCTTCTCAACGCGATACATTTGAGAAGTGGTTGACTAAAACACGCGATACAAACTCTGGTCATATATCACATAACGGGCTGCTCGGCTGTCGCAATTTCCTTGCTTCTATTTTATCATCGAGGTAGGAGCCCCTTGTCAAGGTATGTGAGGATAGGAGTCATCCGGGTAATCTCACGAACGTCATCGATCTCCATGATTATTTCTCGATCTATGGTTGGATGAGCCAATACATCTACGGAATTACATCGAGTAATTCGGCTTCTCGGTGGAGGCCGGTCGGGCCAATGCGTACGCGTGGGCATTTTGAGTACGCGGTACTCGAGACACAACTACATGTTTGAACTTCTGCATTATTTCACGAACGATGGCTAAGTATTTAACCAATCTTCCGCCTCTTGCTAGGTATTCTCCACTCACTTGGCATACCACGATTTGAGAGTCGCTAAAAGCTTGTAGATACTCGACTTTCATCTCGAGAGCCAATTTCGGACACTGCGATTAAAGCCTCATACTCGGCTTCATTGTTAGATGCGAGAATTCAAAACGCGGGCGGTGTGTACCTTGAAATTATTGGGACGATTAACAAGAATCCCGCCGGAACCTTCGTTATTTGAGGCTCCATCGACATACAATGTCCATACTTCTTTGCTTGCCACGGCAACATCATTTCCACCCTCTCTACAACTCGCCACCTCGGTGCTTGGGAATTCAAGTATAAAATGCCGCAAGGCTTGCCCACTTGATCGCGGTTCTCGGTTTATACGATGTCGAGCGACTTAACTCCATCGCCCATTTTAACAATCTCCCCGATGCTTCGGTTTTGCCAAAACTCGCCTTAAGGGGAAGTTTGTTAAAACTTCAATCTTGTGAGCACAGGGAAATAAGGTCGCAATTTTCTCGAGGATATTATCAAGGCGAAAGCCGGTTCTCCATTTGAGGATATCGCGACTCGGCATCTAATAATCGACTGGCGACGTAGTACACGGGTGCCGACGTCCTTGGTCCTCGCGAACTAGTACTGAACTAATCGCGTATTCGGAGACGGCCAAATAAATAGACAGAACTTCTCCGGGCAATGGTTTTGATAGAACTGGAGGTTGCCCCAGATGCGATTTTAACGCTTGAAAAGCCTGCTCGCACTCCTCATTCCATTGAAACCTTTTGTTACCTTTCAAAGTCTGAAAAAACTCTTTACACTTGTCAGAGGATCTGGATATGAAGCGGTTTAAAGCCGCGACTTTGCCTGTGAGGCTTTGAACCTCCTTTGGCTTAGTCGGTGATGGCATTTCTATCAATGCTCTAATCTTCGCAGGATTGGCCTCTATTCCTCGCTGATTTACCATAAAACCAAGGAATTTTCCGGAACCCACTCCAAAAACGCATTTTAATGGGTTTAGACGCATCTTGTATCGTCGCAATATGTCGAACATGGCTTGTAAGTGCGTAATATGATCCTCCGCATGCTGCGATTTTACGAGCATATCGTCAACATATACCTCCATTGTCTTTCCAATAAGATCTGCGAACATCATATTCACTAGCCTTTGATAAGTCGCACCTCGATTGTATCTTCCGCGGCTTGGGCTGCGGCGGTGTGATCAAGGATTCTTGGATCCAAGTCCGGTTTGTCCACGTGCGGTACCTCCTCGATCCTGAGGATCTCCTGGCGAGGTGGTGATGCATTCAAAAGGTGAATAACATTCACTGTCCTTTTTTCTGCGAGTTTGACAGCTGCATTGTAACATTCTCGAGAGTCAGATTGGACTCCCCTCACCGATCCTACTCCAGAGGGAGTGGGGAACTTCATCGTTAGATGATAGATCGAGGTTATGATCTTCATCTCCTTCAGAATTGGTCGACCAATCACGGCGTTATACGCTGAGTATTGGTCGATTACTGCGAAGTCGGCCATCGACTTGGCAGTTATTGGGGCAGTTCCCAAAGTGATTGGGAGTTTGATCATTCCTTTGATTGTTATGACATCTCCTGAGAAGCCATAGATGCTTGATGTCATAGGTCGCAAATCCTTTTCTTGTAATCCCATTTGCTTGAAGGCTTGGAAATTCAGTAAATTCACCGAACTTCCATTGTCGACCAATATGCGATGGACGTTGTCTCCACCAATATTGGCGACTATCACCAGTGCGTCAGAGTGCGGGTGGTGGACCCATCTCGCATCGCTCTCCATAAAGACGATGTCCTCGCACTCCTTCTTGAAGAGCTTCTCTGGCCGTTCACCAAGATTGTTCACATTGGTTAACGGCCTCTCCTTGGCCTGCAGCATACCTTTCTTGCGATTTGCGAGAGTCGCCTGCGATATGCGGTCCTCCGATTATAGTTAAGATGTTGCGAGGCGTTCTCGAGCCACTCGCGTTCTGACTATCTCCTTTGCCATCCGCTTGGGGATGTCCCTCCTCGCTTCTCTTATACTTGTCGAACTTCCCTCTCCTGATCAGTTCCTCTATCTCGTCCTGCAAGACCCAACACTCAAGGGTAGTGTGACCAATGTCTTTGTGGTACTTACAGAACTTTTTGGGATCTCTTCGGTCGCGATTTCCCCTGATGGGGGGCGGCTTCTTGAAGACGCCATTCCTTTTCTCAATCGCATAGATGTGGTCTCGAGGTACGGCCAGTTCGGTATAATTGACGAAGCGAGGTCCCCCTTTCCTTTTCGGCGAGGACTCCTTCTTTGGGGGTGACTTAGCCAACTTCCGGCTTCGCGGTCTGCGCGGGCTGCGTCTTCTTGGGCTTCGGCCCCTGGAATTCTTTCCTCGCGGACTGCGAGAACGCGACCGCGGTACGGGTGATCGTCGTTTGTTCTTGCCCTTCTCTAACTCTGCCAAAGAATTTTCGATTCTCTTTTGAGGTTCGGCCATGGCGAAGAACTCTACCAAGGATTCTGGCCTTCGGGCCTGCAGCTCTTTCCAGAAGTCGGTTCTTGGCAAGATACCTGTTATTAGCATGCAAACAAGCGAAGACTCGGGGGCCTTCTCGACCTTCGTTACTTCGGCGTTAAAACGCTTGAAATAATTTTGCAAAGACTCACCAGGCTCTTGTTTGATGTTGGCCAAAGTCGTATAGGGTGGCCTATACGTCATCGTGGCCTGGAAATGTGTGAGGAATAAATCGACGAAGTTTTCCCACGTCGATATCGATGCCTCTGGTAATTGGGTGAACCAATCATGGGCATTCTCCTCGAGTGTGGCCGCAAGAATGCGACACTTCGCAAGTTGCGGTACCTGGTCCACTTCCATTATAGTGTTAAACTTTTCTAGGTAATCTAACGGGTTAGAAGTACCTTTATATTTGAGGGATTCGGATAAACGAAACCCTTTTGGAAGTTGAACGTCCGCCGCACTTCGCGGTAAAAGGCGAAGTGCGGTGCGGCTTGTATATGGGCTTACTGTTCTTGCTCGAGCATCTTCAAAGCTTGCGAAGCATGCTTTAATCGATTCCTCACATCGCGGGGGTTGGAGTCGCTACGACTGCGGGGCTCGCAACCACTGCGGCAAGGTTCGAGGGGATATTAATCCCTGTGGTCGCGATCAGCGCGATAGGCGGGTTGTTAACTGTATTGACACCCTGATCGCCCGTATGGGGATCATGGAGCGTCTCAGTGTTATGCGGGCCGCGGGAGCGTGCCCTAAAGACTGCGTTGAGGTGATCACGCAGATCACCTCGGTGTACACGATAATGTCCTCCCTGCTGTGTCTGTACAGAGCCAGACCTCGTATACCTGCTCGGAGTGCGGCCATGCGAGGATGAAGAGGCTGGCTCTGCGTCGTTATCTCGAGGTGGACGGCTGCGGGGTTGCGGCGCTCGGGATCCTCGTCGATTTGTGCGCTCACGGGTTAGGAAACCTTGCATTGATCTGCGGCGTCGGGTGATTCAAGTCCAGAACTTCGGGATCGAGTTCTTCGTTCCCCTGCGTACACGGTTAGTTTGACGTCCGGGAACCGTACACGAGGGTTTTCGTTGCGAATGGCGGGAACTCGAGGAGGGCGTCGAGCTCGACTGCGTCCATCTACCTCGGCTTGTAGTGCTCGCGGCTCGATCCTGGATTGCGGCATATTGATCGGTCGTGAGTGGACCACTCCTTCGGACACTACCACGGGGTGACGCGGGGAAAGTGCATGGTTCTTTGGTGGTGTGGACGTGTCTCAGACGAGGGCCCGATTGTTTTACGGGAATAGGTTGAGAGGTACGATGTTACTCCTCCCTACTCCGCCGTTGATGACGTCTACGGGTGGCACTCCGGCTCCGGAGCAATGGTACGCTCATCATTCCAATATTGATGGATCCGTTGTTAGCTCCGTTAACGTGATTTCCAGCCATGATGAATGGTGTTCTTTGAAGTGAATAAAATCTTACAGTCGAATTCCCACAGACGGCGCCAAATGTTGTCGAGTGAATTTCGCAACACCAAAAAGTATTATTTAATTGATAAAAAAGAGAATTATTTGAGAAATGACAAGTGCGAGTATTCAACCTAAAATGGCGAGTACTCGACTGGGAATGCAAGAACAAACAACAGAAATTTGGAAAAAGTAAACAAGACAATGAATTATAGTGGTTCAGTCAGATTTCGTTCTGCTTAGTCCACTGTAGCAAAGGATTCGTAGGTCCATTTTCATGGTGGATCACCCCTTTATATACAAAGTGGGTGTCCAATCGGTTACATGAGGATCACATTCATTGTTAATCCATTATTTACACATTGAATTGCAATAACTAAACTCAAACAACGTTAACATTAATAAATGTGTGACAGTTACTAAATTCATCAACGTATGCGTCTTCCGCATCTGCGAGTTGACCGTTCATATTCCGTTTGTTGAGCTCGCAGGATCGCCAGTACGTTTGGAACGTCTGCGTCCTTAGGTAATCGCCCTTTGTAGACGTCGCATGTTGGAGCTAGTAAAGTCTGGACATGCGAACTTATATTGGTCTGTCAGGGCTATTGGGTCGTTGGGACCAAACTGCATCATATGGGGTTGGTCTCTATACTCGTCGCGGAGATATAGAGGGGACACTCGCACATGTTCTGACATATGCGAGTTGGATCTACCCTGCATGATGAGAATTATGGTTACGCGGTGCGACTTAAGTCACACTTACAGTATCTCGCTGTTTTTATCCTGAGCGAGGTCTAAACTTCGAGAAGTCTCTCACGGACATTCAGCCTTCATTGGAAATCTGAATACACGTGTCCTTTAAAGAGGAGTCTGGTCTCGAGTTTCTAGGTGAGAGAAATCTCACTATAACACTTATATTGAGTGATATATCTAAAATATAATATTTAATGTGTGTATTTAATTATTATTTATAAAAGTTTTTATATTTTATTTTATGGTGTCGTTAGAATGTCTTCTCCACAAAGGTGAATGTAGGAAGACAACTATAAAAGGAGTTATCATAACATTATCTTTTTTTAAAAGTTAAAATTTGAGGGATTTATATAAAAATATTAGTAATAGAATATTTTTTATATAAAATATTTATATAAGAAATTAATTTTAATAAATTATATGGATGTGAAATTTATACCTTAAATTGTTATGATGAAAAGAGAAGTTATGATCCATATCGCTAATTATTTCCATAATGAAATGTTTATTTATCTTATTATTTTGCGATAATTAAAATAATAAGTACCGTATGAAATTGGTTATACAATTTCGCGATCGTTATAATCATATCGTGCTTCGCATAATTATTATAATCATTGAAAAAAAAAATTAATTTGTGATTATTTTTTTATATTTTTTATTTCAGAAAGTCATATTTTAAGTAGTTGTTAACATTTTTACTAAATAAGTAAAATATTATAAATCATAATCGTTTACTATTTTTCAATAGAAATGAAATAATCTTTTAATTCATATTCCATCACCTTAATTTTTCTTATTTCTTTATTTAACTATTATTAGATATCATTATTAATTACAATAAAAATTAATTACTTATATTGAATCATATTTAAATTCTATTATATCATTATTTATACTATATTGTATATTGTAGTGTATAATTTTTTTTATAAGTATATTAAACACCACTTAAAATATAAATGAATAAAAATTAGAAAAAATAGAATCCTAAAATAATTGGATGTTGCCTCAATTATATATTGGATAAATATATAGACTTGATTTGATGACTCAAAATAATAATAATAATAAAATTATAATTAATTAGAGAAGATCAAGTTATCAATCACTCATATATTTTTGGACAAATCAAAGCAAAATGAATAAAAAGTATTTTATTTATATCTCAAAAGCATCACCAAGAATAGCTCTTAATCCACATAAGACTATTTAAAAAACAAAACTGTGAAGTTATATTAGCAAAGTTAGCTAGAAAACTTTAAAATAATTATAAAAAATAAATAAATACCAATTGAATAATTTTTTTTCTTCTTCAAAATTTGTAAATTGCTCACTCAGGTTATATATGTATATATATGTGTGCACTCTTAATGGGTATTACCCATGAACGGGTAATATTAAAAAATTTGACTTTTTAAGCTTCATTTTTCTATTTAATTAGAAAAATATCTTATTTTGACATTATATGAGCTGGGGTTGTTCCATCGATTGAAAAAAAATCAAGAAAAAGAGTTTTTTCGGCAAAAAAAAAAAATTAAAAAAAGTTAAGTTTGACTTAAATATTTTGTATCCAGACATATTTTTGATATAGTGTAAAAAGAGATATTTTTTGATATTTTTTTAATTAAGTAGCTAATTTAAGCATAGAAATTCAAAATTTTCTTTTATTATTCGTCAATTGATCAAAATTTAATGGTTTAATATTTTTAAAATTAATATTTATAGTTAAATTTATTTAGTAATCATCAATGGGTAATACCCATTGAGAAGTATTCTATATGTTTATATATATTCAAAGATGTTTCGTATACTTTGTTAATTTTGAAGTGATGAATTGACTTCTCATACTTCTCATAATTGTATTTTTAATTTTGTTATTTTGTAGAAATTTCAAATTTTACGTAAAAAAGAAAAATTATTATATTATAATTTGCCAATTTTATAAAAATCTCAAATAATTTTTTTAAAGGATTTTATTTTTTAATGTTTACGTTTTAACTAATTTGGCAACATTAAAAATACTTAAATTTTTTTAAAAAATAATAAAATATTTTTATTTGTTAAAATAAAATTTTAAATTTTTACCAAGATAGAAAATAAAATAATATATTTTATTAAAAAAATGACAAAGTGGGCTAAATTGATACTATTAATCACCCATTATACAACTTTTACAAAGATTACTAAACACCCTCATATAACCTAAAACTAGGTAACAAAACTACGCTTTGTGCGGTTGTTAATTTTTTTTTAAAAAAGATAAACCTATATATATTTGTTATTGCTGTTGTTTTTTGTTATTCAAAAAAATTCAATAAATAAGATATGAGATAAAAACAAAATTTCATAATAAAGTACAATTCTATATAAAGTACATAAATTAATTATTATAGAATTTCTTATGGAATATAACATGTATTATAATTCCAGAAGTTAGTTTATACACAAAAATTGATTTTTTTTTACGGATGAGATTTATTACTTTTGAAAAGCTACAAATAATGAAATGTTAATGAAAAATATTATAATAGAATTAAGAATTAATATAAAACTTAAAAGAGTATATGGAAATTTTTTTTATATATATTCTTCACAAAATTGTATTGATGCTACTATTTAATAAGATTAGTGGCAAATGTAATTTAATAAGCAAGAGGCAACAAACAACCAAATAAATAAGAAAATTGTTTAAACTATTTGGTGACTATACAAATACACAACCTTTTGAGTGACTCCCCACCTTCTAAATTAATGTTATTTTTATATTATAAATGTTAATAAGATGATTTATATATATATATATATATATATATATATATGGATAACATAAATCACTAAAAATTGGATAAAATTTGAAGTTGGAAAAAAAGCTTGTGGTATCAATGCTCTAAAGTTCTCTCACCTACATGCTATATATGTGTACATGTCTTTTAAACTTTTTTTATCTACAATATTAATACATTAATATGTTTTTTATTATTAGCAGTTATACGCATAATTAATTAGTACATGTCTTTTGAATTTCTTTCTTTATGAATAATTCCACAATTTAAATATTAACATTAACATTAAAATTTAGGCTTAATTGATTAATTGGAGCAATTACATATAGTTTTTAAAGAAAAATAGAATATTGCACTTTATAATAAGTACAATTTGTTTTAATAAACACGTATTAATTATTATTATTATTATTAGAATAATATAAAAAATTAGATTAAACCACAATTTTTTTTTTAAAAAAAAATTGAGTATTAAAAGGAGAAGATAACTTGCAACAAATAATCTATTAAAAAATTACACATATATATATAAATATATATTAAAAAAAATTAAACTACATATATGATAGTCTTTAACTGAAAGTTTCTCAATTTACTTTGATAGACTTTTTTTTTTTTTTTTTTGAAGATACTTTGATAGACTTAGTAATACGTACATTGGAAAATTTTAGCAAGTGAGCTCATGTACTGATCCAAATTTACTGCATGAGAAATTTTGAATCACATAATTTATCAATCCACATATAAAAAGTAACTCTATACATTCAAAATTATTTTTTCCATTTTGTAATCTTTTTAGTGCACTATAGGAATTAGGGAAGGCCAAAACATCTAATATACAATATAATAGCACTAATTCATTACCAAATACCAAAATCTTTCATATTTAGCTCATAATTTATCTCACTAAAATTTTTTGGTTAGTAATACTTACAACATAGAAATTCAGAGTCCAACTCGTAAGATCTCATTTGAGTGTGATGTTCTCAATTGGATTAAGAGCATATTATCTGTAAAATAAACAATGAAATTAAAAATCTAACAATAAAATATTTAATCTGAAACTTCAATTAAAACAAATCAACTATATATATATTAAATAGTATATGTTGTACTATACTCTTTACTTAAGAACCTGAAACTAACAACTCTATTCCAATAATAGAGAAATGGATTGGTAAATGAATCCATTTGATTTGAAACTTTCATTAAACCTAAACCTATATCTCTCTCTATATATATATTTGAATGTCATCCTTTTCACCAACTAATTTTAAAATAAGAAAATGAATATTGAAGGACCACGTCCACGTGTCCCACTTGAATTGCTACACTACATATTAGAGAGTGTTAAGTTCTGTTTTATTAGTTAGAGAAGTTGTTAGAAAGTTAGTTAAAGATTGTCAGACTGCTGTTATTTCAGTTGTTCTTTTTCTGGTTTTTTGTCTTCTTGAGCAGTATATAAGACTTGCTCTGTTTTGTACTCATTCATTCGATTCAATGAGAAGTATTCCTCTCTTTCATTCTTTCCTCTTTTTCTCTCTTTGATAATATGGTATCAGAGCCAAGTGGCTCTTTCCCCTTTTAGTTTTTTATCTGTTGTCAGCCATTGCCATGGCTCGTGGAAGAGCTCGTGGAGCCGCTCAAACTCGAAGCTCAAGAAGTCAGGAGAATGTTGCAGATGACTCAAATAGGTTCTCTGTTCTTGAACCAAACAATCATTCTGGTAGTGATGATCCTCGGAGTCCCTATTATGTGTCGAATGGAGATTAATCCGTTTCGAGTTTGGTACCAAAAATATTGACTGGATGTGAAAACTACAGTTCTTGGAGAAGGTCAATGATGGTGGCAGTTGCAGCTAGGAACAAGATAAAGATGATTGATGGAAGATTGCCCGAGCTAGACAAAGATGATGATGAGTATGATGCCTGGTTTAGATGCAATAGTTTGGTCATATCTTGGATTCTCCATGCCGTGCCAAGTAAAATTGAAAATAGCGTTATGCACCTGGATAATACAACAAAAATATGGTCTGAGTTGCAAGAGAGATACCATCAAAAGAATGCCCCAAGAGTTTTTGAAGCCAAGAGATCGATACAGGGTTTAAATCAGGGTTCTAATTCTGTGACCACCTATTTCACTCGACTGAAATCGTATTGGGATTTAATTCAAGAGTTTAGACCACAACCTGTTTGTAGTTGTGGTGCAATGAAGGTTATTCAAGAATATCAAGATGAGGATAGGGTTCTTGAGTTCTTGATTGGGTTAAATGAGTCCTATAGCAATGCAAGATCTGCTATTTTAATGCAGGACCCTCTTCCCAATATTAACAAGGCTTTTGCCTCTGTTGTTCAGGAAGAAAGGCAAAGGGGAATCATATCTAGAAATGGTGAAAATGACAAGCCTACTGAGCCTCCTGGTGCGTCGAATTCAGGGCACTTTGCTGGCAGTGTACAACCCAACAAGCCAAAGATGATTTGCCATCACTGTGGGGTGGCTGGACATGTTATTGCCAAGTGCTATAAACTACATGGGTACCCACCAGGTCATAAGCTACGTGGGAAATTCCCTAATCGTGGTGCTCCTACAGTTGGAAAAGGACCAGCAGCTAATTTCACTGGTGCACAAGGAGAGGAGTCTGCTGCAACTGGTAAAAGTCAAAACATGGAGCATGATCTTATGGCCACCTTTGGCCAATGTCAGAAACTCATGAGCATGTTGAGCCAGAAAGTTACTGAACAAACCAATTCTTCTCAGGCCAACCAGCCTTCTGTTTCACAAATTTCCGGTAAAACCCTTCTTAATACTCATCTTTCTTGGATTCTTGATACCGGTGCAACTCATCATGTGTGTTGCAATCTTGAATTATTCCAAGATACTTACTCTAATGATTCTATTACAAATGTTAAATTACCTAATGGTTTTTTTATTAAAGTTTCTTGCCTTGGTATTGTTATATTGTCTCTCATTCTTGTGCTTGGAGATGTTTTGTATGTACCAGAATTTCAATTAAATTTGTTGTCTGTTAGTTCCCTTCTTGACTCAGGTTCATGTGTATTCACTTTTTACCCTAATCATTGTGTTATTCAAGACACTATGAAGACCCAACTGATTGGGACGGCTAAAAGAATTGGCAAACTCTTCCATCTGAATTCCCCTAAACACAAAACCAACCCCTTTGTTTTTCTTTAGCTACTGATTCTAAGATTTCTAATGATACTATATGGCATTATAGACTTGGTCATCCATCTTGTATTAAAATTCATTTATTGAATAAAAGTTTGCAATTTCAAAATGTTCCCTCTCCTCATTTTCATTATTCTATTTGCCATTATGCTAAGCAAAGGAAACTACCTTTTGTTTCTAATCACAATATTGCTAAAGAATGTTTTAATTTGATTCATATTGATATATGGGGACCATATAACAATCTTACCATTTGGGGGCATAAATATTTCATTACTATTGTTGATGATCACTCTAGATATACATGGGTTAATTTTATTAAAACCAAGGCTGAAGCTCAAATTGCCATTCCCAATTTCATCCAATTAATCAAGACCCAATACAACAAAACCATCAAGGGTGTAAGATCGGATAATGCCAAGGAATTACAATTTCCCAATTTATTTAGTTCTCTTGGAATTATCCACTACCATTCTTGTGTCCATAGACCCCAACAAAACTCTGTTGTTGAGAGAAAACATCAACACTTGTTGAATGTTGCTAGGGCCCTTCTTTTTCAATCTCATGTGCCTCTAAACTATTGGGATGAGTGTGTGGCTACTGCTGCCTACTTAATTAATAGAACACCTACATCCAATTTGAAAAATGCTTCCCCCTTTGAGATTTTAAAATCTAAACCACCAAAGTATGAGCATTTGAAGGCCTTTGGATGTCCTGCTTATGCATCCACACCCTCTATATCAAGAACCAAATTCTCTCCTAGAGCTGACCCTTGTGTGTTTTTGGGATACCCTCATGGAATGAAAGCTTACAACCTATTAAATCTTAATTCTCATAAATTTTTTGTTCTAGAGATGTTGAATTCCATGAAACTATTTTTCCTTTTTATAACAATAACTCTATACCTGATGAATACTACAGTTTTTTTTCTGGTTTACCTACTGGTGTGACAGAATTTTCTAATCCTGGTGTTACTTTTACTGGTACACCTACTGGTGTGACAGATTTTTCTGCTAATAACCATGCTCGTGATCATGTTACTGGTCCTAATAATTGTATGCAGCAAGAACATCATTTGGAACAGGATGCTCAATACACTAATAATCAGCAACAAACACCTGACATCGATCCTTTACCTCAAACCAGTGACGCACATAATGATGATAATAATCAACAAAACCAAATGCCTGATCAGTTTAATACCAGGCCTATTAGAGCCAAAAATAAACCATCTTATTTGCATGATTACCACTGTTATCTTGCTAACTCTAATTTTTCTACTGTGCAGCAAGAAAACAAGAATGTCACTCCTTATCCCATATCCCAAATTCTTGACTACAGCAAATTAAAGCCTCATTTTCGTGCTACTGTTTTGGCTATTTCTAGTTACTATGAGCCTGAATTTTTTAGTCAGGCCAAAGGCATTCCTGAATGGGATAGAGCTATGGATTGTGAAATTGATGCTCTTGAGAAAAACAACACTTGGACAGTGGTCACATTACTAGATGGTTGCTATGTTATTGGATGCAAATGGGTGTATAAAATCAAGTTTAATGCTGATGGGTCTGTTGAAAGGTTTAAGGCTCGGCTTGTTACAAAAGGATACAATCAACAAGAAGGGATAGATTACACCGACACTTTTGCTCCTGTCACTAAACTAGTTACAGTCAAACTTATTTTAGCCCTTGTTGCCATTAATGGTTGGTACCTTCACCAACTAGATGTAAATAATGCTTTTTACATGGTGACTTACATGAAGATGTGTATATGACTTTACCTCCAGGGTATAGTCCTAAGGGGGAGATTCCACCAAATGCGGTTTGTAAATTCAACAAGTCCTTGTATGGTTTAAAGTAAGCTTTAAGACAATGGTTTGAAAAGTTTTCTAGTGTCCTAATGGAAGAAGGCTTTCATCACTCAACAGCCGATCATTCTCTTTTTATGAGACATGTTGGGGCCAATTTCATCATTCTTCTTATCTATGTTGATGATGTGATATTGGCCAGCAACAACTTAGATGAGTTAGAAACCTTGAAGACAAAATTAAATGACAGATTTAGACTCAAAGACCTAGGAAATCTCAAATACTTCCTAGGATTGGAGATTGCTAGATCTGCCAAAGGGATTTTTATATCTCAAAGACCTCACGCCTTGTAAATTCTTGAAGATCTTAGTCATTTAGGTTGCAAGCCTGCCACTACACCTATGGAAGCCAATCTTAAGTTGGGTCAAGATGAGAAGGGAGACAAGCTTGCTGATCTAAAGTTGTTTAGAAGAATAATAGGGAAACTTCAATACCTTACCATCACAAGGCCGGATATTTCTTTTTCCGTGAATAGATTGAGCCAATTCTTGGCCATTCCTAAATCTAGACACCTAAAGGTAGCTGAAAGAGTGCTACAGTATATTAAGAATTGTCCTGTACAGGGACCTCTTTTTCCTGCAACATCAGAAGTTAAGCTCAAGGCTTTTAGTGATGTGGATTGGGCAGCTTGCCCTGATACTCGAAAATCTACTACAGGGTTTTGTATTTTTCTTGGAGACTCCCTAATTTCTTGAAAAAGTAAGAAACAACAAACCATTTCGAGATCCTTTGCTGAGGCCGAATATAAGGCAATGGCCAACACAACTTGTGAACTTTTGTGGCTTTTTTCCATCCTTAAGGAGCTAAAAGTTGAACATATTGGTCCTGCCATACTTCATTGTGACAATAAGGCTGCTCAACACATAGCAGCTAATCCCGTTTTCCACGAGAGGACTAAACACATCGAAATAGATTGTCATCTAGTTCGTGAAAAGGTTCAACACAACATCATAAAAACCAGTCATGTCTCTTCAAAAGAACAACTTGCTGACATTTTTACTAAAGCTTTATTTCTAAATCGGTTTAACAACTTGAATGACAAGATGGGATTAATGAGCATTACATCTCCATCTTGAGGGGGAGTGTTATGTTCTGTTTTATTAGTTAGAAAAGTTGTTAGGAAGTTAGTTAAAGATTGTCAGACTGCTGTTATTTCAGTTGTTCTTTTTCTAGTTTTTTGTCTTCTTGAGCAGTATATAAGACCTGCTCTGTTTTGTACTCATTCATTCGATTTAATGAGAAGTATTCCTCTCTTTCATTCTTTCCTCTTTTTCTCTCTTTGATAATAGAGAGTACACAGAATTGTGAAAATTTTAATAAGTGTGGAATTTTTGGCAGGTGGAGTAATGGGTCAACCAAAAAAAGCACTTTTTCTGTTGTGCATAAACTGAGAAACAAAATTTCACAAGAAGACACGTTATTTTGCCAAATTTATTCGGTCAAATTGAAGTTGAAGTCTGAGTTGCAGCACTAGTTCCGCTGAGTCTGCTTCAATATTGGGGGAAAAAAACTTTGAGTGCTCTCATTAGCACTGTGGAGAAACCGATAATGGTAGATAAGCACACCAAGGAAAGAACAAGAGTTCAATTTGCTCGAGTCCTTGTTGAAATGGACATAACGGAGAACCCGGAACGCTCATTCTGGTTTGTTAATGAATATGGGAAACTTTTAGAACAAGAAATAGAATATGAATGGTTCCGGTTAAGTGTAAACATTGTGGTGGGTTAGGCCATATAATGGTTGAATGTAGGAAGATTGAGAAGCCTAAAGAGGAGGAAAAAAGCAAGAAAATAAGGTAGAAAAGGAGGGTAATGATGCTAGTGCTCCTGTTGTAATTGAGCAGCCTACTGGTGAGATTGCTACTTCTAGTAAGGGTGAGGCTGAGGCTACTACCCCTGTGATAGAGGCTGCTGCTATGGCAGTAATAAATGAAAAAACAGTTGATGGCCAAGGGGAAAAAGCTGCTGTCAAAACAATTAGTGGGGATTGGATTGCTCCAAAGAACAATGGGTCTAAAGGCTCTGGTTCGACAAGGAGAGATAGTGACAAGGGTGAGAAAGTGCTTAGGAATTCCTTTGCAATATTAACAGGGGGACAACATGAAGAAGTAGAGGGAGAGAATGACTTTAGCTTGTGTTGTTAATGGATTTTTGCAATATTAGTTGTTGGAACGTTAGGGGTTTGAATAAAAAGGAGAAGCAAGATAAAGTTGCTGAAGTTTGGAGAGTTAATAAAGTTGGCATTGGAGCCCTTGTTGAGACCAAGATTAAAGGAGAAAAAATTCAAAAATGATGGAAAGTAGCTTTTTATGTTGGGACTTTTATACAATCAATAAAGTGGAAGGTCAGATTCTCCTGCTTTAGAGGAAAAATTTTGTTAATGTTGAAATCATTGAGGAATCTAAGCAACATGTTCATTGTCATATCAAAATGATAGGGCAGAAAAAAGATTACTTTGCTACCTTTATCTATGGAGCTAACACCATAGAAGGTAGGAGTGATCTTTGGACTGTCGTATCAATGATAAATGTTTCTAAAGCTTGGATCATCCTTGGTGACTTTAATGCGATTTTTCATCATGATGACAGGCATGGGGGAATGATATTAGTAACTCAGAGCTTGTTGACTCTAATAACTGGATTGCTCAGTCTTCTGTGGGCCTATGAAGCGCACGGGTTCGACTTTCACTTGGACCAATAAGTAGGATAATAGGATATTTTCTTGAATCGACCATGTGTTTCACAACGAGGAGTGGGTGGATGATTTTCTGAATACCTCTGCTCATTTCTCTTGGGAGACCTATTCTGATCACTGTATTTGTGTGGTTCATTCGGTTGCTACAAAAAGTATTGGAAGCAAACCGTTCCGGTTCTATAATTTCTGGATTGATCATCAGGATTACAAGAACATTGTGTTAGATAGCTGGGGCAAGCCTCTTAGATGTGGTGGGTTGAAGGGGATTTATTTAAAAACCATGAGACTCAAGAACAAGTTAAAAGCTTTCAATAGGCACTCGATTGGGAACATTGGAGATGCTTATGAGAAGGCCAAGAACAATTACAAGGAGGCTCAATTCCAATGTCAAGCAAACCCGAACAACAATTATTTCCTTGAATTGGAGCAGGCGGCTGCTAACAATTTCACATTCAGGAAAAAATGTACTTGAACTTTCTCCACCAAAGAAGCAAGGTTAATTGGATTCAAAAAGGAGATAGTAACACAACTTATTTTCATGCCATGTTGAAGAAGCGGAAGGAAGATAACATGATTGTTTCTTTTACTACCGAGCAAGGGGTCCTAAATGATCACTTTCCTAATGTTGTGCAACACTTTCTTGGCCATTTTAAAGGCATAATGGGGAAAGATAAGCCTACCACCATGGAGATACAAGCTGATTGCATAGCCATGGGCTCCAAACTCACCCTCGATCAGCAGGTTCATCTCTTAAAACCTTTCTCTCTCAAAGAAGTCAGAGCTGCGAGGTTTAGTATCCCTAATACTAAATCTCATGGCCCTGATGGATTTGGTTTGGGGTTTTTTAAGTCAGTGTGGCCTGAGGTGGGAAAGGATATCCATAGGGCTGTAACTCATTTTTTTGACACTAATCAGTGTTGGGTTTTATGCCCTAAATAAAATCTATTTCAATATAATCAGATTTATTTATTAATAAAGATCAGAAATAACATTTTATGTTGCATGGTTCACATGATTTATTTCATTATTATATATATATAATGTATGAATTCTATTTAAGTCCAGAACATATGAATTTGTTATAGATTATAATGTTGTCAGCACAGTGGAATATAATCTTAATTATATGTTCGAAAGTTTATTCCCTGATTTGTCAGAACACTGGATTTAGACTGACATGGTATAATCAGCGATAGGTATTCTTACACCTTGGAAAAGTGTTATGTCCTTTCCAGGACATTGGCAAAGTTTACCAGTATCGGATGTATGGAGTATACATCGGAAGGGACCGATATTGAACTTTGATTAGATATATTAAAATTTACCGTAATATCTATTCAATTCAATATCACCTGTTGATCCTAGATCAAATGATCTTAATCCTGATATGGTTAGGTTCGATCTCAAGAGTACTATACATGTTCTTTGATTTGTTAGTTAAGCCTACTTTTGGGTTAGGGTGATACGTACATTTTGGGAACTTGATAGTATAATTGAGTGGGAGTGCTACCATAAATATGGAGTCTATAACTTCTATAGGAATTTAGAAGTGAAACGATGATATCCTTCGAGCTTGGCTAAACAGAGATAAATGGTGGAGATCTCATTTCACTTTGCTGAAATATCATTTATACGGAGCTAAGTGTTTTAAGGATAAAATACATTGAAGGTGTAACGGTAATTTAGTGCCTATTCAATGTAGATCATCTATTAGAGGGTCATTGATCAAATTAGGATTATAACAATGGATAACTAATGACGTGTCTATATCATGGAACATATAGAGTGTTCTATATGACTGAGAGTGCAATTCCAAGTTCTAAGTGTGGATTCAATAAGGAATTAATAAGTTAGGGAATTTACTTGGTAAATTCGGTTCGACTTATTGGAAGCTCGGTTATATAGACCCATGGTCCCCATACTAGTTGAGACCATACTGCTTGTAAGACTCAGTTAATTGATTTTAATTAATCAATTATAATTCTAAAGTTAGACTATGTCTACTTTATGAATTTTCACTAAGCAAGGGCGAAATTGTAAAGAAAAGAGATTCTAGGTTTATTTATTAATTAAGATACTTTATATGTCTAAATTAATAAATATATTAAATGAAAATATTATTTAATAATTATTTTTAAGTTATTAAATAATTAGAATTGGTATTTAAATGGTTAAATTGGAAAATTGGCATTTTTGAGAAAATGGGAATGAAAAATAACAAAATGGGAAAGTCGCAAAGTGAGGCCCAATTTCCTTATATGGGCCGCCCACTATGCATGGGCTTTTACCATTTTATTTTTCCATTATTTTAATGCCACACAATTCCAACCTAAACCTAGAGGAAATTCTATAAATAGAAAGTAATGGCTTCAGGAAACTACACACAATTGCATCTCATTCTTTTCAGAGAGAATTCCTGAGCCGCCACTTTCCTCTCTCTTTTCTTCTCTTCTAATTTTGAAATTCCCTTGAGTGATAGAGTAGTGCCCACACACATCAAGTGGTACCTCAATCATAGTATGTAAGACTATGGAAAATCAGCATCAAAGAAGGAGAGAAAGAGATCCAGATTCAGATCTTGATAATGCTCTGCTACAGAAAGGAATCAAGGGCTAGAGATCTGAATGGAAGGAGTCATAATATTCCGCTGCACCCAATGTAAGGTTTTCTTAAACTCTTATGTGTTTATTTCATTGTTTTAGAATTTATATTAGGATGTTAATGAAACATACTTGGTAGTAAATCTAGATCCTGGTAAAATATTTCCAACAATCAGTTCCCGGAAGAGCTCCATAGAACGACTCTCTCTCTTATCCCAAAGATAGATAGTCCTTCTAAAGCTATTAATTACCAGCCTATTTCCTGTCGCACTACATTATACAAGTGTGTTTCTAAACTAATTTATTCCCGGCTTGCTAATGTGCTTCCTGCTTTAGTGAGTCAGAACCAGGGAGCTTTTGTCAAGGGCCGATCCATTGCTTATAATATTCTAATTCTTCAGGACATTCTGAAGAACTACCGAAGGAAGAATTGCTCCCCCAGATGTACTATCAAAATTAATATCAGTAAAGCTTATGATACGGTTAATTGGGACTTTCTTGAAAAGCTTATGGTGTCCTATTGCTTCCCTGCTAAGTTTGTCAAGTGGATCATGAATTGTGTGAGAAATACATCCTACTCTTTACTGCTAAATGGTAGAATTTAGGGGTCTTTTAAAGGAGAGCAGGGGCTTAGACAAGGGGATCCCATCTCTCCCCTTCTCTTTGTTCCTATCATGGAGTATCTTTCCCGAAGGATCCAACAAGCATCCAGAGAAAAGGATTTCCAGTATCATCCCTTATGCAAAAAAATGAAACTTACAAATCTATGTTTCGCAGATGATTTAGTTATCTTTTGTAAAGGGAATGAGGGCTCTTTAAGTGCTATCAAGGTTATGCTTGATGAGTTTAGCAAGAATTCGGGTCTTTCCATCAATTTTGCTAAATCTCAAGTTTACTTTGGTGGGGTTTCTCAACCGATTCCTCTCGCTCAAAAGATAAGTCTTTCTATCGGTGAGTTTCCTCTTAAGTACCTTGGGATCCCTCTAAGACCAACAAAATGGAGGCTAGATGATTGTGGGTTGATTTCAAAAAAAAATGAAACATAGACTCCATTCTTGGGCTAATAAGCATCTTTCTTATGTTGGCCGAGTTCAATTAATCCAATTACATTGATTGGATTGAGGAATTATTGGATGAGAGTCTTCCTCCTTCCTCAAAGTGTGATAAAAGAGATTGAGAAATTATGTAGGGGTTTTCTTTGGGGGTTGAAAGATAATCGAACTAGAGCTCACTTGATAAGTTGGGAGAGGGTGTGCCTACCAAAAGCCTTTGGAGGTCTTGGGTTCAAGGATGGATCAAAGTGGAACAAAGCTTCCTTAGCTAGATTTTTATGGGACTTGATGAATAAAAAGGACTTGCTTTGGGTTAAGTGGATTAACTCGATTTATCTCAAAGGGAGTGATATTTGGTCTTATAGGTTGAGCTTGGATACAAGTTGGTATTGGAGGAAGCTTTGTAGGCTTCGAACAACTTTTACCAAAACTGAAATTGCTGCTGCAGGTGGAGAAAAATTTAATGTGAGCAGGTTGTACCGAAGCGTGCTGCTCCAGGATGAGTTCTTAGCTGCTGGTGAAATTTGGAGCAGATTAAATGTACCAAAACATGCTTTTCAACTTTGGCAAGCTGCTCAATCCAAGCTTCCTAAAAGGGATATGTTGTGCCGATTGTACATCCCTATCCCAAACAATAATTGTGTGGTTTGTGACAGTGAAATCGAGAGCCACCACCACATCTTTTTCGGCTGCATCTTTTCCAAACAGGTGCTGTCTTTGCTTTTTAATTGGCTGGGGTTTGATGGTTGGTCAAGGAACTTTGATAGCTGGACTGTTTGGTTGGGCAATACAAGGCCGAACATTTTGGACAGTGTGAGAACGCTTATGTTGGCAGCCGTGGTTTACCACTTATGGAGAAATCGAAATACTTGCTTATTTTCTTTTTATTCTAACTCTATCAATTGTATAGTGAACAAAATTAAAAGTGATGTGAAATATAGGCTATTGTTGATTAAAGATAGGAAAGGTTCTAGAGTGGAGAAGGATTTACTTCAAAGATTGATATGTAATTAGTAGGCTTTGCGGTTGTTCTTCTCCTTTGAGAAGTTTAGTTTGTTTGTATTGGCGAGTTGATTAATGAAGTTTCCTTCTTCTTGATAAAAAAAATATTATGTTAAACAAAAAAATATCGTTAAATAGGCACATTTTATGTATAAAATATAAAAGAATGCACAAGACAATGTGATGTGACATTCTAACAATCTATTTTCCTATATTTTTTTTTTTGGTTACATTTTTTGATTAACTTTGTTAATTTTGACTAAATATTAGAGAGTTCTTTAGGAGAAGAAAAAAATCCTATATGGTTTAAAAACTATTAAGGATGTTGTATTATCAATATATCAATATATAAATGAATGTTTAAAACATTCCATGTGGCATCCTAAATGATCTTTCTTCCTAATCTTTCTTCTCTCATTTTCTCTAATTTAATTACTCTTTTTTTTATTTTATTTTGTAGTTCAAAGACTATCAATAGTAAAAAAAAATCACATATTTTTGTATCACTAAATTATAAATTATAGTGTCTCTTCATTTTTATAACTCACATAATTTATAATATCTTTTATTATTATTATTATCCAAAAATATTTATCTATCTATCTAATCCTAATGTTTATCTATTTAATCTATTTTGTGGTTTTTTTTTTTTTTTAATTTTCCATTTTTTTTTTCAAAATATATATCTATCTTTTTTTAATTATTATCTATAATCAATCAATCAATATATTTCATGTAGCATCCTTAATGATCTTTCTTCCTAATCTTTCTTCTCTCATTTTCTTTAATTTAATTATACTTCTTTATTTTATTTTGTATTTCAAATCAATAGTAAAAAAATCACATATTTTTGTATCACTAAATTATAGTGTCTCCTCATTTTTATAACTCACATCATTTATAATACCTTTTTTTATTAGTATTATTATTACTAGTTAACAAAACCGCACTTCATGCGGCATGTATACAAATTTTAAAATTTTTATTCGTACTAGAAATATATTTTTTTGTTAGGACAATAAAATACAACTTTTTTTTTTATTACACATAAAAATAATAGAATTACAACTTAATACCAAAAATATTAAAAGTACATATAAATACCAAAAAAATCACTAATTTTTCATGTATATAATTAAATGAAAATCTATTTAAACAATATATAAGAGAGAATTGTTCATATATATGTAAACTATATACATAACAAATAAAAAATAGTGATAAAAAATACTTACTTTTAATATAAGATTGATTTGTGTTGTTCTCTATTTATATACATACTATTTTACATGATTAAAAGTTGAAATGTATTTATTAGAAAATAAATAATTGAAAAAAAGAAAAAACTCTAGGAATTTAATGGACAAAGAAATATAAATAGTAGTCAATAAATTTCTCATTGATTTTGGTGGAAGTGCAATATGTAAGGGTGATATTGATTTAGTTAATTGTATAAATGAAGATATAGTAAGATTTGAGTGTATATTTAATCAGGATGTTATATACTTTTTCTTAATATTTTTAAATAAAAAAAAATTATAAAAAAACTGCAAATTAGGTAAAGTAGAAAATTAAAAGGAGATGAAGTCACCACACTTATTTTTCTTTTAGATTTATATGTAGATATAAAAATATATAGATAAATAGATCTATTAGAAGACAACTTAAAATTAAATATTAATAATTCAAAATTAAGTTTATCAATAACAAAAAAAAAATTCTTAAATTAATAATGTTTTAGAAAGTTAAATAATTAAAATTAATTAAAAAATATGTACTACATATATTATTTTTAATATATTAATTATGTGTTGTAAATTATAAAAAAATTAAAATATATCATAAAATTAATATAAATATATTGTGATGTTTTTTTTTTTATAAAGTTAAATGATTAAAATTAATAAAAAAAATGCTAAAATATCATCTTCAATACATTAATTATATAGTGTAAATTATTAAAAAAATAAAAAGGCATCACTAAAATTAATATAAATGTATTTAATTTATTACAAAATAGTTAACATAACAAAAATCCAAGGCTCATAATTGAATGAGAGAAATATAGTAAAATTTTAATTATTCATTATGAAAATTTATAAAAATAAAATTAAAAAAAATCAGCTCTTATATAATCTTTTTTTAGGAGTTTTTAGATATACATATAGATGTCTATTATAATATTAATAAATTTTATGGAGAGAGATAGAAATTTATCATTTTAATATACTTTGTAATTAAAAATTAAATAAAAACCAAATTAATATAGAATTTCAAAGTAGGAAAAATTGTTAATAACTTTGTTGCAAAAAAAATCTATTAGAGAAGAACTTGATACTTATATATATACTAGATGAAAGTTACGTGTCGAGCCACGTAAATATTAGTTTTATTTAAGTTTTAGTGATTCTTTTAAAAAAATTCAGTAACTATTTGTAAATTATTTTTTATTATTTGTTTTATAAAAATAGACTTGTTAAGAATGCCATAATTGTATATATAAACTTATGATGTACACATTGTTATTAATAACACTAAAAAATTGGTAATATTACAAGTACTTATGAGAATGGTATGGGTCCTTGGAAACAGTTGTAGTAAAAAATGGTATGGGTCCCTGGAAAGAGTTCCCTTAGGAAACCTTGCATCAAGAAAAACAAGTAGTTAGCTATTGTTAATAAGGATATAGATATTGCAACATCATCAAAATACAGATATTTGTTCATCTTGCCTACCAAGGTAGTAAGATTTGACCAACTTCCTATGAAATTAAATCAGGTATCTTGCCTGTAAGTCTAATATCTAATGCCCATCTACACAAGTTATAGAAAAAAGAAAATAACTGGTAAATAAAAGATGATCATTTTATAATTCGACAACAAACTTTTTAAACTTATTTTAAATCATGTCATATCATCATGAGAGGGTACATAGAATAAACAGTATACAATTCTTGCAAATTTTAGAGATTTTCAAAGGTAGAAGGAATCTCTCCACTAACCCCACAATTGGTAATACCACTGTCAAGTAAGCAATATAAAGAAAAAAATTAGGATTTATCTCAGTGGAATAGATAAATGGAATTATATACAATCCGTACTACATACGATACTTCTAATTTGTTTAAAATCCCTATTTCTAGGGGCCATGGGTCGGACAAATTGTTCATGGGAAAGTTCCTGTATTCAAAAATTGTTTTAGAAGAATAAATATAAATAATATCAGGTAAATTAAAAAATTAGAATGATAAGTATAGAATAATAATAAGATTGAATTGGACAATAGAAATTTTATAAACAAAAAGAACACCTATAACTTAAACTTACAAAGATGATAGCTTTGTCAGTTTGAACTCTAACTGCAATTACTATATATATAATAAATATGTATGTTAATTTTATAAAATATAAATATTACGAGTGAGAGGGGGAATATAATGCCATTACTATAATATATTCAAATGGTATGATCAAGGGCTTACCAGGTATGGACCATGACTGATCAGAGGAGGAGGAGAATTGCAAGAAGTGAAATTGAAAAAGTTTGGATTTTGGATTTGGTTCAAAGAGAAAATTTTTTAGTGGGATAAAACTGTAGCGTTTGAGTATAATGAACATGAATTACACCTGCAAATCATATAAACCACTTTGAAACGAGTGTAACTTTTTATTTATAAATTGAAAAGGCAAGAACCATCCACATTGATACATATTGTTATCATCATCAACAATAATTTCAACATCTGTGTTAACTAAAGTACCTAAAAGAAATTGAAAACAGAGTGCAGAACATGTTACTTCCAATATTCACAAAATTAAAAACTACCCAGAACTTAGTTAACAACATCTAAAAACTCCCATTAATCCCACCAAAAAGAGAAAAACGAATTAAAAAGAAATTGTAATACCCCTTAGATAGTCTCTTAGGACCTTCAATTTCATCTTCTTTGGGTCGGGTTGTTCTAACCGACCCATCAATGAATTCTCCAACCCTTTCTGATGAGTGTCAAAGAAGGAACCCTCAATTCTCAAAGTTTCGATTTTTCCAGTCGCCAAAAGCTTTGGAAGCGGTGGAATTCTGAGTTGAACACTTCTTTATGAAACAAGTAAGTTATGATAGAGATTTATATTATTCTCCATAAATGTTTGAACTTGTGAAATTTAGTTAGTTCAGGCCTAAGATTTTCTTTGTATAATTCACATGGGGATATTGGCTGTGAGTACAGAAATGTAGCATTGACTTGATATTGGGAGAAGAGAAAGGAATGCAGAGACGACACCATTTTCTATTTTCTTAGTTATGGTGGTGAAATCTTCTTTGCTTGGAACTTGGAAACAAACTCTATGTACCAGATTATTTTCGAGATTTTCTCGAGCTTTGTCGAGTACTCAAAAAGACAACATCATTCTCACAAATGCTTTTATCACTGAGTAGTGTTGTAATGGCCGACTTGATGTTGCCCGGGATGTGTTTGATAGAATGCCCAACAGAACGCTTGTATCCTGGAACACAATGATCTCTGGATACTCGAAGCGGGGAAGATATGAGGAGGCTATGTCTCTTGTTTCCATGATGCAAAGAGGGAATACGAGATTAAATGAGACCACTTTCTCAACAATCCTTAGTGTGTGCGGCCGTTCAAGGTCGATGGATGAAGCAAAAGAGGTGCATTGTCTGATTTTGAAGTCAGGTTTCGAAAGTTTTGAGCTTGTAGGGAGCGCGTTGTTATTTTTCTATCTGTGTTGTTATCAGATTGAGGATGCCAAGCGAGTTTTTAACGAGCTTCGTGGTGGGAACGAATTAGTTTGGAGTGTGATGCTTGTTGGATATGTTCAGTGTAGTTTGTTGAATATTCTTTTATTTTTAAGAAAAAAAAATAACAAAAAAATATCAAAGTTTATCAAAATTTGGGAATATACGGTTTGTTAGAGAGATATGTGGCTAAATAATTTTTTTAATTTAAAAAAAGATTGTTTAATTTTTTAGGTTTAATTATTGGGTTTATATGTTAACGGGAGATCAAACCTATTAACATCGTTAAATTTAACAGAATATTCTTTTATTTTTAAGGTATATTCTGTTAAACCAAGAAATGCCGTTAGATAGACACTTTTAATATATAAAGATATATCAAAGTAATATAATTTTTCAAAGAAAGAGAAAAAATTGTCCAATAATTTTATTATTAAATATCTATTAGGGAATAATATATGAATGAATAGTCTTTTCCAAGTAATCTGAAAATATAAAACGTTATAAAATAAGAAAAAACATAATAAAAACTTAAAAAATGAACATACATTACTAAGTAGTGAAAATAATCAACATCAATAATTAAAAAGAAATCAAATTAATATAACAAAAACTTCAAAACTATGGGTAGACTTTGTTACCAAAAAATCTATTAGGGAAAAACTTAATACTTAATTTGTAACTAAAAACTTTGACAAAAAAATTTGTAATTAAAAACCAAAGAAAAATAAAAGTAATATAATCTTTCATAGCAAGAGAAAAAAATTACTTAATAATTTTGCTGCAAAGTATCTATTGGAGAATGATTGATCTTTTTCGAAATCTGAAAATATAAAACATCAAGAATTAAAAAAAAAACATAACAAAAACTTCAAAAAATAAATATATATTGCCAAGTAATAAAAATAGATCAACATCGAAAATTAGAAGGAAAAAAAAATTAACATAACAAAAATTCTATAAAGTTTAACTTGATTTTGGACACTATGTATAGGTTCTTTATAGTAGAAGAGTACAATAATTTTTTTTTTTCAATTAAAGAATACAAATAATTTTAATATCATAATAGGATATTAATATACACATAAATAATAAGAGTTACATAAGAATACAAATAGATTTTTTTTAATTAAAGAATACAAATAGTTTTATCATAATAATAGGACATTAATATAAATATAAATGATAAGAGCCATACATAAATAATATAAATAGTTTTTTTTTAGTTTAAATAATACAAATAGTTTTAATATAATAATAAAAATAAATAAAAAAATTGAAAAAATAAAAAAAAGGTAAAAGAAAACTATGTGTGATGAAACATGGCCAGTTTTTTTTTTTCTTTTTCTAATTATTTTGTATATTATTATGTATGTTTATAATAATAAAATAGGTGGTAATTATTTTAGAATACTATAAGTTCTTAGTTTGATTTTTTTAATGATTTTTTTTAATATAGTATACATGATAATTATTTTAGAATACTATAGGTCTTTGGTTTGATTTCTTTTAATTAGTAGGTATTAATTTAGTGTTAGTTATTAATTATATACTAATTTTTTTATAAGAAATTAGAAAAATAGAAAAATAGGTATTAGAAAAAAGAAGAAGGTTAAACATGCTACATAAACTCCTTACAACCTTCCTTTATATATATATATATATATTGATTGATATATTGATATTGATATTATTAATTGATTGATATTGATAATAATAATAATAATAATAATAATAATAATAATAATAATAAGAAGAGTAATAATATATTTGTAATATCCCAAAAATTAATAGAGTATTTAATTAGATATATTTTATTAAATATGTAATTATTTTGGTAATAAAGTAAGATTATGCTCTTACTAAGGGTAATTAGTAAGAATCTATTAAATGATTATATTAAGCGTAATTTATTAATTACGGAGATTATATTGAGATATGTGAGTATCGAGGATACTATTTTTGAAATAAAAATATTTTTTTCGGGCCCAACAACTGTGGAAATTTGACAATGTGGTCAGAAATATCACAACATTAATGCATGGATTATTTTGAGGATATTCCGGACTAGTTTAGAATTTTAGAATGTCGATTTGGTGGATTAATAAAATTACCATAATGCCTCTAGGTTATTTTAAAGTTTAAATTTTGTATGAGGGGTAGTAGATTAGTCATTATATTATATAGGTATTTTGACTTTAGTCTTGTTGGTTGACCATTAAATTGAAAAAGAAAAAAAAAACCTTATATATTTTTGAGTTAACTTAGAAGCTAAGGCACCAAGCTTCTTCTTCTCTTCTTCCCCTTCGTGCAAGCCAAACCAACCAACCTTGAGGATTTTCTTCAGCCTTTTCCCTTCATTTCAAAGCTGATTCTTGCCCCAAGTCAACCTAGAAGAGCTTTGAGGTAAGTTCTTAACCTTTTTGGATTGAAAACTTTAGGTTTTAAGTTGGTTTTGAGGTAGGGTTTTGTAATTCTGTGGCTGTATGAATTAAACTAAGATTGGGGTATCTTTAGGGTAGGTTTTTGAGTATGTTGGAGATGGTTTTAAGTGGTTTCTATGGCTGTTTGGTTTGATTTGTGCTAGTTGAAGCTAAAAGTTGAGTTTCATTCACTTGAACATATGATTCTGATTCAATGATTGAATTGTTGTGTTTTGAAGCTTGGGATATGTTGTATTATGGTTATTATACTGTTCTGTGAAGTTTGGAAACAATTGGTTAGGTTTGGAGCAAGTTTTAGGACATTAAAGATCTGAAATTTTCGAGTTTTTGCTGTAGTGAACCGGAATTCCGGATGGTAAAGGGCTGCAGCAACCGGAATTCCGGATGGTCAATTTTCAGGAATCACTGTTTTTTGTATTTTAGCCATAACTTTTCACTCAGGTGTCCGTTTTAGACATTTCATATACCGTTTTGAAGCTTATGAAGAGCTCTACATTATGAGACATATTTTAGAGACAAAATATGTATTTTAATTTAGGGTGTTTTCACCATAAGTTTCGGTTAAAAACCCTAAGTTATTTTATGTGAGTTTTAGACAGTGTTTTGGAATAGACCCTTATTGATTTACCTTTGTCATGACATAGGACCCGAAATGGTCGAGCATTTTTCCGCTCAAGTCGGCCCACATACTTGACTTTGGACTTGAGGTAAGAAAAGTATTAAGTACCGTATATGGTAATGTTATGATTGTTACAACCTCGATTGTGATCGAGGGAAATAATAGGAAACGATTATTATTGTTTTGACTCGATTATGATCGAGGGAAATAATAGGACACGATTATTATTGTTGTGACTCGATTATGATCGAGGGAAATAATAGGAAATGATTATTATTGTTGTGACTCGATTATGATCGAGGGAAATAATAGGAAACAATTATTATCGTTGTGACTTGGTTATGATCGAGGGAAATAATAGGAAACGATTATTATCGTTGTGACTCGATTATGATCGAGAAAAATGATAGGAAATGATTATCATCGTTGTGACTCGATTATGATCGAGTAAAAGATACGATTATTACCATTATGAGTAATTACTCCTGAAATCGCGGATAGGTTTCTTACTTATCGTTCGCTGTATCGGGAAATGATAGTGACATACATAGCTCATGGTTAACGAGTGGTAAGGGTACTTTATGAAGTATCGAGATTGTGTGATTATGATGTTATGAAATGGATCAAGTGTGTTATTATGTGATGAGTTGTAATTGAATACATTTTAGTTATAGTATGATTAAATGGATTATATTGCTTATGAAATTAGTCACCTTTCTTGTAGTCTCAGTGACCTAGGGATGTAAGTATATGTGTTTATAATGATGCATAATTCGAATGCTTTATGAAGCACTGAAGTTGTGTGAATATGCCAATGTGTGAACCAGAATGCTTTATGAAGTATTGAAAGTAAGTGTTTATGATACTGTATGATTAGAGTGTTTTATAAAACACTGAGGTTGTTGGTTATGTATAATCCTGTAATAATTTTTCTCGTATAGATGCTGAATTGTATATGTACGTTGAAAGAGTATGACCTATTGGTATGTATATTCTGTTGTAATAAAATCTGCTATAACTTTCCATGATTTTCTTTGGCTAGTAGCTTTTCTTACTGAGTCACTGTGACTCACGGGTGCTTCATGGTGCAGGTAAGAAGATTAGCAGTTCTGTTCGACCATGGGTCAGAAGTCTCCCAACAGTGTACATATCAACCGTATTGTCTTGGCTTTCGTGAAGCAGGATCAACCCTTTTCTATGAAATGGATGTATAACTTATTTTTGTACTAATGCATTTGTAATTAGTTATAAAAGAATTTTATTAGCAGGGGATCCCCATATTATGATAGAATTTTGAAAGAAAAGTTTTATTTTAAATTTAACCAAAGGTTTTAATTAAACCACACTGAAAAACTGTGTTTTTGCAAATGTCAATTATATATAAGAAAATATAAAACAGTATGCGTACGCGAAGCGTAAAAGTAATCGCTACAAAGAAAACGAACGGGCGAGAATATAAAATATTTGCAGAAAAATAAATAACTTGACACAAGAGATTTATACGTGGTATCAGTGTTCTCACGAACACTCCTAGTCCACGGGGCCACGCCCAGAGAATGAAATCAGTTAATAAAGTATCAAAATTACAAAGACAATTGACTTAAACAAGTTTAGACTCCCTCTAAAGTATTGCCGCAATCCTTTGTAATCCACTTTATGAATCTGACTTCTTGAAACACCTTCAAGCCCGAACTCCCTTCGTCTTTGAAGTGTGAGTGCTTACTTCCTCTCGAAGTAAGGCTTCAACAAGTCTTCTCCCGAAGACCAAGTGCTTACTTCTTCCCGAAGTAAGGCTTTATCAAGTCTTCTCTCGAAGACCAATCTCTTGTTCAGTCAAGTAGTTCTTCACAACCTCTAGGATAGAGTAAGAACAGAAATAAACAACTAGAACCTAGATGAACAACTAGGCTCTCACAAAACAAAGAAACACTCTTCTCTCAAAAAGATAAATGCAAAAAATATATAATGGAAGAGCTGATTCGAATGGCTGCTCTCTAGGCTCTATTTATAGAACATAGAAACCTTAGAGACAGTCACAAGATCGAATCTACAGCTTTACAAAAACTTTCCTAAGAAAACACGATCTGCAGCATCAGATTCGGATGCTGACGCAGCAGATCAGACCAGAAACGGGAAACTTGCTATAATCGGGTTCGATCCTCTATTAATGCTTGATTCCTGCCAAAAACAGATTAGATATTCTGATTGTATCAAGATACAATCGAAATCAATAAGGAAAAGGCAATAATCAAAGTTTCCTTAAAAAAGACAACTTTCCAAAAGAGAATTGCTTCTCTTTTAAGAAGTTTCCAAACAAACGAAAGTCCAGCTGAAAAGTGCAACTTTCCTAACAAGGAAAAGAGCAACTACAATCCGAATAAACAAGGTAAGAAATCAGTTATGAATGCACAAGAATCTTACCATAAAAGAAAAAATATTTTGTCAACTAACTTGCCAAAAAAGGACTTTACACACACTTTTTCCTAAATTAATAGATTAGTGATAATAAGATTGTAAAACACACACGTGGCGTTCTTGAGAGTCAGGACATTACAATATTTGAGTAGATAATAAGAAGTAGTATTGTAATAAAATGGGGACAGTTACAACTATTAATCCTTACTAAAAAACTGTTACAATTATTAATGGTTACAATATGTTAAATAGAGATAGTAAAAAATTTTGAGTGTCTCATTCTCTTCTAAATAACATTAATTATGTAAGCTAAAAAACTAAAGTAAATTTTAAAAAATAGAATAAAAAGCTAATAAATCTAAAAATTTAAGAAAATTAAGATTAAGAGATTAACTTCATATAAGTTGCCACATGAAATGTTTTAAACATTCCTTTATATATATTGATTATTATTATTATTATTATTATTATTATTATTATTATTATTATTATTATTATTATTATTATTATCCAAAAATATCTATCTATCTAATCTTAATGTTTATGGTGTATTTAGAGTGATGATGTGATATTTTAACAAGTGAGTAATCTATTGTGGTTTTTTCTAAATTTTCTAATTTTTTTTTTAAATATATATAGATATACATCTTTTTTAATTATTATCTGCAATTAATAATTAAGTAATTGTTATCTCAAAAAAAATAATAATTAAGTAATTGTTATATAGTATAGATAAATCATGTAACTGTTATTCTTATTCATTTATTACTAATGAAACAGTAATCTGTATAAATATTTCAGTTTTAAAAATGATTAAGAGGTAGAATATTTAACAAATATAATTACACATTATTTTTAGAAGTTTAAAAAATATATAATTGTACAATTTATATATTGATTGTTATACATATATCATGTAACTCTTATTTTAATACATATATTATCAATTCACAATCAAATTAATACGCATACATAATACATATATATTTTAATTTTAAAAGTTTAAGAGACATGGTGGTAGAATATTTAAAAAGTCATATATAATAATTTTACACTTTATTTTTAGAAGTTCAAAAGACATAAGGTAATACAATCTATATATATATATATACTAGTAAAGCTACGTGCTTCGCACGTGAAAAAATAAAACAGTAAATAAAAAAAAATAATTAACAGTAAAAATATAATTTGTATATTAATGAAAAAGAAATACATAAATGTATACATCCAAACGTGCACACATATTATGAAACAAATCTGAATATGAGACAGAGAAGTTGGCTAGAGTTGGTGAAGAATTATGATTGTGAGATTCTTTATCACCCTGGTAAGGCCAACGTGGTTGCTGATGCCTTGAGCAGAAAATGTCAGAGTCAGTTGAACACTGTGAAACAAATCTCCCAGCAACTAGCAAATGAGTGACCTGAGCTAAGATTGAGTTAGTTGTGGGGAAATTGGCTAATATTACTCTGCAATCCGCTCTTTTAGAGCGAATCAAAGAAGTACAAATGCAAGATCCATAGTTGGTAAGAACCCGAGATAGGGTTTCGGCTGGGAAGGCTAGTGATTTCTCAGGGGATGTAACGAGAATCTTACGATTCGGAGATCGTGTTTGTGTGCTTATGGATGATTGTATTAAAAGGGAGATCATGGATGAGTCTCATACGACTCCTTATACAATTCATCCAGGGTCAACAAAAATGTATTAAGACCTGAAAGCCATGTTCTTGTGGTCAAGCATGAAGAATGACATTGCTGAGTATGTTGCAAAGTGCCTTACTTATCAGCAAGTTAAGGCTGAACATCAGCGACCTGCAGGGTTGCTGCAGCCGCTGAACATACCAGAGTGAAAATGGGAAGACATTGCTATGGACTTCGTAGCAAGTATGCCTAGAACCATGGGGCAGTTTGACTCTGTGTGGGTCATAGTGGACAGGTTTACAAAGTCAGTGCACTTCTGACGAGCTTTTATATGGAAGAAAATGCAGATCACCTATTCACTGGGATGAAGTAGGTGAAAGAAAGTTCTTGGGTCCCGAGGCTGTTTAGAGAATGAGTGAGGCAATTGACAAGATTAGAGCGTGAATGCTCGTAGCCCAGAGCAGACAGAAAAGTTATGCTGATCCAAAGCGTCAAGATATTGATTTCCAAGTCGGGGACAAGAAATTTCTCTAAATATCTCTGATGAAGGGTATTAAATGCTTTGGTAAGAAAGGAAAGCTTAGCCCAAGGTTTGTTGGAACTTTTGAAATCCTTGAGAGGATAGGGCGAGTAGTGTACAAGTTGGCTATGCCCCCAACGCTGGCAACTGTACATGATGTGTTTCACGTTTCAATGCTTCGGAAGTATGTCTTAGACTTTTCCCATATTCTGAGTTACGAAGCATTAGAACTTCAGCCAGACTTGTCATATGAGGAATAACCGGTGCAGATACTCGATAGAAGAGAGAAAATCTTGCGAAGCAAGACAGTGGCACTGGTGAAAGTATTGTGGAGGAATAGTAAAGTGGAAGAGGCAATCTGGGAACTTGAGACGGATATGCAGTAGAAATATCCGGAGTTGTTCAGGTAAATTTCGGGATAAAATTTCTATAAGGAGGGGGTAATTGTAATACCCTAGAATAAGAAATGGATTAGCACCCCTAATTAGATATGTATGAATAATTGAGGAATTATATTATTATATAGTTCAATATATGAGAATTTATTTGATTAATTATATGTGAAGACCCCGTTGGTGAGTCAAGGGCATTTTAGTAATTATGACCTGAGAAGGGTAAATGATGAAATTAATTTAATTACGTGCTCAATGGAACTATATTATTACATAGTATGTCTGTGTTGTCTTTTCAGGTGTGTTCTGCGCGGTATAGTCATAACCGGGTATTTCGGGCCGAACCGGGTTTGGGCCCGAAATGCAATTTGAATTGAATTAATTGGCATTCTGTTTGATAATGAGAATATGAATTTTATTTGGAAATAAATGAGTGTGAAATGACAGTTATGCCCTTATATGTATGAATATGTGAGAATTGGCCCTAGGGGCATTTTGATCTTTTGACCTTATTTGATATACTTTGATAAAAATGGAATTTTAAGGGAAATGAAATTAGAATGTCTGGCTTTTGTATCCCTCACGCCCAACCCCTCTCTCTCTCTCAGACCCTTTCTTTTAGAAATCTTGATTTTGAGAAGAAAAGCTTGAATCTTGGTTCGCTTTGAAGCTTTGTTGTTGTAGAATCTTGAGCTTGCTCTTGAATTGAGATTTGAGGTAACTTTCTTTGGTTTAATCTTTAATTATTACTGAATTTAATTGTAAGATGAGCATGAAAAGGGTGTGGTGTTCTTGTTTATGCATGTTTATAGTTTTGATGTTTGATCTTGGTAAATAGAGTGTGTAAAGCATAATTTAGTTGTGATATATGTTTATTAAGCATGGAATGTGAGTTTAGGTTAGAATTATGAGTTATTGATTGAGTTTGCAGATTTTAGTGTTGTTCTTGAGTTTGTATTTTGGGATTTGATGATTCAAGGTGTGAGGTTGAATTTTGTTGATTTTTCTCAAGCTTAGAAGCTTTGGTTGGATGTTGTTAATTAATGTCGCAATTGATGTTGTTAGCTCTCTGTTGTGATGATTTTCATCTGTAAGAAGTTAATTTTGGGTATGGTTTGACTAAGGTTCGAATATATGGAAAAGTGAGCATTTTTAGACCTTAAAATCTGGTTTTCTGGGTTTTTCGAACCCAGTGGCCGCGGCCAAAAACCCAGCAGAGAGCCATCCCTTTTCTCAATTTTGATTTGGCCATAACTTTTGACTCGAGACTCCGTTTTGGATGTTCTTTATATCGTTGGAAAGCTCGTTTTGAGCTCTATATGATTATCATATTTTGAATTCCAACTTAATAGTATGTGAAAGTGGAATGAGGGATTAACCCTATTTGTGAAATCCCAAATTGTGTGACTAGGATTACCGATACCTGATCAAGAGCACCCAGGGATTTGGAATCTCTGTTATTGCGGGACAACAGGTAAGACAGTAGTTTGCACGTAGAGTATGCGTGGTGGCACTTATGTTGAATATGATATTTGTGAGTAATTATAACTGGGATTAGGGTTATTACCCTAATATGAGCCGTTAATAGCCTAGGGTTATTACCCTAGTGATATAAGTTAAGTAAATGCTATGCCATGCTAAGTATATGATTATATTGAGATTTAAGGGTTATGCGTTCAAGACATAATCGGGTTAGACTCGGTAACCATAACCGAGATGAACCATTCTAAGCCCTAATTGTATTTAGACATGTGAGAGCAACACGTAGGTCTATGCCACGTATACATGAATAGACGTGTGAGAGTAACACGTAGGTTTATGTCACGTAAACATAAACAGGCATGTGAGCCCAACATGGAGGTCTGAGTCACGCAGACAGATTTGAATGGCATTACTGTTTATATTATATGATGAGCATATTATTGATATATTTTATACTATCTTGCTGGGCTTGGCTCACGGGTGCTCTACTGTGTAGGAAAGGGTAAGACTGTTGTTGATCAGCCATGAGTACAGGAGCTGGACGAAGAATGTACATGTCCGGACCATATCAAACCAAGCGGGTTGGGGTCTACCAGTGTTGTGTTGTTGAGACTCTGTTTTGCCGCTTAGGCCGGCTGAAAGAAAAGGACTTGTAATAATATTTTGCAAATGATTTTGGGATCCCAACTTCTGTAACTTTTAGTTTATAAAGTTTAAAATATTACAAGTTTATTTCCATTCCTATTGTTATTAAAGTTTAAATTCTACGCTAATTTTATTAGTAATCCCGTTTAGGGGATTAGGGTTTCATAAGTATCTTGGGTAGCGTGCCTAATTATTTAGGGCGTTACAGCTCTGATGCCATTTTTTGGTATTTATTTCACCAGGATTTAAATTTACTAACATGTATATTGATTATAGAACTATAATCTAACATTCCAAATATGAAGTTCCTAAAATAATGAAATAAACACATATAAAGTTACTTTATAAAACTTTATATTGCTGGCAGAAAAATATAATGGCTCATTCCATTCAGATCTCTAAACTTTACTCCTTTCTATTGTAGAGTATTACTAAGATAAGAACCTGGATCTTCTTAGATGATGGAATTCTTCACAATCTTCTCCACTATGATTGAGTATTGACTTAAAATGTGTGGGCAAGTACTCACTCACTATAGGACACTCAAAATTATGAAGAAGAAGGAAAGGAGGATTTCAAAATATGAGAGGCTCTCTTTATTTTACTCAGTTGTCTGACAAAGTGAAAAACTAGTCTAGAAAATAAGAGCCATCTCTTTCTTTATATAGGATTTCATTTAGGGTTAGGATTTAATTATATATAATTAAAAAAAAAGATAAAATAAATGCTCCAATTTGAACCCTATGGTCGAACTTTTTAGTGGGCCCTATAGGTTTCAATTTTGTCATTTATTTAAGAACTTATCTTTTCTTCCACAAATGCCATATTTTAATTCTAATCCTATAAATGTCAAATATATCTATTTAATAATTATAAGTAATTATCAAATAAAATTTTCATTTAACTTATTTATTAATTAGACCTTACAAAGTCTCTTAATTAACAAATAAATCCTAAAATCTCTCTTTCTTCTCAATTAAGCCCTTACTTAGTGAAATTCATAAATAAGACATAGTCTAATCTAGAATTCTAATTGATTAATTAAAACCAATTAACTGAGTCTACAAGCCAATATTATTTCAAGTAGTGCGGGGACCACAGGCCTATATAATCAAGCTCCCAATAAGTAGTTCTAGAATTTATTGAGTGAATTCCCTATCTTATTAATTGCTTATGACTCAACTATAGATTTAGAATTGCACTCTTGATTACATAGAATGGTCTATATGTTCCAAATATAGATACACTATTAATTATCTATTATTTCAATCTAAATAATCAAAGATCCTCTACCGATGATCTACATCGAGTAGGGATAAATTTACTGTTCTATCCCTCAATGTATTGTATCCTTAAATACTTAGCTTCCTATAAATGATATTTCAGTAAACTAATATAATTACTGAAATAAGAGCTCTTTCATTTATCTCTATTAAGCCAAGCTCGAAGGAAATTATCATTTCACTTCTATGTAGTTATAGAAGCTATATATTTCATATCTATGATTAGCGCTCCCACTCAATTGTACTACCATGTTTCTAAAATGTAAGTATTAAGAAAATCCACTTGGTCCACTTTAACGATTCAAAGAACACAAATAATACAGTTAAGCTAGAACCTAACCATCACAGGATTAAGATCTATTGACCTAAGATAAACTAAGTGATATTTACCTAGAAAGATATAATGGTAAATTTATGATATCTTATCCAATTTCAATATTGGTCCAGTCCAATGTATACTCCATACATTTTATACTAGTATACTTCACTAATGTCCTGGAAAAGAAATACCACTTATCCAAGTGTAAGTAAACTTTATCGATGATTATCACATTAGTGTAAATCCAGTGCACTGATAAATCATGAAAATAAAGTCTTTGAAGCATATAATCACAAATACTTTCCATTGTAAAGACATCACTGTAATTGTGAATACCTATATGTTTTGGATTTAACAATACATGTAAATAACATGTAAATTTAAATGACTTCTAATCTTTATTGATAGCAAATTAGAGTATATTAAAATAAGTTTTATTTAGGGCTGTTAAATGCCAAAATATTACATATTTTATAGTGTAAATATAAAAAGTTAATTAAATTTTAAATAATATTTCATTAAATGAATATTAAATATTTATTTGTTTAAAATATTTTATTTAGATTTAATTTTATCTTTGTTTATAAATAATAATTAATATTTATTGCATAATGGTAAAAGATAAATAAAAAGTTAAGAAAATATATTGTGTTTATTGAAAAAAAAATCTAAATTAATTAGATTTTAAATAAATATTTTTCATTTAAATTATTGTGACATATTTTATGTTGAAAATATTTTGTTTGGATTTAATTTTATTTGTGTTTGAATGAGAAAATAACAATTGTGAAAAGAAAAAAAAAATTAAAAAAATGGCAAAACTATGGCCCAAAGCCATAAAAATTGGTATTTTTGAAGCCTAAAACAGAGCACAATGGACAAAATCCTAATAAGCTCATCTTCCTCTCCAGTTGACATCAGTGCCACGTGGCACCTTCAGATTTTTGCACAGCCATCTACATCAGCCACCCAGCCCTTGTCCCTTTTTCTCCCTTCACGCGTGCGTGAGGCGCACGACCTCACCCTGGCCGTGTGTGCGCCTCAAGCCCCAAGCTCACAACTGGGCTTCTCTCGGTCCGAGCACTTTAGCCCAAAAAAGTCCACTTGATCCTACTTTTTACAGCCAATCAAACGGTGACACGTGGCACCGCCTCATACAAAGCAACCAATCAGCAAGTGCCACGTGTCACTCTGGTTTTAACTATTCGTATTTACATTTTTACCCACATGTAATTTTTAATAAATTAATTGCACATTAGTCCTTTTATCTTTTTATAAATAGAGGCTTATGTTTTTAAAATTCAATATAGTTTTAGACAGAAAATTCTAGAGAAAACCCTCAAAGCACTCAGTGTTAGTTTACCGCCTTTTTTAGTTAATATTTTTATGGGTTTCTAAGTTCTCTTATTATTAAGATAGACGATGAAACCTAGTGTATTTAATTAAGCATTTTAGTTTTATTTTAATAATCTGTACAATATATGCTTATAGTTATCCCTTCTTAAAATAATTTCTTTCATCTTTAATATCACGTATTTTTGATAGTTAGAAATTATTAATGCTTAGTTCTACATTTCATTAAAAATAATCTTCTTCTTTTTTTTTTTCTATTTACATTAAATTGTTTCACAGTTAATGCTTAGAAGTTATAACTTTAAAGCGAAGGAAAATCTATTTCTTGTTAGAAAATAATTAGTTTGATTACTAATTAAATTATGAGAATTAATATAAACATAAATATTTTTATATATACTTAAGTAGATTCTGAACCCTTAATAATATTCCCAAATACCACTAAAAATATTTGTTACTACCATTTTTACTGTTAAAACACTTTATTTTATTTTGTTACCAAAAACCTAACCATTATCGAAATTAGGTTAGAGTCTTAATAGCTTAGATTAAATAAGTATTTTTTTCGATCTGGCAACCCGGCTAGCCGGTTTGAACCAATTCACTCCAAACCCTCCATTTCTTGCTCAATTTTCCACCAAATGCCACCAAACTTTCCAGAGTACCTAAACAATGCATAGACAATAAATTCCAGCCAGTATTTCACAGAACAAACCAATGAAACTCAACTTGCCATTAATGATCAAAGCTTTGAACTCAAAGCTTAAACTTGTAGAAAACTTACACCAATTATCAATACCAGCTGCTAGAACCCTTAATCAACTCAAATAAACCTAAAAAATGAAACCCTAAACAAACCTAATCTTAACAGCCCCCATTTTCACAAAATCACATAATCAAACTAACTAAGAACTTGAGAACAACACAACTAGAGAGCAACTAGGGTTACCTTGATTGATTCTTCCTCCAACCCTTGCTGAAAACTCAAAATCCAGCAGTGAATCCCCTTATCCTTGGCTGGTTCGAAGAGAGAGAGAGAGTGCAAGGAGAGAGTGTTTTTTCAATCTTTTGATTTTTAGCTTATTTTCTCATTTTCCATCTAAAAGAAATAAAGGTTTAATGAATTAAACCTTGGCTGAATCCTATTTTGCTAAGTGTCACAATACAAAGCAGCCACCAACTCACTTCCTTGGTAAATTACTAAAATGCCCCTTTACGTAAAACTAGGGTATTTCTAAAGCTAGGGGTAAAATGGTCAAATTCCATAACCCTGCTTAATCCGGATATTTAATTTTCTCCAAAATATTTCCCACTAAGAAATAAGGTTCTAAACTTACCCATGTGATCAAACTAGCCATCCATCGCATTTTCCATTGTCGCCGAGCAAAAATTACAAAAATTGCATATTTCACATATAAGCCAAATAATACCCCTAGAGTTTAATAAAATCTCCGGAATTGAGAAATTATAACTCTAATATTCATTTCTAAATATTGGGGTCCACAAATAATTAATTCATAAATAATTATAAAATAACAAAAATTAGTGCTAATTGCCCTTACTAGGAGTCAACTTACCCTTCTTCCCGAAGCGCCTAATACCCTTCTTTGGCGAAACCCGCAGGAAAACATATTCCCCTGCCTGAAATGTGACATCTCTGCACTTCGGATCAGCATAAATTTTCTGCATGCTCTGAGAAGCAAGCATCCGAGCCTTGATCTTATCAATAGCCTCATTGGTCCTCTGAACTAACTCTGGACCCAAGTACTTCCTTTCTCCAGTTTCGTCCCAATGAATAGGGGAACGACATTTTCTACCATATAACATCTCATAGGGAGCCATCCCTATTGTACTTTGGTAGCTATTGTTATAGGAGAATTCAATCAAAGGCATGTACTTACTCCATGAACCTTCAAAGTCCATGACACAGGCTTGTAGTAAGTCTTCCAATATCTGAAGTGTTCTTTCTGACTGACCATCAGTCTGAGGGTGAAAGGCTGTGCTAAACTTTAGCTTGGTACCCATAGCCTTCTGAAGACTCACCCAAAACTTTGATGTAAACTTTGGATCCCTATCTAACACAATAGATTTAGGGGCTCCATGGAGACGAACTATCTCCTTTACATACAGTTCAGCGTACTGATCCACTGAATATGTAACTTTCACTGGTAGAAAGTGAGCTGATTTTATGAATCTGTCCACTATGACCCATACCGAATCATACATTCCTGTGGTTCTAGCCAATCCAGTTACAAAATCCATTTCAATATCCTCCCACTTCCATTCCGGAAGGACTAAAAGTCGTAATAACTCTGTCGACCTTTGATGTTCAGCCTTGATTTGCTGGCAGGTTAAGCATTTGGACACGTAGTCCACCACATCTCTTTTCATCCCATACCACCAAAAATAGCGTTTCAAATCCTGGTACATTTTGGTGGTTCCCGGATGCAGTGAATAAGGTGTGGTGTGAGCTTCATCAAGTATCTCTTTCTTAAGCTCATCAACACCAGGAACACAAACTCTAGTCTTGTACAACAACATTCCACTGTTTGAGACTGAAAAGTCTTTAGGCCGACCAGCCATTACCTCATCTCGAACTTTGACTAACTCGAGATCTTCTAATCGTGCCTTTCTGATTCTCTCTAACAGATCAGATTGAAGTGTCAAGTTGTGTAATTTCCCAACTACAAACTCAATCCCTGCACTAACCATTTCAGAGGCTAGCTGAGGGGCTATCAGAACCGCAGTACAAACTTGCCTGGAACCCTTTCTACTCAAAGCATCGGCCACAACATTGGCCTTCTAGGGGTGATACAGAATCTCATAGTCATAATCTTTAACCGATTCCATCCACCTCCTCTGCCTCATGTTCAAATCTTTTTGGGTGAAAAAGTACTTGAGACTCTTATGGTCAGTATAAATCTCACATTTTTCACCATAAAGATAATGCCGCCATATCTTTAAAGCAAAAACTACAGCAGCAAGCTCTAGGTCATGAGTTGGGTAACGCTGCTCATAATCTTTCTGTTGACGAGAGGCATAAGCTATAACTCTGTCAGCTTGCATCAGAACACATCCCAGACCCTGTCTGGATGCATCACAATAAACAACGAATTTCTCTTGATCTGATGGCGAAGCTAACACCGGAGCTGTTATTAAACGTTGTTTCAACTCTTGTAAGCTTGCTTCACATTTGTATGACCATATAAATCTTTGATTTTTCTTAATCAATTCGGTTAGGGGCATAGAGATTTTATAAAATCCCTCGACAAAACGTCGATAATACCCTGCTAAATCGAGAAAACTTCGAACCTATGTCACAGACTTTGGCCTCAGCCAATTCTTCACTGACTCAACCTTGTTTGGATCAACCATAATTCCATTCTTTCCGACAATATGCCCCAGAAATGATACCTCAAACAACCAGAATTCATACTTTTTGAACTTTGCATACAACTTGTGATCCCTAAGTCGCTGCAATACCATTCGAAGATGATGCTCGTGCTCCTCTTCTGGCTGAGAGTATACAAGAATGTCATCGATAAACACTATAACGCAGTTATCGATGAAATCCTTGAATACCCTATTCATGAGATCCATAAAGGCCGCAGGAGCATTAGTCAATCCTAATGACATTACCAGAAACTCATAGTGCCCATATCTGGTTCGAAAACAGTCTTTAGTATGTCCTCTTCCCAGATTCTGAGTTGATGATAACCAGATCGTAGATCAATCTTCGAAAACACTGTCTTTCCCTGAAGCTGATCGAACAAATCATCGATTCTGGGTAACGGGTACTTGTTCTTAACTGTCAACTTGTTTAGCTCCCGATAATCAATACACATTCTGAGGGAACAATTTTTCTTTTTCACAAACAGAACCGGAGCTCCCCAGAGCGATACACTGGGTCGGATAAACCCAATATCAACCATCCCTTGAAGTTGTAACTTAAGCTCCTTGAGTTCTGCTGGAGCCACCCTATATGGAGCTTTAGAAACAGGTTCGGCTCTTGGTGCCAGATCAATTACGAAATCAATTACTCGTTGCGGCGGCAATCCCAACAATTCCTCGGAAAACACGTCGAGAAAGTCTTTTACCACCCTGACTGCCTCAAGCCCAAATGTTTCGGGTCTGCTGGAGTCAATCATCACGGCTAAAAATCCTACACATCCACTGTGTAGTAAATCTCTAGCCCTCAGTACAGAATTAACTGGGATTCGAGACCCCTGAACTGATCCAACATAGACAAATGGGTCTTCACCTTCCGACTGAAAAGTCACCATTTTCCGCTTACAATCTATACTGGCCGAATACTTGGACAGAAAATCAATCCCAAGTATGATGTCAAACTCAGTTAATTCCAGTTCTATAAGGTCAGCGCTTAACTCCCTATCCTCGATCCTAACTGGCATAGACCTAATGTGCCTATTAGAGATAACTAATTCCCCGCCAGGCATTAACTCTTTCTAAAATATCACAAGGCCTACCCAAAAGATCAATTATTCTTGTAGCTACATATGAGCGTGTAGCTCCCGAATCAAATAATACTGTAAATAAGGAGTTGTTGACGGGAAGCTGACCTGTCACAACAGAAGGACTGGCTGCAGCATCAGCTTTGGTGATGGGGAACACTCGAGCAGGAATCGATTTTACCTCAGCTTTCGGATCCTCTTTCTTTGCCCGAGGGCAATCTTTCTTGAAATGCCCCACCATGCCACACAAAAAGCATGTCTTCCGGCTACACTCTCTCGGATGATGTTTCTTGCAATGAGGACACTCAGGATAAGAGTAACCCTGGCGTCCACCTCTGCCTTGGTTCCCACAGAACCGCTTGCTTTGCCTTAACCACCAGATGCTGGGGTGACTTTCCTTCTCTTCTCAGTGGTGGAGTCACCACCATCCCTACCATAGATAGGAGTAGGAAAAGTGGGGTTTCCACCAACACTCGGAGTCACTCGGGGCTCCTGAAGGAATTTCACCGCACCCTCGGCTCTTAAAGCCTTTTCAACCATTTCAGCATATGAGGTTGCTTCAGTAGTAGTGATCACAAGATCATGCCTAATTTTCGCACTTAAACCGTCTAAATATTTTTCTTTCTTACAAAAGTCAGTTGGCACGATTCCCACGGCAAGCTTGGCCAGACAGTCAAACTTGGTAGTATACTCAGTAACCGACATCCCCTCAGTTTGCACCAACTCAGTGAACTCTTTCCGCTTAGCACTGCGGACGGCTTCATTGTAATATTTAGAGTTAAACAACTCCTTAAACTCTTCCCAAGTCATAACTGTGACGTCCCGAGTGACAGTTATCAACTCCCACCACGCGAAAGCGTCCTCCTAGAACTAGAAAGTGGCGCAGGTCACTCGATCATTACCAACCACTCCCATAAAGTTGAGAATACGCGCAATCACTGTAAGCCACTGCTCAGCCTTCATCACATCAGGACCTCCCAGAAACACTGGAGGTGCTTGCTTTCGCAACCTTTTGTACAACGACTCCATACGGTTGCCAACAATAGGTTGTTCTGCTGGCACCGCTGCAACGGCCTGAGCAACTTGCTGAGGAGGCACGGTAGGAGGACCCTGCTGCCTCAACCTCTAAATTTCTTCATCCCGCTGACAGATTCGATCTTGCATTTCCACAAACCTCTGCTCCCAATCCGGAGGAGCTTGTGGTGGATTTACTAGACGACCACCCTGTGCTCTGCCACGGCCACAGCCGCGACCACGGGGATTCTTGGGATTTCCCTGACCGCCTCTGATCTCAACCATGTTATCCTGACTTCTTGTATTTTGCGGGGCATCCATTTTATAGGACTTAGCCTGCGAACCCATAAGCTAGACAGGTTGGACAGCGATCAAAACTTAACACCGCTCTTAAGGACTTAAAGGCAACACACTTAACATAAATAATTATAATCTAATATGCTTCCTAACATGCTTTAATAATCATTTAAAATACTAATCAAGTACGTGCTTACTGAACCGTAAACTGAGCTTTCTCTGATGAAGATTGTACATGTCTTGGCAAGTTTCGGTAGACAAACCTGGCAGCTCTGATACCGAAATTGTAACGCCCTAATGCTAAGGCACGCTACAGTGCTTTTTCAATTACAGTGCAATCTTTGCTAATCAAAGAATTTTCTTGAAAAACGTGTCAAATTAAAAATTTTATATTATTTAATAAAATTTATATTATACCAAAATATTTACAAGTACCGGGATCCCGTTTTCAAACTTTTTCAACTTAATATTTCAAAATACATATAATCCTAGTCGCATAGCAACTACAAAAAATAATCCCCAGATGTCCTGAGACTGAACACTCCAGTTCCCGCTGCATTAACATGTACAATCCCATCCTAGCTCAGGTTCACTCCTGTTCAGCCTTCGCCTTTCCTTTACCTACACATGAAAGCAGAACTGTGAGTCGACAGACTCAGTAAGAAAAGCATATAATATATCATATAATACTGACTTGTACCTAGGTGCCCACACCCCTATTTACAAGGCTTAACAGATGAGTAAGAACGTTCTACTAAGGATACAACCATGTACCATGTACCACATGCACTCATTATACCTTCGTACTAGTGTAGGTAGGGTATGGACCGCACCTTGAGTACTGTTAAGTGTTGTACCACAGACACCTTGTACCTTTCCGTACAAGTGCTGGTAACACCACGATGTCCTTTCAGACATCATACACTTTACCAATGCACTCTGTACCGCAACCGTACAAGTGTTGGTGGTGTATGAATCACAACATATAAGCATGAATATACACTAAAAATATACATACATTCGCATATCCATATCACACATTATATACAGTTCTTACCTTCTTTCTGAATTCAAGTGTGCTGGCCGACCTGAACGGAAAGTCTCGTGCTAGATTGATGCCTTAATCACATTGTGAAATCGGATAAGCTTACATGATTAAAACCCTAATCCCAGGGAAACCCAAAACCATAACCCTAGGTTCTGTTACACTCTCAAGGGATTATACAAACATTGGAATTAGGAAAACACCTAACCACGACATTGAAATGGACGAAAATTGAGAAAACAAAGCGTTTGCGGATCCTACCAAAGCCGGCTAGCCAGTTTTACAGGTCTGGCAAACCGGCTAGCCGGTTTGAACCAATTCACCCCAAACCCTCCATTTCTTGCTCAATTTTCCACCAAATGCCACCAAACTTTCCATAGTACCTAAACAATGCATAGACAATAAATTCCAGCCAGTATTTCACAGAACAAACCAATGAAACTCAACTTGCCATTAATGATCAAAGCTTTGAACTCAAAGCTTAAAGTTTCAGAAAACTTACACCAATTATCAATACCAGCTGCTAGAACCCTTAATCAACTCAAATAAACCTAAAAAAACAAACCCTAAACAAACCTAATCTTAACAGCCCCCATTTTCACAAAATCACATAATCAAACTAACTAAGAACTTCAGAACAACACAACTAGAGAGCAACTAGGGTTACCTTGATTGATTCTTCCTCCAACCCTTGCTGAAAACTCAAAATCCAGCAATGAATCCCCTTATCCTTGGCTGGTTCGAAGAGAGAGAGAGCAAAGAGAGAGTGCTTTTTCAATCTTTTGATTTTTTAGCTTATTTTCTCATTTTCCATCTAAAATAAATAAAGGTTTAATCAATTAAACCTTGGCTGAAACCTATTTTCTAGGTGTCACAATACAACGCAGCCACCAACTCACTTCCTTGGTAAATTACTAAAATGCCCCTTATACTTAAAACTAGGGTATTTCTAAAGCTAGGGGTAAAATGGTCCAATTTCATAACCTCGCTTAATCCCGATATTTAATTTTCTCCAAAATATTTCCCACTAAGAAATAAGGTTCTAAACTTAGTCATGTGATCAAACTGGCCATCCATCGCATTTTCCGTTGTCGCCGAGCAAAAATTACAAAAATTGGATATTTCACATATAAGCCAAATAATACTCCTAGAGTTTAATAAAATCTCCAGAATTGAGAAATTATAACTCTAATATTTATTTCTAAATATTGGGGTCCACAAATAATTAATATATAAATAATTATAAAATAACAAAAATTAATGCTAATTGCCTTTACTAATCCAAATTACTAAAGCGGTCATTACATAAAGTCCAGTAGAAAAACAACTAATATCAAAGGACCCTTAGTTTAATAAAAATTCCAACATTGTTAGCTTTTAAAAATAAAACATCTCATCACCATTATTGAAATGTATAAACAAAGTAGAGAGACCATAAAGAATTATAAAATTAAGATTCAAATGCATATCACACAGTCCATTAGACCCCTAGCTCTCAATACCAAACATAAAAAACAACATCAAATACTGGGTAGTCACACCTGATAACAACTATAATACCGAGGTTAAGATTTAATTCACCCCTTTTACAAATTCTAGGTCTTTCACCTACAGGTTAGTACACACCTGATCTACCTATGATGACACAGAGACTAGGTCATGAAACAACAATATGCACAAATAATGATCAACATGGCTCTCATCAGTATAATCAAAGGTAGACAAATAATAAGAATAATAAAAGAACATATTCCCTTTTATTTTCTAAAAAATCTGGCAGCATAAGGGATGTATTTTTGAATAAATACAAAAATCATAACCTGCACAAATTTTTGTACAAAAATATATTTGGCACTCAGTGCCCCAAAATAATCTAGAAAAATATATAGATTAAGTTTTTAATTTTTAAAACAATTTACAAATCATAAAAATTAGGATATGTCTAATGTTATTCAACACATATACAGTTAAGTCCATTAATTAAGTTAAGCCCCTACCTAAGTTGTTAAACTTTGTCCAAAAGACGATCCTAAGCTTTCAAATCCCAAGCTCTAATTGCTTAGTCCAATCTTAGTACCACTCTCACCTATACCATCAAATTACTAAATAATTATCTGTTGGAAATATGTTACCAGGATCTTAGATCTACTAACAAGTATGTTGTTTAACATCCTAAATATGAACTTAAAAAACGATATGAAATAAACACATATAAAGTATGAGAAACCTTACAGTGGTTGCAGCGGAATATAATATCTCCTTCCGCTCAGATCTCTGACCCTTGTATCCTTTTTGTCGCAGAGTATCACCAAGATCTGAGCCCGAATGTCCTTCTCTTAAATCTGGATTCTTCACGATCTTCCACATTATGATTGAGGTACCACTTGATGTGTGTGGGAACTCACTCACTCACTACGGGCTTCGGTTTTTAGAAGAGAAGAAGAGGGAGAAGAAGTGGCGGCTAGGTTAAGATAGAAGACACTCAGTTTTTCTCTGAAGGAATTAAGATGTGTCATCTTTTCCTAAAGACATCACTACCTATTTATAGCAAACCACTAGGGTTAGTTTAGAATTATTTGACATTAAAATAATAAAAAAGTAAATGATAAATACCTATATAAGTGGCCAGCCATAGCAATTGGATAATGGGCCCCACTTTTGCAATTTTGCTGTTTTATCATTTCTGCATCTCATTTTCTCAAAAACGCTAATTTTTTAATTTAATTATTTAAATGCCAATTCTAATTATTTAATAACTAAAAATTAATTATTAAATAATAATGTCATTTAATATATTTATTAATTAGACCAACCAAAGTCTCTTAATTAATAAATGTACCCTAGAAACTCCTTCTTCACAATTTTGCCCTTGCTCAGTGAAAATTCACAAACTAGACATAGTCTAATTTTAGAATTATAATTGATTAATCAAAATCAATTAACTAAGTCTTACAAGTAGTATTGTCTCAACTAGTATGGGGACCATGGGCCTATATATCCGAGCTTCCAATAAGTAGACCAAGAACTTAAAAAGTAAATTCACTAACTTATTAATTCCTTGTTGCATCCACGCATAGAACTTGGAATTGCACTGTCAGTTATATAGAACGCTCTATATGTTCTACCATATAGATACACTATTAATTATCCACTGTTATAATCCTAATTTGACCAATGATCCTCTATAGATGATTTACATTGAATAGGGATTAAATTACCGTTACACCTTTCAATGTATTTTATCCTTAAAACACTTAGCCCCGTATAAATGATACTTCGGCAAACTGAAATGAGTACTCAACCATTTATCTCTGTTTAGCCAAGCTCGAAGGAAATCATCATTTCACTTACTATTTGCTACATAGAAGCTATAGATTCTAAATCTATGTTTAGCGGTCCCACTCAATTGCACTACCATGTTCCCAAAATGTACGTATCACCCTGACTCAAAAGTAGGCTTAACTAACAAATCAAAGAACATGTGTAATACTACTGAGATTGAACCTAAAATATCAGGATTAAGATCATTTGATCTAGGATCAACTAGGTGATATTGTATTGAATAGATATTACAGTAAGTTTAATATATCTGAATCAAAGTTCAATATCATTCCCTTCCGATGCATACTCCATGCATCCCACCCAAGCTTTACTTTAACCAATGCTCTAGAAAGAACATAGCACTTATCCAAGGTGCAAGTAAACTATGGTGTAGATTGTCATATCAGTTAAACCCTGTGTACTGATAAATCTAGGAATATATATTCAATCACATAATCTTGATTACTTTCCACTGTGCTGACGACACAATAAACAAGAACATAAATGTGAAAAGGGTTTGGATGAATTTATAAATCAAATAAAAAAGTAAATGATAACATGAACCAAATGACACACAAATGAGTGAAAAAATACTTCTGTTTCTTTATTGATATTTAAAGAATAAAGATTACATTGAAATAGAGTTTTATTTAGGGCATAAAACCCAACATTATCATCATTGCATTCAAGGTTCAAACCCGAGTCCAAAGACATATAATATTGTTGGCAATATTTTACCAGGATATAGATTTACTAACAAGTATATTGAATTAACATCCTAAATATGAATTCTCTAAAATAATGAAAATAAATAAAGAAGGGTTTAAGAAAATCTTTCATTGATTGGAGCGGAATATAATCACTCCTTTCGTTCAAGATCTCTAGCCCTTGATTCCTTTCTGTAACAGAGCATTATTCAGATCTGAATCTGAATCTCTTTCTCTCCTTCGGATTTGGTTACAACCGTCTTACTCACTATGATTGAGTACTTGACTTGCTACGTGTGGGCATGGCACTCATTCACTATGGGTTTCGAATGTGAAGAAGAAAGGAGGAGGTTTGAAATCACTAAGGAAGGAACTTTCTCATCTAATAGTTGTCTGACATAAAAAAATTAAGTTTGATTTGATTGAAGGCAACAAGTGGATGAGTGAGAGCATCATGTTCCTTTTATAGTGTTTCAACTAGGGCTGAGGGCTGAATTATATGGATTAAAAAAGAATAAAAAATTAGGCATAATCACTTCTAGGTCGTACACTCAATGGACCAGTTTCTAGTTAGAATTTTGCCACTTTTTCAACCATTTATTCTTCTTTCAGTAATACCATATTTTCCAATTCTATTTTAATAAATACCAAAACTATTTATTTAATAATTATAATTAATTATCAAATAAAATTGTCATTTATGTAATTTATTAATTATACCATACAAAGTCTCTTAATTAACAAATTGACCCCAAAATCTCTTTTCTTTACAATTAAGCCCCTGCTTAGTGAAAATTCTTAGATAAGACATACTCTAATTTTAGAATTATAATTGATTAATTAAAATTAATTAACTGAGTCTGCAAGCAGTATTATCTCAACTAGTGAGGGGACCATGGGCCTATATAACCAAGCTTTAAATAAGTAGAATTGGAATTCACCAAGTAAATTCCCTAACTTATTAATTCTGTCTTGCACCACTATAGATTTGGAATTGAATAAAACTCTTAATTATATAGAACGTTCTATATGTACCACGATATAGATAAGTTATGATTATCCATTGTTAGAATCTTAATAGTCAAAGATCCTCTATAGATGATCTACACTGAATAGGGATAAATTAACCATTCTACCCTTTAATGTATTTTATCCTTAAAACACTTAGCTACCTATAAATGATACTTCAGTAAACTAATATAATTACTGCAATGAGGCCTCAAATATTTATCTCTGTAACGCCCCGATTTCCCGAGACGTCACACTTACTAGTCCGTTTAAAACCATTTATAATAAAACAATAAACTAATTTATTGAAAATAACTAAAGCATGAGATCTCATTATTTTAAAACAAAAACACTTGATTCATTTATAAATTTTTAAACATTAAATTTTACAAAAGTAATCGAGCCATAATCTTTAAAGAAATATTCTCAAACCAAAACATCGTGACAATCCCCTAACATGTAATCCATGCCTCGAGCACGCCACCCTCACTGTATAGTTTTGCCTTACCTGCACACAGAGTACCCGTGAGCTAACGCCCAGTAAGAAGAGCTATGTAGGACATAACCCCCCAACTAGATAACATGGTCATAAACATAATAACATCACAACATCAAATTAATTCATACCATGCTAGCATACATATACCAACATATCATATCACATACTATTCTCAAATATAATATAACATTGTATCACAGTGTAATCTTAATGCATGCTATACTCACACACATAACACAGAGTATTTTATCGTACATTGTCCTCACATACGATAACATACTCCCACTCATGTTGATCAGACATGAAGTGTAACCTGCCCTGCCTCGTGCTGTTCTCACACTCGGCATCCTATAGCAACCCCTTATCACAAGTTGTACTCACCCATGATAGGATAACCTGCAAGTAAACCCATACAAGCAGCCAAAATATATCCTACAGTGCTATGCTCACACCAGCAATAGAAAACCTACCCTATAAGTGTTATTCTCACACAAACAGTCAAAAGCCTTATCACTATCACATACTAACAATACTAATATAAACAACAATTCACAGTACAAAATCTCATAAACACATGAACATCAAACCCACAATAAAGTCGTATGTTTCAACATACACCCTGTGCACAGATGTCCACTCTTCTTACCTCAGTTGTTAAGAACACCTTCTTGCTACTCCAAGCACCTCAATGAATTTTCTTGTTGAGAACAAGATCCTAAATATTCATTAACACAACAATACATTCAAAATATATTCAAGTATGAATCTCTGTACTCATACAAAAACCAACGTAAAAATACGCAACACATAAGCTAATTTTACTTGCATGCCGCACCATACATAACCATTTATCAATATATTTCACACCAACACATTGCATGTACCCATATGAATATTTTCAACGTAAAACATGAGCTCATACAAACACTTTTTACGTGAAATTTTACTAAAATACTATTTATCAACAAAATATACAATTATGTAATTATTTATCAAAATCAGAAGCTAACATATTTCTTAACCATTTATACAGATTATAAAAGTAATTAAATCCATCTAGAAACACGTAAAATTTATTATTCATATTCATGTACTAATTTACACTTCAAATTGTATATAAATACCAATTACTTAAATATATAAAATAACAAAACATCTCAACCTAGTCTTAAATTTATTTCATAGACTAGAATTATATTGTAACATCATATTGACAGTTCTCAAGCAGTGAACATAATTTTTAATATTTACTCTATTTAAAACTCAATTAAATCATTATTTAGTCACATATAATTATAATAAATACCTACAACAACTAATAAATTATAAAAACCCTTTTAATTCGTACCATAGGTAGTAAATAGCATTACAAATATATATTTTACTGTTTTAGCATCACTTAACTATTTTTCATAATTATTTTAAGTATTAACTAAATAAATTCATGAAAAATACAAAAATGATTGAAAACCCAATCTAACCATTCTAACACAGTTTATACTCTATACTAAGCCCCAAATAATTAACTTTTAATTTTCTGAATAATCTAGGTATTTTTCATAATTAAATTCAGAAATAACAAAAATAATTCATGAAAAATACAAAAATCGACCGATCCATAACCAATCATAGAAAATAAACTTAGATTTTTCTGAGCAACCTAAGTATTTTTCGTAATTAATTTAATAAATAACACAAATAATTCATGAAAATTACAAAATTAATTCATGAAAATTACAAAATTAACCGAAATTCGAATCTACCAATTTTGCAATAGTTTATATCTCATATCATATAAAATAAATTTAGATTTTTCTGAGTAATCTAAGTATTTTTCCTAATTAATTTAACACATAAACCAAATAATTCATAATAAATCAAATAATTGCAAGAAAATTATGAAACTTTACCAAACACCCTAGAATAATATGTAGAATCGAAATCTACAAAAAAAAAATGGAAAAATCACCTTAGATATGCCCAGATCGTGTCGCCAGAGTTACGCCAGCGTAATTGTCTTCTCCGGCGCCGGCGAACTCCAAATTTTTTCTACAGCCCGTTTCGATGCGTCTTTTCGATTGGAAAATGTTCCTAAGGATCCCAGAACCTCAAAGGAGTCAAACACCACTGATATTTCGTCTCGAAATGGCCAGTTTGAGATCGTCTTCTCCAAACACGGTACACCGGCAAAAATGGTGTCCAAAACTGTGATTTTTCGTTTCAGAGCCTTTTCCCCCGTTTCTTCACGTCAAAACTGATCTTTGGGGTCCCATAAACTTAAACACAACCTCCTTTGATCTCCGAAACAACTTAAACACGTTCAAATTCGGGTCCGTTTCAAGAACCGTATTTTTGAACGTAAATGATGGTGAATTCGAACAGTTTAATTTCCGACCTCTAAATCACATTCTAAAAGCCTTATGAGAGGATTTAGAATCAAAGAAACGATTTAGAGCAGCCCACAAACTCTCAAACGACAAACCCAAAATCTCACTTTTTCTTCACGGCTCGGTTTCGTTCTCTCTCTCCGTCTCTGCCTCTAACCCTGTTTCTAAACCCTCCAAACCCTAAACAATCATATAAACATCTTATATATAATCCTAACCCTAATATAACCCTAAACTAACAACTCAAAAATTTAAAAATAAAAAAATAATATATATATACATACCTACCTATGTTAGTAACAGTAATATATAATAATAATACTTATAATAATAATAATAATAATAATAATAATAATAATAATAAATAATAATAATAATGATAATAATAATAATAATAATAAATAATAATATAGTAATAGTAATAATAATATTAGTATTAATAATAATAATAATAGTAATAATAATAATATTATTATTAATAATAATAAATTAAACAATATGCTATAATATATTTACCCATATTTTTATTATTAATATACCTACAATAATATTCACAAATAATAAAATATTAAATTATCTCCAATAATTTAATTATTTATCTAGCATTACACACACCCTCAAAATAAAATAACAAAAATAAACGAAATAAAAATAATAAAAAAAAATTATTGTCACTAAGAAAAATTTCATACTCCACCAAACTCATAAATATTCAAAATAATAAATTATCCCCATTGACAAACAAAATAAACTAAAAGTGTAAAAAAAAAAATTAATTAACCAAGAAAGCGGATTTTACAATCTCTATTCAACCAAGCTCGAAGGAAATCATCGTTTCACATCTAAATACTTATAGAAGCTATATATTCCATATGTATGATCAGCGCTCCCACTCAATTTAACTGTCATGTTCTCAAGATATAAATATTCGCCATAACCATTAGTTAGCTTCCACGAACAACTTGAAGACTATAAATAATACAACTAAGTTGAACTTAACAATATCAAGATTAAGATCCATAGACCTAAGATGAACCATTGATATTGACTTAGAAAGATATAACGGTTAGTTTACGATATCTTATCTAAAATCAATATCGGTCCCTTCCAATGTATACTCCATACATCTGACACTAGTAAACTTTGTCAATGCCCTAGAAAAGACATAACACTTATCCAAGGTGTAAGTATACCTTATCACTGATTATCATGTCAGTCTAAATCCACTGAACTGACAAATCATGGGAATTAAACTTTTGAACATATAATCATGATTATATTCCACTGTGTTGACGACACTATAAATTATAATCATGAACAAATATATATACATATATTTACATATGTTCTGGACTTAATAGAATTTATACATTAAACATAATCATGAAATAGATCATGTGAATCATGCAACATAGAAGCGATTTCTAATGTTTTATTAATTAGTTTGATTATATTAAAATGAGTTTTATTTAGGGCACAAAAGCAAACAAACTCCCACTTCCACTAATATAAAACAAAAAGTACATTTCAAATAATCTCAACACCTTGATATCCAGATCTAGTGTAGTATGTAGTATTCTATCCGTAATAGGATCTGACAAGTTGTATTCAGTACAACCTTTCCTCCACCATTATATATCCTTAATTACAAAATCTTTGATATTGTGAAATTCCTCTCTATATGTCTACTCCTCTAGGGATACTAGATTCTTTACTTTTTGGCAATTAATTTTTTTGTTAGTCAGGAAGTAACACTAGTAGTTAATTAATTATTGGTACAATGCCACAAAATGTATAGAACTTTCCATAGACTAAATAAGTATCTTTCCTGTAACTTTAACATTCAGTCTCACTGGTAGAGTAGAGATTTTAGATAGATTTTTACACTTCTCCATAATAACTGCTCCATCCCCAGAGTAATCACCATCTCATCAGTAGACTTTCTAGCACTAAGGCAAGTCAAGAAACCTGATTTGGTGTAGTCTAAGAGCATTAAAAATACCACCCTTAGCGACTAACATGTAGTTCCTCTTCTTGTTCGTAAGATTTACTTGATTGTCTTCCAATGTTCATTTCCTGGATTAATCTGATACCCACTTATTACTCCTACTCAACAGCATGTGTCTGGTCTAATGCATAGCAAAGCATTTCTGAGATCCCTCACTATTGATCCTAAGGAATTCTTTCTTTGACCTTTATCTTTTCTGGAATAGTTGAAACTCTTCCTTAGATAAATTAAATCTATGTCTAGAAGTCGAAAAGCTTCTATAGATAGCGATTAAAAAAATGCTCCAGCATCTTACTAAAGTAAGTTGCTTGCACTAGAGTAAATAAATTACCAGGCATACCACAAGCCACATGTTTAATTAAACTTAAACCTTTAATACTAGGAACAAGAAGTTTTGTTAAGTCCATTGAATAGACTTACTAAAGAAATTTCCTTTCTTGTCTTTGTAATAGAAAACTTTTGATTACTCCATATGAATAGTTTTAACCATAGTTCTCTTAGCTTTGCTTCTTAGTTCCTTATTCTAACTATCCATTACTAGTTTAAACTAACAATGGATTTTTTCACCGGTGTCTTCCAAGTCATAACTGTTAACTCAAACTTTTAGATCTCCTTGTTTTGATGATTAACAAATATTTGATTATTATTTGTTACTAATGGTTTATTGATTTTGTAGCAAATTTAAAAGAGAAAATAAATATTTTGGTATTTTTACCAAACTTTTGAAAGCAACACTAAATGGATTCAACAAGCATATCAAGAGCAAAAGATTCATCAAGGGATCAACAACTCAAGACCCTATTCAAAAGAGGTCTTCAAAAGCCCAAAGTCAAAAGTCAACCCGAAAGTCAAAGTCAAAGTCAAAGTCAAGGTCAACTCTCGGGAAAAGTCAACATGGGATCAAAAACATGCAAATCAAGCTAGGAGGCTCATCTACATCAAGACTACTCAAAATCAAATGGTATAAATTTACTTTAGTCTTGTTAAAGTGATTTGCATAGCACACTAAGTTTTTATAAATTTGAATTTTGGTCCATTAACTAACTTGTGCAACAAGTTTTCTCACACGATAGTTCAAAATTTTTTTTGATTGAATTTCTAAATCACATTTTGTTTAACTAAGAGAACAAAGTTGGAATTTCTGAAATCGGATAATCGAGTAAGAAGTTATGCGCGTTTAAGTCCCGAAAAATGGCATTTTTGCCTCTGGTCAGTCATCCGGAATTCCGGTTGTAATCAATCCGGAATTCCGGTTCCCATCTGGACTTCCGGTTCACGGCTGACCTCACCTCGGGAAACGTGCTAACGGCTATAAACGGCTAGTTTTCTTTCCAACACTATATAAACTCGATTTTTCTTTCAAAAAACAAGTTGGTTGAGCATTTATTACAAACATCTAACCTATCTAAGTGAGATTAAGGAGCTTCCAAGTTTGAAATCCAAACAAACACTTTCACACACTTTGAGCCAAAATTTGATTTTATTCATCTTAAGTGTGCTTGCTTTTCACTCTAGGTTTCCATTGTATCATCATATTTCTAGAGTGATTTTAGCTTGTATATCAAACACATTTTCATATTGTGATTGAGGTGAGGTTGGCAATGGTATTGTAAACAACCCGGTAATAGTGAGATTGGCACTTCAACAATCCGAGAAAGAGGTTAATAGTCCTCGGGGGTGCGAAACTATTGTAAGAGGTTTGGAAATACCTTGGTGAAAATTTCCCGGTTGTAAGGGTTAGTCAAGCCCGTTAACTTGGCTCGATATTGGAACTCAAAGCTAGGTCCATAGCTTTGAAGACCAAGGACGTAGGTGGCATAGCTCTACCGAACCTTGTAAAAATCGAGAGTTTGCATTTTCTAATCCTTAAACTCTTTACTTTACAAGTTTAATTATTTGTCTTAATATATTGCTTGCCATACTACTTGCTTTTACTTGATTAATTGACTAATTGTATAATTTTGTGTTAAAAGTTTTAATTTTCCGAAATTAGTTTAAATTTCCAATTCACCCCCCCTCTTGGAAACATATCTTGGGCTAACAATTGGTATCAGAGCAAGGGCTCAAATTATTTGATTAGATTTCACAATCTAGAGCATGGCGTTTCCAAGTAATTCACAAAATAACATGTTAGAAGTTTTTAGCACAGATAGAGCACCATACTTCAATGGAGTAGATTTTCCTTATTGGAAAATTAGAATGGAAACTTACCTTCAATCTATTGACTATGATTTGTGGCATATTGTGTCTAGTGGTCCTTATGTTGCTAAACATATCATAAATGGTGTTGAAGTAATTAAGACTTATGAAGCATATGATGAAAATGATAAGAAAATGCTTTCTAAAAATGCTAAAGCTAAATATGCTCTTATATGTGGTTTGGATAGAGACATTTTTAAAAATATTGAACAAGCCTCTACCGCTTATGATGTGTGGAAAATGCTTGAAGCTACTCATCAAGGAACTAGTGCTATGAAGGAAACTAAAATTAAAATTTATTCCACTCAATATGAGAACTTTAAGATGAAAGCGGATGAAACCATTGCCAATATGTATACTCGCTTCACTGCAATTACTAATGGTTTGAACTCTCTTGGCAAGGTACTTACTCAAAAGGATATGGTGACCAAGATTTTGAGAAGTCTCACCAAGGCTTATCAAGGAAAGGTGGTTGCCATTCAAGAAGCCAAGGATCTCTCAACACTTCCCTTGGAAGAACTAATTGGCTCACTCATGAACCATGAAATTTTCATGAGTGCTCAAGAAGAAGAGGAAGTTGAGAAGAAAAAGAAGACTATTGCATTCAAGTCTTCCTCCTCCCATGCCATTAGTGAAGAAGATGAGGAAAGCTTATGTAGTGACATGGAGGACTTGGCACTCTTCTCTAAGAAATACAAAAAGTTCATGAAATTCAAAAAGAACTTTGGGAAGAAGCCACAAAGAGGGAGTGACTCAAAAGAAAGAAAAAGCAAAGATGATCCACCAATTTGCTTTGAATGCAAGAAGCCCGGACATATGAAGATGGATTGTCCAATGAGAAAGAAGAACAAATACAAAGGAAGGGCAATGTTGGCGGATTGGCTCAATAGTGACGAAGAGGACTCCGAAGAAGAAGGAAAGAATGAAGTAGCAAACATGTGCATGATGGAACTTGATGATGGGGTAAGCATTTCTAACCAAAATGATTGTGATAGCGAAAATGATGATGATAACTTAGATATGTCATATGATGAGTTGTCTAATTCATTTAAGGAACTATTTAATGATTTTGGTTAATTGCTTGTTAAAAACCAAACCCTTAGAGAGAAGACAAACATGCTTTTAAAAGAAATTGAGATTTTGAAAATAAATGAAAAAGAACTTATAGCTAAATCTCAATGTGCTACACGTGCTTCACATAAGAAAGAAATTGTTGAATTGAAAGCCCATGTGAGAAGCCTAAAAAATGACATATATAACTTCACTAGAGGTAAGGAAGGCTATGATCTCATGGTGGGAAACCAATCATGTGGTTTTTCAAAAAATGGTATTGGTTATGATCCTAGTAAGAAACAAAAGTTTTTGAGAAACTTTTTTGTAACGCCCCGATTTCCCGAAACGTGACACTTACTAGTCCGTTTAAAACCATTTATAATAAAAACAATAAACTAATTTATTGAAAATAACTAAAGCATGAGATCTCATTATTTTAAAACAAAAACACTTGATTCATTTATAAATTTTTAAACATTACCTTTTACAAAAGTGATCGAGCCATAATCTTTAAAGAAATATTCTTAAACCAAAATATCGTGACAATCCCCTAACATGTAATCCATGCCTCGAGCTCGCCATCCTCACTGTTTAGTTTTGTCTTTACCTGCACACAGAGTACCCGTGAGCTAACGCCCAGTAAGAAGAGCTATGTAGGACATAACCCCCCAACTAGATAACATGGTCATAAACATAATAACATCACAACATCAAATCAATTCATACCATGCTAGTATACATATACCAACATATCATATCACATACTATTCTCAAATATAATATAACATCATATCACAGTGTAATCTTAACGCATGCTATACTCACACACATAACACACAGTATCTTATCGTACATTGTCCTCACATACGATAACATACTCCCACTCATGTTGATCAGACATGAAGTGTAACCTGCCCTGCCTCGTGCTGTTCTCACACTCGGCATCCAATAGGGCAACCCCTTATCACAAGTTGTACTCACCCATGATAGGATAACCTGCAAGTAAACCCATACAAGCAGCCAAAATATATCCTGCAGTGCTATGCTCACACCAGCAGTAGAAAACCTACCCTATAAGTGTTATTCTCACACAAACAGTCAAAAGCCTTATCACTATCACATACTAACAATACTAACATAAACAACAATTCACAGTACAAAATCTCATAAACACATGAACATCAAACCCACAAATAAGTCGTATGTTTCAACATACACCCTGTGCACAGATGTCCACTCTTCTTACCTCAGTTGTTAAGAACACCTTCTTGCTACTCCAAGCACCTCAATGAATTTCCTTGTTGAGAACAAGATCCTAAATATTCATTAACACAACAGTACATTCAAAATATATTCAAGTATGAATCTCTGTACTCATACAGAAACCTACGTAAAAATACGTAACACATAAGCTAATTTTACTTGCATGCCACACCATACATAACTATTTATCAATATAATTCACACCAACACATTGCATGTACCCATATGAATATTTTTAACGTAAAACATGAGCTCATACAAACACTTTTTACGTGAAATTTTACTGAAATACTGTTTATCAACAAAATATACAATTATGTAATTATTTATCAAAATCAGAAGCTAACATATTTCTTAACCACTTATACAGATTATAAAAGTAATTAAATTCATCTAGAAACACGTACAATTTATTATTCATATTCATGTACTAATTTACACTTCAAACTGTATATAAATACCAATTACTTAAATATATAAAATAACAAAACATCTCAACCTAGTCTTTAATTTATTTCATAGACTAGAATTATATTGTAACATCATATTGAGAGTTCCCAAGCAGTGAACACAATTTTTAATATTTACTCTATTTAAAACTCAATTAAATTATTATTTAGTCACAAATAATTATAATAAATACCTACAGCAACTAATAAATTATAAAAACCCTTTTACTTCATACCATAAGTAGTAAATAGCATTAGAAAAATATATTTTACTATTTTAGCATCACTTAACTATTTTTCATAATTATTTTAAGTATTAACTAAATAAATTCATGAAAAATACAAAAATGATTGAAAACCCAATATAACTATTCTAACACAGTTTATACTCTGTACTAAGCCCTAAATAATTAACTTTTAATTTTCTGAATAATCTAGGTATTTTTCATAATTAAATTTAGAAATAACACAAATAATTCATGAAAAATACAAAATCGATCGAAAACCTAATCTATTAATTTTGTAACAGTTTATAATCCATAAACAATCATAGAAAATAAACTTAGATTTTTCTGAGCAACCTAAGTATTTTTCATAATTAATTTAATAAATAACACAAATAATTCATGAAAAATACAAAATTAACCGAAATTAAAATCTACCAATTTTACAATAGTTTATCTCTCATAACTAATCATATAAAATATATTTAGATTTTTCTAAGTAATCTAAGTATTTTTCCTAATTAATTTAACAAATAAACCAAATAATTCATAATAAATCAAATAATTGCAAGAAAATTATCAAACTTCATAGTAGGCCTAAGAACACCTAGCACAAGTCAAGAACTGAAAGAAAATCAAAAAATAACCTCCAGAAACCCCTGAACGGAGTGTCGCCGGAGTTTTCGTCGGTTTCGGTGTCGACGAATGCAAAACTCTTCTTCGGGTGTTTTCGACGTGTATTTTTGATTGGAAGAACCTTCCAATGAATCCAGGATCCCCAAAAAACCAAGAACAGCCTAGAAAAAGAGCCAAAATGGCCTAAATCCGGTTATCTTCTTCGTTGGCGGTTAACCGTTAAGAATGGAGTCTAAAAATGGTGAATTCTGTTTCAGACCTTAAAGCTTCGATTCTTCACGTTAAAACTGATCTTTGGGGTCCCATAAACTTAAACACAACCTCCTTTGATCTCTAAAACAACTTAAACACGTTCAAATTCGGATCCGTTTCAAGAACAGTATTTTCGAACGTAAACAATGGTGTTTATCGAAAGGTGCGATTACAGACCTTCTAATCGCATCTAAAACTCCTCTTGGATGAAATAAAACTCAATGAAATAATCTAAGGCAGCCCAAAACTCTCAAACCCAACCAACCCGAAATCTCACTTTCTCACCACTCGGTTTCGTTCGACCCAAAGCCGCTCTCTCTCTCTCTCTCTCTCTCTCTCTCTCTCTCTCTCTCTCTCTCTCTCTCTCTCTCTCTCTCTCTCTCTCTCTCTCTCTCTCTACCTCTCACTACTGTTTTTAAACCATAAAACTATCTTATAAACATCTTATATATATAGTCTAACCCTAATATAACCCTAATACAACCCTAAAAACTAAAAAAAAACTAATAATAATATATATATATACATATGAAACATGTGTACCGTGTATTATATAAAATTTACTAATTTAATAATAATAATAATAATAATAATAATAAAAATAATAAACTAAACAATATGCTATAATATATTTAAGCATATTTTTATTATTAATATACCTACAATAATATTCACAAATAATAAAATATTAAATTATCTCTAATAATTTAATTATTTATCTAGCATTATACATACCCTTAAAATAAATTAATAATAAAATAAAAATAATAAATTTTATTGTCACTAAAAAAAAACACATACACCACTAAACTAATAATTATTCGAAATGATAAATTATCCCCATGGCAAACAAAATAAATAAATAATAATAATAATAAAAAAAATTAATTACCCAAGAAAGCGGATATTACATTTTTTGTGAAATCATCTAGTCTACCTCACTTTACATGCACATATTGTAACCGAGATGGTCATACTATTTCCTATTGTCATGTGAAGAAATTTGCATATCCAGGCAAGAATAAATGGGTACCAAAGGGTTCTAGAACTAACAAGAATGGACCCAAAGTTATATGGGTACCAAAAGCCAACAAATGAACTTGTTTTTGTAGGAATCAAGAAGAAAGAGTCAAAGCTTATGGTTCTTGGATAGTGGATGTTCGAAGCATATGACCGATGATCCATCAAGATTTTCAAGCTTTAAAAGCAAGGAAAGTGGCTTTGTCACCTTTGGAGACAATTCAAAAGGAAAAATCTTGGGCATTGGTGATATTGGTAACATATACTCTCCATGTATTAAAAATGTGGTTCTTGTTGATAATCTTAAACATAACTTGCTTAGTATTAGTCAATTATGTGATATAGGTTTTCGTGTTGTGTTTGAATCCTCAAAATGTTCCATTGAAAATGTTTCAACCAATAAAGTTATTTTCCTTGGAGTAAGGAAGGATAATGTGTATGTTATTGATGTTGATTCTTTTGATAGTAAAAATAAATGTTTAACCGTTATGAATGATAATTCTTGGTTGTGGCATAGAAGATTAGGACATGCTACTATGGATTCTATTTCAAAATTAGTTAGAAAAGATCTTGTTATTGGTTTGCCATCTATTCCATTTGTTAAAGATAAACTTTGTGATGCATGCCAATTTGGAAAACAAATTAAAACATCTTTTCATTCCAAGAAAGAGATTTCAACTACTAGACCTTTGCAATTGCTTCATATTGATTTATTTGGTCCTTCTAGAATTGCTAGTCTTGGTGGTAAATACTATGCATTTGTAATTGTTGATGATTTTTCAAGATTTACTTGGGTTATTTTCTTGACTCTTAAAAGTGATGTTTTAGAAAACTTTGTCAAATTTTGTAAAAGTGTACAAAATGAAAAAGGATATTCTATTACCTCCGTTAGGAGTGACCATGGTGGTGAGTTTGACAATGATGTCTTAGAATTGTTTTGTGATGAACATGGTTTTAACCGTAACTTTTCGGCACCAAGAACTCCACAACAAAATGGAGTTGTCGAAAGGAAGAATAGAACAATTCAAGAAATGGCTAGGTCAATGCTAAATGAAATTTCATTACCAAAATATTTTTGGGCCGAGGCCGTCAATACCTCTTGTTATATTTTGAATCGTGTTTTCATTAGGCCTAACATGAATAAAACCCCTTATGAGCTTTGGAAAGAAAGAAAACCCAACATTGGCTATTTTAAAGTTTTTGGATGCAAATGTTACATTTTAAACACCAAGGACAACCTTGGAAAATTTGATGCGAAAGCCGATGTTGGAATTTTTATAAGGTATTCAACACATAGTAAAGCTTATAGAATTTATAACAAAAGAACTAATGTTGTTGAAGAATCTATTCATGTTGCCTTTGATGAGACTAACCCGCCTACAAGCAAAAGTTTAGATGATGATGTTGTAGGTTTGGGAGATGAGGTTCAAAATCTCGAAATTGGAGAGACTTCCAATGATCCTTCACAAACTCCCAAAGAGGAACTACCCGTGGAAAAGGTAAATGAAAGCCAAGGTATGAACTCTAACCTTCCACATGAGTGGAAATTCAAAATTGCTCATCCTATAGACCAAATTCTAGGTGATCCTTCTCAAGGTGTCACTACTAGAAACTCCCTTAGAAACTTGTGTAATTTCATTGCTTTTATTTCTCAAATTGAACCAAAGAATTTTAAAGAGGTCGAAGTTGATGAATTTTGGCTTCTAGCTATGCAAGAAGAAATAAATCAATTTATAAGAAATAATGTTTGGGAGTTAGTTCCAAGACCGTCACATCAATCGGTGATTGGAACAAAATGGGTCTATAGAAATAAGGTAGATGAGCATGGGGTCATTGTGTGTAACAAGGCTAGATTAGTGGCCCAAGGTTACAATCAAGAAGAAGGAATTTATTATGAGGAAACCTTTGCCCCGGTAGCAAGACTTGAGTCCATTAGAATGTTGTTAGCTTTTGCATGCCACAAGAATTTTATCTTGTACCAAATGGATGTAAAAAGCGCATTCTTGAATGGGTATATTATGGAAGAGGTTTATGTCTCTCAACCACCCGGTTTTCAAAATCATAAATACCCTAACCATGTTTACAAATTGAAAAAGGCTTTATATGGTTTAAAGCAAGCTCCTAGAGCTTGGTATGAAAGATTAAGCACTTTTCTTATTTCAAATGGTTTTTCAATGGGTAAAGCGGATAATACACTTTTTATAAAAAGAAAATCGAAAGACATTATTATAGTACAAATTTATGTTGATGATATTATCTTTGGTGCTACTAATGATGCTCTTTGTGAAGAATTTTCTAAGTGTATGCATAGTGAGTTTGAGATGAGCATGATGGGAGAACTCAACTTTTTCCTTGGACTTCAAATCAAGCAACAAAAGGATGGCATATTCATAGGTCAAACTAAGTACATCAAGGATCTTCTTCAAAAGTTTGACTTGGCAAATGAAAAGTCCATGAATACACCCATGAGCACATCCATAAAGATGGACAAAGATGAAAGCGGTAAGAATGTGGACATCACCAAGTATCGAGGTATGATTGGCTCTTTATTATATTTAACCGCTAGTAGACCGGATATTTTGTTTAGTGTTGGTCTTTGTGCTAGGTACCAATCTTGTCCTAAAGAATCCCACTTGAGTGTCGTTAAGAGAATATTTAGATACTTGATAGGCACAATGAATCTAGGACTTTGGTATCCCAAGAACTCAAACTTTGAAATAGTTAGCTACTCGGATGCCGACTTTGCCGGTTGTAAGACGGATAGAAAAAGTACTAGTGGAACTTGTCACTTTCTAGGAAATTACTTAGTGTCATGGTTTAGCAAGAAACAAAACTCGGTAGCTCTATCCACAACCGAAGCCAAATATATAGCCGCGGGTAGTTGTTGTGCACAAATACTTTGGATGAAACAAACTCTTAAGGATTTTGATATTGATTTTGAATGTACACCCATAAAGTGTGATAACACTAGTGCCATTAACCTTTCTAAGAATCCAATAATGCATTCTAGAGCCAAGCATATTGACATAAGACACCACTTCCTTAGAGATCATATCCAAAGAGGTGATATTATGCTAGACTTTGTAAGCACCGAATTCCAATTAGCGGATATATTCACCAAGCCTCTTAGTGATGAGAGATTTAGTTTCATTAGAAGAGAGCTAGGCATGACCAACTTAAATGAAATATAAGGTTTGTTAGCTATGAAAAAATTTCATATCTCTTTACTTACTTATTTATGCATAATTATTCCAAATATGATATTAATGAGATTTATATGCATAGATGAGAAAATTTATTGATACTTGACCTATATGAACTATACTTGTTGAAAACTCAAAATTATAGGTCAAAATGTGGATTTTTGGTGAACTTTGGACTTGTTTTTAAACAAGTGAACATGTGAATTTTTGCATATTTGATTTTCTTATGTGTCTATATGCTTGAATATGTGAAATAGAATGTATTTAGTGTGCCTACAGGTTTATCTTGATTGAAATTTGCATGGAACAAATTTTTGGTACTTCACTTGTTGAATTTATAGATTTTTAGGCCTAAAAGAGTGTTTTTCGCCAAACTTTCTCATTTTTCAACATTTTTCGATTCCGTAAGTTTGTACACCTCACATTTTACTTTATTAAACTGCTGGAAAAAGAATTTTTCAATTTCGTTGTGTAAAACTCATTTTCGGTAATGTTCTAGTTTTCTTGGCAATTTTCGAAAAACTTACCGTAAATCGTCATTTTTCATTATTTTTCAGTTTTTCTTGTTTGAGCAATTTTGTTTTATCATACTAAAGGTATTAGAATTAGTTCGGGGTCATTTGGGTTAAAATTGGAATTTTTAGGACGATTTAGGGGGCCTTTTTCTGGTCTGCTGCACCAACCGGAATTCCGGTTGTACCATCCGGAATTCCGGATGGCGCAGGACCAGAAAATAAGGTCCTTTTCGTCTTTTCATGCAATTTTTTCCCTTTTAAAAACCCTACCACCGAAATTTTCATTCCCCATTCAGATTTTCTAACCTAATACAGCAGCCACTCCTGCCTTTTCTCTCAAATTCTCTCTTTCCAAACCTCACTTTCATCTTCAAATAATTAAAAAAAAGGGGTGTGTTCTTCATGGCTTCTTCATCTAATCCCCCCTCAAGAGCTCACAAGAGAATGGCTAGTGCACTTCAACAAAGGGAAATAAGGGCAAAAGCAAGGCAAGAGCCCACTCTATTCTTCAATGATGAGGATCATAACAAATTTGTTAATGATTTCTCTTCTAGGAAGATTCTCAAAGGTAAAATTTGTGATCTCTCTAGCCTTGATTATGTTGATTTTAGTCATCACTTTGATACCCTAGGATGGACATCTTTCATTCAAATTAATACTCCATTGTATCCTAGACTAGTCCAAGGTTTTTATACTTGCATTAAACCTACCTTAGAACCTTTAGGTGTTAAAGGAACCCTTAGAGGAGTAGCTTTTGAACTCAATGTAGCATCTCTCAATGACATGTTAGGAGCACCAAATAGTGGCATATTACTTGAACCCAAACTTTCTCTCAAAAATGATGCCATTTTTAACTTTGATGAATGTTCTAGGAATATTTGTGGTGATGGCCCTTTTATTATGAGACCAAAAAGACACCAACTCACTTTAGAGGCTAAAATTCTCCACAAATTCATTGTTGCAAATCTTGCTCCTAGAAGTGGACACCAAGATGAGATAAATTCCATTGATCAATTACTCTTGCATCTCATCATAGCCAAAACTACACCAATCAACCTAGGCTATCTTATTTTAAAATTCATAATTGATGTGGACAAGCCTAATATGATTAAGGCACTTCCTTTTGGTTTTCTTCTTAGCTACCTTTTTCCTCTCTTAGGAATCCCACCCTACATGAAAAGAAAAATGATCCTACCTCTAGTGACATTCTAGGATCCAAAACTTTCAAGGTTATGGGTTACAAATTCCTTAACAATGAATGGGTGTTCACACCAAAAAGAGGGCAAAGAATGCAAATTGATTTGGAGAGTGATGATGAAGAAATTAATTTGCCCGCAAGTGAAAGTGAAGAAGAAGAAGAAGAAGAAGAAGAAGAAGAAGAAGAGATGCCTCCTCAAGCTCCTCCCATGCCTAACTTTCCCCACTTCAACCTTGAGGAAGCTTTTACTCGTCTTCACACTTTGGTTGACAATCAATTTCAAACCTTGAGGAATGATCTCAACTCACAACTCACCAACCTTAACAATGATATCAACACCATGAGGAGTGACATGGTTCATGGGTTTGCAAATGTTCAAGAGGAGATGGCACAATGGAGGGCATAGATGGATCGCTTTGGCCCCCCACCAAACTAGTTCTTGCATAATTTTTTTTTGGCATATTTAGTTTCTTTTTATTTTGCTTTTGGTTGTGTGCAAAGGCTTCATGCCTCTTGACTTTGTGTTAGTTGGTCTTTTTATTTTTTTTTTTTGTGTGTTGAATGTTATGTTGGATGTTATGATTTTTTTTAATGCATTGGAATGTTGCTTTGTTTGTACTATTTATTTTTTTATTTTATTTTTTTTTCTCTCTCTCTTTTCTTTTATATATTTTGTGAATTCCTTGCCACCCTTTTTGATGAATCAAAAGGGGGAGAACAACTATTGATTAATTTTTTTTTTTTGGCATCACCTCAATTTTTTTTGGTATCTAATCTATTAATCATAAGTAAAAATTGAGGGGGAGTTTACAAATTCATGCAAGGTAAAATTAAAAGGTAAATTTTTTTTCTTGCACACATTAAGGGGGAGCTAATCCAATTTACTTTGTTTAAATTTTTCTTTCCCTTTCAAAATAATCAAATATTTGATATCATCAAAAAGGGGGAGATTGTTAACTCAAACTTTTAGATCTCCTTGTTTTGATGATTAACAAATATTTGATTATTATTTGTTACTAATGGTTTATTGATTTTGTAGCAAATTTAAAAGAGAAAATAAATATTTTGGTATTTTTACCAAACTTTTGAAAGCAACACTAAATGGATTCAACAAGCATATCAAGAGCAAAAGATTCATCAAGGGATCAACAACTCAAGACCCTATTCAGAAGAGGTCTTCAAAAGCCCAAAGTCAAAAGTCAACCCGAAAGTCAAAGTCAAAGTCAAAGTCAAGGTCAACTCTCGGGAAAAATCAACATGGGATCAAAAACATGCAAATCAAGCTAGGAGGCTCATCTACATCAAGACTACTCAAAATCAAATGGTATAAATTTACTTTAGTCTTGTTAAAGTGATTTGCATAGCACACTAAGTTTTTATAAATTTGAATTTTGGCCCATTCACTAACTTGTGCAACAAGTTTTCTCACACGATAGTTCAAAAAAAATTTTGATTGAATTTCTAAATCACATTTTGTTTAACTAAGAGAACAAAGTTGGAATTTCTGAAATCGGATAATCGAGTAAGAAGTTATGCGCGTTTAAGTCCCGAAAAATGGCATTTTTGCCTCTGGTCAGTCATCCGGAATTCTGGTTGGCATTCGGAATTCCAGTTGTAATCAATCCGGAATTTCGGTTCCCATCCGGACTTCCGGTTCACGGCTGACCTCACCTCAGGAAACGTGCTAACGGCTATAAACGGCTAGTTTTCTTTCCAACACTATATGAACTGGATTTTTCTTTCAAAAAACAAGTTGGTTGAGCATTTATTACAAACATCTAACCTATCTAAGTGAGATTAAGGAGCTTCCAAGTTTGAAATCCAAACAAACACTTTTCACACACTTTGAGCCAAAATTTGATTTTATTCATCTTAAGTGTGCTTGCTTTTCACTCTAGGTTTCCATTGTATCATCATATTTCTAGAGTGATTTTAGCTTGTATATCAAACACATTTCCATATTGTGATTGAGGTGAGGTTGGCACCGGTATTGTAAACAACTCGGTAATAGTGAGATTGTCACTTCAACAATCCGAGAAAGAGGTTAATAGTCCTCGGGGGTGCAAAACTATTGTAAGAGGTTTGGAAATACCTTGGTGAAAATTTCCCGGTTGTAAGGGTTAGTCAAGCCCGTTAACTTGGCTCGATATTGGAACTCAAAGCTAGGTCCATAGCTTTGAAGACCAAGGACGTAGGTGGCATAGCTCTACCGAAACTTGTAAAAATCTAGAGTTTGCATTTTCTAATCCTTAAACTCTTTACTTTACAAGTTTAATTATTTGTCTTAATATATTGCTTGCCATACTACTTGCTTTTACTTGATTAATTGACTAATTGCATAATTTTTTGTTGAAAGTTTTAATTTTTCGAAATTAGTTTAAATTTCCAATTCACTCCCCCTCTTGGAAACATATCTTGGGCTAACAATAACATGGTGAGTTCCTTAAAACCCTCCCACTACGACAAGGTACCATGACTATCTATCTAAGAACACTAAATGGTATTGTCCTCATCGGTTGTGTCAAGACAATAGAGGCAGTAGGACCATCTTATATAGAATAAGATGATAGCACACTTTGGAAACAAGATAAAAAAATATCTTCTATACTTTATTTTTAGACTTAGTCATTTTCTTAGAAAAATAGTATTTGTTGAAACAAACACTTTCTTATCTTAATGACCATGGGATGGTCCACCCCTAATCACTTAGAATTTCTATCAAACATGCAAATCTTAGTTAACAGTTCTAGCTTTTCTTAAGTTCGCGATCAGGACATCCATGAATCTAGTAATGGTCTACACTAAGTACACAACCATTCTATCATTCTGAAATTTTTCTATCACTAGGGTATATCCCTAGAAGGACTTAGGAAATTGCTAGTAACTAATCATAGAACTTATACTATCATCAATATGCAAATCAAATTTTTAGGGAGGTAAGTTTGAATACAATTCAAAGTTCAACTTAATGATCTTTAAACTGCATATCCAAATATTTCCATCCTTATCAGTTCGCAAGATCTTTAACCACTTATCTTACACTACTACCATTTAGCCTTTTAGTGACACTATTTAGTGACTCGACAAAAATGCGCGTCACTAAAGAGTTAGGAGTAACTTTTAGTGACATGCACAATCAAACTCTAAATGTCTAATGTTAATCTCCTTTAATGCATGTCGCTATATATATGGAGTGTCACTAAAAAGTAAAACCCAATTTTTTTTTTTTTATTAATTTAAAAAATGCTGGCCTATAGTGACACGCTAAGCGTGACTCAGTAAATGTGTACCAACACACATTGTCTGTCACTATATCATAATCATATATTTTTTTTTAAAAAAAAAATACAGCTGTTAATAAGGAAATAAAAAGTTAAAAAATAAACCTTATCAATTTACAACCCATAACAGTTAAATAAGTAAATAAAAAATAAAAAAAAATCAATTAAACACACATGCTAATATTAGGGTTTACAAACCTTATCAGTTTAGCCAAAAGAGGAGGCGCCTCTTTCTCCTCCCTAATATTCTCATTCGCCTCTTTTTCCTCTTCTCCTTTTGCGCCGCACACTGTGAACGACGAACGGTGAACAGCGGCCAAGCTCCACGGATTTGAGTTCTCCATCCTCCCAAACCCCAGTCATCACCTCGTCTTCAATCTGCCTTTCTCGCCGACGATCGAGATCCCAGGAAACCAAGGTTCTCGGCTTCTCTGGCCCCTGTTCGTGGTTGACGGAGTTTGAAGCTCGTCCGTGGTTCCGGTTCGTGGTCGCCTTTGAAGTTCTATGGATCTCAGAGTCAATCTAAAAAAATTAACGCTTTTCTTTTTCTAGTTAAAATTGTTTTTGGATATTGCTGTTAGTAGTTTCTAGTTACTACACCTGTAAATTCAAACTCATCTCAAGGTTTTTTTCATGCCTAGATTCTGAAAATTTTGTTTATTCCTATCAATTTTAAAGTCATATATACATATATAGTCATATATTTATTGAAAAGTTTTTTTTGAAATGTTATTTATGAAAAGATTTTTCTTTGTCAATAATCTGAAATACTATATATATATACACACACATGACAACATCAACCACCACAACCAACATATTGAAGCCCCAAATCATGTCATTACCAGTACGAAAAAGTGGGTAGACTTGATGTCGAACATTTGGGTCTGAAATGGGAGAATGAGTGAATTTTGTAGTCATATTTTTTCATTGTATTTTGTTTATGTATTTTATTTAAATTATACTTGTATTTTCTTAATCACTTATTCTGTATTACTGCTACTAATTATAATATAATTATTTTAGTGTATTTTTTTGGTTATTAATTTAGATGTATTTATATTACTTATATAAAAAAAAATTTTACATCAAAAATATAAAATGATAACTTTATTACCTAAATACCACTACACGGTAAACTAAACATTTATATCTTTCATCTTTATTTTATTACTATTTTACCACATGCACACTCTTCCCATCCATCAAACATGTGTGTGACCACTATCAATCAATCAACCATCCATTATTTCCCTTTCTTTTTTTCTTCTTTTTCCTTTTATTTTCCATTTCTTTTCAGTTTTTTTTTTTTTAAAAAAAATTTAGTAACCTCCATTACACTCTTCCCATGCATCAAACATGTGTGTGACCACTATCAATCAATCAACCATCCATCATTTCCCTTTCTATTTTTTTCTTTTCTTTCCTTTTATGTTCCATTTCTTTTTAGTGTTTTTTTTTAAAAAAATTAATAACCTCCATTGCTGAACATTCCCTCTCCACGATCCCACCATTTTCCCTCCTCTTTGTGTTCTTCAACTTTTTTTTTAAATTCCAGTATCCGAATCCCATAATCGTTTTCCCTCTTTCTATTTCTTTCTCAATCCATATATATATGGCTATTACCTGTTCTTCATCATCTCCTTCCCCCGTTCAAAAGAAAAGCTCTAAAATGGGTTTGAAATCCTTAGCTAATAAGAACAAGGGTAAACGACCTGTTATGGAGGGGGATGACTCTGACTTTGCTCCTCCATTATCTAAGCGTGGTCGAGCTCCTCCTAAGAAGAAATCGAAGGTGGGTGCCCAAGAAAAAATGGCTCAAGATGTTGCTGAAAAAAATGATAATATTGGTGGTGGTCTTCGAACTGAGGTTTGTTTACCGTTTCTTTTTACTTTTGCCCTTTTTCTAGATTTTGTTGTATTTTGCATTTTTCTCAGTTTTGTGTATTTTATTTGTGCTATTCTATGTTTTCCCCCATTTTTGAAGTTTTTTCATATTCAACTTTTGTGGGTTTTGTGTTTATTGATTTCTCATTTTGTAATAGTTTTTTCATAGTTTTTTAATAGTGTAAACACCTTTTGTATGTATTTTTTTAATATGTTTTTTATATAGTTGTTTCCTGTCCATTTTTATATCATCAATGGGTAACAATGAGATTTATCATGGATGTTGATGTTCAAAGAGTTTTTCCTATATTTTAGTTTGTATATAGTTGTTTTGTAGTTTTATTATAGTTTTGCTACTTGCATATGTTATTTCATTATAAAACTAATATGCAACTATTTGCACAAAACTTACTATGTATAACTACTATTTCTTAGTCCCCGTCAAATGAAATTCCCGCATAATATATAAACCAACATAAAACGATAATGCAACTATAAGGCAACCAAAACAAAAAATAAACACACCTATACGTAACTGGTTGTACCTTAATTCGAATTTACTCTTCTTATTGTGTTTCTAAAAAAATATATTTATATTGAAAACCAGTAATCAATCAAAATGCAACTGTATATCGTGTAGATGTATTATTCATGAGGTTTTTTTAAAAATTTTCACATCATACATTGTTTTGGATTTGGTGGGAGCTCCAGATCTGTTTGTTACAGATCTACATTTCATGAATATAGATTTCGATATTAGGGGGAGTTATTTTGATCGAATAAAACAGAAAACAAATGTGTAATTTCAGTTTCTTCACAGTTTTTCTGATTTTTTTCGTCATTTTCTGTTTAGATCATTGCAGGTCTTTTTTTCCAGTTGATTTCGCCAGAATTAATAGTTGTATTTTCCTCGTTTTAGTTTCATTTTGGTTGTTTTGCGGTTTTGAAACGATCGAGGTATTTTCATCTTCATGGTTCGCTCTGTACAGCTGAAGGCTTAGTGCATGTGGTATTTTTGTAAATATTTATATGTGGATTGTATAAATGTTTAATGGGCCGGCCCAAAGTATTTTTGTAATTTTTTTTTCCTTTTTTTGCATTTTTCTGTTTTTTTCCCTATATAAAATCTGAATGTATTTATATAATGTGTAATTTAAATTGATAATTATACCTATTTAAATTCTTAATAAATCAAATTAAATATTATTTTTTTAGAAAAATATTTAATATAGTGGCACTTTTTGTGTGTCACTATATCTCTAAAAATATTAATAAAAAATAATAATAAAAAAAAAGATACATTGACAATTCATGTGTGTGGCTGTTACCTTTTCAGTCTGACAAAACCTAATTCTATACGCCTATAGTGACACGCAGAAAGTGAATGCAAAAGGTTTCTGTGACACGTGTGAAGTGTCACTAAAAATTATCTTTCCAGTCACCCTCATTAGTGATGCGCATTGAAGTGTCACTATACACTTTTAGAGTTACTCAATGTGTGTCACTAAAATCCAATTTTCTAGTAGTGTTAATGGTTTTCACCATTTCTAGAAATTCATGAAATTTCTCATACATTTCAAATTTCTTTGCATAAGGTAAAATCTAGAGTTATCATCTTAAGAATATAACGAAAAACTCATATCCACCCCTGAATGTACATCCATATTCGAATATAGATGATCTTACTTTCAAGTGGATATAGGCATATTTCTCTTTGCAGAGAATGATCTTGTCAAAAATACTATGAATAAGATACAAATATCATAGATTTATAAATTATATTGTTGTGGTCTTTGATGACTTACGTCTAGTTACAACAAAGAGTTCTTAGAATAGTCCAAGTGGATCTTGGTCACAGAATACTAAACTCAAATTCCATGCATTAACATACAGTTTGAATCCATTAACAAAAAATGGATATTAATAACTTGTGAAAGTTATATTGTATTGTCCAATGTATTCTAGGAAACTGAAATAAAACTTTCTATTTAGAATCTAAAATTTAAAGTCAAAGACTTAAATTTATACCAAATATACATGAGTAATTATTCTCTCTTGGACCACCACTATTGATCTAACTCTAAATCTAAGTTTCATATAGTAAGCATATACAAGTGGTGTTACTAAAATTATAAACACTACGCAAGTATACGCAGTCAAGTAGTAGCTCACACAAGTGAGGTCGAACCACAGGGAATTGGATTAATTACTACTAAACTATACCTATAATTCTATTTGGCAAATTAAAGATATTTGTGATTTAAAAGAATCAAAGTAATTCGAAAAACTTAATAACACAATTTAAAGTTAAGCAAGATGAGATGATAGGGAGGAGAATCCTGTTGTTGTCTATCCAAATTGTTAATGCCTAATTGCTATCCTATTCTTGAAGTGAATGACAGATTATAAATCAACCTAGCTCTTTTTAGATCTTCTAGGTTCTAAATCACATGTTCTCTAATTAATTCCTTAATTAAACTAACATGAAATCAGCATTAAGCGATAACCTACTTGTCACATAAGTCATGTGAATACTCTCGTTTCACATAGAACATCGATTATCCAATTTTAGCATTCTCAATTCTCACTTTTTCAGATTTTGAATTGAGATCATAGAACATGCACAAGGTGATCAAGCTTACACATGGAATTAAACACAAATAAAGATAATTTCACAATCAAGAATGGAGGAATGACAATTATGCATTAACTAGGCAAAAACATTAAACAACAATCATCATCCTCCCTAAATGGAAAATTTAGTTCAGAAATAAATCCACAACCATTCCTATAGCAATATTCAACATAAAGAAATTAAAGAGGAATAGAGAAAGAAACTGTTGGTGGAATAACTCTGGATCTTCACTTTGATTTCCTCTGCTCTTCTTGCCGCTTTCTGCTGTGTTTTAGGGTTCCAAATCGCTTCCTTTGACTTCCAATCGCAGTTTTCTATTTATAACTAATTTTTAGGGTTCGTGGGACAAAAATACCCCTGACCATACGCACGCTCACCGCGGCCAAAAGTGGTCTCGCCGCGGCCAGAAGTGCATCAAAAAAACACGTTTCTGCCTAGACTTTATGGCCGCGGCCATGGAAATCTCGCCGCGGCGAGATGGAATTTTCTGCTTCAATCTCTTATAGTAAAATGGGCATAACTTTGTCATACAAACTCCAAATAAGCTGATTCAAGATGCGTTGGAAAGATTAAAAAGAGATCTAAAACTTTTATGTTTTGATTTTTTCCAAAATATGATCAGAAAATAGTCGAATTTAGGCTTAAAGTTTCAACTTTATTCTCTTTCAAAATTTTCTCTATTTTATAGATCACTGTTTTCCGAAATTTATCCAATTTATACATTCCAAGTGTAGAAACCTGAAATCAAAGAAAACAAGCGTAATTCTATTCCAAAAATAATAATAAAGAAGAAAAACAACTATAAAATGTGACCCAAAAATTAGGCTAAAAATAGCCTAACAAGTGGGAGATTGTAAGATCGAGGATTTATATTATTTTAGGATAGAATATCGGGAATATAGTCATATGCACCATTCAATTTTAAAGAAGAAAATACAATGACATCATCAGATGATATATAAACTATTTATCCAATGATATACTAGTTAAGAAAATTCTAAATGAAAAAGCTAAGAGGAAAATTAAAGGATAATTTCGAATAAAATAAGAATCCAACAATGTCCCGTTTAGGCGAGAGTCAAAGTTATTCTTATTTTATAAATCTCTTCATTGTTTCATGTTGTAAACACTAATCCAAGTTATCATCTTTAAATGTAAAACTAGATGTTGTATTTACAAATACTTATCTGTCAAGATCTAACACTATTATGTTTGTCTAAGGGATGCTAATGCTTTGGGATTTGTCCCATTAAAAACAACAAGCTAAGTTAGACCAACAATGAAGACTCAAAATTAATACTACAACATTAATAACAGAAAACAACATGGTTCAATATAAATTCATACACATTAAAAAATTATCATACATTCAGCAAGTAAGAAAGACATGTGAAAATACAAAACAAACACATCTTAAATAATTTCCAAGGTTTCCAACAAACTAATACAGTGTCCCGTTTAGGCGAGAGTCAAAAATATCATTCATTGAATAGAGTAGTGAACTCATCTAAAATGGATATCATTCTAGCAACCTTTTATTCTATCAAGACTAGAATCCGGCGTTGTCCCGTTTAGGCGAGAGTCAAGGCTATTCTATCTTATGAGCTTCCACCATTGTTTCATACCTTGTAAGTCTTACTCCTAGCAGCCACTTTAGGGTGGACGTTACTACGAATAAAATACTTACAAATAATACTTATTTTTCAAGATTCTACAATGTTAAATTGCAAATGATGTTCATCCATTAGGGATGATTACTCACTAAAACAAGAACTAAGTGGAACTAACAACGAAGATCAAATATCCTTATAACTAAAGCTCATTATTTTAAAGAGTTGTATTTTTTCTTTTGATACTTATTTTAATTTATTTATATCAATATATATTTATTTAATTAAAATTACTAATTTAGATAACTCTAAATATAAATTTTAATTTAATATTTATAAAATTATACCCTAGGAAGATCTAAAAAATAAAAAAAAAATATTTTCCATCCTTAGTATAAATTTTTCAATAAATATTATGAAAATTACTTAATTTAAGTTGGTTCAAAATTAATTAAATAATTAATTTTCAATTCAAATTTAATTTTCTATAAATATATATCTAATTGAATTCGAAATCCAATGTATAATAATACATTTTTTGAAAATTACTTATTTTCAAATTAAATTAATATATTTTAGTCTATTTATTTTATCAAATCATTAATAAAAATTACTTGATTTAAGTTGATCTAAAATTAATTAAATTAATTTTCAACTTAAATCTAATTTTCAAAATATCTACATTTAAAAATAAATGTATTTTGAAATTAGCATGGGGAAATGATTCTTAAAATAAAATAAAATATACTCCTCAACACTGGGACAGGAAGTCGTTAACGCTTGCAAGCGAAGTCGACAAGAAACAAAAAAAAAATAATCCTTGCAGTAGAAGGACACATATAAACTTTCTATTATTTCTTTCATCATTCCAAACATGTCATTGTTAGAATTTATTTTACCAGGATCTTAGATCTACTCACAAGTATATTGTTTAACACCCTAAATATGAACTTTCTAAAACGATAAAATAAACACATATAAAGTTAAGAAAACCTTACATTGATGCAGCGGAATTAATGTCTCCTTCCACTCAGATCTCTAACCCTTGTATCCTTTCTGTCACAGAGTATTATCAAGATCTGAGCCCGAATGTCCTTCTCTTTGTGTGTGATCCTTCACAGTCTTCCAATCTATGATTGAGTTACCACTTGCTGTGTGTGGGCACTTACTCTATCACTAAGGTTCGAAATTTATGAAGAAGAAAAGAGAGAGAGAGAGAGTGATTTCGGCCAAAGAAGAGAAAGGGAAGGCTCAGTTTTTCTGAAGAAAGAATTTTCTGACAGAAAAGCTTATGAAAAGTTATGAAAAAGTTATGTTTGACTGAGCCATCATTTTCTATTTATAGGCAACTATTAGGTTTAGGTTAGGAATTATTTGGCATTAAAATAATGAAAATATCAATTTGAAAAACCACTATAAGTGGCCGGCCATGGTGTGTGTAATGGGCCCCACTTGGTTTTGCATTTTTCACAAATTTTATTTCTATTTTCTCAAAAACGCCAATTTTTCAATTTTAACCATTTAAATGCCAAAACTAATTATTTAATAAAAAATAGACTATTAAATAATATTGTCATTTAATTTAATTATTAATTAGACATATAAAGTCTATTAATAAATAAATAAACCTAGAATCTCTTTATAATTTCGCCCCTGCTTAGTGAAAATTCACAAATTAGACATAGTCTAACTTTAGAATTATAATTGATTAATCACGAATCAATTATTGAGTCTTACAAGCAGTATGTTCTCAACTAGAATGGGGACCATGGATCTATATGCTGAGCTTCCAATAAGTGAACCGAATTTACTAAGTAAATTCCTACTTATTAATTCTTCGTTGAATCCACTCTTAGAACTTAGAATTGCACTCTCAGACTTATATAGAGCATATTATTTGTTCCACGATATAGATATGCTATCTCATTTAACCATTGTTATAATCTTATTGTGATCAAAGATCCTCTATATAGATGATTTACATCGAGATGGGATTATTTTACCGTTCTCACCCCTCAATATATTTTGCCCCTTAAAACACTTAGCTACCTGTAAATGATGTTTAGTGATCTAAGAATTAGTCACTTAAACAAGAGCTCATCCATTTACTTCTATTTTCTAAGCTCGAAGAGAATCATCACTTGACTTCTATACACCAGTAGAAGCTATAGATTCCATATTTATATTCAGCACTCCCACTCAATCATACTATCATGTTCCCAAAATATACGTATCACCCTTTCCCAAAAGTAGGCTTAACTAATAAATCAAAGAACATGAATAGTACTCCTGAGTTGAGCCTAAGCATATCAGGATTTAGATTCTTTTAATCTTAAGATCAACTACTGATATTGACTTGGAAAGATATAGATAACGATAAGTTTGTAATATCTTAACTTAGTTGCAATATCGGTCCAGTCCAATGTATACTCCATACATTCGAAACTAGTATACTTTACTAATGTCCTGAAAAGAACATAACACTTACTCCAAGTGTAAGTACACATCATCGCTGATTATCACATTAGTGTAAATCCAAAACACTGATGAAACAGGGACTTAGTCTTTTGATTCATATGATCACAATCACATTCCACTGTGTTGACGATACTGTAATTGTGAATGAACATATTATCTGGATTTAACTGATTTTGTGTGTAATAAACATATTAAACCATTAGCATGTAAAATTCATGAAAACGTAAATCACTTCAAATTTCTTATATTGATTACTAATCAGATTGTAAAGAGTTTTATTTAGGGCATAAAACCCAACAAACTCCCACTTGCACTAACATAAGACAAAGTGTGCAAATAAGTCAATCTAATGTCTTGATCTTCAGATCAAGTGTAGTATATTTGAATCCACCCAAACTTCTAGAAATTAGTTCATAAATACATTTATGAAACATCCTTTACTATATGCATTACTCATCAAGGGATAATGAAATCCTTACTGTTTTAAAGTACATCTGAATAAACAGAAGACATATCTCTCATATTTTAAAATATGGAATTGAGATAATACAATGTAAACTTTTCTTCAGTAAAATAACTTTCTGGTAATTTCGGATTTACAAAGTTATAAGTCTTCTCTGGTAGAGCTTGAATTATTATAGAATAACTCCTCCACCCCCAAAGTAACCACCATCTCATAATTTTCGAATGAGTTTGTGAGATATAAGGATAACTGATATAGAGTTCCTTAATATCTAACATATAGATCACTTTCATAAATCTTTCTTGAATATCTTCTAATGTTCCTTATTGGATTACATCTCAGATAGCTCCCACTCAATAGCAGATGTCTGGTTAAATAATGCATTTAACCTCTTTATTGTTTGGAGAGTTATCTAGTTGTGACTTTTGTATTAGTCTTGAAGCTTTAAGTTAAGACTAAGTCATCAACATAGCAGACTAGTATTTGAAGTGAAAAATACTTACTAGAGATTAAGTAATCAAAATTAAGATACCATAAAATTTTATGAGGATTAAGAATTCTTAGTTCAAGTCATTCGAATAGACTGAACTAGAGTTCTTATCTTATTCTCATAATTCTAATAAGTTATATCTATCCAGATGAATGGTTAGATTTGCTTTTCAGTAGTGTTCTTAAGTTCCTATCACAAGTGTCAACCTAATGAAGATGGGAATAGAATTTTAAAATTCTCCCACTCAATTAAGGTAGTGTGAAACATTATCAAAGAACTTTTATAGGTATCATTATTTACTACAACAGTAAAACTAAATTGGAACATACAATCAAGATCAAGAATTTATATTGATAATAGCTAAGTCATTATATTATTTCCATGTTTAAAGAAAATATGTGTTACATAGGGTATTGTGGAATAAACTTCACCCCTAAGTATATAGAGATTATGATCCACCCCTAAAGGTTGTAAAGATCATGATTCTCTAAGTGTGATAGAGTTTATGTGGAGTTGAATACAATCCAGAGTTCATTAGATATAAAAGATCGTTGAACTGCATAGTTTTCTTAATTTTTCTCTACCCCTATCAGATCAAAAGATCCTTTTATTAAACAAATTCTTAATAATTGTATTAGAATTAACAATTATTAATAAACATAGAAAAAATTTCTAGTGTTTATTTAATATAACTCTATGAAGAGTTGTAAATATTATAGAATTGGCATCAATAATAAAAACACTTACACATACAAACATATAAATATAATGTGGTAATAGATAAAGTAAATGAAGCTCAATCTCATAAATTACAATTGGTTTGAATAGAAAATTAAAATAAACTTTATTAATTATAAAAAAAAATGTTGAGAAAAACAGGGATAAAAATCCCTAACAAAAATTCAAAATCCAAATTGTCTTTAAACTAAAACAATTAATTCAAAATTAAATAGAAGAGCTTCATCTTCATCTGGACGAACTTCACTCTTGGTCCAGCTTTCCGATCCAACTCATGATGATAACATCTGAGTTCAAGTAGCTTGGTCTATAAGAAGAAGAAACAAATAAACAAAGTTAGTCCAGAATCATAAATTCAATTGGATAATAATTCACTAAAACTCTTAAAGTTTATAAAAAGAAATACCTTGTTTCTTTGCAAGAAGTTTAGGACATTGGGGTTTCCAATGACCTTTCTCATTGCAGTAGAAACACTTTCCTTTGAGTGTAGCATCATCAGAAGCAGCAGCCTTTTTGTTTTTCATGGCTTTTGCACGCTTCTTGGTGTTTTTCCACTTCTTCTTCGATTTGGGTTTAGAAGCAGAGGCAACATTTGCTTCAGGTTTGACCGTTCCATTACCATTCCTAGAATTTTGAGGCTTACTCCCTTTCTTCTTGGGTCCTCCAATCAAATTTTCATAAGTCTGAAGGTCATTGACTAACTCATGAAAGTCTATGTCCTTCTTATTCATGACATAATTCGATGTATAGGGCAGAAATGCTGGAGTCAGACTATTCAAGATAAGGCTTACTTGAGTAGTATGATCCATTTTAGCACCATGATCCTGAGTTTCTTGGAAATAACTTGCCATGAGGAGAACATGATCACGCACGTTTTGATGGGGTTCCATCCGTGCATTGATATACTTCTTAGTCGCGTCAAAGCGTGACTGAAGAGATGCCCTACCGAATAGCCCAGTTAACTTCGTCATTACTACAGCAGCCTTTTCGGTTTTAGGAAACCGAGTTTTGAGGGTGTCAACCATGCTGGAAAGCATAAAGTATAGAGCTTTGTCATTTGCTTTCTGCCAACGCTCATAATTTTCTTTCACAGCTTTGGATGCATTATCCCCCGGCACTTCAGGAGACGGCTCAGTTAACACAAACAAGGCACTTTCTCCTATGAGAGCAATGTTAATATTCTCATTCCATTTAGAAAAGTTAGATCCATTTAGCTTATTTTAAGTCAACAGTGATAACATGGAATTCATCATGGTTATACAGGATACTACAAAATAATAGAAATCAATAATGGTTTTACTCAAAATCAATTCAGAAATCATAAGCACATAACATGTAGGAATGATAAGAGTTAATACAAAAAAAAAAAAAAAATTCAATCCTAAATAGTTTCCAAGGTTTTTCAACAAACTGATATCAGTGTCCCATTTAGGCGAGAGTCAAAGCTACCATCCATTGAATAGAGTTGTCAGCTCATCTAAAATGTTAAACATTCTAGCAACCTTTTATTCGATCAAGATTGGAATCCAGCGTTGTCCCGTTTAGGCAAGAGTCAAGGCTATTCTATCTTATGAGCTTCTACCATTTGTTTCATAATTTGCAAGTCAAATATGGTCGCCACCATTAGGGTGATCCATACCATATAAAACACTTACAAACTACTTATCTTTCGAGATTAAACGGTGCGAAATTGCTAATGAACGTTCCTCCATTAGGGAGGATTACTCACTAAAACAAACAGGATGTAAAACCAACAATGAAGATCGAATATGTTAATAATAATAAAGCTCATTCTTTAAAATGTATTTTCTTTATTATTCTAATAAAATATATTCATTAAATATCAAATTTAGAATTAAAATTATAAATTGGAATTTAATTTAATATTTATAAAATTATACTTAGATGGTGATTGAAATAAAATGAATTATTTCTATCTTAGTAGTAATTTTGAATATAAATATTAAGAAAAATTAATTTAAGTTGTATTAATTTAAATTAAATTGCAACTTAAAATAAATTTTCATGAGAATATATATTATTGTATTCGAAAAATAAAGTATAAAAACTTAATTTTCGAAATACTAAATAATACATACTTAGAAAGAATATTTCAAGCAAAAATATCACCTATCTAGATTTTTCTTTGACTAATTAATTCAATTTCTAATAATATATTTTAAATCATTTATTTTAAATTAATCAATCAATGAAAAAATCATTGATTTAAGATGGTCCAAGAATTAATTAAAATAAATAATTAATTTACAACTTAATCTATTTTTCAAGATAAATTCAAAATCATCTTGCATAATTAAAATGCAATTTCAAAATTGATTAATAAATAAAGAATAAAAAATATATTTTGAAAATTATTTAAATTTAAGTTGAGAAATTAAATTTCAACCTAAAAATAATTTTCTAATTAATTAAGTGTCATAAAAAATAAATATTTAAGTATCATGATGAAAATCAACTTAGATATTTAATTTTTTAATTTAATTAAATGTATTAAATTCAAGAAATAAATAATTAAGGGTAGAGAAGGCTTAATTATTAATCTCTAGTTTAATACTACGAAGAAATATACTTAATTAAAATTGTACCAAAATTAATTATTTAAATAATTAATTTCACAATGTATAATATTTTCCTATTTAAATATTAGAAATAATAAGTAGTCTAGAAATAACTATCTAGAAAATATCTTATTTGAATAAGTATCTTTTCAAAAAAAAAATTGAAATAATATCTAATTTAAGTTGTTAGAAAAAAAAAACTAAAACTTAAATATTTTCAAATTTAAATTTAATTAAATATTAAAAAAATTAAGTTGTAACCACTTAATTTGAAAAATATTCAATTTTAAGTTTAAAACTAACTTAAAAAATATCTTAAGAATTTTTAATAACTAATGCCTAGAATTCCTCAACTTAATTTTAAATTTAAATAAAATATTCAAATTTAAGTTAGATGTTAAAAATCAGTTGATATAACTAATTTATAACTTAAATAGGAATATTTAATTAAATAAGGTCCAGAAAGAATCTAGTTAGTTAAAATTCTTTATTTAATTAAATACAAGAAAAATACAAATAGTTTGTCTAGAAAAAATATCTAAAACTAAAAGTGTTTTTCTTAAAATTAACTTTAAAATATTAAAATGAAAATAAATTTTCATATATTTTAAAAGTTAATTATGTTGCTAATCAATTTTATTAGCTTAAACTAATTTAATTAACCTAGCACAGTTATTTAAATTAGGCAAATGGGCCTTCACAATTGGGGTAGTTCATGTGAGGAGGAGCTGGGTTCAGTATGTCGTACCCACTTCTAATGGCTCCCAACTCTCACACAAGGCCCAAAAGAGAGGAATTTAACCTTAAAATAAATAACTGTTATTAATTGAATAGGTCCAAAAAACTAAATAGACCTAAATAAAATCTACCATGGTGTGACATTTTATTTAGCAACAACCTATATGCATCTATATAATAAAATAAACATATAGGCTCACACAGGCACACATTTGGATGGATCCTATCATGTTGCTAGGTCATACACAGATGAAAGAAGATTGTAAAATAAACCTGTTACAAATTATTTACTTGACCAAGGGAGCCATGAGTTAAAATCAGATCATTGGATCTGTCAACAAGTTAACCATGGCTATTTGCAATCAAGCAATAATAGGTTTTAAAAACTTACAAACAAGCTAAAACCACATACTCCTGCAACAAGGTTAGCTGGATAGTTGGATGTAGGATTTATTTAATTTTAAATAAATAAATTTCGAAAAAATAATTAAATAATAAAAAAAAATTAATTTTCGAAAAAAAATTTAAATAAAATTATATATATTTAATTTCGAAATTATTAATAAAAATAATATTTAAAATTAAACCTACAATTTTGAAAAATTAGGTTTCAACTAACCTAAATATCATTTCAAAATTTGCTAACTACTTTTAAAAATTAAATGTTATTTTATAAATAAAAATTAAAAAAGATAAATAAATATCTTTTTCAGATTTTAGATTTAATTTAAATAAATAAAATAACAAAATTTAAAAGTTAGCAAAATATCTTACATCTATTTAAAATATCATGATTATAGTTATCTTATTTTGAATTTAAATAAGGTCAAATTTAAAAAAAAAAAATATTTAATTCAAAAAAAAATTAATATCTGACCTTAAATTTAAAAATAAGATAAAATATAATCAAATTTAAAAATAAGATAGATAATTAAGCAAAAAGATTGATATTTACTATTTTCAAATTCAAATTACACTAATATCATGAATTAAATTAAAAAAAATATTAATTAATTTAATTATGATAATTAGAATTGAAATAGGAATAGTAAATGTCTAAATACAAAACTACACAAAAAATCGGAAGTTAAATCCATGAAAAAGCATGAAAAATCGAAGAAAAACGAAAAAAAATGCGAGCTGTACGGACAGTATGCTGAGCATACATGTCCGCGCGCGCATGAGGAGTGCTGGGCCGAGAAACCTCAGCGCTGGGGAGGAATGGCAGGATTTCCGCGCGCGGATGGGGGCTTCAGACAGGCGCTCGTCGAGCAGCCTGTCTGAATGCGTGCTGTCCGCGCGCGTGGCCCTGTTGGACGACCCTGATTTTTTTTCGAAACTTCAAAAAATCATAACTAATTCAAATTAAATCGAAATTGAGTTCTGTAAAAAAGTAACTTGCTTAATTTTTTCCATACTATCCAATAAAAATAATTCCAGAAACACAATTATTTTTCACGAAAATTCACAAACATCAATCAATCATCATATAACACTCAATACAACATGAAACCATCCAAATAACAAACAATCGTTTTAAAGTCCAAATTTCTTGCAAGCAAATCAATTACCATGGCTCTAAGCCCAGTTGTTAGAATTTATTTTACCAGGATCTTAGATCTACTCACAAGTATGTTGTTTAACACCCTAAATATGAATTTTCTAAAACGATAAAATAAACACATATAAAGTTAAGAAAACCTTACATTGATGCAGCGGAATTAATGTCTCCTTCCACTCAGATCTCTAACCCTTGTATCCTTTCTGTCGCAGAGTATTATCAAGATCTGAGCCCGAATGTCCTTCTCTTTGTGTGTGATCCTTCACAGTCTTCCAATCTATGATTGAGTTACCACTTGCTGTGTGTGGGCACTTACTCTATCACTAAGGTTCGAAATTTATGAAGAAGAAAAGAGAGAGAGTGATTTCGGCCAAAGAAGAGAAAGGGAAGGCTCAGTTTTTCTGAAGAAAGAATTTTCTGACAGAAAAGCTTATGAAAATTTATGAAAAAGTTATGTTTGACTGAGCCATCACTTTCTATTTATAGGCAACTATTAGGTTTAGGTTAGGAATTATTTGGCATTAAAATAATGAAAATATCAATTTAAAAAACCACTATAAGTGGCCGGCCATGGTGTGTGTAATGGGCCCCACTTGGTTTTGCAGTTTTCACAAATTTTATTTCTATTTTCTCAAAAACGCCAATTTTCCAATTCTAACCATTTAAATACCAAAACTAATTATTTAATAACTAAAATAGACTATTAAATAATATTGTCATTTAATTTAATTATTAATTAGACATATAAAGTCTATTAATAAATAAATAAACCTAGAATCTCTTTTCTTTACAATTTCGCCCCTGCTTAGTGAAAATTCACAAATTAGACATAGTCTAACTTTAGAATTATAATTGATTAATCACGAATCAATTATTGAGTCTTACAAGCAGTATGTTTTCACTAGAATGGGCACCATAGATCTATATGCTGAGCTTCCAATAAGTGAACCGAATTTACTAAGTAAATTCCTACTTATTAATTCTTTGTTGAATCCACTCTTAGAACTTAGAATTGCACTCTCAGACTTATATAGAGCATATTATATGTTCCACGATATAGATATGCTATTTCATTTAACCATTGTTATAATCTTATTGTGATCAAAGATCCTCTATATAGATGATTTACATCGAGATGGGATTATTTTACTGTTCTCACCCCTCAATGTATTTTGCCCCTTAAAACACTTAGCTACCTGTAAATGATGTTTAGTGATCTAAGAATTAGTCACTTAAACAAGAGCTCATCCATTTACTTCTATTTGCTAAGCTCGAAGGGAATCATCACTTGACTTCTATACACCAGTAGAAGCTATAGATTCCATATTTATGTTCAGCACTCCCACTCAATCATACTATCATGTTCCCAAAATATACGTATCACCCTGACCCAAAAGTAGGCTTAACTAATAAATCAAAGAACATGAATAGTACTCCTGAGTTGAGCCTAAGCATATCAGGATTTAGATTCTTTTAATCTTAAGATCAACTACTGATATTGACTTGAAAAAGATATAACAGTAAGTTTGTAATATCTTAACTAAGTTGCAATATCGGTCCAGTCCAATGTATACTCCATACATTCGAAACTAGTATACTTTACTAATGTCCTGGAAAGAACATAACACTTACTCAAAGTGTAAGTACACATCATCGCTGATTATCACATTAGTGTAAATCCAAAACACTGATGAAACAGGGACTTAGTCTTTTGATACATATGATCACAATCACATTCCACTGTGTTGACGATACTGTAATTGTGAATGAACATATGATCTGGATTTAACTGATTTTGTGTGTAAATGTAATAAACATATTAAACCATTAACATGTAAAAGTCATGCAAACATAAATTACTTCAAATTTCTTATATTGATTACTAATCAGATTGTAAAGAGTTTTACTTAGGGCATAAAACCCAACAGTCATCGATATATTTCTCGAAATAAATGAAAAAGAAACGAAAGACAAAACATAAATTATGGATGAACTAAGCCTTCTCGGGGACTTTTTTAAGAATAAGAAAGATGAATCTCATGTAAATATCATAGAATAAGGTTTGAAGAGTTGTAATTTTTTTCGATATAAAACACTCATGTCGATAAAAAAACGAACGAATTTAAACCTTTTCTTTTGTTTGATTGAAAAATAAAATAAAAAAAATGTTTATTTCAACACCTTTTTTTTTTATCTTTTTTATCCAATGTTAAGTGGATGACCTATGAACATGAATTACATCTCAGATTACTACATCAGTTATTACGGGATCATAAGCTCTATGCTAAATTTAAGAAGTGTGAGTTCTAGTTATCACATGTCTCTTTCTTAGGGCACATAGTGGATAAAGATGGCATCATGGTCGATCCAGCCTAAATCGAAGCTGTTTGGGATTGGTCAAAACAAAAATTAGCTACTAAGGCTAGAAGCTTTTTGGGTCTAGGCTGTGTAGTTATGTAAACTGGAAAGGTAATAGCTTATGCTTCTCGGCAATTAAAAGAGTACAAGTAGAGGTACTCTACTCACGATCTAGAGCTCACAGCAGTAGTATTTTCGGTAAAGATTTGGTGGCATTACCTTTATGGCGAGAAATGTGAGATTTACACCAATCATAAAAGTCAAAAATACTTCTTTACACAGAAAGACCTGAACATGAGAAAAATGTGTTGGCTTAAACTAGTAAAGGATTATGACTATGAAATCCTTTATCATCCTAGGAAGGCCAATGTTGTAGTTGATGCCCTAAGTAGGAAAGGTCAAAACTAGATGAATACAATGAAACAAATCTCCAAGCAACTGGCAGAGAAAATGACCTAAGCTAACATTGAGTTTGTTGTGGGATGCTTAGATAACATTACTTTATAGTCTACTCTCCTGGAAAGAATTAAAGAAGCACAATATCAAGATCCAAATTTAGTAAAGTCCCGAGACAAGATTTTAGCTTGAAAGTCTAATGAATTCATAGTTGATAGTAATGGGGTGATACAGTTTACGAACGGTGTTTGTGTTCCCATAGATGATGATATTAAGAGAGAAATTATGAATGAGTCTCACACAACTTCTTATTCTATTTATCTGTGGACAACAAAAATGTATCAAGACCTTAAGTCCATGTACTAGTGGCCTGGAATGAAGAACGATAAAGCAGAATACGTTGCAAAGTGTTGAACCTGTCAACAAGTGAAGGCTGAACATCAGAGACCTGCAGGTTTTCTGGAGCCATTAAACCCTTCGAAATGGAAATGGGAAGACATTACCATGGACTTCGTAGTTGGATTACCTAGGACTACAGGATAGTACGACTCTGTGTGGGTCATAGTTGACAGGTTTACAAAGTCAGTGCACTTTTTACCTGTTAAGACGAATTTTTCCATTGACCAGTATGCAGAACTGTATGTCGGAGAAATAGTTCATCTTCACGGTGTCCCAAAGTCTATCATTTCTGATATGGATCCAAAGTTCACATCAAGATTCTAGGACAGCTTACATCGAGCCATGGGTAGTATAGCATTCCATCCTCAGACTGATGGTCAGTCCGAAAGGACGATTCATATTTTAGAGGACATGCTATGGATAAGTGTATTAGACTTTGAAGGATCATGGGTAAAGTACCTTCCCCTGATTGATTTATCGTACAACAACACCTATTAGGCAACAATCGGGATGGCTCCTTATGAACTACTTTATGGAAGAAAAAGTAGATCACCTATTCACTGTAATGAAGTAGGTCAGAGAAAGTTCTTGGGTCCCAAAGCTGTTCAGAGGACAAGTGAAGTTGGTGATAAGATTAGAGTGTGGATGCTCGCTGCTCAGAGTAGACAGAAAAGTTATGCTGATCCAAAGCGACGAGATATTGATTTCTAGGTCGGAGATAAGGTATTCCTTCGAATATCTCCTATAAAAGGTATTAAGTGCTTTGGAAAGAAAGGAAAGCTTAGCCGGAATTTGGCTGGAGGACATGAGTCAAGATAAAGGAAATGTGAATCGGTGCAATAACTTTTTATGGAATAACTCATTAATTACGTAAGTATCAGAGTATATTTGTAACCCGCTGACTGTAAGGTCTTAGGCGAGGAATCAATGTACAAACTGGCACTTAGTGTATTAGCGAGAAACCATATGTCGTTAAAGGTGAATAGCGAGGCACCGGAGAAGAATGACACATACCTTAGCTTGCAATAAGCAAACTAAGGGTAAAAGTCAAATCGGCTCAAAGAATAAGTATGCGAGATGACCATCTCGCTATGAGAAGACTTCCAATAGCTTCATCCAACTAACAGAAGCGAGGCTCATAATCCTGGTAAGTCAGAATATTTCTTTATACCCGCGATCGACATACATTGTCGACCTCGGAAAGAAGAATAGTCCTAGCTCGCCATTGGGATCACTATAATCAAGTTTCCGTCGAGACATCTCCAGATTCAGCAATTAAAGACGTGTTTATTACACGATATTTTTGACCCTATAAAAGCGGGTAAATCATAGTTGTACGATTTTCAAAATCATACACCAGATTTACATTTCGTGATATGTAATCAGATCTCACAATTTTAGGGATAATGGCTGTAAACATACTTTGGTCAGCTTTGTAATTAACTGCCACAATGAAATTATAAATAGTGGCAAACCATCTCAAAAGGGGGTCGACAAAACTCTTATGAAAGAGGCCTTAAAAAATACTCAGAAATCTAAATAAGATTGACTCGTGGACTATGCAGAATTTTAATTGCAAAACCACGTAAAAAAAACCCTGTGTCCGTATATTATTTTTCTATAGCTTTTATTTTTTCTATGTTGAATTACCATCGTGAGGCTAAAATTTGGTTAACGAAAGCGATGCTGCCTATTGAAGTGAACATATCGACTCATAGAAGAGAGTTTTATCATCAAGAAGAAAACCAGGAACTCTTAAAATTGTTTTTGGATCTACTTGAGGAAAAACAAACTAAGTCGCAAATCACCAACACCGCATACCAACACCGAGTCACAAGATACTTCAACAAAAAAGTCAAGAAAAGACTATTCAATGTTAGAGACTTGGTGTTAAGACGAGTCTTTGCAAATACAAGAGATGCATCAGCAGGAGTGTTCAACCCGAACTGGGACGGTCCATATGTCATCGAAGCAGTAGTTGGAGTCGGAGTCTATAAATTGGCTCGACTTGATGGCTCGCTAATAAAGAACGACTGGAACATAGAACATTTGGGACCCTACTATCAATAACTAAATGATGTAACTCGCATTACTGAAGTAAACTTTAAACTTCAGTTATGAATAAAGAGAATCATTTATATTAAGTAATTACAAAGTTTCATTCTTTAAAAATTACTTAAGGGGCATTTATGTATGACTAACCGAAATTCATCTGGAAATACATTGTATAATGCAAACCCTCCATTTCAATTTTTTTTTTAAATTCAAAGGTTCTCAACTAAACCTCTTTGATGAAAGTGGAGTCGAACCGTTATAACTCCCTGACCAAACCTTTTTGACGAAAGAGGGGTCGAATCATTATAACACCTTGATCAAACATTTTTGACGAAGAAGGGATCAAACAACTATAATTTTTGATTTATAACCTATCTGACGGGAGAGGAAAATCAAAAGTTATAACTCTCGTATATAACTGAATACTAACGGTTCTCGCGAGCTAGGAAAGTGCTAAACGAGGCATCACGATGCCTTGATAAAAGTACTTAAACCTAAAAAATGGATAGATAATATAACTATTCATATGAGTAAATTAAAAATATACAAAGTGATAAAATCCTTAAAGTATATTTAAGTTTGCTTAAGGCAGATTATAACTGCAATTGCGAGACAGAATTGACAACTACTTGAAAATCATAAAGTTTAGTAGATTACTAACTACTTAAACAAGAAGATTACGAGCAATGGAGAAACCCAAAAGTACTGTATATTTGATCAAAATATAGTTGTTTACATTGTGAACAAAAACGCAAGCAAATACAATTGTATTAAGTTCGAATGAAAACAGTACAAGGCATTTAAGATAAGAAAAACCTAAGACTGGTTACAAACTTGTCTTTACAAAAAATGTCACTAGTGGCAAACCATTAAGTAATTCTCCTAAACAAAGGACGAGAGGGGAAGCCGATGAACTCGAGAAAGACCGTCTGCACATAGCTTGAAAAAGACCATCTACACGTAACTCGGAGAAAGACCTACTACACATAGCTTTAGAAAGACCGGCTACATGTAGAGAGCCTTGATCTCTGCACAGACCTCATTCCCCTCATCATTAGAAGATCCCATTTTCTGAAACTGAGATCCTTTTTCTAGCCTCAGGAAATTTCTCGATATCAGAAAGAGGTTGGCGCAAAAGTCTTCTGGCACAGGTTCAGGCCTTGGGTTGGCTGGATTCTCTGATAGAAACCACACCAACTTCCTTCCTAGATCCACCTGAAACCATGCCAATCTTCCTCTGGAATTCTTCATCAGCCTGAGGAGGACCTTTGAGATCGCTCACAAGATCTATACCCTTAGGGATCACTTGTGAGGATCGGCCATGGCAGGCTACGGGGTTTCCCTGGTTTGGTGTAACACCCTAATATTTTGCCTTATTTTACGAAATACTAATTTTGGTGCATTAATTAAAAAGATTCAAAGCTATTTGGAAATACACAGTGGGTTTTATAATAAATATGCAAAAAGGTGAATGATCATTCATATTAAAAACAAAATAAGTAGTTGAGTGCATTTTTTTTTTAAATAAATTTGTAACATCCCACTGAGCTCAGATTACTTTACTATAAAAAAAACAAACCAAGGCTCTACTGGCGTTTTAGACCGTTTTCTCATCCATAGCCCCTCGCGGTATACATACCAGAACTGACCCAGCTCATCAAACTTACATTCAATGTTCCTTGTCTATTTCCTGTAGGGGAAAAGTAAGGGGTGAGCTAAAAGCCTAGAAAGGAAATGCTTAACATACAATAACATTCAATACACTAAACATATCTTAAAATTCACAATAATACGATTCTTTTATAACATTAACGTATCTAGTCTTTACAATATTATATACCTTAGTGCATAATTGTAATTTAAATAACTCTAGATATTGAAAGTTATATCATATACCATATATTTGTACTAAACGAAACCATTACATATATGTAGGGATCACAACCCTGGCATCATACTCATAGCACAATCATAGCAATAACATATAATAATCATTTCAATCATATCATGTCTTTACCATAATGTGGCGTATCATAGCCACTACATACACAACCTGGGCCTAACTAGCCTTACAATAATCTGGGCATATTTAGCTCTACCATTGCGATAGAATAAGGTATCTCTACATTCAACAACACTATCGCTGTATCATACCTTACCATAACAATGTCATACACAAATCAGAAAAATGTAGGGAAGGGTATCTCTACATTCAACGGCCTAATCCCGTATCATACCCCACCGTAACAATTTCATACACGACTCAGAAAAATGGAGGGTAGGGTATCTCCACATTCAACGGCCTTACCCCGTATCATACCCCACCATGGTCCCTCACTTTACCTGAGACGTTAGCATACAACTTACAGCGTACAACATACAATATATAGATACACCATATAACATATACAAGTCAAAATAACCATAATCTATATATCAATTTCACAAACTCATATTGTGTCCATACCACACATTCTCAGTACCATATACATATTCATAATAACAAATTATAAATCATATTCCAATAAATAAAGAATTTAAATTTATGCAGATAAACACATACAAAACTATCTAATTTCCTTACCTCAAATCCCGCTGCTTAAGACTTGTTATCTCGTCAATACTACCTATAATAAGACATGGGTCAAGGCCATAATATTAAAATTCGTACTCTTACAGTACAGTAGAAAGATCACTATTTTTGACCAACAACTACACTAATTCAGTGAAAGTTGTCTTCATAAAAGTTATAGGAAATTCCATTATCTTTCCAATGATATAAAGATCATTAAAAATGGATTAAAACAAAGAGAGCTATGATTATTTTACCGGAAATATTTCTGAGAAAGAATATGGAGTAACGAATTACACGACTTAGCAAAAATACAAACTTTTGACATTGAAAGGTTCAGAACTAGAAGATAACATCTTCATGAAAGTTTTAGGAAATTAAATTTCCTTTCCAATGATACTAAAATCTTTGAAATTAGAATTATATTCAAAGAGATATTGTAATTTTAGCAAAACAGTTTTGCAAGAACAAGATTCAAGAAATGAATCACATGATATTGAAGAAAACTAACTTTTTGACGTAGTATGACTTCGAATTAACAAAAAGTTTCTTCATAAAACTTATGGAAAATCGAATAAGCTTTAAAATCGTATATAGATCATTAAAAATAGATGAGAATTGAGAGAGTTGTTATATTTTAAGTGAAAGTACTTTTTTCTAGAAATATGAAGAAAATGAATTACAACAACAGCAGAAAGATGATAATTTCCAACATAGAAGAACACCGAATTGGTGAATAGTTTCTGCATAAAAAATTTAGACCATAGAATAAGCTTTCCAACGATACAAAAATCTCTGAAAATGGATCAATATCAAGAGAGATATCATCACTTTACTGTAACTTATTTTTTCTGAAAATGAAAAATATAATAGGTCCGAACCCTAGATAACATTTAGCATTATTGAGCAAGAAAATATTTCATACCTCTTCACAACTTTCTATTTGATGTCTCAAGCCCGCAAGCCTTGATTATAAATCCAAAACTTTAAGAATGAAGGTAGAAAAATAAGAAGAAGTGTGGAAGGTTTAAGAGGAGCAACCATGAAGAAGAATGAGGCTTTGACTAATTGGTGTGGAGAGGAGAAATAAAACTATAATAGTTTAGGGTTTGATAAAAAAAAACATGTACTGAAGATTATGAGATATCGTATTCTAATAGGTTTAGGTTAACTAAAAATAATAATGTATAATAAAATGCTAAAATATTATTAAATCAACAAATATCTAATTTTTAAATTTTAAAAGTAAGTCCTCTATCTCGTAACTTTAGGCTAAGTTTTGACCTAGAAAACTTCTGAATTATGATATAACTATTTCTACAAAATTTATAGATCTTTGAATTATCTTTCCAACACTACTGGAATTACCTCAATCGAAGCTCTAAAACTCTAGATATGATTATTTTACTAAAACATTTTTTAATCCTACGAATTTATCCAAACCTACGAATTTTTTAACATTAATTCCATTATAATGTTATTTAATGCACCGATACAATAAATTTAATCCACTAAATAATTTATAAAACTCTAATAGACTTTCATATTGGGCTTTAATTGAGTAATTATCCTAATTCGTAAAAATACCATAATTTTACCTTGACACTTACTACAATTTCAACTATGTTTAGAAATCTATCAATACTACTCTAAGCAATTATCTCTATTCACTATTAGTAGAAATAAATAAAATACTTATTCTCACACAAATTGTATAACAAATAAAATTTAAAATATATGTATATTTTCATCGGGTATTACATTTGGATTGGTCGGAAGCTCCTCAGCCCTGGAATCCATCGTTTTTTGCTCCGATTGAGGCTTGAAATCTATAGGAACAAATGAAAAATGGTTGGTGCATCTGGGTATTATGAGTTTGGAATGATGAACTTCTAAACTCAAAATGGACATTTTGGCAGGAAAGAAATAATCCATTATGAAAATAGATCTCACTAAAGAGTCAGAAGGTTTCTGAAAAATGACAAGCTTGAGCCGCCCTTTTATACACGAAGTCCAGTGACAAGAAAGCCAAAGATTGAGAAATCTAACGGTTGGAAGTTGTGCAAAATATGAATAGGCAATTCACAATGACTCTCGAAACCGTACAATCGCCAGAATTAAAAGATGCATTTTTTCCAAGAAAATATCTTGACGAAAATGCCCTTTGTAATTATTAAAAAGTCCTTTTTACTAAAAAGAACTTTTTAAGAGGCAATTGTTATACCCAAAATTCAGCTGGAGGACATGTGTCAAGATAAAGGGAATGTGAATCAGTGCAATAGCTTTTTATAGAATAACTCATAATTACGTAAGTATTAGAGTATATTTGTAACCCGCTGACTGTAAGGTCTTAGGCGAGGAATCAATGTACAAACTTGCAGTTAGTGTATTAGCGAGAAACCATATGTTGTTAAAGGTGAATAGCGAGGCACCGGAGAAGAGTGCTGCATACCTTAGCTTGCAATAAGCAAACTAAGGGTAAAAGTTGGATCGGCTCGAAGAACAAGTATGCGAGATGACCATCTCACTATGATAAGACTTCCTTCATCCAACTAACAAGAGCGAGGCTCATACACCTGGCAAGTTAGAAGATTTCTTTATACCTGTGATCGACATACATTGTCGACCTCGGAAAGAAGAATGGTCCCAGCTCACCATTGGGATCACTATAATCAAGTTTCTGTCGAGACATCTCCAGATTCAACAATTAAAGACGTGTTTAATACACGATATTTTTAACCCTATAAAGCGGGTAAATAATAGTTGTGCGATTTTTAAAATCATACACCGCATTTACATTTCGTGATATGTAATCAGATCCCACGATTTTAGGGATAATGGCTGTAAACATACTTTGGTCAGCTTTGTAATTAACTGCCACTATGCAATTATAAATAGTGGCAAACCATCTCAAAATGGGGACGAAAAAACTCTTATGAAAGAGGCCCCAAAAAAATACTCAGAAATCTGAATAAGATTGACTCGTGGACTATGCAGAATTTTAACTGCAAAACCATGTAAAAAAACCCTGTGTCCATATATTATTTTTTTATAGCTTTTATTTTTTCTGTGTTAAATTATCATCGTGAGGCTCAAATTTGGTTAACGAAAATATGCGTTAACAGTATTACCATAAGGTTTAATAATCAGATTAGCAATTCTAACTAGATTAATTATGTATTAATGAGAAACTATATTATTATATGATTTAATATGTGATACTGTTATGATTTATTACATTCTAAGACCCCATTCGTGTGTAAGTGGCATTTTTGTAATTTTGACTCGAGAAGGGTAAAATCGTAATTTTATGATATACTGTGCTTATGGACTATATTATTATATAGTATGTTTAATCTATCTGACTATAGGTGTTTTCTAATAAGTTGGCGTGGTATAGTCACAACCGGATATTTTGTGCCGAACCGGGTTCGGTGCCCAAAATATATTTTCGAGATTTATTTATGGCATTTATGATATAAATACTAAAATATGATTTATATGTGAGTATGGAATGACAAAATTACCCTTGTTATATGTAGACCCCCTCTTCTCTCTCTCTCTCTCTCTCTCTCTCTCTCTCTCTCTCTCTCTCTCTCTCTCTCTCTCTCTCTCTCTCTCTCTCTCTCTCTCTCTCTCTCTCTCTCTATTGTGTATCTCTTATCAAATTTGGAAGGAAGGCTTGAATTGGTGTGGGTTTGTGTGATTCTTTTACATAAAGCTAGAGGAAGTTGTGGTAAACCTTTCTAATTTTTTTAACTTGTGTGAATTTCGATATTTTAAGGTTTCATAGTGATGTTCTTCATGTTCTTGAGCTTTTGGTTGCATGTTGATGAAAATAATGTTAGTTGTGATGATTTTGGTGTGCTTTTGCTATTAGGATCATGCTAGTAGCTTCATGTTGTGTAGGGTGTTTTTTAATTTGGTTTTAAGTGTGTAATTTCTGGAAACCTACTTGAATTTTTGGGAATTTCTTTGAAGGTTTGGAAGCTTGAGTTTCAAGCTTGTGAATTTTGAGCAATTGTGTTGATTGTGTAATGTTGAGCTTTGTGTATGATTTATGTTGGGTGTTTTGAGCATATATTCTGATGTATTAATGCCTGGAAACACTTTGGTTTAGCATGAATTTTTGTTGTTGTAGGTGAAGTTAGGATTGAGTTTAGGCATTTTCGGGCCTTAAAATGGGATTTTTGGGTTTTCTGGTCCCACTCGCCGCGGCCAGACTTTTGGTCACTGCGACCAAGTCTGGCAGAGAGCAATCCCAATTTTCTCGATTTTGTTTTGGCCATAACTTTTGACTCGAGACTTCGTTTTGGAGGTTCTTTATATCGTTGGAAAGCTAGTTTTGAGCTCTATGTGTTAATATATAAATAAAATTCAAATTATGTGTATATGTGAAAGTGAATTTGAGATTAACCCTATTTGTGTAAAATTCTAAGAACGTGTGATTAGGATTATCGGCGCTTGCTCAGGAACACCCAGAGATTTAGAATATCCACATACTTAGATTACCAGGTAACATAGTAAATTAGCACATAGAGTTTAGCGCAGTGGCGCTCATGTATGTAATTTTGTATACGTTCTGTGAGAAACTGAGATTAGGGTTATTATCCTAAATTTAGCGATTATGTGATTTAGAGTTATTACTCTAGTATTTAAGTGAATATGAATGCAATGTTATACTTTATATGTTGAACTGGAAAGAATTATGCGCATAAGGTATGTTGCCCCTGATTTCGCCCAATATACGTGGACCAGTCAAACAGGGACACGTGGATCAGATAACTTGTAAATATTTGATAAGTCTTTGCACGCCACAAGGAAGCACCCTGGGCATAGGTCCCGGAGGAGGCACCCGGAGTACAAGGTGCTCCCGGAAGATCGCATAGCATAAAGCCCCTCCAAGAAGTGTCAGGACTCTCCTGAGCAATCAAGTTGCATTTAATGCTGCATGGGAGGAAGCGTGTTGGGACTGCAACACGCAATAAAGTCTGACGGCACAACCTCCAAACAGCAGCGCCACAGTAATGATCATTTAAGTCTAGCGACGGCTACTCTGCGAAGAGTCACATCAATCACAAGGCAAAAAGGACATTCCTCATAAAAACCCTACAGCACCTAGGGATTTGACCATGCATTACCCATGGCATATTCATTGGGAATACCCAACTTTATGGATACTTACAGATACGTTTGTAAGAACAATTCTAGGGATTACCCCACCAAAAAAACTATAAATACCCCCTCAAAATTTAATGGGATCGAGAATCTTGGGTTGCATATGAGCAAGAAGAGCAAATACTCACCAAGAACATTCTCTGTATTTATAAGGGTAACATTCCCTCAAGTGTGGAATCTGTATTAAATACATCCATTAATAACAAAGACTCGTGGACTAAGGCTCATTAACGCCCCAACCACGTAAAAATCCTTATCTCACTTTCTTACGGCTCAATATTATAATTATATTTTAATAGTTGCCGAAAATCTCGGTCAACAAGGTATAATTAGGTTAGACTCAGTTATTAAAATCGAGATAAACCATTCTAAGGCCTTATTATAAATAGAAGTTTGAGCGTAACACGTCGGTTTATGTCAAATAGACAATAGATGCAGTGGCATTAATATTTATATCATTTTTTTTATTAAATTGCATATTGTTATTTATATTGTCTTGCTAGACCTTGGCAAGTGCTCTATTGTGCAGGAAAGGGTAAATCTGTTGTTGATCAGCCATGAGATGGAGGGCTTTACGATGTATTGTACATGTTTAGGCCAAGCTAGACCACTAGGGTTGGGTCTACCAGGAGAAAATATCGTAATCCTTGCTTTTGCCGCTTAGGTCAGCGTGTATTGATAACTTGTAATATTTTGCAAAGTTTTTACGGGATCTCGAAATAAGAAAGTTATTTTTTTTTGGATGTTTGTTATAAAGTTTAAAAATTACAAGTTATAATTTTATTCTGTATATGTGTTACAGTTTAATTTCCGATCTTAGCTCTTGTAATCCCAATTTAGTTGGATTAGCGTTGTTTAGTCGTTGTTTGTGACATGCCCATTGTTAGGGTGTTACATCTTTAGACTTGCATCTTAGGTTTCTTATCTTTTTTTCCACAAAAAAAATGAAAATAAATGTGTTAATTGTAGTAGTGCTCTCATAAGAGCATCTTCAACTACACTCTCTAAACATACTCATTAGCTAAAATAAGGAGTGAGATCTAAGAAAATAAGCTTCTACTATACAAAAAATGAGAGCTCTCTAAGTGTAACTATTTTTTGCTAATATTTTTTAATATTATTTTAATCAAAAAAATTATTATTTATATTAGGGTGTTTAGGTTTTTCAAATATTCTTCTTGCTACAGCTGCACCTCTCTTCTACGATTACGGTTCTAATGGGTTTTTAACTTCTTCTCTTCTTCTTTTTCAGATCACAGGTAGGGTTATGTTCTATTGTGTTCAAGCTTTTAATCTTTCTACTCCTCTTCAAATCACGGTTGGGATTAGAGATATTAGATTCTAGTTTTAAAAATTCAGTCATAAAGTCTGAACATTTCTTCCCCAACTAAAAAACTCACCACACGTGATTAAATGACCTAAAGTATAAATTGGTTTTGAATGCTCTGTTTTTTTTTCTTCTTTTGGTTCTTTGGCAGTGGTACCATGGCACCAGACATGGCTGAAGCTTAAGCCATTAAAGAGACGTTAAGTTGGATCAAGGATCATGAATGGCATAATGTAGAACTCGAGTCCGATTGTCTCTTAATTGTCCAAGATATTCGAAGTAACATCACCATGGTTTCGCCTCTTAGGGGAGTGGTGATGGACTGTCGAAAGCTTCTATCTATTTTAAACAATGTTTCTTTATTTTTTATTAAACGATCTGCTAATATGACTGCGCACAGCTTTGCTAGAGCCTCATATTCTTTTCCAGATCGAGTTTTCAATGGGAGGGATGTTCCTACTGAATTACGCTCTTGTCTTTTGGCTAATTTAGCAAATTAATAAAATTCCAATTTGCATTAAAAAAAAACACTATTATTTTTTTTATTATTTTATAAAGTTAATTTATAGTTTGACAAATTCAAATTATAAAATATTACTAAAATAATAAAATATAAATTAAAATAAGAAACATAATTGAAGGAACAACAATAAAAATAACTCTCTATTTTAAGTAAAAAAAAATAGAAAGTACCACTACAAATACCCTATCAAGCAAATGAAAGTGGCGCCCGTCCTCTTTTCTCACTTCTTAAAAAAAAAAAAAAAGTAGTTATACAGTTAAAAACATCAAAATATATATATATATATATATATATAAAGGAAGGTTTTGAAGAGTTGAGGTGGCTTCATCTCCTTCTATGTTCCTACTTTCTCTAATTTATAGTTTTTCTCATTTTTTAATTTTTTAAACTATTTTTACTAATTTAATTTTATCTTTAATTCAATTCAATAAAAATAATTCAAAAGACATCCTATTTAATATTTATTATTTATGTTATATTAATATTCTATTATTAATTGTTAAAACTATTTGTATTCTTCTACTAAAAAATTAAAAACTATTGGTATTCTTTATATAGCTCTTACCCCTCTGTGTGTATATATATAGTCTCAAATACAACTTAAAGTTTTGTATCTACTCTTCACTCTTAATTTAGAAGTTTTTATTATTATTTACTTTTTCTAATTCATATTTTTTATTTTCAAATTATTTAGCCATGACTATTTATTTTTAAAGTTTTGTTATTATTATTTTTTTTTTTTTTCTAATTCTTGATGTTGTTTTTCTTCTTCTTCTCCATATTACTATGACAATTGGATACTCATAGACAAATTTTTCTCTCATAGCAAATTACCATGAAAATGGCTATTTGTAGACAAATTCTTCTTCACTAGATATTTGCATCAAACATAAGGAGAACATCCAATTTAAAAGGTCATGTGGTGTTCTCTTCTACTTTATCTAATTTATCATCTTTTTTTTTTTTTTGTATTTAATTTATACTAATAACAAAAATTAATTGATAAAAAATAGAAATCTAATTGACATTTTATATTGGATTTTTTATACATAGTGACAGTAATAATAATATTTATTATCTCATATTTCACATACTATATCTATTTAATTAAATAAAAAACCCAACACTAAATTATTTTTAATATTTAATAATAATATCATCATCTTTCTATTTTGTGGTGATTTTAGATTTTTTATTTTTATTTTTTATACTAACACTAAATTAAAACCAACTAATAAAAAGAAATTAATCATCAATGACTTATAGTATTCTAAAACATGGCTTATAGTATTCTAAAATAAAAATAAAAACTATTTATATATGATAATTATAACATTATAAAATATGTATTAACTATTTAAATTCTACCATTAAAAACAAAAACTATTTGTATTCTTTGTATTTATTTATGAGACTTTTCATCATCACCCAAACTATTCACCATTCTTGCCATACTATAAATATATATATATATATATATATATATAAATCATACTATTGCTCAATGACATGAAAAAGACATAGAGACTATTGTATATACCATAACAATATAGATTTTAGAGCTTGAAGTTTTTTTTTTTAAAAAAAAATGATCATATAGGATTGGGAAGAGCGTCAAACTATTGGTATGATTATGATTAATAAGGTATGTATTTTTTTAATTTCTATTAGTACTTTTGAATATGTCATATTATATGGCTCTTTCATGATATTTTTCATCACCAAAACTCCCCAATATTTTTATTGTACTGTGAATATATATATCCTACTATTACTCAATGTTAGACATATAAAGAAGACATAAAAGAGACTGCTATCATATATACCATATAATATATATATATTATAGAACTTGAAGGTTTTTTACAAAATTATCATATGAGATAGGAAAGGAAAGTTATTGGTATGATTATAATTAATAAGGTATGTATTCTTCATTTTCACATATTATTGTGTAATGTACGAATTTTTTTTTGTATACATTCTCATATATATATTTATATATAATATATTATTTTAAGCAATCACCTTACATATAAAATGAATTTCAGGAAAAGGCTTAAGCAATCACCAATTTATATGAAATGGATTTTAAAATTGTAGATCCAACAAGGCTCATCATATTGAAATACAAGATCATTTATAAAGTCTTGATCCCTACATAGTGATGAGAGCATCAATAGTGATATGAAGAGCTAACTTACACTATTACAGATGGATAGTTATGGAATGATCTGTAAAGTCCTTTTTTGGCAAGTTAGGTGACAAAATAATTTTTCCTTTTTATGGTAAGATTGCTATGCATTCATTTTCGAAATCTTACCTCTTTTATTCGGTTATTAGCTGCCATTTTTCTTGTTTGGAAAGTTGCACTTTCAGCTGAACTTTCCTTTGTTGAAAACTTCTCAAAAGAGAAGGAATTCTCTTTTGGAAAGTTGTCTTTTTTAGGGAAACCTTGTTTATTGCCTTTTCCTTATTGATTTCGATTGTATCTTGATACAATCAGAATATCTAATCTGTTTTTGGCAGGAATCAAGCATTGAAAGAAGATCGGACCCGATTTTAGTAAGTTTCCCGTTTCTGGGCAGATCTGCTTTGTCAGCAACCGAATCTGATGTAGCAGATCGTGTTTCTTTTGGAAAGTTTTTGTACAGCTGCTAATTCGAACTTGTGGTTGCCTCTTTGGTTTCTATGATCTATAAATAGAGCCTAGAGAGCAACCATTCGAATTACCTCTTCCATTATTCATTTTCTACATTTATCTTTTGAGAGAAGAGAGTCTTTCTTTGTTTTGTGAGAGCCTAGTTGTTCATCTAGGTTCTAGTTGTTCTATTTCTGTTCTTACTCTATCCTAGAGGTTGTGAAGAACTACTTGACTGAACAAGAGATTGGTCTTCGGGAGAAGACTTGATAAAGCCTTACTTCGGGAGGAAGTAAGCACTTGGTCTTCGGGAGAAGACTTGATAAAGCCTTACTTCGGGAGGAAGTAAGCACTTGGTCTTCGGGAGAAGACTTGTTGAAGCCTTACTTCGGGAGGAAGTAAGCACTTGGTCTTCGGGAGAAGACTTGTTGAAGCCTTACTTCGGGAGGAAGTAAGCACTCACACTTCAAAGACGAAGGGAGTTCGGGCTTTAAGGTGTTTCAAGAAGTCAGATTCATAAAGTGGATTACAAAGGATTGCAGCAATACTTTAGAGGGAGTCTAAACTTGTTTAAGTCAATTGTCTTTGTAATTTTGATACTTTATTAATTGATTTCATTCTCTGGGCGTGGCCCCGTGGACTAGGAGTGTTCGTGAGAACACTGATACCACGTATAAATCTCTTGTGTCAAGTTATTTATTTTTCTGCAATTATTTTATATTCTGCCTGTTCAGTTTTGTTGTAGCAGAATTACTTTCTGCTGCTGCAAACGCTTACAGTTTTTATATTTTCGTATATACAACTGACATTTGCAAAAACACGGTTTTTCAATTGGTATCAGAGCAGGACACTAAACTCTTAGTGTGGTCCTATAATGTTTTTGTTAGAATGTCATTTTTTGCAGAAGGAAGTTCTATTTCTAGACCACTGTTGCTTAATGACTCTAACTATCCTTATTGGAAAGTTAGAATGAGGGCCTTCATCAAATCTCAAGATGAGAAGGCGTGGAGAATGGTTCTATCAGGTTGGTCTCCTCCAGTTGAGACAGATACTTCAGGTAATACTATAATAAAATCTGAACTGGAATGGTCTATTGAAGATGATAAACTATCTGCCTACAATAGCAAAGCCTTGCATGCTATCTTTAATGGTGTAGGTGAGGGTTTCATTAAACTTATATCATCTTGTGTTTCTGCTAAGGAAGCTTGGGAGATTCTTCAAACTCAGTTTGAAGGAACTTCTGATGTGAAAAGATCTAGATTTATCATGCTTCAAACTAAATTTGATGAGCTTAGAATGTCTGATAATGAAACTTTAACTGAATTCTATGAAAAATTGTCTGACATTGCTAATGAATATTTTGCTCTTGGAGAAAAGCTTGATGATTCGGTTCTTGTGAGAAAAATTGTTAGAGTTCTTCCAGAAAGGTTTGATACTAAACTTTTGGCAATGGAGGAAGCTAAAGATTTTAGCACTATGAAAGTGGAAGAATTGATGGGTTCCTTACGTACTTTTGAATTAAATCAACAGATTAAACAAAAGGACAAACCCAAATCCATTGCTGATAAAGGTAAAAGTATTGCTTTGAAAGTTGCTAATAATGAAAATTCTGATAGTGAATGTGATGATGAGATTGCTTTATTAACTAAGAATTTTCAGAAATATATGAAAAAGATGGGAAATAAAAAGAATATTTCAAAAGGTTCAAAAGGTAATACTTTCATTAAACCATTTGTTTCTAACAAAAAGGGAATTCAGTGCAGGGAATGTGAAGGTTTTGGGCATATTCAAGCTGAGTGTGCAAACACTTTGAAAAAGAATAAGAAAAGTTTCAATGTCACTTGGAGTGATGATGAAACCGAAAGTGATGAAGATAATGTTGAAAATGTTGCCCTAACCTCTGTTATGACTAATGTGTTGTGTGATTCACAGGTGAAAGCTAAATTGGTATGTCTGAATAATACCACCGAACAAGAGGAATCAGATTCAGATGAGTTTGAAATCTGTGAAGAGTCTCTTGCTGAATCATACAAAGTCATGTATGAAAAATGGATTCAGGTTGCTTCTGAAAATAGAGAGTTGAATAAATTGAATAAAAAATTGTCTCATCATATTGAAATGTGTGAATTGAAAATAAAAGAGTATGAGACAAGTGTTTGTGATAAAGATGAAAAAATTACTCTCTTAAAGAAGGAACTTGAAAATTTTAAGAAAAATGTTCAAATGCTTAACCCTGGATCTTCTATTTTTGAAAAAGCTCAGAATGCAGGTCAAAGAGGTTCCGCAGGTCTTGGTTCAAATGGAATGGAGAGTTCTGGAGTCACGAAGTTTGTAAAATCCAGTGTTCCAACGAACCACTCTGAGGCTACAAAGTCTGCTGTAACAGTTTCACAGTCTGTCACAGCAAGAGCAGTTTCTGATGCTGCAAAACCTCCAGGATTTTCGAAAAGGGTAAGATCTCAGGTAAAAAGATTTGTTCCCATTTGTCATTTTTGTGGTAGAAAAGGACATATCAGACCCAAATGTTTCACGCTGAACAATCTGTTTAAAACAAATTATTTTGATAATTTGAAAAAATCTCAAAAGAAACATAAAGGTTTGAACCAAATATGGGTGAAAAAGAAGTGTCTAGCTGGTTTTTCTGATAAAACTGCTGCATCTCAAATGTGGTATTTTGACAGTGGTTGCTCTAGACATATGACAGGTGACAAGGATTTTTTGACTAACATTCGGCCTATGCAATGTGGAGAAGTCACTTTTGGTAATGGCCTATCTGGAAAAGTTGTTGGTATGGGAACTCTAAATTTTGAAGGGTTACCTAGACTGAAAAATGTGATGTTAGTTGAAGGACTGAGGGCTAATTTACTTAGCATCAGTCAAATCTGTGATCAAGGGTTTACTGTTTCTTTTGATAGTGATCATTGTTATGTTCTGAATGATGACAATGAATGTATCTTGCAAGGATTTCGATCCAATGATAACTGTTACACTCTAACCCCTGTGTTTACTTGTCATTCAGATATCAACAACACCACAGATCTGTGGCATGCAGAGCTTGGGCATATTAATTTTAAAAACCTCAAAAAATTGTCAAATGCAGGTATTGTTCGAGGTCTTCCCAAGCTTGGTAAGGAAAGTGAAGGTAAGTGTGAACCGTGTCAACTTGGGAAGCAATTAAAAATCACTCACAAGCCTGTGTCTGATATCAATACCTCAAAGGTATTGGAATTGCTTCACATGGATCTTATGGGTCCAATCCAAGTTGAAAGTTTGAATGGTAAAAGATATATCTTTGTGTGTGTTGATGATTTCTCTCGTTTTACTTGGGTAGATTTCTTAAGAGAAAAATCTGACACTTTTGATGCCTTTAAAACTCTTTGTCTGAGATTAACAGTTGAGAAAGGTTGTAATATTGGGAAAATTGTTCGAATTCGAAGTGATCATGGTAAGGAGTTTGAAAATTCTGTGTATGATGATTTTTGCAAATCTACAGGTATAACTCATGAATTTTCAGCTCCCAAAACTCCTCAACAAAATGGAGTTGTTGAGAGGAAGAATCGAACTTTGCAGGAAATGGAAAGAGTGATGTTAAATAGCAAGAAATTGACAAATCGCTTATGGGCTGAAGCTATTAACATTGCTTGCTACATAATAAACAGAGTGTTTATTCGTCCAGGTACCTCAAAAACATCTTATGAAATCTGGAAAGGTAAGCGCCCCAATGTAAGTCATTTTCATGTTTTTGGTTGTGTGTGTTATGTCTATAGAGATCGTGAGCATATTGGTAAATTTGATGCTAAAAGTGATGTTGGTGTGTTTATTAATTGGATATTCCTTAAACAGTAGAGCTTATCGTGTTTATAACATGAGAACTCAAACTGTTTTGGAATCAGCTAATGTGGTTGTTGATGATTTTAGAGATTTTTCAGAGTTTTCCACAGAAGCCAAGATAGATAATCTCATGGATACTCCTCCAAAAGTTGTAACAGCAGATCCTGATGCAGCAGAACCCATTGTTGATGCTGCAAATGACGAATCTCTTCCGCAATCGAAACCGGAGAACCGTAACCGTCTATCTTGACTCATCCAAACATCATCACCGACTCTATTCGAAAGAACCAAGCACCGCAGTCAAACTGAATCATCCAAAAGATCTCATCCTTGGAAATCCTGAAGAAAGCATGGTAACTCGCAGAAGGTATATTAATTTAATCAGCTTTCTTTGCTTTGTTTCTCAATATGAACCGAAAAATGTGAAGGAAGCCATGACCTTTGAGGAATGGCTCAATGCAATGCAAGAGGAACTCAACCAATTTGTTCGCAACAAGGTATGGATTTTGGTCCGAAGACCAAAAGGTATAAATGTTATTGGAACAAAGTGGTTGTTTAAAAATAAAAGTGATGAGTTCGGTACAATTGTGAGAAACAAGGCTCGTTTGGTGGCACAAGGGTACACACAGGTAGAAGGTATTGATTTTGATGAAACTTTTGCTCCTGTTGCAAGATTAGAATCAATTCGTTTACTTTTGTGTATTGCTTGTATTCTGAATATTAAATTGTTTCAAATGGATGTGAAATATGCCTTCCTAAATGGTATTTTGAATGAGGAAGTTTATGTTGAGCAACCAAAAGGATTCGAAGATCCTCAATTTCCAGACCATGTATACAAACTTGAAAAAGCTTTGTATGGTCTGAAACAAGCTCCTCGAGCTTGGTATGAAAGGTTGACTCAATTTTTACTTTCTCATGGCTATCACAGAGGTAGTGTGGATAAAACTCTTTTCATCAAACATATAAAATCTGATTTTATCATTGCTCAAATTTATGTTGATGATATAGTTTTTGGTTCTACATCTAACCATGAAGTGCAGGTATTTGTTGATCAAATGAAAAGTGAATTTGAAATGAGCATGGTTGGTGAGCTTAATTTCTTTCTGGGTCTTCAAGTGAGACAAATGGAAGGAGGTACATTTGTATCTCAAAGCAAGTATGCTAAGAACCTTGTCAAGAAATTTGGCCTTGAATCGGCTAAGCAGGTAAGTACTCCTATGAGCACCACACTGAAATTAACAAAAGATGAGAATGGAGTGAAGGTAGACACTACACTCTATCGTAGCATGATTGGAAGTCTTTTGTATTTAACTGCTAGTCGTCCTGATATCTGTTACAGTGTGGGAGTGTGTGCTAGATATCAAAGTAATCCTATGGAATCTCATGTATTAGCTGTAAAAAGGATTATTAGATATGTTAATAGCACTCCTGATTATGGAATTTGGTACTCGAAAGATACCAATTCAAATCTTGCTTGTTTTAGTGATGCAGATTGGGCAGGAAATGCTGATGATCGAAAGAGCACAAGTGGAGGGTGTTTCTTTCTTGGGAATAATCTAGTATCTTGGCATAGCAAGAAACAAAATTCCATCTCCTTATCCACTGCCGAAGCTGAGTACATAGCTGCTGGCAGTTGTTGTACTCAACTATTGTGGTTGAAACAAATGTTGATTGATTATGGGTTTGATTTGGGTGTTTTGACTATTTTTTGTGACAATACTAGTGCCATAAATATTTCTAAAAATCCTGTTCAACACTCTAGAACGAAGCACATTGATATAAGACACCACTTTATCAGGGAACTTGTTGAAAATAAATCATTGCAATTAGAATATGTTGATACTGAAAAACAATTAGCTGATATTTTCACAAAGGCCCTAGATGCAAGTCGCTTTGACTCCCTCAGAAAGTCTTTGGGAGTTTGCATTGTTTAATTTTATCTATTCATAATTCGTGTACAATAATGTTATGTGATTCTTCTCTAGCTCTTAATCTTCTATCATTGTATTTTGACAAATCGTGTTTATGCTTTTGGAATATAATTAGTTAGGATCTCTGTCTGATCATACTTTGTGATGTTGTGTTAAAAGATTCATGTTACTCTTTATTTGTGTCTGGGATTAAATAATGTTCTCTTACAGAGTTGAGCAATTTTTGTTTCAGTCTTGTTAGGACCCTTGCTGGAATAGAGCTACCCATACTGAGGTGTGAAAGCCATCTGATGAGTAAGCTGGAACATTGTAATTAGCAACTATGATGAGGATGCACTACCATAGAAAAGGGCTACCTTCAGTATGGTGTGAAAGCATCCAGTTGCGGGATCAATTTGAAAAAGGCAAAAATGAAAAATCTTGCCAAGGACAATGATCCTATTTACACTGCACACACTTATGCCTGACAAGTGTGTTCAAATCTGTAAGTCTCCTCTATTAAAATTAAATTGATAAATCCTGGTTCACAACTTTCAGTAACATGCATATCTTTTTCATCAACATCAAATAAGTATGATTATTCCATGAGATACTAATTAGTTATTTTCCTTAAAAGCATAACAAGTATTTTATTTTGTCAATTGTCAATGATATTTGATTTACTTGCTTAATTCGAATCACATATAGTTATTGTACACTTTGTCTTTTATTTTCGGTTTTTATTTAAAAAAAAAATAAATAAAAAAAAATAAAATGAGGGAGGCGTGTGACTTGCTTCATGGGTTAAGGAAAATCTTGTGCATAAATGGTAAGTATCAACATTCATTCTTTCTTTGATTTATTATGATATTTTTCCAAGTAAAGATTAAACTTTATATGGTAATGTGTCTTTATTCTTGAAAGATTGATTTATTTTTGGAAAAATTTGTTGGCATTTCTAGTTTCCTTTTATTTCTTTTAAAAAAAAAAAAAAGGAAAGGAGTTGAGAAGTGGGCGATTTCCTTTTTTGGTTCATGGGCTGGCGGTTACCATTTAAATTTTCAAAATTGGTTTCCTTTTTCTTGTTTTGATTCCAAGGTTATATAAACCAAATTTTGTCACTTATTTCACCACCTACCCGAACCTTCTTTATTGTTCTTTGTCTGTCACTATTCATCTTCTCCTTCAGTTCCAAAATGGTGAGAACCAAGAATCTAGGGCACACTAAAAAATTAGAAGAAACCGTTCCAACTCCTTCTAGTGCACCCCCTGCTGCCTCAGTTCCTCCTCCTGCTGTTGCAAAGCCTGGAGATTCATCGCTTCCCCAGCGTGAATCTCAAACCGTGAAGCCAAAACGTCCACCCAAGCAAGTTGCTCGCAAATCGGTAAGGCCCTATCGCACCTGGACTTCCTCATCTGAATCCTCTAAGGAATCTCCTCCTCCATTGGCTGTTCCTCCTCCTGCTGCATCAATGGCTGGCACCACTCCAACAGGCCCTTCAACTCGAACTCGAGCCCAGCAAGCCTCGGCTGAGAAAGAACTTCAGGCCTCTAAATCTCGAGAGAAGACTGTTCCTCCAGCCAAGAAGAAACTCAAGACTACTCCTCCCTCGGTTTCCTCAAGTTCCAGTTCAGAAGAAGAGGACCCAATGGAAGTCTCTTCAGACAAATCAGTATCTTTGCATACTGAGAAGGACAGTGAGGACACAGAACTCGAGCCAGAGCCTCCTCACTCGAAAACTGCTTCTGCAGCAAAGGCCTCTGCTGCTGCCAAAGGCAAGCAGCCCATGGAAGATGTAACACCCCGATTTCCCGAGATGTCACATAGGATAGTCCGTATAAAACAATTTAATAAGATAAAGACAATCAAATACTGCTTTATTGAAAAATATCCAAGCATGAGATCTCATTGTTTAAAACAAAATACTTTTAGTACTGTAAACTTAAATAAGAACTAGTTAAGTCAAAATAATAGTTCCAAAATGTTTAGCGATTAAAAAACATTAAAAAGCAAAATCTTGTGCACGGCCCCACTAACATGCGGTCCACGCCTCGAGCTCTTCATTCTCACTGCTTAGCCTTACCCTTACCTGCACACAGAGTACCCGTGAGCTAACGCCCAGTAAGAAGAGCTATGTAGGACATAATCCTCCTAACTAGTTACTTGACATAATTTGCTCTTTTATATTAATCAACAGTAATTCACATTCCATAAATATATCCACAACGCATGTTGTTCTCACATGCACACATCAAGTCTCATACCGCACATTATACTCACATACGATAATCAACTATTCTCTCATGTTGATCAGACATGAGGTAACCTACCCTGCCTTGTGTTATTCTCACACTTGGCATCCAATAGGACAATTAATTACCATAAGTTGTACTCACCCATGATAATGTTATAACCTGCAAGTGTTATGCTCACACAAGCAGCAAGACCCTAATATTATTCTCATGCTAATGATGCTCACAAAATATAAGGAAATCACAACACTATCAAATTAAATAACAAACCAACCCAAGTTGTATGCATAACATACACCCTGTGTACAGATGTCCACTCTTCTTACCTCAGTTGCTAAGACCACACTTGCTACCTCGAGCACCTCAACGAATTTCCTTGTTGAGAACAAGATCCTCCAGAAACCCCTGAACGGAGTGTCGCCGGAGTTCTCGTCGGTTTCGTCGCCGGTAAAGTGTAACTTTATCTCCGATGGCTCTTGAAGCGTCCTTTCGATTGGGGAAGCTCTCCACAATGCTCAGGACCTCAAAACGATCAAGAAAAGTGGTCCGAGAAGGCAGATCGGGGTTGTCTTCTTTGTTGGCGGTGTACCGTCTTTAATGGAGTCCAAAATTTTGGATTTTCGTTTTGGACGTTAAAGCTTCGTTTTCTTACGTCAAAAACAATCCTTAGGGTCCCATGCACTCAAATATAACCTCCCTTGACCCAAGAACAAGCTTAAACACGTTCGAATTCGAGTCGAAGTAACTAAGCGCACCTTTGAAGCTTCAAAAATGGCGAATCTCAAAACGACGACTTCCGCCCCTTATACCACGTTAAAAAGCTTCCTTAGGTCGTATATAAGTGATCCCAAACCCCCACGTTCACCCAGGTTTCACTCTGCTTGAAGAAACGAAAGTTTTCGGTACCGTATACGCCGTATACGTGCTCTCTCTATCTCTCGTTGGTTCTCTGTTTTGGGTGAACGAAAATAGAGTTTAAAACCTAATTTCTATCGTGTTTAAACCCAAGCAAAATATCGCATTGAACCGAAGTGGAGCGATTCCCATTCCACCAAAATAAGCGTTCGGTTCGGTTGAATCGTGTATACGTATCGCATATACTAACTGTTAATAATAATAATAATAATAATAATAATAATAATAATAATAATAATAATAATACGATAATAATAATAATAATAATAATAATAATAATAATAATAATAATAATAATATGTTAATAATAATAATAATAATAATAATAATAATAATAATATACCCATATAACAATATCCAGACATATGTATCTATTAGGCATTATACACATGCCAATAAAATCAAATATTATATCATCATAAAAATAATCTCATACATATTTAAATCCATAAATATGTAACATAAAAAAAAATACTCTCAGCTAAATAAAATTACAAAAATACCCTTTCGGAGTTAGCGGATATTACAATTATCCCCCTCTAAAAGAAAATTTCGTCCCGAAATTTTACTCAAATAATTCTGGATATTGTTCTCGCATATCAGATTCAAGCTCCCAAGTAGCTTCCTCAACCACACTGTTTCTCCATAGGACTTTCACCAGGGTAATTGTCTTATTTCTCAAAATCCTATCCTTTTGATCAAGAATCTTTACCGGACGTTCATTGTAGGACAAATCTTCCTGCAAACCCAGTGTTTCATAGCTCAAAACATGCGATGGGTACGACACATATTCTGGAGTTGAGATACATGAAATACATTGTGCACCAGGATAATGATGGCGGTAAAGCTATTCTATAAGCTACACTGCCCACTCTATCCAATATCTGAAATGGACCAACATATCTGGGACTTAGTTTCCCTCTCTTGCCAAATCTCTTCACCGAGAGTCCTTTTCGTGGTGTGACTCGAAGAAACACATGATCACCCACTTCGAACTCAATGTCCCTCCGCTTCGGGTACGCGTAAGATTTACATGCTGCACATTGTGATCATTCTAGCCCTGATCTTCTGAATAGCGTCGTTGGTGTGCTGAACTGCATCGGCCTAGGAGTTTGTTCTCTCCCCCAACTCATCCCAATGCGGTGGAGACTGCATTTTCTTCCATACAACATCTCATAGGGTGCTACCCCGATTGTAGGCGATAGGTTGTTGTTGTAAGAAAATTCAATCAAAAGGGAGTATTTGCTCCATGATCCTTGGAAATCTATCACACATGCCCTCAACATATCTTCCAAGATCTGATTTGTTCTCTCAGTCTGACCATCTGTCTCTGGATGATATGCAGTGCTGAACTTCAATCGAGTTCCCATTGCTCTTTGTAAGCTTTCCCAAAAAGACGAAGTGAATCGAGCATCTCGATCACAAACAATAGAATACGGTGCCCCATGTAATCTCACAATCTCATTCACATAAAGTTCAGCAAAATGGTCCATGGAGTAAGTCATGCGTCTTGGTAGAAAATGGGCGATTTTGTATACCTATCGACGACTACCCAAATGGCGTCATGTTGCTTTGTAGTCTTAGGTAACCCAGTCACAAAATCCATGGAAATCTCTTCCCACTTCCATTCAGGGAGCTTCAGTGGTTGTAATAATCCCGCTGGTCTTTGATGCTCTGCTTTAACTTGTTGACATGTTAAGCATTTGGCCACAAATTCAACTACATCCTTTTTCATACCAGGGCCACCAATACAATGCTTTTAGGTCATGGTACATTTTAGTGGTCCGGGATGAAGCTGAATAAGGTGTGTAGTATGAGCTTCTACCAAGATCCCCTTCTTGAGCTCATCATTATCGGGCACATAAATTCGTCCCTTGAACCGAATTAATCCCGGTGTACGATATTTCATAATCTTTGGCGTTACTATTCAAAATTTCTTGCTTTAGTTCCTTTGAACTTTTGATCTGTCGTCTGCCCCTCCTTAATTCTTTCTAACAAAGTGGATTGAAGTGTGACCTTTGCAAGTTGTCCTGTAATAAACTCTATACCAGCTCGTTCCATGTCTTCCACTAATTCCCTTGATACTCCTTGTAAAGTGGAAACTAGTCCGGGACCTCTACGGCTGAGTGCATCCGCTACCACATTGGCTTTACCGGGGATGGTACATTATCTCGCGGTCGTAGTCTTTGACTAGCTCCAACCATCTCCTACTCTGCCTCATGTTTAACTCCCTCTGGGTGAAAAAGTACTTTAAACTCTTATGATCGGTGTAGATTTCACATTTCACTCCATAGAGATAATGACGCAGTTTTTAGTGCAAAAACCACTATGCGGCTAACTCTAGGTCATGTGTCGGGTATCTACGTTCGTATTCTTTTAATTGCCTTGAAACGTAAGCAATTACCTTCCCTTCTTGCATTAGAACACAACCCAACCCTTGTTTAGATGCATCACAATATACGCAAATTGTCCACTCTTGTTGGTAAAGGCGGGGATTAGTCTTGAGATAAGTCTATTCTTCAACTCTTGGAAGCTTTGCTCACACTTGTCGACCAAGAAAATTTTAGATTCTTCCTAGTTAATTACATTAAGGGTGTGGCTATCTTTGAGAACCCCTCAACAAACCACATTCTATAATAGCTAAACCCAAAAAAGCTTCGAACCTGCGAGGCGGTCTTTGGTCTAGGCCATTCTTTCAACTTGCGGCAACCTTGGCGGGATCTACTTTTATTCCCGTTAGTGACAATGTGGCCCAAAAATGCAACCTCGGACAACGAGAACTCACATTTTTTGTACTTGGCATACAATTGATGTTCTCTCGGTGTTGCAAGGTCGAGCGTAAGTGTTCCTCATGTTCCTCCTCTGTCTTAGAATAAATCGGTATATCATCTATGAATACAATGACAAGGCGATCCGAGATATTCCTTGAAGACTCGGTTCATGAGGTCCATAAAGGCTTCTTCAGGGGCATTTGTAAGTCCAAATGACATCACCATGAACTCATAATGCCGTATCTCGTTACGAAGAATTTGTCTTCGGTATATCTTCATTTTTGATTCTTAAGCGATGATACCACGAACGAAGATCAATCTTAGAAAACACCTTTTTCCCTTGAAGTTTGGTCAAACGGATCGTCAATCCTCGGTAGTGATGCAGGTTCTTTATAGTCACCTTGTTCAATTCTCGGTAATCTATGCACATTCTCATAGTACGAGTCTTTCTTTTTAACAAATAGGGCGGTGCGCCCCACGGAGAGTAGCTAGGTCGATAAACCCTAACTTAAGCAATTCTTCCAAGCTTGTATTTTGAGTTCTTTCAATTCCGATGGTGCCATCCTATGGTGCGCGGGAAGCGAGTTAGGGCACTAATTCTATCACAAATTCGATTTCTGTGTGGTGGTAACCGGGTAACTCCTACGGAAATACATCAAGAAACTCGGCAACTACCCGTGTTTCCTCCCAGGCTTTCTTTCAATTTTCTTGGTGTCATTAACCACATTAACTAGATACCACTAGCACCCACGCTGCAATAGTTGCCACCTTCATTGCGAAATAATAGGAGTGCGGGGTTTCTTTCCTACCCCCCTGAACTCGAAAGTCTCTCCATCTTCTGGTGTGAAAACAACTTTCTTTTGCTTGCGGTCAATTGATGCTCCATATTTGGTAAGAAAATCCATGCCCAAGATTACATCAAAATCAAATAAATCTAATACAATCGAGTCTACAAATAATTCTCTACCATCTATCACGACGGGTATACCCCTAAGCCAACTTCTAGAGATTACAACCTCCCCGAGATGGTAACATGGTCCCAAATCCCACGGTAAATAATTCACTCGGTGCATTTATATGATTTACAATTGTGCTAGCAATAAAGGAATGAGTTGCACCGGGGAAGTCAAACAAAAGCTTTACAAGTGGTGTTGGCCATAGGAATCGACACGATACAACGAAGGAGTGGCCTCGGCTTACGCGAGTGATGGCAAAAACTGCGGTGGAACATACTTGTCATCTTTCTTGGGTTACGCTCTATTCCCGATCTGTCCCCACAGTGGGCAATTGCGTTTGATGTGTCCTTCTTTTCCACATTTGTAGCATGCTTTTGCGCGACACTCGCCGAGATGACGTTTGGTACATTTAGGGCATTCGGAATGTTTCGCCCACTTCTTTGCCATTAAATCGTTGGTCGTTATCACTTTTGTACCTCTTGTCTTGACTTGGCTGCCCGGGCCCAGTCCTGTCCCCGTTTCTTGTGGTCATTAGAATTGGCTCCACCTTTCTTAGATTCTCTCTGGCGGCATTTTCCTTCCAAATTTTGTTTTCACTCGCTCTCGTAGTAAGAGCCATTTCGACAACTTGAGCATAAGCTGAATTGACCCCTTGACACAATTTCCACATCTCGAGCAACCATTGGTTTCAGGCCCTCCACAAATCGATGTGCTCGCACTCTGTCGATGAGTACCGGATACGGAGCGAATTTTGCCAATCTATCAAATTTTTGTGCATACTCGGTCACGGTAAGACTCCACTTGGACTAACCCGATAAATTCATCGACCTTTCTTGCTAGGCTTCTGAGTTATAATACTTCTCATTAAAGACCCTTTTGAAATCGTCCCGATTCATGGTATCTACATCCTTTGTTTGTTCCACCACCTCCCACAGGATACGAGCATCTTTCCTCGGCATGTAAGATGCACACTTCACTCGGTCATTCCCATCCACTCTTAGCATACTGCAAAATGCTTTCTATGCGACTTATCCACTCCTCGGCCCACTTAGGGTCTATGCCTCCCTCAAACTCGGGTGGGTGTTGTTTCCGAAATCTCTCTGCTAACAACTCATGTCTAGCCTGCGCAGCGGGATATACCACGCTGCCATTTGGTGGGTCTCTATTTTACGCATCTGCCTTATTTGGGTAGGCCCCTTTCCGGTTGACGTCTCAGCTGACGAAGTTCTTCATCCTGCCTATGAATGATTCCTTCCAGTGTGGCAATGCGCTCTTCCCATCCCTGTGGTGCTTGAGGTGGTTCATTAATCCCTCCATCATCTCGGCCTTGGCCTTGGCCTCGACCTCGACCTCGACCCACTCTAACTGACCTTCTAGGAGGCATTTCTAAACTCCTGAACCACACAAACCAATACACATCAAGATCATTTTGATCATCAATTTTACATGAAAATAATGTTACCCTCTCGCATGCAAAAATTTAAGGCAACTTAATTATAAGTAATAACCACTTACAGTACAGTGAGTCGAGCTCGTCTCATGGCGGTGAACTTTACATGTTAGGGCTAACCACATTCTTTAGGACCGTATTGCTCTGGTACCATAATGTAACACCCCGATTTCCCGAGATGTCACATAGGATAGTCCGTATAAAACAATTTAATAAGATAAAGACAATCAAATCTTGCTTTATTGAAAAATATCCAAGCATGAGATCTCATTGTTTAAAACAAAATACTTTTAGTACGTAAACTTAAATAAGAACTAGTTAAGTCAAAATAATAGTTCCAAAATGTTTAGCGATTAAAAACATTAAAAAGCAAAATACGTGCCGGCCCCTAACATGCGGTCCACGCCTCGAGCTTTTCATTCTCACTGCTTAGCCTTACCCTTACCTGCACACAGAGTACCCGTGAGCTAACGCCCAGTAAGAAGAGCTATGTAGGACATAATCCTCCTAACTAGTTACTTGACATAATTTGCTCTTTTATATTAATCAACAGTAATTCACATTCCATAAATATATCCACAACGCATGTTGTTCTCACATGCACACATCAAGTCTCATACCGCACATTATACTCACATACGATAATCAACTATTCTCTCATGTTGATCAGACATGAGGTAACCTAACCTGCCTTGTGTTATTCTCACACTTGGCATCCAATAGGACAATTAATTACCATAAGTTGTACTCACCCATGATAATGTTATAACCTGCAAGTGTTATGCTCACACAACTGGCAAGACCACAATATTATTCTCATGCTAATGATGCTCACAAAATATAAGGAAATCACAACACTATCAAATTAAATAACAAACCAACCCAAGTTGTATGCATAACATACACCACATGTGTACGGATGTCCACTCTTCTTACCTCGATTGCTAAGACCACACTTGCTACCTCGAGCACCTCAACGAATTTCCTTGTTGAGAACAAGATCCTCCAGAAACCCCTGAACGGAGTGTCGCCGGAGTTCTCGTCGGTTTCGTCGCCGGTAAAGTGTAACTTTATCTCCGATGGCTCTTGAAGCGTCCTTTCGATTGGGGAAGCTCTCCACAATGCTCAGGACCTCAAAACGATCAAGAAAAGTGGTCCGAGAAGGCGGTCGGGGTTGTCTTCTTTGTTGGCGGTGTACGCGAGTCTTTAATGGAGTCCAAAATTTTGGATTTTCGTTTTGGACGTTAAAGCTTCGTTTTCTTACGTCAAAAACAATCCTTAGGGTCCCATGCACTCAAATATAACCTCCCTTGACCCAAGAACAAGCTTAAACACGTTCGAATTCGAGTCCGTAACTAAGCCGCACCTTTGAAGCTTCAAAAATGGTGAATCTCAAAACGACGACTTCCGCCCCTTATACCACGTTAAAAAGCTTCCTTAGGTCGTATATAAGTGATCCCAAACCCCCACGTTCACCCAGGTTTCACTCCGCTTGAAGAAACGAAAGTTTTCGGTACCGTATACGCCGTATACGTGCTCTCTCTATCTCTCGTTGGTTCTCTGTTTTGGGTGAACGAAAATAGAGTTTAAAACCTAATTTCTATCGTGTTTAAACCCAAGCAAAATATCGCATTGAACCGAAGTGGAGCGATTCCCATTCCACCAAAATAGGCGTTCGGTTCGGTTGAATCGTGTATACGTATCGCATATACTAACTGTTAATAATAATAATAATAATAATAATAATAATAATAATAATAATAATAATAATAATAATAATCATACGATAATAATAATAATAATAATAATAATAATAATAATAATAATAATAATAATATGTTAATAATAATAATAATAATAATAATAATAATATACCCATATAACAATATCCAGACATATGTATCTATTAGGCATTATACACATGCCAATAAAATCAAATATTATATCATCATAAAAATAATCTCATACATATTTAAATCCATAAATATGTAACATAAAAAAAAATACTCTCAGCTAAATAAAATTACAAAAATACCCTTTCGGAGTTAGCGGATATTGCAGAAGATCCTCCATCTGGTAATATCCCTTCCTCTATCTCTGGCTGTCCAACTTTTTACTATCGAGACAATGAGCGTGACTGGAATCTATATGCAACTCGTAAGTTTGAAAGTGAGAGGAATTATGATTTGCATGCCCATCGTGTTTATGGTTTTGTAAAGTTCATTCAATTTCATCAATGGGAAAACACTCTTACTGGTTTCATTGGATTCATTGCTAACATTATTAAAGAGTTTTATGCTAATCTTACTGATGATTTCCTTGATGAGAACTCTAGACTGTATAGAAGAGTGTATGTTAGGGGTCACTGGTTCTCATTTTCTGAAAAGGACATTGCTCAGGCTCTGCAATTGCCTGAGAATGTATCCAATGCTGTGATGTCCATGGATCGTGACTTGATGCACTCTGAACTCACTGGTGCTCGTTCAGAATTGAAACCAGGGGAGAGTCTTCGAATTACTCACCTCACTTTTGCTCATGCTTCCCTTATGCGGTTTGCACTAAGCAATTGGGTTCCAAATTCTAACAAGACCGTGGTGTCTCAAGAAGTGGCTACACTCCTATACCGCATCACTTCTGGAACTTCCATTGATCTAGCCTCTCATATTCTCAACCAGATAGTCTCCTTCCGAAGAGGTAAAAAGCCAACCTTCAAACTTGTATTTCCAAATCTAATTTATAAGGTTTTATCTTCTCAGAAGAATGTGGCCCAAGCACATGAAACACTTGAGCCTCCCATCACTGGCCCTACATTCCAACCCTCTGAATACTTTGATGGTGTGTTTCAAAAACGGCCGAAGGCTGGTGCTGCTGCTGCTTCTGCTGGTGCAAGTTCAGGCACTGCTGCTGCAGAACTCCTGGAAGTCAAGTCTGAACTTCAGAATGTGTACACTCGTCTTGAAGCAATGGCTGATGTCCAGCATGACATGTCCAGGCAACTGTCCACCTTGATTAAACTCTACAAAAATTAAAGTGTTATAGTTTGTTTCTTTTTCATTAAACTTTGGTCTATTTTTGTTCTTTGTTTACTTTGGCACTCCGATAAACAAAAAGGGGGAGAGATATTTATTTTTTTTTTGGTTTGTTGCCCAACTCTGGACCCTTTTTTCAGGGGGAGTTGTGGTTTGTTAGTACTTGTGAACTTAATGTTTAAAGTTAGCATGTTCTTTGTTTTTATTGTGATATTCGATTGTGTTACTCAGGGGGAGTAGTATCTTTTGCTCTTGCTAACTTTGCATTGCAGGTACTTTATGGAAAAAATTATTTTGTTCATCTAAAGTGCCAAAGGGGGAGATTGTAAAGTCCTTTTTTGGCAAGTTAGGTGACAAAATAATTTTTCCTTTTTATGGTAAGATTGCTATGCATTCATTTTCGAAATCTTACCTCTTTTATTCGGTTATTAGTTGCCATTTTCCTTGTTTGGAAAGTTGCACTTTCAGCTGAACTTTCCTTTGTTGAAAACTTCTCAAAAGAGAAGGAATTCTCTTTTGGAAAGTTGTCTTTTTTAGGGAAACCTTATTTATTGCCTTTTCCTTATTGATTTCGATTGTATCTTGATACAATCAGAATATCTAATCTGTTTTTGGCAGGAATCAAGCATTGAAAGAAGATCGGACCCGATTTTAGTAAGTTTCCCGTTTCTGGGCAGATCTGCTTCGTCAGCAACCGAATCTGATGTAGCAGATCGTGTTTCTTTTGGAAAGTTTTTGTACAGCTGCTAATTCGAACTTGTGGTTGCCTCTTTGGTTTCTATGATCTATAAATAGAGCCTAGAGAGCAACCATTCGAATTACCTCTTCCATTATTCATTTTCTACATTTATCTTTTGAGAGAAGAGAGTCTTTCTTTGTTTTGTGAGAGCCTAGTTGTTCATCTAGGTTCTAGTTGTTCTATTTCTGTTCTTACTCTATCCTAGAGGTTGTGAAGAACTACTTGACTGAACAAGAGATTGGTCTTCGGGAGAAGACTTGATAAAGCCTTACTTCGGGAGGAAGTAAGCACTTGGTCTTCGGGAGAAGACTTGTTGAAGCCTTACTTCGGGAGGAAGTAAGCACTCACACTTCAAAGACGAAGGGAGTTCGGGCTTGAAGGTGTTTCAAGAAGTCAGATTCATAAAGTGGATTACAAAGGATTGCGGCAATACTTTAGAGGGAGTCTAAACTTGTTTAAGTCAATTGTCTTTGTAATTTTGATACTTTATTAATTGATTTCATTCTCTGGGCGTGGTCCCGTGGACTAGCAGTGTTCGTGAGAACACTGATACCACGTATAAATCTCTTGTGTCAAGTTATTTATTTTTCTGCCATTATTTTATATTCTGCCTGTTCAGTTTTGTTGTAGCAGAATTACTTTCTGCTGCTGCAAACGCTTACAGTTTTTATATTTTCATATATACAACTGACACACGGTTTTTCATGATCGATCAACAACATTTTAAGTTCGAATATTTTAGAAATTAGTCAGAAAATTTAGAATCGATAGTTTAGTCCAAAATAATGTCATATTTTTGCTAAGATATATTAATTTATTTTTTCTCTTTCAAATTTTATATGTTACCCTTTATTGTTTTTGTTACATTTTATCAAATTTTAATATGGTTCTTTACTTATGTTTTTTTTTTTTTTTTAATTTCTTTCTAAAGATCATATATATTGTAAATAAATATATATTAATGTACTATGTAGTTAGATCAATATAGAGAATCGTGAAGATCAATATACATATCATTCTTTTACATTAGTGAGGATATCATATTTGGTCCCAAAAAAATAGAAAAAAAAGCAACTTATTTACATCAATTTTTTTTAGCAAAAAAAACGTATTTACATCAATTTTGGTAATATAAAAAAAATCATGTACATTAATTTTGTAACAATGAAAATTATTTGCATTTTTTTTAATATTTATTATTATTGTAATATTAATAACAATCTGTTTATCTATACATATATATTTTATATTTTATATGTATATGTATATCATATAAATATATATAAAGTGATTTAAAATTTTGTTTATATTTCAATTTATTTTTATTATTATGTGAGAGTCTTACATTTTTATTGCATGAAAAAAAATTATCATTAACTATCTATTAATGGATCAATGGATTCTTTTTATTTTTATAACTCTCACCACCACCATTATTATTATTATTATTATTATTATTATTATTATTAATATTATTATTATTATTATTATACCATTATTGATTTTTATAATATATCATTTGTCAATGTATTTACTTATTATTATAGTATGCAGTAATATCATATTATTCTAAAATAATTCATATAGTAATCAAACAACAATGATCTTATTTTTATGTTACTGTACACTTTTATGAATTTAATTTATTTATTTTTCTTAATAAATACATATAATATGATTTACATTATTTTACAAGTAAATCCTTTAGGGTGTGTTTGGAAGTAACTGTGTAATTACTAGGTAAGGTAATTACTAGGATAGTAATTACACAGTTTAGTAATTACACTATATTTTAAAATGCAAGGTGTGTTTGGATATGAGGTGGTAATTACATATGAATTCCTAATATCTTGTTTGGTAAAATAGTTAGTAATTACATAAGAAAATAATATTTTTTAATAGCTAATGTTTAATATGGAAAGTTTTTAGTAATTACACAGTGTAATTACATTCAATTCTCATGGGGGGCCATGAGAATTGGAGAGTGTAATTGGAACCCCTCAATTACTTCCAATTACACAGTTACAGTGTAATTACATGGTCAGACAAACATGCCAAATTGTGTAATTACCTCCAATTACACACAAATTCAATTACATTGTGGCTTTCCAAACGCACCCTTAGTTTCATTTTTTGGCAACATATATGTTATATATAGTAGTTAGATATAGATTAATTTAAAAATTGTACATATACATACATTAATTTACAAGCTATAAATTACATAGGATTAGAAGCTATTTATCCATTTACTTATATCAATATTTAATTGTATATATAATCCAAAAATTAAACAAGGTGATGTGGTAGATTATATGATTTGTTTTGGTTAATTTTTTTCACTCAATTTTTCTAATTTAATTAGATTTTTATTCAATTTTTGTAGAAAAAAATCGTAATAATCGCTCACTATCATAAATTATCATAAGTCATTTATAATATATATTTAGATATAATAAATATTTAATAAAAACCCAATATTTAATGTACGAACCTTTTATATTCATCATCATATCATAATTTATTAACACATAAATATATTTAATAGATAAATTTGTATTCTCTATGTACCTCCGTTATTTTTTTTTTTAGTGAAGCAATCAAATTGTAACAAATTATTAACAGTTAACTAATATTAAATATAGTAATAATGGGGAGGTGTATTTCAACAAGTTAGCTTTGGTGACGACTATCACCAATGGGGAGGTGTATTTCAACAAGTTAGGAGCGTTGTTTGAAGATGTTATAGCTTTATTGTCTAAATTTCCGGGGGCAGTTTTGTCCCATGTGGCCCGCTCTGAGAATTTAGCGGCCCATGGCTTGGCAAAGCATGTTCTGCGGTTAGACGATGAGCTATCCTGGTTCGAGGAGGTTCCGGGCGGTGGCGGACGTGGGCGTCGTAAATTCATGAGTGATTTTAATCACTTTGTCAAAAAAAAAAAAAAAAAAAAAAAAAATATAGTAATAATGGTATACCCAACTAAAATGAAAGCTTCTAATTCTTTATTAGTTAGATTTTTATTTATAAAGCAATAGCACTATTCTATTTCTATTTCTTTTATATGACCTCTTTCACTTTATTTTTCAAATTGCTTTGAAAAACATGTGTATATATATATATATCAGTATTTCTTATACTTATTTATGCTATTTTAGATTATGATCATTCATAAAAAAATACTTTAATTTATAGATTAGGTATAATATATAAATTTCCTGTAACAAAATTTATGTATTATTAACAATTAAATACAAACTTCTTTTATTGATATAAGTACAAGTTTATAATCTATATATAGGTGTATTTTTTACACAAGCATAGTTATTCGAGCAAAAACAATTATTCTACTTCAATAACATTTTTTGAACACTCTACTTCAATAATATTGATTTAGAATAATAATATTAAATTGTTTTTGTATTTGTTTCTTTTTACTGAAGGAAAAAAAGTAAATAATCTTTTAAATAAAAATAATAATAAAAAAAAAACTATACTATCATTTACAAACTTATTTTTATTAAACTTAAAAAATTGTTATCTTTTTTAATTATTTAATTATAAAAACACATAAAATTTATCTGTTCATTCTACTATTTTTAATATTTGTCATAAAATGACCATTCTTTAACATATTTTAAAAATAATAAATTATTTATGTTTCTAACTTCAAAATTATTACTTTGTTTGTAATATACAATTATAAATATTTTATATTCAATTATATCACTTAATCAGCATAAAAAAATCAAAATATAAAAAATTATAAAAATTAGACAACACCGCGCAAAACGCGGTTTAGTTCTCTAGTTCTAAATTATAAAAGAATGAAAAAAAACTGAAATGCAAAATCTATTATACTAATCTAGAGAAAATTAACCAATAGTCAACATTCATTTAAAATTATTTAATTCTCCTCGATTAAATGTTGATTTGAAATATTAATAGCATTGACCCTGTTAATTAAACATTAAAATACTTTTGAAAAAGCCCCTTCTTCTCTGAATCATGCAGAAAATAATACCTTTTATGTGATGCATTAAAAGGTTTATCAAAAAAAAAAAAAAGAATAATACATATACAAATAAAAATTTGTTAATTTTTTTTTAAAAGAATATAAATAGTCTTTGGTGTAGTAACTTGCAATCATTTATCAAATTAAAAGGCCACAAATTTATTGGAGAGAAAATGAATATAGTATTATTTTATTATTATTATTATTAAAAAACTCACATGACTAAGCTTTTGGAAACGTGGAAATAATACTTTATTAGAATACAAATATAAAGTTTTAATTTTCATTTAGAATAAAATGACCAAAGTGTCCCTGTGAACCAATCATATTAGGAATAGGAACCACTGAACAAGACATTTGCCAACTGGCCGCAGTTATTTTCTTTGTCAGAGCTGGCATTAACATGTTGTTCCTCCTTTTTCGATTTTTTTTTTTTTGCTGAGCTTTCCAGTTTCAAGACAACGAACCATTTTTCTTTCATTATTATTAATTTAACATTTTATATAATATATATACTATATATGTCATATCAAGATAAAAAGTGACCAAAATCCTATCATAGTGTCAAAGTGTTAATATGACATCTAAATTCATCTGGGCTTTACTCCAAATACTGAAAAGAATACAGGTTAAATCAAACTCTGCATGTGAAAGTTGATTTTGGTTTTTTCCATAATTACCTATGATTTTCCCATATGAAAAAAATATATATATCTTTATTTGTTTATACAAATATATACGGGTGTATAAAAAAAGCCAGTCATTTTTTCTTTGTTGACTCTTCACGTAACTAAATTTTTCAATTATCTTTCTATTTATATATTTATTCTCTTCACTCACCTTCTTCGCTGGCCATTCATTCATTTTCTTTCCTTTTCCTTTTCCTTTTCCTTTTCTTCTCTCTCTCATTTTCTCTCCAAAGGGTCAGTGAATCCATAAACAGATCTCATCTCATCTCTCCCTTTCTCTCACTCTCATTTTCTTTTCTGGTTTATTTCATCATACTATTGAGTTCAAAACACCTTGCTTTGATTGAGAGGTATCACCTAATATACCAAAAAAAGCCTTAAACTTTTTTAGTTTTTTTTATTTTATTATCCCTGAAATTAAGACAATTAAGTCAAACATCTGGGTTTTCTTTGATTCCTTTTTCTACATATATTATGACTATTTCAAAAACCATTTCTCACAACTCTATAATTCTTTCTTGTCTTCTGGGTTTCCTCAAGTCTAAGGGAAGAACATAAAATCTTGCAACTTTTTCTTTCTTTTACTATTTTTCTTTTCACCTCATATATACATATACATATTCATACATACATATGTGTTAATAGAGTCTGTGAAGATAAGGATGAATACCAAGTTTTGGTCTTCAAATAAGAGCTCTGCTGAGGAAGAAGGAGGGCCAAGTGTGGAGCATTGGGAGATTAAGCCTGGAGGAATGTTGGTTCAGAAGAGAAACTCAGATGTGAATCCAAGTTCTGTGTCAACTCCCACCATAAGAGTTAGAGTCAAATATGGCTCTTCATATCATGAAATCTCTATCAGTTCACAAGCAAGCTTTGGTAACAAATTCAAAATCTATTTAGTATGCTATGCTCTCTTATTTTCATATTTTAAATGAGAATTTGACATTTTCTTATTTGTCGGGTGAGCAGGGGAGTTGAAAAAAAAACTGGCTGCACCAACTGGTGTGCACCATGAGGATCAGAAGCTGATATTCAAAAACAAAGAGAGAGATTCCAAAGATTTTCTAGATGTTTTGAGAGTTAAAGATGGATCAAAAATCATTCTTGTTGAAGATGTTGAGAAGAAAGAAAGAAGGCTCTTGGAAATGATTAAGGATGCAAATGTGCGAAAGGTTACTAAAACATTGAAAGAAATTAACTTGGAACTCAGCAAGCTACAAGGACAGGTAATCAAAATTTTGGCTTCAATTATTACAACTTTTGCTTTTCATGTCCAATTCGATTACAGATTGTTTATGGTTTGTTGCTGGAATTTGATAGGTCTTAGCCTTAGAACAAGCAGCATCTAAACATGACAAAATTGAAGACAAGGATGTGGATGTTTTGATTGAAATTTTGATGTCAAAATTAATCAAATTGGATGGAATTTCAGCTGAGGGTGATCTTAAACAACAGAGAAGAATGCTGGTACTTTAAATTTTACATAAACTCTTTTTTCAGTACTATTTGCTAAACTTTATATGCAGCCCCCCAACTAAGTTACAATTTTTGAGTTTTGGTTTTTCTTTTTAACCTTTGAAGGTGAAAAAAGTTCAGAACTACATTGAAACTCTTGACCAAGTAAAGCTACAAAAGGTTAAAATTAACAGCAGCATAGATGGAAGAACAAAAAACAAGACAATTCAAGACAATTCAAGGATGCGAAACGACATAAATTTCAGTGTAAGGAGGCCAGTATCTCAGAAACCATCCAAGAATTTTGAGTCTCCAATGGTATCCACAAAATGGGAAACTTTTGATTAATTTATAGAATCTTCCCAAATTCATCTTGAAAATTTCATGGTTCAACTTAATTAATCTTTGTTTCCTTTTCTCAATTTTCTTTCTGTCTCAAAATATTTTCTCTCATTCTAGCAAACTATCCAAGGATCTAGCTTTTATGATGCAGTGAAGAAAAATAATCTCTTTGAATAAATATAAATATTCTTTCTTATTGTGGGGGTAAATTGGAGCTTTGCAAATTTGTATATAAATATATATAGTTAAAGATATTGGAGTTGTGAGTTTGTGTATACTATTATGCTTTTCTATAAGTAAATAAATCATATCAAGTTGTAATTCACTTGTTGCATGAATAAATTTTATTGAGTTATTATGATTTCTTATGTGTGGCATAATCTAACTAATAACTAGTACTTTTCTAGCTTATAACTTCAGTCCATAAAATTTGATAAAGCAACTAAATCTTTTGCTTTTTAGTTAGTTACAGAAATGAACAAACCAAAATCTCTCAAGGGATTTTAGTTAAAGACATTTGACTTTGAAGGGTGCAATAAGTGACAAGGAACTCTATTTAATATTATCAAGTACAACATGTTATAAAGTGTTGTTCATAATAATAATAATAATTCTACAAAATCATTATTGGTACTTAAAAGGGCATGTTACTTGCTGGAACTTGAGCTCTGTAAAAGTTTGTAGTGGTCTGGAATGGTCGGTTTAGTTCTCGATTGATAAACCAAAGAGCACTTCAATCCAACACAAATAAATAAAACCAAACCTAAACTACATGACAAAATCCAAAACTGTGTACATGTGACCCAATATCTTTATTGTCTATAAAAAAAAATAGCAAAATTCAAAGCATAAATAGAATTTGATTTGCATTGTTTGGCACATATCTTGAATAATTAGTGGAGTACATCATGAGTAGAAGAATAGACTAAGACAAATCATGGAAAAAAAATTTGAATTTACTTGAGAAACTCTCTGTTTCTCTCATCTGAACTATAAATGCAAAGAATAGTGACTCAAAAGCAAGAAACAGAGGAGGTCATCAAGGTGGTTCTCTCACTTTAGCATATTATGTCAGAGAAAGTGAGTGAGTTTGAAGTGGTTTTTATTAACTTTGGAGCAAAGAAAACAAAAGGGTTGTATGTTGTACTATAGTAGAAGAATTAAAATAGGAGTAAAAATAGGACCATATTTGGTGGTACTTGTAACCCATTTGGAAGAATCTGACTGACTTACATGTGATCTTTATTGGACTATCATCTCAAGAGGAAGAAAGGGGTTGTTTGTTTACATTTTCATTTTCCCATTAAGGACATGGTGAGATTGTGATAAGGGATTTTTATCCTTTCCTCTGGTTCCCTTCCCTTTAGTTGTAGGGAGAAAAATTTGAATTCCAAATATTTTCATTTTTTTCATAGTTGAATTTGATTTCACACAAAAAACTGAGGGTTCTTTTTGTATATAAAATAAAACATAAATAAAATGCAGGGGGTGCAACTTTTGTTGTGAGGGGGCTCTAAGCCCCATCGATAGCTAAATGTGTGTAATTTATTCTATAGTTATTCAATTATGTGATAAGTAATTAAGTGCGGCAAATTAATGTTTTTTTTTTGTTAAATTGTAACGTACAATATGAACTTACAAAATGTGTAAAATGATGATCTTAAAATAAGAGTTGCAAATTTTTTAAGTTGATGATCACAAAAACTTATAACTCTCATCTCTATTATTCTTAAAATAGTGAATGGAGTTACTAATTGTTTTTAATTATGATTGAATAGTAACTATTCAACATATAATTGTTGGAGAGTTATTTCTATCACTAGTATATAAGTGATACAATGTCAAATGGAAAGGTTTTGAACATTTGGGATTGAAGTGCAAAATGCTGAAAAGTAGTCATTATATTGTTTTAGAATGTTTTGTGAGCATTGAGCTCGGTACCAATAGCTCCCATAACCCCAATATCACTATCATATATAACCATTTCAATATTGGTAACAATTGATAGCTGGATAGTTCTCATTCATGTTTAAATTAGAGTGAAAATTCAAATAGGATATTGTTCACTTGCGAGACACTAATAAAAATTACTTGTTATGTGTGAAATTCCGTATTTTAATATTTCCAGTTTAATTATTTAATTAAGTGATTAATTAATTAAATGCAGAATAATGAAACTGGTACTGAAAACAGTTTTTCCGTAGTTACAAAATACAACTCTATAACTCCAGAGAAACCTAAAAAAACAAACAGTGCATAAAAGTAAAAACACACAAGATTTTTGTACGTGGTTTCAACAATCCTTTCAGATTGTTACTAGTCCACGGGGCCACGCCCAGAGATAAGATTCATTAGATCGATATCAAAAATACAAAGTAATTGACTTATGCATAAATAGACTCCCTCTTATTGTATGCCGCAAGCTTGATGTATTCTACCTACTAATCGAATCTTGATAAAACTCCAAGAGCTCGAACTCCCTTCGATCACCTTGAAGAGTGCTTGAATCCTCCCGATTCAAGGCTTAAAGGCTATCTCCCGAAAGCCTATACAACCATCTCCCGAAGATTGTGTGCTTGTATCATCCCGATGCAAGACTTCAAAAGCAATCTCCCGAAAGCTTGTAAAACCCTTCTCCCAAAGGTGTGCTTGTATCATCCTGATGCAAGACTTCAAAAGCAATCTCCTGAAAGCTTGTAAATACCTTCTCCCGAAGGTGCACTGATGTTCTTCTTCGTTGTAGACTTGAATACAGACTCAAGACAATACAAACAACAAATAAACAGAGTAAGAGTCGAACAACTCTTCTCTACATAACAAAGACACTCTTTCCTTAAGATTTGAAAGTGAATGAAAGAGATACAAAACCTAGCTGCTATAAGATGTATTTATAATGAATATACATCTTATTGACAGCTTACATTTGGTCTAAACAAGACCTCAGCCCACTAGAAACTTCCCTAAAATAATTCTTCAATCAGTCCAGGAATTTCTGTTTCTGTACCTACAAAATCGTGGGCAGTAACTACAACTTTCCTTTTATAGAAAAAGAAAGTTTAGCTCCGGTTTTCTCTGCAAGAAACCTGATCTAAGAAAATGGGAAACTCAACACAAGATCAGATTAACAGCTGGTTAGATAAGAATAAATGTGTAATCAAAACTTACCATATTTACCTCAATTTCCATAAATAGAAAAGCTAGACAACTTTCCTTCCAAGTTTAGATACACACAAATAAGGAAACCATATTAATACATACCAGCCAAAAATACATTAAATAATAAAATATTTTTGTCAATTAAATATATCAAAAATGGAATTAACAATGTGGTTAGAACCTTATGATGATAAATCTATCTTTAGATACTTGGCTAAGCATATGAGGCTAGATAAACTCTTAAAAGTATTTTTAGAGTTTCTTAAATATTCGTGTAAGAGACAAAATGAGTTTTAAAATAAAGGTCCTTGAAGCTCAATTCTTCTTTTTTTATATGTTGTATTAATTATTTTTGTTGAAGAATTGTAATATTCTTTTTCTTCTTCTCATGATGTAATACACTTTTTTAATTTGAGCATTATAGTTGTATTCTTCGTGTTCCCTCATGTATATAAAGAGAAATATTTCTCAATAATGTGCTCACCTGTGCCTAATCTTGAGATGTAAAACATCCAAAGTACACTAATATGACATAATTATCTTGTTTGAGCCAGGGTTAAAACCAAACTTTTCATTAGGAGGATACATGGGTCAGTTAGTAGAGCCATTCTTCCTTTTGGCACATAAAAAGATTATAAATTTATAATTTAATAATTTCATGTTGTTGCATATTATTCTACTAGTTTTTAGAAATTTTTAAATAAGTAATAGTGTTAAAATTAAGATTTATAAAATATAATTTATGTACATATAAAAAAAATACGCGCACACAATTAATAATTTAAATTATGATTTTGATATTGTAAATTATTAAAAACAAATTAATGTATATCGTGCTAATTAAAAAGTTGTCCTTTAAATTGATTCTTAGGGTCTCTCTCTCTCTCTCTCTCTCTCTCTCTCTCTCTCTCTCTCTCTCTCTCTCTCTCTCTCTCTCTCTCTCTCTCTCTCTCTCTCTCTCTCTCTCTCCTAGGAAAGAATATCTTTACACTTTAGTCCCTTTATTGAAAGGGGGGTGCGCTTGAGTGGACAGACATTGGCGAGTATCAGAGATTGAAGGATGGAGACTCGATTTCGACGACGAGTTTTAGTCCTTCAAGGACGTAGGCTTGATTTCGAAGGCAACTACATTATTGACCTCGGCTGGGGATTTGGCTCTAGTTGAGAGGGTGAGCGACTAGCCAAAGCACCGTTCGACGGTGGGTGAGATCGGTGGTGCGAGTGGTGGTTGGTAAGTGATTCTTTGATTTTGGTTTGGTTGAAGATTTTTGCTCAATCTAGTTAGGATTTTAGTATTTATTGATTGTGGATTCATTGTCTGGGATTCAGGTTGATTGGTTTGCTTGGGTGGGTTATTGTTGGTCCAATTCTATTTGTGTGGAGGAGATCTCTGGGTGGTGTTGATCCATGGGGTGGGTTGGGCTGGATACTGGGGGTTTTGTTTGATTGAGGCTTTCGTTAGTTTTTATTGTGGAAGGCATTTAGGGTGGGGTTAGTGTGGGATTGATTGGATGCTGGTTATTGGAAGTGACTTGTGTGTTGTCTGAGTGGTAGTTGGGTGTGGTTGGTGCGTAGGACTGTAGGCAGTGGCGAGATAGAAGGTGGGTTTTGCTTGTGGGTATTAGGGTTGTGTAGTGATTTTTTGGTTGGTGTTAGTGGTAAGGGACTAGAGCCAAGCATGAATTTGGAATTGGTGTCTAAGCTGACAAAAGTGTTGAAACTGGATGAAACAGATAGTCCTTTTGTCAAACTGAATAAAGATAGTCTCGAAGATGGTAGAAAGAGATTGGAGGTGTGTCTGGTGTGACAGGTCATAGGATCTAAGCCAACTAATAGAGAAGAAATTGAGAATGCTATGAAGAGTATTTTGAAGATTAATCATCGGTTTTAGGTAGAGGAATTAAGCATGAAGAGTATTTTGATTCTTTTTTGGAAGCAAAGAAGATCGACAACGTGTTTCTCTGGGTGGGTCTTGGATGTTTGAGAAACAATTATTATGCTTTATGAAACCAATGGGACTAGGAGAGGTGTCTAAGATGACTTTTGACCATCCTTCCTTTTGGATCTCAATTAACAATGTGCCACGTGCTTGTATGTCTGAAGTGTTTGCTCGTGAATGAGGTAGTTTGATAGGGAAAATTGAGGATCTAAGAGTGGCTAATGGAATTATGAAGGTCCATGTGCGCATCAATATTACTAGACCTCTCAAACGTGGCTTAAGAGTGGCCATTAATGAGAGGGGTACGGAGGTATCTCTACTCTTTCAATGTGAGCGCCTCTTGGAATTCTGTTATGATTCTGTTATTATTGGCCATAATGCTTTAGATTTCCCTCTTAAAGACTTTCAAGATGAGGAAATAGGGCCAATTTAGAATGGATGGTATAGATCGTGGATGTGTGCTCCTAGCTCTCTACCTAGGATTCGGGGACATCGTGGTAGTATCAAACAACCTGAGTCACATTTTATGAACATGAGTGAAGTGGGAAGAATTGTGGAGGCTGTTAAATGCTTACAGCCAAGAAGAAACACAGTGGAAGAGTTTGCTACAACATCTTTTTTAGAAAGTTAAGAATGGTAGGAGGAGCTATGTAGTAGTAAGGTGGTTACCTTGGAAAGTGAGGTTGTAACTAGGGAGCTCCCTTCAATCCAAATGATAAGAAGTGACGTCCCTCCTGACCCTCTTGCTTGTCTTAATGCTAAGGAGGAGTGCCCACCTTCCCCTAGCAATTTAATGGTGTCTCCACCGTAACATATTTAACTGCATTCTAATAGTATTCTGATAGAGGATTCAGGTGCCATTGCATCTTGGTCGAGGTGCATCAACGTTGCCCTCCTGAACAAGTATAGCATTTTGGAGAGTCCCATGTGCCTACTAAATTTAGAAGTCATGATAAAGGAAAAACCATTGTTTGCCCTAAAGTAGAGATGAGTAAGTCGTTTTAAAGTACCTTTGAGCCTTTGGTCCAAACCCAAAAGAAGAAGACGTGGAAGAGGCGTACATCTTCCTTAGATGGATGTGGTGCTAGTATGTAATGACCGCAGTTTAGAATATGAATTAGTTAAGGAAATTAGCATTATTTATTGATATTTTTATAGTTATTTATGAATTTAATTAATTGTGGGTCTCATTATTAAAAGTGGGCACTAGAGTTATAATTTCTCAATTCCGGAGATTTTATTAAACTCTAGAGGTAATATTTGAGTTATATATGAATTATGCTATGTTTATAATTTTTGCTCGGCGACGACAGAAAATGCGATAGATGGCCATTTGAATCACATGGGTAAGTCTAGAACCTTTTTTTAGCAAGTTAAATGTGGAGAAAAATAGAATACCGAGTTTGAGCGGGGTTATAATTTTTGACCATTTTACCCCTGGGCTTGATTTAGCTCAAGTTTAAGCACCATGAGCATTTTAGTAATTTGGCAAGTGAGGGGATATGTGGCTATTTTAGGGCTTCACACCTAGCCAAATACTTTTAGCATGAGATTAATTAATCAAACTTTATTTCATTTTGAATGAAAAATTAGAAAAAAGTCAAAAAATAAAATAAAATAAAGAACACCCTTTTCTCTTTCTTCCTTGCTCGACCACCACAAGACTAGCTTAGAATTGGGATTTTTCTGGTGTAATTGAAAGGGAACTAGCTGAATTCAAGTAGGTTTTAAGCAATGGTAACCCCTAGAACTCTTAATATTTTGTTTTTGAAGCTTTGATTTTGGTTTATTATGAAATTTTGAAGTATAGGGACTGTTAGGGTTTGTATGAGTTGGAATTCAATTTTTATGTTCAATTTAAGTTTGAATGATGTTCTAGTAGCTGGTTTAGGGTTGTGGGGTGATGGATGCACAAGTTTGAGTTTGAAAACTCAAGCTTGGTTCATCCATGGCATGTTTTGATTTTATGTATATTTCTAGATTCTGTTGCTTGGAATATGTTGTGGGAGGTCAATATAGGTGTTTTGGAAGTTTGGGTGAAGTTTGGACACGATTTGAGCAGGTTTGGAATTGTTTGGGGAAACCTGGTGCAAACCAGTTAACTGTTTTTCCAAGACCTGTAAAACCGGTTAACCGATTCATGCAGGTTCCCCGAATAATTCTTTTCGTTGATTCGTGTCCATTTCAGAGCCTTGTTTGGGAGATTCCCTGTTTCTTAGGGTATTGTAGTTTCAATTATTAATAGCAGAACCTTAAGTTGGAGGTTCGAGTTTCTTGGATTAGGGTTTTGGCGTGTTATTTACCTAGTTATGTTATGTGATTAGGGCATCCATCCAGCATGAGACTTTCCGTTCAGGTCGGCCAACTCATTTGAATTCAAAAACGAGGTAAGAATAGTGTAGAACATGTGATAGATATGCGAAGGTATGTATGTGTGAAATATATATATATATATGCATGCTTATTATGGTTAGTACACTACCAACACTTGTACGAAAATGGTACAAAGTGGAATGGTATAGTGTAAAGTGTTTAAAGAGTACATTACGGTGTTACCAACACAAGTACGGGAAAGTACAGGGTGTGTGTGTTGGGAATATTTTACCAGGATCTAGATTTACTAACAAGTATGTTGAATTAACATCCTAAATATGAAATCTCTAAAACAATGAAATAAACACATAAGGGTTTTAGAAAACCTTAAATTGATTGCAGCGGAATATAATGTTGGGTTTTGTGTCCTAAATAAAACCCATTTCAATATAATCAGATTTACTAATTAATAAAGATCAGAAATCATATTTTTTGTTGCATGGTTCACATGATTTATTTCATGATTATATTTAATGTATAAATTCTATTAAGTCCAGAACATATAGTTATTCACAATTACAGTGATGTCAACACATTGGAATGTGATTGTGATTATATGCTTCAAAAGATAATGTCCCTGATTCATCAGTGCACTGGATTTACACTGATGTGATAATCAGCGATAAAGTATACTTACACCTTGGATAAGTGTTATGCTCTTTTCAGAACGTTGGCAAAGTATGCTAGTTTTGGATGTATGGAGTATACATTGGACTGGGACCGATATTGATCTTGGTAAAGATATTATAATCTTACCGTTGTATCTTTCTAAGTCAATATCACTGGTTGATCTTAGATCAAAAGATCTTAATCCTGACATGCTTAGGTTCAATCTCAGGAGTGTTATTCATGTTCTTTGATTTGTTAGTTAAGCCTACTTTTTGGTCAGGGTGATACGTACATTTTCGGAACATGATAGTACAAATGAGTGGGAGCGCTAAACATAGATATGGAATCTATAGCTTCTATTTGGACATAGAAGTGAAATGATGATTTCCTTTGAGCTTGGCTTAATAGAGATAAATGGAAGAGCTCTTGTTTCAGTGATTATATTAGCTCACTGAAACATCATTTATAGGAAGCTAAGTGTTTTAAGATAAAATACATTGAGGGGTGAAACGGTAAATTTATCCCTACTTGGTGTAAATCATCTCTAGATGATCTTTGATTATTGAGATTATAACGATGGTTAAATGTTTATAGCGTATCTATATCTTGGAACACATAGAGCATTCTATATGACTGAGAGTGCAATTCCAAGTTCTATGGTGGATGCAATAAGGAATTAATAAGTCTAGGAATTTACTTGGTAAATTCTAGTTCTGCTTATTGGAAGCTCGGGTGTAGAGGCCCATGGTCCCCATACTAGTTGAGACCATACTGCTTGTAAGACTCAGTTAATTGATTTTAATTAATCAATTATAATTCTAAAATTAGACTATGTCTAGTTTATGAATTTTCACTAAGCAAGGGCATAATTGTGAAGAAAAGAGATTCTAGGGTTTGTTTATTAATTAAAAGACTTTATTAAGTCTAATTAATAAATATATTAAATGGAAATTTTATTTGATAATTAATTTTAATTATTAAATAATTAGTTTTGACATTTAAATGGTTAGAATTGGAAAAATGGCATTTTTGAGAAATAAGGAAAGATTGTTGTAAAATGGCAAAAATTCCAAAGTGGGGCCCATATCCATGGTCGGCCACTTGTGTGGTATTTTCCATTTAATTTCTTCATTATTTTAATGCCTAATAAATCCCAACCTAAACCTAGGTGGTTGCCTATAAATAGATAGTGTTGGCTCACACTTAAAGATGATGAAAATTCACCTTCGGCCAAATTTTCCCGAGCCTTCTATTTTATTATTTTCGAACCAATCATTCTCTTCCTCTCTTCATATTTTCATACCTTGAGTGATAGAGTGAGTGCCCGCACACATCAAGTGGTATCTCAATCATAGTGTGTAAGGCTGTGAAGAATCCAGAATCAAGAGAAGGACATTCAGGCTTAGATCTTGGTGATACCCTGCTACAGATAGGATACAAGAGTTAGAGATCTGAGTGGAAGGAGCCATTAATATTCCACTGCACCAACTGTAAGGTTTCTAAAAATTTATATGTGTTTATTTACATTGTTTTAGAAATTCATATTTAGGATGTTAAATAACATACATGGTAGTAAATCTAGTTCCTGGTAAAATAATTCCAACATATAATAACTCCTTCAATTCAAGATCTCTAGCCCTTGATTTCTTTCTGTAGCAGAGCATTATCAAGATCTGAACCTGGATCTCCTTCTCTCCTTCGGGTTTGGTTGCCACCGTCTTACTCACTATGATTGAGTACTTGACTTGCTATGTGTGGGCATGGCACTCTATCACTCACGGTTCGAATAGTGAAGAACAATGAAGGAGGGTTGAAATCACTAAGGAAGGAACTCTCTCATCTAGGATGGCTGAATAGTCAAGTTGAGAAGAGGATGAGATGAGAGCATCATGTTCCTCTTACAGTGTTTCAACTAGGGCTTATAGGTGAATTATATGGATTAAAAAATAATAAAATATTGGGCAAAAATAACTTCTAGGCCGTACACTTAAAGGACCAAACTCTAGTTACAATTTTGCCACTTTTTCAACCACTTATTCTTCTTTTCAATAATGCCATATTTTGTAAATCAATCCTATAAATGCCAAAACTATTTATTTAATAATTATAATTAATTATCAAATAAAATTGTCATTTATATAATTTATTAATTAGACCACACAAAGTCTCTTAATTAACAAATTAACCCCAAAACCCTTGTTAGTGAAAATTCTTAAATAAAACATAGTCTAATTTTAGAATTATAATTGATTAATTAAAATAAATTAGCTGAGTCTGCAAACAGTATTATCTGAACTAGTGAAGGGACCATGGGCCTATATAACTGAGCTTTCAATAAGTAGATCTAGAATTCACCAAGTAAATTCTCTAACTTATTAATTCCACCTTGCGCCACTATAGATTTGGAATTGAATAGCACTCTCAATTATATAGAACGCTCTATATGTACCACAATATAGATACGTTATGATTATCCATGGTTACAATCCTAATAGTCAAAGATCTTCTATAGATGATCCACACTCAATAGGGACAAATTTACCGTTCTACCATTCAATGTATTTTATCCTTAAAACACTTAGCTACCTATGAATGATATTTTAGTAAACTAATGTTATTACTGAAATGAGATCTCAATCATTTATCTCTATCAAGTCAAGCTCAAAGGAAATCATCGTTTCACTTCTAAATACCTATAGAAGCTATAGATTCCACATCTATAATCAGCGCTCCCACTCAATTGAACTACCATATCCTTAATCTGTATGTCACGAGAAGATCCAATTGGTCGACTTTAATGAACAAATTGAAGAACATAAATAATACAACTAAGATTGAACCTAACCATATCAGGATTAAGATCATAGACCTAAGATCAACCATTGACATTGACTTAGAGAGATATAACGGTAAGTTTATGATATCTTATCCAAGATCAATATCCGTCTCTTCCAATGTATACTCCATACATCTGATACTGGTAAACTTTGCCAATGCCTTGGAAATGACATAACACTTATCCAAGTTGTAAGTTTACCTTATCACTGATAATCATGTCAGTTTAAATCTAGTGAACTGACAAATCATGGGAATTAAACTTTTGAACATATAATCATGATTATATTCCACTGTGCTGACGACACTATAATCATGAACACATATATAAATATTTATATATGTTATGGACTTAATAGAATTTATACAATAAGTTTAATCATGAAATAAATCATGCGAACCATGCAACATAAAAGAAATTTCTAATCTTTTATTAATTAGTAAATCTGATTATATTAAAATGAGTTTTATTTAGAGCACAAAACTCAACAGTGTGTGGTACAACACTTAGTGGTACTCAGGGTACGAAATAAATCCTACCAACACTCATACAGTGTAGGTACGTAGTGTATGTGGTACAGTGGCTGTACTATAGTATAGAACGTTCTTACTCATGTGTTAAGCCTTATAAATCGGTGTATGGGCGCCTAGATACAAGTCGATATTATATGATTTGTTGTATGCTTTTCTTACTGAGTCTGTCGACTCACAACTCTACTTTCATGTGTAGGTAAAGGGAATGCAAAAACTGAACAGGAGTGAGCTTCGAGCTACGATGATGTTGTACATGTCATGGCAGCACGACCTAGAGTGTTCAGTCTCGGGACATCTGGGATTTTATTTTGTAGTCGTTATGCGATCTAACTAAATGTATTTTGAATATTTTGTAGAAGTATAAGTACGGGATCCTGACTTTTGTAAATATATATAAGAGTTTATAAAGTTTATTAGTTTAATCTAAAAATTTTAATTATACATGCTTTTCAAGGAAACTTCTTTGATTAGCAAAGATGACACTGTAATTGAAAAATCACTGTAGCGTGTTTTAAGGATTTTATACATTGAGGGGTGGAACGGTAAATTCATCCATACTTGATGTAAATCATCTATAAAGAATCTTTGATTATTTGGATTGAAACAATGGATAATTAATAGCGTGTCTATATTTGGAATATATATAGTGTTCAATGTAATCAAGAGTGTAATTCTGAATCTATGGTGGAGTTAGGAAGAATTAATAAGTTAGGAAATTTACTTGTAAATTTTGGATCTACTTATTGGGAGCTTGATTATGTAAGCTCATGGTCTCCGCATTAGTTAAGATAATATTGGCTTGTAGACTTAGTTAATTGGTTTTAATTAATAAATTAGAATTCTAAATAAGACTACGTCATGTTTATGAATTTTCACTAAGCAAGGACTTAATTGAGAAGAAAAAAAATATTTAGGGTTTATTTATCAATTAAGAGACTTTGTAAGGTCTAATTAATATATAAGATTAAATGAAAATTATATTTGATAATTAATTATAATTATTAAATAGATAGACTTGACATTTATAGAGTTAGAATTAGAATATGACATTTGTGAAGGAAAATATAAGTTGTTAAATAAAATGGCAAAATTGAAACCTGTAGGGCCCACATAAGGTTCGAACAACAAGGTTTAAATTAAGCCATTATTTTATCTTTTTCTAATACTATATAATTCAAATTCTAACCTTAGATGAAATCCTATAAATAGATTAAGATGCTTTTACATAAGGCTTATCAGACTACTTTGTCAAACAACCTAGAAAATAAAGAGAGAGCCTATCTTGAATTCGAAATCACCCTCCTCTTGTCTTCTTCATAGTTTTTAAATCCCATTAGTGAGTTGAGTGCTTGCCCACACATTTCAAGTCAATACTCAAATATAGTGTGAAAGATTGTGAAGAATTCCATCATCTAAGGAGATCCAGGTTCAGATCTTGGTAATTCTCTACGACAGATTGGAATAAGGGTTAGAGAACTGAATGGAGTGAACCATTATATTCTGCTGCCACCAATGTAAGATTTTCTATAACTTTATATGTGTTTATTTCATTATTTTAGGAAATTCATATTTAGGATGTTAGATTATAGATTATAATTAAACATATATGTTAGTAAATCTAAATCCTGGTAAAATAAGTTTCAACAGTATTATTGTTTGACTAGATGTTGCTTTAGGGATAATTTTTCCATAGACAAATCTTATTCGGAAGTCTTTTTGTAGTTATTTTATTTATGTAGATAAAATGAAATTAAAAAAAAAAACACAAGGACAACATTTCTACCATTTTGTCAAACATGTTGCTTCTTTTTCAAAAAAAAAAAACACAATGTGTTGTTTATTTTTATTTTTTTCGTTAATATGTCTCCAAGAATAAATGTAATAGATTGTCTATTCTTTCATTAAAATCCCGTAAAGCCAGTTTTTGGTATTCTTTATGGTGGTTTGTCCAAATAATGTATTTCCCATATTTGTTTCAATGATTATTTAATTGTTTGTCGTATAATTCACTTATCCATTTGAGTGCTCACTTCTTAATTTTTAATTATATGAGTGAAATCCTTAGCCATGTATAAATATTTTCAAAGACATGTGAGGCTAATGGAGTTGAGACTTTCACTTCGTATATTTTTATAAAGTATTATATGTTATGGTTTGCAAAAATAAGGTTCAAGTTTGGTGTACACACTCACAACTCTAAATTTATTGAAAGTAATTTTTATATTTCTTTTTGGCTTGGTAATAGCATTTTGTTTGAATACTTTTGTAATTCTTAGAATTTTTGACATAAAAATATTACGTTGAAATTATTGTTTTTTTCTTGAATTGTTAGAGACTAGCAATAAGCTAGTTAAGGGTTGTGATTAAGACTCAAATTTATATATTTTAAACCTTAGATTGTTTATATATAAAACTAATTAAATTAAATATTTTTATAGTTTTAATTATAAAATTATTTTAATTGAAAATATTTAATTTATTTTAATTTTGTATCATTTTTCAGGTTTTAGTTAATGAAATATTGGCATGTTTAGAGTTTGAAAGCCCATATCAAAGGTTGGTATTTTTGTAAAAAGAAAGAAATGCCGAGGTTCAATTTGTTCACTCCTTACCATCTATTATTATCATTCTAAGTATTGAAGCCTACGTTCAAACTTCAGTTCCTTCTCAAATGGTCCAAATCTAATAAATTTCATGTCCAACTCATTTACAAAAATACTGCAATTTGAGTTAACTTTTATAAAATACTGTCACACAGAAATCTTTTTAAAAATACTGTGTTTTTATAAAACACCAGTAAAATACAAAGCAACAATTCAAAACAACAGTAGAACAACTAAAAAATACCCTTAGAATACCAGTGAAAACTTAATACAATATACTACAGTATAAAACTTATAAAAAAACAGTAAAAAAATAAAAAAATACCGCGTGAGAGTATTTTTATAAAAAAAAATGATAAAAGTTAGTATACCATATAAATTTCCCTTAAAAATAGGGGTAATTACATAAGGTACTATTTTTTGTGAAAAAAAATTACATTTTTTACGTTTAATGATTTTTACGGTTTTTTATAAAAATAACACCAAAATAATAATAAAACTACATAAAAATAACAAAAAAAAAAACATACAGATAACAAAAAATTAACAATAAATTAACATGAATACAATATAAAAAAACCGTATTTTTTGTAAATAAAATTAAAAAATTCGTAAAAAATGTTTAAAATTCCATAAAACCGTATTTTTGTAATTTTTTTTATTATTTTTGTGTATTTATGAAATTATCCCTCAAATATAATTCCAAACTTTGGGAATGATCCCAACGACCATGTCATCTCCCAAGAATGAAGAAGAAGCCCATTACACAAATCATTAGCAGCTCGCAACATTTATTCCACTTCAGCAGTTATTTTAGTCATTTTCTCCACTAAGTTTAACACGAAAAATATTATTTTTGGGAGGAATTTTTCTTTATAAATAGGATCATTTTGAGAGTAAAAAACATAAGATTTTATCGTCGAAAAATCATACTTTGTCTTTTCTTTTTCTTTTGATTCTCCCTTATTATTATTTTAATTTATTTATTTTAGTGATAAAAATTAGTAAATTAGAGTATTAATATTAGTGAGGTTAGAGAATAATTTTTGTACTTCTTATATCTATTATTGATATTGATTCTTTTTTATTTTATTTTCATATTTCATTTATTAAATTGTTCTTCATCTTTTAATTTTTCTTTTTAGTTTAACAGTATCTTTTATATAAATTTAATCATATTTTTCTTATATAAGTTAGGCTACTCATTATTTTGCTATATTTATTATATTGTATGTCATTTACTAGATTCTACCAATAATAGTATTTTTTGATTTATGATATATAATATGATATACTTTTAAGTAGGAGTGTAAATGGGTCAGGTCGGATCTGATCCGGCTATGATCCGACCTGATCCAAATCATGTAAGGATCTGCTCCGCCCCGCCCCGCTAGATTAGATACTCAGATCGGATCAGATCCGACCCAACTCTTTTTTTTTTGTAAGAATTTTAATATAAACTTATAATTTTATATCCATTTTAATTTTGTATGAGTATTATTATATACAATATTATGTTTGATATTGACATGTATTAATAGATTGTGTAAAGATAATATATTTTTAATAAACTCTACCCAACACCAACAACGGGTCGGGTTCGGGTCCAAGTTTGGGTCCGAGTTCGAGTTTGGGTCTGAGTTAAGGTCTTCGCTCCGAGTCCGGGTCTTGGTCCGAGTTTGGGTTGGTTTAGATCTGAGTCTGGGTCTGGGTTAGGGTCTTGGGTCTGGTTCCAGTTCTCAGTCCGAGATCGGGTCCGGGTCTTGGGTCTGGGTCAGGGTCCAAGTTCGGGTCCGGGTCCCGGTCCCGGTCTTAGTCTTGGATCCCAGGTTAAGCTCTACTCTTGGGTCTCGAGGCCGGGTCGGGTCCGAGTCTGGGTCCCGGTCCTGGTCTTGGGTCCCAGTTCGGGTTTGGGTCGTGGGTGCCATGTCTCGGTCCCGGTCAAGGTCCGGGTCTGGGTCCGAGTCTGGGTCCCGGGTCAAGGTCCGGGTTTGAGTCCAGGTCCTCGGTCCGGGTTTGGGTCCTGGGTTCGGGTCGGGTCCCAAGTCCCGATCCGAGTAAAACTCCCGGGTTTGGGTCCCAGGTCTAGGTCCACGTCTGGGTCTGGGTTCGGGCCGGGTCCGGGTCCGGGTCCCAGGTTAGGGTCTCGGTCAAAGTTTGGGTCTGGGTTCAGGTCTGTGTCCGAGTCCGGGTTTGGGTCTGAGTCCCAGGTCTCGGGTCCGGGTCCCGTGTCCGGGTCCGGGTCCGGGTTTGGGTCCCGGTCCCGAACTCGGGACCCAGGGGATCTTAGTCTAGGGTCCGAGTCTTGAATTAAGTTGTTTTTTTTTTAAAAATAAATTGAAATCGAGTTGGATTAGATCCGATCTAGAAAAAAAATTAGGAGGGGCAGAGCGAATCTGATCCAAGATCCATTAAGTATCCGAATGTTTCGGATCAGAGGTGATCTGTCAGATCGGAGCTCTAATCCGCTCCAACTAAACTGATCTTTTTGACATGCCTACTTTTAAGTTAGAAGTGAGCTTCAAATTATTCAAGATTAATTAATTTTTGCTTTTTTTTAATATCTTCCGGTTGTAATTAATGGTGTGTGAATTAATACCAATGTTAGAGTAGAATTTGCAAAGAATAATTTGTGGCGAAATCTCCTTATGTTTTACTTTTTATACACTTAACTCTCTTATCTTTTTTTTGGTGGCAAACCCCTTAAGTTTACTTTTCTTTACAAATTTAAAGCGTCAGTTAAATATCACTATTTAATATCAACTAGATGACACCAATGTACAAAGCTAATATAGTAATAATCTAATAAGTATTTGACGATAATATCAGTTGGCACCTCTAACTTGCATAAAAAAGTAAAAATAAGGTGGTTTTACCACTTATAAAAAAAATAGTAGGGTCAAGTATATAAAATCAAAATATAAAAAGATTTCGCCGAAAATAACCTGATTTAAAAAATTACAGGCTACCTTACCAAACTCTTTATCTAATCATCCTTCTTTTATACCATTTTATTATTTTTTATTCATTCATATTTTTATTATTTTATATCTACTAATTTAATCTCTAGTTGTAATTTTTCTCTTTGTGGATACGACAAATCCTGTTTACTATTGCGGCTGCTGTGTAATTTATTAGGTGATTAATTTTTAGCGCTATTGTCGGAGAAGTTCTGCGTTACAGGAGTTTAGTATAGTAATTTAATTATTCTATTTTTAATTTTTCCTAATTAATTTTAAAAAAATTTTAAAAAAAATTATTATGTAGCTATATATATTTTTTTAAGTTCTTTCTGTACATATTATATAATTTAATTTATTTATTTTGTCTAATACATTTACACATTACATTTTATTTATCACATTAGCTTTTTTTAAGTATTGCTACTCATTATATATATAGTTAAGTTTGCATATATATATAAAACACTTCTCGATATTACCTATTAATGAGTAATAAATAAATTTAACTATAAATATTAATTTTAAAAATATTAATCCATTAGATTTTAATTTGATGACGAATAATAAAAAAGAAATTTAAATTTTTATGTTTAAATTAACTACTTAATTCAAGAAAACATAAAAAAATATATTTTTTTACACTATATAAAAAATAAGTTTATATGAAATATATTTAAGTCAAACTTAATATTTTTTATAATTTTTTTTTTTGCTGATTTTTTTTTTATTATTTTCTTTTCATCAGATGGAACAATCTTAACATATATAATGTAAAAATGAGAGATTTTTTTAATTAAATAGAAAAATTAAGCATAAAAATTTAAATTTTTCTAATATATCCATTCATGGGTAATACCCATTAAGAGTGCACCCGTATATATATATTTATATATATGGAAGAGGTTTCAATGGTTACATTTTTATTGTAACCATCATGGTTATATTTTTTTAAACCATTGGATTACTATTAAATGATTGTGATTAATTTGGAAATTAAATAAAAATAAATAATAAATAACTTGTAACCTGAAAGTAACCTAATAATTTATTTCCTTATAAAACTTTAATAAAGATTAATTATATTTTAAAATTAAAGTAATTATAATTATTAATTAATTTTTTGTAATTTATTACTATATAAGGATCTTTTAGCAATTTATTTTTTTGCCCTTAAATTATTTAAAATTTTATAGCAAAATTTTTTATAATTTAAATTTTATTATACTTGTAATCTTAATTTTAAATTATTACACTTAATTATTTAATTTTTCTATTTAAATATTTAAAAAATAAAAAGTGAAATAAGTTGAAGAATTTTTTAGAAAAAAATGGCTACACTTGTTATCAATTGTAACAAAATAATTAAATAATTAAGTATCATTTAAAAATAATTAATGATTCAAAAATTTATTATAAGAAGAGAATTTTAATTTGTGTAAAAAAAAAGTTTAATTTTTGTAAAAAAATAAATTTTCTTGTAAATATTATAATTAAATAGCTTAATTGTTAAAATAATTAGAGTAAGGATTTAAATATAAATAAAAAAATTATTTATAAATATTAATTGCTAAAAGAGGTCTTGTTAAATATTTAATTAATTATTTTAAAAAAATAGTTAATTATAATTAATTAATTGTAAAAAAGCAATGTTTATCTATTAGTAACCTGCTATTACAGGTCAAAAAAAAAATATAACCATATGGTTATAATAAAAATGTAACCATTGAATAGTCACCCTTATATATATATATGAAGGAGGTTTCAATGGTTACATTAAATATGTAACCATCATGGTTACATTTTTTAGTTATTAGATTATCATTGAATGGTTGTGATTAATTTGAAAATTAAATAAAAATAAATAATAATTAACTTATAACCTAATAGTCACCTAATAGTTTATTTCCTTTTAAAACTTTAATGAAGATTTATTATATTTTAAAATTAAACTAATTATAATTATTAATTAATTTTTCATCATTTATTAATAAATAAGGATCTTTTAGTAATTTTTTTGCCATAAATTATTAAAATTATTACACTTAATTATTTAGTTTTTTTTTATTTAAATATTTTAAAAGTAAAATGTGAAATAGGTTGAATGTAATTTCTAAAAAAATGGCTAAACTCTTCCATTTTTTTTTTCTTCATAATGAGTCATTTACTTAAAAAATCATACCAGAGTTAAAAAACATAGTCAAGCTCTCCCAGAAAACGAAGCAACCTCAAACTCGAATAGAAAAACTCATACTTAGTTCTTCTAGTTATAAAAAATAATTTAATATCATTTAAAAATTTATTATATAAGAATAGAATTCTAATTTGTGTAAAAAGAAGTCTAATTTTTGTAAAAAGAAGTTAAGTTTCATTGTAAATATTATAATTAAATGACTTAACTGTTAAAATAATTATAGTAGGGATTTATATAAAAAAATTATTTATGATTATTAATTGCTAAAAATGGTCTTGTTATATATTCAATTAATTATTTTAAAAAAATAATTAATTGTAATTAGTTGTTTCTGAAAAATAAAGTTTTGTCTATTGGTAAGCTGCTATTATTGGTAAAAAAAATGTAACCATAATGGTTACAACAAAAATGTAATTATTAAGTAGTCACCCATATATATATATTTTCTTTTTGTTCAGTTTACTTTAATTAAAATAAAAGTTCATTTATTTAATTAGTTGCATTTTATTTACTATTTTGTCAATACCATATTTATAGTTTAGCTTCTTTTTTTTTTTTTTTTTTTTTTTTTTTTTTTTTCTAGAACTTTAGTTTTTTTTTCTTTAGTATACTTTTGCTTCTGGAACTAGACTCTCATCTTTTAAATAAGTTTGGCTTTTACCTTAAGAAAAATCATAAAATTTTAATAGTATCAAAAATAATTGTGTAATTGTGAAAGTTATAAAAGTTGAGTTATTTTGTTTAGGAAATATTAATTTTAAAGGTTTATGATAGACTATCATCTACACTTTTTTAGTGACCTCGGAGAGTTCTAGTAAAGTGTGGGAGGAAGTGGTACCTTGACAATTGTTTCAATCGTCTTGAGAATATCTCATGTGTATACCCTTAAATTATTACATAGTTGAACTTTACACTAACTAAAAAATATGAATGAAGATGATCATCGTCGATTTAAATATTTGTATCCTTTATATCTTATTTCATATACAATGTAAATTATAGTGCTACTGAAGGTACTAGTAATTTTATCGAACTAAAATTTAGTGATGGGGAGGAAGCTTTCTAATATTATGCTTTTTACAAGAGTGAGACTTCCAAAAAAAATGAAAGGCTTTGTACAAGTCTCACCAACCACATCCTTATGATCATACATCATTTGGTGCACATATTTATATCGAAGAGGAAGATTCTTGGTGTAATCACAATAGTTTTGATGAGTATATAGTTGGTGCTGCAAAATTTATTGCTATGCTAGTGCATAGAGCTGCAATTTGTAATAAAATTAGTAAAACCAAATATCATCCTCAAAGACTAAATTATAAATTCCAATTAATCAATATTTCATTTATATTTGATTAAACAATATTCACAATTTTTAAACAAAGAAAATAAATGTAATTGAAATGGAATTTTAAATAAAATAACAATGAGAAAGAAATTAAGATAATTATGATTATTTACTATCTACTCTTTTACTTCCCAATGCATGAACTCAAATCTGCTTCTTCTTATTTAATCCAAGTTGTAAAACAGTTCATAATCCAGTTAAGATTTACATACTTAATCTAAATAATAACTCCCTATATTTCTATGGTAAAATTAAATCATTAAGAATGCATTAAACATAACAACTCCAAAAATTAAGCAAATAACTTACATAATTTCGTTCAAAATTGAATTTGCATCCAAACAATCAAAGCATATCAAATTTTACTTTTTAGATTTCAATTTGATTCATGAATAAATGTTATACCTGAAATTTGGCTACCACTTTAATGGAGGACACGTGTCAAGTTAAGGAGCATATGGATCGATGCGTGTAACGGTAATTACATTTATTGGAATAACTCATTGAATGCGGAAGTGACAGAGTATATTTGCAACTTGTGGACTATAAGGTCCTATTCAAGATAAAGATATACAAACTGTTACCTCATGCATTAACGAGAAACCATACGTCATTGGATACACAAGGCGAGACATCAATTTCATTACGCATGGGAAGATGTAAGCGATGCATAATGACTAGGAAAACACTTAGCGTATAATATACAAACTAAGTATAACAGTCGGGTGGACTCAAGACCTAATAAGCGAGGCACCTATCTCGCTATAGGAAGGTGCGCTCCTGTTACTTTCACTAATAAACTTCAGACATCTTTCAGTGAGACTTATAGTCTTGACGAGTCAGAAGCTTACATTCAAATTATGATGACTGCTGAAGTACTCTTTGTTAGCAAGAACTGCGATTGTAAAAATGAAGTGTTATGCCTTCAAGCGAAGAAGCTACGAAGCGTACATCATCAACCTCAAAAAGATAAGGGAAAAGCTCCAGCTCGCTATCAAGGTCATTGGTACAGAGTTCCTGTCGAGATATCCCAGAATGTTATGATTTAAAACGTGTTTAATACACAATCATTTTGATCTAGTAAAAGCGGATTAATCACAGTTGTGTGATATTCAAATAATAACCGTATTTATACTACGTGATATGTAATCAAACCCCATGATTTCAGGGGATAATTGTTGTAAAGATTACAGTCAACTCTGTAATTAATCGCCTGACTATGAAATTATAAATAGAGGGAAGTTATAATGAAAAGGGGACAAAAAAATCATAAGAAAAAAAAGGCCCTGAAAAACCATTAGAAATCTAATAAGATTGACTCGTGGACTATGCAGAATTTTAACTGTAAAACCACGTAAAAAATCCTTTGTGTTCATACTTTTTTTTTCTTTACTATCTTTATTTTTTTGTGCAAGTTTATCATTCAGGCTCAAATTTTGGTTAACAAAAATCGACGTTAACAATAACAATTATAAATGGTCAGTAAATAATTTTAAAGATAAAATAGATTATAAGGAATTAAATAAGAGATGGAGAAGAAAATAAGTACTGCATTAATCCACAAAAGAGGTTCAAGAGATTCACATAACAACCCTAAAAGATAATTTAGTTCATACTAATCATTCTAAAGCACAATGATTCAATTACAAACATGAAAAAAGTAAAGATAGATGAAGAAAATACAAAATGGAATCCTCCAATGGTGTTCTCCACTCTCAGTCGTCCCTCCTTGTTTAGAATTGATCCCCAACTTTGAATAAATTTCAAAAACCTAGCCTCCAATACTTTTAAGGAAGAAAATAGTTGACTGCCAAAAATAGCCAAGCACCACGACATTACTTCGAGAGTTATGGGACTTTGTTTTTTTTTAATAGATACGCCTATATTTTTAATTTCTCAAGCACCACAACTTCCAGGGGAAGGTTGCAACTCTTGGATAGTTTTCAAAAATTGCTCCCTGTAAGAAATGGAGAGTCGTGACCTTAATTCAAGGGTTGCGACTTTTGAAGCTAAAACTTGAAAATTTGAACTTTTACATCTTCCAGATTGCGCCAAGTTGAGAAATTTAGCCACGAGGTTCCTTTTTGCAAAATCGATCTTTTAAATACCAAAAACCCCGAGAAACACTATGTTTTCATCAAGAAAATGTGATTCTCTTCTTCAACAAACTAAAACTAATATAAAAAACACAAACAAGCGTAAAACCAAATAATAAAACATAAAATTCACTAAAAACAACCTTAAAAATAGGCTCTAAAACTCAAGAAAATAAACCTAAAAAATTCTCCCAAAGTTAAGATTTGCTCACCCTCGAGTAAAGATCAAATCAAACTGACAAAAACAACATAACATGAACAAGTTAAGCCACCATTACAATCTACACTGCTTTGCCAAAATTCATGAAATCTCAATTGGATCATTAACTAGAATTTTAGTGTAACTATTTTTAAAATTAACCTTAATTCTCAAATTAGAGAAATTTACAATATAGTTCACAAATGATCTTAATAATTGGACTCCATCTTATATGCTCAACTCAAACCAAATAGCTCCACAAACTAATTTTCAATATACTTGCATCATTCGACATTCTCTACTAATGTCAATAACACATGCTTTATCAAAAGGATTTTATTGGGCTATAACTTTGAGCTTAGGTAAAAGTAGTTGAGAATGTCATTTAGGCTCGACCATAGCATCAGTATTTACACTTCAAGCTACCCAATTTTCCATTTCAAAATTATCTCAAGCCCCTCTTTTTAAAACAAGATGAGAGAACTAATTATTAAAAATGCAACATCTCTAAATACACTTTTTTCTATCTCTTTCTTTTATTATTTATATATATATATATTTAGAGATATTATAACTCAACTGATTCAACACAATATTTAAATTTTCTTAACTTGTGTTTTACTTTTATTTTCAACATATAAAAATTAAAATACCCAAAATAATTCACACTTATGTTATAGTTAATGACAAAGAAAGATATTATCTAGGTTATTTCTTTGTTGAAAAATATGTATACAAATAAAAATAATAGTTTATAGTACAAGAAGGGAAAACAACGGATAAACATACAAAGGTAGGCTTGAAATGTACAAAATATTCTAATGAAATTGCCTAAATTATTTTTCAAAGCATGTGTCCTTAAGGATTTTTCCTCAAAGGCCAAATAGTGCAAGTTCTATCCAATTCCAATTTAACATACCTCTAACCCTAGTCAAGCATATAAAATAAAATCCAAAAATTTTACATTTGCAAAAATATATTCTTAATTTTCCACAAACATCGCAATTAAACTCCAAAACAGTTAGACTAAGCATATATTTTTAACAAATTCATTTTCACAAGTGACAATGAACTAGCAATAGACAAAATTAATAGCTTAACAATTTACTAAAAACAAACACTACAAACAACACAAAATAACAAAAGAAATAAAAAAATTTAAAAGCCCTGTCCAAAACTTTAGTTGCACATTATCCCCAATGTGATATGAAAGTACAAAGGAAGAGAACTTACTGATGCCACTTTAGTATCGCAGAGCAGGTGGCGGTGGGGCCACTAGTACAGAGTGTACTACAAAGAATATGGGAAAAACTGTTGAACTAATTCATTCAACTAATCCACTTGAATAAGCTAATCCTCATGTCTAAAATCCATATAATTTTTAAAATTGGCATTCATTCCTTGCTGAGCTTAAATCATGTATTAATTTTGGACAATAAGGTACTGTATGTAAGGATCTAGGCCATTACTCCCACTAGGCATAGGGGCTACCTTCCCTCTACCTCCAGCTTCTTGATGAGAATCCAATTCTATAGCAACTACTTTGTCTTCTACATGCACATCAATTTTAGTGCGTTTTGACATTTTAGGACGGGTGGCAGCAGGCAAAGGATGAGGAGTGGGATTAGGAAACTTACTCATATAAATCAGTGTAATGGGGCCTTGGATTTTCCTGGGTGCATCAAATTTATCTTCAAGGACCCTATTCCTTTGACATAAGTCAATAATGAGCAAGCCATGGCCTAAAACATAAGATTTAGCTAAATGAGATAAATCGACAATGCTCTTATGCACCAAGTGCTCCACATATAGATTGATTTGTTTCATGATGCCATACACACAACGAAACCGATCCCGACATATACAAGTATTATTCGTGTTTTATGCAAGACATGACACATTGAATTTAATGGAAAAAGTCTCAGTTTATCCTCCGTGAATTAAAGACCTTAAAAAGATACATAGTCGAAGAAAGGTATCCCCGTGTTGAAGAATCATACAGGGTAGAGAAATATGTGAAAGCTTACTTGCAGCACCATTTTCTTTGCAAGAGCGGGACAAGAAAATGTCTCTCCCAGACCCGGAAGGATCTAGTAGAAAGGCTCATTTTGGATGGCTCCCCAAATGCATACTAGAGAAACCTAAGGCAGATACTAAACCTCATGGGTGTTTGTGCATGTCAAATTTTCTCATGCACCAGGTAATCAAGGTGACGATTATGCTTTTCCTGATAAAATCCAATCTTGTCTCCTGCATCCAAAGATGACAGTGCACGCACCACCACTATCCTCATGCCAGACAGATCTTATGAAATACTACCTGGAAAGGAGCAAGCTTTGAATGACATGTGTGTTGCTTTTAAAGGTTCAACCTTTGTGTGACATGTGTCCAAGTGGTACAAAATAGTCGCCATTATCTAACTGTAGCACGCACGAGCATAACGCTACCCACAAGGCCAAATAGTTAGCTCTACATTGCATATATTTTACCCCAATAGTGGAATTTGAGCAGAACTCCTTGGCGTGTCATAAGGAAATCCATATCTATCACTTAGCCTATAACTACCCCTTTATTTCCATGCAAATGGGGCAAGCTAAAACACTACTTAAAATCATCCGTGATCTTCTTCTTCTTCTCAGAAAAGAAATTAAGGAAAAAGACTTAGGGCTTCCCGGGAAATCATGTAAATTCATCCATATTACCCTTTGAGGCTAATAGAATGACTCATGGACTAAGGTTAATTAAGACATGATGTAACACCCTATTCTACAGGGACGCCACATGAGTAATTTTTATAAAATAGTTTAGTACTAATAGATTAATTAATTATTAAAATTTATGAAAATATAAAAAACTTCACCAAAGTAAAACCCTAGAAACGGATATTATAACAACACTAAAACCTTCATCCGAGGATCCATGTTATAAAAGTTTTACAAAAAGACTATATTCAATAACAAGTCAAAATACAAAATGAAAATACAGAGTAGATACAACCCAAAAAAACTCCTAGAAACTCGACACACAGGCCAGTAGGGTCAATATGTAAATTGCTGGAGAAGACCGTCACCTCATGGCTACTTTAACTTTCCCTAGCCAAACATACATCTATCGGTATCCAATACAACTCTACGTATATTGATATTGCTATCGATGTAATCTAACAGGCTTAAAAAACATGTATTATTGACATGTAAACACATATTCATATTATTATACGAATCTTAGCTCGATTCCAAATTCAGGTGTGCCAGTCAACCTGAGTAGAACTACTGCTTGACAGTTTACAAGCCCCTAAGTCACAATATACGCAAAACTAATTAGCGATACGCTAAACTAATTTTCAGGGACTTAAAATTGGAAACTAAAGGTTTCCCTATCAATATCTAGCAAGACAAAGCACTAAGGGTCAAGAAAACACGAGAAAATCATCGAAATGGGGAACCTGCCTGAAAAACAGCAGGCTGTTTTTCTAGGTCTTGCACTAGGAAAAATGGTAAGCTATTTCTTCAGAAATTGCCTGCCGTTTTTCACTATAGAAAAATAACAAGCCGCCAAATCGAGTTAAAACCACCCCAAATCATCCAATAAGCTCCAGAACACCTAAACATGCTATAATGAACCATATCTAAGCAATACAACTCCAAAAAACACAGTAATACAAAAAACATCATGGTTGAACCAAGTTTGAGTTCTTCAACTCAAACTTGGTCAACACCACAACCAAGCCTCAAATTCACAATCAACATGCATAAACAGCCTTAAAATAACATCAGAAACCTATACTAAAGTTCATCCAAGCCCTACAACAACTACAATTAAATTTTGCATGTTGAACCTAAATTCCACTACTAAAACAAAGGAAAAGAGTTCTAGGTTTTTACCTTGGATCTTATCTCCCAATACCCCTTGAATTACAGCTGCAAGCTACTAAAATTGGTTAAGAAAATTCCTGGTTCTTGATGGTTCTTCTAGGGCCAAAAGTGGGAAGAGAAAGGAAAGAGATTGAATGTCTTATTTTATCATTTTTCAAACTTAATCTTCTAAGTAAATTCATAATAAACTTAACTTAATTAATCCAAATATTAGCTAGCTGCTAACACTAGAAGATACCACCTAATTACAAGGTCCAAAATGACTAAAATGCCCCCATACACAAAACTAAAGGGTAAAATAACTTTAGGGGAAAATGGTCAAAAACTATAATCCCGTCTAATCCTGACATTGCCAATGTCTAAATAGATCGCCCCGCTATTCTAAAAATACTAAACTACACTAAAGTTACTTTATAGGCCATACGTCGCGTTCCACTATTACCGGGCATAAAAATATGAAAATGCATAGAATTCATATATAATACAAATAGCACACCTAGAATTCAAATATATTTGTGAAATCGTAAAAATAATAATAAAAGTTTACTAGTTAATTTAGACCCTAACTATCTACTAATTCTCAAATATAACTAAGCGGTCATTACAATTATCCCCCCCATTAAAAGGATTTCGTCCTCGAAATCGAATCTAAAGAACTCCAGATATTGAGCCCTCATATTGGACTCCAACTCTCATGTGGCTTCCTCCACCCTGCTATTTCTCCAGAGTACCTTGACCAAAGCTATGGTCTTATTTAGAAGGACTTTATCCTTTCTATCAAGAATCTTGACTGAATGCTCTTCATATGATAGATCTGGTTTAAGCTCTAGGGTTTCATAACTAAGAACATGCGTCAGGTTCGAAATGTATTTCCTTAACATAGAAACATGGAATACGTTATGAACTACTGATAGTGCTGGAGGCAAGGCTAGACAGTAAGCTACTAGTATAAAGTTTTTAAGAATCTCAAAAAAGGTCCTATAAATCGAGGGCATAACCCTCCCTTCATCCCGAAACATTTAATCCCCTTCATCTGAGATACTCGTAGGAATACATGATCTCCTACCTGGAACTCTACATTTCTGCATTTTGGATCTGCATAACTCTTTTGCCTACTCTGAGAGGCAAGCATTCTAGCCTTGATCTTCTCTATTGCCTCATTAGTCCGCTGTACTGATTCCAGACCTAAGTATTTCCTCTCCCCAGTTTTATCCCAGTGAATTGGAGATCTGCACTTTCTTGCATACAACATCTCGTATGGAGCCATCTTTATAGTACTCTGATAGCTATTGCTGTATGAAAATTCTATTAGTTGTAAATACATACTCCATGAGCCTTGAAAATCTAACACACAGGCTCACAACATATCATCCAGTATCTAAATTATCCCCTTAGATTGACCATCTGTATGAGGATGAAAAGCTGTACTAAACTTCAACTTGGTACCCATAGCTTGTTGAAGACTTTCCCAGAACATAGAAGTGAACTTTGGATCTCTATCTAATATAATGGACTTCGGAGCCCCGGGTAATCTTACTATTTCTTTAACATATAAGTCTGCATACTGATCCATTGTAAAGGTTGTTTTCACTGGTAGAAAATGTGCGGACTTGATAAATCGATCCATAATAACCCATATGGAATCAAATATTCCCATGGTTCTAGGTAACCCAACCACAAAATCCATGGTGATATCCTCCCTCTTCCACTTGGGAAGAGTTAAAGGCTGCAACAACCCTACAGGTCTTTGGTGCTCAGCCTTAATCTACTGGCAAGTTAAACATGAAGATACATATTCCACCACGTCCTTCTTCATCCCGCACCACTAATAGAAACGTTTTAAGTCTTTATACATTTTGGTAGTGCCAAGATGTAAAGATTAGGGAGTGGTATGAGCTTCCTCGAGAATTTCTTTCTTCAATTCTAGACTACTCAGAACACAGACTCAAGTTTTATAAAGTAATAATCCACTATCTGATATTGTAAAGCTCTTAGCTTGACCAGCTAGAACCTCTTCTTGGGCTTTCAATAATTCTGAATCAGTTATTTGAGTAGCTTTGATTCTGTCTAATAGGTTAAGTTTGCAATGTCAAATTATTATATTTACCCACGACAAACTCAATACCTAATTTGACCATATCATCTGCCAATTGAGGTGAAATCATAACTAGATTAGATACTTGTCCGGGACCCTTCCTACTTAGGGCATCAGCCACTAAGTTGGCCTTCCCGAGATGATAAAGGACTTCACAATCATAGTCTTCAACTAACTCCAACCACTGCCTCTGTCTCATGTTTAAATCTTTCTGAGTAAAGAAATATTTAAGGCTTTTATTGTAACACCCTAACTAACATAGGCGTATTACGTGATTTTTAAACATACTGTGCAGCTCGTTGCTAATCAACGAGGTTTATGGAAAAACGTGATTAATTAAAATTTTTGCTTTTTAATTAAACTTATAAAATAATATTACAAAAGACTCGGGATCCCGATTATAAAATCATTTACAAAAAGATTTAACTGTTTGACTGATACACAAAATAAATGTCGCCTAGCGACCAACTACAAAATCAGCCTCGCTGTCCCGATGATCGTACGCTCCAGGCCTAACCGCCCCGACATGTACAATCTTCACAAGCTCGCTCACGGTCCATCAGCTTTAGCCTTGCCTTTACCTACACATAAATGTAGAACTATGAGTCGACAGACTCAGTAAGAAAAGCATAATAATAATCATACATAAATCCCGGTCATGATCAGACGCCCATACCCCTGATCATAACCCTAACTGCCGTGTCCAACACGATACTGAGTCCCGCTACTGCCGTGTCCAACACGGTACTGAGCCACTACTGCCATGTCCAACATGGTACTGAGTTCTGAACGTTCATAGGGACGGTACTATTGACACGTAACAGCCTGATCGGTCGAACCGGTCATACTCCGGCTGCTGGTCATACTCCAGCCTGTACCGACGTGTTACTATATCCTCTTGATCGGTCGAACCGGTCATACTCCGACTGCTGGTCATACTCCAGCCTGTACCGACGGGATACGTCAATAGTATGGAACCACCAACCAAGTGTCAGCCTGATCGGTCGAACCGGTCATACTCCGGCTGCTGGTCATACTCCAGCCTGTACCGACGTGACAGGGTTGGATGGTTCGAAGCCAACATACATAACTAATGTAATCTAACAGGCTTCCTACATGCTCGCTAAACATGTAATCTACATATGCATACTGTTATACTAATCTTACCTGGATTCCGAATTCAGGTGTGCCGGTCAACCTGACTGGAACTTTAGCTGAGCGGTGGATTACAAGCTCCTAAACCATAAAAATCACAACGCTATAAGTGACACGCTAAATCACTTCCCGGGGACTAAAACTAGGAACTAAAAGTTTCCCTATCGATAAAAAGCATGGCAATACCCCCTAAAACATAAAAACGAGGAAAACTAGGGTCCCTGAATTTTCCCCAACCGGTAGACCGGTTGCCCAACCGGAATTCCGGTTCTGGGAAAATTCAGAACCCTCATCCGGAATTCCGGATGCACAACCGGAATTCCGGTTCCTCGCAGGCAGCAACAATCAAAAATTCATATCTTGCTCAAATCAACTCCAAATCAACTCAAACCTTCCAGACCTATTCCATATAACCCCTAGAACATTTCTAAGGCATCAAAACCACCCAGATTGCACCAATTCAAAAATCACCATTAGAGCTCAAGCTTTGAGTTCTAAACTCAAACTTGACCAAACCTAGCTAACATGCAATCAAATCAATCTAAACTTACATAAACAAGCTTAGAATAATCTCAGGAAACAATTACAAACTTCCACAACATCACAACAACAAAATATAACCTTTTCTTTCAAAAATCACATATTTACATAGAAAAACCATAGCTTGCTCAACCTAAGAATCATGCTTCAAAAACAACTCCAATAACATCTAACAAACATGCTTTAACCTCTGAAAATATCCATAAAACACAGCAGCAATAACAACCAAAAACTCATGCATGCATATCACTTAATTCATCAAAATTCAACAATTTTTAAAGAAACAAGGAAGAGGAGCTAACCTAGCTCGAAGAATGCTTAGATTGGAAGAGAATTTGCTTGAAAATCAAAGAAAGAAATCAGCTTCATGCACCCACATACCCAGCCGAAATAGAGAGAGAGCTTGAGAGAGTTTTTCTTGAAAATTTTCTATTTTTTCTAACTTGTAAATTTTTGATAAAAAAGAAATGACATACCCATAACATATAACCCTCATTTCAGCCAAATAACAAATAAATAAACATTTATTTTCAAATAATAAAAAATCACTAAAAGACAAAATACTAATGGGGCAAAAAGACCATTTTGCCCCTCCACCCTAAAACCACATAAATCATACTAAAGGGGTATTTTTGGGAAATTCTAAATTCCCGGCCATTCCCGACATTCCCAATGTCTAATAAACCGTCCCAAACAACTAACATACTAAGTTGTGATTTCTACTGAGCCAAACGCCGGGTTCCAAAATACTGGGCACCGGAAATGCAAAATATGAAAACTACTGAATGACATAGCAATGCATTTCTGAATTCCATAGATAACAGTATAATAAATTATTTAAAAAGCTATAAATAATTTTCATAATTAACCATAATTAGCTGCTAATTTCCAAATTAAACTAAGCGGGCTTTACAACTATCCCCCCTTAAAAGGATTTCGTCCTTGAAATCTAACCTGAATAACTCTGGATATTGAGCTCTCATATCTGACTCTAGCTCCCAGGTGGCTTCCTCCACCTTGCTGTTTCTCCAGAGAACTTTGACCAATGCTATGGTCTTATTTCGAAGGACTTTATCCTTTCTATCCAAGATCTGCACTGGCTGTTCCTCATAAGTCATGTCTGGCTGTAGCTCAAGGCTCTCATAATTGAGTATATGAGAGGGATCTGAAACGTATTTTCTCAACATCGAGACATGGAATCCGTTGTGAACTGCTGATAAGGCTGGAGGCAATGCTAACTGATATGCCACTTGACCTATCTTCTCGAGAATCTCGAAAGGTCCTGTAAATCTAGGGCATAACTTGCCTCTTTTCCCAAAACGTTTAATCCCCTTCATCGAAGGTACCCGTAAAAACACATGGTCCCCTACTTGGAACTCAACATCTCTGCGTTTTGGATCTGCGTAACTCTTCTGTCTGCTCTGTGAGGCAAGCATTCTAGCTTTTATCTTTTCTATTGCCTCATTGGTCCGCTGCACTGACTCTGGACCTAGGTATTTCCTTTCCCCTGTCTCATCCCAGTGGATAGGAGATCTACATTTCCTACCGTATAACAGTTCATAGGGAGCCATCCCTATCGTACTCTGATAACTGTTGTTGTAAGAAAATTCTATTAACGGTAGATACTTATTCCATGACCCTTCAAAGTCCATAACACAGGCTCTCAACATGTCCTCCAATATCTGAATTGTCCTTTCGGACTGACCATCTGTCTGAGGATGGAATGCTGTACTAAATTTCAGCCTTGTACCCATTGCTCGTTGCAAACTTTGCCAAAATTTGGAGGTGAACTTCGGATCCCTGTCCGAAACTATAGACTTCGGTACCCCGTGAAGTCTTACTATCTCTCTGACATACAACTCTGCCAACTGATCCACTGTAAATGTTGTTCTAACCGGCAAAAAATGAGCAGATTTCGTAAATCGATCCACCACTACCCAGATGGAATCATACAAACCCGTGGTCCTAGGTAACCCGACCACAAAATCCATCGTGATATCTTCCCATTTCCATTCTGGTAGGGTTAAAGGCTGCAACAACCCTGCTGGTCTCTGATGTTCAGCCTTAATCTGCTGACAAGTGAGGCATCTCGATACGAATTCTACCAAATTCTTCTTCATACCGCTCCACCAGAAGTACGGTTTCAAATCTTGGTACATCTTAGTGGTGCCGGGATGCAGAGAATACGGGGTAGAATGAGCCTCCTCAAAGATCTCATTCCTAAGTTTCACACTATTCGGAACACAAACCCTGGCTTTATACAAAAGCATCCAACTGTCTGACACTGAAAAGTCCTTGGCTTGACCAGCCAACACCTCATCTCGGATCTTCACTAACTCTGGATTCGTCATCTGAGCGACTTTTATTTTTTCCAACAGATCAGATTGCAGCGTTAAGTTGTGAAGCTGACCTACCACAAACTCAATGCTGGATCTAACCATATCCTCGGCTAGCTGAGGTGAAATCTAAACCATACTAGCTACTTGCCCGGGACCCTTTCTGCTCAGGGCATCGGCCACTACATTGGCTTTTCCGGGGTGATAGAGGATCTCACAATCGTAATCTTTCACTAATTCCAACCAACGCCTCTGTCTCATATTCAAATCCTTCTGAGTAAAGAAATACTTGAGACTTTTATGGTCGGTATAGATCTCACACTTTTCCCCGTAAAGGTAATGCCGCCAAATCTTCAATGCAAAAACCACTGCGGCCAACTCTAGATCATGAGTCGGGTATCGCTGCTCGTAATCCTTTAACTGACGGGAGGCATAAGCGATAACCCGATCAGCTTGCATCAATACACACCCCAAACCCTGTTTGGATGCGTCACAATAAACTACGAACTTCTCCTTGTCTGAAGGCAAAGCTAGCACTCGAGCGGTAATCAACCTCCGCTTTAATTCCTGAAAACTAGTTTCGCACTTGTCTGACCAAATAAATCGCTGATTTTTCTTTGTAAGTTCGGTTAGGGGCATTGAAATTTTAGAAAACCCTTCCACGAACCTACGGTAGTACCCAGCTAAACCTAAGAAGCTTCTGATCTCTGTCACTGTCTTCGGTCTCGGCCAATCCCTGACGGATTCGATCTTCCCGGGATCCACCTTGATCCCATCTTTGCTCACAATGTGCCCTAGGAAAGACACCTGAGATAACCAGAACTCACATTTCTTGAACTTGGCATAAAGCTTATGTTCTCAAAGCCGTTGCAGTACCATCTGAAGATGTAACTCATGCTCCTCTTCTGATTGAGAGTACACGAGGATGTCGTCGATAAACACAATCACACAGATATCGAGGAAATCCTTGAATACTCTATTCATCAGGTCCATGAATGCTGCAGGAGCATTGGTTAGTCCAAATGACATAACCAGAAATTCGTAATGTCCATACCTAGTGCGGAAAGCCGTCTTCGGAATGTCCTCCTCTCGGATTCTCAACTGATGATAACCCGAACGGAGATCAATCTTAGAAAAGACCGTCTTCCCCTGAAGCTGATCGAACAAATCATCGATCCTAGGTAATGTATATTTATTCTTCACCGTCAACTTGTTCAATTCCCTGTAGTCGATGCACATCCTCATAGATCCATCTTTCTTCTTGACGAATAAAACCGGGGCTCCCCAGGGTGACACACTGGGCCGAATGAACCCTATGTCAAGCAACCCTTGGAGCTGAATCTTTAATTCCTTAAGTTCAGCTGGAGCCATTCTATACGGGGCTTTGGAAACCGGTTCCACCCCTGGTGCCAAGTCTATCACGAAGTCAATCTCCCGCTGAGGTGGTAACCCTGGAAGTTCTTCGGGAAAAACATCCAAAAATTCCCGAACCACCTTGATGTCCTCTGGCCGAATGGTATCTGGCCGAGTGGTGTCCACCACCACGGCCAGAAACCCTAAAAAACTGCCGTGCAACAATTCTCTAGCTGACATAGCCGAGATCACCGGGATCCGAGATCCCTGAACTGAACCAACAAACACAAATGGTTCCTCACTTTCCGGTTGGAAGATCACCATCTTCCTTTTACAATCAATGCTCGCCGAATATTTAGATAGGAAATCCATTCCTAAAATAATATCGAATTCGACTAGACTCATCTCTATCAGATCAGCACTTAACTCTCTACCATCTATCCTGATCGGCATAGACCTAATCCACCTATTGGAGATAACCAATTCTCCGCCAGGTAATAGGGTTCCAAACCCTGATTCATATCTATCGTACGGTCTACCCAATTTACTAAAGACTCTGGCCGCCACATAAGAATGTGTAGCCCCAGAATCAAACAGCACTGAATATAGCGAGTTATTAATAGAAAGCTGACCTGTGACAACTGATGGGCTGGCATCTGCATCAGCCTGAGTGATAGCGAACACCCTGGCTGGAGTGGGTATCGCTGGAGCTCTCGGTGCCTCTGATCGGAGCTGGGGACAGTCCCTCTTGAAGTGTCCGGGCATGCCACAGTGAAAGCATCCCTGACCTTTGCACTCACCCCGATGGTGCCTCTTGCAGCTAGGGCACTCGGGATAGGAGAATCGGGTCTCAGTACCACCAGGACGACTCCCTCTGTTCTGGTTCCCCCGGAACCTCTTGTTCTGACTCGAGCCACCGGAAGCAGTGGGTGCTCTTTTCCTCTGATCAATGGCCGAACCACTACTCCCCCTGCTAAAGCCTGATGCAGGAGGGGTAGGAGCCCCGCCACTCACCGGAGTACTAGCTGACTCCGACATACACCCAACTGCGCCCTCAGCTCGCAGTGCCTTCTCCACCATCTGAGCATAGGTGGTGCTGTCGTCCGTGGTAATCATCAAGTCATGCTTGATCTTGGCATTCAACCCGTTCAGATACTTCTCCTTCTTGCTGAAGTCGGTCGGCACAATTCCCGAGGCTAACCTCGCCAACCGATCAAACTGGGTAGTATACTCAGTGACGCTCATATTCTCACGCTGGGTCAGGTGAGCGAACTCTTTCCTCTTGGCGCTTCTGACCGCCTCGTTGTAGTACTTTGCGTTGAAGAGTTCCTGGAACCTTTCCCAGGTCATGGTGGTGACGTCATGGATCTGAGACACCATGTCCCACCAGACCAGAGCGTCCTCCTGGAACTGGAAAGTGGCACACACCACTCTGTCGTTACCGGTGACACCCATGAAGTTCAGGATCTTGGTAATCACCGTCAGCCACTGCTCGGCTTTCATCACGTCCGGACCTCCCAGGAAAACTGGAGGTGCTTGCTTCCGAAACCGCTCGTACAAAGGTTCCAATCTATTGGCCGCCACCACTATCTCGGCCTGGGCAGCAGGGGCAGGTGCCACTGGAACTACGGGCACTGGAACTGCAGGAGCACCCTGCTGTCTCAACCTCTGAATCTCGAGGTCTTGTTCTTCTATCCGGGCTCGCATTTTCGCAAACCGTAACTCCCAATTCTGGGCTCCCTGATCAGCTGGGGGAGCCTGGGCAGCCTGTGGCGGGTTCTCATCACCCCGACCACGAGCCCTGCCTCGAGGACCTCTACCTCGACCCCTAACAGGTGGGGGAAACTGAGCTCCCTGACCTTGATTCGACCCCACTGAGTTGCCCTGACTCCTGGTAGTCCGCCTGGCGTCCATCTGATTAGAACCGCCTGCGAAACCAAGAGTTGGCATATCAGGTCATATTCAAGGAGAGCTTACTAATGCCGCTTAATTTGGAAATTAAAACGAAACATGCGCCTATTCTACTATCAGGCTACTAACATGCTTCCTAACAGGCTTTTCTTTTTAATAACTGAATAAAATAAACTACTAAAGCAATAAAGGCTTACTGAACCGTGAAACGAGCTAACTGCTGATGATGATTGTACATCTCGTGACGATCTTCGGAAGACAACCTGGCGGCTCTGATACCAAATTGTAACACCCTAACTAACATAGGCGTATTACGTGATTTTTAAATATACTGTGCAGCTCGTTACTAATCAACGAGGTTTATGGAAAAACGTGATTAATTAAAATTTTTGCTTTTTAATTAAACTTATAAAATAATATTACAAAAGACTCGGGATCCCGATTATAAAATCATTTACAAAAAGATTTAACTGTTTAACTGATACAAAAATAAATGTCGCCTAGCGACCAGTTACAAAATCAGCCTCGCTGTCCTGATGATCGTACGCTCCAGGCCTAACCGCCCCGACATGTACAATCTTCACAAGCTCGCTCACGGTCCATCAGCTTTAGCCTTGCCTTTACCTACACATAAATGTAGAACTGTGAGTTGACAGACTCAGTAAGAAAAGCATAATAATAATCATACATAAATCTCGGTCATGATCAGACGCCCATACCCCTGATCATAACCCTAACTGCCGTGTCCAACACGATACTGAGTCCCGCTACTGCCGTGTCCAACAAGGTACTGAGCCACTACTGCCATGTCCAACATGGTACTGAGTTCTGAACGTTCATAGGGACGGTACTATTGACACGTAACAGCCTGATCGGTCGAACCGGTCATACTCCGGCTGCTGGTCATACTCCAGCCTGTACCGACGTGTTACTATATCCTCCTGATCGATCGAACCGGTCATACTCCGACTGCTGGTCATACTCCAGCCTGTACCGACGGGATACGTCAATAGTACGGAACCACCAACCAAGTGTCAGCCTGATCGGTCGAACCGGTCATACTCCGGCTGCTGGTCATACTCTAGCCTGTACCGACGTGACAGGGTTGGATGGTTCGAAGCCAACATACATAACTAATGTAATCTACCAGGCTTCCTACATGCTCGCTAAACATGTAATCTACATATGCACACTGTTATACTAATCTTACCTGGATTCCGAATTCAGGTGTGCCGGTCAACCTGACTGGAACTTTAGCTGAGCGGCGGATTACAGGCTCCTAAACCAAATCACAACGCTATAAGTGACACGCTAAATCACTTCCCGGGGACTAAAACTAGGAACTAAAAGTTTCCCTATCGATAAAAAGCATGGCAATACCCCCTAAAACATAAAAACGAGGAAAACTAGGGTCCCTGAATTTTCCCCAACCGGTAGACCGGTTGCCCAACCGGAATTCCAGTTCTGGGAAAATTCAAAACCCTCATCCGGAATTCTGGATGCACAACCGGAATTCCGGTTCCTCGCAGGCAGCAACAATCAAAAATTCATATCTTGCACAAATCAATTCCAAATCAACTCAAACTTTCCAGACCTATTCCATATAACCCCTAGAACATTTCTAAGGCATCAAAACCACCCAGATTGCACCAATTCAAAAAATCACCATTAGAGCTCAAGCTTTGAGTTCTAAACTCAAACTTGACCAAACCTAGCTAACATGCAATCAAATCAATCTAAACTTACATAAACAAGCTTAGAATAATCTCAGGAAACAATTACAAACTTCCACAACATCACAGCAACAAAATATAACCTTTTCTTTCAAAAATCACATATTTACATAGAAAAACCATAGCTTGCTCAACCTAAGAATCATGCTTCAAAAACAACTCCAATAACATCTAACAAACATGCTTTAACCTCTGAAAATATCCATAAAACACAGCAGCAATAACAACCAAAAACTCATGCATGCATATCACTTAATTCATCAAAATTCAACAATTTTTAAAGAAACAAGGAAGAGGAGCTAACCTAGCTTGAAGAATGCTTAGATTGGAAGAGAATTTGCTTGAAAATCAAAGAAAGAAATCAGCTTCATGCACCCACATACCCAGCCGAAATAGAGAGAGAGCTTGAGAGAGTTTTTCTTGAAAATTTTCTATTTTTTCTAACTTGTAAATTTTTGATAAAAAAGAAATGACATACCCATAACATATAACCCTCATTTCAGCCAAATAACAAATAAATAAAAATTTATTTTCAAATAATAAAAAATCACTAAAAGACAAAATACTAATGGGGCAAAAAGACCATTTTACCCCTCCACCCTAAAACCACATAAATCATACTAAAGGGGTATTTTTGGGAAATTCTAAATTCCCGGCCATTCCCGACATTCCCAATGTCTAATAAACCGTCCCAAACAACTAACATACTAAGTTGTGATTTCTACTGAGCCAAACGCCGGGTTCCAAAATACCGGGCACCGGAAATGCAAAATATGAAAACTATTGAATGACATAGCAATGCATTTCTGAATTCCATAAATAACAGTATAATAAATTATTTAAATAGCTATAAATAATTTTCATAATTAACCATAATTAGCTGCTAATTTCCAAATTAAACTAAGCGGGCTTTACATTTATGGTTGATGTAAATCTCACACTTTTATCCGTAGAGATAATGCCACCAAATCTTCCAAGTAAAAACTATCGCGGCAAGTTCTTAATCATGAGTTGGGTATCGATGTTCGTACTCCTTTAACTGACGGGAGGCATAAGCGATGACCCGATCGACTTGCATCAACACACACCCTAGACCTTGTCTGGATGCATCATAATAAATCACAAACTTTTGCTTATCAGATGGGAGAGCTAACACTGAAGCATTAATCAACCTCTGTTTCAATTCCTGGAAGCTTGCTTCACATTCGTCTGTCCACATAAATTGATGATTATTTTTAGTGAGTTCAGTTAAAGGTGTTGAGATCTTAGAAAATCTCTCAACAAACTGACTGTAATAACTAGCCAAACCCCAAAAACTTTTGACTTTTGTAACTATCTTTGGTCTCAGCAATTCCCTGATGGATTCAATTTTTCCTAGATCAACCTTGATCCCATCCTTACTGAGAATGTGACCAAGAAAAGACACCTGAGATAGCCAAAATTCACACTTTTTAAACTTGACATACATTTTATTTTCTCGTAATCGATGCATAACATCCAAAAATGTTTCTCATGCTTCGCTTCTGATTGAGAGTACACAAGGATGTTGTCGATAAATACTATAACACATATATCGAGGAAATCCTTGAATACCCTATTCATCAGATCCATAAAAGCTGTCAGAGCATTGGTTAGTCTAAAAGACATAACCGAAAATTCATAGTGCCCATACCTAGTGTGGAAAGCATTCTTTGGAATGTCCTCCTCTTGGATTCTCAACTAATGATAACCCGATTGGAGATCAATCTTAGAGAAGACTGTTTTCCCCTGAAGCTGATCAAACAGGTCATCGATCCTAGGTAAAGGATATATATTCTTGATAGTCAACTTGTTTAGCTCTTGATAATCAATACACATGTGTAGCGTCCCATATTTCTTTTTAACAAACAACACTAGAGCTCCCCAAGGTGATACACTAGGTCGAGAAAACCCTAAGCCAAGCATCCCTTGGAGTTGCATCTTTAATTCTTTAAGTTCTGCAGGATCCATTCTATATAGTTCTTCAAAAACTGGCTCCGCTCTGGGTGCTAAGTCGATCACAAAGTCTATTTCTCGCTGTGGTGGTAAGCCCAGAAGTTTATGTGAAAACACATCTAAGAATTCTTGAACTACCATGATGTCTTCTGGCCAAAATGATTCAAGTTGTGTGGTGTCCACCACCACTGCCAGAAACCCTAAGCAACCTTCTTGTAATAAATCTTTAGCTTTCAATACCAAGATCATTAGAATTAGGATCCCTGAACTGATCCCACAAACACAATGGTTCCTCGCCCTCGGGTTGGAAGATCCCTATCTTCCGCTTACAGTCAATACTAGCTGATAGTTGGACAAGAAATCCATTCCAAGGATGATATCAAAATCCATTAAACCCAATTCCACTAAATCATCACTCAACTCTCTATCCTCAATTTTGATCAGCATAGACCTAACCCACCTTTTGGAGATTAATTCTCTGCTAGGCGGTAGGGTTCCAAACCCCTTATTATAACAATCAAACAGTTTACCTAATTTATCAAAAATTATGGCCGCCATATATGAATGAGTGGCCCTAGAGTCAAACAATAAAGAGAAATAACAGTTGTTGATTGAGAGATGACCTGTAACAACAGAGGGGCTAGCTTCTGCATAGGCCTGAGTAAGAGCAAACACCCTTGCTGGAACAGGCTTTGAAATTATCTTTTGTTCTTCTTTCTTGAGCTGTGGACAATCTCTCTTATAGTGTCTAGGCAAACAACACTATAAACATCCTCACCCTTTACACTCACCTAGATGATTCTTCTTAGAGTTAGGACATTCCGGGTAAGTGTATAAGGTTTTAGAACCACCCTAACGGTTGTCACGACCCTGGTTCCCTTGAAACCTCTTATTCTAGTTTAAACCACTGGGTGCAGATGGTGCCTTTCTCTTCCGATTGGCGGTCGAGTCACTACCACCCCTACCATAGCCAGAGGTAGGAGGAGTAGTGGCTCTACCAACAACCTATGTCCCACGGGACTCCGAGATGCACTCAATTGCACCCTGAGCTTGCAGTGCCTTTCCCACCATACCAGCATAGGTGGTGTTATCATCAGTGGTGATCATCAGGTCATGTTTGATTTCGATATTCAACCCATCCATATACTTTTCTTTCTTACTAAAGTCGATTGGCACAATTCCAATGGCCAACCTGGCTAACCTATCGAACTGGGTTGTATATTCAGTAACAAAAATATTTTCTTTCTGAGTTAGCTGAGTGAATTCTTTTCTCTTTGCGCTACGAAATGCCTCTTTATAATACTTTGCATTGAATAATTCTTGGAACTCTTCCCAGGTAATGGTAGTGACAACCCCAATCAGGGCCACCATATCCCACCAGACTAGGGCATCCTCCGAAAATTGGAAGGTGGCACAAGCCACTCTATCATTGCTGGTGAGACCCATAAAGTTCAAAATTTGAGTAATAACAGTTAGCCACTACTCGACTTTCATCACATCTTGACCTCCCAGAAAAACCAGAGGTGCCTGCTTACGGAACCTTTCGTACAGTTGTTCCATCCAGTTCATAGTAGTAACTGGCCCTGCCTGCACACCAGGGGCAGGAACCACCGGCATTATAGGAGCAGGCATTGCAGGAACACCTTGCTCCCTTCATCTAATCTCTTTGTCTTATTCATTCATTTTGGCTTACATTGCTGCAACCCTGTTTTCCCAATCTTGGGCAGCCTGCGGCGGGTTAACATCTCCCTGACTGCGTGCCTTGTCTCTCGGGCCTCTACCTCAGCCATGTATATTAAGGGGAAGCTAAACTCTCTAACTGCCATTGGATATGACCGAGTTTCCCTGGCTTCTCGTGTTTCGCCTGGCATCCAAGCTCAGGGTGAAGAGCCTGCAAAACCAAGAGCTAGCCTTGTCAGATCGTGATCAAGAATAATTTACTAATTACCGCTTACTTGAGAAAATGAAACATGGGCCTATTTAGCAATCAGGCTACTAACATGCTTCCTGACAGGCTTTTCTTATAAAATATTAAATAAATAAGCTAATAAAGAAATAAAGGCTTACTGAACTGTGAGTCAACCTTATCTCTGCTGATGATTGTACATGTCGTGACGATCTTTAGAAGACAACCTAACAACTCTGATACCAAAATTGTAACAACCTACTAGATTAGGCTTGCTATCGTGATTTTATCTTATTCGTGCCTTCCATCGATAATCAGTGAGTTTCTTGAAAATCGTGTTTAATTAAAATTTTACTTAATTAATATTAACTTAAAAATGAATAACCATTATATAACTGGGAGCCTGAGTTTAAAATATATACAAAAAAATATGACATGTTTATTACAAAAGTTGTCGCCTAGCGACCATTCAAAATATAGCCTACTGTCACAAAGATTGTCGAACTCACTGTTGTTTAGCCTTGCCTTTTCCCTTACCTACACATACAAACAATAATTATGAGTCGATAGACTCAGTAAGAAAAACATAATCATAATCATAAATATGACTCGGATTACAATTAGGCGCCCATACACCCAGGTGTAATCAAATCCCCGCGCCCTAGGTGTTACTGAGTCTAGAACATTCGTACGACAATACCACCGATTAAATATCTGCCTATACTCAATACTCTAGTCGTACCGATGTGATAGTGTCGATAGTATCTGAGCCAAACATACATCTATCAGTTGCCAATACAACTCTACGTATATTTATAATACTATCGATGTAATCTAATAGGCTTAATAAATATGTATGCTAGACATGTAAATACATGTGCATATCATTATACTAATCTTACCTTGATTTTAAATTCAGGTGTGCCAATGAACCTGAGTGGAACGACTGCTCGACGATTTACAAGCCCCTAAGTCACAATATATGCAAAACTAGTGAATAATAATTAAATGTCTACTAGTAAATTTAGACTCTAATTATCTACTAATTCTCAAATATAACTAAGTGGTCATTACAGAGGCAATGGGTTGTTCATTGAAGACTGTCAAGACATGTACAATCACAGTCAGGGATAAGCTCGACTCATGGTTCAGTAAGCCTTTACTTGTTTACTAATTTATTTGATTAGAAAAGTATGTTAGTGATATGTTAGTTGTATAAATGCTTTGCCTAAAATCCATGAATGTGGTACTTAAAATTTTATGTGATCACTGTCTAACCTACTTAACTTATGGGTTCATACGCTAAGTCCAATATTATAGACCCTCAGTGAAACATAAGGAGTCAAAGTAATATGGTCGAGGCCGAAGGCATTTGGGGAGGTTAAAATCCTTCGAATCCCCGTGGACGCGGAAGAGGCCGTTGGAGGTTTCAAAGGGGTGGTCATGAAAATCCCCTACTAGCTCCTCAAGACTGTGAACAAAGGTTTTCAGAAATGGAAGCCCGAATAAATCAACAAGAAGAGGAGATTCAGAGGCTGACATAGTAGGGTCCTCTTGCAGTGCCTCCACAGCAAGTGCTAATCGTTTCGGTTCCAGTAGAGCCATCAGAATAACCTGTAGCTAGACCCCATATGGAGCCTTTGTATGAGAGATTCCGTAAGTAAGTGCCTCTAGTTTTTCTGGGAGGCCCAAATGTCATGATGGTCGAACAATGGCTGACATTAATCAAGACAATCCTAAATTTTATGGGTGTCATCAAGAATGATCGGGTGACCTATGCCACATTTCAGTTCTAGGAGGACGCTCTTGTGTGGTGGGAGTTGGTATCCCTCACCCGAGATGTCACTATAATGACTTGGGAAGAGTTTCGAGAACTATTCAATGCCTAATATTACAATGAGTCGGTCTGCAGTGCTAAGCAAAAAGAGTTCACTAACTTGGTTCAAGGAGAAAATATGTCAGTAACAGAATATACAACAAAGTTCAATCGATTAGCCAAGTTGGCTTCAGGTGTAGTGCCTATAGATTTTAGCAAGAAAGAAAAATACTTGGCAGGTTTGAATGCCAAGATTAAACATGATCTGGTGATTACTACAAGGGATACAACAACCTATGCTTAGATTGTTGAAAAGACTATACGAGTCGAGGGTGTAGTGAAATTTCTTTAGGAGCTCTAAGAGACTCCAAGTGTTGGTTGGACCACCACTCTTCCTACTTCTAGTTACGGTAGCGATGGTGGTGATTTCAATGTTGATCAAAAGAGGAAGACTTTCCCGACGTCAGATGGTTTGGGTCAAACAAAAAGGTTCTGAGGGAACTAAGGTAAAGGTGGACATCAGGGTTATTCTTATCCTTAGTGTCCCCATTGCAAGAAACACCATCCTGGTGAATGCAATCAGAAGATATGATTCCAATGTGGCCTGGCAGGGCATTTTAAGAGAGATATCCCTCAGACAAAAAGGGAAGAATAGAAGCAAGAGGCAAAACCTGTTCCAGCTCGGGTGCTTGCCATTATGCAAGTGGATGCTGCAGCTAGCCCTTCCGTGGTAACATGTTAGCTTCTTCTTGACGAATCATATTTTATTGTATTATTTGACTTAGGGGCTACACATGCATATGTGGCATCTAGAGTAATTAATAAATTGGGTAGGCCTTGTTATTTTATTGAGATAGGGTTCAGAACCCTACTATCTAGTGGAGAATTGGTTATCTCCAAAACGTGGATCAGATCTATTCCAATTAGAGTTGAAAATAGGGAGTTAAGTGTTTCCCTAGTGGAGTTGGAATTAATAGAGTTTTATATTATACATGGGATGGACTTTCTGTCCAAGTATTCAACTAGTATTGATTGCAAACAAAAGATGGTAACTTTTCAACTAAAGGGTAAAGATCCATTTATTTATGTTGGATCTATTCAAGGTTCTCACATTCTGATCATTTCAGTTTTAAGGGTTAAAGATTTACTACATAATGGATGTGTAGGATTTTTAGCGGCTATGATTGACTCCAGCAAACATGAGACATTGGGCCTGAGGATGTCAGAGTTGTAAAAGAGTTTCTTGATGTATTTTATGAAGAGTTACCAGGATTTTCGCCACAATGAGAAATAGATTTCACAATTGACTTGGCACCTAGGGTAGAGCCTATTTCAAAGGCACCTTATTAAGTGGCTCCTACAGAACTTAAGGAGCTGAAAATGGAACTTTAGGGGATGCTGGATTTAAGGTTTACCTGACCCAGTGTATCGCCCTGGGGACCTCTAGTTTTGTTTGTGAAAAATAAGGATGGATCCCTTTGAATGTGTATTGATTATCGAGGATGGATTAATGACTTGTTCGATCAACTTCAGGGTAAGACTGTGTTCTCCAAGATTGACTTGCGTTCAGGATATCATCAGTTAAGAATACAGGAGGAAGACATTCTAAAGATGACATTTCAGACCAGGTTTGGCCATTACGAGTTCTTGGTGATGTCGTTCGGGTTGACAAATTCTCTAGTGGCTTTTATGGATCTCATGAACATAGCGTTCAAGGATTTCCTTGATATCTGTGTTAGAGTATTTATTGATGACATCCTTGTATACTCTCAGACAAAAGCAGAACATGATCAACACATTGGAATGGTTCTGCAACGACTTAGGGATCATAAGCTGTATGCAAAGTTGAAAAAGTGGGAATTCTGGTTATCAAAAGTGTCCTTTCTAGAGCATATTGTCAGAAAAGACAGAATTATGGTTGATCTAGGGAAGATTGAGTCGGTTAAGAATTGGCCGAGGTAGAGAATAGTTATGGAGGTTCAAAGTTTTCTCGGATTGGAAAGGTATTATCAAAATTTTGCAGAAGGCTTTTCTAAAATTTTAATGCCTCTGATGGAGTTGACGAACAAGAACCAACAATTTGTTTGATCTGATAAATGTGAAACGAGTTTTTAGGAGTTAAAGTAGTGGTTGATCACAGCACCAGTGTTAGCTTTGCCATCAGACCAAGAAAAGTTTGTTATATACTGTGATTCATCCAGACAAGGTTTGGGGTGTGTTCTGATGCAAGCTGACTGGGTCATAGCTTATGCTTCCCATCAATTGAAGGAATATTAATACTGACACATGATTTAGAACTTGCTGTTGTTGTGTTTGCTTTTAAAATATGGCGACATTATATGTATGGAGAAAAGTGTGAGATCTACACAGACCATAAGAGCTTCAAGTATTTCTTCACTCAAAAGGATTTAAATATGAGGCAAAGGTGGTGGTTGGAACAAGTTAAAGACTATGACTGTGAGATTTTATATCGTCCCTAGGAAGTTAATGTAGTAGTGGATTCTTTAAGAAAAAATGGCCCTGGGCAGGTTTTCAATACCATCAAGATCTCACTTCAGTTGGCAATCGATATGGTTAGGATTTGTATTGAGTTCATGGTTGGAAAACTGAATAATATAAAACTCTAGTCAGACTTGTTAGAAAGAATTAGAGAGGCACAATTAGAAGACGTTGAGTTAGTAAGATCTTGAGAGGAAATATTAGTTGGTTGGGGTAAGGATTTCTCAGTCTTGAGCAGTAGAATGTTACTTTATAAGGCCCGGGTGTGTGTTCTGAGCAATGTTGAGCTTAGGAAAAAAATATTTGATGAGGCTCATACTACACCTTATTCATTGCACCCGAGTACCACCAAAATGTACCACGACCTGAAACCCTATTATTGGTGGTGTGGAATGAAGAGAGATGTAGTGGAATATGTGTCTAAATGCTTACCATGAAAGAAAATTAAGACAGAACATCAGAAACCTACAGGGTTACTGCAACCTTTAGAACTTCTTAAATGGAAGTGGGAGAATATTATAATAGATTTCGTGGTTGGGTTGCCAAGAACTAAAACGGAATGTATTATTCAGTATGGGCCATAGTGGATTGTTTCATGAAGTCAGCACATTTTCTGCTAGTAAAAATAACTTATACAGTGGATCAGTATGCACCATTTTATGTGAAAGAAATAGTTCGTTTATATGGAGCTCCAAAATCCATTGTTTTAGATAGGGATTCGAAGTTTACATCAAAATTCTAGATAAGTCTTAGAGGGCTATGGGTACAAAGCTAAAGTTTAGTACAACTTTTCACCCTTAGACTGATGGGCAGTCAAAAAGGACAATATAGATAATAGAAGACTTATTGCGAGCATGTGTTATGGACTTTGAAGCTTCATGGAGTAAATACTTGCCTATAATAGAATTCTCCAATAATAGCAGCTACCAAGGTACAACAGGGATGGCTCCCTATGAATTGTTGTACAGTAGGAAGTGTCGTTCCCCAATTCATTTGGATGAAACTGGGGAAAGGAAGTATTTAGGTCCAAAATTGGTTCAAAGGACCAATGAGGCAATAGACAAAATTAAGGCTTAGATTCTTGCTTTGCAAAGCAAGCAGAAAAGTTATTCTGATCCTAAGTGCACAGACATTGCATTTCACGCAGAAGAATATGTTTTTTTAGCAAGTTTCATCGATGAAAGGTATATGCTGCTTTGGGAAAAAGGGCAAGTTAAGCCCTAGGTTGATAGTGCCATTCAAGATACTCGAGAAGGTCAGGCAGGTAGCGTATCGGCTAGCCATACCACTAGCATTCTCAGCTGTGCATAATGTATTCCATATTTCAATGTTGAGGAAATATGTATCAGACTCGACCCATGTCTTGAGTTACAAAGTCCTAGAACTATAGCTAGATTTATCATATGAGGAATAGCCAGTTCGAATCTTTGATAGGAAAGAAAATGTTCTTCGAAACAAGACCATAGGATTGGTCAAAGTACTTTGGAAGAATAGTAAGGTGGAGGAAGCCACCTAGTAGCTAGAGTCTTGCATGAGAGCTCAATATCCAGAGTTGTTCAGGTTAGATTTTGTGGGTGAAATCCTTTTAACGGGAGAATAATTGTAATGACCGCATGATTAAAATATGGATTAGTAGGGTAATTAAGATTAATTATATTTATTTTATAATTATATATGAATATTTATGTTGTGGGTCCCATTTTTCAAAAATAGGCATTAGAGTTATAATTTTTCAATTCAAGAATTTTATTAAACTCTATGTGTAATTATTACTACACATGAAATTTACAATTTTTATGATTTTTACTCGGTAACAATTGAAAATGTGATGGATGGCCATTAGAGTCACATGGGTGAGTTGAGAACCTATTTCTTAGTGGGATAAATATAAGTGACATTTGAAATATTCAGGTTAGGCGAGGTTATGGTTTTGGACCATTTTACCCCTAGACGTATAGGTTACTTTAGTGTGAGGCAAAGGCAATATTATAATTTTTCCATATAGGAAGGATTTCTCTTTTAGTGGATTTAATTAGAATTTTAATTCAAATTGTTTATTGTAAAATTAACCTAGGTTATATTCATTAGTTAGTTAATTTAAGAAGAAAAGTTAGAAATCAAGTCTCTCTCTCTCCATATTTGAACCCTAGAAGAATCCAACTAAATCAAGGTTTTCTTCTCTATTTTTGGACGATTTTTGGTTCAATTCAGAAGCTATAACCCTAGGTAAGAGCCCTAATCTCTTCTTATTAGTTTTCAAGTTGTTTTGTTAGTTCAAGTATGCAAAATTGTGGTTTTCCTACTGTTCAAAGTAGGGTTAGTGCTTGAATGCTTTCTACTGTATAGTGAAGTTGTTTTACGCTTGTTATTGGGATTATGGTGCCTGATTCTTTAAGTTGAGCAAGTTTTAGTTCAAAAAACTCAAATTTTACTCAATAATGGTCCATTTCAAATTTTGTTTCTATAGTTGTATGTTGTTGTTATTGCTTGAATTCTGTTGTTAGGGTATATTGTAGGTATTCTTGAAAGTTTGGTGGAGTTTGGGTTTGATTTGAGAGAGATATGAAGTTTTTTTTTGGGTTATCGTAAGAAATCGGTTAACCGGTTCTGCTACTACTGTAGAACCGGTTAGCCATTTAACCAGGCAGAACCCTAGAAACTGGTTTTCCATTTTTGGAATCTAGTTTACCAGTTTGGGCAGTTTCTAAAGCCTTAGTTTTGATGTTTCCTCGATATTTTGGATTTTGACATGCTATTTATCGATAGGAAAACTTTTAGTTTTGAGTTTAGGTCCCCAAAAAGAGTTTTAGCAACTTATTTACCTATTTATGTGAATGTGACATAGGGCATCCATTCAACGCATGATTTTCCATCTAGATATGAATTTGCAATTGAGGTAAGACTGGCATAGAATATATTTATATGTTGTGTATGTGTATTATATGCAAGCTGATTATGTGACTCATATACTACCAACACTAGTACGATAGTCATGCTGAGTGTATTGGTACAGTGTATGATGTTCAAAGGGTACGGTTTGGTGTTACCAACACTAGTACAATCAAGTACGTAGTGTATGTGGTACAACACTTAGTAGTACTCGGGGTACAGTTCAAACCCTACCAACACTAGTATAGTAGCAATACGTAGTGCATGTGGTATAGTGGTCGTACCTTAATTAAGAACATTCTTAATCATCTGATTATCCTTGTGGATAGGTGTATGGGTGCCTAAATACAATTCGGTAATATAATGTATGTTATATTCTTTTATTACTGAGTCTGTTGACTCACATATATTGCATTCGTGTGTAGGTAAAGGGAAAATGAAAGCTGAACAATAGAGAGTCTAGATCTAGGGGATGATTGTACATGTCGAAATAGTGCGACCTGGAGAGTACGATCTGGGGACGAATTGGGCTTCATTTTGTAGTTACTGTGTGACATGTCTGTAAAAATTATTTTGAGATTGGTTTTATATAGTGACTTTGTGATTTATAATAGTTATAGAGATTCTGACTTTATAGAATTGTTCTTGGGTAGCTATGGGACAAGTTTTGATGTTTACTTGTTGAATTTAAGGTGATTTTGAGTTAGAAATTAAGTTTGGAACTTTTTAAAACTTAAGTCCAAACGTTAATGGTATTTTCCATTTAAGGGCTTAATTTTAATTTCTGTTACGTAAGGATTGTTGTATATATGTGTCCTGTGATGTTCGGAATGATTTAGATAGGTTTCGATAGTGTTTCAGAGAGTGAAAAATTTGAGATTTTTGTGCCAAAAAACAGTCGGCCATTTTTATCAAAACGGCTTGCTCTTTTTGGAAACTCTAGGGAGATCGGAAATCATATTTTTGTCATAACTTTTCACTGAGGTGTCCATTTTGGATGTTCTATATACCGTTTAGAAGCTTGCAACGAACTGTACAATATGGTGTATGTTTTAGAGAAAAAATATAAGTTTAATTTTAGTGTATTTAAACCACATGATTTTGTAGGAAATCCTAGGTTATCCTTTGCAACTATTAAGCTGTGATATGGGATAGAAACTTATTTGTTTACTATTGTTATAACATAGGGCCCGAGATCGTCAATCATTCTCCAAGAAGGTCGGCCAACATACTTAAACCAAAACTTGAGGTAAGAAAATTATAATGTACCACATGACATGACAGGTTTTGTAATTGTTGATTATTTGATTAGGCAATGACAATGTGATGATACTATGGATGTGATATACGGGCTCACCTGATTAGGTGATACGATATACCTATCAGTGATACATAATTTAGTACGGGTAGCAGTGATATGAGAATACTAGGTTATGGCATAGACTAAAACTGTTTATGGGTGTCAACTTGTCGGCAATACCTGATAAGGTACGGGCGGCAGTGACATGTTAGTGCCAGGCTATGGCACATGCTCATCTGATTAGGTGATGTGATACATTGGTGCCATGTTGTGGCATGGGCTCACTTAATAAGGTGATCTAGTGATATTATGTATGATATTAAATTATGATATGGGCTTGCCTGATTAAGCAATGCAATATATAATCATTTTTATTTCCATGCATATGGTTGGTTATATTATCCACTCTTGAATGTTATTGTTTAATCATTCTATAATAGTGAAATGAATAATTAGTTATCTCATGTATTCTTCTTTATTACTTTTCTTGCTGAGACTTTGTGAGTCACGAGTGCTCTGTGGTGTAGGTAAGGGCAAGGAAAAGTTAGAGCAGCCATGAGATGACAGTCTTCTCCAACAATGTACATATTGACCCCACCAGCTTGTGTGTTGAGTTACCAGGAGTTGTTTTTGTTGGAATTATTTTACTAGGATCTTAGATCTACTCACAAGTATGTTATTTAACATCCTAAATATGAACTTCTAAAACGATATGAAATAAACACATACAAAGTATAAGAAACCTTACAGTGGTTGCAGCGGAATATAATGTCTCCTTCCACTCAAATCTCTAACCCTTGTATCCTTTTTGTCGCAGAGTATTATCAAGATCTGAGCCCAAATGTCCTTCTTGTTGAATCTTGATTCTTCACGATCTTCTACACTATGTTTGAGGTACCACTTGATGTGTGTGGGCACTACTCTATCACTCAAGGGTTTCAAATTTTAATGGTGAAGAAGAATGCTTAAAGTGGCGGCTACGTTTAGGGAGAGAAGGCACTCAGTTTTTTTGAAGAAAGATGTGTTATATTTTCTGAAGCCATCACTACCTATTTATAGCAAACCACTAGGGTAGGGTTAGAATTATTTGGCATTAAAATAATGAAAAAAATAAATGATAAAACCCTATAATAGTGGTCGGCCATGTATGTGGATAATGGGCCCCACTTTTGCAATTTTGCTGTTTTATCATTTCTGCATTTGATTTTCTAAAAAACGCAAATTTTCCAATTTAACCATTTAAATGTCAATTCTAATTATTTAATAACTAATAATTAATTATTAAATAATAATGTCATTTAATATATTTATTAATTAGACTAATCAAAGTCTCTTAATTAACAAATGTACCCTAGAAACGTTTTCTTCACAATTTTGCCCTTGCTTAGTGAAAATTCATAAACTAGACATAGTCTAATTTTAGAATTATAATTGATTAATCATAATCAATTAACTGAGTCTTACAAGCAGTATTGTCTCAACTAGTATAGGGACCATAGGCCTATATATCCGAGCTTCCAATAAGCTGATCAAGAATTTCCCAAGTAAATTCACTAGCTTATTAATTCCTTGTTGCATCCACTCTTGGAACTTAGAATCGCACTCTAAGTTATATAGAATGCTCTATATATTCCACGATATAGATACGCTATTAATTATCCATTGTTATAATCCTAATTTGATCAATGACCCTCTATAGATGATTTACATTGAATAGGGATCCAAATTACTGTAGCACCTTTCAATGTATTTTATCTTTAAAACACTAAGCTCCATATAAATGATATTTCAGCTAAGTGAAATGAATACTCCACCATTTATCTCTGTTTAGCTAAGCTTGAAGGAAATCATCATTTCACTTTTTATTTGCCAGGTAAAAGCTATAGATTCCATCTTTATGTTTAGCGCTCCCACTCAATTGCACTACCATGTTCCCAAAAAGTACGTATCACCCTGACCCGAAAGTAGGCTTAACTAACAAATTAAGGAACATGTGTAATACTTTTGAGATTGAACCTAAACATATCAAGATTAAGATCATTTGATCTAGGATCAACTAGGTGATATAGAATTGAACAGATACTACGGTAAGTTTAATATATCTGAAACAAAGTTCAATATCGGTCCCTTCCGATGCATACTCCATGCATCCAACCCAAGCAATACTTTAACTAATGTTCTGGAAAGAACATAGCACTTATCCACGGTGCAAGTAAACTATGTTGTAGATTTTCATATCAGTTAAACCCTATGTTCTGATGAATCTAGGAGTATACATTCAATCACATAATCTTGATTACTTTCCACTGTGCTGACGACACAATAAACAAGAATATAAATGTGAAATGGGTTTAGATGAATTTAAAAATCAATTAGACAAGTAAATGATAACATGAACCAAAAGACACACAAATGAGTGATAAATACTTCTGTTTCTTTATTGATATTTAAAAGAATAGAGATTACATTGAAAAGGAGTTTTATTTAGGGCATAAAACCCAACAGTTTTGGGCTGTATCTGATGTGTATCTTGATTTCATACTTTGAATTGTCATTGTATATAGTCCTTTTGTAAAACTTTTATAATAGGGATCCCCAAAACACGTTTTTAGTGTCGTTATGATGTCCATTTTTAGTGCTTTGTTTTAGTCAAGTTTTTAGTATTATCATGGCTCTTAATAATTAATTAATTTATTAGTATTAAACTAGTTTATAAATTACACACGTGGCGTCCCTATGAGTTAGGGTGTTACAGTACTAGTGTTGGTAGGGCTGAACCGTACCCCAAGTACTATTGATTGTTGTACCACATGCACTACGTCATCATCAGGTACTAGTGTTGGTAACATCGGATCGTACCCTTTGAACATCATATACCATACCAATGCACTCCATACTGCTACCGTACTACTATTGGTAGCATACGAATTACATACACAACATGCAATTACATACATACACATATTCATATACATGTCTTATACTAATATAATCTCATTTCTTGATTCAAGTGTGTCGGTCACCTAATTAGAAATTTACATGTTGAACGAAGGTCCTATGTCACAATGTAAAATTGATAAGTGTTTACTCTAGAATACTTCTCTAATGCGCAAATAGAACTTAGGGTTTTTCTACCAAACTATAAAGTTAAAACACCCTTAAGTAAATAGATAATTCGGCTCTAACTTATATTCCATATGGTAGAGCTTGTTACCAGCTTTAAAACAGTCCATAGAACATCTAAAATAGACATCCAAGTGAAAAGTTATGGCCAAAATACAAAAAATGAAGCTTCTCCACTATGGAAGCTCCCCAATCATGGAAGCTCTCCCCTTCCAGAAACTCTCCAATCATGGAAGCTCTCCAATCATTGAAGCTCTCCCTCCCTGGAAGCTTTCCAGACATGGAAGCTCTAAAATCATGGAAGCTCTCCAATCATGGAAGCTCCAATCATGGAAGATCTCCAATCATGGAAGCTCTCCAATCATGGGAGCTCCCCAATCATGAAAGCTCTCCAATCATGGAAGCTCCTATTGGGCAACAAGGGCTCCAAAATTCCCAAATTATAGGCCCCGAAAACTAGCTCCTAACCTAACCAAAAGCTACCAAACTTTCTTGAATAGCAATTTTGGGTAGTCTAAATATAGCCCATAACTCAAAAGCATCTAAAACAACATGCAATGAAATTCACCATGGATGAGCAAAGCCTGAGTTCACAAATTCAAACTTCCTCAAATCTGCTACAGTTGCTACAAAAATCAAGTTTAAAATAGTCTTTAACACAATTATATCTCAAATAAAACAAAACCCCCAAATTCTCAAAAATTACAAAAGAGAACCAAGCTTAAAACTTTTAAAACAACAAGGAATAAATTATTTAGGGCTTACCTTTGATCTTGGCTTAAGGTTTCTCCTCAATCCTTGCTGAAAATGGCTTCGATATGATAGCCTAACCTTGGTTTTTTCTTGGTTCAAAGAGGGTCACGAGAGAGAAAGAGAAGGATAGGGTCTCGGTCCCCGAGCTCACTACTCATTCTGTGAAACACAGTAAATCCATCTAAAGAGAGTAGAGAGAGCTTGGAAGCCCAATTACCCACATCAATCGGTTTCTTTTGCAGATCAAAACTTGTGTGGGACTAAAGCTCAAAGAATCAATTACTGAAGGTATTTTAATCCTTAGTTATAGTGCATATATGTTTTATTAATTCCCCACTTCATACAATAATTATGTATGCTTCATTTTATATATATAAATTTCTAACATTTGGTATCAGAACGAATTATGTATCTCTACCTTAATTTATTTTGAGATTCGTTTATTCATATATATACGTATTTGTTCTTTATTTATGATATAAATTATATATATTTTTATATATATACTTTCATATTATATAATCCCAAATATAAATATACATTCATACTTAATTTATTTTTATATATACATATATATAGTCATATTCATCACGTTGATATTTATATGTATGTATATATACATATAATTTCTTCTATATCTATTTATATATAATTTTCTTTAATGATATGATTTAATTATTTAACATTAATTAGAATAATCTAACTTATATATTTCTCATATTTTCATACGGTAAAATTATATTGTAGGCGTGTATATATATGTAAGAATTATCATTGTCGGAACCGTGGAAAAAAAAATTCTAGTTTCAAAATTTGATATAATTTGTTCATGAATAGCTTCATGAGGTTCATGTAGTGCTATATAATAAATTCGAGCATGATAACATGTTTTCACTGAAATTTTTTTTGAAGTCCATGTTCGGACCCGAATTTTTCATTGAAATTAAAGCCTATATTTTACGTGTTTTCGATGCTTGAAATTAATACGAATCTCATTTAGATTATTTTGGAATCGGTTTCATAAATTTTGGACGTCAGAAAATAGTTTTATGGCCGAGTTTGGGTCGGGTCCGAAGGGTCAACGTGTAGAAAAACGGGTCTTCTTCAGCCGGCTGGAGGTAGGAGACGACTCCAAACTGTTGGATATTATTTTACCAGGATCTTAGATCTACTCACAAGTATGTTGTTTAACACCCTAAATATGAACTTTCTAAAACGATAAAATAAACACATATAAAGTTAAGAAAACCTTACATTGATGCAGCAGAATTAATGTCTCCTTCCACTCAGATCTCTAACCCTTGTATCCTTTCTGTCGCAGAGTATAATCAAGATCTGAGCCCGAATGTCCTTCTCTTTGAGTTTGATCCTTCACAGTCTTCCAATCTATGATTGAGTTACTACTTGCTGTGTGTGGGCACTTACTATATCACTAGGGTTCGAAATATAGAAGAAGAGAAGAGAGAGAGAGAGGTTTCGGCCAATAGAAGAAAATAGGGAAGGCTCATTTTTTCTGAAAATTTGTTTTTCTAAAAAGTAGTATTTTTTGACTGAGCAATCACTTTCTATTTATAGGCTACTACTAGGTTTAGGTTAGGAATTATTTGGCATTAAAATAATGAAAATATCAATTTGAATTTCCACAATAAGTGGCCGGCCATGGTGTGATAATGGGCCCCACTTGATTTTGCAGTTTTCACAAATTTTATTTCTATTTTCTCAAAAACGCCAATTTTCCAATTCTAACCATTTAAATGGCAAAACTAATTATTTAATAACTAAAATAGATTATTAAATAATATTGTCATTTAATTTAATTATTAACTAGACATATAAAGTCCATTAATAAACAAATAAACCTAGAATCTCTTTTCCTTACAATTTCGACCCTGCTTAGTGAAAATTCACAAATTAGACATAGTCTAACTTTAGAATTATAATTGATCAATCACGAATCAATTAATGAGTCTTACAAGCAGAATGTTCTCAACTAGAATGGGGACCATGGATCTATATGCTGAGCTTCCAATAAGTGAACTGAATTTACCAAGTAAATTCCTACTTATTAATTCTTCGTTGAATCCACTCTTAGAACTTAGAATTGCACTCTCAGACTTATATAGAGCATATTATATGTTACACGATATAGATATGCTATCTCATTTAACCATTGTTATAATCTTATTGTGATCAAAGATCCTCTATATAGATAATTTACATCGAGATGGGATAATTTTACCGTTCTCACCCCTCAATGTATTTTGCCCCTTAAAACACTTAGCTACCTGTAAATGGTGTTTAGTGATCTAACAATTAGTCAGTTAAACAAGAGCTCATCCATTTACTTCTATTTGCTAAGCTCGAAGGGAATCATCACTTGACTTCTATACACTAGTAGAAGCTATAGATTCCATATTTATGTTCAGCACTCCCACTCAATCATACTATCATGTTTCCAAAATATACGTATCACCCTGACCCAAAAGTAGGCTTAACTAATAAATCAAAGAACATGAATAGCACTCCTGAGTTGAGCCTAAGCATATCAGGATTTAGATTCTTTTAATCTTAAGATCAACTACTGATATTGACTTGAAAAGATATATAACGGTAAGTTTGTAATATCTTAACTTAGTTGCAATATCGGTCCAGTCCAATGTATACTCCATACATTCGAAACTAGTATACTTTACTAATGTCCTGGAAAGAACATAACACTTACTCAAAGTGTAAGTACACATCATCGCTGATTATCACATTAGTGTAAATCCAAAACACTGATGAAACAGGGACTTAGTCTTTTGATTCATATGATCACAATCACATTCCACTGTGTTGACGATACTGTAATTGTGAATAAACATATGATCTGGATTTAACTGATTTTGTGTGTAAATGTAATAAACATATTAGGGCTCGTTTGGAACGCCGTATTAGGTCGTATTGTATTGTATTGTATTATATTGAATTATATTTTATGCAATATTTTTATGTAAAACTATATGTGGTATTAACTTTTATGGACACTTAAATATATAATGTTTTAGTATAAATTAAAGTTTAATATAGTATTATATAAAAATATGATATATAATCCAATTTAATATAATAATATACAATATAATACGGCCTAATACGGCGTTCCAAACGAGCCCTTAAACCATTAGCATGTAAAATTCATGCAAACATAAATCACTTCAAATTTCTTATATTGATAACTAATCATATTGTAAAGAGTTTTATTTAGGGCATAAAACCCAACACAAACGACCTGTCATTTTTCTCTTATGTGGAAAACTACATGTCATTTTTTAGTAGTGAGTTTTGAGTCCGACTCTGTACGACGTGTTGTTTTTCTGTTTATGTAAAAAACACGACATGTCGTTTTTCAGTAGCAATTTTTCAAAGAAAAATTCCAAAAATTTATTTTTTAGATTTATTTTGGTATTTTATTTTATTTTCTTATTTTTATTAATTTAGTGTATTAAATTACATTTGTTTAAATTTTCTATTTTTAATTAACACATATTTTCATATATCTTATTTAGTAAGAAAAAATTATGGAATTTTTTTTAAATTGGTAAATTAATTACATGCTTTATTTTTACATGTAATTATAATAATTGTGATATTTTAAGAATGTGAATATTTGAATATTCTACAATTAAGTGTGCAATTATGATATTTATTTACCAATTAAGTAATTTATTGATTCAATTAATTGATAATCTGCCATTAAGTATATATTCTTGGATTTTGCATTTAATTTATTTTCATATAATTAAATTGTACTAATTTGTATATTTACCTTATTTATACAAATTTATTATTAAATATTTAAGATATTATATGGTTATAAATGCATAATTAACTACTTATTATAGAATTTACATTTAATTTATTATCATACAATAATTGTATTAATTTATATTTATTCGGAAAATTTATTATCATTACAATTAATTAGGATTTGTATGATTTAAATGCCATACATAAATTCTATATATAGTGCTCGATATATTTAGAAATATTCAAACATTAAGATATGTTGAATATTTTATTTACCACATTAAGTTTCATAAAACTTCATAAAGTTATTCATACAATATTCTTAAAATGAATAAAATACGAATAAAATGTAAGTAATTTTATGGGTTGACATAAGAAAACATGAACTTGAGACAAATGCTCAAATCTAGAACAAGTTTTAATGATCTTTGGACGACCACACTAGGAGCACTAATCTCAGTGATTGTCTATTATGTTAATAACGAAATTACTTTTAGGTAGAGCCTAATACCTAATGTCAAATTGAAAATATAATTTTATATAATTAGGGAGTAGCCACAACATCCTTATTTGTATAAAACTATATTTATTAATTAAAGCTGACCTTACTAGATGTAACTTATAATTAATTATATAGGTATAATAATCTTACCCCACAAGAATTTTATTATATTTGTATAATAAATTAGGATAATATATTAAATTAAATTCTCTTAATTTATTCCACAGAGAGTTATGGAAATTTAATTTAATAGTGTTATCACAAATTTAATTAAGATAGATTATAAACTTTCATTTTTCTAAACTAATTGTTTAATTCAATATATCATTAAGGTTCATCTAATTTTATTAAATTTAAAAATTTAGGCCAGAGGAAATTTTAGATTTAGTAAAATTTTAATCTTCATTTTATGCTTTGGTGTCTAGTGGACCACATAATTTTAAATAATAAGAGAGTAGCTACAACATACTTAATTATATAAAATTATATATATTAAGTGGATCAAGATCACATTATGGACATTAATAATAATTAATTATGTGGATATAATAATCTTACCTTATAGGGATTTTATTATATTTATATAATTCATTAGAATAATATGTTAAATTAAATCCTCTTAATTTATCCCACACGAAATTATGTAGATTTAATTTAATAGTTTTATCATAAAGTACAAAATTTTGAAACATTTATAAAATAATTAAATGTTTCATACCTTTCATTGAGATAGTAATATTAAACTTTAAGTTTTTCATAAATTGTGTACATCTATCATAATCTACATCTAAATCTAATCCTATTAAATTAAAAATTTAGCCCACGGGCAATTTTTGTTTAATAAGATTTCATATTTTAGCATGTTTATACATTGATAAAACATGATTCATTTAAACCTCAAAACTATATATTAATAATAATGTAAATTTATTACATTATTATTCATAAATTTTTACGATACTAGTAGAAATTTTTAAAACTTATTCTGATAATTTCATCTAGAATGTACAGCTTTATAGTGTATAATTAAGAAAACTCAACCACACTATTATCACCAATAAATGTTAATTTATTGTGTATGAATTCATTCTAATATAGTTAATGTGATTGTTAACACATAGTAGATTATTTTAGATTTTTATTCCATATTCATAATTTTTTGCAAGGTTTACAAATAAACTTAAGAAAGTCAGTAACAGTGAGCAAATCTTATCCACAGACAAGATGAGTTCTCACATTTAGAAGTTTAAGGAACAAGTAGTATAGTAGTGGCTTTGTTTTGAAATTATCAAAGACCTTTATGTCCCAAGCTTTCTTTTGAAACTTGATGTAGACACATATTTAAAAGTTTTTACTACAAAATGATGTCAGTCATAAACATATGCATGTTCAAACTGACAATAACAAATGTGTTATTAATAAAAATTCCTCTACATTATAGCACCAAAAATTATGGAACATATCTCCATATAAATAGAACAAATCTTAGTAAATTGTGGGAATATTCATTACACTTGATTTTACAAACTTTATTTAGAACTTGTGTGAATTTTATTAAAAAAATATATTCCAACAAGTCAAAACTGGTGCACATTAGAATTCTATCATATTAGAAATCATACAACTCAATTAATTTTGTAGACATGGACTCATATTTTTATTTTATTTGTTAACGATTACTCACATAAATTATATTTCTACAAAAATAAAGATTTATATGTTTCAAAGACATTTAAATCTTAAGTAGAGAAATAATGCATTTTGTAGAAGATAGTGAGATCAAATATAAAATGGAGAATACTACATTAAAATTCATGAGTATGGATTAACCCCCAGTCCTTTGAAAAGTTTCTTTAAACTATAGGTTCATTTCCTAATACGTATGCCTGATACACTCAAATTATGGTGTATGACAAGTTTAAGAAACTAAGAATTGTTGGACATGGGGTGGAGTTTCCATAGCAAACTCAAAACTTTTCTAAATCTTTGTCAATTGATACTCTTCAATAGGAGTGTACATATCGAATCGTGTTCTAACCAAAGTTGTTTCTTAAACGTATTTTAAGTTGTGTTAAGGCTGGAATCCGATTTCATGACATGTACACATTTTAAAAATACTTGTATGCAGTTAGAGTACAATTGTCAAAGAAAAGATTTGGGCCCAAATACCATAAATGAGCATTTCATCAGAAAAGCTATAAGGTCTAAGGGTTAAATATTTTATTATCCATCTCACAATACTAAACTGTGGTATTAAGAATTGACTTAATCAGTGAAAGCGATCGATCTAGGAACCTAGTTTATAGAAAATATCATTTATTTTCTCAAACTTACACCTCAAGTATTAGATTAATTATGATTCATATGAAAATCCATAATTAATCATTAATAATCCACAAGTCAATAATAAAATTCTAATAAGTCATGTTATTTAGTAGTTACTTACAATTTTTAAACAACATGCATGTTGAACAATTTGCTCTTCAAAGAGTATTTTGATTCATCCTTAAGATGACTTATGAGAACAATAAGATCAATGTTTTCTAATGATTACATTTGTTTGAAATTAAATGTCGATGCAGCAATAGATAACCTTTCCCAAACCATTGGAATAGGAGCCGTTATAAGGGATTCGAATGGTTCTATAGTTGCTTATCTGTCTAAACCATTAGTGGGTAATTTTAATTATTATTTAGTGATTTTTAAAGGGGAACTCCCCTTCAATATATATACTATATATATATATATATATATATATTTACATATAATTTATTACAATCTTAATATCTTTATTATTAGTGTTATTATTATTAGCATGAATAAATAAGTTTGTCTTGTGAATTTATCTTTTCTTAGTTCTTTGAGAGTTAATATCATTTTATTGGTATTATTTTGCAGGTTGTTTTTCAATTGTTCAAGCAGAGTGTTTGGCTTTACTTGTAGCATTGGATTGAGTTCTTACTGTGGGTCTTTTTTTACATTTTGTTGAATTTGATTGTTTAGCGGTTGTAAATGCATTTTCTAAACGCTGTTCTTTCCTCAATGAACTTGGTTCATTGTTAGAGGATTTAGCTAGTTTGATGTCCAGTTTTCATGGAGCATCCCTAGTCCATGTTCGTCGGTCAGCCAATGATGTTGCACATGGATTAGCTCGACATGCTCTTTGGGTGGATAGAGAACTAGTTTGGTTTGATGAGATTCCTTCTTTTATTGGTGTTTCTTGAGACTTTAAGTTTGTATGACATTATGATTTCATTTTTCAATGAAGTTAATTGCTTAAAAAAAAATAATAATAACAATATTATTTAGATAAAATTTAAAATGTCATATCACTACTATATTATTTATAAATATAGATACGTGGTGATGTGAACCGATAAGATTACTACTATATAAGATTATTACTATAGTTATTTGAACACACATATTGCATGTTAAATATTGTGTATGTACCAATTCAATCTTGCTATTATATAATATTGACTATTTAAACATACATATAAATATATATAGTGGGAGTTTTATATTGAAACGCAACCACATGCATATATATATACAGCTCTCCTTGTTGGCCGCCGGCAGGGAAATAGTAATTAAGAAAGTTCGTAACATGTGATTGTCCTCTGAGTTGAAACTTGAAAGTAAAAAGGAATTTTAAAACTACAAATCATCAGTAATATACTGCGTAATTGCGCTCGTCGTCATCATATGATACATACTGTCATCATTTTTTCTTTTGAATCTTACAAAAATTATTATTATTATTATTAGGTTAATTTAGATTTTCGTCCCCTGAAGTTTAATATGTACCAAATCATGCCTTTTAAACTTTTCGGGTCATTAAAAAATACTTTTGAAGTATTGAAATTGTTGGATTTAAGGACTTTTATCTAATTTTACTAAACAAAGTGTGACGTGGATGAAAATTTAGGGGGCACAATTTTATACTTTTGAAAGATCGGGGGACATGATATAGTAGATATCAAAGTTCAAGGGGCAAGAATTAATATATGGACAATCGTCATATTAGTAAAATTGAATGAAATTAGACAGAAGTCCTTAAATTTAACAATTTCAATAGTTCACGAGATTTTTTAACGGCCTGAAAAGTTCAGGGGCATGATTTGTTATATGTCAAAATTCAGAGAATAAAAATCCTAATTAGCCTTATTATTATTATAATTAATATTATTATTGTATTTTTTACCTTCGTTAATTTTTTTTTATATTTTTATTGTATTAAAATTTTAAAATACTATGTTAAAATTTCAAAATTGTAAAAATATTATATTTCAGTGAAATAAAAAAAAATCAACTTAAGAACAATTGAAAGAGTTAAAAAATAACTCTAAAATGACTTAATAATTAAACAACATGAAAACAACTATAAAAAAATAAAATAATAATTACAAAACAATAGAAAAGTAAAAAAAATATTGACCTAATTACAATATACAAAAAAATATCAGCTCTTCAATATATTTTTGTATTACGATTTTTTTACATAGTTTTGACAACTTGATTTATCTTTTTGTACTACTACATTATTTCTTTTTCATGAAATTTGTTGTTACAACTTAACACTTTCAGCTTTTTTTTTTCTTTTTTCATTTTAAGTTAGTCACAATTAAAATAATAATGTATTTTTAAAAGTTAAATAAGTAATTACATTAATAATTGAAATAATAAAATATTACGATTTCAAAATAGGGTATATAATATAATGAGTAATATATAATTAATACGTTAAAATCTACTACTACACATTGTGTTAATAAAAAATGAAAAATCCTATCATTGTATTTCAATAAAATATGTAAAAAAAAAATTAATTAAATATATGTATTTAAATTATAATGCAACACATCGATACAACAATAAAAAAAAATTGTCAAGAAGAAACAAAAAATATACGCCATAACAAAAAAATACTTGAATAAAAAAATAACTATTGAACAAAAATATTCCGAAAACCACTAAAAAACTATATAAAAATAACAATATAAATGCACATATATACAACAACAAAAATTGTGCGGAATAAACTAAGAATATACACAAGAAAAAATACACATAAATTAAACAATAATTGTACAAAAAAATACATAAAAATAACAGAAAAATAACTATAAAGTAACTTTAAAACACCTAAACAAGAATATTAAAACAACTATAAAATAACCAAAAAAACTATAAATCAATAGAAAAATAATAAGACATCAACCTTGTGAAAATATCCAAATCGTTCATAAATCAACTCCGAATAAATTACAAAATATCCAAAAAAAAATACTACTCTAGGGAAAGATATAGGAGGAGTGCTCTTAATTTTTTTTTGTAAGAGGGAAAAAGAGTGTTAAGAAATGAGAAAAGTGTGAAAGTAAAAGAATCATATTTAGTAAAGGTAAAAAGAAATTAATTAAGACTTTTTTTATAAAATGTGATTAATTAAAGAAAAATAGTATGAAATAGTTTGAATGTGAATAGTAAGAAAATGTAAAAGTGAAAAATAAATTAGAATAAGTATTTTTTTTAAAACATGAAATTTCTTATTTTAATATTACTAATTTATTATTTAATTAATCAATCAATTAAATACAGAATAATGAATATGGTACTGAAACAGTTATTCTGTAAGTACAGAACACAACTCTGTAACCACAAAATAAAACCAAATAGGGCAGAAAAATAAAAACACACAAGGTTCTTATATGTGGCATTACTAATTCTTACAAATTGTTACTAGTCCACGGGGCTACGTCCAAAGATAAGATTCATTAAATAGATCTCAAAATGAGAAAGTAACTGACTTATGCATAAATAGACTCTTTCTTATTATATGTCGTAAGCTTGATGTATTCCACCTTCTAATCGAATCTTTTTTAAAATTCAAGTGCTCAAACTTCCTTCGATCTCCTTGAAGAGTGCTTGTTTTCTCCAGAGGCAAGACTTGAAAAGTAATCTTTTGAAAGCTTATAGAACCTTCTCCCGAAGGTAGCACCGTTGTTCTTTTTTTTTTTTTTTTTTATAGACTTGAATACAAACTCAAGATAATACAAAATACATATAAACAGAGTAAGAGACGAACACACTCTTCTCTACGAAATAAAGACTCTCTTTTTTAAAGATAGGAATACAATTTAAAGTGTACGAAAGAGATGCACGACCTAGCTGGTATAAGGTGTATTTATAATAAATATACACCTTATTGACAATTCATACACGGTCTAAAGAAGACCACAACTCACTAGACAATTCTGTAAAATAAATCTTCAATCATCCCAAGAATTTTTATTTCTGTACCTACAAAATTGTGAGCAATAAGTGCGACTTTCCTTTTTATAGAAAATGAAAATCTTACTTCAATTTTCTTCACAAGAAATCTAATCAAACATATTCAAAAACTCACAAAGAATCAGATATTCACAGCTGGAAAGATAAAAAATGATGAGTCATCAAACTTACTCTTTACACCTTATTTTCCATAAATAGAAAAGCTACACATATTTTGTTCCATATATATATATATTTCAATCAATAAAAAATATGAAAATCAAATAAATACCTCAACCAAAATTTAAGAATTAAATTATAAAATATTTTTGTCAAATTAATAATGTTAAAAATGGAATTAACAATCTTCTCTTTTGACACTTTGATTGACAAAACATTTTATAAGAGGAAAACCTACATCAAGTGTTAGAAATAAAAACAATAAAGTATAGAAAATACTCCCCCTGCATGAAAGCATACTAACACAAAAAACATAATAACTTTTTCAATAGAAAAGTTCAAAAACCACAAACAAAGAAACTCCCTGTAAAACAAGGATTCAGAGTTGTAACCAACAATCCCAAAAAAAAAAAAAATACTACTCCCCCTATTTGTCTATCAAGGAGCCAAAGATAACAAACACAAATAGAAAATTATCATGATAGTTCTACAAAATATAGATAATAAGCAAAAAAAAAAAATAAAAATTGAATCACTTTGGCATCCTCATTGGATTGAAAGAACTTTATGATGTCGTCCATCCTTCTAAGAAGCAGGGCTTGACTTGTCTCCATTCTTCACAAATGTAAGTTTACTTCAACCATTTTTGTAGAAGCAGAAGTGGAGATTGATGAGTAGTAGGTTCATATTAGGGCTGTACAAAAAAATTCGTAAACCGTCCAAACCGAATAACCTGCCCAAACCAAACCAAAAAAACCAATAAAAATTACATACCGAAATAACTCGAAAAAATTATAAACCGTCCAATCTGTTAATTGGGTGGGCTGAAAATAGGTCCAACTTGCCCAATTAAACCGAATAACCCAACCAACCCGACTTTAGATTTTTTTTTTACTTTTTAGTTTTTATTACATATAACATAAATGATTAAATATAATATATATATAAAGTTATATACTTAATTGTTAGTTTCAAAGTCATATATATTGTGATGTGCTTTGGTGGTGTAACACCCTAACTAACTTAGGCGTATTACGTGATTTTTAAACGTACTGTGCAGCTCGTTGCTAATCAACGAGGTTTATGAAAAAACGTGATTAATTAAAATTTTGCTTTTTCATTAAACTTATAAACCATTTTACAAAAGTCTCGGGATCTCGATTTAGAAAATATTTACAAAAGTTTTAACTGATTAACTTTTACATCAAAATGAAAGTCGTCTAACGACAGTTACAAAATCTCAGCCGTGCTGTCCCGAGGATCGTACGCTCCAGGCCTAACCGCCCCGACATGTACAATCTCATAAGCTCGCTCACGGTCCATCAGCTACAGCCTTGCCTTTACCTACACATGAACATAAACTGTGAGTCGACAAACTCAGTAAGAAAAGCATAATAATATCATACATAAAACTGACTGCCGTGTCCAACACGATACTGAGTCCCGCTACTGCCATGTCCAACATGGTACTGAGCACTACTGCCATGTCCAACATGGTACTGAGTTTTGAACGTTCAGGGGACGGTACTATTGACAAGTATCCTCCTGATCGGTCGAACCGGTCATACTCCGGCTGCTGGTCATACTCCAGCCTGTACCGACGGGATAGGTCAATAGCCCTGAACCACCAACCAAGTGTCAGCCTGATCGGTCGAACCGGTCATACTCCGGCTGCTGGTCATACTCCAGCCTGTACCGACGTGACAGGGTTGGATGGTTCGAAGCCTAAATACATATCTAATGTAATCTAGTAGGCTTCCTACATGCACGCTAAACATGTAATCTACATATGCATACTGTTATACTAATCTTACCTGGATTCCGATTTCAGGTGTGCCGGTCAACCTGACAGGAACTGAAGCTGAGCGGCGGACATCGGCTCCTAAACCATAAAAATCACAACGCTATAAGTGACACGCTAAATCACTTCCCGGGGACTAAAACTTGAAACTAAAAGTTTCCCTATCGATAAAAAGCATGGCAATACCCCTAAAAACCCAAAAACGAGGAAAACTAGGGTTCTGAAAAATCCCCCAACCGGCAGACGGCTGCCCAACCTAATTCCGTTCGGGAAATTTCGAACCCCCATCCGAATCGGATGCACAACCGAATTCCGGTTCCTCGCAGAGCCCAACTAAAAATCCCATAACTCGACCAATTCAACCCCAATTGGTCCCAAACTTTCCAGACCTATTCTATATGCCCCAATTAACAAATCCAAGGCATCAAACCTACCCAGAAATCACAGATACAAAATTTGCCATTGGAGCTCAAGCTTTGAGTTCCAAACTCAAGCTTGAGCAAACCACCTAAACAAGCATGCAAACCTACTTAATTCTACATAACTAAGCCTAATATCACCTCTGCAAACTAACAAGAACATCCAGCAACATCACAGAACATAATCACAACATTTTCCTTCAAAAATCATACTTTTTCACATAAAAACTAAGAGCTTGAACAACCTAACTAATCATGCCTCAAAACATCCCAATTTACATCAAATAAACATGCTTTGAACCTCAGAAAATAACAATCAAACACAGCAACAAGAACAGCCACAAAATCTAACATGCAACCTACCATTTTCACATTAAAAACATCAAAAACACAAAGAAAGGTTGAGAACCACTTACAAGCAACTAAGGATCACAAAATCTACACAAGAAGGACTTGAATCACCAAGAAAAATCCTTCCTCCTAGCTGCTCAAAGGTGGCCGAAAAGAGAGAGGCTTGAGAGAGTTTCTTTTTGAAATTTTCTTTCTTTTTTTTACACTTAGCATAAATTTGTAAAAATTGGAAATAAACTAAAGCCACTTATTTTATTTACTTCAGCCAAAAATATAACAATTAACATTTATTTTTCAAATAAACAAGTCACTAAAAGACAAAAAGTCATTGGGGCAAAAAGACCATTTTGCCCCTCCATTTTAAAATCACATAAAAATCACTAAAGGGTATTTTTGGGACATTCTAAATTCCCGGCCATTCTCGACATTCCCAATGTCTAAAACCCGTCCCCAAAATACTAACATACTAAGTTGTGATTTCTACTGAGCTAAACGCCGAGTTCCAAAATACCGGACACCGGAAATGCGAAATATAAAATCTACTGATGACATAATCATGCATATCTGAATGCCGTAAATAACAGTAATAAATTATTTAAATAGCTATAAATAATTTCATAATTAAACATAAACAGCTGCTAATTTCCAAATTAACTAAGCGGGCTTTACAACTATTCCCCCCTTAAAAGGATTTCGTCCCCGAAATCTAACCTGAATAACTCTGGATATTGAGCTCTCATATCTGACTCTAGCTCCCAGGTGGCTTCTTCCACCTTACTGTTTCTCCAGAGAACCTTGACCAATGCTATGGTCTTATTCCGAAGGACTTTATCCTTTCTATCCAGGATCTGCACTGGCTGTTCCTCATATGACATGTCTGGCTGAAGCTGAAGGCTCTCATAACTGAGTATATGAGAGGGGTCTGAAACGTATTTTCTCAACATTGAGACATGAAATACGTTGTGCACTGCTGATAAGGCTGGAGGCAATGCTAACCGGTATGCCACTTGACCTATCTTCTCGAGAATCTCGAAAGGTCCTGTAAATCTAGGGCATAACTTGCCTCTTTTCCCGAAACGTTTAATCCCCTTCATCGGAGATACTCGCAAAAACACATGTTCTCCTACTTGGAACTCAACATCCCTGCGTTTCGGATCTGCGTAACTCTTTTGTCTGCTCTGTGAGGCAAGCATTCTAGCTTTAATCTTCTCTATTGCCTCATTGGTCCGCTGAACTGACTCTGGACCTAGGTATTTCCTCTCCCCTGTCTCATCCCAGTGGATAGGGGATCTACATTTCCTACCGTACAACAGTTCATAGGGTGCCATCCCTATCGTACTCTGATAACTATTGTTGTACGAGAATTCTATCAACGGTAGATATTTACTCCATGAACCCTCAAAGTCCATAACACAGGCTCTCAACATATCCTCCAATATCTGAATTGTCCTTTCGGACTGACCATCTGTCTGAGGATGGAATGCTGTACTGAATTTCAGCTTCGTACCCATTGCCCGTTGTAAACTTTGCCAAAATTTGGAGGTGAATTTCGGATCCCTGTCCGAAACTATAGACTTCGGTACCCCGTGAAGTCTCACTATTTCCCTGACGTATAACTCTGCCAACTGATCCACTGTAAACGTTGTTCTGACCGGCAGAAAATGAGCAGATTTCGTAAATCGGTCCACCACTACCCAGATGGAATCATACATACCCGTGGTCCTAGGTAACCCGACCACAAAATCCATCGCAATATCCTCCCATTTCCATTCTGGTAGGGTTAGAGGCTGCAACAACCCTGCTGGTCTCTGATGTTCAGCCTTGATCTGCTGACAAGTGAGGCATCTCGATACGAATTCTACCAAATTCTTCTTAATACCGCTCCACCAGAAGTACGGTTTCAAATCTTGGTACATCTTGGTGGTGCCGGGATGCAGAGAATATGGAGTAGAATGAGCCTCCTCAAAGATCTCATTTCTCAGTTCCACACTGCTCGGAACACAAACCCTAGCTTTATACAAAAGCATCCCACTTTCTGACACTGAAAAGTCTTTGGCTTGACCAGCCAATACCTCATCTCGGATCTTCACTAACTCCGGATCTGTCATCTGAGCGACCTTTATTCTTTCCAACAGATCAGATTGCAGCGTCAAGTTGTGAAGCTGACCTACCACAAACTCGATGCCGGATCTAACCATATCCTCAGCTAGCTGGGGTGAGATCTGAACCATGCTAGCTACCTGCCCGGGACCCTTTCTACTCAGGGCATCAGACACTACATTGGCTTTTCCGGGATGATAGAGGATCTCGCAATCGTAGTCCTTCACTAATTCCAACCAACGCCTTTGTCTCATGTTCAAATCTTTCTGAGTAAAGAAATACTTGAGACTTTTATGGTCAGTATAGATCTCGCACTTCTCCCCATAAAGGTAATGCCGCCAAATCTTCAGTGCAAAAACCACTGCGGCCAATTCTAAATCATGAGTCGGGTATCGCTGTTCATAATCCTTTAACTGACGGGAGGCATAAGCGATAACCCGATCGGCTTGCATCAATACGCACCCCAAACCCTGTTTGGATGCGTCACAGTAGACTACGAACTTCTCCTTGTCCGAAGGCAAAGCTAGTACCGGAGCAGTAATCAATCTCTGCTTCAGCTCTTGAAAACTAGCTTCGCATTTATCCGACTCGCATAAATCGCCGATTCTTCTTTGTAAGCTCGGTTAGGGGCATTGAAATTTTGGAGAACCCCTCCACGAACCTACGGTAGTACCCGGCCTAATCCCAAGAAGCTTCGATCTCCGTCATCGTCTTCGGACTCGGCCAATCTCTGACGGATTCGATCTTCCCCGGATCCACCTTGATCCCGTCTTCACCCACAATGTGCCCTAGGAAGGACACCTGAGACAACCAGAACTCACATTTCTTGAACTTGGCGTAGAGCTTATGTTCTCGAAGTCGTTGCAGTACCATCTGAAGATGTAACTCATGCTCCTCTTCTGATTGAGAGTACACGAGGATGTCGTCGATAAACACAATCACACAGATATCGAGGAAATCCTTGAATACTCTATTCATCAGGTCCATGAATGCTGCAGGAGCATTGGTTAGTCCGAATGACATAACCAGAAACTCGTAGTGTCCATACCTAGTGCGGAAAGCCGTCTTTGGAATGTCCTCCTCTCAGATTCTCAACTGATGATAACCCGAACGGAGATCAATCTTAGAAAAGACCGACTTCCCCTGAAGTTGATCGAACAAGTCATCGATCCTAGGTAATGGATATTTATTCTTCACCGTCAGCTTGTTCAACTCTCTGTAGTCAATGCACATCCTCATAGATCCATCCTTCTTCTTCACGAACAAAACCGGGGCTCCCCAAGGTGACACACTGGGCCGAATGAACCCTATGTCAAGCAACCCTTGGAGCTGAATCTTTAATTCCTTAAGTTCAGCTGGAGCCATCCTATACGGGGCTTTGGAAACCGGATCCACCCCTGGTGCCAAGTCAATCACGAAATCGATCTCCCGCTGAGGTGGTAACCCTTGAAGTTCTTCGGGAAAGACGTCTAAAAATTCCCGAACCACTCTGATGTCCTCTGGCCGAATGGTGTCTGGCCGAGTGGTGTCCACCACCACGGCCAGAAACCCTAAGCACCCACCGTGCAATAATTCTCTCGCTGACATAGCCGAGATCACCGGGATCCGAGATCCCTGAACCGAACCCACAAATACAAACGGTTCTTCACTTTCCGGTTGGAAGACCACCATCTTCCTCTTACAGTCAATGCTCGCCGAATATTTAGATAGGAAATCCATTCCTAAAATAATATCAAATTCGACTAAGCTCATCTCTATCAGATCAGCGCTTAACTCTCTACCATCTATCCTGATCGGCATAGACCTAATCCACCTATTGGAGATAACCAATTCTCCGCTGTAACTGTGGTTCCAAACCCTGATTCATATCTATCAAAGGGTCTACCCAACTTACTAAAGACTCTGGCCGCCACATAAGAACGTGTAGCCCCAGAATCAAACAGCACTGAATAAAGCGAGTTGTTAATAAAAAGCTGACCTGTAACAACTGATGGGCTGGCATCTGCATCAGCCTGCGTGATAGCGAATACCCTGGCTGGAGTGGGTATCGCTGGAGCTCTCGGTGCCTCTGGCCGGAGCTGGGGACATTCCCTCTTGAAGTGCCCGGGCATGCCACAATGAAAACATCCCTGCCCCTTGCACTCACCCCGATGATGCCTCTTGCAACTAGGGCACTCGGGATAGGAGAATCGGGTCTCATTACCACCAGGACGACTCCCTCTGTTCTGGTTCCCCCGGAACCTCTTGTTCTGACTCGAGCCGCCGGAAGCAGTGGGTGCCCTCTTCCTCTGATCAATGGCCGAACCACTACTCCCCCTGCTAAAGCCTGATGCAGGAGGGGTAGGAGCTCCGCCACTAATCGGAGTACTAGCTGACTCTGACATGCACCCCACTGCGCCCTCAGCTCGCAGTGCCTTCTCCACCATCTGAGCATAGGTGGTGCTGTCGTCCGTGGTAATCATCAGGTCATGCCTGATCTTGGGATTCAACCCGTCCAGATACTTCTCCTTTCTGCTGAAGTCGGTCGGCACAATTCCCGAGGCTAACCTCGCCAACCGGTCAAACTGAGTAGTATACTCAGTGACGCTCATGTTCTCCCGCTGGGTCAGGTGAACGAACTCTTTCCTCTTGGCGCTTCTGACCGCCTCATTATAGTATTTCGCGTTGAAGAGTTCTTGGAACCTCTCCCAAGTCATGGTGGTGACATCGTGAATCTGAGACACCATGTCCCACCATACCAGGGCGTCCTCCTGGAACTGAAATGTGGCGCACACCACTCTGTCATTACCGGTGACACCCATGAAATTCAGAATTCTGGTAATCACCGTCAGCCCATCGCTCGGCTTTCGATACATCCGGACCTCCCAGAATACGGAGGTGCTTGCTTCCGGAACCGCTCATATAAAGGTTCCAATCTGTGGGCCGCCACCACTATCTCGGCCTGGGCAGCAGGGGCAGGTGCCACTGGTACAATAGGCACTGGAACTGCAGGAGCACCCTGCTGTCTCAACCTCTGAATCTCGAGGTCTTGCTCTTCGATCCTGGCTTGCATCTCCGCAAACCGCAACTCCCAGTTCGGGGCTCCCTGATCGGCTGGGGGAGCCTGGGCAGCCTGTGGCGGGTTCTCATCACCCCGGCCACGAGCCCTGCCTCGGGGACCTCTACCTCGGCCCCGAGCAGGTGGGGGAAACTGAGCTCCCTGACCCTGATTCGACCCCACGGAGTTGCCCTGACTCCTGGTAGTCCGCCTGGCGTCCATCTAGTTAGAACCGCCTGCGAAACCAAGAGTTGGCATATCAGGTCGTATTCAAGGCGAGCTTACTAATGCCGCTTAATTTGGAAATTAGAAATGAAACATGCGCCTATTCTACTATCAAAGCTACTAACATGCTTCCTAATGTGCTTTTCTTTTTCATAACTGAATAAAATAAACTACTAAAGCAATAAAGGCTTACTGAACCGTGAACCGAGCTAACTGCTGATGATGATTGTACATGTCGTGACGATCTTCGGAAGACAACCTGGCGGCTCTGATACAAAATTGTAACACCCTAACTAACTTAGGCGTATTACGTGATTTTTAAACGTACTGTGCAGCTCGTTGCTAATCAACGAGGTTTATGAAAAAACGTGATTAATTAAAATTTTGCTTTTTCATTAAACTTATAAACCATTTTACAAAAGTCTCGGGATCCCGATTTATAAAATATTTACAAAAGTTTTAACTGATTAACTTTTACATCAAAATGAAAGTCGTCTAACGACAGTTACAAAATCTCAGCCGTGCTGTCCCGAGGATCGTACGCTCCAGGCCTAACCGCCCCGACATGTACAATCTCATAAGCTCGCTCACGGTCCATCAGCTACAGCCTTGCCTTTACCTACACATGAACATAAACTGTGAGTCGACGTACTCGCAAGAAAAGCATAATAATATCATACATAAAACTGACTGCCGTGTCCAACACGATACTGAGTCCCGCTACTGCCATGTCCAACATGGTACTGAGCACTACTGCCATGTCCAACATGGTACTGAGTTTTGAACGTTCAGGGGACGGTACTATTGACAAGTATCCTCCTGATCGGTCGAACCGGGCCATACTCCGCCGCTGGTCATACTCCACCGTACCGACGGGATAGGTCAATAGCCCCGAACCACCAACCAAGTGTCACTGATCGGCCGAACCGGCCATACTCCGCCGTCGGTCATACTCCGTACTCGTACCGACGTGACAGGGTTGGATGGTTCGAAGCCTAAATACATATCTAATGTAATCTAGTAGGCTTCCTACATGCACGCTAAACATGTAATCTACATATGCATACTGTTATACTAATCTTACCTGGATTCCGATTTGTGTGTGCCGTCAACCCGACCGGAACCGAAGCCGAGCGGCGGACATCGGGCTCCTAAACCATAAAAATCACAACGCTATAAGTGACACGCTAAATCACTTCCCGGGGACTAAAACTTGAAACTAAAAGTTTCCCTATCGATAAAAAGCATGGCAATACCCCTAAAAACCCAAAAACGAGGAAAACTAGGGTTCTGAAAAATCCCCCAACCGGCAGACCGGTTGCCCAACCGGAATTCCGGTTCTGGGAAATTCTGAACCCCCATCCGGAATTCCGGATGCACAACCGGAATTCCGGTTCCTCGCAGGCAGCCAACTAAAAATCCCATAACTCGATCAATTCAACCCCAATTGGTCCCAAACTTTCCAGACCTGTTCTATATGCCCCAATTAACAAATCCAAGGCATCAAACCTACCCAGAAATCACAGATACAAAATTTGCCATTGGAGCTCAAGCTTTGAGTTCCAAACTCAAGCTTGAGCAAACCACCTAAACAAGCATGCAAACCTACTTAATTCTACATAACTAAGCCTAATATCACCTCTGCAAACTAACAAGAACATCCAGCAACATCACAGAACATAATCACAACATTTTCCTTCAAAAATCATACTTTTTCACATAAAAACTAAGAGCTTGAACAACCTAACTAATCATGCCTCAAAACATCCCAATTTACATCAAATAAACATGCTTTGAACCTCAGAAAATAACAATCAAACACAGCAACAAGAACAGCCACAAAATCTAACATGCAACCTACCATTTTCACATTAAAAACATCAAAAACACAAAGAAAGGTTGAGAACCACTTACAAGCAACTAAGGATCACAAAATCTACACAAGAAGGACTTGAATCACCAAGAAAAATCCTTCCTCCTAGCTGCTCAAAGGTGGCCGAAAAGAGAGAGGCTTGAGAGAGTTTCTTTTTGAAATTTTCTTTCTTTTTTTTACACTTAGCATAAATTTGCAAAAATTGGAAATAAACTAAAGCCACTTATTTTATTTACTTCAGCCAAAAATATAACAATTAACATTTATTTTTCAAATAAACAAGTCACTAAAAGACAAAAAGTCATTGGGGCAAAAAGACCATTTTGCCCCTCCATTCAAAAATCACATAAAAATCACTAAAGGGTATTTTTGGGACATTCTAAATTCCCGGCCATTCCCGACATTCCCAATGTCTAAAACCCGTCCCCAAAATACTAACATACTAAGTTGTGATTTCTACTGAGCCAAACGCCGAGTTCCAAAATACCGGACACCGGAAATGCGAAATATAAAATCTACTGATGACATAATCATGCATATCTGAATGCCGTAAATAACAGTAATAAATTATTTAAATAGCTATAAATAATTTCATAATTAAACATAAACAGCTGCTAATTTCCAAATTAACTAAGCGGGCTTTACAGGTGGAATCTGATATTTTTAATTTATATTTTTTAATTTTTATTGACTTTGACTTTGAAACCAAAAAAAAAGTTTAGGTGGGTTAACCCGACCAAACTGCCCAAACTGTTGGTCGGTTTACAGATATTTTTTTTAAATTGGGCGGGTTGCACTTAAATTTTAGCAACCTGAACTTTAGATTGGGTTAGAAAATATATAGGATAAACCGCCCAAACTGACCGATGTACAACCCTAGTTCATATGTAACACTAGGGGAAGCAGACCAAGCCTTTTTCCTAGCAGATTTTCTTTGAGGAGGTTTTTCTGGGACTTTGAAAGTGGTACCAACAGTAGGAGCTTCAATGGATTCATTCTCAAGAATCAACTGCGTTTGGTTATACAAAATATTTTAAATCAAGGGAAGAAAAATAAGATTAAGGCTAAGTTTCTTACCCTTTTAAAGAGAGACAATTCACTCCCAAATGACATCAACCAAATTAATTATTTTTGCACTAAAAGAAATTTTATATAAAAAGACAACAAGTTCATTTGAAACTTTTACCGGATTTGAGAAATGAAATAAGTTGGATAGGGAAAATCTCATAAGAGCAACATGGTGATAAGAAAAATCAGTCAAATTCCGTGTTGGTAAAGATGTGTTTGGGCAAAAGAACGACTTAATTTTGATTCGAAACACTGACATCAAGGATGTCTTCAAAATGATGATCATAAGAGCCCAGACATTAGAAATTTGGTGCAAGTATAATATCCAACTCTTAATTAACTTAATAATTTTGTTTGGAGTTTGATTTTAATTTATCTATTTTTATCAGCTACATGTAGGCTTGACTATTTAACACTAACAGATTGGATGCAAAATATGCATTTCTAAATTCTCGTGGCATTGCCATCTAGGCAGGGCATCACAGTATCTGTTGCAATACACTATTTGAGTGTATGAACGCGTTCAATCCAGAGAAATTTCTTATTACTCCTATCATACTAAGTAGATTTATTATTTTTTTAAAAAATTTAACTCTATATATAGAATAATATTTTATAAGCAATCTTACATGTTTCACATATGTTCTAGTCTTCATTGGATGGTTGTACTTATCCAACCCTATTCACAAATGCTAAAGTACTTTGATTTCAAAAATGGAAAAATGGATGAAGATTTTTGAAGTCATTACTACATAAGTTCCATAAGCAATAACATAGTATATAAATTTGTTTGATATTTCTATATATTAACTTTATTTTTTGTGTGACTCGATGAACATGTACAATAAAGCTAAAGGATGATGCAATATTGTTCTCATCACATATATGATTCTTGTATGTCCATAAACCAGATGATGTATAATGTAGATACTACATTATGAAGTTCATTGAAGATTACATGACCGAACCATATCCAATAAACTAATTAAGAAAATGAGTAAATTAATTAATAAGTATTTTAAGTTTATTTTAAATATTTTTAATCACGGTACTAATTAATGATTTTTTTTCTTTTTTTTTATATATAGGTTAGGGTTGTCATGCCATAAACTAATGATGAGATTAATATTCTATGAGATGAGTGGGCTAATTATGAATATATAATCATTCATGTATACATTTTTGATAAAATAATTTGTTTCATAATTTCTTATATATATTTTTGATTAAGTTAGCCAAATATATTTGGATAATTATTAAATTAGTTTCTTAATATTAGGAGTACTTTTGTATTCCATATTGTTAGATTAATTATTGTAGTTGTGTATATTAAATTGTAAAAATCTAGAAATTAATGTCAGGAAAAAATTGTATTTTTTCCTATCCTACTACATAACATTGAAAAATAATTGACGCTATTCAAGAGAGTAGGCATTAGTACATAGTAGTCTGCTACCTATAGCCAGTTATAGTTCCAAATATCACCGATAATTTTCAACAATCGGGAAAACTATTACCTGACTATTTTGAACTAATGCCTAATCCACCAAGTTTTGCGTCAGTATCGTAGGCATCACTTTTAAGACTTGACGACAAAAATGTACCCAACTGTTTTACACGGTCGAGAATTCTTTCTTTTTATAGTAGTGATGGAATTCACTCATACAACAAAAGCTACATAGCCAGTTTAGGCATAGCTCCTTATTATGAAGGCTTATATGGTAGACCATGTAGATCGTCACTATGCCGACTGGAACCAGATGAGCATGTCACTATCAAACCTCTAATTATCACTAATAGCACTGTGAAGATTCATGAAATATAAGAGAGACTTAAGGTTGTTCAAAGTCATCAGAAAAGCTATGCCAATCTCCATCGATGAGAAGTTCAGCATGATGTTGGTGTTTATGTCGTTTTGAAAGTAACTCCTATGTGTGGTGTAACGATATGTGGAGTGAAGGGTAAGGTAGCACTGAGGTATGTTTGACCATTCAAGGTTATCGAGAGGGTTGGGGAGGTCGCCTATCGATTAAACTTACAAATTCTGTTGGGGCACGTTCATAATATATTTTATGTGTTGATGCTAAGGAAAGTATACTCTAGTTCTATCGCATGTGATTGAGTATGAGGCTACTCCTATACAAGAAAATATGACTTATAAAGAACAATCTGTTAGAATCTTGGTGAGAGAGTCAAAGGTGTTAAGGAGGACAGTGATTCTGGTAGTGAAGGTCTTATGGTAGAACCATATAGAGAAGACGAGGATGCTTGGGAATTAGAGTCCGATATGTATATGAAGTATCCTCACTAGTTTAATTTTCAATTTGAGTTTGTACTTTAAAATTTTTGGACAAACTTTCTTTAACGAGAGAAGAATGTAAAATCTCGATGAAACCAAAAGAAAGGTAAAAAAAAATTATATAAATGTTGTGGGATCCACACTTTTATTTAATTTCGGCGTCTTTTCCCATCCCTCTCTCATGCATGGCACTTTCTCTCTTCTCTCTCTCCTTCTTTCTTTCTTTTCTAGAAAGAACCCACAAATACCACCACTAATGGAGCTCCAACAACCACTTTATGGTCACCACCTAACCTTACACAATGCACCATTCGAATCTTTGACTATCAAGGTTCTCAATTCCTAAGCAGTGCTGCCTTATTTCTCGTCATTGGCCCAGGATTACAAGTCAAAGTCTTGAGGTTCAAACTTTGAACGTATTTTTTTCTCACCTCTTATCTCTATTTAACAAACTATCTTCACCATATTAGACTCAACTCGTCAAGAATAAAAATCTCCACTAAGCTATTATTCCCAGATCCCTACTTTTTCTGGTGACGTTTTTGTGGTTCCGCTCCTTTCTAGTGGATTTTTCAGTGATACCATGTGTTGTTTCGATAAATGTTTAGCATGGTTGTGATTTACTCATTGACGTGATCATTTGGATACCCCTTTTTTTTAGTAATATTTTTGGTACATTGATTTCTACGGCTATTGATCATCATTGTGCACCTCTTATGTGAGGTTTTAGAACATCAAACTTCAAGTACAGTCAAGATATATATAATTGGACTCAGTTTTGAATGTAGAATACAATGATGATAATTATTTTCCCATTAAATAGTCATATGAGAAAGTAATATATAGGATTGGACTAAATAGTTGGAGTGCAAGACTTGAGAGCTTAAGATCATCCTTATGGACAATGTTTAATGCCTTGTAAGACGTATGGACTCAACTTGATTATTAGACTTGATTTATTGTGATGAATAGCATTTGTCATATTCCTTATTGATTTATAAAATATTTGAAAAATTGAAAATTTAATCTGCATATTTTTCTAGACTATTCTCGAGACACTGAGTGCCAAATATATTTTTGTATAATTTTATATATGCAGGTTATAATTTTTAGATTTTATCAAATTACAATTGTTATACTACCAAATTTTCTAAAATAAAGAGAATATGTACTTTTGCTATTCTTGTTGCATGTATTTTATTTTTGAACAAGAAGGATACTTTTTATTCAAAACAAACACAAATTTACAAAAATAACACTGCTACAATCAGTAACAACACGCTACTGCAGCAGTAGCCCCACCCCACACCACCTACCATTCACTAATTACATTAATAAGATAATGATCAAAACTATTTTTACAACTATAGCGAATGCCCATGATTCTATACTTGACAACCTTTTCAATTTCCAAACTAACGACAGCATGAGCTTTACAAATATGATTGAAGACACAACCATTTCTATTCATCCAATCAAAATAGACAATAGTATTTATAATCGAGTTCATAATTTTATATTGCAACCCTTTGTGAGGATTTGAGCACCATCCACTTATGTCCTCAGGGCAATCAACATTACCAGCCCATCTAGTGATCTCAGCCATAACCTGCTTTGTGAAAGTACTGTCCACAAAAAAGTGGTGTTCTGTCTCTCTAGCATCTTAACAAATCAGACAAACATCCGTCGTAATTGGGAGGATTCTACTAAGATGGTCTTTTATCAAGAATTGATTGCTTGCCAAGCAATGAATCTATGCTTCAGAATGGCAATCTTATGCCACACATTATCTGCATAACTCACCTTATAAGCTTGAATAAAGGAAATATAAAATATTTTAGTTTTGAATTTACCTTTTAATCTAGCTTCAGCATCTAATTGCTTGTCCACAATATCTCTAAGCCTCAAAAGCTTCTTGAAGTACCAACTCCCATCACGTTTGAAAGTAACCAACCAGAAATCTTGATTCTTTAAGTAAATGGCATGGATCCATCAAACCCACAGGTTTTCTTGCTTGCTCAATATGGCCCAAATGTATTTAGCCATGAAAGTAATATTCCATTTCCTTCCCTCACGAAAGCCAATAACAATAAATTTCTTAGGAAGACACACTTTTTTCCAGGACGAGAGATGAACTTTGCTCCGATTACCATTTGTTCCCCAAAGAAAATTCCTATAGCATGTATCAATGGTTTCAGTAATCTTTTGGTGGAGAATGAATAAGCTCATCCAATAGTTTCTTATACCTGAAAGCACCGAGTGAATAATTTGTGCTCTACCTACAAAAGATAAGTTCCTGATGGCCCAGTTGTTAAGATTCTTTTGGACTTTGTCAAGAATGATACCACAATTAGAGGCACAACATTTTGTAGGTCTGAGTTGGACCCCAAAGGAATTCAGAGGAAAGCCACACTCTTCCATTAGCAACATGTTCAAGATGCTATTTTTGCAATTAGCACTAACTCCATTGAAATAAACTAAGGATTTGGTTTTATTAGCCATCAATCCTGTATATTCATTAAAGGTTTTAAAACCCTCATGAATAAGCCTAACATAATTTTCATTACCCTTGTAGAAAATGATTAAGTAATCCGCAAAAAAAAGGTTCACAAGCTTAAGAGACTTACAAAGTGGATGAAATCCAAAGCTCTTCACCTCGATCTTTTGGATCAAAAATCTAGTCAAATATTCCAAGATCAACACAAAGAGGAGGGGGGACATCAGGTCTCCTTGGCGAAGACCTTTTTCACCTTTAAACGAGCCTTGAAACTGACCATTCATCAAAAGGGTATAGGAGGCACCATGAAGGCAACTTGGAATCCAAGTAATGAATTTGGTAGGAAAGCAAAGCCCCTTTAACAAATCTACAACAAAAGTCCAATCAACAGTATCATAAGCCTTGCTTATGTCAGCCTTCATAATACATCTAGCAGAAGTGTTCTTTCTATTATACCCTTTAAGCACGTCTTGGGTCTAATCTAGACTCTCTCTTACATTCCATTCTGAAAGCCCGCTATTTTAAAAACTCAAATTTTCTGCTTGCTCCAAATGGTTACAATTCTTCTTTTACTTGGAAAAGCCTCCTCTAGGGCCGCCAACTCCTCAAGCGTGGTCTTGTCTGGAAGATAGGTACTGGCAATAGCATTCGTTTATCTGTCCCAAATTGGATACCTGGCATCTCATATCCTACCATTCTTCATCCCATCGACCCCTCTCTTTCTTTTGTTTCTTTTTTTATAAATTCTGATAACACTTGGAATGGTTCTCGATTAAAACATTACCTCCCTCTATATCAGGTGAATAAGATTCTCCAAATCCCCCTTCACTATAACCCTGTTGATACCCTCATTTGGGGCTTTCATCACTCTGGCATCCTTACAGTTAATTCTGCTTACCATCTAGCTTCTGCTACTGCCAATATACACTCCATTTCTTCTTCCAATCCAAATCTTTTTGAAAAATGGTGGAAAACTCTCTAGACCCTTCCAATCCCTCCAAAAATCAAACACTTCTTGTGGAAAGCTTTCAATCATACTTTACCGTGTCCTTTAAATCCGTTTCACAAGAAAGTTCTTCCTCAACCTTCTTGTCATTTTTGTGGTAATAATATTGAATCTGTTTCTCATTCTCTTATTGATTGTACCAGAGCTCGCCACACATGGAAGCACTCAAAATTTAAAAATTTCCACAATGATCACTGAAGCTATGATATTAAAGACTATTATCTTCAGGCTCTGCAGTTAATTTCCAAAGAAGACCTTCCTCTTTTTGTTAGCATAATCTGGCATATATGGAATACCAGGAATTCAATTTTATTTAGAAATTCCTCTGAACCTAACAATGTGGAAGAGTTTGTTCTTAACTATTTGCAGGATTATAGGGAGGCTCAACAACTACATTCTCAAGACATTTCTCACTCAGCCTCCAATCAGCATCATCTCTCATCTTGTCCTGCTAATGTCAAAATCATCCAGGAGGACACCCCGGCCTTGTATGTTGATGCCGCTTTAGATCATGACCACTGTATTACAGGACTTGGTTGCATTTTCAAGGTTGGCCTTCATCGCATTATTGCTTCTGAAAAAAAACCTGAAGTCAGGAGCCTCCTCCCCCATCTTTGTAGAAGCCCAAGCTCTGCTCCATGGCATCTCTTGGTGTCTTTCTTCCCAGATGAAGTCGAGTTTCATCTTCACGGATTGTCTAAATTTAGTTTCAAAGGTTAACAGAAATTGGCAGGATAATTCAGCTCTTTCAAGCCTTGTTGCTCAGAACAGGCACTCCTTCTCCGATTTCCCTAGTGTTTCCTTTTAGTACTTACCACGCCAACTCAACACAAGCGCTCATTTCCTTGCCAAGGAAGCCATCAGGTTGCGAGAGGATGACCATGAGGATTCGTATTAGTTTCCTCTGTTTTGCTGCGTTTATGCTTTGTTTGTTTCTTTCAGCAGCTTAGGCTCCTTGGTTGTCATGAATTATTGTTTCGTTAATCTCATTAGGCAGAACCCCCTGTTGAAAGAACCCCAGCACTGCTTGATAAGTATCCTGGCCAATATCATCCTAGAGACCTTTAACAAAACTAGCCCCACACCCATTTGGACTCGGGCTCTTAGAAGTGTGAATGTCAGACATAGCTTTCTTTACATATTCCTTCTTGAAAGGGTTGGTTAAATAGAGCTATTGCTCCTGACTAAGTTTGCTACCGTATTCCAAACAATCTAACTCAATCTTCCTAATAGCAGAACTCTTTTTCCCCATAAAGTTGCAAAAATGAAGAAGAAAGTGCTCCACTACTTTGGGATAATCTTTAATATAAGTGCCATCAATATAGTAGGATAGAATCCAATTCTCTATTTTCCATTTCTTCATGATTCCATGGAAGTAGCTGGTATTCTCATCCCCAAAACGCAGCCAAGAAATTTTTGAATTCTGATGAAGATAGTGTTGGAATTTATTTTACAAGGATCTTAGATCTACTCACAAGTATGTTGTTTAACATCCTAAATATGAACTTTTTAAAACGATAATAAACACATATAAAGTTAACAAAACCTTACATTGGTTGCAGCGGAATAATATGTCTCCTTCCACTCAGATCTCTAACCCTTGTATCCTTTCTGTCGCAGAGTATTATCAAGATCTGAGCCCGAATGTCCTTCTCCGTGAATTTGATCCTTCACGATCTTCCAATCTATGATTGAGGTACCCCTTGCTGTGTGTGGGCACTACTCTATCACTAAGAGGTTTCGAAATTATGAAAAAGAAAAGAGTGAGAGAGGGTCGGCTATAGAGAGAAAGTGGAAGGCTCAGTTTTCTGAAAGGCAATCTCTTGAATTACTAACAAACTCTTAAAAATTGTTATTTTAGACTAAGCCATTACTTTCTATTTATAGGCAACTACTAGGTTTAGGTTAGTAATTATTTGGCATTAAAATAATGAAAATATTAATTGGAAAAAGCCAATCAAGTGGCATGCCATAGGTGTTAGTGGGCCTCACTAGGATTTTGCAGTTTTCACAATTTTTATTTCTATTTTCTCAAAAACGTTAATTTTCCAATTCTAACCATTTAAATGTCAAAACTAATTATTTAATAACTAAAATAGATTATTAAATAATATTTTCATTTAATATAATTATTAATTAGACATATAGAGTCTCTTAATTAATAAATAAACCTAGAATCTCTTTTCTTTACAATTTCACCCCTGCTTAGTGAAAATTCACAAATTAGACATAGTCTAACTTTAGATTTATAAGTGATTAATCATAAATTAATTATTGAGTCTTACAAGCAGTATGGTCTCAACTAGAATGGGGACCATGGATCTATATTGCTGAGCTTCCAATAAGCGAACCGAATTTACTAAGTAAATTCCCTAACTTATTAATTCCTTGTTGAATCCACTCTTAGAACTTGGAATTGCACTCTCAGACTTATATAGAGCATTCTATATGTTCCACGATATAGATATGCTATCTCATTTAACCATTGTTATAATCTTAATGTGATCAAAGATCCTCTATATAGATGATTTACATAGAGATGGGATAAATTTACCGTTTTCACCCCTCAATGTATTTGGCCCCTTAAAACACTTAGCTACCTATAAATGATGTTTTAGTGATCTAAGAAATAGTCACTGAAACAACAGCTCGTCCATTTACTTCTATTTAGCTAAGCTCGAAGGGAATCATCACTTGACTTCTATACACCAGTAGAAGCTATAGATTCCATATTTATGTTCAGCGCTCCCACTCAATCATACTATCATGTTCCCAAAATATACGTATCACCCTTACCCAAAAGTAGGCTTAACTAATAAATCAAAGAAAATGAATAGCACTCCTGAGTTGAGCCTAAGCATATCAGGATTTAGATTCTTTTAATCTAAGATCAACTAGTGATATTGACTTGGAAAGATACAACGGTAATTTTATAATATCTTGACTAAGTTCAATATCGGTCCAGTCCAATGTATACTCCATACATTCGAAACTAGTATACTTTACCAATATCCTGGAAAGAACATAACACTTACTCCAAGTGTAAGTATACATCATCGTTGATTATCACGTCTGTGTAAATCCAAAACACTGATGAAACAGGGACTTAGTCTTTTGAATCATATAATCACAATCACATTCCATTGTGTTGACAATACTGTAATTGTGAATAAGTATATGTTCTGGACTTAACTGATTTTGTGCATATATTAATATATATATATATATATTAAACCATAAGCATGAAAAATTCATGCAAAAATAAATCACTTCAAATTTCTTAGATTGATAACTAATCAGATTGTAATGGGTTTTATTTAGGGCACAAAACCCAACAGATAGCTGGCATACTATTTTTGAGCAGCAAGGAAGTCAAGATGTAATCTCTTCTCGACTTAAGTATAATCAGGACAAGTAGGATTGCTGGTAAGGTTTTCCTGGGCTCTAGTAAAAGAGTCTTTAGCCTCCTTGTAATGGCTCTTAATATCCATTTTTTTAGAGACAAAATGTTTTTTTCAAAACATGTTTGACTCTGAAAAGCATCTTGGCAATACTCTTCAAATCACAAACTCTAGCTCCCTTCCAAAAGTTTAGAACCACATTCTCATAATCATTCATGAACATCCAATGAAAACTAAATTGAAAAGGTCTAATACCCAAATTCTCAACCTTAACATGTTTGAGGCGATAACAGTGATAAAAAAAAGTCCCCCATCTAAAACTAGCCTCAGTATTAGGGAACTCATCTAACCAACTATTGTTAATAAAAACTCTATCAAGTTTAGAGTAGATTCTGATCCCCTTCTCATGTTTGTTAGTCAGAGTAAACTGACATCCCGTACAGCAAAACTCATCAATTTGGCCCAAAACAAGCCAATTTTGAGCATCTTGAATTTCTGTCACTTTAACTTGCCTTCCACCACATCTATCATTATAATCAATCATCACATTAAAATCACCAAGGATGATCCACGACTTATTCAAGTGACCAAATCCAGCAAGCTTGCTCCAAAGATCTTTCCTCTCATTCAAATTGTTGCTACCATAAACAGCAGTTAGGTAGATATTTCCCTTATAACCAGCCATTTTGCTGTTGCAATGGACAAACTGCCTATCCTCTAACAGAACCTTCACTTTGAGAAATTTGTCAATCCATATCAACATTATTCTAAATGAAGTAACAGGACTTGAATAAAAATTCTAGCTAGGAAAATTATTCGTAATCAAACTATATACTTTCCCATAAAAACTTTGGTTTCAAAGAAGGCACCAAAACCAACTTTATTCTCCTTATAATTCTCTTACAACTCAATTTTCTTCTCCTTCTTATATAATCCTCTCACATTCCAATCCAAAATGTTACAGCTATTCGTTACTTGAATTTGAAGTATCAAAATCATCCAAAATCTCAAATGCTTCCTTCAAAACATCATCACCATTTCTCATCTTAGTTCCATCCTGAAAAATTCACAGTATTTTTTGAGCCCCTTCTTTGAAGAGTAATCCAACCCCCTAATGTAATATCTTTACAACTGGTCTGAACCTCCCCCTCATTATGACATTTTTGTTGCTCTGGTTTAAAATTGTCAGAAACTAGCACCATATTACTCTACTGTCGAACAACATCAGAATTCTCAGTTATTTGCCTAGATTTCACTTTAGTAGTTAATTTTTTATCTGCACCAGAATTAGTTGCTTCTACTTGTTTTTATTCTCATCACTCTTACTATTTTGACTGGATGTTGTTTCTTCTTCCATATAAATTGTCTACCTTTATTCCAGGTGGCTACTGTGTGTCCAAGAAGAGCACAAGCAACACACTTAGACGAGAACCATTCATACTCCACTTGTTCCTCAATGAGCTGTTTCCTTTCATTGACATTGTCAATAAATTTCAGGGGATTATAAAATTTAACATCCACTAAGACTCTTGAAAATTTAATCATAGTTCTCTAAAGAGTAACCTTGTCCACCATTTTTTGTTTGCCTATGGTACTCACCAGAGCACTTAAGTTCTTCTTCCCCTAATACTGGAGACCTAACCCATTTAGCCTAATCTAAAATGGTACCGATTTCACCATTTGAGTAGTATCCATATCCTTTGACCAAGGTCTAAGCACCATTGGCCTCTTATCAAAGTGTATGACTCCTGTTACAAGTATCACGTTCTTGGTCACTTCATCTTTGAAGATAACCAAGGTGAATCTACAATTTATTCTTACAATTTTCAATTCTCAAGTTTTCCACATTGAATGGGGGATTCACCCCTACCACTATGCAAACTATCAATGATCTCCAGTAGGAAGCTTCAATTTTAATTTTTTCTAAATCTAGTTTAGCAACCATTTGATCACCTATTTTCATTGGCTCTGTAAAATCAAGCTGAGAAGAAGGAGTCCTTACCTGATTTAGACTGAATCTTTTCCACGTATCAGTAGCCACAACACTAAAGTCCATCTTCTCCATTTCATCTGCCCAGCTTGCATATTTAGGGTTCAATTTTTGAGTAAAAACTCCATCATCGGGTTCTATTGAATCCGTGTCCAGGTCTTCATAAGTATCTAGGAAAATCTCCACATTAGCCTCTTCTTGGATCAAAGGCAGCTTACCTTGTTTTGTTTCAACAATGATTTCCTCTACAACAGGCTTCAATTTTACTAGCTTCGGTGCTCCTTGTCCCTTCTTCCTCTTTGCCATGGGAGCAAGGAGAGAGCATCACACATTGCTATCAACCAGCATAAATATTTTGTTGCATGTATTTTGTTTTACTAATGAGAGCCATATTTATCATTTGTTGTGCATATTGTTGTTTCACGATCCAGTCTTAATGTCATCATAGATAGATCAAGTGTGCACTCACATGTAGGTGTAAGACCTGGAATCTGTACAAGAATTGAATTAAATCTGAGTCGCAATATTATGGTAGTTATCAGGCGTGACTAACCAGTTTATGATTTCATCTCTATGATTGGTGTATTGAGAGATAGGGATCTAGTGGATAGTGTAATCACTATTATAAAACATGCTTTTTCCATTGGCCTACAACTAATGACATTACTTTTTCTATTGGTTCTCAAAATTGACAGCTATGTGGGCGTAACAAATTTAGGCGCCGTAGTCGTCAATTATGGATCGACAAAAACGAAGTTTTGTTGTCAGTTATGTACTGACATATATGGGAAAACAAAATCAAAATATATATACCAAAACTACATGAGCTCCCATCAGATTGATTTTAAACTAATTTTTCTATTATTCTTACTTTGTTTTCATTATCACTTTTTCTTTCATCTCAAATATATAAATTTTGGCAATATATAATATATTACAGTATTAATTACTTACAAGATTAATTACATTGTAAACTATTAGATTTTCTGCCCTATATAAAAATAAATTCAATATAATCAGATTTACTAATTAATAAAAGATCAGAAATCATTCTATGTTGCATGGTTCACATGATTTATTTCATGATTATGTTTAATATATAAATTCTATTAAGTCCTGAACATATATAAATATGTATATATTTATTCATGATAATAGTGTCGTCAGTACAGTGAAATATAATCATGATTACATGTTCAAAAGGTTAATTTCCATGATTTGTAAGTTCACTGGATTTAGACTGACATGATAATCGATGATAAGGTATACTTACACCTTGGATAAGTGTTATATCCTTTCCAGAGAATTGGTAAAGCTTACCAGTATCGGATGTATAGAGTATACATTAGAAGGGACTGATATTGATCTCAGATAAGATATCATAAATTTAACGTTATATCTTTCTAAGTCAATATCAATAGTTGATCTTAGGTCTATGGATCTTAATCCTGATATAGTTAGGTTCAACTAAGCTGTATTATTTATGTTCTTCAAGTTGTTCGTGGAAGCTAACTAATGGTTCTAGCAGATATTTACATCTTGAGAACATGGTAGTTCAACTGAGTGTGAGCGCTGATCATAGATATGGAATCTATAGCTTCTATAAGTATTTAGAAGTGAAACGATGATTTCCTTCGAGCTTGGTTGAATAGAGATAAATGATTGAGATCTCATTTCAGTAATTATATTAGTTTACTGAAATATCATTTATAGGTAACTAAGTGTTTTAAAGATAAAATACATTGAAGGGTTGAACGGTAAATTTATCCCTATTTAGTGTTGATCATCTATAGAGGATATTTGACTATTAGGATTGTAACAATGGATAATCATAACGTATCTATATTGTGGTACATATAGAGCATTCTATATAATTGAGAGTGTTATTCAATTCCAAATCTATAGTGGCGTAAGGAGGAATTAATAATTCTAGATCTACTTATTCAAATCTCGGTTATGTAGGCGCATGGTCCCCTCACTAGTTGAGATAATACTGTTTGTACACTCAGTTCATTGATTTTAATCAATCAATCATAATTCTAAAATTAGACTATGTCTTATTTAAGAATTTTCACTATGCAAGGGTTAATTATGAAAAAAAGAGGTTTTGGGGTCAATTTGTTAATTAAGAGACTTTGTATGGTCTAATTAATAAATTACATAAATGAAAATTTTATTTGATAGTTAATTATAATTATTAAATAAATAGCTTTGGCATTTATATGATTGAATTGGAAAATATAGTATTATTGAAAAAAGTGGCAAAAATCTACTAGAAACTGGTCCATTATTTTGTACGCCCATGAAGTGGATTCTTATCCATTATTTTATTCTTTTTTAATCCATTTAATTCAGCCCTAATCCCTAGTTGAAACACTATAAAAGGAACATGATGCTCTCACTCATCCAACTCTTGTCAACTTCACTATTCAATCAACCTAGATAAGAGAGTTCCTTCCTCACTGATTTCAGCCTCCTTCATTGTTCTTTCATATTCGAAACCTTGAGTGATAGAGTGCCACGACCAAACATATCAAGTCAAGTACTCAATCATAGTGAGTAAGACGGTGGTAACCAAACCCGAAGGAGAGAAAGACATCTAGATTCAGATCTTGATAATGCTCTACAGTAAAAAGGAATCAAGGGCTAGAGATCTTGAACGGAAAAAGTCATTATATTCCGATTCAATCAATGTAATGTTTTCTTAAACTCTTATGTGTTTATTTCATTGTTTTAGAGAATTCATATTTAGGATGTTAATCAACATACTTATCAGTAAATCTAGATCCTGGTAAAATATTTCCAACATAAACAAGTTTCAATAGAGAGGATGGTCTGGGCTGGGCAACCGTGACAGACCTTTGGTGTAAATCCCGCTTAGTTAATTTGGAAATTATCAGTTGTTTATGATTAATCATGAAATTATTTATAGCTATTTAAATAATTTATTGTACTGTTATTTATGGAATTCAGAAATGCATGATTATGTCATCATTAGTTTTTATATTTCGCATTTCCGGTGTCCGGTATTTTGGAACTCGGCGTTTGGCTCAGTAGAAATCACAACTTAGTATGTTAGTAGTTTGGGGACGGGTTTTAGACATTGGGAATGTCGGGAATGGCCGGGAATTTAGAATGTCCCAAAAATACCCCTTTAGTATGATTTTTGTGATTTTATGGTGGAGGGGCAAAATGGTCTTTTTGCCCCATTAGTGTTTTGTCTTATATGAGCTTTTTATTTGAAAATTTAAATGCTTAAGTGTTTAATTGTTGGCTGAATAAAATGAGATGTTATAGCTTTTATTTCATTTTTTCCCAAACTTAGAAAAAAATTACATTTTCTCAAAGAAAACTCTCTCAACTCTCTCTCTCTTTTCGGCCATTTGAGGCAGCTTCTAGGGTGATTTTTCCTCTTCAATTTCAAGTAAATTTCAGCTTGTTGTGTGTCTCTAATCAAGGTAATTCTTGTCTTGCTTTTTCTAATTAGTTTTCTTGAGATTTTTATGAAATTGGATGAAATGCATGCATGATTTTGGTATATGTTGCTGCTGTGATTTTGTTGTTGATTTATGTGGATTAAAGCATGCTAATTGAAGTTAAATTGGGCTGTGTTAAAGCATGTTAGTTAGGTTGTTCAAAGCTTTTAGTTTTTATGTGAAAAAGTTATGAATTTTTGAAAGAAATGGTTCATTTTGTTTCTGTGAAATTGCTGGATGTTCTTGTGTGTTTTCAGAAGCTTGTTCATGCTTAGTTGAGTAGAATTAGCTAGGTTTGGATGCATGTTAGTGGATTTAACCAAGTTTGAGTTTTGGAACTCAAAGCTTGGTCTTTAATGGTGATTTTTGTATATGTGTTTTCTGGGTGGTTTTGATGCCTTGGTTTTGTTCTAGGGATAGTTTAGAACAGGTCTGGAAAGTTTGGGACCAATTGGGGTTGAATTGGTCGAGTTATGAGAATTTTAGTTGGCTGCCTGCGAGGAACCGGAATTCCGGTTGTGCATCCGGAATTCCGGATGAGGGTTCGATAATTCCCTAACCGGAATTCCGGTTGGGCAACCGTCCGCTGTAGGTTGGGGAATTTTTCCGAACCCTAGTTTTCCTCGTTTTTATGTTTTTAGGGGTATTGCCATGCTTTTTATCGATAGGGAAACTTTTAGTTCCAAGTTTTAGTCCCCGGGAAGTGATTTAGCGTGTCACTTATAGCGTTGTGATTTTTATGGTTTAGGAGCCAGTAATCCGCCGCTCAGCTTCAGTTCCAGTCAGGTTGACCGACACACCTGAAATCGGAATCCAGGTAAGATTAGTATAACAGTATGCATATGTAGATTACATGTTTAGCGTGCATGTAGGAAGCCTGCTAGATTACATTAGTTATGTATTTAGGCTTCGAACCATCCAACCCTGTCACGTCGGTACAGCCGGAGTATGACCGGCGGCGAGTATGACCGGTTCGACCGATCAGGCTGACACTTGGTTGGTGGTTCAGTGCTATTGACCTATCCCGTCGGTACAGCCGGAGTATGACCAGCGGCGGAGTATGACCGGTTCGACCGATCAGGAGGATACTTGTCAATAGTACCGTCCCCTGAACGTTCAAAACTCAGTACCATGTTGGACATGGCAGTAGTGGCTCAGTACCATGTTGGACATGGCAGTAGCGGGACTCAGTATCGTGTTGGACACGGCAGTTAGTATTTTGTATGATATTATTATACTTTTCTTACTGAGTCTGTCGACTCACAGTTTATGTTCATGTGTAGGTAAAGGCAAGGCTGTAGCTGATGGACCGTGAGCGAGCTTATGAGATTGTACATGTCGGGGCGGTTAGGCCTGGAGCGTACGATCCTCGGGACAGCAAGGCTGAGTTTTTTGTAACTGGTCGTTAGACGACTTTATTTTGATGTAAAAGTTAAACAGTTAAAACTTTTGTAAATATTTTTATAATCGGGATCCCGAGACTTTTATAATATGTTTTACAAGTTTAATCAAAAAGCAAAATTTTAATTAATCACGTTTTTCCATAAACCTCGTTGGTTAGCAACGAGCTGCACAGTACGTTTAACAATCACGTAATACGCCTAAGGTAGTTAGGGTGTTACAATTTGGTATCAGAGCCGCCAGGTTGTCTTCCAAAGATCGTCATGACATGTACAATCATCATCAGCAGTCAGCTCGGTTCACGGTTCAGTAAGCCTTTATTGCTTTAGCAGTTTATTTTATTCAGTTATGAAAAAGAAAAGCCTGTTAGGAAGCATGTTAGTAGCCTGATAGTAGAATAGGCGCATGTTTCATTTCTAATTTCCAAATTAAGCGGCATTAGTAAGCTCGCCTTGAATACGACCTGATATGCCAACTCTTGGTTTCGCAGGCGGTTCTAACTAGATGGACGCCAGGCGGACTACCAGGAGTCAGGGCAACTCCGTAGGGTCGAATCAGGGACAGGGAGCTCAGTTTCCCCCACCTGCTAGGGGTCGAGGCAGAGGTCCCCGAGGCAGGGCTCGTGGCCGGGGTGATGAGAACCCGCCACAGGCTGCCCAGGCTCCCCCAGCCGATCAGGGAGCCCCGAACTGGAAGTTGCGGTTTGCGGAGATGCAAGCCCGGATCGAAGAACAAGACCTCGAGATTCAGAGGTTGAGACAGCAGGGTGCTCCTGCAGTTCCTGTGCCCGTAGTTTCCGTGGCACCTGCCCCTGCTGCCCAGGCCGAGATAGTGGTGGCGGCCCATAGATTGGAACCATTGTATGAGCGGTTCCGGAAGCAAGCACCTCCGGTATTCCTGGGAGGTCCGGATGTAATGAAAGCCGAACAGTGGCTGACGGTGATTACCAGAATCCTGAATTTCATGGGTGTCACCGGTAACGACAGAGTGGTGTGCGCCACGTTTCGGGCCGGTGAGGACGCGCTGGTATGGTGGGACATGGTGTCTCAGATTCATGATGTCACCACCATGACCTGGGAAAGGTTCCAGGAACTCTTTAATGCGAAATACTACAATGAGGCGGTCAGAAGCGCCAAGAGGAAAGAGTTCGTTCACCTGACCCAGCGGGAGAACATGAGCGTCACTGAGTATACTACTCAGTTTGACCGGTTGGCGAGGTTAGCCTCGGGAATTGTACCGACCGACTTCAGCAAGAAGGAGAAATATCTGGACGGATTGAATCCCAAGATCAGGCATGACCTGATGATCACCACAGACGACAGCACCACCTATGCTCAGATGGTGGAGAAGGCACTGCGAGCTGAGGGCGCAGTGGGGTGCATGTCAGAACCGGCCGAGTACTCGGTTAGTGGCGGGGCTCCTACCCCTCCCGCATCGAGGCTATAGCAGGGGAGTAGTGGTTCGGCCATTGATCGAGGAAGAGGGCACCCAGCTTCCGGCGGCTCGAGTTAGAACAAGAGGTTCGGGGGAACCGAACGAGAGGGAGTCGTCCTGGTGGTAATGAGACCCGATTCTCCTATCCCGAGTGCCCTAGCTGCAAGAGGCACCATCGGGGCGAGTGCAAAGGTCAGGGATGCTTTCATTGTGGCATGCCCGGACACTTCAAGAGGGAATGTCCCCAGCTCCGACCAGAGGCACCGCGAGCTCCAGCGATACCCACCTGCCGGTGGTGTTCGCTATCACGCAGCCGATGCGGATGCCACCCCATCGGTTGTTACAGTCGCCTTTTTATTAACAACTCGCTTTATTCAGTGTTGTTTGATTCCGGGGCTACACATTCTTATGTGGCGGCCAGAGTCTTTAGTAAGTTGGGTAGACCCTTTGATAGATATGAATCGTGGGTTTGGAACCCCGTTACACAGTGGAGAATTGGTTATCTCCAATAGGTGGATTAGGTCTATGCCGATCAGGATAGATGGTAGAGAGTTAAGCGCTGATCTGATAGAGATGAGCTTAGTCGAATTTGATATTATTTTAGGAATGGATTTCCTATCTAAATATTCGGCGAGCATTGATTGTAAGAGGAAGATGGTGGTCTTCCAACCGGAAAGTGAAGAACCGTTTGTATTTGTGGGTCTCGGTTCGGGGATCTCGGATCCGGTGATCTCGGCTATGTCAGCGAGAGAATTATTGCACGGCGGGTGCTTAGGGTTTCTGGCCGTGGTGGTGGACACCACTCGGCCAGACACCATTCGGCCAGAGGACATCAGAGTGGTTCGGGAATTTTTGGACGTTTTTCCCGAAGAACTTCCAGGGTTACCACCTCAGCGGGAGATCGATTTCTTGATTGACTTGGCACCAGGGGTGGATCCGGTTTCCAAAGCCCCGTATAGGATGGCTCCAGCTGAACTTAAGGAATTAAAGATTCAGCTCCAAGGGTTGCTTGACATAAGGTTCATTCGGCCCAGTGTGTCACCCTGGGGAGCCCCGGTTTTGTTCGTCAAGAAGAAGGATGGATCTATGAGGATGTGCATCGACTACAGAGAGTTGAACAAGTTGACGGTGAAGAATAAATATCCATTACCTAGGATCGATGACTTGTTCGATCAGCTTCAGGGGAAAACGGTCTTTTCTAAGATTGATCTCCGTTCGGGTTATCATCAGTTGAGGATCCGAGAGGAGGACATTCCAAAGACGGCTTTCCGCACTAGGTATGGACATTACGAGTTTCTGGTTATGTCATTCGGACTAACCAATGCTCCTGCAGCATTCATGGACCTGATGAATAGAGTATTCAAGGATTTCCTCGATATCTGTGTGATTGTGTTTATCGACGACATCCTCGTGTACTCTCAATCAGAAGAGGAGCACGAGTTACATCTTCAGATGGTACTGCAACGACTTCGAGAACATAAGCTCTACGCCAAGTTCAAGAAATGTGAGTTCTGGTTGTCTCAGGTGTCCTTCCTAGGGCACATTGTGAGTAAAGATGGGATCAAGGTGGACCCCGAGAAGATTGAATCCGTCAGGGATTCGCCGAGACCGAAGACAGTGACAGAGATCAGAAGCTTCTTGGGATTAGCTGGGTACTACCGTAGGTTCGTGGAGGGGTTCTCCAAAATTTCAATGCCCCTAACCGAGCTTACAAAGAAGAATCAGCGGTTTATCTGGTCAGATAAATGCGAAGCTAGTTTTCAGGAGCTGAAACAGAGGTTGATTACTGCTCCGGTACTAGCTTTGCCTTCGGACAAGGAGAAGTTCGTAGTCTACTGTGACGCATCCAAACAGGGTTTGGGGTGCGTATTGATGCAAGCCGAACGGGTTATCGCTTATGCCTCCCGTCAGTTAAAGGATTATGAACAGCGATACCCGACTCATGATTTAGAATTAGCCGCAGTGGTTTTTGCACTGAAGATTTGGCGGCATTACCTTTACGGGGAGAAGTGTGAGATCTATACCGACCATAAAAGTCTCAAGTATTTCTTTACTCAGAAAGATTTGAACATGAGACAAAGGCGTTGGTTGGAATTAGTGAAGGACTACGATTGCGAGATCCTCTATCATCCCGGAAAAGCCAATGTAGTGGCCGATGCCCTGAGCGTAAAGTGGTCCCGGCAAGTAGCTAGCATGGTTCAGATCTCACCTCAGCTAGCAGAGGATATGGTTAGATCCAGCATTGAGTTTGTGGTAGGTCAGCTTCACAACTTGACGCTGCAATCTGATCTGTTAGAAAGAATAAAAGTCGCTCAGATGATAGATCCGGAGTTAGTGAAAATCCGAGATGAGGTATTGGCTGGTCAAGCCAAAGACTTTTCGATGTCAGATAGTGGGATGCTTTTGTATAAAGCCAGGGTTTGTGTTCCGAGCAGTGCGGAACTTAGAAATGAGATCTTTGAGGAGGCTCATTCTACTCCATATTCTCTGCATCCCGGCACCACCAAGATGTACCAAGATTTGAAACCGTACTTCTGGTGGAACGGTATGAAGAAGAATTTGGTAGAATTCGTATCGAGATGCCTCACTTGTCAGCAGATCAAGGCTGAACATCAGAGACCAGCAGGGTTGTTGCAGCCTCTAACCCTACCAGAATGGAAATGGGAGGATGTTACGATGGATTTTGTGGTCGGGTTACCTAGGGCCACGGGTATGTATGATTCCATCTGGGTAGTGGTGGACCGATTTACGAAATCTGCTCATTTTCTGCCGGTTAGAACAACATTTTCAGTGGATCAGTTGGCAGAACTGTACGTCAGAGAGATAGTGAGACTTCACGGGGTACCGAAGTCTATAGTTTCGGACAGGGATCCGAAATTCACCTCCAAATTTTGGCAAAGTTTGCAACGGGCAATGGGTACGAAGCTAAAATTCAGTACAGCATTCCATCCTCAGACAGATGGTCAGTCCGAAAGGACAATTCAGATATTGGAGGATATGTTGAGAGCCTGTGTTATGGACTTTGAGGGTTCATGGAGTAAATATCTACCGTTAATAGAATTTTCATACAACAACAGTTATCAGAGTACGATAGGGATGGCACCCTATGAACTGTTGTACGGTAGGAAATGTAGATCCCCTATCCACTGGGATGAGACAGGGGAGAGGAAATACCTAGGTATGCTTGCCTCACAGAGCAGACAGAAGAGTTACGCAGATCCGAAACGCAGGGATGTTGAGTTCCAAGTAGGGGAACATGTATTTTTACGGGTATCTCCGATGAAGGGGATTAAACGTTTCGGGAAAAGAGGCAAGTTATGCCCTAGATTTACAGGACCTTTCGAGATTCTCGAGAAGATAGGTCAAGTGGCATATCGGTTAGCATTGCCTCCAGCCTTATCAGCAGTGCACAACGTATTTCATGTCTCAATGTTGAGAAAATACGTTTCAGACCCCTCTCATATACTCAGTTATGAGAGTCTTCAGCTTCAGCCAGACATGTCATATGAGGAACAGCCAGTGCAGATCCTGGATAGACAGGATAAAGTCCTTCGGAATAAGACCATAGCATTGGTCAAGGTTCTCTCGGAGAAACAAAGAAGGTGGAGGAAGCCACCTGGGAGCTAGAGTCAGATATGAGAGCTCAATATCCAGAGTTATTCAGGTTAGATTTCGGGGACGAAATCCTTTTAAGGGGGGGATAGTTGTAAAGCCCGCTTAGTTAATTTGGAAATTATCAGTTGTTTATGATTAATCATGAAATTATTTATAGCTATTTAAATAATTTATTGTACTGTTATTTATGGAATTCAGAAATGCATGATTATGTCATCAGTAGTTTTTATATTTCGCATTTCCGGTGTCCGGTATTTTGGAACTCGGCGTTTGGCTCAGTAGAAATCACAACTTAGTATGTTAGTAGTTTGGGGACGGGTTTTAGACATTGGGAATGTCGGGAATGGCCGGGAATTTAGAATGTCCCAAAAATACCCCTTTAGTATGATTTTTGTGATTTTATGGTGGAGGGGCAAAATGGTCTTTTTGCCCCATTAGTGTTTTGTCTTATATGAGCTTTTTATTTGAAAATTTAAATGCTTAAGTGTTTAATTGTTGGCTGAATAAAATGAGATGTTATAGCTTTTATTTCATTTTTTCCCAAACTTAGAAAAAAATTACATTTTCTCAAAGAAAACTCTCTCAACTCTCTCTCTCTCTTTTCGGCCATTTGAGGCAGCTTCTAGGGTGATTTTTCCTCTTCAATTTCAAGTAAATTTCAGCTTGTTGTGTGTCTCTAATCAAGGTAATTCTTGTCTTGCTTTTTCTAATTAGTTTTCTTGAGATTTTTATGAAATTGGATGAAATGCATGCATGATTTTGGTATATGTTGCTGCTGTGATTTTGTTGTTGATTTATGTGGATTAAAGCATGCTAATTGAAGTTAAATTGGGCTGTGTTAAAGCATGTTAGTTAGGTTGTTCAAAGCTTTTAGTTTTTATGTGAAAAAGTTATGAATTTTTGAAAGAAATGGTTCATTTTGTTTCTGTGAAATTGCTGGATGTTCTTGTGTGTTTTCAGAAGCTTGTTCATGCTTAGTTGAGTAGAATTAGCTAGGTTTGGATGCATGTTAGTGGATTTAACCAAGTTTGAGTTTTGGAACTCAAAGCTTGGTCTTTAATGGTGATTTTTGTATATGTGTTTTCTGGGTGGTTTTGATGCCTTGGTTTTGTTCTAGGGATAGTTTAGAACAGTACGGAAAGTTTGGGACCAATTGGGGTTGAATTGGTCGAGTTATGAGAATTTTAGTTGGTCGCTCGCGAGGAACCGGAATTCGGTTGTGCATCCGGAATTCGGATGAGGGTTCGATAATTCTTAACCGGAATTCCGGTTGGGCAACCGGTCTGCCGGTTGGGGAATTTTTCCGAACCCTAGTTTTCCTCGTTTTTATGTTTTTAGGGGTATTGCCATGCTTTTTATCGATAGGGAAACTTTTAGTTCCAAGTTTTAGTCCCCGGGAAGTGATTTAGCGTGTCACTTATAGCGTTGTGATTTTTATGGTTTAGGAGCCGATGTCAATCCGCTCGGCTTCGATTCCGGTCGGGTTGACCGCACACCCTGAAATCGAATCCGTAAGATTAGTATAACGGTATGCATATGTAGATTACATGTTTAGCGTGCATGTAGGAAGCCCGCTAGATTACATTAGTTATGTATTTAGGCTTCGAACCATCCAACCCTGTCACGTCGGTACAGGCTGGAGTATGACCAGCAGCCGGAGTATGACCGGTTCGACCGATCAGGCTGACACTTGGTTGGTGGTTCAGTGCTATTGACCTATCCCGTCGGTACAGGCTGGAGTATGACCAGCAGCCGGAGTATGACCGGTTCGACCGATCAGGAGGATACTTGTCAATAGTACCGTCCCCTGAACGTTCAAAACTCAGTACCATGTTGGACATGGCAGTAGTGGCTCAGTACCATGTTGGACATGGCGATGGCGGGACTCGCATCGTGTTGGACACGGCAGTTAGTATTATGTATGATATTATTATGCTTTTCTTACTGAGTCTGTCGACTCACAGTTTATGTTCATGTGTAGGTAAAGGCAAGGCTGTAGCTGATGGACCGTGAGCGAGCTTATGAGATTGTACATGTCGGGGCGGTTAGGCCTGGAGCGTACGATCCTCGGGACAGCAAGGCTGAGTTTTTTGTAACTGGTCGTTAGACGACTTTATTTTGATGTAAAAGTTAAACAGTTAAAACTTTTGTAAATATTTTTATAATCGGGATCCCGAGACTTTTATAATATGTTTTACAAGTTTAATCAAAAAGCAAAATTTTAATTAATCACGTTTTTCCATAAACCTCGTTGGTTAGCAACGAGCTGCACAGTACGTTTAACAATCACGTAATACGCCTAAGGTAGTTAGGGTGTTACATTTGGGGCTGGGCACCACTGGATCTAAGAGACCGAGAGAGATCGAGATCATTGGCGATAAGAGAGAGAGAGAGAGAGAGAGAGAGAGAGAGAGAGAGAGAGAGAGAGAGAGAGAGAGAGAGAGAGAGAGAGAGAGAGAGAGAGAGAGAGAGAGAGAGAGAGAGAGAGAGAGAGAATAGTTTATGTTCTTTTATAAAATAAGGGGTGGCTTTGAAATTGATATTTAGGGTTATATAAAATTAGGGTTCGAGTTATTTAAATGGGTTAAGTTCACAACTGACGATAAGTTTGGCACTAATTTTTTCCATCGGTTCCGGGTTTTGACTATCATTTTGGCTGACAATATAAACCCATTTTGTAATAGTGGGTTGAAGCTTGACTTTTGTTATTATTATGATCTCTATATTTTGTTTATACATGATGATAATAATTATGATGTACTTTTTATTTCTAAAAGCTAACCATGCAAGAGTTTATTATATTAAGAGTCCTTTAATATAATAATTTTCTTATTGGGCTTTACAAGTTCACCTTTTATTTTGTCTCATATTCAAGAACTCAATTTGATGTCAGTGGTTGAGGAAGGGTACTGCTAAGAAAGAATATTGTTACTGGTGTAGTCTTATTTTAGTCATTTATTTTTTCTTTAAAAATTGATGATTTTTTATTTAAACTTGAATGGACAGTCTGGATCTGAATTAACTTTGTACTGGTTAAGAATGAAGAATGATGGATGTTAGATTTTATTTTGGCATTTTATTATTTTCTTTTATATGAGTGGTCCTCATTTTAGTTACTAATATTTTACGTATAATTATAGGACTCATTCTATTAATTTTAAATATGTACTTTGTTATATAAATTAAAGGGTTACTTGTTAGCATTATTTTTCTACAAAGGTGAAAATGTAACTTTTAATTTCAATTATATATTACATATTTGTCGGAACGAGACATGTACATGTTTCAATCTCCAAATGTTTTTATTAAATTTTAATAGTACGATCTATATCTTGCGTTTATATCTAAATAATGAAATATAAAATATATAGGTGGCGTTTGGTAAACTTTTTTAATCCATTTTCTGTTTTAAAATTGAAAAAGTTAAAATATTTTTTAAAAATATGTTCTATGAAACTGATTTTACTTTTCAATTTTTTAATTGTGAATCAAAATTTTAAAAATGAAAAAAAGCCACTTTTAATATTTTTTTTTAAACTGTTTTCTTTTTCTTAATCAATATTTTGGACTTCGATCAGACTCGGACCCATATCCCCCCACGGCCCAGGCGTTGAACCCGAACTCTGACCTGAACCCGAATTCGACCCCGGGCCTAGACCCCACGTAAATAAAATCAAAAAATGAAAATGAAAACGAACTTTACAGAACACACTTTTTTTTTTCTGTTTTTAAAGTTGAAAAAGAAAAGTAGTTACAGAACGCATTTTTTTTTTTTTCAAAAACAAAAATTTTACTTTTATTTAGTGATTAAAAAATTAGAAAACAAAAATATTAAAAGGCACGATAGTTAATTATATTATTAATTCCCCTTAATTAAAGGACTTAATACTTATAGGGTCTGTATTACAACGTGTTTAATTAGCTATATTCTTCACATGATTTTGAGGCGTGCAAACGTATAAATATATATAGGTGTGCAAACGTATAAATATATATAAATATATATATTTACTAGTAAAAAGCTACGTGCGAGGCACGTATAGTAAATTTTATGCTAATTTTTTTCTATTTTATCTTAAAGTGATATAATTAAAAATTAAAGAAAAAATATTATTAGTTATTATGTGAGATTATTATTATGTGTATAGGAAGAAATCACAAATTAATTAATCTTATAATCTTAGCTTTAATCAAATAGGGTTCTAGATATATGAATAATAAATAATCACGTAAAAATCAAAAATAATTATTTGAATAAAGAATTCAATATACACAGTTATATATATGAATCCCATTAATCAAAAATAATTATTCAATACATGAACAATAATTTCTCACGCTATATGTTTCCCAATAAAGAAATCCACCTCCTCATAGTCAAAAATAAATAATACATGTAATACAGATCTTTGTAACTAAAAGAAACAAAATTTTAGTTACCATAATCGGAAAAGGTTTAAGTGAAATAAATAATGACTAAGAAAATCTAAATTACAAAATGAAAATAACATGTCTATATGAGTATGATTTTTTTGCTATATGAGCATGATTGATCTAAGAGAAAATAGATAAACCTATAAACATATAAATATACTTAATATTAATTTTGATAAAGAAACAATTCAATTATAAATAATTCTAAATACTAGCTTGACAATTTCAACACTCTAATTACTCATTAAATAACCATGATGTATACATCATGATAATTTTATTTTATTTGATATCAAATGATAGAGATTATTGAGGTTTTCAGCCATGGAAAACACACTATGATCAAAAAGTAATGCTCATTAATTGTATATTTCAAAGAAACCTAAATTTCCATGAATGTCCCTAATAAGATATAAACAATAAAGTTGTAAATTTAAAAAAAAAAAAAAGTAGCAAAATTTCAGTTAATATAAGAAATAGAACAAATTGAAGATTTATACAATACTGAAATTTGAACCTCTTAGAGGTCATTAGCGAAGGGGTGAAACTCGTTCGATCCCCTAGTAGAACACTACCTTAATATGAATAAATTAGCATCATCAACAAAAGGAAAATCAAAGGGAAACAACTTAATAATTACGTGACAAATAATTATTAATTGAATTAAAAAGTTAAGATTATAAGATTAATTGAAATTATTGTTTATATATTGATTAAATCACTTTAATCAAATAGGGTTCATATATAGAATTATTTTTTATTAATGAGATTAATCAATATATTTACAATAATTTGAATAAATCTTATAATAGAGGCATAAATAATTAAATAGGGCTAGAAATACGGTAATTAAAGAAAAACTGGAATCTTATTTTTTTGGATTTAATGAGATTTATTTATTTTTATTTTATTATATATAAATAAAAAGTGACTCATGAATTTCTCATAAACCATTTTATTTTTAATAATAAACTATTTTATTTTTTAATATAAATAAAAAGTCACCCAAAAATTTCTTATAAACTAAGAATTTTGTTATATAGGCACAGTTTATATAGAATAGATATATAGAGGTTAATCTATGTACATATAAGAGGTATTATTAATTAGTATTATACATATTCGTATAATAATCAAACACTTGAAAAATGAATTATTTATACAGCTAAGAGTGATTCAGATGAAATCTCATTTCTAAGATGATCTAGTCCTAATCCAATATTATTATATTATGCAAATCAGCCAAAAAAAATGTTGTCTTGTAATGTTAATGATACCAATAACAAAAGCAAAATTCCAAATTAGCAAATACACTTAGATATTTCCTATAAAGAAAAACTAGCCAATTTTGTCATGTCATGTTAATGAAAAATATAAATAATATAGAAATTAAAATACTTGAATGTTTCCCGAATTATTTTTTTAATTAAAAATTTCGATCGTCCGTACATATCGATTTCATATTTTTTGTGTATATTAGTATAAAAACTATACTTTGTGACTTTTAGGCGTTGCATTGTAACAAAACCACAACAATATTGAAAATAATATCTCATTATCAGTGGTTTTTTGTTTTATTTTGAAAAAATATTTATTAAAATGGAAAAGTTAAAATTCGATCGATCCACCCTAATATATAGTTCTTCTTATGAGATAAAATAATGCTTTGACAACAAATACACAACACTACCCAAAAGAAATAGTAGTTTACTTAGTTGACTATTTTGAAGTTGGTTTCTTTCATCTGATAATTATATATTATACAATATATACAAATATAAACATAAAATATCGATTAATATTGTGTTTATGTATTTGGTGTGGGCGGCCAAACATGCCTCATGCACTGACCTTCAAAGGAGAGACATGCATGTATTACAACCCATACTGCTCTGCCTCACAACACCAACACCATATGATAACTGATAAGTATATATATATATATGGCATATACATATATTAACATATATATAATGATTTCTTTTCTATTTTTTCCATTTAAAACGACATTAGTTATTATATATATAATCTGCTTTATAATATTATAAAATAATTTACAAATGGGTGCCAGGAAAAATAATACGAAAGAAGCATGACATATGGCCTATATGGCTATACATTACTGATTAAAATAACAAGAAGAAAAAGAAATCAAAAGAAGCAAGCTAAAATGTTTAACTTATTGAAGACATGATCGATGGACTATGATGTGTAACCTACTATCTCTCATTATTATATATTATATAATAATTTGAGAGTATTATTTGTTATGCAATATAATAAACATATTGGTGGCATTAATATTAGAATAATTAACTTTTTTAGTCCCTGTACTTATGGCACTATACTATGATGCCCCTTAATTTATAAGTGTAGTTAAAAATACCCCTAAAATATATCAGTTGGAATAGTATAATCCTTCTATCTAATTCTGTTAAAATTGACTAAAGTTGACTGTTAAATTAATAATGTGACATTATACATAGATAGTAGTTGAAAAATTATATACCATTAGGAAAATAAATTACAAGTCATAAAAATTACAATCACAGGAAAAAAAAAATAAAAAATAACATCCCAAAAAATAGAATATCATTACCTTAATTTTCCAAAAATCCCATGTTCTTTCTAGTGATATCCATCTCTTCAAATACTGTAGAATCCTAATTTTACACCTTTTTCTAATTTGAACTGCTAAAAAACGATTGGAATTATTTTAATAAAATTATTTTTATTAAATTTTTTTTAAAAGATTATGAAATCATTTTTTAATCATCTTTCATTGTCAGTTATTATGCCACCTCATAGTCAATTTTTCCTCTGAAAAGAGATGAAATTACTACTCTATCCTTTGTTATAATACCACATCATCAATACAAACAGTATTTTTAAACAAAATAAACAGAATGACTAAATGTATGCATATAAAATTATACAAAGACTATTTGTAACAAGCTGAATAAATTAAGGGGCATAATAGTATAGTGTCATAAGTACATGGGGTAAAAAAAAAAGATAATTATTCTTAATATTATTATCACAATGAGCCAAGTCACACACATATATATATATATAGTATCTAAGAAAGTAGCCTTAATTATTAAGCATGAGTATTGTTGTGCATGCATATATTAATATAGACTAACCCTAGCTAGCCTACACAATGGACAACATTTTGGCTGCATGCATGGATATGTGTGATGAAGATTAATTAATGACAATTGATAATATACATAATTAATAAATATGTGTATATATCTACATACATTATTCATTAAACAAAAGTTAGTGTGTACGTACACATATATTTAATTATATTATCATTCATCAAATCCCTCAAATTCTATGGGTTGCTGAAAACTGAAATTAAGGAGAAAGATAAACCAAATTCTTTATTTGTTTAATTTGTATAATAAATTAATTCAAAATTTTCGTAAAAGTTTACGTATTATGAAACATTAACTGAAATTATCTGTCGATCAATTTATAAATTCCTATACCAATGAATATACTAGAGCAGAGGAGCAACAAATATATGTTTGATATACAAGTCATCAACAATTCATACACAAATCATTAGTAGTAATTAATTTTGATCCTAGACAAAGAATATATATATATATACAGGCGTTACTCTATATATTCATAACAAGACAAAATAGTCGGCAAAAAAAAAATATCTATCATTTTTTCATAAATAATAATAAGTTATCTAACGAATAGTGGTTTGTTTCACCATTTTTTATTATGTTTATTAAGTTAAGGGTTAATGTTGTTTATTACATATTGAGAAAAAATAATTACAATTTGTTTTGCGAGGGCAAAATATCAGAAAAAGAGGTAAAATAGGGGTTTTTTTATTTTTAAACTTCAAAATATATATATATATTTTTTTTTTTTGTATTTTTACGGAATTCTATATAGAAACCCCTATTACAACTAGCATTACAACCCAAATTGCAAAAAAATCGTATAAACTAGCGGTGCAATCAATTTAGAAATTCAAACCGTAAATTGAAAAAAAAATTAAAGAAAAAACAGTATATAGAGTAATAACAATTAACTTTTAAAAATAAAAATAAATAATTGCAAAATTATTCTTATTATTTTATCATTAGGCACACTTGATCAATATCTACAGATTGAGAATTAGATTTTAAATTTTAAAACTTACTCTCATATGTTTCTTTAGAAAAATTATGATAAGATCGAAATAATTAATTGAGAGAATTTGCTTTGGGTACGTAGTACTAGTGCCAATCGGAATTGTTAAAACCGACGAAAAATGAATGAAGGCGCAATTCCATCTTAACTCATATATATTATTCTTTCTAAAAATAATAATAAGTATAATATATATCAATTTCTTTCAAAAAATATGAAAAATATATAAAAATAAAAAAGCTATGTACTATATATGTATGATTAATTATATATTTATCAGTGTATATATATAATATATATATCAAGTCAAGCTATACCAACCCCTAAAAAAAATAGACGTCTCCTCTCTTTAATAGTGATTCATGCCACTATATGCGACTGTGGACATTATTCGGATCAAAAGCAATTTTATTTTAAATATATATTTTTTGATTTATATTCTTTATTATAGGCTTTCGGCCATCCCATACCATTCACGTTGATCTAAAAAACGTAGTGTGTATATATATATTACATGAAGAGAGAGAAGCAACTAAGTTTGTTTTAAGCAAAAGTTAATAACTCTTAATTTATTAAAATTAATTGAATAGTTAATCAAACGTTTTAAACTATAATTAATTTCTTTTTTTTTTTTAAAAAAAAAAGAAAACTATTATTAATTTATGGGACTGCATTAGAAGACAAATATAAGTGGAATGTAGCTTAAGCCGGCACAGACCACTAATTATAAATACAAAAATTGGCTAATCCAGATAAGGTCTAAAAACAAATTAACAATTTTATCGGCGGCGTTTAAAGCAGCCACTAATACAAAGGTAACTGAGTATAATTACTCTTTTTTGTTAATGTTTTATAATAATAATTCTTTTTGTAATGGTAACGTACTTACGTGTCTAATACCCAAGAGCCAGTTTCAATCCTTTAAGACAAAACATTTTTAAAATTAAATATTAAGTAAATTTAGTCAACCTTGTTTTTTAAATTATATAGTCAGCTATATCAAGATCATCATTAATTATAGACACATTAATTTTGCTTTAGTTTTTATATGTAGTGATTACATATAAGATATTGATCACTTTAAATGTTCAAAACTACGAGTAAGACGTCAATACGACAGGTATTAATAAAGAATATAGAGTAAATAATACGGCCAATTTTTATATATAATGGTTCAGTCTTTAGGTTCGGCAATAACCTATTCTGCTATAGCTTAGCTTTATCATATTGATGACACTTGAATTGAATATAAAAATAAATCGAGTTTGTCCAAATTATATAATCCTGAAACAGAGATAGATGTTAGAAAGAAACTTGAAAGAAGAAATAAGATCAAGGCATTAACAGTTATAGATAGTGTAGAAGGTTAATGAATAATAAATGCTCAAATTTAAATATTAAATTTAAACAATACTAAAAGATTAAAATAATTGACTATTGAGCGAAATATTCTTCCTATATTTCTCATAGAGTATTAGTTGAAGACAGATCCAAGCGTGTACGCTGAGTTGATGCACGTACCATGTTTATGAGGACTTGGTCGAGGAGCAACACAATGTGACTGAGCAGAGGCTTGCTAGTTTAACTAAAGAGCAAGGCTTTGCAGATGTAATTGAGGAATAGGGTTCGCAGGTGTAATCGTAGCACAGAGCTTGCCGGAGGGTCGAGGAGTAGGGCTTCATTACAAATTTTTTTACTTTTAGTCACAACAAAACTTGTGATTAAAAGTGAAAAAAATTGTTACTAATTATAAGTTATTATTTCTATGTTGTGACTAAAAGGTCCGTGGCTATAGGTATTAGTCACAAAAATTATAACTTGTTGTGACTAAATGTATTTTTAATCACAATACTTGTTGTGACTAAAACTAAATTAGTGACAACTTGTAAATAAATACTATATGTTTTAATCACAAGTAACATTTTGTTGTGACTAAAAGTCACATTTAGTAAAAAACAAATATATTATGACTAAAAAGTTGTAACTAAAAGTAACAGTTTTTTGTAGTGCTTGGGGTGTACTTGAACACTAGTGTTGAGGATATATCCAATGTGACAGTAGTCTCATGATCCGTGTTAATTCTATTTTTAGTATCTTTAATTTGAAAAAACATTTTATAATTTATTTATTTATTCGGTTGAGGTGTGCATTTGACTTTAACATTTGGTATTATTTGATTTTTATATGGAAGTCGCCTAGTTTTTCTATTTATAAAAACCAAAGTATAAAGAGTAAGTTGTATGACCCATCATTTTTCTACCTGTCCAGATGTGTTAATCTGATCTTGTATGAGTTTTCTAATATGTTAGATCAGATTTCTTGTGAAGAAAACCGAAGCAAGATTTTCCTTTTCTATAAAAAAAATTTGCTCTTACTACTCACGATTCTGTAGGTACAATGATCATGCTAGAGATATGAAATTTTATGAGAATAAGAGTTTTACTGTGAAGAAAAATTTCAATGTTATTGCTCATAAGCCTTTTGGGGTGTATAATTTGTTGAAATAAAGACAATGGGTGGATACATTGATCAGGTTTGATGGTTATGTGGATCGAATTTTAAAGGAGTTTTATTCTAATATAACTTATGAGAGTCTCGATGAGGGCTCCTTTATGTTTGGTAAAGTTTTTGTCAGGGGACACTAGTATTCCTTTACTGTGAAGGATGTAGTTGAAGCTCTCCAGCTGCCTTTTCAAATTGAGCCCAATGAAGTGGAATTTGATATTCAAAAGGTGCTCGGGTTTCTCATTGGTGACAATGATTTGGAACTCTCTGACACAATGCACATGTCTCAACTTACCTATCATCATGCTGCTCTTATGAGGTTTGCCCTATCCAACTGGTTTCCTTGCTCCAATCTGGAAAAAATTTCAAATGAACTTGCTTTCTTTTTGTACAAAGTTTCTACTAGTGTAAAAATTAATTTGGCTGACATGATTTGGAAGAAAATTGTCTCTCTTAGAAAGGGCAAGAAACCTAGGCTTAATCTTATTTTTCCTGACTTGATTTATAAGATTTTGTCTAACCAAAAGTAGTTGATTCTTGAGAATGAATCCATTGAAATGCCTGCTATTGGTATCACTTTCAAAGTCCCAAAGAAACCTCTCCAAGGAAAATCTTCTAAGAAAAAGGCTCGGTCTGCTTCCCCTGGTGCTATTGATGAACTTGCTGGTGCATCTCCCTCCACTTCTGCTCCTACAGAAATGGCTGAATTCAACTTGCATTTGGGAAGAATGGAGGCAAGTCAAGCCTTACTTCTCAGGAGGATGGACATCATAATGAAATCCTTCTGATCCAATGATGATGCTTAAGTGGTTCCTTTTTTTTATCTTTTTCCCTCTTATCTATGATTTTTTGAACTATTTTGACTTTGTTTATTTGGCTTGTTATCTTTGGCTCCTTGATAGACAAAAAAGTGCAGTAGTATTTATTTTTTGGATTGTTGATTACAACTCTGAATCCTTATTTTAGGGAGAGTTGTTTTGTTTATGATTTGTGAACTTTTCCATTTAAACAGTTATATATTTTATGTGTTAGTATGCTTTCATGCAGGGGGAGTATTTTCTATACTCTATTATTTTTGCTTCTAACACTTGATGTAGGTTTTCTTCTAATAAAATATTTTGTCAATCAAAGTGCTAAAGGGGGAGAATGTTAATTCTATTTTTTGCATCTTTCATTTGACAAAAATATTTTATAATATATTTATTTAATTCAGCTGAGGTGTGTATTTGAATTTCATATTTTTGTATTAATTGATTTTTATATGGAATGAAAGTTGTCTAATTTTTCTATTTATGGAAAATAAGACATAAAGGATAAGTTGGATGACTTATCCTATTTCTATCTATCTAGTTATGCTAATCTGATCTTGTGTGAGTTTCCTAATATGTTTGATCAGATTTCTTGTGAAAAAAAATTGAAGCAAGACTTTCCTTTTCTCTAAAGGAAAATCACACTTACTGCTCACAATTCTATAGGTACAAATTCGAAAATTCCTAGACTGATTAAAGAACTATTTTAGGGAATTGTCTAGTGCCTGTGGTCTTGCTCAGACCGTGTGTGAGCTGTCAATAAGGTGTATATTGATTATAAATACACCATATAGAAGCTAGGTAAGGTATCTCTTTCATACACTTTGAATTATATTCATTTAAGAAAATAGTATCTTTGTTTTGTAGAGAAGAGAGTGTTCGTCTCTTACTCTATTTATATATATTTTGTATTGTCTTGAGTCTATATTCAAGTCTATAAAAGAAAAAGAACAACAGTGCTACCTTTGGGAGAAGGTTCTACAAGCTTTTGGGAGATTTCTTTTCAACTCTTACCTTGGGAGGAAGCAACGGGAGTTCGAGCACTATAAGTTTCAATAAGATTCAATTAAAAGGTAGAATACATCAAGCTTGTTGCATACAATAAGAGGGAATCTGTTTATGCATAAGCCAATTACTTTAACTTTTGAGATCTATCTAATGAATCTTATCTCTGGGCATGACCCCGTGGACTAGTAAAAATCTAGAAGGATTGTGGAAACCACGTATAAAAATCCTCTGTGTTTTTATTTTTCTGCAATGTTTGTTTTTCTGGTTTATTCTGAAGTTACAGAGTTGCCTTCTATAGCTATAGAAAAACTGTTTCAGTAATAGTTTTATTATTCTGCATTTAATTAAGGAATTAATTAAATAATAAACTAGTTATTTTAAAATACAAAATTTCAATCCATAAAGAAAAATATTGGATAAGTTGTGCAATGCCCCATCGCCTAAAAAATGTCAAGTGTGACGATTCTGATACAGTGTAGGTGTGGGGCTACACAGTGAAAGAGGGCTTAAATGTTGGGTGTTATGCCCTAAATAAAACTCCATTTCAATGTAATCCATTTTATTCAACATCAATAAAGAAACAGAAGTATTTTTCATTCACTTGTGTATGTTTTGGTTCATCTTATCAATTGCTTGTCAATTTGATTTATAAATTCATCTGAAACCCTTTTCACATACTTGATCCTGTTTATTGTGCTGTCAACACTTTGGAAAGTAAACATGACTATGTGACTAAAGTTTCCTAGATTTATCAGACATAGGGTTTTACTGATATGATAATCTACAATAGAGTTTACTTGCATTTGGAGAAATGCTATGTTCTTTCCAGAGCATTGGTTAAAGTAAAGCTCAGGTTGGATGCATGGAGTATGCATCGGAAGGGACAAATATTGAACTTTGACTTAGATTTATTAAACTTACCGTAATATCTACTCAAGTCAATATCGCCTAGTTGATCCTAAATCAAATGATCTTAATCCTGTTATGATTAGGCTCAATCTCAAGAGGCTATTCGTGTTCTTTGATTTGTTAGTTAAGCCTACTTTTGGGTCAGGGTGATACGTACATTTTGGGAACACGGTAGTGCAATTGAGTGGGAGCGCTAACATAAACATGGAATCTATAGCGTCTATTTGCCGAATAGTAAGTAAAGGATGATCTCCTTCGAGCTTGACCAAACGAAAATAAATGGTGGAGTACTGATTTCACAGAAGCTGAAATATCATTTATACAGGGTTAAGTGTTTTAAGGATAAAATACATTGTAGGGTGTAACGGTAATATAATCCCTTTACTGTGTAGATCATTCATATATAGGATCATTAATCAAATTAGGATTATAACAATGGATAACTAATGATGTGTCTATATGGTGGAACATATAGAGCATTCTATATACTGAGAGTGCAATTCTAAGTTCTATGCGTGGATTCAACGAAGAATTAATAAGTCAGTGAATTTAGGTTATAAATTCTTGATCTGCTTATTAGAAGCTCGGTTATATAGACCCATGGTCCCCCCACTAGTTTAGATAATATTGGTTGTAAGACTCATATAATTGGTTTTGATTAATCAATTATAATTCTCAATTTAGACTATCTCTATTTGTGAATTTTTTACTAAGTAAGGGCAAAATTGTAAAGAAAGAGTTTTAGGGGCATATTTGTTAATTAGGATACTTTGTATGGTTCAATTAATAAATATGATAAATGAAAATATTATTTAATAATTATTTATAGTTATTAAATAATTAGAATTAGAATTTAAATGGTTGAATTAGAAAATTGGCATTTTTGAGAAAATGAGATGCACAAATGATAAAACTGCAAAATTGCAAAAAGTGAGGCCCAAATCCATATTGCTTAGGGCCGACCACTTTTATAGGATTTTGCATCTGATATTTTCATTATTTTAATGGCAAATAATTCAAACCTAATTCTAGTGGAATGCTATAAATAGATAGTGAAGGCTTCAAGAAATTTACACTTTCACATCTGATTTCCTTCAGAGAAAAACCTGAGCCTTCTCTCTCTAAACTTAGCCGCCACTTCTCTCTCGCTCTTCTTCCTTCAAATTTCAAACCACTTAGTGATTAGAGTAGTGCCCACACACAGCAAGTGATACCTCAATCATAGTGTGGAAGATCGTGAAGAAAGACATTCAACAAGAAGGAGTTTCAGCACTAAAGAAGGAGAGAAAGAGATCCAGGTTCAGATATTGATGATGCTCTGCTACAGAAAGGAATCAGGGGCTAGATATCTGAACGGAAGGAGCCATATTATTCCGCTGCACCCAATGTAAGGTTTCTAATACTTTATATGTGTTTATTTCATAAACGTTTTAGAAGTTCATATTTAGGGTGTTAATCAACATACTTGTGAGTAGATCTAAGATCCTGGTAAAATAATTTCTAAGAACTGGTATCAGAGCCATGGTAATTGATTTGCTTGCAAGAAATTTGGACTTAAAATGATTTGTTTGATGTTTTGGATGGTATCATGTTTTTTTGAGTGTTGTTTGATGATTGATTGATGTTTGTAAATTTTCGTGATAAATAATTGAATATCTGTTTCTGGAATTATTTTTATTAGATAGTATGGAAAAAATTAAGCAATTTACTTTTTTACAGAACTCAATTTCGATTTAATTTGAATTAGTTATGATTTTTTGAAGTTTCGAAAAATATCGGGATGGTGTCACTGCACCACGCGCGCCCGGAAGAGGGGATTCCCTCAGACAACGCGCGCACAGACACGTTTTGTGTCTGTGCGCGCGGAGAGGCTGCTAGCAGCCTCCTGCGCCGAGGTATCATGGTCAGACCAGCCCATGCGCGCCCATGGACAGTATGCAATGCATACTGTCCGTACAGCTCGCAATTTTTTTTTATTTTTCTTCGTTTTTTCATGCTATTTCATGGATTTAACTTCCGATTTTTTGTGTAGTTTTGTATTTAGATATTTACTATTCCTAATTCAATTCTAAATATCATAATTAAATTAATTAATTTTTTTTTAAATTAATTCATGATATTAGTGTAATTTGAATTTAAAAATAGTAAATATCTATTTTTTTTGCTTAATTATCTATCTTATTTTTAAATTTGATTATATCTTATCTTATTTTTAAATTTAAGGTCAGATATTAAATTTTTTAAATTATTTTTTTTAAAATAATTTGACCTTATTTAAATTTAAAATAAGATAACTATAATCATGTAATTTTAAATAGAAGTAAGATATTTTGGTAACTTTTAAATTTTGTTATTTTATTTAATTTTATTGAATATTTAATTTATAAAATAACATTAAATTTTTAAAAGTAGTTAGCAAATTTTGAAATGATATTTAGGTTAGTTGAAACCTAATTTTTTAAAATTGTAGATTTAATTTTAAATATTATTTTTTAAATTTCAAAATATATATTTTATTTTATTATTATTTTTTTTCGAAAATAAATTTTTTATTTAATTATTTTTCGAAATTTAATTATTTAAAATTAAATAAATCCTACATCCAACTATCCAGCTAACCTTGTTGCAGGAGTATGTGTTTTAGCTTGTTTGTAAGTTTTTAACACCTATTATTGCTTGATTGCAAATAGCCATGGTTAACTTGTTGACAGATCCAATGATCTGATTTTAACTCATGGCTCCCTTGGTCAAGTAAATAATTTGGAACAGGTAATTTTCACAATCTTCTTTCATCTGTGTATGACCTAGCAACATGATAGGATCCATCCAAATTGTGTGCCTGTGTGAGCCTATATGTTTAATTTTGTTATAGATGCATATAGGTTGTTGTTGCTAAATAAAATATCATAGTTTTTTGATAGATTTTATTTAGGCCCATTTAGTTTTGGGTCTATTCAATTAATAACAGTTGTTCATTTTAAGGTTAAATTCCTCTCTTTTGGGCTTTGTGTGAGAGTTACGAGCCATAGAAGTGGGTACGACATACTGAACCCAGCACCCCCTCACATGAACCACCCCTATTGTGAATGCCCATTTGCCTGATTTGAATAACTGTACTAGGTTAATTAAATCATTTTAACCTAATAAAATTGATTAGCAACATAATTAATTTCATTTTTTTTAAATTAATTTAAGAAAACCATAGTTTAAAGAATTTTTTATTCTAAGCTAAACTATATGTATTTTCTTGTATTTAATTAAATATAGAATTATAACCATCGAAATTCTTTCTGAAGCATAATTTAAATTTTTCATTAAATATTCCTATTTAAGTTGATATTTAGTTATCTCTAACTAATCAATTAAATTTGAATATCTTTTGGATTTAAAATTTCAAAATTAAGTTGAGGAATTTTAGGAATTGGTTATTAAGATTCTTCAGATATTTTTTTTAAGTTGATATTTTTTCAAATATTAACTTAAAATGGAATATTTTCAAATTAAGTGGTTATAACTTAATTTTAAATTTAATTAAATCTAATTTGAAAGATATTTAAGTTGATTTTTTAGATTCTTCTAAAACAACTTAAACAAGATATTTTTTTTTTCAAATTTTGTGGAAAAGATACTTAGTCAAATAAGATATTTTCTAGATAGTTATTTCTAGACTACTTATTATTTCTAATATTAAATAGGAAAATATTATACATTGTGAAATTAATTATTTAAATAATTAATTTTGGTACAATTTATTTTAAGTATATTGTTTCCTAGTATAAAACTAGAGATTAATAATTAAGCCTTCTCTACACTTTGAATTTAATACATTTAATTAAATTGAAAATTAAATATCTAAGTTGATTTTCATCATGATACTTAAATATTTCTTTTTTATGACACTTAATTAAATAGAAAATTATTTTTAGTTGAAATTCATTTTTTCAACTTAAATTTAAATAATTTTCAAAATATTTTTTTTCTTTATTTTATTAATGAATTTTTGAAATTGCATTTCATAATGCAAGACGATTTTGAATTTATCTTGAAAAATAGATTAAGTTGTAAATTAATTATTTATTTTAATTAATTCTTGGACCAACTTAAATCAATGATTTTTTAATTTATTGATTAATTTAAAATAAATGAATTAAAGTTTATTATTAGAAATTGAATTAATTAGTCAAAGGAAAATCTACGTAGGTGATATTTTTGCTTGAAGTATTTTTCTAAGTAATTATTATTTAAGTATTTCGAAAATATAAAGTTCTTATACTTTTTTTTTTCAAAGTACAATAAATATATTCTCATGAAAATTTATTTTGAGTTGCAAATTAATTTAAATTAATACAACTTAAATAATTTTCTTAATATTTATATAAAATTACTACTGAGATGGAAATAATTCAATTTATTTCAATCACCATCTAAGTATAATTTTATAAATATTAAATTAAATTCTGATTTAGAATTTTACTTCTAAATTCGATATTTAATGAATATATTTTATTATAAATAATAATGAAAATATATTTTAAAGAATGAGCTTTATTATTAAGATATTCGATCTCCATTGTTGGTTTTACATAGCGTTTGTTTTAGTGAGTAATCCTCCCTAATGGAGGAACGTTCATTAGCAAGTTCGCACCGTTTAATCTCGAAAGATAAGTAGCTTTGTAAGTGTTTTATATGGTATGGATCACCCTAATGGTGGCGACTGTATCTGACTTGCAAAATATGAAACAATGGTAGAAGCTCATAAGATAGAATAGCCTTGACTCTCGCCTAAACGGGACAACGCTGAATTCCAATCTTGATCGAATAAAAGGTTGCTAGAATGTTTAACATTTTAGATGAGCTGACAACTCTATTCAATGGATGGTAGCTTTGACTCTCGCCTAAACGGGACACTGATATCAGTTTGTTGAAAACCTTGAAAATTATTTAGGATTGTATGTTTTAGTATTTTCACTTGTCATTCCTACTTGCTATATGTTTAATAATTTCTGAATTGCGTATGAATTTACATTGAACCATGTTATTTTCTGTTATTAAGTTGTAGTTTAATTTCGAATCTTCATTGTTGGTCTAACTTGGTTTGTTTATCTAATTAGATAAATCCCTAATGGATTTTCACCATTAGACATACATAATAGTGTTAGATCTCGAAAGATAAATATTGTATATGCAACATCTAGCTGTTCATCAATTGATGACACCTTAGACTAGTATTTTTACAATATGAAACAAGAAGATTGTATAAATAAGATTACTTTGACTCTCGTTAATCGAAGCATCGTTGGATTCTTATTTATAAACGAAATTATCCTAATTCCTCTTAGCTTATTCATTTCGAATTAGCTCAATAACATATCATTGGATGAATGGTCTATAAATCATTTAATGTCATTCTATTTTCTTTTAAGAGATTAAATGACACTTTTGATTATATTCCCGAAATTCTATCCCAAAATGATATAAATCCTCAATCTTAGAAATCTCCTACTTGTATGGGCAAATCAGACTTAGAATTAAATTAGTAGTGGTGGTCCAAGATAGAATTACTCATTATATTTGGTATAAATTTAAGTCTTTGACTTTAATTTTAGATTCCAAACAGAAATTTTCTTATATTTCTAATTCCAGGATACAATACAGTTACACTTTCACAAGTGTTTAATATCCATCTTCTATCAATGGATTCAAACTGTATGGAATATGAGTTTAGTATTCTGTGACCAGGATCCACTTGCACTATTCTAAGAACTCTTTGATGTAACTAAACCTAAGTCATCAAAACGACACACCCACATTTTTATTAATCTATGGCATTTGTATCTTGTTCATAGTGGTTTTGACAAGATCAATCTCTGCAAAGAGTTAATATGCCTATATCCACTGAAAGTAGTTCATCTCATTCGCAGATGGATGTACATTCACGGGTGGATATGAGTTTTTCATTGTATTCTTAAAACGTAACTCTAGATTATACCTTATGCAAACAAATTTGAAATGTTTGAAAAATTTCATTAATTTCTAGCAATGGTTAAAACCATTAAGGTAAGTGGTTAAAGATCTTGCGAACTGATAGGGGTGGAGAAATAGTTAGTAGATATGCAGTTCAAAGATCATTAAATTGATTTTTGAATTATATCCAAACTTACCTCCCCAAAAATTTCGATTTGCATATTGATGATTAGTTACTAGTCGTTGCCTAAATCCTTCTATGGTAATATTTTTTCAGAATGATGTAATGGTTGTATACTTAATGTAAATCATTACTAGATTCATTGATGACCTAATCAAAAATCTTAAGAAAAGCTAGAACTGTTAACCATGGTTTGTTAGCTATTCTAAGTGATTAGGGGTGGACCATGCCATAGTCAATAGATAAGAAAGTGTTTGTTTAAACAAATACTACTTTTCTAAGAAAATGACTAAGTCTGAAAATAAAGTAGCAAATAAAGGAGATATTTATTTCTTGATTCCAAAAGTGTCTATCATCTTATTTGACATACGATGATCCCACTGCCTCTGTTGTCTTGTCACAACCGAAGAGGTCAATACCATTTAGTTTTCTTAGACATAATTCACGGTACCTTGTCGTAGTGGGAGAGTTTCTAGGAACTCACCTTCTTATGACTTGGAAGACACTAGTGATTAAAATCCATTGTGAGTTTAAACAAGTAATGGATTGTTAAGATAAGAAACTAAGAAGAAAAGCCAATAGAACTATGGTTTAATCCATTCACATGGAGTAACCTAAACTTTCTATTACAAGGACATAAAAGGAAATTTTTGTTTATAAGTCTATTCAATGGACTTAACAAGACTTCCTGTTCCTAGTATTGTAGGTTTGAGTTTATCTAAACCTATGGCTTATGGTATACTTGGTAATTACTTACTCTAATGCAAGCAACTTACTTTAGTAAGATGCTGAAGCATTTTCTTTCTAATGGAAATCTATAGAAGCTTCTCGACTTCTAGGCATAGATTTTATTTATCTAAGGAAAAGTCTCAACTATTCCAGAAAAGATAAAGCCATGAAAGAATTTCTTATATCAACAGTAAGAGGTCTCAGATATACTTTAGTATTCCTTAGACCAGACACCTGCTGTTGAGTGGGAGTAATGAGTAGGTATCAGATTAATCCAGGAGAAGAACATTGGAAGACAATCAAGTAAATCTTAAGATTAATAAGAGGAACTATATGTTAGTCAATAAGGGTGTATTTAAAACTCTTAGACTACACCACATCAGATTTCGAGATTTGCTTTGTGCTAAAAAATCTTTCTGATAAGATGGTGATTACTCTGGGGGTGGAATAGTGATTTTAGAGAAGTGTAAAAACCTATCTGAAGTCTCTAGGTCTACCAGAAAAGGACTCAATGTTAAAATTGCAGGAAAGATACTTATTTAGTCTAAGGAAAGTTCTATACATTTTTGGCACCATTCCAAATTGCCTTAACTACTAGTGTTATTTCCTGATTAACCAAAAGTAGTTGCCAAAGAAATAGAATCCAGTATCCCAAAAAGAGTAGACATATAGAGAGAAATTTCACATTATCAATGATTTTGTGATTAAGGAAGAGTAATGGTGGAGAAAAGGTTGTGTTTAAATCAACCTTTCAGATCCTATTACGAGGAGTTTACTACTACTACACCTGATTTGTATATCAAGATGTTGAGATTATTTGAAATGCACTTTTTATTTTATATTAGTGCAAGTGGGAGTTGTTCGGTTTTATGCCCTAAATAAAACTCCATTTCAATGTAATCCATTTTATTCAACATCAGTAAAGAAACATAAGTATTTTTCATTCACTTGTGTATGTTTTGGTTCATCTTATCAATTGCTTGTCAATTTGATTTATAAATTAATCTGAAACCCTTTTCACATACTTGATCCTATTTATTGTGCTGTCAACACTTTGGAAAGTAAACATGACTATGTGAATAAAGTTTCTTAGATTTATCAGACATAGGGTTTTACTGATATGATAATCTACAACAGAGTTTACTTGCATTTGGAGAAATGCTATGTTCTTTCCAGAGCATTGGTTAAAGTAAAGCTCAGGTTGGATGCATGGAGTATGCATCGGAAGGGACAGATATTGAACTTTCACTTAGATTTATTAAACTTACCGTAATATCCATTCAAGTCAATATCGCCTAGTTGATCCTAGATCAAATGATCTTAATCCTGTTATGATTAGGCTCAATCTCAAGAGGCTATTCGTGCTCTTTGATTTGTTAGTTAAGCCTACTTTTGGGTCAGGGTGATACGTACATTTTGGGAACACGGTAGTGCAATTGAGTGGGAGAGCTAACATAAACATGGAATCTATAGCTTCTATCTGGCGAATAGTAAGTAAAGGATGATCTCCTTCGAGCTTGACCAAACGAAAATAAATGGTGGAGTACTCATTTCACATAAGCTAAAATATCATTTATACGGGGTTAAGTATTTTAAGGATAAAATACATTGTAGGGTGTAACGGTAATCTAATCCCTTTACAGTGTAGATCATTCATATAGAGGATCTTTGATCAAATTAGGATTATAACAATGGATAACTAATGATGTGTCTATATGGTGGAACATATAGAGCATTCTATATACTGAGAGTGCAATTCTAAGTTCTATGCGTGGATTCAACGAAGAATTAATAAGTCAGTGAATTTAGGTTATAAATTCTTGATCTGCTTATTAGAAGCTCGGTTATATAGACCCATGGTCCCCCCACTAGTTTAGATAATATTGCTTGTAAGACTCATATAATTGGTTTTGATTAATCAATTATAATTCTCAATTTAAACTATGTCTATTTGTGAATTTTTCACTAAGTAAGGGCGAAATTGTAAAGAAAGAGTTTTAGGGGCATATTTGTTAAGGGAAATTTGATTTTCTATACTTAGAAAATCAAAAAATTTGATTTCTAAACCAATAATTTAAACCCTAAAAAAACTATACCTTTTTTTTCAAAACCCCAAAAATACCCCCAAACATCTCTCTCTCTCTCTGTCTCGGCCGGTCCCAAGAATCCCACACCCCAGGTCCGATGGTCGGACCATGGGGTCCGATGGGGTCCGAGCAATCGGACCCATCGGACCCCAAGGTCCGACCATCGGACCTCTCTCTTCCCCTCTCTCTCTCAAATCGCGGGGAAAAAAAAAATTTCACGGACGGTCGGACCTTGGGGTCCGATGGGTCCGATTGGTCGGACCCATCGGACCCCAAGGTCCGACCCTCGGACCTCTTTCTTCCTCTCTCTCTCAAATTGCAGGAAAAAAAAAATTAAAGGCGATCGGACCTTGGGGTCTGATGGGTCCGATTGGTCGGACCCATCGGACCCCAAGGTCCGACCATCGGACCCTGTCTTCTTCCCTCTCTCAAATCGCAGGAAAAAAAAAAGTTTCACAGGGTCGGACGGGTTGGGGTCGGACTGGGGTTGCTCTTTCGGGTTGGGGTTGGGGTCGGAGGGGTTGCGGTCGTGGTCGATGGGGGTGAGGGTGGTGATCGGCGTTGGGGTTGACGTGGGTGGGTGAGGGTGGTTCGGGTGAGGGTGGGCGGTTGGGGTGAGATAGAGGGAGAGAGAGATGATGCAGAGAGAGAGAATATTGTGAGGGGGGTATTTTTGGGGTTTTGAAAAAAAAGGTATAGTTTTTTTAGGGTTTAAATTATTGGTTTAGAAATCAAATTTTTTGATTTTCTAAGTATAGAAAATCAAATTTCCCTTTGTTAATTATGATACTTTGTATAGTTCAATTAATAAATATGATAAATGACAATATTATTTAATAATTATTTATAGTTATTAAATAATTAGAATTGGCATTTAAATGGTTGAATTAGAAAATTGGCGTTTTTGAGAAAATGAGATGGAGAAATGATAAAACTGCAAAATTGCAAAAAGTGAGGCCCAAATCCATATTGCTTAGGGCCGGCCACTTTTATAGGGTTTTTCATCTGATATTTTCATTATTTTAATGCCAAATAATTTAAACCTAACCCTAGTGGAATGCTATAAATAGATAGTGAAGGCTTCAGGAAATTTACACTTTCACATCTGATTTCCTTCAGAGAAAAACCTGAGCCTTCTCTCTCTAAACCTAGCCGCCAGTTCTCTCTCTCTCTTCTTCCTTCAAATTTCGAACCACTTAGTGATTAGAGTAGTGCCCACACACAGCAAGTGATACCTCAATCATATTGAGGAAGATTGTGAAGAACGACATTTAACAAGAAGGATTTTCAGCACTAAAGAAGGAGAGAAAGAGATCCAGGTTCAGATATTGATAATTCTCTGCTGTAGAAAGGAATCAAGGGCTAGATATCTGAACGGAAGGATTCATATTAAACCGATGCACCCAATGTAAGGTTTCTAATACTTTATATGTGTTTATTTCATAATCGTTTTAGAAGTTCATATTAGGGTGTTAATCAACATACTTGTGAGTAGATCTAAGATCCTGGTAAAATAATTTCCAACAATAAATAGATTGGTGGCACTACTAGTGCCTATATCAACAAGGTTTTTTATAACATAATTTATTTGAGAATATCTGAATGTATTTGTGGAGGTGTAATGTCTGAATTTCCCTTATTTGTATATTATGTTGATTTTTGACCCTAGAGGCAAAATGGTCATTTGACCAATTTTACAAACAAATTGAATTAAGTCTTGTTGATGAAATTGAAAAATGTAAAACTTTTTGTTTTCTTGTCTTGACTCTCTCTAACCAACCCTCTCTCTCTCAAACCATTCTTGCAATTTTGTTGAAAGTTTAGAGAAAATCAAAGCTTTGGTGTTGAATTTTTGTGTTGGAACTTTAAGGAGGACACTTGAGGTAGATTTCACTCTCTTATTCTTGATATTATTCTTTGAAAAGAAAAAGAAAGAATTTTTCATATATGAAATATTTGAATTTGAGCTGAATTGTTTTGCATGTATATCTTGTGTTATGGATTTAATGATGTTCTTATGTTTAAAGCTAAGAAATAGTAGATGGTTGTTGTTTTTAGGTGAGCATGAAATCAATTTCTTTTTAAGTTAATTTTAATTGAGTTATGGCTGTGATTTTGGTGAAATTAAGCTTGATTTTGCTTGATTTTCTTGGGTCAATTTGAGCATGGACTTTGTTTAAGCTCTCTTAAGCTTTTATTTTGAGAGTTTTAAAGGTAAAGAGTTAATTTTGTTTTTGTGTGATTAGACATGCATATTTTCATGGGAAATATACCTTTTATGCTTTATATTGGATGTGTGAATCGATTATATGACTTAGGTGAAGTTTGGTTTGAGTTTGGGCATTTACAGACCTTTGAAATTGGATTTCTGGGTTTTTCGAACCCAGTCGCCGCAACCAAACTTATGTTGCCGCGGCCAAGTCTTGCAGAGAGTATTCCCAATTTTCTTGATTTTGTTTTGGCCATAACTTTTATCTCCAAACTCTATTTTAGACGTTCTTTATGTCGTTGGAAAACTTGTTTTGAGCTTTATTAATCTTAAATATGAATACTATGAAATTTGATTGTGGGATTAACTTATTGTGTGAAACTCGAGGATTGTCACTAGAGATATTGGCACTTGGTCAGGATCACCTCTGGGTTGGGATTTCTCCTCATACATTGGAAATTAGGTAAGACAGAGAACTAAAGACATAGAATATAGCGCAGTGGCGCAGTTATATGATATTTGATTGTCATTGAGAATTCGTGACCTAGGGTTATTACCCTAAGTGCGTATTGTTAGAAGTGTGCAATAATATGTTAATTGAATATTTGTGTAGAGTTATGTGGGTAAGGCATTACCAGTTTAGACTTGGTGGTTATAACCGAGACAAACCCTAGTAAGGCCTTAAATGTAAACAGACGTGTGAGAAAAACACGTAGGTCTATGCTACATAGACATTATTATAATGACATTATTATATAAAGTAATGTAATATAAAATGCGATCGCACAGTTTATATATATGCAATGGCTTACTATTTGAAGTGTAATTATTATTATAATTATCATATTATATTATTTTCTATCTTGCTGGGCCTCGGCTCACGGGTGCTTTAGTATGTAGGCAAGGCTAATGTAGTATCAGGTCATCCATGAGATCGAGGACTTTGAGGATGACTTGTACATGTTCCAGTTAAGTTGACCACCATGGGTTCGGTCCAACAGGAAGTTTTTAGAAATTCTATTTTTCCGCTTAGGTCGGCCTGTACCAAATAACTTGTAATATTTTGAAAACAAATTTTTATGAGATCCCTGATATGTAACTTTAAATTATTTTCGTTTATAGTAAAAATGTCGATGTTTATTGCAAGTTATTTATTTAACCAAGTTTAATATTCTTTCTAAATCACTTGGCTTATGGACCATGATTAACGAGATTAGTGGTTTATAATCACGACACATGGCATTCCTCTGAGTAGGACAGTACAACCTTCTATGGAATAAGATGACAGAAAACTTTAGAATTTAATCAAAAAGTATCTCCCCTACTTTCCTACTTTATTTTTAGATTAATTTAGTCATGTTCTTAGAAGAGCAATATTTGTTGAAACAAACACTTTCTTATCTTAATGACCATAGGATGTAAGCAAACACTTTGGAATAGCTATGAAACATGTAAACCTTAGTTAGAAGTTTTGGCTTTCCATATATAAGTTCATGATTGGGGCATCCTTGAATCTAGTAATGGTGTATATCAAGTATACAGCCATTCCATCATTCTGAGGTTTTCTTTGGATTATACTTAGATGGGATAACATAGAATGTCATTTGCTATCTCTAAGGCATTTCCCTAGAAGGACTCAGGCAGCTGCTAGTAACTAATCATAGACCTTACATTTTTATCAATATGTGACTGTGAAGTTCTGGGAAGATAAGTTTGGATACAATTCAAAGTTCAATTTAATGATCTTTGAACTGCATAACCAGAAATTTCTCCACCCCTATCAGTTTGCAAGATCTTTAACCACTTACCTTAATGGATTTCACCAATTGCTAGAAATTTATGAAAATTTTTAAATATTTCAAAATTTTTTGCATAAGGTATATTCTAGAGAGATCATCTAGGAGTTTAACGATAACTCATATCCACCATTGAATGTACATCCATATGTTTGAATACAAATAAACATACTTCCAAGTGGATATTGACATGTTTTCTCTTTACAGAGAATGATCTTGTCAAAACAACTATACACAAGATGAAAATGCTATAGATGTATTGTTGTGGGTGTGGTCTTTTGATGATCCCTAGGTCTAGTTACAACAAAGAGTTCTTAGAATCGTTCAAGCGGATTCTAGTCACAGAATATAAAACTCACTTTACATGCATTCAACATACTATTTGGATCCATTGACAGAAAATAGATATTAACAACTTGTGAAAGTTATACTATAGTATTCAATGTATTCCTTACACGGAAATTAAATTTCTATTTGGATTCTAAAATTTAAAGTCAAAAATATAAATTTATACCAAATATTCAATTAGTAATTATTCTAGCTTGGACCACCATTAAAGTACTAATTCAACTCTAAGTTTAAGTTGCCTTTACTTAGCATATATAAGTAGGAAATTTTTCTAAGATATAGGATTTATATCATTACGGGATATAATATCTGGAATATAGTCATCTGTGTCACTCATTTTATAGAAGAAAATAGAGTGACATCATAAGTAGATGATTTATAAACCTTCTTGTCTAATAATATACAATCTTAAGCAATTTCTTAATTAAAAAACTAAGAGAATAGAATAATTGGAATATAGTCATCTACGCCACTCATTTTTATAGAAGAAAATAGAGTGACATCATAAGCAAAGGATTTATAAACCTTCTTGTCCAATGATATAGTATCTTAAGCAATTTCTTAATGAAAAAGCTAAGAAGAAAACTAGAGAACAAAATCGATTAAAATAAGAATCCAACAATATTTCGTTTAGGTGAGAGTTAAAGTTATTCTTATTTTATAAACTTCTTCATTGTTTCAGCTTTGTAAATACCAGTCTAAGTTGTCATCCATTGGGAATGAGTCAAACTAGATGTTGTAGTTACAAAATACTTGTCTTACGAGATCTAACACTATTATTATTGTGACCAAAATTGTATGTTTTATATTTATCAACTCGCAAGCGCATGAATCTTTATTGTAGTATAGAGATTGTGAAGAACAAGGTCAAATCCATAGGAATTGCATGAGATCAAAGAAAATACTTATTTAAGCTAAGCTATTAAAACTCTAACGTAATTCCAAAAATAATGAGATTTTTGGAAACAAAATAAAATAAAATATTTTAACGGTAAAAATGACAATAACAGATATTTTCAGTGATATTTAAGGAAATTATTAAGGGTTCAAAATCCACTTAATATAAAAATATTTATATTAATATTAATTCTCATAATATAATTAGTAATCAAACTAATTATTTTCTAACAAAAAATAGATTTTCCTTCGCTTTAAAATTATAACTTCTAAGCATTAAGTGTGGAATAATATAATGTAAATATAAAAAATTAAAGAATATTATTTTTAATAAAAAAATTTAAAATCAAGCACTAATAATTTCTAACTATCAAAACTACGTGATATTAAAAATGAAAGAAATTATTTTAAGAAGTGGAAATCATAAGCATATATTGTACTAAGAATAAAAATAAAAATAAATACTTAATTCAATACATTAGATTTCATCATCCAACTTAATAATACGGTAACTTAGAAACTCATAAGAAAATTAATTAAAAAAAGCGGTAAACTAACACTGAGCGCTTCTAGTGTTTTCTCTAGATTACTCTGTCTGAAACTGTATTGAATTCAAAAATCATAAGCTTTTATTTGTAGAAAGGTAAAAAGACTAATACACAATTAAATTTATTACAAATTGCATGTGGGTAAAAGTGCAATTACTCTATAGTTAAAACTAGACTTGCCACGTGTCACTCTCTCATTGGTTGTATGTGGACACATGGCAAGAGGAGAGAAAGCCACGTGGATACTGGTTGAAGCCATTTTGGGTTGAAGGGCTTGGGCCAAATGGAGGACAGTCGCGTGGTTGGCGTGTGGAGCAAACGAAAGGCCCAAGAGGGGCAGTGCACGCCACACGCACATGAGGAAGGGAGGAGGACAAAGGCGCCTGTCACCTGTTTCACGTAGGGCCCGCACTGCTACGCACAAATTTAGAGGTTCCATGGGGCACCTGATGTCAGCTGGAGAGGCAAATATCGGCCTATTAGGATTTGGTCCTTTGTGCTCTCTTTTGGGATTCGAAAATACTAATTTTTATGGCTTTGGTTAACATGTTTGCCATTTTTTTTATTTCTTTTCTTTATTTTCACAATTGTTATTTTCTCAATCAAACACAAATAAAATCAAATCCAAACTAAATATTTTCAACATAAAATTTATCACAATAATTTTAATGAAAGTATTTATTTAAAATCTAATTTATTTGTAATTCCTTTAATAAGAACAATGTATTTTCTTAACTTTTTATTTCTTTTTCTCCATTATGTCATAAATACTAATTATTATTTATAGACCAAAGAAGATCCTTCAAAAGAAGATCCATAAATAGAAAAATCATCCATAAAGATTTCTAAAAAATGTTCAACCATTTTTGAAAAATTACAATCATACACTTTTGAAACGTTGCAGGTGCATTGCATTAGCCAAAAGACATGTGTCGATAAGCAAAAGTTACGTAAGGACATGTAAAAGTGGTCATTCTTGATCCTCAAGTGCAATTAGGATTTGGTTGTATCCTGAATAACCATCGAGAAAATAGTAATACTCGTGACCAACTAATCTTTCAATCATTTGGTCAATGAAGGGTAGCGGGAAATAGTCTTTTCTGGTGAGGCTATTTAGTTTTCTATAGTCAATGCACACTCGCTATCAAGTTTGGATTTTAGTGGGAATTAATTCATTATTTGTATTTTTTACAATAGTAATTCTAGACTTCTTAGGAACAACATGGATAAGATTGACTCATGAACTATCAAAAATAGGGTATATATTACGCACATCTAATGATTTAAGTATCCCATCTCTAACTACCTCTTTCATGTTTAAATTCAGCCTTCTTTGATACTCACGGGATGGATTTGCATTTTCTTCTAAATTCCACCTCTCTTAGGTGTATTGGAAGCTTTTGCTTTAGGATCTTGGCAATTTTACTGTTGCGAATTTACATAAAGATTCTCAAGAGACTCCCAAGCCTCTTTCCCTTTAAATTGTAAACATATTCCTATGTGCATTGATTGTACCATTTGACAGTTAGAAGGAGATAATCCAACATAAAAATATTTTACCAATCTCAATTTTTCAAAACCATAGTTTGAATATTTTAGCAATAAAATTTTAAATCTTTCCCAATATTCATAAAAATTTTCGTGATCAATCTGATAAAATTCGTAGATTTCTCTCCTAATATCATCAATTTTAGACATAAGAAAAAATTTGGACAAAAATTTATTAACTAATTCATTCCAAGTAGAAATGGATTAGGATGGGAGTAAATTTAATCAAGCTTTAGACTTACCTTTTAATGAGATTAGAAAAAGTCTAAGCCTAATAGATTCATATAAAAAAAATTAAAATCTCAAAGTAGAACAAATTTCCAAAAAATATTTCATATGGATGTATAGAGATTCTCTCTATCTAACCCATAAAAAGATGGTAAAAATTGAATTATGGAAAGTTTCAGCTCAAAATATGTAGTATTTATTTTAGGAAAAATAAAGCATGATGTAATTTTTTCTTCTTACTTGATTTCGTTTCATGAATTCAGAATTTTTGATCTTAATTTCACACACGAAAATTTTCTCTTGATGACATAATTTTTAGAATTTTGTTCACAGCAAATCATGCACCAAGTATCACAAAAATTAAGATTACAAAAAAAATTAGGAGGTGATGCCTACCATATAAGTGCATAAATAAAGATAGAATTATAAATATAGAAATAAATAATTATATATATAATAGAAGTATAAATATTAATTAATATAAAGTGCAAAATTTAAAGACAGAAAATAAATAATTGTACATATAACAGAAGTATAAATATTAATATTAATAAATAAATAAAATTAGTAGTCGGTGCTTACCATATTATAAGTGCAGAAATTTAAAATTGAATATTTAAATATTTAGCAAAAATAAAAATATTAATTATTAATTATAATTAATAATATATATACTTTATTATATATAACTATAATAATATAATTACAATATAATAATAATATACTTTATATATATAATAATATAATAATAAAATATATATTAAAGTTACAATAACGTAAAATTACTGTAAATTTATAATAATAATAATAACGAATAATTTTATATGTATATAAAATTTACTTCATTATTAAGAAACATAATATAATAGGTATACTATAATAACTAGTAGAAGAATTATACCAATCTAGATTAAAATATTTTTTTTTCTTGCGATTCCCCAATAATGGCGACAAAAACTTATTGTGATTGAAAGAGTACATTTTACATTTATCAACTCGCAAGTACACAAATTTTTATTGTAGTGTAGAAATTGTGAAGAACGAGATCGAACCCATGAAAATTACGTGAGATCGGAAAAAAAATACTCATTTAATCTAAGCTATTAAAACAATGGTGAGATTTTTTGGTAACAAACACTACTACCAAATGCACAATTTGCATTGGTCAACGTGTCTTACCAAAATAGTTGACCGAGGCAAAAAATAGGCAGAGATTTTATGCTTCAGTGGATAACGGGAGCTAAGAAACAATTACCGTCAGCTACTACAGTGACGCTAAAAAAAGAACCGATGAAAAAAGTGAAAAATTTTAATATTATCTTTTACATTTTTCTTCAGTGGAAAAAAGATGCAAATTTCTTTAGCTTTGGTTGTAAACAGAAGTTTTAAAGTTTGCAACTATTATCTACCGAAGCAAAAGGATTTAATTTTTGTATATATATAATATCCAATGGGCTTTGGGCCCAATAAAAAAATCCTAACTTAAAAGATATACTTAACCTAAATATCACACACAACCGCACCAACCTTTCTCTCTCTCTCTGTCCCTCTATCTCACCCAGTCGCACCATGGCAGCTACACTACCATATTTGCCCAGCCGAAGTGCCCATCGGAGACTGTTGAGATGCCCATTGCCAACCGCCTAGACGAGAGCAACCGAATAGCCACCCCATCAGTCACGGTACTCGCTCTCTCTCTTTCTCTTGATCTCTCTCTATCGCTTTCCCTCTTTTGATCTCTCTATTTTGAATCTGATATTGTGATTTTTTTTAAGTTTGCGGTGGTAGGATAATGGTGGTGTTGTGGCGCGCGGTGGTGTGCTCTCCCGTCTCTAAATTTTTTTTAAGATTGTTGTAAATTTGAGATATTAGATTTGTTTATGTGAAATTGAAAAAATTGTGTGAAACTAAAAAAATTCGTGTGGCATCGATCTGGTTATAATTACTAGATTTCTTCATTATTTTTTTTTAAAAATTTTGCTTCAGTTTATGACCGAAGCAAAAAATAATTAGCGTCGGTGCACTAATTTTTTTGCTTCGGTTATGAACCGAAGTAAAAACTTTTTTTTTGCTTCGATTCATAACCAAGAAAATAATCAATTAGCGTTAGTTCATAACTGAAGCAAAAAATATCACTATTTGCGTCTACGATTATAGCGTCGGCTACACCAACCGAAGTAAATTCATTATATGTCACTTAAAAAGTGAAGTAAAAAGCCCTTTTTGTAGTAATGAAAATAAAATAAAATATTTTAACGGTAAAAATAACAGTAACAAATATTTTTAATGATATTAGAAAAAATTATTAACGGTTCAGAATTAACTTAAGTGTATAAAAATATTTATATTTATATTGATTCTCATTATTTTAATTAGTAATCAAACGAATTATTTTTTAACAAAAAATAGATTTTCCTTCACTTTAAAATTATAACTTCTAAGCATTACATGTGAAACAATTTAATGTAAATACAAAAAATCACAGAATAATATTTTTAATAAATTGTAGAAATAGCATTAATTATTTCTAATTATAAAAAATACATATTAAAGATAAAATTAATTCTTTAAGAAGCAAAAATTATAAGCATATATTGTACTCAGAATCAAAATAAAAATAAATACTTAATAAAATACACTAGATTTCATCGTCCACCTTAATAATAAGGTAACTTAGAAACCCATAAGAAAATTAACTAAGAAAAGCGATAGACTAACACTGAGCGCTTTGAGCTTTTTCTCTGGATTTTTCATTTAGAAACTGTATTGAATTCTAAAATCCTAAGCATCTATTTATAGGAACGTAAAAGTACTAATGCGCAATTAAACTTATTTCAAAATATATTGTGCAATGAGGTTTGGCTTCAAGGCTTCAAATAACAAAATTGAATACGAATCAATGTTAGTAGGATTGAGACTCTCCAAAGATTTGAAAGTTACTCAACTATAGATTTTTAGTGATTCGTAATTGGTAGTTTTTCAAGTGTGTGGAGAATGCCAAGTAAAGGGGCCAAATATGGTGGCATACTTAGTCAAAGTTAAAAGCTACGTGGAGCAGTTACAACACCTCATGGTTGAGCAAATCCCACTGAAAGCAACGTCAACAGCGATGCCCAAGCTAAGCTTGCATCTACCCAAGAAATTAACATCCCAGAATCCGTATCGATGGAGTTCTTAGCCTAACCAACCATTAAAAGAGATCATATGTTGTAAGTATGAAGGGAGGAACCCTCTTTGATGACATCGTATATTAAGTACATCCAAGAAGGGATGTGTCCTTTGGACAAGATGGAGGCTCAAAGAATTCTGTATAAAGCCACTAGGTATGTCTTGTTAGGTGGAGTTTTATACAAGAGAGATTTTCCCACTCTATTTATGCATTGGATAAAGGAAAGTGAAGCACAATTAGTGCTATCTGAGATACATGATAAAGAATGCGGAAATCGTGCATGGAGATATTCGATGTGCAGAAAAGTGTTGAAATAGGGGTACTCCTTTCCTAGTTTGGATAAAGATGTTATCACATTCGCAAGGAAATGTGACAAGTGTCAAAGCAATGCCAATTATAGCAGGCGCCCTCCAGCCAAGCTCACAAACATGACCAACCCATGGTCGTTTGCCATGTGGGGAATAGATCTAATCGGAGTTTTTCCGACAGGAAAGGCTGGGAAAAAGTACGATGTGGTGGAAATATATTATTATACCAAATGGGTAGAAATAGAGGCCTTAGTCAACATCACTGCTAACGAGGTGGTATCCTCCATCAACAAGTTCTTGATATGTAGGTTCGGAGTACCTTACAAGATCATCACTGATAATGGAACCCAATCAAAGGGGATTCACTAAGTTCCTATTGCCTTGAGAGAGGCATCGAGAGGGGATTCCCAGTTGTAGTACACCCCAGGCTAATGGGCAAGTTGAGGCAGCAAATAAGATAATCAAAAGGAACCTCAAGACAAAGTTGGACAAGTTGAAGGGTAGATTGGTAGATGAGCTGCCTAATGTGCTCAAGGCATACAGGACTATGCCTCGCTCCACCATAGGTGAAACTCCTTTCTCCTTGACATATGGGTGCAAAGTTGTACTCCCCATTGAGATGAAACTCAACTCATTTTGGGTGAAGAATTTCAATGAAGCAGCAAATGAGAAGGCAATGGTGCAAAGTTTGGATCACTTGGAGGAAAAATTAGATGTAGCCCAAATGAGGTTGGCAGTGTATTAGCCAAGGGCGGCTACTATAATTCAAGAGTTTGCATGCATGCCTTCAGGACCAAAGACTTGGTGCTAAGGAAGGTCCTCTCGTACACTAGGGACCCGAGGGCAGGAATGTTGGGAACCAATTGGGAAGACCCATATCAAATTGCTAAGGAAATCCCTGTTGGAAATTATTTTACCAGGATCTTAGATCTACTCACAAGTATGTTTATTAACACCCTAAATATGAACTTTCTAAAACGATAAATTAAACACATATAAAGTTTAAGAAACCTTACATTGGATGCAGCGGAATTAAATGACTCCTTCCGTTGAGATATCTAGCCCTTGATTCCTTTCTGTAGCAGAGCTTTATCAATATCTGAACCTGGATCTCTTTCTCTGAATCTTTGATGCTGAAACTCCTTTGCTGATGATCTTTCTTCACGATCTTCCTCACTATGATTGAGGTATCACTTGCTGTGTGTGGGCACTACTCATACACTAAGGATTTCGAAATTCAAGAGGGAAGAGAAAGAAGAAGTGGCAGCTAAAGATAGGGAGAGAGAAAGCTCAGGTTTTTCTCTGAAGGAAAAATAGAAAATTTAAGTGTAATTTTCCTGAAGCCTTCACTATCTATTTATAGCATTCCACTAGGGTTAGGTTTGAATTATTTGGCATTAAAATATTGAAAATATCAGTTTAAATTGCCTACAAAAGTGGTTGGCCCTATACTAGTGGATTTGGGCCTCACTTTTTGCAATTTTGCAGTTTTACCTTTTCTGCATCTGATTTTCTCAAAAATGCCAATTTTCTAATTCAACCATTTAAATGCCAATTCTAACTATTTAATAACTATAAATGATTATTAAATAATATTGTCATTTATCATATTTATTAATTGAACCATACAAAGTATCATAATTAACAAATATGCCCCTATAAACTCTTTCTTTACAATTTCGCCCTTACTTAGTGAAAAATTCACAAATAGACATAGTCTAATTTGAGAATTATAATTGATTAATCAAAACCAATTACATGAGTCTTACAAGCAATATTATCTCAACTAGTGGGGGGACCATGGGTCTATATAACCGAGCTTCCAATAAGTAGATCAAGAATTTAGCACTAAAATTCACTAACTTATTAATTCTTCGTTGAAATCCACGCATAGAACTTAGAATTGCACTCTCAGTATATAGAATGCTCTATATGTTCCACCATATAGACACATCATTAGTTATCCATTGTTATAATCCTAATGTGATCAATGATCCTCTATATGAATGATCTACATTGTAAAGGGATTAAATTACCGTTACACCCTACAATGTATTTTATCCTTAAAACACTTGACCCCGTATAAATGATATTTCAGCTTATGTGAAATGAGATCTCCACCATTTATTTTCGTTTGGTCAAACTCGAAGGAGATCATCCTTTGCTTACTATTCGCCAGATAGAAGCTATAGATTCCATGTTTATGCTAGCGCTCCCACTCAATTGCACTACCGTGTTCCCAAAATGTACGTATCACCCTGACCTAAAAGTAGGCTTAACTAACAAACCAAAGAACACGAATAGCCTTTCAAGATTGAGCCTAATCATAACATGATTAAGATCATTTGATCTAGGATCAACTAGGCGATATTGACTTGAATAGATTTTACGGTAAGTTTAATTAAATCTAAGTCAAAGTTCAATATCGATCCCTTCCGATGCATACTCCATGCATCCAACCTGAGCTTTACTTTAACCAATGCTCTGGAAAGAACATAGTATTTCTCCAAATACAAGTAAACTCTGTTGTAGATTATCATATCAGTAAAATCCTATGTCTGATAAATCTAGGAAACTTTATTCACATAGTCATGTTTACTTTCCAATGTGTTGACGGCACAATAAACAGGATCAAGTATGTGAAAAGGGTTTCAGATGAATTTATACATTATGTACATATAATCATGAAATAAATCATGCGAACCATGCAACATTAAATGTTATTTCTGATCTATATTAATAAGTAAATCTGATTATATTGAAATGAGTTTTATTTAGGGCATAAACCCAACAAACTCCCACTTGCACTAATATAAAACAAAAAGTGCGTTTCAAATAATCTCAACACCTTGATATACAAATCAAGTGTAGTAGTAGTAAACTCCTCGTAATAGGATCTGAAAGGTTGAATTAACCACAACCTTTCCTCCACTATTACTCTTCCTTAATCACAAAATCATTGATAATGTGAAATTCCTCTCTATATGTCTACTCTCTTGGGATACTGGATTCTATATCTTTGGCAACTACTTTTGGTTAATCAGGATATTAACACTAGTAGTTTAAGGCAATTTGGAATGATGCCAAAAATGTATAGAACTTTCCTTAGACTGAATAAGTACCTTTCCTGCAACCTTAACATTCAGTCCCTCTCTGGTAGACCTAGAGACTTCAGATAGGTTTTTACACTTCTCCAAAATCACTATTCCACCCCCAGAGTAACCACCATCTTATCAGAAAGATTTTCTAGCACAAAGGCAAATTTCGAAATCTGATATGGTGTAGTCTAAGAGTTTTAAACACACCCTTATAGACTAACATATAGATCCTCTTCTTAATCTTAAAATTTACTTGATTGTCTTCCAATGTTCTTCTCCTGGATTAATCTGATACCTACTCATTACTCCCACTCAACAGCAGGTGTCTGGTCTAAGGCATACAAAAGCATATCTAAGACCTCTCACTGTTGATATAAGAAATTCTTTCATGGTTTTATCTTTTCTGGAATAGTTAAGACTTTTCCTTAGATAAATAAAATCTATACCTAAGAAGTTGTGAAGCTTCTATAGATTGCCATTAGAAAGAAAATGCTTCAGCATCTTACTAAAGTAAGTTGCTTGCATTAGAGTAAGTAATTACCAGGTATACCACAAGCCATAGGTTTAGATAAACTCAAACCTATAATACTAGGAACAGGAAGTTTTGTTAAGTCCATTGAATGGACTTATAAACGAAAATTTCCTTTTATGTTCTTGTAATAGAAAACTTTAGGTTACTCCATGTGAATGGATTAAACCATAGTTCTATTGGCTTTCTTCTTAGTTTCTTATCTTGACAATCCATTACTTGTTTAAACTCACAATGGATTTTAATCATTAGTGTCTCCCAAGTCATAAGAAGGTGAGTTCCTAGAAACTCTCCCACTACGACAAGGTACAGTGAATTATGTCTAAGAAAACTAAATGGTATTGATGTCTTCGGTTGTGACAAGACAACAGAGGCAGTGGGATCATCATATGTTATATAAGATGATAGAACACTTTTGGAATCAAGAATTAAATATCTCCTTTATTTGCTACTTGTTTTTCAGACTTAGTCATTTTCTTAGAAAAGTAGTATTTGTTTGAACAAACACTTTCTCATCTATTGACAATGGGATGGTCCACCCCTAATCACTTAGAATAGCTAACAAACCATGGTTAATAGTTCTAGCTTTTCTTAAGATTTTGATTAGGTCATCCCTGAATCTAGTAATAATTTACATTAAGTATACAACCATTACATCATTCTGAAATTGTACTACCATAGAAGGAATTAGGCAACGACTAGTAACTAATCATGAACATGCAACTCAAAATTTCTGGTGAGGTGAGTTTGGATATAATTCAAAAATCAATTTAATGATCTTTGAACTGCATATCTACTAACTATTTCTCCACCCCTATCAGTTCGCAAGATCTTTAACCACTTACCTTAATGGTTTTAACCATTGCTAGAAATTAATGAAATTTTTCAAACATTTCAAATTTCTTGCTAGAAGGTATAATCTAGAGTTATCGTTTGAAGAATACAACGAAAAACTCATATCCACCCCTGAATGTACATCCATCTACGAATGAGATGAACTACTTTTAGTGGATATAGGCATATTAACTCTTTGCAGAGATTGATCTTGTCAAATCCACTATGAACAAGATACAAATGCCATAGATTAAAAAAAATGTGGTAGTGTCTATTGATGACATAGGTTTAGTTACAGCAAAGAGTTCTTAGAATACTGCAAGTGGATCCTGGTCACAGAATACCTAACTCATATTCCATACAGTTTGAATCCATTAATAGAAGATAGATATTAAACACTTGAGAAAGTGTAACTGTATTGTATTCTGGAATGAGTAAAACTATCTTTGACCAGCACTACTAATACAAACTCTAAGTCAGATTTGCCCATACAAGTAGGAGATTTCTAAGATTGAGGATTTATATCAATTGGGAATAGAATTTCGGGATTATAATCATATGCGTCATTTAATTTCTTAAGAGAAAATATAATGACATGAAATGATTTATAGACCATTCATCCAATGATATGTTTTTAAAGCTAATTCAAAATGAATAAGCTAAGAGGAATTAGGATAATTTCGTTTATAAATAAGAATCCAACGATGCTTCGATTAGCGAAAGACAAAGTAATCTTATTTATGTAATCCTCTTGTTTCATATTGTAAAAATACTAGTCTAAGGTGTCATCAATTGATGAACAGCTAGATGTTGCATATACAATATTTATCTTTCGAGATCTTACACTATTTTGTATGTCTAATGGTTAAAATCCATTAGGGATTTATCTCATTAGAAAAACAAACATGTTAGACCAACAATGAAGATTCGAAATTAAACTACAACTTAATAACAGAAAATAACATGGTTCAATATAAATTCATACACAATTCAGAAATTATAAGCATATAGCAAGTAGGAATGACAAGTGAAAATACTAAAACATACAATCCTAAATAATTTCCAAGGTTTTCAACAAACAGATACAGTGTCCCGGTAGGCGAGAGTCAAAGCATCATTTATTGAATAGAGTTGTCAGCTCATCTAAAATAGAAACCATTCTAGCAACCTTTTATTCGATGAAAATAAGAATCCAACGTTGTCCCGGTAGGCGAGAGTCAAGGTTATTCTCATTTTATGAGCTTCCACCATTGTTTCATGTTTTATGAGTTTATCTCTAAGTAGTCACCGTAGGGGAGAGTCTAAATAGAGACGAAAACTCACAAAACACTTATCAAATGAAATCTTACGGTGTTAAATGCGTTCAACGAATAACCATCCATAGGGGGACGAAGTCTAGCGTCTCGAGGTTATATTGAAAACATTTAACTTTTGTAAGACCAACAATGGAGATCGAATATCTTAATAATAATCAAGCTCATTATTTAAAGTGAGTTGTATTTTCTTTGATTTTCTTTATTTAATTTATTTATTTTAAATATATATTTATTTAAAATTTCCAATTTAGAATGAAAAATTCTAAATATAAATTTTAATTTAATATTTATAAATTTTACTTAGATGGATATAAAAATAACATGAATTATTTCCATCTTAGTAATAATTTCCAATAAATATTTAGAAAAATATTCAATTTAAGTTGTTACAAAATTAATATAAATTAATTTACAACTCAAATTTAATTTTCTATAAATATATATTGCATTTCGAAAAATTAAAGTATTTAAGAATACAATTTTCGAAAATGCATGTTAAAATAAAAAATTAATCCTGGAAAAATTATTTTAATTTAATGTTGGCCCAAAATTAATTAATAAAATTAATTTACAACAAAAATATAATTTCCTATTTAATTAAATATATAAGAAAAATTTCAAATATTTAAGTATGATGATGAAAATCAACTTAAATATTAATTTTCTATTTAATTAAATACACTAGAAAAATACTTCAAGCAAAAATATCATCTATCTAGATTTTCCTTTGACTAATTAATTCAATTTCTAATAATATACTTTAATTCAATTTATTTTAAATTAATCAATAAATGAAAAAATCATTGATTTAAGTTGATCCACGAATTAATTAAAATAAATAATTAATTTACAACTTAATCTATTTTTCAAATAAAATTCGAAATTCCAGCATTTAAGAAATGCAATTTCGAAATTTGATTAATAAAATAAAGAAAAAATATATTTTGAAAATTATTTAAATTTAGTTGAAAAATAAATTTCAACTAAAAATAATTTTCTATTTAATTAAGTGTCATGAAAAAAAAAATATTTAAGTATCATAATGAAAATCAACTTAGATATTTAATTTTTTTCAAATTAATTAAATATATTAAATTCAAGAAATAAATAATTAAGTGTAGAGAAGGCTTAATTATTAATCTCTAGTTTAATACTAGGAAAAAATATACTTAAAATAAATTGTACCGAAATTAATTATTTAAATAATTAATTTCACAATTTATAATATTTTCCTATTTAATATTAGAAATAATAAGTAGTCTAGAAATAACTATCTAGAAAATATCTTATTTAACTAAGTATCTTTTCCACAAAATTTGAAAAAATATCTAATTTAAGTTGTATTAGAAAAAATCTAGAACTTAAATATTTTCAAATTTAAATTTAATTAAATATCAAAAATTAAGTTGTAACCACTTAATTCAAAAATATTCCATTTTAAGTTAATATTCGAAAAGATATTAACTTAAAAAATATCTAAAGAATCTTAATAACCAATGCCTAAAATTCCTCAACTTAATTTTGAAATTTGAAATTCAAAAGATATTCAGATTTAAGTTGGTTAGTTGTAGATAACTAAATATCAACTTAAATAAGAATATTTAATGAAAAATTTAAATTAAGTTCCAGAAAGAATCTAGATGGTTATAATTCTATATTTAATTAAATACAAGAAAATACATATAGTTTAGCTTAGAATAAAAAATTCTTTAAACTATAATTTTCTTAAATTAATTTCAAAATAAATGAAATTAATTATGTTGCTAATCAATTTTATTAGGTTAAACTAGTGTAATTAACCTAGTACAGTTGTTCAAATCAGGCAAATGGGCCTTCACAATTGGGGTGGTTCATGTGAGGGGGTGCTGGGTTCAGTATGTCGTACCCACTTCTATGGCTCCCAACTCTCACACAAGGCCCAAAAGAGAGGAATTTAACCTTAATAAGAACAACTGTTATTAATTGAATAAGCCCAATAACTAAATGGGCCTAAATAAATTCTATCAAGAACTATGATAATTTATTTAGCAACAACAACCTATATGTATCTATAATCAAATTAAACACATAGGCTCACACAGGCACACTTTGGATGGGTCCTATTAGGGGTGAAAATCGGTCGGTTATGGTCGGTTTTTAAAATTTTATAACCGACCGGTCGGTTACGGTTTTTATTTTACGAAAACCGTAACCGACCGTTTAGAAATTATAACCGTATAAAACCGACCGTACGGTTTTTGGCGGTTTTCGGTTTGGCGGTTTTAGGCGGTTTTTGGCGGTTTTGGGCGGTTTTGACGGTTTTTTGGTTAAACTATTTTTTTATTTCAAGAACTGAAACCGACCGCCGTGTCAAAAAAACCGAAACCGAAACCGACCGCCAAATTCGGTGATGACGTGGAACCAAAAATTCGGTTACGGTCTGGTCGGTTTGATGGTCGGTTTCGGTTTTTCGGTTTTTATGAACACCCCTAGGTCCTATCATGTTGCTAGGTCATACACAGATGAAAGAAGATTGTAAATATACCTGTTACAAATTATTATCTTGACCAAGGGAGCCATCAGATCATTAGATCTGGCAAAAAGTAACCATGGCTATTTGCAATCAAGTAATAATAGGTTTTGAAAACTTACAAACAAGCTAAAACACATACTCCTGCAACAAGGTTAGCTGGATAGTTGGATGTAGGATTTATTTAATTTTAAATTAAATAATTAATTAATTAAAAAATAATTTTTCGAAAATTTTAAAAAAAAAATTGAATTTAAAATTAAACCTATAATTTTGAAAAATTAGGTTTTAACCAACCTAAATATCATTTCAAAATTTGCTAACTACTTTTAAAATTTAAATGTTATTTTATAAATAAAAATTAAATAAAAATTAGAAAAGATAAGTTAAATATCTTTTTCAGATTTTAAATTTAATTTAAATAAATAAAATAACAAAATTTAAAAGTTAGCAAAATATCTTACATCTATTTAAAATTAGATGATTATAATTATCTTATTTTAAATTTAAATAAGGTCAAAATATCTAAAAAAGATTTAATTTAAAAAATATATATAAAATCTGACCTTAAATTTAAAATTAAGATAAGATATAATCAAATTTAAAAATAAGATAGATTTTTAAGCAAGAAGATAGATACTAATTCTATTCAAATTCAAATTACACTAATATCTTGAATTAAATTTAAAAATATTAAATTAATTCAAAATGATAATTAGAATTGAATTAGGAATAGTAATAGTATAAATACAAAACTATACAAAAAATCGGAAGTTAATTCCATGAAAAAGCATGAAAAATCGAAGAAAAACGAAAAAAAATGTGAACTGTACGGACAGTTTTCGCGATCGCAGGAAAATTTCAGCACAGCCCCGATTTTTTCAAATCTTCAAAAAATCATAACTAATTCAAATAAAATCCAAATTGAGTTCTGTAAAAGGCTAACTTGCTTAATTTTTTTTATACTATCCAATAAAAATAATTCCAGGAACAGAATCGCAATTACTTTTCACGAAAATTTACAAACATCAATCAATCATCAAATAACACTCAATACAACATGATACCATCCAAAAACATACAAACAATCGTTTTAAAGTCCAAATTTCTTGCAAGTAAATCAATTACCATGGCTCTGAGGCCAGTTGTTGGAAATTATTTTACCAGGATCTTAGATCTACTCACAAGTATGTTTATTAACACCCTAAATATGAACTTTCTAAAACGATAAATTAAACACATATAAAGTTTAAGAAACCTTACATTGGATGCAGCGGAATTAAATGACTCCTTCCGTTCAGATATCTAACCCTTGATTCCTTTCTGTAGCAGAGCATTATCAACATCTGAACCTGGATCTCTTTCTCTGAATCTTTGATGTTGAAACTCCTTTGCTGATGATCTTTCTTCACGATCTTCCTCACTATGATTGAGGTATCACTTGCTGTGTGTGGGCACTACTCATACACTAAGGATTTCGAAATTCAAGAGGGAAGGGAAAGAAGAAGTGGCAGCTAAAGATAGGGAGAGAGAAAGCTCAAGTTTTTCTCTGAAGGAAAAATAGAAAATTTAAATGTAATTTTCCTGAAGCCTTCACTATCTATTTATAGCATTCCACTAGGGTTAGGTTTGAATTATTTGGCATTAAAATAATGAAAATATCAGTTTAAATTGCCTACAAAAGTGGCTGGCCCTATACTAGTGGATTTGGGCCTCACTTTTTGCAATTTTGCAGTTTTACCTTTTCTGCATCTGATTTTCTCAAAAATGCCAATTTTCTAATTCAACCATTTAAATCCCAATTCTAACTATTTAATAACTATAAATAATTATTAAATAATATTGTCATTTATCATATTTATTAATTGAACCATACAAAGTATCATAATTAACAAATATGCCCCTATAAACTCTTTCTTTTTAATTTCGCCCTTACTTAGTGAAAAATTCACAAATAGACATAGTCTAATTTGAGAATTATAATTGATTAATCAAAACCAATTACATGAGTCTTACAAGCAATATTATCTCAACTAGTGGGGGGACCATGGGTCCATATAACCGAGCTTCCAATAAGTAGATCAAGAATTTAGCACTAAAATTCACTAACTTATTAATTCTTCGTTGAATCCACGCATAGAACTTAGAATTGCACTCTCAGTATATAGAATGCTCTATATGTTCCACCATATAGACACATCATTAGTTATCCATTGTTATAATCCTAATGTGATCAATGATCCTCTATATGAATGATCTACATTGTAAAGGGATTAAATTACCGTTACACCCTACAATGTATTTTATCCTTAAAACACTTGACCCCGTATAAATGATATTTCAGCTTATGTGAAATGAGATCTCCACCATTTATTTTCGTTTGGTCAAGCTCGAAGGAGATCATCCTTTGCTTACTATTCGCCAGATAGAAGCTATAGATTCCATGTTTATGCTAGCGCTCCCACTCAATTGCACTACCGTGTTCCCAAAATGTACGTATCACCCTGACCTAAAAGTAGGCTTAACTAACAAATCAAAGAACACGAATAGCCTTTCAAGATTGAGCCTAATCATAACAGGATTAAGATCATTTGATCTAGGATCAACTAGGCGATATTGACTTGAATAGATTTTACGGTAAGTTTAATTAAATCTAAGTCAAAGTTCAATATCGGTCCCTTCCGATGCATACTCCATGCATCCAACCTGAGCTTTACTTTAACCAATGCTCTGGAAAGAACATAGTATTTCTCCAAATACAAGTAAACTCTGTTGTAGATTATCATATCAGTAAAACCCTATGTCTGATAAATCTAGGAAACTTTATTCACATAGTCATGTTTACTTTCCAATGTGTTGACGGCACAATAAACAGGATCAAGTATGTGAAAAGGGTTTCAGATGAATTTATACATTATGTACATATAATCATGAAATAAATCATGCGAACCATGCAACATTAAATGTTATTTCTGATCTATATTAATAAGTAAATCTGATTATATTGAAATGAGTTTTATTTAGGGCATAAAACCCAACAATCCCGCCAAAAACCTACAAATTAGTTCGCATGAATGACACGGTGATACCAAAGGCATGGAATGCAAAGCACTTAAAGAAGTACTATTGTTGAAGAGGAGTGCGGGAAGTATCCTTTGTTTATTTAAGTTGTTAAGAATCAAGGAGGTAGCCCATGAGGCAACCCCATTAGTTTCATTTCTTTCTATTTTTTCTATTTGAAATTTCAATGTAATGTACCAATAGGCCACCCAGATGGCCTTAAGTTTCCTCTTTGGAATGAATGAATATTGCATTGAGATTATTCTATCATACCTGGTCACGTATTTTTAAAGTAATATCCTTCTTCCTTGTAAAAAAAAGAAAGTAGTAGAAGGAAATTGGGAGTAAAACTCAAATGTATAGTGCCATGAATGACGCTACACATTAGGGGGCAAGGGGGGAGAAAGTAAAAAAAAAAACTTTTCTCAAATAGAGAAAGGACTACCTAATCTTGGCAGACAAAAGAAATACACTTCTCCCCACAAAAGTTGCCTAGCCAAAAGAGATCTTGAAAGACACTCATGGCATTATGCTAGAAAGAGAGGGATGCCTTTTAAGCATAAATAAGTATTCACAAGCACACGCAATAGTGAAAGTACCAATTAAAAGGTTGAAACACGTTCAAGTAACAATATCCTCCCTTACATCTGAATAAAAGGATAAGTAAATAGGAAGAGGTCAAGACTGCTCAAAGAGTCAATGCTCTCCCAAACAAAAAACCTGCTTACCAGAGTAGGGACCTTACAAGATCACACACAAAAAAAAAAACAAAGTAGAGGTATCAGAGACACAAGAAATAAAAGATAAAGCCTTACAGTTATCTAAAATTCAAAATCATAAATTAAAGTGAAGTTCGAAGCTCCTTAACATGGTGTATCCGCATAGAAAAGAGGTCACTAGTTCCACTGCCTGAAGGGTTAGTATCCCAACGATTCTTGCCTTCATGTGATGTCATTCCATCACCACATTTAGCTTTAAAATCCTCAACAATTTGAACCACAAGGGGGCCCAAAATGTTGTAGTCGACCCTAGGATTTTTCACCCAATTAGCATGAAGCAGACACTCAATCTTGTCCTCTTCTTCCTCCTTGTGCTTTGATCTTAAGATAACAAGGCAATGACACATTTGGTCAATCTAGGGTCTAAGTTTTTTCAGATGCACTTGCGACTTTGCAAATTACTTCTAAGTTTTTGAGTCAGACTTCACATTGTGGGTTGCATCCCATCCTCATCAGCTTGAAGACAATCCACATTCGCTTAGAGTTCATCGCGTTGGGTGTTGGACTAGGCCAAGTCATCTAGAGGCTTTTGAAGGTGGGAAAAATCCCCCTCACAAGATGAGCTAGAGCTTGGAGTATATTGTTGTAGAACTGAAGCGTACAAGACAAAAATTGAAGTCAATAATTTATCAACAAAGTGTTAAAATGCAATGGCAATATATACAAATCCATATGCTGCACTTGAGAGTTGCCTCTTAGCGATCCTCCACTGAAGATTGTTCTAGCCAATTCAATTCACAGGGAGTATACTCCTCGAGGTGCCTATTGTACCCGCTGGAAAATTGGCTCATTAGAGATTGAGATCAGGCTAACTTGTTAGGACCAAACTGTGGCTAAAGGAAATCTTCAGCAGAGCCGTACGAAATTTGGAAAAGGTGCTGAGCATTGAAAGTCTCAAAAGAAATGTTGGAGGTATAACTTGAACCCCCTAAATCTATCTCGTCACACGAATGACCTTTAGGGTCGGCACCTGAAGATAGAGTATACCGCTTGGGGTCCTGCATTTTAACATCCCAAGCTAGATTAATAGAATTGACAAATTCAGGCTCCGCAACATAACTTTCTCCCTTATAATGAGTGATAGAGGAAGTATGTTGAGATCTCAAAGTAAGTTGAGCTGGACATCCCCAGGAAAGATGTGACTTCCCTACGCTTGCACCTATAGTTGCTGAGGATTTGGCTCGAAGATAGGATTTTCTTGCATTTGGAAAGCAATGATCAACCCACCTTTAACGTCAAAGAATTAAAAGCACGAGGCCTGGCTTTCTTTGAGTTGATAGGGTGTCTTGGACCCAAACCAACAACAAGAACAATCCCTTTGTGTAGAACAGTTGCGACTTATATAAAACCAGGATCCCATTTTACAAAATATTTACAAAAGTTTCATAGTGCATAATACAAAAGTTGTCGCCTAGCGACTATACAAAATAAGCTTAGCTGTCCCAAAGACCGTACGCTCAAGGCATAACCGCCCCGACATGTACAATCTTCATCTGCTCGCTCTCACGGCTGCTCAACCTTAGCCTTGCCCTTACCTACACATGCAAACAATATTTGTGAGTCAACAGACTCAGTAAGAAAAGAATAAATAATATCATAGCAATAACCCGGATTATGATCAGGCGCCCATACACCCAACCATAACCCTAACCCCGTGTCCGATACGGTACTGAGTCTAGAACGTTCGTACGACAATACTGTCGATCATAATATCAACCTATACTCAGTATGCTAGTCATACTCTAGCTAACTGATGTGATAGCGTCGATCAGTATCTAAGCCAAACATGCATCTATCAGTATCCAGTATAACTCTACGTATACTGATACAACTATCGATGTAATCTAACAAGCTTATATGTAAACACATATGCATATTTTTATACTAATCTTACCTCGTTACTGAATTCAGGTGTGCCGGCCAACATGAGTAGAACAACTGCTTGACGAATTACAGACTCCTAAATCACATAATTCGTAAAACTAATAAGTGACACGCTAAATCATATTTTGGGAACTTTAACTTGAAACTAAAAGTTTTTCTATCGATGAATAGCATGGCAATAAACTAAATATTTCAAAAATGGGAAAACCTAGGGTTCCCTAAAACACCCCAACCGATAGACCGGTTCCCCAACCAGAATTCCGGTTCTGGGGGGTTTTTTGGCGACCAACCTGTCGACCGGTTCCTATAGGTCTGCCTGAGCCAAAATTCTGGTTTATTGCAGGAAACACACAAAATCTCACTACAACCTCAAATTGACCCCAAGTTTCACCAAAACTTCCTGACCTGCCTAATATACCACAATGAACATAAACCAAGCAACGAAACATCTCAACATACTCAGAATCAAAAATTACCATTAAAAAACTCAAACTTTGTGTAACAGCCAAATCAAGCCACAAACTAACCTCAATTCAACTCAACTAACATAATTTTACCTCAGAATAAAGTCTCAAACAGCAAGAACAAATACAGAAACCTAACTCATAGAAAAATCATAAAACACCTAACTTGAAACTTAAGAAAATCGACAAGAGATGATCTAGAACATTACCTTGAGTTTGAAACCACTAAAAACTTGCTAAGAATCCTTGAATTATGCAGAAAAAATCCCAAACCCTAGCTGGTTCTAGGGAGAGAGAGAGAGAGAGAGTGAGAGAGAGAGAGAGAGAGAGAGTTGATTTTTCTTTCTTTTCTTGAATAAAATGAAATAAACTAATAATATTCTAACTGAATTACATCCAATATCAAATTCAAGCTTGAATAAATCTCACAACTAGACAAAAACTAAATGGTCAAAAAGACCATTCTACCCCCACTTATGTCAAAAAGACTCCAAGCTAGTTAGGGGTATTTTAGTCAAATCTAAAACCTCGACTATTCTCGATATTCCCAATGTCTAACTATATTGCCCCCCTACTGCTAAATACTAAAATGTGATTCTATTAGCGAAATGTCGCGTTCCAATGTTGCTGGGCACAAAACGTGTTAAACATAAAATTTCATATATAGCATAAATAATATACCCTGAATTCAAATAAATCTCCATAAAAGGGTAACTCATAAATAATATTCTAGTTTCATAATTAAACCCTAATTATTTTCTATTTTCCAAAACAAAGCTAAGCGGTCTTTACATAAAATTAGGTTACAGGTAATTTATTAATTATTTTTATTTAATTTCTAAATTAATCACAATTGCTTAATAATAATCCAACGATAAAAAGTTAATGTAACCATCGTGGTTACATATTTGATGTAACCATTGAAACCTCTTTCATAATATAAATAGCAAAGAAGAAAAAAGTAATAAAATTCTTGAAATTATTTCAATCCGATGAGTATATATATAAATACATATTTAATATATCATGACTTTGAAACAATTCAAGAACTTTAACAATTTATATTTACCTCAGGTAGAGACTCGTGTTGATAATGTGTTATAAAATTATTATGAATAATATAAAATAGATAAGAAGAAAAGAAAAAAAAGATGAAGAGAGAAAGAAAGAAAAGAATAAGAAGATTAAGAGAGAAGGAGAAATTCAATGAGAATTTTTCAGTAGTTTATTGAAATGGGGTGAATCCCTATTTATACAAAGGATTTGTTTCAGTTTTAACTAAAAAAAAGTAACATTATTACAAAAATACTTCTTGGTGGCCAAATAAAAAAATATACAGTCCAAATAAAAAAAAATTACACAAATACCACTTACACACACCTTCAACCCAGGATCCATGCTTCCTGGGCAACTATCGTGCAACCACACAGAAACCCAACGCAGTCCAAATGAAAATTTAACCAGACAGAGAACCACCATTAATTCCGGTGACTTCACCTGAGAAGACGACAAGAATCAATCAAAATAGGGGCTGTTTTGAATTCATAAAAAAAAAGTGTAGAAAAACTACTACAAAACTAAAATTTAACCAGAAATCTAGTTTAATTTACATAAAACTAATGTCCTGACTTTAATTTTTAGATGCATGAAAGGAAGATCTCAAAAAGTTGAACTGGAGTTCCCAAACAGTTCAACTCAAGTATAATCCAAAAAAATTACATCAATGCTATAGTAAAATGTTTATCCTGGTGTATTTTTGTTGTTTTCCAAATTTCAAATGGTGAATTTGTTCATATTAAATCATAAAGAGACATGTAGATAGAGTTACATACGTGGAAACATTGTTCAGATTTTTAATGTTTCACAAGAGTTGCATTACAGTTGCATAAATATTTTGCTAACAGTTATTTTGTCTGATTAAAACCTTCGTCTGATGCAACCTTCCGCCAACCACTCAGCCATTACAAAAAACTGCTACTTTTAGTAACTTTTTAGTCACAACATAATTTTTTTGTGACTAAATGTGACTTTTAGTCACAAAAAAATGTTACTTGTGACTAATACATAGTATTTAGTTACAAGTTGTCACTAATTTAGTTTTAGCCGCAACAAGTATTGTGACTAAAAATACATTTAGTCACAACAAATTATAATTTTTGTGACTAATATTTTTAGCCACAACATAGGAATCATGATTTATAATTAGTCCCAATTTTTTTCACTTTTAGTCACAAGTTTTGTTGTGACTAAAGATTTTTTGTAGTAAGCAACTACCCTACAACCATCATCTGATTGAAACATTCGTCTGATGCAACCACCGCGCAACCACACAGTAATCACCCTGCAACTATCGTTTGATTGTATAAGTGATAGTGTAAGTGGTACTTTTGGTAATTAAAATCACATAAAAGGTATAAATATTGTCCTTAACTTATGGAGGTATTTTTGTAAATAAATGTAATAATTCCTTATACGAAACTATAACTAGAATAATGAGAAACTAAGTTAATGAAATAAAGAAAAATATGATCAAACATCTATAGTTGTAATTTTAATTTTTTTGAGAAAAGGTCTGTTATTATAAATCAAATAGAGTCATTTACAACAACAAAGAAGATGGTAGAAGGAATCTCTTCTAACCATATACAATCATTATCCAACTGTAATGGTTGCTTAGCCAAACTATGTGTAGCTTGGTTAGCATCTCTTTTTATATGAGATAAACAAACATTAGAGAAAGAGGATAAATGAAATGAGACATAGAAACCAAATCATGGAAACCTGAATTTGGTGATATACGTCCATTCAATGCATTAACAAGCATTAAACAGTCAGTTTCCACATAATCAATAGGAATATGCAATTGCTTTGCCCACGAAAGACCAAAAAATATCGCCTTAGCTTCCATTTTCTGAGATTTAAAGTTTCCTACTGCTGTTTTCGACACTGCAGCCAGGACTTGTCCAATAGAATTTCTAATTATAACACCAATACCAATTTTGCTCCTCGAAGAATCAATTGCTGCATCTACATACATTTAGTTTGATTTTGCTCTCGGGAGGGGCTTGCCACTTAGCCACTGCTGCGTGACTGGTGTGAGAACCAGTTGCTGGTTTTGCAACAGAGTTTATTTGCTGAAATTGTTGCAAATAAGCTACAGATTGTGACAACAGTTGGATTGGTGACTTAACCTTTTTTCCATGGATAATCTATAGTTGTAATTAATGCAATGATTTGGACATCCATAATAATATTTTAAAACATTAATCAAATTTTGTGACTCCTTTTGTTTTCACAGTTTCTAGAGAGCGAGCATATTTTAGCACTACTACAAACATGGTTTTTTGTCGGTTTTCGAAATGCTTTTTTCAGGGATCATCGCTAATAAATTTAAATGATTGTTTTAAACTGTTAAAAAATATTGAGTATTTTCGATAGTTTAGAATACTCGTTATAGAAATAGGCGTTAGTTTTATGTAAAATTCGCAAAAATTTTAATACCTTTATGCTCGACGGTTATATAATGATAAAAATGTATTTTTTTTTCTTTTTCCTCACAAAAGAAATAACGTTTTTTTTTTTGCTAATGTTACTTGGTAAAATATGTTTTTTCTTAGAGAAATTTTACACAGAGTGATATATTGTAAACTTTTTTTCTTCTTTGAATGCTCCAAAGTTACATCATGATTCATGATCCTATAAACATTTTAATTTCTCAACTAAATAATACTACGAAAATTCTCACTTTTGATTCAAGGAAATCAAATCATCATACTTATGTCTTATATATCATCACCAGATGGTTTTCTTTTTTTTTTTTTTTTTTGAAGGAAGGAACGTATCTCATTAAAACAAATCAGCTGTTACAGGAGCACTAATAAATCTAGGACAAGCATCTGTCCACAAATCAACCCCTATGGAACTAGTAACAGACTTTGCAAGTGCGTGGGCCACATCATTCGCAACACGCGGAATGACACAACAAGAACCACCACCAACAGCAGCTAAAAGAGAAATAATCTCCTCAACAATAGGTTTATACATAAAAATAGAATTCGGAAAAGAAATCCAAGAGTTAACAATAGAAGAATCCGTCTCCACTCTCACCAACTTATACCCCAGCATGGACGCCCATCTCAACCCCACCCGCATAGCCAGAAGCTCCGCCACAGCCATCACTAGATGGTTTTCAATAACAAAATATTAATTACTAAAATTACAAAATTATAATATTAATATATATTTCTAGTCATATCTTGTGACTGAATATTACCAATTAATCACAATTAATTATACATTGGGACATTTAATCTTTATGTTGCGGTTATAAAAAGAAATAATTATCTGAAGTATTTTTTTTTTGTTGTAAAATTTTTATATTTTTACGTTTAAAGATTTTTTTTTATATATTTTTACGGTTTTTTATATATAAAAAAAAAAACTACACAAAAGTATAGAAAAATAACATCCAAAAAACATCAAAACAATAACAAAAAAATAACATACAGATAACAAAAAATGAGCAACAAAATAACAAGAGTACACATACGTATTTTTTGTAAATAAAATCATAAAAATCATAAAAATATTCAAACTTGCATATAACCGTATTTTTATAATTTTTTTTTTGTTGTTTGTGTATTTGTTAAATAATCCTTTAAAAAAAATTATCACAAAGTGAGATTTTTTTTTTTAAATATAATGGTTACCGATAAGGAGGTGAATGAAAGTTAGAAAAACTGAGGGGGTGTTTGCAAGTTGAGGTAGAAGTTGAATTTGGATGAGCAAAGCCCATATTTTATGTATATTCTTAGGTTATGTAGTTTGTTGATGATCTTAGTATACATGATATATAAATGCCAAATTCAGGTATTCATTGTTAAGTATCCCATACGTTAGTTACTGTAGAGATGTTTTCGAAAGATAAAGGTTGATACATAATCTTTCTTGATATGTGACAAGCAAAGAAGATGTTACTTTTGTTCTATTCAAACTATATGGCTAACCCAATTAATGATTTTATCTTATATTAAAGGGTTAGAAAGAAAAGCAAAGGCCAAAAAAAAAAAATATAATAAAAAAAGAAGACTTTGTGGTCTTGTTTTTTGTTATGTATATGTGCTGTCCAAAATAAGTATAGAAGGGAACAAGAGACAATAATCAATTAATGAATAAAAATGACTCTTTTTGATTAAAGTTTCCACTTTTTTCTGATGAGAGAAAATACCAATGCATAAAACAAAAAGACTATCTATATCTCTATATATAAGCATATCAAATATGTGTCCCCCCCTACTACTACTACTACAACTTATCAACCTCTCTAAATATATATAAGAGTTAGAAAAGAAAAGAAAGAATCACATTAAGAATCATAATGAAATGAATTATGAGTATGATGACCCCTAGCATTTTCACAATTTTGGTTAATGTAGTAGGTCTCAAAGAAGTACATACAAATGAGTCACACTTGTGAGTTATTATTATTGTTACTACTGCTATGGTCATCAGACTCTGCAAAATGTAATGAACAAAAAGAATCTTTTACTTCATCATCATCATCATAATAATCATGATTATGGTCAAGATCAACTTCTTCAAGTGTGACATGACTCCCTGTGAGTTCCTTGGCTCTTTGAGCTTGAATTTCCCAATTGGTTCGAGCCAAAACGACCAACATGGTGACCACACAGGAGCTCTGAGCAGCCAAAAGACCAAGCCATAACCCTGTAAAATCGAACCCCACATAAAAGCTTAACCAAATAGCAACCGGCATTCCCACAAGGTAAAAGCAGCCCAAATTGATATTAGCACCGAGAGAAGGCCTAGCTGTGCCTCTCAAAACGCCACAACCGGTTGTTTGAGGGCAGTTTCCAAGTTCACAAAGACCAATTATGGGCAAAACCATTGATGTCAATGCAATGATCTCAACATCTTGTGTGAACATTTTGGCCCAAATATTTCTCACCATTACGGCAAACAACAATGCCGAGAGTCCCAAAACAGAGCTGTACAAAAGCCCAACTATGGCTGCAAGTTTAGCCCTTTGGGGATTGTTTGCCCCTAGCTCATTCCCCACCCTTGTTGAAACACCAAAACTCAAAGAAGATGGGAAAATGTACATTAGAGCTGTGGTTTGAATCAAAATCCCCATTGAAGCAACGGTTGCTTGAGGATTAAGCAACAACCCACATAACAAAATCATGAACTCATACCACCACCATTCGAGACAAACCGAAATGCAGCTTGGTATTGCTAAACTCAAAAGTGACTTCCAAGCTCTCAAACAGTCTGAGGAAATCTCAACCCATGTTTTCTTATACACACCTGAGATTACAACGTACACAATCAATGACCCAACAAGGTTGAAATTTGTCCAAACCCCACTTAATGCAACCCCTTTAATCCCCAGATTTAGAACAGAGACGAGAAAATAGTTTATGGGAATGTGGAGAATGATCGAAAGGGTGGCACAGAAGGTGAGAGGGAGAGTTATGGACTGTGTTCTGAGATAGACTCTCAAAGGGTGTAGAATCGATTGAGCAATAAGATCAGGGAGAGAAAAGAATATGTAAGATTGAGCTTCTGTAGCTATATCATCTTGTTGACCACAGAGTAACAAGATTCTCCTCATATTTAGCCATAAAATGGCTATTGGAAGAGAAGTCAATAGAAGCAAAATCACAGTTCTCTGCAAGGTAAGGCCGAGAAGTTTGAACCTTTTTGCTCCAAAAGCTTGGCCACAAATGGGCTCCATCCCCATAGCGAGTCCTGAGAGAACAGAGTACCCTGTAATGTTAGCAAATCCTATAGCAAGAGACCCACCAGCCAGAGACAACTCGCCGAGTCGACCCAGGAAAAGCATGGAGATGAGTGAGCGAGAATAGAGCAAAAGCCCCGTTAGGACCATCGGAAGAGCTATGTTGGCTATGCATTTGGCTTCGGAAACTGCCTCAGAAAGATGGGACCTTTGAGAGTTTTGAGTCTGGGATTCTAATAAATCTGTGGTCTTTGAATTAATCAAAGGGGTTCGTTCATTACTGTCTTGGACTGTAACAGACGAAACTTTAGGCTGGTTCGAATCATAATCGCACAAGCAAGAAGAAGGAGATGAAGAGTGGTGGCACATAGTTTTTGTCCTGTGTTTTATCAACGGAAGAAAAACAAAGAATCAGAGACGATGAGACTCTGAAAAACCAAGGACAGAGAGAAGAGAGAGGTATAGAGTTGTGGAGAAAGGGGTAGAGAATGAATTTAAAGACAGATTTTTGTAAGTGGAAAAAATATACATTTATTTATTATGGGGACGGCTTTTTTAATTTGTTGCCATATATGGTGTGAATATAAAGGATTAAACTTGGAAAGAATTATTATAATTAATAAGAGAAAAAAAAATGAAAAGGATATAGTTTGACGAATTATTTGGAGTCTTATTTCAACTGAAATGAAATACTTATTTGAGAGGAGAGGAGAGCGTCGTCCTTTTACGACCGACCCATATTCATATTTGTCACTATTGGGGCCTGCACAAAAGTGGGTCCCAATCCCCACAAGGGAAGAATGAAAGAAAGTAGAGAAGAGTCTTTTCTTTTGACTCTCTTGTGGTAGGGTTTATGAATCTAATTTGGTATAAATTATGACTAATTTTTTTTATAATTGTTATTATTATTATTATTTTTATTATTGATGGGTTTGAGAATGGGTGGTGTAGTGTTTCTTTTGGGGAATTTTGGACCGTTTTAAGCCCCACTTTGGCTAAACAGTCCTTCTTCATCAGTATCCTTAATTATATATTTAATTAAGGTCAATGAGTTTAGACGTTTTCTAATTTGCAAGTAATAAATAACATTTTCAATATTCTTTACATTTTTCTTAACAATGTAATTTTATTTGTAAAGAATATTTACACGTATTAAGAAAATATTTATTCCATATCGTGGATTAGTATTTTCTTAATTATAATTGATTTAAAATATATACACTGTATTTTCTTCATCTATTATTTTCCATAAAAATAAATTTTTTAAAGATCATTAGTATCATATTAATTCCTTTTGTGTACTGTTCTTCTCATCTGTATTTTTCAAATTCCATATATAATTTTCTCAAACAAGAAAGTAACCATAGCCAATGTCATATGTATTCTTTTCTCATTTATTGTGGGTATCCTCTAATGTCCTTATTTGCTGAGTGAAGGTTGTTTTTTGTAGGTACGAATTTCTACCACTGCGCATTTAGGGTTTCCAGGTTCAACTCACTTGTCAAAATTAATAAAATTCTTAACTTTTCACTTTTAGTATTCACCCCATTTATTTATTTGAACTAACAACAATATAAATAAACCAAAAAAAAAGAACATTGCCCAATTGTAATTAAACTAGCACATTTGGCTCATATATATATAAAGATCAGAGTTCGAAATAGCATGCTCTCTTGGTCCTAAGTATTCTTCTCCCTCACTGATTTTCATATATTTTTTTACAGTATGTTTGGTAGGAAGGAAAAATATAAGAGGAAGGAAAGGTATAAAGGGAAAGAATGGGAAGGAGTGTAGTTTTCCTTTGTTTGGGAGGATAGAAATGTAGAAATAATAAAGGAAGAAAATGCCTCCCCCTTAAATGCTTTTGTATTATGATTATTCATCAAATATAAAATGCATTTTCATCTCAAAAAAAAAAAAAAAAACTCTTGCCGGGCCTGCATATTTTGATCACCCCTTCCTTTTAGGAAAATTTACAATTAGACACTATATTGTAAATAATTACATTTTTTTTTTTTGTATATTTTAATATTTACCCATATTCAAATTTTGTTGCCATACTGTAATACTCAACATTTTTCAATTCAATCACATATTATATTAACCATCTAAACATTTCTTTATTTATTTTTTTATAAAGAAAAAAGTTTTTTATTTTTTTTTTATTCTATTCCGACTGTAAAACAAATAATTTAGGGGGCATTTGTTATGAGATGTTCAAAATAATTTGATTATAGGAATATTATGAAGGAGAATATGATTATAAGGAAATGTGTAAACTGTGTTTGGTTGTGTAGGGTAATATGTAATCATATTCTGTTAATTAAAATAAACTGTTTGGTTGAGTACAGGAATCTTATATATTATTTTAAAAAATTAAAATAAAAATATTTATTTAATGTTAATTATATATAAAAATAAAATAATTATTTTAAAGAAATTTATTTATTAATTAGTAAAGATTAAATTGGAAAATTATCGTATATACTATTTTTTTAACTTTTTTTTTTCAAATTTACAGTTTGGGTTTCTAGAGTGGTTGCAGCGCTAGTTACAATATGGGTTTTATACGATTTTTTGTTGCAATTTAGGTTGCAGCGTTAGTTGCAATAGAGATTTCTATGTAGAATTTCGTAAAAATGCAAGAAAAAAAAGAAAAAAAAAGAAAAAAAAAGCGTTTTCAAGTGTAAAAATGAAAAAGCCCTATTAAATTTTATTACATTTTTTATTAATTAAAATGAATATTTCTATATATTTTATCACTATATTATTTATTTTTATTTGCTATGTCATTTATGTGTACACCATCCGCATAAAATTATGTATAATGAATATACATATATTATTGCTAATAATATAAAAATAACTCAGTTAAAAAAAATCGATCTCACAAACTATATATATACCGTAATATTTTATTTATAATAAATGATAATATTATTGATATTTAAATTTATTTATTAATTCAAAAATTCTATTCAAATTAATATAATAGAAGTTAATGATTCAATCCTACCCTTTTACCCTCCTCAAGGGTAGTTATAATACTATGGGAATAACATTCCAAGGCTAAAGACTCAAAACAAAAAAGGTAATGTTTCACATTACTATTCTCTTGTTAGCATTAACCCATTCGAAACACCTCCTTATTTTGTTTTAACAAATTCATATGAAATTATTTTCCCAATTTTAATTATTAATTATGTTGTGGTATTTGTAAGTCGATTTTGCATGTATTTTTGTACTAATTGGTTTTTTTTTTTTTAAAAAAAAATTACTACTAATTTGTATTCAACATTGATTTTTTTGGTCCATTTTTCTACTCTCTATTTCAATTTGGATTGATACTTTTTAGAGCTTATATATATATATATATATATAATATATACATAATACATATATTGGATACTTTTTTTTTTTTGAATGGAAGTAGTAATTAGCTATTTAGGGTAGTATCCATCTCTAGGCGTTTGGTTGGGAGGAATGAAAATATAAGAATATGAATGGGAATGGGAATAGGAATAGGAATGGAATTGAATAAAATTTAAAATGCAGAAAAAAAATTGATAAAAAAATCATTAAATTTTTTTTCTTGTTACATTGGAATGGTTATTCCTTTCTTTTTAAAATATAATAGCCATTCCACTAAAATGGTGGAAAGAGCATTATATTGGAATGTCATTCCAATACTTTAAAATGCAACCAAACAAAGAAATGGAATAAAAATTGTTTTCTTTCCATTCCATTCCATTTCATTACCTCTAACCAAACGCCACCTAAGTTCTAAGCATCTAATAATCGATACACTACCTAGAATTAATATGTAATTATAAATTCATTCATCATATGTGCCTTAATTTACTATCTTCATTATGTTAATAGTTAAATTCTCAATAGTATCTAAATCTTAATTATTAGTGCAAACTTAGTAGTTTACATAGTACTAACTAGCTACTTAGTGGTTGTAGACTATGTAAATGCATTTGGGTACTCATATTTGTTGAATCTAATAACAATGTATTCATTTGAATAATTTTCTTCTAATCTAACGTATTGATATTTATGGTATGGTATTAATGTTGCCAACAAATACTAATTTAGGAAACTAAATTATATGTTCAAGAAATTAGAAAAGTTGATTGTTTTTTATTTAATATATTTAGTCATATATAATAATAATTTCTTTGATTTGGGTAAATTATTTTTATACTAATATTTATGTTATTATTTTTTTCTAATGGTATAAATGTGTAGACCCTTTCCAAAGGAAGGATAAAATAAAAAAAGAAAATTTACACACATGGACGGTAATAGTAATTTATATTACGTCAATCTTGTAGTACAATTTAATATATAATACTACTAGTTTGTTATACAGTATAGATTTCAATTATTTTACTTTTTAATACATGCGTGGTAGATATTGATGCCATCAAGTCTATCTATCCTCCACATCTAGCAGCTTGCAAAGAAATACATAATTTATAATGAAGATGAAATATTCTTAATTTTAAGAAAGTTGTATTTTAGTTTGATACTTATTTTAATCTATTTATTTAATATATTTATTGATTTAAAATTAGTAATTTAGATAACTCTGAATATAAATTTTAATTCAGTATTTATAAAATTATAAGATCTGAAAAATAAAATTTACTTTCCATCGATCTTTAGTATTAATTTTTTTTTAATAAATATTATAAAAATTACTTAATTTAAGTTGGTCCAAAATTCTTTAATTAATTTTTAACTCAAATTTAATTTTCAATAAATATATGTATACTAGAGTTCAAAATCCAATGTATTAAAAAAATACACTTTCAAAATTACAATAAAAATAAAATAAAACTAAAAAAAATATTCTAATTTATGTTGCTCTAAAATTAAATAAATTAATTTTTAACATAATTATAATTTTCCTATTTAATTAAATCTCTCAAGAAAAATATCAAATATTTAAGTGTCTAGAAAACTACCAAAAAATCTACCTAGACAATATCTATCTAGATGATTCATAAACTAATTACTTAATTTTTAATTAAAATAATATATTTTAGTCTATTTATTTTAATCAAATCATTAATGAAAATTATATATGATTTAAGTTGATCTAAAATTAATTAATAAATTAATTTTCAACTTAATCTAATTTTTTAAATTGAAAATTTTTCAAATATCTACATTTAAAATAAATGTATTTCTAAATTTTATGTGGAAAATAATTATTAAAATAAAATAAATATATTACAAAATTATTCTAATTTAAGTTGATCTGAAATTGAAAACTTTCGAGCCCAAATATAATTTTCTATTTAATTTAATTCATTAAAATAGAAATAATTAAGTATCTAGAATAAGATCAACTTAATTATTAATTCTAATTTAATATCTAACAAAATAATCTAATTTAAGTTGGTCCAAAATAAATTAAATTAATTTTCAACTTAAATATATTTTCTAATTAATTAAATTTCTTGAAATAGAAACAAATAATTAAGTATCTTGAGTAAAATCAACTTAATTATTAATTCTAATTTAAGTTCTAAGAAAAATATCCTAATTTAAGTTGGTCTAAAATTAAAATATATTTTTCTACATAACTAAATATTAGAAAATATTAATTAGTTACTAGAATCACTTTCTAGAATCTTTTCTTTAAACTAAGTGTGTTTTTTAAAATTAATTTTATAATAATCCAATGAAAAACGAATTCTATTTATTTTAAAATTAATTATGTTGTTAATTTAATTTTAATTAGGTTAAACTAGTATAATTAGCCTAATACAATTATTTAAATAAGGTAAATGGGCCTTCACAGTTGAGGTTGTTCATATGAGGGAGGGCTGAGTTCAGTATATCGTACATACTACTAATGGCCCCCTAACTCTCACACAAGGCCCAAAGGAGAGGAATTTAACCATTAATTAAATAACTGTTATTCATTGAATAAGCTCAATACTAATTGGGCCTAAATTAAATTATCATTGGTGATATTTATTTTAGCAACTTAGTCCATTTATCTATCTTGAAATAAATAGGCTTCCTAGATGCATTTAAGCCCAAAAGCAAACGTATACACTCACACAGGTCAAATTAATTTGGATGGGCCCTATCATGTTTCTAGGTTTACACAGATGAAAGAAATATAAAATTTACCTGTTACAAATTATTTATAAGATTTATTGATTATTGGATATGATTATAATCAGATCATTGGATCTGTCATCGAGTTAATCATAGCAATTTAGATCAAATAAATAATAGGTTTGTTAACAAAACAGTTTTGAATAAACAATTAAATAAAAACAAACACAATATACATGTAACAAATGTAAAATAAGATATTTATACTTATATAATTAAATTATCATTTGATTAACCAACTAAATTTTGAAAATTTAGGGTTGTTGAAACAACCTAAAATATCTCTTCAAAATTTAAAATCCAACTAATTTTAAAATATCTAAGTTTATTTGAATTATTTTATGAAACTAAATTAAATATCTAATACAATAAACGATTTGAAAATAGCCAAATAGACATTTTCAATACCATTTTCTAATCTTATAATTTAATAGAATTCAAATAACAAAATAAATCAATTTTAAAATAGATATGATTAGACAATTATTATTTTAAGAATAAAATAATAAACAAATAATAATTATCCAAATTATATATCAAAATATCTCAAATTAAGCCTTTTTCAAATTTCTACATAAATATCTAGATTATTTAAATATTTAAAATACTATGTATAAATGTCTAGTAAGTAAAATGATATAAAATATTAGTTTTCTAACTTATCATATATAAACAATAAAATATTTCACAAAATAACTAATTTTTGAATTTGAAAATATTATAGTTAGAATATCTATAAAAATATCTAGGTTAATTTCAAATTTATTAATTATTTAATTCATCTTATAAGATAATTTTAATATAATATTTCAAATTAAAAGAATAATATTATCTTTTAATTTAAAATATAGCCAATATTAAAATATTTGGTCTTATAATTAAATAATGTATATATATTAAAAAAAATTAACAAAATTTTAAAATCCGACCATGAATTTAAAAATAAAATAATCAATTTTTAAAATTCAAACCTCAAAATATCAGAAATTAATAATAATCTATTAAAATTTAAATATTATTAATTTACAAAATTGATATTTAAGTTTAAATATATTAAAAAATAATATTTTATTTTGAAAATTAGAAAAATCCAAAATTGGGTGAAAAATCCCCAAAAAAATCAGATTTGGGTGCAGAGCACCCTTGTAGGGCACACATAGCCTATGTCCAGCCTTCGTGTGCGTAGCTTGCTAGGCGTGCGTGTGTCTGGATGTGCATGTGCCCTGTATTCAGACACAGTTTGTCCCAGCCATACGCGCGCGTATGGGCTTCTTGTTCAAAGCCTGGTGCGTGCGATTGAGCACCTTCTGCAGTACCCGATTTTCAAAGTTTCATAACTTCTTCGTTTTTTATCGAAATCGAATTCTGTAAAAAGAAAAATGTCTTAATTTTTCACAAGGAATCCAAATAATTTTTTTTTCATGGATTTTTTTTTTTTAAATCACATACATTCATAAAATAACACATAAACTAACATGAACACATCCAAATCAACACAATAAACATATTCATCGTTTTAAATCCATATTACATGAAAGTAAATAATTACCATGGCTCTAATACCAGTTATAGGAAATATTTATCAAGATCTAGATTTACTAACAAGTATGTTGATTAACATCCTAAATATGAATATCTCTAAAATAATAAAATTAAACACATAAGAGTTTTAGAAAACCTTACATTGATTGCAGCAGAATATAATGAATCCTTCCGCTCAGATCTCTGATCCTTTTTTCTTTCTATCACAGAGTATGATCAAGATTTGAGCCTGGATCTCTTTCTCTCATTCGGGTTTGGTTACCACTATCTTACTCACTATGATTGAGTACTTGACTTGCTATGTGTGGGCATGACACTCTATCACTATAGGCCGAAATAGGAAGAACAATGAAGGAGGGTTTTGAATCACTATAGAAGGTGTCTCTCATCTACTGGTTGTTAGAGAATAAAAACTAGTTTTAGGTTGGTTGAATTTGATCAGTTGTCAAGTGGATGAGATGAGAGCATCATGTTTCTTTTATAGTGTTCAACAAGGGCTTAGATTTGAATTATATGGATTAAAAAAAGAATAAAATATTGGGCAAAAATAACTTCAATGGTCGACCACTAAAGGACCACTTTCTAGTTACAATTTTGCCACTTTATTTCAACCACTTATTCTTCTTCAATAATACCATATTTTCCTATTCAATCATATAAATGCCAAAACTATTTATTTAATAACAATAATTAATTATCAAATAAAATTTTTATTTATATTATTTATTAATTAGACCATACAAAATCTCTTAATTAATAAATTGACCCCAAAACCTCTTTTCTTCACAATTAAGCCCTTGCTTAGTGAAAATTCATAAATAAGACATAGTCTAATTTTAGAATTATAATTGATCAATTAAAATCAGTTGAGCAGTATTATCTCAACTAGTAAAGGGACCATGGGGCTATATAACCGAGCTTTCAATAAGTAGATCTAGAATTTACCAAGTAAAGTCTCTAACTTATTAATTCTGCCTTGTGCCACTACAGATTTGTAATTGAATAGCACTCTCAATGATATAGAACGCTCCATATGTACCATGATATAGATACGTTATGATTATCCATTGTTAGAGTCCTAATAATCAAAGATCCTTTACAAATGATCTACACTGAATACAGACAAATTTACCGTCTACCCTTCAATATATTTTATCCTTAAAACACTTAGTTACCTATAAATGATATTTCAGTAAACTAATATAATAACTGAAATTAAAGCTCAATCATTTTTCTCTATTCAGCCAAGCTCAAAAGAAATCATCGTTTTACTTCTAAATACTTATAGAAGCTATAGATTCTATATATATGATTAGCGTTCCCACTCAATTGAACTACCATGTTCCCAAGATGTAAATATTTGCCACAACTATTGGTTAGCATCCACGAACAACTTGAAGAACATAAATTATACAACTAAGCATATCAGGATTAAGATCCATAGACCTAAGATCAACCATTGATATTGACTTAGAAAGATATAACGGTAAGTTTATGATATCTTATCGAAGTTCAATATCGGTCCCTTCCAATGTATACTCCATACATCCGATACTGGTAAACTTTGCCAATACCCTAGAAAAGACATAACACTTATCCAAGGTGTAAGTATACTTTATCGCCAATTATCATGTTAGTCTAAATCCAATAAACTGACAAATTATGAGAATTAAACTTTTGAACATATAATCATGATTATATTCCACGTGTTGACGACACTATAATCATGAATAAATATATATATTTATATATGTTTTGGAGTTAATTTAATTTATACATTAAGTATAATCATGAAATAAATCATGTGAACCATGTAACATAAAATAATTTCAGATCTTTTATTAATTAGTAAATCTAATTATATTGAAATGAGTTTTATTTATGGCACAAAACCCAACAAGGAGCCCATACACCTCATTACAATCATATCCCGCATCTAATGTGTACTAAGTCTAGAACTTTGTACGACAAGTCCTAGCATATATCCATCAATATCCAATGAAACTCTATGTACATTGATACCACTCTTACTAATATGTTGAACTAATGGCTTTAGAATTTGCCTAACATACATTCATCAATATTTAGTGTAGCTCCATGTACACCAATAGCGCTGTTACTGATATGCTATCTTATAAGAAATTATAAAACATATATGTTAAACATGTAACATGCATATCATAACACTTATCTTACCATGATTCTGAATGCTTGTATGCCAGTAACTATGAGTGGAAACTGTTGCTCGACAATTTAAGGCCCTAAGTCACAATTTACGTTAAACTGGTAAGTGACCCACTAAATCACTTTCAAAAACTCAAAGCAAATAGTTTTTGTAATGATCGCCTAACTTTATTATGGAAATTAGCAGATACTTAGGGCTTATAGTTAGAAATAGGTTTTAAATTATTATTTTTGTGATTATGGTGATATATTTGAATTTTAGGTATATTATTTATGCTATATATGAGATTACATATTTTTCGTATTTTATTCCCAGTAACAGTGGAATGTGACGATTTGGCCAATTTGAGTCACATAGATACAATTGAGTATCATAGATTTAATGGGGTAAAATAGCTAGACATTGGGATTGTTGGGATTAGACAGGATTGTTATTTTGGACCATTTTACTCCTAGGTTAATTTTACTTCATGGTTAAGAAATGGGAAAGTTAGTAATTTTCCCATAAGTTGCCTTTAGTAGGGACTTTAATGGTTTAGAATAATTCAGACCCTATTTTATTTAATTAATTAAATTAAAAGAAACTAATTTATCCAAAATTAGAAATCAAAAGAAAAAAAACCAAGTCTCTTTCTCTCTTTCCTCTTGGTTCGACCTTAGCAAACCCCAACAACCAAGCCCCTTTCCCTTCATTTTAGACCAAAAATTAAAGGGGTATTTTGTAGTAAGCTAAGGGTTTTCATAGCTAAGCCAAGGTAAAAATTTTATCCTTTGTTTTCTTTAGTTAAAGAATGGGTTTTTGCATGCAATTGTTGGGTATTAGTTATTGTTCGAATTAAGAATGTTTGAAAATGTTTTATGATGTTGTTTCTTGGTTAATTGTTCTATTTTAAGCTGGTTTTGTTAGGTTTATGTAAAGACCGCCTAGTTTAATTTGAAAAATTAGCAGTTAATTAAGATTTAATTATGAAAATTATTTATAGATATTTAAATAATTATTTATGTTGTTATATTTGAATTCAGAATGCATTTTTATGTCATATAGTGAAATTTCATAATTTTGCATTTTCGATGCCCGACAACATGGAACGCGGTGTATGGCTCTGTAGAATCACATCTTAGTATTTTAGTATAGCGAGACGATAGTTAGACATTTGGAATGTCGGAAATAGATGGGATTTTAGAGTTTCCCAAAATACCCCTAAGTACCCTTTTATCATTTTTAGCATGGGAGGGGCAAAATGGTCTTTTTGTCTATTAGAGCTTTTGTCTTATTTGGGTTTAATTCAGTTCATTAAATCAGATTTTTAATTAAGTTTAACGCTGAATATTAAGTAGATAAATCATTTCCTTCTCTCATCTTATTAAAAAAATCAAAAACATTATTTTTGAAGAAAAGGTTCTCCAAGTGATTCAAGTGATTCAAGTGATTTTCTACCATTGTTTGTAATCTCCAAGTCAAGGTAAGGTTTTTATCAACTTCCCTTTTAATTTCTTGATTTTTAAGGAAATGGATCATGCATGTTTTGTGATTTTTGGCTGCTGTTCTTACTGCTAGTGTTGAGTTATGTTTTCAGTAGTTAAATCATGTTTAATTGAGTAGAATAGAGCTGGTTGTGATGCATGCTAGTTACCTTTGTTCAAGTTTGGAGTTTTGACTCAAAAACTATGATTTTCAAAGTGAAATGAGGAATTAGTTGTTGTAGTGGTTGTTTGTGCGTGGGTTTGATTTCTGCAGTTATATTATGATGGTTTGAGTAGATTAAATCAAGTTTTGATGAATGTTTATTAGATTTAACCTAGTTTGAATTTTGAACTCAAAGCTTGGTGCTTTAATGGTGGATTTTAATTATGTGCGTGTAGGGTTGTTTTGTTGCTTTAGAAGTCTTTATTAGGGTCTAATTAGTAGGTCTGAAAAGTTTGGTTAGTTTGGAAACGTTTCGGTTATGGGTTTGAGCTTTGTGGGTTTTCTGGGTAAAACCGGCTAACCGGTTTTACACTGCCTGTAAAACTGGTAACCCAGATTTTGTAGCAGGGGTGAAAACCGGTTTTTCTTAGCTTGTCGTTTCATGCTAGTTTCAGGTTTTCAGGCAGTTTGTTCCCTGCTAGTTTGGGGTATTTTTGTATTAAGTTGCACTAGGTTAAGTGTGGTTTTAAAACCTTTGTCCCGGTTGTGATTTAGTGAGTCACTTATGTGTGATGATATCGTTGTGATTAGGAGCCTGTAATTCGCCGAGGAGTTCGTTCCACTCATGTTGACCGACACACATGAATTTGGAATTGAGGTAAGATTAGTATAACAGTATGCATATGTATTTACATGTTTAGCGTGCATGTTAGGAAGCCTGTTAGATTACATTAGATATGTATGTTGGCTTCGTACCATCCGACAGTATCACATCGGTACGGCTAGAGTATGACTAGTGTACCGAGTATAGGCTGATATTATGGTCGATGGTACTGTACTGTTTGGCTGTATCACATCGGTAAGGCTAGAGTATGACTAGCGTACCGAGTATAGGCTGATATTGTAACACATCGGTAAGGCTAGAGTATGACTAGCAGCTAGAGTATGACCAGTGTACGTATAGGCTGTTACTCTATCAAAAGTACCGCCGTACGAACGTTCGAGACTCAGTACCGTGTGGGACACGGGGATTAGGGTTATGGTCAGGGGTATGGGCGTCTGATCATGACCCGGGATTTATGTATGTTTTATGATTTATGCTTTTCTTACTGAGTCTGTCAACTCACAGTGCTATGTTTATGTGTAGGTAAGGGCAAGGCCAAGGCTGAGGAACCGTGAGGACGAGCCGATGAAGATTGTACATGTCGGGGCGGTTAGGCTAGAGTGCACGATCCTCGGGACAGCAACACTTTTGTAGTTAGTCGCTAGGCGACAAATATTTTGTAAAGAATTAATTAACTTTTGTAAAGTATTTTGTAATCGGGATCCCGAGTATTTTGTATGAAATATTATAAGTTTTAATTAAAAAGCAAAATTTTAATTAATCACGATTTGCATAAACCTCGTTGATTAGCAACGAGCTGCATAGTACGTTTAAAAATCACGTAACACGCCTAGTCTAGTTACGGTGTTACAGTTAACATTGTGTTGAGCTTTCAAGCTCAAGATTGACCCTTTAATCATGATTTTTTAGGGTTGATGATGAAAATTTTTGTTGGAATAGATTGTTTAAGGCTTATATAGGTGTTCTGGAGCTTATTAGAAGTTTTAGGTTTGTTTTGTTTAAGAAATGAGGTTTTATGAAAATCTTCAGTAGAAAATGGCTCACCATTTTTCTATAAACAGTCTAACATTTTTAGTAGGTAAGGACCTAGGAAAAACGATCTGCCTTTTTTGGGGTATTTTCCCGAATTCTCATTTTTCTGTGTTTTCTCAATATTTAGGGTATTGCCATGCTATTTATTGATAGAGAAATTTTTAGTTTTAAGTTTAAGTCCCTGAAAAGTTATTTAGCCGATCACTTACCAATTTATGTATGTTGTGACTTAGGGGCCTTTTTATCGTCGATCAACAGTTTCCACTCAGGTTAACTAGCACACTTGAATTCAGAATTGAGGTAAGAATAGTATAGTAGTTGCATATATTTTTACATATTTTTCGTACATGTTTTATGATTGCCTAATAGATAACATATGAGTAAGAGTGGTATTAGTGTACCTAGAGTTACATTGAATACTGATAAATATATGTTTGGCAATGTATAGGTTGACGCTATCACATCAGTACGATTAGAGCACTGACTATAGGCTAATATTATGGGAAATTGTACTGTCGTACGAACATTACAGACCTTATATGCATTGGATATGGGATAGGATTGTGATTGGGTGTATGGGTGCCTAATTATAATCCAGTTTATATTTATGTTATGTTTATGCTTTTCTTACTGAGTCTGTCGACTCAAGGGTATGGTCTATATGTGTTGGTAAAGGCAAAGCAAAGACTGAACAATAGTGAGCCCAATCTAGTTGAAGATTATATATATCGAGGCAGTTAGACCTAAAATATTCATATCTTCGAGACAGTAGGCTTTACTTTGATAGTCGCCAAACGATAACTTTTATAACTATTATATTTTGAAAACTTATAAATGGGATCCAAGAATATGTTTTGTAGTTGTGTATTTAAAATTAAATTTAATTATGAAAAATTTAGTTATTCATATTTTCGAGTAAACCCTTTAATTAGCGAATAAGTGCACAGTAGTTTGAAATAACGATAACGTGTGTAATCTAGTGGGGCGTCACAATTTTGTTTTAGAGCTGCCAGGTTATCTTTCGAAGATTGTCATGATATGTACAATTATCATCAGAGATAAGCTTGACTCATGATTCAGTATGCTTTTAAATGTTTTAGTAGTATGATTTATTAGGGTGAAATAAGAAAAGCATGTTAGTAGCCCGATAGCAAAATAGGTGCATGTTTTAGATTCTCAAGTAAGCGGTAATTAGATTTCAACATTGATGGCAGTTTGACCATGCTAACTTATGGTTTTGCAGGCTAGTCCAATAGAATAGACGTTAGGTAAAACACGAGAATCCAAGGAAATTCGCTCAGATCCAGTGGCAGTCAGGGAATTTTGATTGCCCCTAACGTGCGAGGTTGAGGTAGAGGCCAAATAGGTAGGACTCCTGGTTAGGATAATGTTAATCAACCACAAGCTGCCTTGGATTAGGAACAGATGTTTGTAAAGATGCAAGCCAGTATTAATGAAAAATATGAAGAAATTTAACGCTTAAGGCATCAAGGTGCTTCTACTATGCCTGCTCCTGAAGTACTGTTAGCTCCTGCTCCTATTGTGCCAATGGAGCAAGTTTTTATTAATCGTACGAAACTGCTATATGAAAGGTGTCGTAAGCAAGCACCTCCAGTACACTTAGGAGGACCAAATGTTATGAAAGCCGAGCAATGCCGAACAATTATCAGCAAAATATTAAACTTCATGGCTTTTACTGGCAATGATAGATTGTCCTATGCTATCTTTCAATTCCTGGAGGATGCCCTCGTTTGGTGGGAGATGGTGTCCCTCACTTAGGACGACACCAAAATTAGATGGGAAGTGTTCCAGGATTTGTTTAACACAATGTACTATAAAGAAACAGTTCAAAGTATAAAGAGGAAAGAGTTCACTCAGTTAACTCAAGGAGAGAATATGTCAGTTACAGAGTACATGACACAGTTTGATAAACTAGCTTGATTAGCCTCGAGAATTGTCCAAGAAATTTTAGCAAGAAAAAAAGTGTTTAATAGGATTGAATCATAAGATCAAATATGATTTGTTGATTAGCACTAATGACACATCTACTTATGCTACTATGGTAGAGAAGGCACTGTGACTTGAGGGCACAGTAGAATGCATCTAGGAATCCTGGGGGACTCAAATTGTTGGTGGGGCCACTGCCCCTCCTGCCTCTGGTTTTGGTAGGGGAGTTAGTGATTCAACCCCTGATTAGAAGAGAAAATTTCCATTTGCATTTGGTGGCTTCAGTTAAAATAAGAAGTTCTGATGGAACCAAAGCTGTGGTAATAGACAGGGTTGTTCAGAGAGCTGTTACACTTACTCAGAATGCCTCAATTGTAAGAACCATCATTTGAGTGAGTGTAAGGGTCGAGCATGTTTTTAATGTGGTGTAACTAGAGATTATAAAAGAGATTGCCCGTAGTTAAAGAAAGAAGAGCAGAAGACAGAGGCAAATCCTGCTCTAGCTAAGGTGTTTACCCTTACCTAAGCCAATGTTGAAGCTAGTCCTTCAGTAGTGACATGTTAACTTTCAGTCAACAAATCTATTTACTCTCTATTATTTGATTCTAGAGCCACACATTCCTATGTGGCGACCAGATTAATTGATAAGTTGGATAGGTCGTGTGATAGTTATGAAATAGGGTCTGGAACCCTATTACCCGTGGGGGAATTAGTTATCTCCAAAACATGATATATGTCAATGCAATTTAGGAATGAGCATAAGGAGTTGAGTGCTGACCTAGTGGAATCAAGTTTCTCAGATTTTGATATTATACTTGGAATGGACATTTTGTCTAAGTATGCTGCTAGCATTGATTTTAAGCAGAAGATGGCGACTCTTCAACCTGAGAGTGAGGAACCATTTGTATTTGTGGTATCAATTAAAGCTTCTCGAATTCCAGTAATCTTAGCTAGAGACTTGTTGCAAGAAAGATGCATAAGGTTTTTAGAAATGGTGTTAGATACCAAAGACCCGAGTTAGTCTGACCTAAAGACATTATGGTACAAGAGTTCTTAGATGTATTACCTAAAGAACTTCCAGGGTTGCCATTGTAGCTAGAAATAGATTTTATGATTGACTTAACACCTGAAATGGAGCCAATTTCTAAGGCACCCTATAGAATGGCTCCCGCTAAACTCAAGGAATTAAAGATACAACTCTGATGTTTTCTATTAAGAAGAAAGATGGATGGCTATATATGTATGTGTATTTATTACCAAGATTTGAATAAGTTAGCAATCCAGAATATTACCCTCTACCTAGGATCAATTTTTTGTTCTTTAAACTTTAGGGAAAGACAATTTTCTCTAAGATTGATCTTCACTCGACCTATCATCAAATGAGAATTTGAGAGGAGGACATTCAAAAGATTTCCTTTCATACCAAGTATGGCAAATATGAGTTTTTGGTTATGTCTTTTTGACTGACCAATGCTCCAGCAGCTTTTATGGAACTGATGAATAGGGTATTCACGAATTTCCTCGATATATGCATCATAGTATTTATGGATGATGTCCTTGTGCACTCTTAATCACAAGTGGAGCATGTGCAACATCTACAGATGGTTTTGAAGTGATTACGGGAACATAAACTTTATGAAAAATTTAAAAAATATTAGTTTTGGTCACCGCAAGTGTCCTTCCTAGCACACATTGTTAGTAATTATGGGATCATGGTTTACCTAAGAAAGGTTGAATTCGTCAAGGATTGGCCAAGGCCAAAGATAGTCATTGAAGTTAGAAGTTTTTTGGGTTTAACTAGGTACTACCGCTGATTTGTAGAAGGGCTTTCCAAGATTTCAATGCCCTTAATAGAGTTAAGTAAGAACAAGTAGCAGTTTATATGGACAGACAAGTGTGAAATAAGTTTTTAAAAGTTGAAGCAGTGATTGATCACAACTCTTGTGTTAGCCCTACCGCCAAAACAAGAAAAGTTCATGGTTTACTGTGATGCATCCAGACAATGTCTTGGGTGTGTTCTGATGCACGCTGATAGGGTTATTGCTTATGCTTCTCGCCAGTTAAAGGAGTATGAGAAGCGATACCCAAATCATGACTTAGAACTTGTCACAATGGTCTTTGTTTTGAAGATTTTGCAACACTATCTCTACGAAGAAAAGTGTAAAATCTATACCGATACAAAAGCGTCAAATGTTTCTTCAGTCAGAAAAGTTTGAATGTGAGACAGAGGTTGTGGTTGGAGTTATTTAAAGACTACAATTGTGAATATCATCTTGAGAAGATCAATGTAGTGGCGGATGCTCTTAGCAAGAAAGGACCCAGACAAGTTCAACACCACTATGATTTCTCCTGAGTTAGCGACAAATATGGTGAAATCAGGTATTGAGTTTATGCTTGGCATACTTAACAATTTTACATTTCAATCAAAGCTGTTAGAAAGAATTAAGAATGCTTAGCTAGTGGATGAAGAATTAGTGAAAATTTGAGAAGAAATCTTAGTTGGCCAAGCTAAAGATTTCTTAGTATCGAGTAATGGAGTGTTACTTTATAAATCTCGAGTTTCTGTTTCTAGCAGTGCTAAACTTAGAAGGGATTTTCTTGATGAAGCTCATACCACTCCCTACTCATTAAATCCCGGTATGACTAACATGTACAAAGATTTGAAACCCTATTACTAATTGTGTTGTATGAAGAAGGACGTGGTTGAGTATATAATCAGATGCTTGACTTCTCAATATTTTAAGGCGGAACATCAAAGACTTGCAAGGTTGTTGCAGCCTTTGACACTTTCGTAGTGGAAGTGGGAGGATGTCACTATGGATTTCATGGTTGGATTACCTGGAACCACTGGTATGTTTTATTCCATATGGGTATTTAAGGATTGGTTTACCTAGTTAGCATACTTTCATCCAGTGAAAATAGTACGACTTCATGGAACTCTGAAGTGTTGGGCTTTCTGCCCTAAATAAAACTCTATTTCAATGTAATCTTTTTTATTCAATTATCAATAAAGAAACAAATTTAATTTCATTATTTGTTTAATGTGTTATTTGGTTCATGTGATCATTTATTTTTTATTTGATTTATAAATTCATCCAAATCCTTATCACACTGATATTATTATTTACTGTATTGTCAACACAGTGGAAAATAATTAAGATTGTGTGATTAAATGTATTCCTATAATTTATCAGTACACAGGGTTTGACTGATATGATAATCTACAACGTAGTTTACTTGCACCTTAGATAAGTGCTATGTCCTTTCCAGGGTATTTGTTAAAGTAAGCTTGGGTTAGATGTATGGAGTATGCATCGGAATGGACCGACATTGAACTTGAACTAGATATGATAAAGTTACAGTAATATCTATTCAATTCAATATCACCTAGTTGATCATAGATCAAATGATCTCAATCTTGAGATGGTTAGGTTCTAGTTCAATTTTATTATTTTTGTTCTTCAATCTATTCGTTAAGTCGACCAATGGATCGTCTTGTGACATAGATTAAGGACATGGTAATTCAATTGAGTGGGAGCGCTAATCATAGATACAGAATCTATAGCTTCTATCCGGACATAGAAGTGAAACGATGATTTCCTTCAAGATTGGCTAAATAGAGATATATGATAGAGCGCTCATTTTAGTGATTATATTAGTTCACTGAAATATCATTTATAGGTTGCTAAGTATTTTAAGGATAAAATACATTGAAGGGTGTAACGGTAATTTTGTCCCTACTCAATGTAAATCATCTATAGAGGATCATTGATTATTAGGATTATAACAATGGATAACTAATAGCATATCTATATTGTGCAGCATATAGAACGTTCTATATAATTGAGAGTGCAATTCCAAATTCTGTAGTGGTGCAAGGGGGAATTAATAAGTTAGAGAATTTACTTGGTAAATTCTACATCTACTTATTGGAAGCTCGGTTATATAGGCCCATGGTCCCCATACTAGGTGAGACAAACTGTGTGTAAGACTTAGTTAATTGATTTTAGTTAATCAATTATAATTCTAAAATTAGACTATGTCTAGTTTGTGAATTTTCACTAAGATATGGCTTGATTGTGAAGAAATAGGATTTTAGGGTTAATTTATTAATTAAGAGACTTTATGGAGTCTAATTAATAAATATTATAAATGACAATTTTATTTGATAATTATTTTAATTATTAAATAAATAGTTTTGGCATCTATAGGATTGAAATTGTAAAATAGTGGTATTTGTGAAAAATAGATAAATGGTTGAGAAAAATGGCAAAAATCTAAGTAGTGTTGGGCTCACTAATGGCCGACCACTATTCCCTATTTTTGCTCTATTTTTATCATTTTTTTATTTAAAATAAATCATTCCTAACCCTAAGTGAATTAGTATAAAAAGAAAAGAAAGTCTCATTATCCAACTAATGCAAATATTAACTTTTGACCTAGTTTTCTTCTTGTGAGACAACTAGTGAGTTTGAGACTTCTTCTTCTAATTCGAATTCTATAGCCTTCTTCACAAAATACATTCATCCTTTAATGATTTAGTGCATGCCCACCCATAGAAGTTAGTCCTCAATCATAGTGTGTAAGACTGTGAAGAATCCAAACAACTGAAGGAGTTTCGTGCTCAGATCTTGGTGATACTCTGCGACATAAATGATACAAGGGTTAGAGATTTGAGCGGAAGGAGTCATTTGATTCCGCTGAAACTAATGTAAGGTTTCTCATACCTTTTATGCGTTTATTTTCATCGTTTTAAAGATTCATATTTAGGATGTTAAAAATATACTTGTTAGTAAATCTAGATCCTGGTAAAAGATATTCCAACATGAAATCCATTGTTTTGGATAGGAATCTAAAGTTTAATTCCAAGTTTTGGGAAAGTCAGCAACGAGCCATGGGTACAAAGCTCAAGTTCAGTACAACTTTCCATCCTTAGATAGATGGTCAGTCCAAAAGGATAATTTAGATAATTGAGGATATGTTATGTGCATTTGTGATGGTTTTTGAAGGCTCCTACACTAAGTATCTGCCATTGATTTAGTTTTCATACAACAATAGCTATCAACGTACAATAGGGATAGCTCCCTATGAGATGTTGTATCTCCCTATGAGATGTTGTATGGCAAAAAATGTAGATATCGATTTCATTGGGATGAAATAAGAGAAAGAACAAACCTCGGTCCAAAATCAGTTCAATGGACCAATGAGTCGATAGAAAAGATCAAGGCCATAATGCTTCCTTCTCAGAGTAGGCAGAAAAGTTATACAGATCTGAAACATAGAGATATAGGATTTTATGTAGGAGATCATGTCTTCCTACGAGTATCCCCACTGAAAAGCGTTAAATATTTTGGGAAAAGGGAAAGTTGTGCCCTAGATTGATTGGGCCTTTTGAGATTCTCAAGAAAGTTGGATTAGTTGCATATCGTCCAGCCTTATCTCTTGCTTTGTCAACAGTACAAAATGCATTTCATGTCTTTACATTAAGGAAATACATTTCAGATCTAACAAATATCCTGAGCTATGAAACCTTAGAGCTCCAACCAGATTTTTCTTATGAGGAGCAACCAGTGCAGATCCTTGATAGAAAGGACAAAGTTCTCTGGAACAAAACAATTACAATGGTCAATGTACTTTGGAGAAACAATAAGGTGGAGGAAGCCATCTGAGAGTTAGAGTCCAACATGAAGGCTCAGTATCCAGAGTTTCTAAGTTAGATTTTGACGATGAAATCATTTTAATGGGGGGATAATTATAATGAATTTTTAACTTTATTATGGTAATTAGTAGATAATTAGGGCTTATTGTTAGAGATAGGCTTTAAATGATTATTTTTGTGATTATTGTGATATAGTTGAATTCAAAAAGTATTATTTATTCAATATATAAGATTTCATGTTTTTCATATCTTATGCTCGAGTAACAGTGGAATGTGACGATTTGGCCAATTTGAGTCACATTTATACGGTTGAGTATCTTAGATTTCTCAGGGCAAAATAACTAGGTAATGTGAATGTTAGGATTAGTCGGTGTTATGGTTTTGGACCATTCTACCCCTAGGTTAATTTTGCTTCATGGTTAAGAAATAGGAAATTTAGTAATTTTGCCTTAAGATGTTTTTAGTGACGAGTTTAATGGTGTAATAGTTCAGTACTTGTTTTATTTAATTAAATAAATTAAAAATAAACTTACGATAAAAAATTAGAAATAAAAAAAACCAAGTCTCTTTCTCTCTTTCCTCTTGCTTCGGCCTTACCAAACCCCAATAACCAGACCCCCTTTTCATCATTTTTCATACAAAAAATTCAAGACGAATTTAGTAGGAAGCTAAGGGTTTTCATAGCTAAGCCAAGGTAAAATCTTTATCCTTTATTTTATTTAGTTAAAGACTAGGTTTTGGCATGTAATTGTTTGGTTTTAGTTATTGTTCGAGTTAGGGATGTTGGGAAATGTTTCTGAAGTTATTTCTTGGTTAATTGTACTGTTTTAAGCTTCGTTTTAAGAATGTTTTGAGATTTCAAGGTCAAGCTTGACCCTTTCTTGGTGATTTTTGTTTCTCAGGGTTGATGATGAAATTTTTTGTTACAATAGGTTGTTTATGGCTTATATAGGGGTTCTAGAGCTTATTAGAAAATTTGGGTTGGTTTTGTTTGATAGATGAGATTTTATGAAAATTTACAGTAGAAAATGGTAGACTGTTTTTCAAGAAACGGTCTACTGGTTTTAGCAAGTGGGGACCCAAGAAAAATGATCTGCCATTTGTAAGAAATGGCCTACCGTTTTTTGGGGGTATTTTTTAGAAATCTCATTTTTCTATGTTTATTTGATATTTAGAGTATTGCCATGCTAATTTATCGATAGGAAAATTTTTTGTTTTAAGTGAAAGTCCCAGAAAAGTGATTTAGCAAATCATTTAGCAGTTTATAAATGTTGTAACTTAGGGGCCGTTAAATTGTTGAGTAGCAGTTTGCACTAAGGTTGATCGGCACAAATTTGGGTAAAAATAGTATAATAATTGCATGTATTTGCATGTTTAGCGTACATATTTTATGATTTCCTAATAGATAATATATCAGTAAGAGCGATATTAGTGTATATAGAATTAAAACATAATACTGACATATATATGTTTGGTAAAGTATGGGTTGTCTCTATCACATCGTTATGATTAGAGCATCGACTATAGGTTGATATTATGGTCAATCATACTGTCGTACCTATGTTCTAGACATAGTACCCGTTGGAAGAGGGGCAGGATTGTGATTGGTGTATGGGTGCTTGGTTATAATCCAATTTATGTTTATGTTATATTTATGCTTTTCTTACTCAGTCTATCGACTCACAAATATTGCTTATATATGTGATAAAGGCAAAGAAAAATTTAAACATCAGTGAGGACAAGCTAAATGAAGATTGTACATATCGAGACAGTTAGACCTTGAGTGTTTAGATCTTCAAGACAAAATGCCTTATTTTATAGTCGCTAGGCGATAAATTTTGTAACTATTGTATTTTGAAAACTAGTGTAACTTTTAAAATAGGATTCTGGAATATGTTTTGTACTAATGTATTTAAAATTAAATTTAATTACGAAAATTTCAATTATTCACGTTTTTTAGTAAACTCTCTGATCAACAAATGAGTGCATGATAGTTTAAAATTATGATAATGTACCTAATCTAGTAGGGCATTATAGTTTTCCTATTGATGAATATCATGGAAATACCCTATGTATCGATAAAAAGACAAAAAGAAGATTGTAAAAAAATACAATAGAAAATGGCAGGCTATTTTTTTGGGTTTCTTCTTGCTAAAAATGGTAGACCACTGCTAGAAAAATTATCTACTATTTTCTACTGTAGATTTTCTAAAAATCACATTCTTAACTCAAAACTACCCTAAATTTCGCACAAAGCTCCAGAACACCTATCTGAGACATAATGAACCCAGCAGAAAAACACAACACCGATGCTTTATAATTAATTTCACCACTGTTGAGCTAAGTGTTAGCTTTAAAACTCAAACCTAGCTAAAACTCAACTATAACGACAAAACCAGCCAAAAACAACTCAACTAAACTTAACAAAGTATCTCTTAAACATCCCAAGCTCATACAGAAAGCATTTCTTAAAATAACATGCTTAAACCTAGCTTTTCTAACCAAAATTCAGAGAGAAAGAAACAAGAGCTTACCTTAACCTTTATGTTCACTTGCTAAGCTAAATTCCTACTAAAAATCTTGTTGAGATAAAGAATTTAGATTAAGAAGAGGGGTAGCTTTCTTGGTTTCTAGGTGATGTCGAAAGAGAGAAGGAAAATTGGAGAGATAAGGGTTATACTCAATTTGTAATTATCTAACCCAACACTTGATATTATTCAACTAAAATCAAATTAAACTAATTTATAAAGAATACCTAGAAATCTCTTTAATTTACTAATAAAACAAATGAGGCAAAAGATTAATATGCCCTTTACTTCACCAAGAAGTAATCCATTAACGTAGCGGTAAATTGGTCTGAATATATAATACCAATTAATCCTTACATTCAAAATGTCTAATTATCTTGTCCTGCTAATTCTAAGATACTGTATAGTATCTAAATGACTCTAGTGGCCAAACTATCACATTCTACTATTACCAAACATAAAACATAAATTTTTTTAAAATTCACATATATCAAATATAATGCATCTAGAATTCGAATATATCTCCATAAGTGAGAAATTATTTTTATGTAGCCCATTTCTGACTCAAGCGTTATTTTCTACTAAAAAGGACATAATCATACAATATTAATTAAATCTCTTAATTTTTCTGCTAATTCCCATGATTTAACTATGTGTACCTTACTCAACTCTATAGTGTCGTTTTGAAGAACTTTTCTTTCTTATCAAGGATTTGCACTACTTGCTCCTCATAAGATAAGTAGTTCTATCTGAGTATATAAGTTAGTTTCAAATCATACTTTCTTAACATAAAATATAGAAAAAAATTAAATGTTGATGCTAATATTTATCATATGACTTGATGATAAACTATTAATCTAATTTTCTCAAAACGCTCTAAAAGTTTTAGAAACCTAGGGCATATATTACCATTATTCCCAAAGTATTTCATTCCTTTCACTGGTGATATTGGTAGGGAGACATGATCTCCATACTTGGAATTTCTATTGCTCTGAGCTTCAGATCTACATATCCTTTTCTGTCTGCTTTGAAAAGCAAATATCTTGGCCTTAAACTTCTCTACAGTCTCATTGGTGCACTAAATTGACTCCATAACTAGGTATTTCCTATCCCTGGTTTCATCTTAGTGAATTAGGAAATGACAGTACTTCGTACTATTTAACAACACATAAGGAACCATCCCTATCATACCCTGATCATTAATGATGTAAGAAATTTCAATGAAAGGCAAATACTTGTTCCAAAAATCCTTGAAATTATTTACATAGCCTTGTAACATACCTTTCGGTATCTGATTCACGTTTTCAAACTGATTAGTTTGAGGGTAGAAAGTTGTACTAAATTTCAACTTTATACCCACGACCCTTTGGAGACTTCTCCAAAACATGGAGTTGAATTTTTGTATCCTATCGGAAATAATTGACCTTAGAGTGTGATGGAGTCATATTATCTCCCATGCATGTATATAATTTTCCATACTACTTTTCCATATACGTTGTTTTCCATGATAAAAAGTGTGTTATTTAAGTAAACTAATGGATAACGATCCATATGTGACCAAACATACTCATGGTTCTAGATAATCCAACCATAAAATCTATAGAGACATCTTCCTATTTCCATTCGGGACATCTCAAAAGTTGTAATAATCCCAAAGGTCATTGATGTTAAGCATTTAAAAAAACAATCTTCCATGTCCGTCTTCATACCACACTACCTGTAGTAAGGTTCAAGTCTTGGTATATCTTGGTAGTACTTGGATGTAATGCATAAGAAGTGGCAGGAACTTCATCTAGGATCTTTCTTCTGAGCTCAGCAATATTTGGTACACAACTTGATTTTTGTAAAGTACATCCAATTGTCAGACATTGAGAAATATTTAGCCAGGCTTGCTAAAACTTCCTTTTAAGTTTCCACTAATTCAGGATCCACCAATTGAGCACTTCTAATACTTACTAGCAAATCTGATGGAAATTTCAAACTATTAGGTCTATTGACCATATACTCAATACCTAACTTTACCATCTTAACAACCAACTTGGGAGAGATCCTAGTTAGACTGAAAACCTACTTGGAACCTTTCTTGATTAGGACATCTGCCACTACATTGGTCTTCCTTGCGTGATAAAGAATTTTTCACTCATAAACCTTGTGTAACTCCAACCACCATCTATGCATCGGATTTAAATCCTTCTGAGTAAGATATACATAGAACACTTGTGGTCGATATAAATCTCATACTTTTCTCTGTAGAGATAATGACGCCAAAACTTTAGTGCCAAAAATCATAGCAGTACAGTAAGTCCTAGGTCTTGAGTTGAGTAACAATGCACATACTACATCAATTAATAAGAAGAATAGGCTAAAACTCTATCAACTTGCCTTAGAATGCAACCCAGGCCTTGCCGAGATGCATCACAAAAGACCAATGGCGTTTCTTGATTTAATGGAAAAACTTACACTGGAGCTGTAATCAATTGTTGCTTCAGCTCTTGGAAACTTGTTTCACAATTATCTATCCATATAAACCGCTAATTCTCCCTTCTTAACTCTGATAAGGGAATGAAGATCTTATAAAAACCTTCTACAAAGTTGTGATAATACCTAGATAAATAAAGAAAGCTTCTAACTTCAGTGATTGTCTTTGGCCTTGGACAATCCCTGATGAATTCAATGTTTCTTGGATCGATCATTATCCTATCTTTACTAACAATGTGCCCTAGAAAGGACACTCATGAAAACCAAAATTCACACTTCTTAATTTGGCATAAGGTTTATATTCCCGTAGTCACTCTGAAACCATTTGTAAATGCTTCCCATGCTCCGTGTTTGATTGAGAGTACATAAGATATCATCGATAAATACTATAATACATATATCAAACAATCCTTAAATACTCTATTCATTAGATCCATAAAAGCTATCACAATATTGGTCAGACCAAAAGACATAATCAGAATTTCATAATGGCCATACATAATGTGGAAGTCAGTCTTTGGGATGTCCTCCTCTTAGATACTTAACTAATGTTAGACAAAAGGGTACTTGTTCATGATTACCAATTTGTTTAACTAATCTTAAAGAAGATTGTCTTTCCCTGTAGCTAATTGAACAAACCATTGATCCTAGACAAAAGGGTACTTGTTCATGATTACCAATTTGTTTATATCTTAGTAATCAATGTATATACGAACCGACTCATCTTTCTTCTTAACAAAAAACTCCAAAGATCCCCAAAGCGACGCCCTGGGTTGGGTTAACCCTAAGTCAAACATCCCTTAAAGTTTTAACCTTAATTCCTTAAGAACTACTGGCGCTATTTCATAGGGTACCTTACAAATCGAGTCTGCTCTAAGTGCAAAATTAATAACAACATCTATCTTTCACTGAGGAAGTAATCCTAGATTTTCTTCTGGAACACATCCAAGAATTCTTGTATCACTCTAGTGTCAACAGGTCAAATTATCTCAGCTAGCGGGGTATTTAACACGACTGCTAGGAATTCTATACATCTATCCCGCAATAGGTCTCTAACTTTCAACACTAAGTTAATTGAAATTTGAGAAACTTGAACCAATTCCACAACCACGAATGGTATTTTGTTCTTAGGTTGAAAAGTTACCATCATCCTCCTGCAATCAACACTAACAACTTACTTAAATAGTAAATCGCTTCTGAGTCTAAGGTGAAACTATACTATGCCCAATTTTACAAGATCAGCACTCAACTCCCTATCCTCAACTCTAACCGGAATAGACCTAATTTGCCTTTTGGAGATAACAAACTCTCTACCAGGTAATATGGTTTCGAACCCTATTTCATAACTATTTCATGTCATACCCATTTTATTAATTACCCTAGCCACCACATATGAATGTGTAGCTCTACAATAAAATAACACATAGTGAATAGAGTACTTGACTGAAAGCTAACCTATCACCATTGATGGGAAAGTTTCAATATCAGCTTGGGTAAGGGTGAATACTCAAGCTGAAGTGGGTTTCGCCTATTGTCCCAGTTATTCCTTCTTTAGTTGTGGGCAGACTTTCATAAAGTGTCCCCTTATGCCACACTGAAATTATGATCTACCTTTACACTCACCCGGGTGATGTCTTCTACAACTGGCACACTCAAACATCAAAAGCCACCCTATGGGCCACCTCAACCTTGGTGCCCTCTGAACCTCTTGTTTTGACTCAAACTTACTAATATCGATAGAGCTCTTCTTTTTTTGATCAACCAATGAATTACCACCACCTCTACCAAGATGAGAAGTGAGAATAGCAGTGACCTCACAAAAAACTAGAGTCCCTCGGCGCTCTCGAACAAACTCTATAACACTCTCGGTCTAAAGAGTGTTCATCACATTTGGGTCTCCTTGAAGGACTGGAGGGCTCTGTATCCAAAATCTCTCGTACAGTGGTTTTGTTTTGTTACCATCCATAAGTTGTTCTGCAAGAAACCCTGGAATAAAAGCAATTGGTAATTGATATGAAGGTATGACAAGAGATCCTTGTTGCCTCAACCTCTTAATCTCGTCATCTTTCTGTTGAATCCAGGCTTCCATTTTCAATGAACATTTGCTCCAAATGTGGTGGAGCTTGCAGTGTATTTTCATAAACACCTCCATCAGTTCTTTCTTAGCCTCCAACTCAGCCTTGGGAATAAGAGAGATCCCAATCATTCCAACTGCCAACAGTCTCGACTACATCATCCTAACTCCTTATGTTTAACCAGGCATCAATCTATGGGGAAAGCTTCTGAACTCCTGAGTCGACTCGGTTAGGCAACGATCAAAATTGTAATCTACTTACCGCTTACATTCAAACTTAATATACACCGATTAAGCTATCAATCTGTTAATATGCTCCTTATCATACTTTTCTAACTATGCATAATAATTAAAAGTACTAAAACACATAAAGGCATACCGAAGCAAGAGTGAAGCTTATCTCTGATGACGATTGTACATATCTTGATGATCTTTCGAGAATAACCTGGAAACTCTAATACCAAATTATAATGCCCAACTAGTTTAGGCAAACAATAATGTTTTCTTAATTGACGTGAACACTTTCATTAATTGAAGGGTTTATTGAAAATTATGGTTAATTTAAACTTTCAAATCAACATAAATTTATTGAATAAACATACTTTACATTACTCCAGGATCTCCTTAGAAGTTTACAACTATTTTTAAAATATTTTTTTTACAAACGATACTGCCTAGCAACGAACAAAAAGTGAGCCTAGACTATCCTGAAGACCCAAACACTCCAGGTCTAACCATCAAGATATTCACAATCTTCATCAAGCTTTAGACTCATTCTAGTTTAATTATGGCTCCTACCTGCGTATACACGTAATAAGTGCGAGTGGACAAACTTAGTAAGAAAGGCATAAATATGAAGATATAAGCAGATCATAACTAGGTGCCCATACGCCTAATTGCAATCCATCCCGCATCTAATGTTTAATAAGTTTGGAACATTTGTACAATACGACCTAGCATGTATCCATAAATATTCGATGAAACTCTATGTATATCGATACCACTCTTACTGTTATGTCAAACTAATGGCTTTAAAATTTTACTAAAATATATCAGACAATATTCATTGTAGCTTTATGTACACCAATACTGCTCATACTGATATCCTATCTAATAGACAATTATAAAACATGTACAATAAACATGTAAACATGCATATCATTACACTACTCTTACCTTGATTCCAAATGCAAGTATGTCGGTAACTGTGAGTGGAAACTGCTCCTTGACCATTGAAGGCCCTAAGTTACAATTTACATAAAATTAGTAAGTGACCCACTAAATTACTTTTGGGGACTTAAACTTAAAACTAAGAGTTTCCCTATCGATGAATAGCATGGCAATACCCTAAGTATCGATAAAACAACAAAAACAAGATTTTGGAAATATACCTTAGAAAACAGCAGACCATTTTTTTTGAGGTTTTGAATGCTAAAATTGGTAGATTGTTTTTGGAAAAATGGTCTACTATTTTCTACTCCAGTTTTCCTAAAAATCTCATTTTTAACTCCAATCTACCCCAAATTGCACACAAAGCTCCAAAACACCTATTTGAGACATAATGAACATAACCCAACTGAAAAATGCAACACCCATATTTTGTAATAAATTTACCATTGTTGAGCTAAGTTTGAGCTTTAAAACTCAAAACTAGCTCAAACTCAACTATAATCACAAAACCAGCTAAAAATAACTTAAACTAACTGAATTCAACTTAACAAAGTATTTCTTAACCATCCCAATCTCATACAGAAACAATTCCTCAAAATAACATGCATAAACCTAGCTTCTTTAACAAAAATTCAAAGAGAAAGAAACAAGAGCTTACCTTAACCTTTCTCTTCACTTTCTATATTGAATTCCCACTGAAAATTCAAAGAAAATAAAGTTTTCAAGTCTTTATCTCTTTCCTCCTAGTCATCCATAAGAGGACCAAACGTAAACTAGAATTTTCCTCCTTTTTCATACCAAATTCAGGGAGGGTTAGCTAGGAAATTCATAGGCTTGAAGGATTTTAGCTCAAGGTAAGATCCTCCTTCATTGTCACTATGAATTTTCTAAATAAAGATTAGGTTTTCATGCAATTTTTGGTGTTAGGTTTTGTATTAATTGGGGTTGTTTTTTGGGTTATTTTAAAGTTAATTATGTTATTATATGCTGGTTCTAATGGTTATTGTTGAGAAAGATCAAGGTTTGAGCTTTTAAGCTCAAACTTATGCTTTAGTGCTGGATTTGAATTCAAAGGGTTATAGCTGATGTTTCTTGTTGGAATATGTTATGTATGTCTTGATTAGGTGTTGTAGAAAGTTTAGTTGAATTTGGGGTAGATTTGAGCAAGTTTCAAAGTTTGATGTTTTTTGTAGGGAAAAATGGTCTGAACCGATTTTTCTAGCAAGACCCTTGATAACGGATTACTATTTGGGGTTTCGATTCACCAGATTTTATAGATTTTAGATCTTAGTTTTTCTCATTTTATCAATATCTATGGTATTGCCACACTATCTATCAATAGAGAAATTTTTAGTTTTGAGTTTAAGTCCCCAAAAAGTTATTTAGAGGGTCACTTATCAGTTTATGCAAAATTGTGACTTAGGGTCCTTAAAATCGTCGAGCAGTAATTTCCACTCAGGTTGACCTGCATACCTAAATTTGAAAATGAGGTATGATTAGTATAATAATATGCATGCTTACATATTTAGCATACATGTTTTATGATTGCCTAATAGATTACATATCAGTTGAGCGGTATTTGTGTACATAGAGTTGCACTAAATATCAATAAATATATGTTTGTTGAAGTACAAATTGACGCTATCACATCAGTATGAATAAAGTACTGAGTATAGGTTGATATTATAGTTAATCATATTGTCATATGAACATTCTACCTAGTACGTGTTGGGCGCGAGATAAGGTTGTGATTAGGTGTATGGGTGCCTAACACAATCTAGTTTTTTGTTTATGTTTATGTTTATACTTTTCTTACTGATTTTGTCGACTAATAGATATTGTTTGCATGCGTATGTAAAGGCAATGCTACAATAATTAGCTTAGTTTATATGAAGATTGTACATTCCGAGGCAGTAAGACTAAGAGTATACAAATCTTCGAGACAATTGAGCTTTATTTTGATAGTCGCTAGGCGATAACTTTTGTATACATGTATTTTAGAAAATAGACGTAAATTTTAAAACGAGATCACAAGATATATATTGTACTTATGTATTTATGTTTGAGCTTATTTATGAAAATTTTAATCATTCACATTTTTTCAATAAACCTTTTGAAAAGCAAAGGAGGCACAATAATTAAATAATACGATCACATGCCTAATCTAATAAGGTGTGACAATTTGGTATCAGAGCAGCCAAGTTATCTTCTAAATATCATCACGATATGTACAATTATCATTAGAGATAAGCTCAACTCACGGTTTAGTAAGCCTTTTTATGCTTTAGTAATTTCATTTATTAGTATGTGATTAAGAAAATCTTGATAGGAAGCATGTTAGTAGCTTGATAGCTGAATAGGCTCATATTTTTAATTCCCATGTAAGTGGTAATTAGATTTTAACCTTTATCATAGTCTTAGCAGGCTAACTTATGATTCTTAAGGCTAGTCCAATAGAATGGATGCCAATCGAAACACAAAAAGCCAAGGAAATTTTGTGGGATCTAGTGCCAGTCAGGGAGGGCGAAATCTCTCTAATGTTTGTTGCCAAGGTTGATGCCAAAGTGCTACGACTCACTTTCAGGGTAATCTTAAGCCATAGTAGGATGCCCATGATTGGGAATAGAGATTTTAGAGATGTAAACTAGAATTAATGAACAAGATTGTAATGACCGCTTTAGTAATTTGGATTAGTAAAGGCAATTAGCACTAATTTCTGTTATTTTATAATTATTTATGAATTAATTATTTGTGGACCCCAATATTTAGAAATAAATATTAGAGTTATAATTTCTCAATTCCGGAGATTTTATAAAACTCTAGGGGTATTATTTGGCTTATATGTGAAATATACTATTTTTGTAATTTTTGCTCGGCGACAACGGAAAATGCGATGGATGGCTAGTTTGATCACATGGGTAAGTTTAGAACCTTATTTCTTAGTGGGAAATATTTTAGAAAAAATAAAATGTCGAGGTTAAGTGGGGTTATAGAATTTGACCATTTTACCCGTAGCTTTAGAAATACCTAAGTTTTAACCTAAAGGGTAAATTAGTAATTTATAATAGGGGTTGGGTGGGTGCATAGGTGAGTGACACTTGGCCACTTAGTTTCAGCCAAAGCTAAGGATGGGAAAATGCATTACTCTCATTTTGGAAAAATAAGAAAATTGATGAAATAAATCGAGAAACCCTTTCTTTCCCTTCTGTCTCTTCGTACCAGCCAAGCCAAGGGAATTCATTGTTGGATTTTGTGTTTTCAACAAGGATTGGAGGAGGAATCAATCAAGGTAAACCCTAGTTGCTCTCTAGTTATGGTTTTTCTCAAGTTTTAGTTGGTTTCAAGAGATGATTTTGTGTTATAGGGGTTGTTAGGGTTAGGATTGTTTAGAGTTCGAATTTTATGTTTAATTTGAGGTGATTAAGGATCCTAGCAGCTGGTATTGTTGATTGGTTTAGGTTTTTTGCAAGTTTAAGCTTTGAGTTCAAAGCTTTGTTCTTTAATGGCAAGTTGAGTTTCATTGGGGTTTTCTGCGTTTTTCTGGTTGGAATATGTTGTGTATACGTTGTGTAGGTACTCTGGAAAGTTTGGTAGCATTTGGTGGAAAATTGAGCAAAGAATGAAATGTTTTGGGAAAACTAGTGCAAGCCGGCTAGCCGGTTTGCCAGACCTCTAAAATCGGCTAGCCGGTTTTGGTAGGATTCCTGAACACTTTATTTTCTCAATTTTTGTCCATTTCAGTGCCAGGGATGTTTCCCTATTTCCAGAGTTAGGTTTACCCCTAGAAAGCATAACAGAACCTAGGGTTGAGGTTTTGGGTTTCCCGGGATTAGGATTTTAATCATGTAACTTACCTGGTTTCAAAATGTGATTAGGGCATCCATAGCACCAGACTTTCCGTTCAGGTCGGCCAGCACACTGAATTAGGAAAGAAGGTAAGAACTGTATATAACGTGTAATATGAGATATATGCATGTTGTATGTATGATTGTATATGTTTGGGTGATGTCATAGCGACACAACCATTGTGTCGGTTCAGCAGTACAGGCATCGTACTGATTAAGAGTGATATTCACCCCATAAGGTATGAATTGGTGCTATCATAGTGACACAGCCATTGTGTCGGTTCAACAGTACATGCATCGTACTTGTAACATCCTCGCTTCAAGCCTCCATTGGGTCCTTACACCCACGGAATGAATAGCTCTTATACACGAGTGTTTCTAGCGTGCTTTGTCCTCACTCGCACGCTTCCTGGGAAAACTTCCAGGAGGTCACCCATCCTTAAATTACCCCAGGTCAAGCACACTTAACTGTGGAGTTCTTTCAAGATGGGCTACCGAAAAACAAGATGCACCTTGTTGATATAGGTACTACCAATCAATACATTTAAGCTCTCTTCAACTGTGTAGTCCCATACCTACACAGTCTCAGAATCATCCAACTTGACCTTCCCTAGGCGATGTGGGATTGCACAGCTTACCCGGTATTTCCCCTTCCGGATCACGAGACTACTAACTGTTACAATCACCCCCCTTACGGCGTCCGACGTCCTCGTTGACCACACTTCCAGCTGGGTCAAGGCTATGATACAATTCGTAACATCCTCGCTTCAAGCCTCCATCGGGTCCTTACACCCACGGAATGAATGGCTCTTATACACGAGTACGTCACTCTGGCTGCTTCATGGACTGATGACTGACCCTATAGACCAACACGAGTGTTTCCAGCGTGCTTTGTCCTCACTCGCACGCTTCCTGGGAAAACTTCCCAGGAGGTCACCCATCCTTAAATTACCCCAGGTCAAGCTCGCTTAACTGTGGAGTTCTTTCAAGATGAGCTACCGAAAAATAAGATGCACCTTGTTGATATAGGTAGTACCAATCAATCCATTTAAGCTCTCTTCAACTGTGTAGTCCCATACCTACACAGTCTTAGAATCATCCCACTTAACCTTCCCCAGGCGATGTGGGATTTCACAGCTTACCCGGTATTTCCCATTACGGATCACGGGACTACTAATTGTCACAGTACTAGTTAAGAGTGATATCATGGCCAATTATACTTTTGGATGCTATTGATGCTATCATAGCGGCACGATCATAGTGTCGATCCTAGTACTGGTAGTGGGTGATATCATGGTCAATAGCACAGCTAGTTAGTAGAACGGTTTTATTCATCTGTTAAGCCTTGTAAATAGGTGTATGGGCATGTAGGTACAAGTTGGAATTATATAATATGTTATATGCTCTTTTTACTGAGTCTGTCAACTCACAGTTCTACTTCCATGTGTAGGTAAAGGAAAGGCAAAAGCTGAACAGGAGTGAACCTGAGCTCGGATGAAGTTGTACATGTCGAAGCGGCGCGACCTGGAGTGTTTGGTCTTGGGACATCTGGAAGTTGTATTTTGTAGTCGCTGTGCGACCTGTTTATTATGTATTTTGAGATATTAAATTTAAAAAGTTTGAAAACGGGATCCTGGCATTTGTAAATATTTTGTAATATTATAAAGTTTATTAATTAATATATCAGTTTTAATTTGACACGTTTTTCAAGAAAATTCTTTGATAAGCAAAGATTGCACTGTAATTGAAAAATCACTGTAGCGTGCCTTAACATTAGGGCGTTACAATTTTGGTATCAGAGCCGCAAGATTTTTCTACCGAAGCTTGCCAAGACATGTACAATCTTCATCAGACAAAGCTCAGTTCACGGTTCAGTAAGCCTGTACTTGTTTAGTATTTTAAATAATTGTGAAAGCATGTTAGGAAGCATATTAGATTTTTATTAATTATTTTAAAGTGTATTTGCTTTCAGTCCTTAAGAGCGGTGTTAAGTTTTTGATCGCTGTTTAACTTGCCTGGCTTATGGGTTCGCAGGCTAAGTCCTATACAATGGACGCCCCGTGAAATACAAGAAGTCAGGGTAACATGGTTGAGACTGGAGGCGGTCAGGGAAATCCCCAAAATCCTCGTGGTCACGGTCGTGGCCGTGGCAGAGCTCAGGGTGGTCGCACTGTAAATCCACCACAAGCTCCACCGGATTGGGAGCAGAGATTTGTGGAAATGCAAGATCGAATCCGCTAGCAGGATGAAGAGATTCAGAGGTTGAGGCTGTAGTGTCCTCCTGCCGTGCCTCCTCAGCAAGTTGCTCAGGCCGTCATAGTTCCAGCGGTGCCAGCAAAACAACCTGGTTTTGGCAACCATATGGAGCCGTTATGCGAAAGGTTTCGAAAGCAAGCACCTCCAGTGTTTGTAGGAGGTCTTGATGTAATGGAGGCTGAGTAGTGGCTCACAGTGATTGAGCGTATCCTCAACTTTATGGGAGTGGTTGGTCATGATCGAGTGACATGCGCCACTTTCCAGTTTTAGGAGGACGCTCTCGTGTGGTGGGAATTGATAACCCTTACTCGGGACGTCACAGTTATGACCTGGGAAGATTTTAAGGAGTTGTTTAACTCTAAATACTACAATGAAGCCGTCCGCAGTGCTAAGCGGAAAGAGTTTACTGAGTTAGTGCAAACCGAGGGGATGTCGGTTACTGAGTATACTACAAAGTTTGACTGTCTGGCCAAGCTCGCCGTGGGAATCGTGCCAACTGACTTTAGCAAGAAAGAAAAGTATTTGGCCGGTTTAAGTGTGAAGATTAGGCATGATCTGGTGATCACTACCACTGAAGCAACCTCATATGCTGAAATGGTTGAAAAGGCTTTGAGAGTCAAGGGTGCGGTGAAATTCCTTCACGAGCCCCGAGTGACTCCAAGTGTTGGTGGAACCCCCACTTTTCCTACTCCTGTATATGGTAGGGATGGTGGTGACTCCACCACTGATCAGAAAAGGAAAGTTACCCCAGCATCTGGTGGTTCAGGGCAAAGCAACGATTCTGTGGGAACCAAGGCAGAGGTGGACGCCAGGGTTACTCTTTACCCTGAGTGTCCTCGTTGCAAGAAACATCATCCAGGAGAGTGTAACCGGAAGACATGCTTTCTGTGTGGCATGGTGGGACATTTCAAGAAAGATTGCCCTCAGGCAAAGAAAGAGAAGCCGAAAGCTGAGGTAAACCGGTTCCTGCTCGAGTGTTCGCTATCACCCAAGCTAATGCTGCAGCCAGTCCTTCTGTTGTGACAGGTCAGCTTCACGTCAACAACTCCTTGTTTACAGTATTGTTTGATTCGGGAGCTACAAGAATAATTGATCTTTTGGGTAGGCCTTGTGATATTTCTTATGTTATTTTTAGCCTATGTTTCGGGTCTGTAAAGTTAGCATTTTCTCGTCTTTGGTGTCTTTTGGAGTAGTTTTACGCTTGATTTTCATTGTTTTAGGTTCCCGGGGTGTTAAAGTTCAAATTCAGTCAAATGGTGAAAAGACGAGACAAACTGGCAGAAAATTTGGAAAAATCGGCTCCAGATGCATCAGTAGTCCCGACCTCCATAGAGCCAGGTCGCGACCCTTTTTCATGGTCGCGACTCTGGTCGCGACTTCGAGATTTGGCAGAAACTCGGTTTTTCTAGTTTTGCCTGTAGTCGCGACCAGCTTAAAGGCTAGTCGCGACTAGGTACGGAAAACACAGTTTTGACCTAATTTTAATTTTTCTCTCAATTGGAGGCACACCTCTGATCCCTATATAAGGAATACGACTCTGAAGGTCAACCTAAGCAGAAAAAGACCTAAGAAGTGGATGAAGGTGGAGAGGAAGCTATCTTGAAGACCCGAAGCGATATCACCTTCTAGTTTCTTTCTTTTACCCTTATTTCTTTCTATTATGTTTAGTTTTATTTCATAATTAATCATGGATGTTTTTACTGTTTTTATGAGCTAAATTCCCATTGAGGGAGGATGATGAATGTTGATTAAGTTTATGCCTAGTTAATAAATAATTGCCATTCCTCCATCTTGTTTGTAAATACTATCTATATTTGTGTTTAATTCCATGTGCAAGTTTGATCACCTTTTACATGTTTAATGATCTCAATTTGAAATCTGAAAAGTGAGAATTGAGAATGCTAAAATTGGATAGTCTAGGTTTTGATGTGAAACGAAAGTATTTACATAGCTTTAGTGACAAATAGATTATTGCTTAATGCTGATTTTATGTTAATTTAATTAAGAAGTTAATTAGAGAACATAAGATTTAGAACCTAAAAGATCTGAAAAGAGTTAGGTTAAATTCATAATCTGTCATTCACATTAAGATAAGGATAGCAATTAGGTATTAACATTGGCAGCTTAAGAATAGAATTCACCTCCCTAATCTCTCATCTTGATTAATCGTCGTATATTCTTTTTAATTTTCTGATTTATTTTCTTTAAAATTGCAAAATTATTGTTTTACCAAATAGAATCATAAGTATATTTTAGTAGTACTTAATCCAATTCCCTGTGGTTCGACCTCACTTGCGTGAGATACTACTTGATTGCGTATACTTGCGTAGTAATCATAAAATTCGTAACAATATTTTAGAAAGAGGGTTTGAAACCCTAATGGCTAGCGGGGAATTGGTTATCTCTAATATGCACATTAGGTCTATGCCGGTTAGGATCGAGGATAGGGAGTTGAGCGCTGACCTTATAGAATTGAAATTAACTGTGTTTGACACTATACTGGGGATGGATTTTCTGTCTAAGTATTCGGCCAGTATAGATTGTAAACGAAAAATGGTGACTTTTCAACCAGAAGGTGAAGATCGATTTGTCTATGTTGGATCAGTTCAGGGGTCTCGGATCCCGGTTATTTCTGTATTGAGGGCTAGAGATTTACCATACAGTGGCTGTGTAGGATTTCTAGCAATGGTGATTGACTCTAGTAGACCCGAAACATTTGGGCCTGAGGCAGTCAGGGTGGTAAGAGATTTTCTCGACATGTTTCCTGAGGAATTGCCGAGATTGCCGCCGCAAAGAGAAATTGATTTCGTAATTGATCTGGCACCTGGAGTCGAACCTGTTTCTAAAGCTCCATATTGGATGGCTCCAGCAGAACTCAAAGAGCTTAAGTTGCAACTTCAGGGGATGCTTGATATTGGGTTTATCCGACCCAGTGTATCGCTTTGGGGAGCTCTGGTTCTGTTTTTGAAAAAGAAAGATGGTTCTCTCAGAATGTGTATTGATTATCGGGAGCTAAACAAGTTGACAATCAAGAATAAGTACCCGTTACCTAGAATCGAAGATTTGTTCAATCAGCTTCAAGGAAAGACAGTGTTTTCGAAAATTGATCTACAATCTGGTTATCATCAACTCAGAATCAGGGAAGAGGACATACCAAAGACTGCTTTTCGAACTAGATATGGGCATTATGAGTTTCTGGTAATGTTATTTGGATAGACTAATGCTCCTGCGACCTTTATGGATCTCATGAATAGGGTATTCAAGGATTTCCTCGATAACTGCGTTGTAGTGTTTATCGATGACATTCTTGTATAGTCTCAGTTAGAAGAGGAGCACGAGCATCATCTTCGAATGCTATTGCAGCGACTTAGGGATCACAAGTTGTATGCAAAGTTCAAAAAATGTGATTCTGGTTGTCAGAGGTATCTTTTCTGGGACATATTGTCGGGTGAATGGAATTATGGTTGATCCAAACAAGGTTGAGTCAGTGAAGAATTGGCCGAGGCCAAAATCTGTGACGGAGGTTCGAAGTTTTCTCGGTTTAGCAGGGTATTATCGACATTTTGTCGAAGGATTCTTTAAAACCTCTATGCCCCTAACCGAATTGACTAAGAAAAATCAGAGATTGGTGTGGTCAGACAAGTGTGAAACAAGTCTTCAAGAGTTGAAGCAACGTTTAATAACAGCTCCGGTGTTAGCTTTGCCATCAAATCAAGCGAAATTCGTTGTTTATTGTGATGCATCCAGACAGGGTCTGGGACGTGTTCTGAGGCAAGCTAACAGAGTCATAGCCTATGCCTCTCGTCAACTGAAAGATTATGAGTAGCGTTATCACACTCATGACCTAGAGTGTGTTGCTGTAGTTTTTGCTTTAAAGATATGGCGACATTATCTTTACGGTGAAAAATGTGAGATTTATATTGATCATAAAAGTCTCAAGTACTTTTTCACCCAGAAGGATTTGAACATGTGACAGAGGAGGTGGCTGGAATTTTTCAAAGACTATGATTGTGAGATTTTGTATCACCCCGGGAAGGCCAATGTTGTGGCTGATGCTTTGAGTAGAAAGGGTCCCGGGCAGGTTTATACCACGGTTTTGATAGCTCCTCAACTAGCCTCTGAAATGGTTAGTGCAGGGATTGAGTTTGTAGTTGGAAAATTGCACAATTTGACACTTCAATCTAATCTGTTGGAAAAAGTCAGAAAGGCACAACTAGAAGATCCCGAGCTAATTAAGATTTAAGATGAGGTTATGGCTGGTCGGCCTAAAGACTTTTTAGTCTCGAATAATGGAATGTTGTTGTACAAGGCTCGAGTTTGTGTTCCTGGTGTTGATGAGCTTAAGAAAGAGATACTTGATGAAGCTCACACCATACCTTATTCACTGCATCCGGGAACCACCCAAATGTATCAAGATTTGAAACCCTACTTCTGGTGGTATGGGATGAAAAGAGATGTGGTGGACTACGTGTCCAAATGTTTAACCTGTCAGCAAATCAAGACTGAACATCAAAGGCCGACAGGGTTATTACAACCTTTGGTCCTTCCTGAATGGAAGTGGGAGGACATAGCAATGGATTTTGTAACTGGGTTGCCTAAAACCACAGGAATGTATGATTCAGTATGGGTCATAGTGGACAAATTCACAAAATCAGCTCACTTTCTGCCAATGAAAGTTACATATTCGTTGGATCAGTACGCTGAACTGTATGTAAAGGAGATAGTTCGTCTCCATGGAGCCCCTAAATCTATTGTTTCAGACAGGGATCCAAAGTTCACATCAAAGTTTTGGGTGAGTCTTCAGAAGGCTATGGGTACCAAGTTGAAGTTTAGCACAGCCTTTCACCCACAGACTGATGGTCAGTCAGAAAGAACAATTCAGATATTGGAAGATTTACTGCGAGCCTGTGTCATGGACTTTGAGGGTTCATGAAGTAAGTACTTGCCTTTAATTGAGTTCTCCTACAGCAATAGCTACCAGAGTACAATAGGGATGGCTCCCAAGGAGATGTTATATGGTAGGAAATATTGCTCCCCTATTCATTGGGACGAAACTGGAGAAAGGAAGTACTTGGGTCCAGAGTTAGTGCAGAGGACGAATGAGGCTATTGATAAGATCAAGGCTTGGATGCTTGCTTCTCAAAGCAGACAGAAAAGTTATGTTGATCCGAAGCGCAGGGATGTCACATTTGAAGCAGGGGAACATGTTTTCCTACGGGTTTCACCCATGAAGGGTATTAGACTCTTCCAGAAGAAGGGAAAGTTGAGCCCTAGGTTCATTGGGCCATTTCAGATACTTGAGAAGGTCGGGCAGGTAGCGTATCGGCTAGCCTTACCACCAGCGTTGTCAGTTGTTCATGATGTATTTCACATTTCTATGTTGAGGAAATACGTGTCAGACCCGACTCATATCTTGAGTTATGAAGCCCTTGAACTGCAATCAGACTTATCCTACGAAGAGCAACCTGTACAGATTCTTGATAGAAAAGAAAAGGTTCTTAGGAAGAAGACTATTCCTCTGGTTAAGGTGCTATGGAGGAACAGTAAGGTGGAAGAAGCCACCTGGGAGTTGGAGTCTTATATGAGAACTCTGTTGGGTTTTATGCCCTAAATAAAACTCATTTCAATATAATCAGATTTACTTATTAATATAGATCAGAAATAACATTTAATGTTGCATGGTTCACATGATTTATTTCATGATTATATGTCCATAATGTATAAATTCATCTGAAACCCTTTTCACATACTTTATCCTGTTTATTGTGCCGTCAACACATTGGAAAGTAAACATGACTATGTGAATAAAGTTTCCTAGATTTATCAGACACAGGGTTTTACTGATAGGATAATCTACAACAGAGTTTACTTGCATTTGGAGAAGTGCTATGTTCTTTCCAGAGCATTGGTTAAAGTAAAGCTCAGGTTGGATGCATGGAGTATGCATCGGAAGGGACCGATATTGAACTTTGACTTAGATTTAATTAAACTTACCGTAAAATCTATTTAAGTCAATATCGCCAAGTTGATCCTAGATCAAATGATCTTAATCCTGTTATGATTAGGCTCAATCTTGAAAGGCTATTCGTGTTCCTTGAATTGTTAGTTAAGCCTACTTTTAGGTCAGGGTGATACGTACATTTTGGGAACACGGTAGTGCAATTGAGTGGGAGCGCTAGCATAAACATGGAATCTATAGCTTCTATCTGGCGAATAGTAAGCAAAGGATGATCACCTTCGAGCTTGACCAAACGAAAATAAATGGTGGAGATCTCATTTCACATAAGCTGAAATATCATTTATACGGGGTCAAGTGTTTTAAGGATAAAATACATAGTAGGGTGTTACGGTAATTTAATCCCTTTACTGTGTAGATCATTCATATAGAGGATAATTGATCAAATTAGGATTATAACAATGGATAACTAATGATGTGTCTATATGGTGGAACATATAGAGCATTCTATATACTGAGAGTGCAATTCTAAGTTCTATGCGTGGATTCAACGAAGAATTAATAAGTTAGTGAATTTTAGTGCTAAATTCTTGATCTACTTATTGGAAGCTCGGTTATATAGACCCATGGTCCCCCCACTAGTTGAGATAATATTGCTTGTAAGACTCATGTAATTGGTTTTGATTAATCAATTATAATTCTCAAATTAGACTATGTCTATTTGTGAAATTTTCACTAAGTAAGGGCGAAATTGTAAAGAAAGAGTTTATAGGGGCATATTTGTTAATTATGATACTTTGTATGGTTCAATTAATAAATATGATAAATGACAATATTATTTAATAATTATTTATAGTTATTAAATAGTTAGAATTGGCATTTAAATGGTTGAATTAGGAAATTGGCATTTTTGAGAAAATCAGATACAAAAGGTGTTAAAATTGCAAAATTGCAAAAAGCAAGGCCCAATCCACTAAGTGTATGGCCGGCCACCTATTGTAGGTTTTTAAGTTGATTTTTTCATTATTTTAATGCCATATAATTCAAATCTAACCCTAGTGGAATGCTATAAATAGATAGTGAAGGCTTCAGGAAAATTACACTTTTCTTCAGACTTTCTGAATCAGAAAAACCTGAGCCTTCTCTCTCCCTATCTGGCTGACCACTCCCTCTCTTCTTCTTCAATATTTCGAAATCCTTAGTGATTAGAGTAGTGCCCACACACATCAAGCAATACCTCAATCATAGTGAGGAAGATCGTGAAGAAAGATCATCAGCAAAGGAGTTTCACCATCAAAGATTCAGAGAAAGAGATCCAAGTTCAGATATTGATAATGCTCTGCTACAGAAAGGAATCAAGGGCTAGATATCTGAACGGAAGGAGTCATTATATTCCGCTGCACCCAATGTAAGGTTCTTAAACTTTATATGTGTTTAATTTATCGTTTTAGAAAGTTCTTATTTAGGATGTTAATTAACATACTTGTGAGTAGATCTAAGATCCTGGTAAAATAATTTCCAACAACTGGCCTCAGAGCCATGGTAATTGATTTACTTGCAAGAAATTTGGACTTTAAAACGATTGTTTGTTTGTTTTTGGATGATATCATGTTGTATTGAGTGTTATTTGATGATTGATTGGTGTTTGTGAATTTTCGTTAAAAATAATTGAATATTTGTTTCTGGAATTATTTTTATTGGATATTATGGAAACAATTAAGCAAGTTACTTTTTTACAGAACTCAATTTTGATTTCATTTGAATTAGTTATGATTTTTTGAAGATTCGAAAAAATCGGAGTTGTGCTGAAATTTTCCTGCGATCGCGAAAACTGTCCGTACAGCTCGCAATTTTTTCGTTTTTCTTCGATTTTTCATGCTTTTTCATGGAATTAACTTCCGATTTTTTGTGTAGTTCTGTATTTATACTATTACTATTCCTAATTCAATTCTAATTATCATTTTGAATTAATTTAATATTTTTTTAATTTAATTCAAGATATTAGTGTAATTTGAATTTGAAAATAGTTAGTATCTATCTTTTTGCTTAATTATCTATCTTATTTTTAAATTTGATTATATCTTATCTTATTTTTAAATTTAAGCTCAAATTTTAAATTTTTTAAATTAAATCTTTTTTTGAATAATTTGACCTTATTTAAATTTAAAATAAGATAACTATAATCATGTAATTTTAAATAGATATAAGATATTTTGCTAACTTTTTAATTTTGTTATTTTATTTATTTAAATTACATTTAAAATCTGAAAAAGATATTCATTTATCTTTTCTAATTTTTTTTAATTTTTAATTATAAAATAACATTTAAATTTTAAAAGTAGTTAGCAAATTTTGAAATGATATTTAGGTTGGTTGAAACCTAATTTTTCAAAATTGTAGGTTTAATTTTAAATTTAATTTTTTTAAATTTTAAATTTTTTTTATTTTATTTAATTTTTCGAAAATAAATATTTTATTTATTTATTTAATTATTTCGAAATTAATTATTTAATTTAAAATTAAATAAATCCTACATCCAACTATCCAGCTAACCTTGTTGCAGGAGTATGTGTTTTAGCTTGTGTGTATGTTCTCAAAACCTATTATTACTTGATTGCAAATAGCCATGGTTACTTTTTGCCAGATCTAATGATCTGATGGCTCCCTTGGTCAAGTTAATAATTTGTAATAGGTATATTTACAATCTTCTTTCATCTGTGTATGACCTAGCAACATGATAGGACCCATCCAAAGTGTGCCTGTGTGAGCCTATGTGTTTAATTTTATTATAGATGCATATAGGTTGCTGTTGCTAAAATAAATTATCATAGTTCTTGATAGAATTTATTTAGGCCCATTTAGTTTTGGGCCTATTCAATTAATAACAGTTGTTCTTATTAAGGTTAAATTCCTCTCTTTTGGGCCTTGTGTGAGAGTTGGGAGCCATAGTAGTGGGTACGACATACTGAACCCAACACCCCCTCACATGAACCACCCCAATTGTGAAGGCCCATTTGCCTGATTTGAATAACTGTACTAGGTTAATTAAACTAGTTTAACCTAATAAAATTGATTAGCAACATAATTAATTTCATTTATTTTGAAATTAATTTAAGAAAATTATAGTTTAAAGAATTTTTTATTCTAAGCTAAACTATATGTATTTTCTTGTATTTAATTAAATATAGAATTATAACCATCTAGATTCTTTCTGGAGCTTAATTTAAATTTTTCATTAAATATTCCTATTTAAGTTGATATTTAGTTATCTTCAACTAACCAACTTAAATCTGAATATCTTTTGGATTTAAAATTTCAAAATTAAGTTGAGGAATTTTAGGTATTGGTTATTAAGATTCTTTAGATATTTTTTAAGTTAATATCTTTTCGAATATTAACTTAAAATGGAATATTTTAGATATTTTTTAAGTTAATATCTTTTCGAATATTAACTTAAAATGGAATATTTTCAAATTAAGTGGTTACAACTTAATTTTTGATATTTAATTAAATTTAAATTTGAAAAATATTTAGGTTCTAGATTTTTTCTAATACAACCTAAATTAGATATTTTTTCAAATTTTGTGGAAAAGATACTTAGTCAAATAAGATATTTTCTAGATAGTTATTTCTAGACTACTTATTATTTCTAATATTAAATAGGAAAATATTATACATTGTGAAATTAATGATTTTAAATAATTAATTTTGGTATAATTTATTTTTTCCTATTATTAAACTAGAGATTAATAATTAAGCCTTCTCTACACTTAATTATTTATTTCTTGAATTTAATACATTTAATTAATTTGAAAATTAAATATCTAAGTTGATTTTCATCATGATACTTAAATATTTCTTTTTCATGACACTTAATTGAATAGAAAATTATTTTTAGTTGAAATTTATTTTTTCCACTAAATTTAAATAATTTTCAAAATATATTTTTTCTTTATTTTATTAATCAAATTTCGAAACTGCATTTCTTAAATGCTGGAATTTCGAATTTTATTTGAAAAATAGATTAAAGTTGTAAATTATTTATTTTAATTTTGGACCAACTTAAATCAATAATTTTTTCATTAATTGATTAATTTAAAAATAATTGAATTAAAGTATATTATTAGAAATTGAATTAATTAGTCAAAGGAAAATCTAGATAGATGATATTTTTGCTTGAAGTATTTTTCTAGTGTATTTAATTAAATAGAAAATTAATATTTAAGTTGATTTTCATCATCATACTTAAATATATGAAATTTTTCTTATATATATTTAATTAAATAGGAAAATTATATTTTTTGTTGTAAATTAATTTTATTAATTAATTTTGGGCCAACATTAAATTAGAATAATTTTTCCAGGATTTATTTTTTATTTTAACTTGCATTTTCGAAAATTGTATCCTTGAATACTTTAATTTTTCGAAATGCAATATGTATTTATAGAAAATTAAATTTGAGTTGTAAATTAATTTAAATTAATTTTGTAACAACTTAAATTGAATATTTTTCTAAATATTTATTGGAAATTATTACTAAAATGGAAATAATTCATGTTATTTTCATATCCATCTAAGTAAAATTTATAAATATTAAATTAAAATTTATATTTAGAATTTTTCATTCTAAATTAGAAATTTTAAATAAATATATATTTAAAATAAATAAATTAAATAAAGAGAATCAAAGAAAATACAACTCATTTTAAATAATGAGCTTGATTATTATTAAGATATTCGATCTCCATTGTTGGTCTTACAAAAGTTAAATGTTTTCAATATAACCTCGAGACGCTAGACTTCGTCCCCCTATGGATGGTTATTCGTTGAACGCATTTAACACCGTAAGATTTCTTTTGATAAGTGTTTTGTGAGTTTTTGTCTCTATTTAGACTCTCCCCTACGGTGACTACTTAGAGATAAACTCATAAAACATGAAACAATGGTGGAAGCTCATAAAATAAGAATAACTTTGACTCTCGCCTACCGGGACAACGTTGGATTCTTATTTTGATCGAATAAAAGGTTGCTAGAATGGTTTCTATTTTAGATGAGCTGACAACTCTATTCAATAAATGATACTTTGACTCTCGCCTACCGGGACACTGTATCAGTTTGTTGAAAACCTTGGAAATTATTTAGGATTGTATGTTTTAGTATTTTCACTAGTCATTCCTACTTGCTATATGTTTATAATTTCTGAATTGTGTATGAATTTATATTGAACCATGTTATTTTCTGTTATTAAGTTGTAGTTTAATTTCGAATCTTCATTGTTGGTCTAACATGTTTGTTTTTCTAATGAGATAAATCCCTAATGGATTTTCACCATTAGACATATATAATAGTGTAAGATCTCGAAAGATAAATATTGTATATGCAACATCTAGCTGTTCATCAATTGATGACACCTTAGACTAGTATTTTTACAATATGAAACAAGAAGATTACATAAATAAGATTACTTTGTCTTTCGCTAATCGAAGCATCGTTGGATTCTTATTTATAAACGAAATTATCCTAATTCCTCTTAGCTTATTCATTTCGAATTAGCTCAATTATATATCATTGGATGAATGGTCAATATCATTTCATGTCATTATATTTTCTCTTAAGAAATTAAATGATGCATATGACTATAATCCCGAAATTCTATTCCCAATTGATATAAATCCTCAATCTTAAAAATCTCCTACTTGTATGGGCAAATCTGACTTAGATTTTGTACTAGTAGTGCTGGTCCAAGATAGAATTACTCATTATATTTGGTATAAATTTAAGTCTTTGACTTTAATTTTAGATTCCAAATAGAAATTTTCTTATATTTCTAATTCCACAATACAATACAGTTACACTTTCTCAAGTGTTTAATATCCATCTTCTATTAATGGATTAAAACTTTATGGAATATGAGTTAGGTATTCTGTGACCAGGATCCACTTGTAGTATTCTAAGAACTCTTTGATGTAACTAAACCTATGTCATCAAAAGACACTACCATTTTTTTTAATCTATGGCATTTGTATCTTGTTCATAGTGGATTTGACAAGATCAATCTCTGTAAAGAGTTAATATGCCTATATCCACTGAAAGTAGTTGATCTCATTCGCAGATGGATGTACATTCAGGGGTGGATATGAGTTTTTCGTTGTATTCTTAAAACGATAACTCTAGATTATACCTTTTAGCAAAGAAATTTGAAATGTTTGAAAAATTTCATTAATTTCTAGCAATGGTTAAAACCATTAAGGTAAGTGGTTAAAGATCTTGTGAACTGATAGGGGTGGAGAAATAGTTAGTAGATATGCAGTTCAAAGATCATTAAATTGATTTTTGAATTATATCCAAACTTACCTCCCCAGAAATTTCGAGTTGCATATTGATGATTAGTTACTAGTCGTTGCCTAAATCCTTCTATGGTAATACAATTTCAGAATGATGTAATGGTTGGGTACTTAATGTAAAACATTACTAGATTCATGGATGACCTAATCAAAATCTTAAGAAAAGCTAGAACTGTTAACCATGGTTTGTTAGCTTTTCTAAGTGATTAGGGGTGGACCATCCCATTGTCAATAGATAAGAAAGTGTTTGTTCAAACAAATACTACTTTTTTAAGAAAATGACTAAGTCTGAAAAACAAGTAGCAAATAAAGGAGATATTTAATTCTTGATTCCAAAAGTGTTCTATCATCTTATATAACATATTATGATCCCACTGCCTCTGTTGTCTTGTCACAACCGAAGAGATCAATACCATTTAGTTTTCTTAGACATAATTCACGGTGCCTTGTCGTAGTGGGAGAGTTTCTAGGAACTCACCTTCTTATGACTTGGGAGACACTAGTGATTAAAATCCATTGTGAGTTTAAACAAGTAATGGATTGTCAAGATAAGAAACTAAGAAGAAAGCCAATAGAACTATGGTTTAATCCATTCACATGGAGTAACCTAAAGTTTTCTATTACAAGGACATAAAAGGAAATTTTCGTTTATAAGTCCATTCAATGGACTTAACAAAACTTCCTGTTCCTAGTATTATAGGTTTGAGTTTATCTAAACCTATGGCTTGTGGTATACCTGGTAATTACTTACTCTAATGCAAGCAACTTACTTTAGTCGAATCTTTGAAGCATTTTCTTTCTAATGGCAATCTATAGAAGCTTCACAACTTCTTAGGCATAGATTTTATCTAAGGAAAAGTCTCAACTATTCCAGAAAAGATAAAGCCATGAAAGAATTTCTTATATCAACAGTGAGAGGTCTTAGATATGCTTTTGTATGCCTTAGACCAGACACCTGCTGTTGAGTGGGAGTAATGAGTAGGTATCAGATTAATCCAGGAGAAGAACATTGGAAGACAATCAAGTAAATTTTAAGATTAAGAAGAGGAACTATATGTTAGTCTATAAGGGTGTGTTTAAAACTCTTAGACTACACCATATCAGATTTCGAAATTTGCCTTTGTGCTAGAAAATCTTTCTGATAAGATCGTGGTTACTCTGGGGGTGGAATAGTGATTTTGGAGAAGTGTAAAAACCTATCTGAAGTCTCTAGGTCTACCAGAGAGGGACTGAATGTTAAAGTTGCAGGAAAGGTACTTATTCAGTCTAAGGAAAGTTCTATACATCTTTGGCACCATTCCAAATTGCCTTAAACTACTAGTGTTAATTTCCTGATTAACCAAAAGTAGTTGCCAAAGGTATAGAATCCAGTATCCCAAGAGAGTAGACATATAGAGAGGAATTTCACATTATCAATGATTTTGTGATTTAAGGAAGAGTAATGGTGGAGAAAAGGCTGTGTTTAATTCAACCTTTCAGATCCTATTACGAGGAGGTTACTACTACTACACTTGATTTGTATATCGAGGTGTTGAGATTATTTGAAACGCACTTTTTGTTTTATATTAGTGCAAGTGGGAGTTTGCTGGGTTTTATGCCCTAAATAAAACTCATTTCAATATAATCATATTTACTTATTAATATAGATCAGAAATAACATTTAATGTTGCATGGTTCACATGATTTATTTCATGATTATATGTACATAATGTATAAATTCATCTGAAACCCTTTTCACATACTTGATCCTGTTTATTGTGCCGTCAACACATTGGAAAGTAAACATGACTATGTGAATAAAGTTTCCTAGATTTATCAGACACAGGGTTTTACTGATATGATAATCTACAACAGAGTTTACTTGCATTTGGAGAAGTGCTATGTTCTTTCCAGAGCATTGGTTAAAGTAAAGCTCAGGTTGGATGCATGGAGTATGCATCGGAAGGGACCGATATTGAACTTTGACTTAGATTTAATTAAACTTACCGTAAAATCTATTCAAGTCAATATCGCCAAGTTGATCCTAGATCAAATGATCTTAATCCTGTTATGATTAGGCTCAATCTTGAAAGGCTATTCGTGTTCCTTGAATTGTTAGTTAAGCCTACTTTTAGGTCAGGGTGATACGTACATTTTGGGAACACGGTAGTGCAATTGAGTGGGAGCGCTAGCATAAACATGGAATCTATAGCTTCTATCTGGCGAATAGTAAGCAAAGGATGATCACCTTCGAGCTTGACCAAACGAAAATAAATGGTGGAGATCTCATTTCACATAAGCTGAAATATCATTTATACGGGGTCAAGTGTTTTAAGGATAAAATACATAGTAGGGTGTTACGGTAATTTAATCCCTTTACTGTGTAGATCATTCATATAGAGGATAATTGATCAAATTAGGATTATAACAATGGATAACTAATGATGTGTCTATATGGTGGAACATATAGAGCATTCTATATACTGAGAGTGCAATTCTAAGTTCTATGCGTGGATTCAACGAAGAATTAATAAGTTAGTGAATTTTAGTGCTAAATTCTTGATCTACTTATTGGAAGCTCGGTTATATAGACCCATGGTCCCCCCACTAGTTGAGATAATATTGCTTGTAAGACTCATGTAATTGGTTTTGATTAATCAATTATAATTCTCAAATTAGACTATGTCTATTTGTGAAATTTTCACTAAGTAAGGGCGAAATTGTAAAGAAAGAGTTTATAGGGGCATATTTGTTAATTATGATACTTTGTATGGTTCAATTAATAAATATGATAAATGACAATATTATTTAATAATTATTTATAGTTATTAAATAGTTAGAATTGGCATTTAAATGGTTGAATTAGGAAATTGGCATTTTTGAGAAAATCAGATACAAAAGGTGTTAAAATTGCAAAATTGCAAAAAGCAAGGCCCAATCCACTAAGTGTATGGCCGGCCACCTATTGTAGGTTTTTAAGTTGATTTTTTCATTATTTTAATGCCATATAATTCAAATCTAACCCTAGTGGAATGCTATAAATAGATAGTGAAGGCTTCAGAAAAATTACACTTTTCTTCAGACTTTCTGAATCAGAAAAACCTGAGCCTTCTCTCTCCCTATCTGGCTGACCACTCCCTCTCTTCTTCTTCAATATTTCGAAATCCTTAGTGATTAGAGTAGTGCCCACACACATCAAGCAATACCTCAATCATAGTGAGGAAGATCGTGAAGAAAGATCATCAGCAAAGGAGTTTCAGCATCAAAGATTCAGAGAAAGAGATCCAGGTTCAGATATTGATAATGCTCTGCTACAGAAAGGAATCAAGGGCTAGATATCTGAACGGAAGGAGTCATTATATTCCGCTGCACCCAATGTAAGGTTTCTTAAACTTTATATGTGTTTAATTTATTGTTGTAGAAAGTTCTTATTTAGGATGTTAATTAACATACTTGTGAGTAGATCTAAGATCCTGGTAAAATAATTTCCAACAAACTCAACATCCAGAGCTATTCAGGTTAGATTTCGAGGACGAAATCCTTTTAACGGGGGGATAACTGTAATGACCGCTTTAGTAATTTGGATGAGTAAAGGCAATTAGCAGTAATTTCTGTTATTTTATAATTATTTATGACTTAATTATTTTTGGACCCCAATATTTAGAAATAAATATTAGAGTTATAATTTCTCGATTCCGGAGATTTTATTAAACTCTAGGGGTATTATTTGGCTTATATGTGAAATATGTTATTTTTGTAATTTTTGCTCGGCCACAACGGAAAATGCAATGGATGGCTAGTTTGATCACATGGGAAAGTTTAGAACCTTATTTCTTAGTGGAAAATATTTTAGAGAAAATAAAATGCTGAGGTTAAGCAGGGTTATGGAATTTGACCATTTTACCCCTAGCTTTAGAAATACCTAAGTTTTAACCTAAATGGTAAATTAGTAATTTTAAATAGGGGTTGGGTGGCTGCCTAGGTGAGTGACACTTGGCCACTTAGTTTCATCCAAAGCTAAGGATGGGAAAATGCATTACTCTCATTTTGGAAAAATAAGAAAATTGATGAAATAAACCAAGAAACCCTTTGTTTCCCTTCTCTCTCTTCGTACCAGCCAAGCTAAGGGAATTCATTGTTAGATTTTGTGTTTTCAGCAAGGATTGGAGGAGGAGTCAATCAATGTAAACCCTAGTTGCTCTCTGGTTATGGTTTTTCTCAAGTTTTAGTTGGTTTCAAGAGATGATTTTGTGTTATAGGGGGTGTTAGGGTTAGGATTGTTTAGAGTTTGAATTTTATGTTTAATTTGAGTTGATTAAGGATCCTAGCAGCTGGTATTGTTGATTGGTTTAGGTTTTGTGCAAGTTTAAGCTTTGAGTTCAAAGCTTTGGTCTTTAATGGCAAGTTGAGTTTCATTGATTTTTTCTGTGTTTTTCTGGTTGGAATATGTTGTGTATACGTTGTGTAGGTACTTTGGAAAGTTTGGTAGCATTTGGTGGAAAATTGAGCAAAGAATGAAATGTTTTGGGAAAACTGGTGCAAGCCGGCTAGCCGGTTTGCCAGACCTCTAAAACTGGTCAGCCAGTTTTGGTAGGATTCCTGAACACTTTATTTTCTCAATTTTCGTCCATTTCAGTGTCGGGGATGGGTGTTTCCCTATTTCCAGAGTTAGGTTAACCCCTAGAAAGCATAACAGAACCTAGGGTTAAGGTTTTGGGTTTCCAGGGAATAGGATTTTAATCATGTAACTTACCCGGTTTCAAAATGTGATTAGGGCATCCATCTAGCACGAGACTTTCTGTTCAGGTCGGCCAGCACACTGAATTAGGAAAGAAGGTAAGAACTGTATATAACGTGTAATATGAGATATATGCATGTTGTATGTATGATTGTATATGTTTGGGTGATGTCATAGCGACACAACCATTGTGTCGGTTCAGCAGTACAGGCATCGTACTGATTAAGAGTGATATTCACCCCATAAGGTATGAATTGGTGCTATCATAGCGACACAACCATTGTGTCGGTTCAACAGTACATGCATCGTACTGGTTAAGAGTGATATCATGGCCAATTACACTTTTGGATGCTATTGATGCTATCATAGCGGCACGATCATAGTGTCGGTCCTGCAGTACGATCATAGTACTAGTAGTGGGTGATATCATGGTCAATAGCACAGCTAGTTAGTAGAACGTTCTTATTCATCTGTTAAGCCTTGTAAATAGGTGTATGGGCGCCTAGGTACAAGTCGGAATTATATAATATGTTATATGCTTTTCTTACTGAGTCTGTCGACTCACAGTTCTACTTCCATGTGTAGGTAAGGGAAAGGCGAAAGCTGAACAGGAGTGAACCTGAGCTCGGATGAAGTTGTACATGTCAAAGTGGAGTGACCTGGAGTGTTCGGTCTCGGGAAATCTAGGAGTTGTACTTTGTAGTCGCTGTGTGACCTGTTTATTATGTATTTTGAGATATTAAGTTTAGAAAGTTTGAAAACGGGATCCCGACATTTGTAAATATTTTGTTATATTATAAAGTTTATTAATTAATATATAAGTTTTAATTTGACATGTTTTTCAAGAAAATTCTTTGATTAGCAAAGTTTGCGCTGTAATTGAAAAAGCAATGTAGCGTGCCTTAGCATTAGGGTATTACAAAGATGAAGATATCGGACGCTTAAGGAAATAAGATGCTCCAATGGTGCCTGCTCTAGAACACAGATAGCTCCTACTCTTCTATTGCCATGGGAGAAGGTTATTGTTGGTAATTCTATGGAAACATTATATGAAAGGATTTGTAAGCAAGCACCTCAAATTTTTTTGGGAGTTCTAGTTGTTATGAATGTTGAGCAATGGCTAACATTTATTTATAGAATATGGGACTTTATGGGTGTCACTAGCAAAGATAGAGTGTATTGTGCCACCTTTCAATTCCAAGAGGATGCCTTTGTTTGGCGGGATATGGTGTCCCTTACTCGGGTGGTTACAAGAATTACTTGGGAAGAATTCTAGGATGTGTTCAACGCTAAGTACTACAATAAGGTAGTTTGTAGTGTTAGCCCAAGATATGTTTCCAAGAGGGGGGGTGAATTGGAAATTTATACTAATTTCGGTAAATCAAAACTTTTAACACAAAATTAAGCAATTAGCCACTTAATCAAATAAAAGCAAGTAATATGGCAAGCAATATATTATTACAAATAATCAAACTTGTAAAATAAAGAGTTTAAGGATTAGAAGATGCAAACTCTCGATTTTTACAAGGTTCGGTAGAACTATGCCAACTACGTCCTTGGTCTTCAAAGCTATGGACCTAGCTTTGAGTTCCAATATCGAGCCAAGTTAACGGGCTTGACTAACCCTTACAACCGGGGAATTTTTCACCAAGGTTTTTCCCAAACCTCTCACAATAGTTTTCTTCCAAGGACTATCAACCTCGCCGGATTGTTGAAGTGCCAATCTCACTTTTCTCGGGTTGTTTACAAAATCGGTGTCAACCTCACCTACAACCGAGTTGTTTTTCTACCGGTGCCAACCTCACCTCTCAATACAATTAATATGTAACTTTGAAATACAAAGCAAACTCTCTCTAATTAGATGGAAAACAAAGTAAAATCCTAGAGAGAATTGCAAGCACACTAGAGAAGATAAGAACAAGTTTGGCTCAAGTGTGTGTGGTTGGTGTGTTTATGAAAAGATGATAATTCTTTAGTTTAGAACACTTAGAATGATATTATATGATGAATAGAAGCTCAACCAACCTCCATTTTTGAGTGAAAAACGAGTTTATATAGTGTAGGAATGAAAACTAGCCGTTTATAGCCGTTAGCACATTTTTTGAGGCCACTTCAGCCGTGATCCGGAATTCCGGATTGGTTACAACCGGAATTCCGGTTGGCAACCGGAATTCCGGATGGGAACCGGAATTCCAGATGCAAAAGGTTCATTTTTTTCGAACTAAAACGTGCATAACTTTTTACTCGTTTATCCGATTTCAAAAATTCCAGTTGCGTTCTCTTAGTTAAATGATATGTGATCTTAAAAATCAATTTAGAAAATTTAGATATCATTTTTTGTGAAATAACTTGTCGCACAAGTTAGTGAGCCAAACTTTTGAACTTATAAATCCTAGTGTACTATGCAAATCACTTTAACAAGACTAAAGCAAATTTATACCATTTTATTTTGAGTAGTCTTGATGTAGATGAGCCTTCTAGCTTGATTTGCATGTTTTTGATCCCATGTTGAATTTTCCCGAGAGTTGACTTTTGACTTTGACTTTGACTTTCGGGTTGACTTTTGACTTTGAGCTTTTTGAAGACCTTTTTTGAATAGGGTCTTGACTTGTTGATCCCTTGATGAATCTTTTGCTCTTATGAAGTATGAAGTAGTTTATATACTTGTTGAATCTACTTCTTTGATTATGTTTGACTTTACCGAGCAAATATAGATACTCTGTGAACTTGCTTGCAAAATAATCAAGAAAAGATTAGTAACAAATAATAATCAAATATTTGTTTATCATCAAAATAAATGAGTGAATGACTTTTGGTCAACATTCTCCCCCTTTTTGATGATATCAAAATATTTGATTATTTTAACGGAAAGAAAAAGTAAATTGAAACATGTTGAGTTTAGCTCCCCTTTAATGTATGCATATGTTGTTTATACCGTTTTACCTTTGCATATTTAATGTTACCCTTTCTTAACATGACAAAGCTCCCCCTTAATCATATACTCAATAAACTTGTTAATACTTGAAAACATAATATGATTAATGCCAAAATAATCAATTCCAATATTTCTCCCCCTTTTGATTTCATCAAAAAGGGTGGCAGAGGAAGCAAGGTCAAGCTAAATATATTTCTCCCCCTTAATCATACAAGATATGACTTGTATCAATGAAGCACAATGGGTAAAGAGAAATTTCAAAATGCATAAAAAGATGACAGTTCATATAGTCAAAACAAGTTTAAACTTTCAATCTACTGAAAAAAAATATGTCAAAAACCTTGAAAGTAAGAGATGCAGGTAAATAATGGCATGGTTATGATTTCAAACCTTTTCTCATACCTCAAGTATGATAAAACAAATGTGTTCATGCACTTAAATCAATTAGATGACAAGAGTTGAGACTTGTTGCTAAGTTTTTCAAAAATTTAAGCAAAAACAACATATGTACCAAAAATTAGTTTTATGCATCCTTTTTGAAAAATTCTTTTTGTATCAGCTTAAACATGATTAATATGAAGTGTATAAGCTGGAAAAATAGAAAAAGCTTCAAAAATGAGAGATTTTGGCAAGTTTTACTCGTTTTGGTCATATAAGGTCATTTTAAGCAACTTACTTACTAAAAATTGATTTTATGCAAAATTTACATGCAAAATCTTTTTTGACAGCTGATATATGATAAAACAAACATGCTCAAACAAGAAAATAAAAAAAAAGTCAAAAATCATAACTTTTCGGTAAGCTTTTCGATTTGCTTAAAAACTAGAAATCTACCAAAAATGAGTTCTATGCAACCAAATTGAAAAATTCTTTTTCCAGTAGGTCAAAAATATCAAATGTGAGGTGTACAAACTTACGGAATTGAAAAATAATGAAAATTGAGCACGTTTAGAGAAAAACACTCTTTTAGGTCTTAAAAAGTCAAAATTATGCAAGATAGTACCAAAATCAAGATTTGAGCATTATTTTTGAAAAATTCTTTTTGAGACAGTTTATATATGAGTATTTAGAGATGTACAAGCTTTCAAAATAATAATTTTCTCAACAATATGAAATTTTGGCTAATTTCACCCATTATGGCCTTAAAAAGTTGAAAATAAGCAAATGACATACCAAAATTTTGTTCAAAGTATATTTCAATCAAGAAAAACCTTTAGGCATGCTAAATACACTCATTTAGGCATGCATAATGAATTTTTCACCATGTATAGTTCAAGAATGTCAAAACTCAACTAATCAAAACTTTTATTCATAGAAATAGTATGTGACATACCAATTAAGCATGTATGCATAAGAGAGTGAACAAGAAGGATCAAAAGCAAGTCAATTACCCAAATACTTCAAATTTCATTTTCTTTTTATCTAGGCATCTTAATCTCATCAAAATAAGTATAATGAATAAGAATGATATTATCGATTCCCAAATTTGTTAATTTGGGTTGTGTTCAAGAATTGACACGCTCTTTTTCTATGCTTTTTGAGACTTGTTGGTAATGTAGGAAATTGGCATTCTTCTTTAAGCATCAACACCCAAGAGCCAACTTTGGTTCCTCTTTATTGATACCTACAAAACAAACTTATATCTTTCTTTTTGGTACCCACATGACTTTGGGTCCTTTGATGTAAGTCTTTAAAACCTTTGGTATCCAAATAGCCTTACCAAAATAGGCATTCTTTTTCACATGGCAATAGGATTTAGTATGACCATCTTGGTTACAATAAGTGCAAGTTAAGTTCAAATTACTAGATGATTTGACAAAGAAATTCCTAAGAAATTTTTGTTTCACACTAGTGTTATATCCTATACCACTTTTTGAAAAAGCACATTTTTGACTCCCAAGTATCATTTCAAAATTCTCTTTTCCTTTTGTAAAATTGTAAACCACCTTATTTAAATCATCAATTTTAGCTTTCAAGTTTACAACATCTTTTTCAAATAAGGAACACTTTTTGCATTGGGTTTCAATCAAAAACTCAATTTCTTTGACTTTCAAAGCCTCAACTTCTTCAAGCAATAAACTTATTTTCTTTCTTTGAGTTGAGTTCTTAGCAAGCAATTTTTCAAAATCAACAAGCAAATCATTGAAGGATTTTAATAATTCATCATAAGACATATCAAGTGCATCATCATCACTTTCACTTTCAAAATCACTTGTATGGTTAGGATTACTTACCTTATCATCAATGGCCATAAAGCAAGTGTTGGCTATCTCATGTTGTTCATCTTCAGAACTTTCTTTCTCACTTTCACTCCAAGTAGCCATCATTGCCCTTCTTCTACTCCTCTTTCTCAAAGGACAATCCGTTTTCATATGACCGGGCTTTTTGCATTCATAGCAAATAATTTGATCATCTTTTCTTGAGCTCTCCCTTGAGTTGTAAAATCTATTTGCATTCTTCTTGAACTTCAAAAACTTCTTAAAGTTCTTTGTGAGTAGGGTTATATCCTCCATATCACTATCAACATCCTCACTAGCTTCACTATCATCATGTGAAGTGGATTTGAATGCAATTGTGTTCTTCGTCTTTTTATCAACTTCCTCTTCTTCTTGAGCATTCATGAAAATCTCATGATTCATGAGAGAACCAATGAGCTCTTCCAATGGTAGAGTTGAGAGGTCCTTGGCTTCTTGGATGGCAACTACTTTGCCTTGGTAGGCTTTGGTGAGACTTCTCAAAATTTTGGTTACCATATCCTTTTGTGTAAGTACCTTGCCAAGAGAGTTCAAACCATTAGTAATAGTTGTGAAACGAGTATACATGTTAGCAATGGTATCATGTTGTAACATCTTGAAATTTTCATATTGAGTAACTAAAAGTTGAATTTTAGTTTCTTTCATGGCACTAGTTCCTTGATGAGTTACTTCTAACATTTTCCACATGTCATGAGCCGAGGAGGCATGCTCAATATTTTTAAATATATCTCTATCTAGTCCACATATTAAAGCATACTTAGCCTTAGCATTCTTAGACATCATCTTCTTATCATTTTCATTATATGCATCATATTTCTTTATAGTTTCTACACCATCTACAACATGCATAGGAATGTAAGGACCATAACATACAATATGCCACAAATCATAATCAATGGATTGAAGATACGTTTCCATTCTAATTTTCCAATAAGGAAAGTCTACCCCATCAAAGAATGGTGCTCTACTTGTGCTTAAACCTTCTAGCATGTTATTGTGTGAATTGCTTGGAAACGCCATGCTCTAGATTGTGAAATCTAATCAAATTATTTGAGCCCTTGCTCTGATACCAATTGTTAGCCCAAGATATGTTTCCAAGAGGGGGGGTGAATTGGAAATTTATACTAATTTCGGTAAATCAAAACTTTTAACACAAAATTAAGCAATTAGCCACTTAATCAAATAAAAGCAAGTAATATGGCAAGCAATATATTATTACAAATAATCAAACTTGTAAAATAAAGAGTTTAAGGATTAGAAGATGCAAACTCTCGATTTTTACAAGGTTCGGTAGAACTATGCCACCTACGTCCTTGGTCTTCAAAGCTATGGACCTAGCTTTGAGTTCCAATATCGAGCCAAGTTAACGGGCTTGACTAACCCTTACAACCGGGGAATTTTTCACCAAGGTTTTTCCCAAACCTCTCACAATAGTTTTCTTCCAAGGACTATCAACCTCGCCGGATTGTTGAAGTGCCAATCTCACTTTTCTCGGGTTGTTTACAAAATCGGTGTCAACCTCACCTACAACCGAGTTGTTTTTCTACCGGTGCCAACCTCACCTCTCAATACAATTAATATGTAACTTTGAAATACAAAGCAAACTCTCTCTAATTAGATGGAAAACAAAGTAAAATCCTAGAGAGAATTGCAAGCACACTAGAGAAGATAAGAACAAGTTTGGCTCAAGTGTGTGTGGTTGGTGTGTTTATGAAAAGATGATAATTCTTTAGTTTAGAACACTTAGAATGATATTATATGATGAATAGAAGCTCAACCAACCTCCATTTTTGAGTGAAAAACGAGTTTATATAGTGTAGGAATGAAAACTAGCCGTTTATAGCCGTTAGCACATTTTTTGAGGCCACTTCAGCCGTGATCCGGAATTCCGGATTGGTTACAACCGGAATTCCGGTTGGCAACCGGAATTCCGGATGGGAACCGGAATTCCAGATGCAAAAGGTTCATTTTTTTCGAACTAAAACGTGCATAACTTTTTACTCGTTTATCCGATTTCAAAAATTCCAGTTGCGTTCTCTTAATTAAATGATATGTGATCTTAAAAATCAATTTAGAAAATTTAGATATCATTTTTTGTGAAATAACTTGTCGCACAAGTTAGTGAGCCAAACTTTTGAACTTATAAATCCTAGTGTACTATGCAAATCACTTTAACAAGACTAAAGCAAATTTATACCATTTTATTTTGAGTAGTCTTGATGTAGATGAGCCTTCTAGCTTGATTTGCATGTTTTTGATCCCATGTTGAATTTTCCCGAGAGTTGACTTTTGACTTTGACTTTGACTTTCGGGTTGACTTTTGACTTTGAGCTTTTTGAAGACCTTTTTTGAATAGGGTCTTGACTTGTTGATCCCTTGATGAATCTTTTGCTCTTATGAAGTATGAAGTAGTTTATATACTTGTTGAATCTACTTCTTTGATTATGTTTGACTTTACCGAGCAAATATAGATACTCTGTGAACTTGCTTGCAAAATAATCAAGAAAAGATTAGTAACAAATAATAATCAAATATTTGTTTATCATCAAAATAAATGAGTGAATGACTTTTGGTCAACATGTAGTACAAAGAGGAAAGAATTCACCCACTTCATCCAAGGGGATAATATGTCAGTTACGGAGTATACAACTTAGTTTGATTGGTTGGACAAGTTAGCCTAAGGAATAGTGCCAACTGATTTTATTAAAAAGGAGAAGTATTTGGATGGATTGAAGACAAAAGTGACACATGAGCTAATGATTACTACGGATGATACGACTACCTATGCTAATATGGTAGTGAAGACACTACGAGCTGAAGGCACAGTAAATTATATTTAGGAGTTCCAATGTAATGACCACATAATTAAATAATGGAAAATAGCAGATAATTAATGATTTAATTATTAATTTATGATTGTGTACTTAGTAGAAAATATGGCTTATCATAAGAAATAGGCCATATGGAAATAATTTCTTAAATATTGAGATATATTTGAATTCTAGATGCATTATATTGATATATGTGAATTTTTACGAATTTCATGTTTTATGCCCGACAATAGTGGAATGTGATAATTTAGCCATTAGTGTCACTTAAACACGGTAAAGTATCTTAAAATTATCGGCACAAGATAGTTGGACATTTGGAATATTGTGATTTTATGGGGTTATGGTTTTGAACAATTTTACCCCTAAGTGGTTGGTTTATTTCTTATTGGATTAAGGGGTAAAAAGTTCTTTTTGCCTTATATTTTACTATTGAAATTAAATTAGATTTTTAGTAATCCCTAAGTTTTTTTAGATAGCACTAACCTGAATAAAAGAGAATGATTGAGTTGTTATTATCGAAAAGCAAATAAAACGATACCATCCTCTTGGCTCTATCCGTTTAGCTTTGGCAAAGCAAGAAACCAAGGAAACAGAAGAACTTCTTAGACCATTTTCAGACTTTAATCAAGGAATTTCAGCAAGGTTTTCAAGTGGTTAGAGAAATGTTGCTCCAAGGTAAGCCCTAACCTAAGTACTATTTGAATTTTAGTGTTAAAGTTTAGTTTGACTATGAGAAATTTTATGTTCTTGTTCTGTTCAAGTTTGGGTAAATTGGGGGTGGTTTCTGTAGTAATTTTGAGTCAAATAACTCGTTACTTAGCTAGTTTTTTTGGCTGTAGTTGAGTTTGAGCTAGGTTTGAGTTTTAAAGCTTAGACATAACTAAACAATGGTGGAATTCAAGCCAAGCTTTCAGGATGCTTTTAATCATTGAAATATGCTTATTGTACCTAAATTAGGTGTTTTAGAATGTTTGGTTTCATTTGGAGGAGGTTTGAGCAGGTTTATGAAGTCTTTATGTTTTTCTATAGAAAAATAGTAGACCGTTTTTCAGAAATGGTGAACTATGTTTCTGGGGAGAACCCTAAAAATTGGTCCACCAGTTTAGGGATTCGGCTACCAATTAGAGTTGTTTTAGGAGTACCGATTTTTTTATTTTCTTGATATTTAGGGTATTACCACACTATTATTGATATGGAAACTTTGAGTTTCAAGTTTAAGTCCCCAAAAGTGATTTAACGGATCATTTACCAGTTTTACATAAATTGTGACTTAGGGCCTCAAATCATCGAGCAGTAGTTTCCACTCAGGGTTACCATCATACTTGTATTCAAAATCAAGGTAAGATTATTATAAGATAAGCATGCATACATGTTTAGCGTGCATATTAGAATATCGGCCAAAGTACCAAGTATATCAGCCACAGTACAGTGAATATAAGCCTCAATACTGAGAATATTGGCTAGGGCATCGATAATATCGTCCAGAGTACCGAGTATATCAGTTGCAGTATCAAGAATATTGGCCAGAGTACCAAGAATATCAGCCATAACGCCGAGTATATCGACCAAATTACCATCAGCTAGAGTACAAAAGAAAGATCATGGTTGGGTGTATGGATGCCTAGTTACAATGTAATTAAAGTTTTATGTTTATGATTTTCCTACTGAGTTTTTTGACTCATAGATACTATTTTCATTTGTAGGTAAGAGTTAAAATTGAGCTGGAGTGAGTCTAAAGCTGGTTGAAGATTGTACATATCAAGATGCTTAGACCTAGAGTATTCGGATCTTTAGGATAGTTTAGGCTCACATTATGTTAATACCTAGGTGGTAACTTTTGTATAAAACATATTTTAGAAATAGTTTTAAAGTTTTAACGAGATCCCAAAATGTTTTAATTTATGTTTATTTATTAAAGTTTAAGTTTATTTAAGAAAATTTTCATTTAGCATGTTTTCAATAAACATTTGATTAGCACAGGAATATGTAGTAAATGATAAAATATTGTAGCATGCCTAAACTAGTAGGGCATTGAAATTTGGTATCAGAGCTACCAAGTTATTCTCCAAAGATCATCTACATATGTACAATCATCATCATATATAAGCTTGACTCATGGTTTAGTAAGCTTTTACGTGTTTTAGTAGCTTTAATCTGTAGTTCATGATTAGAAAACCACGATAGGAAGCACGATAGCAGATTGATAGTTGGAGCATATTGAGTTTCCTTGTAAGTGGTAAGTAGATTACAATTTTTGTCACCGTGTAACTGAGTTCACTCATGAATTTGTAATCTTGTCTTATAGGTGGATACCTGTCGAAATACAAGGAGTTAGGATAAGGTAGTTGAGATCGGTGGTGGTTGGAGAGAATGTGATCCTCCTTATTCCTAAGGCCAATTTAGAGGCCGAGAAAGTACTTATAGAGGTGTTTATGAAAATCCACCATAGGCTCTGTCAAATTTGGATCAAAGGCTCATGGAAATGGAAGCTAGAATTCAATAGCTAGAGGAGGAGTTTAAGAGTTGAGGCCACATGGATGTGTGCCTTCACCTCATGTACCAATTACTATAGCTCAAGAGTTGGCAGCAAAATAGTTTATTGCTAGTTACCAAATGGGACCATTATATCGGAGATTTCTGATGCAAAGACCATCTGTTATTTTGGAAGATCAAGATGTGATGAATGCTTCTCAAATTGAGAGTGCTACAGAGATTACTCAAGAGTCTCGAGGGACTTTGGTTGTTAGTGGGGTCACTAGTCTCCTTACTTTCAATCTTGACAGAAGTGGTGTTGGTTTCTTGGATAATCAGAAGAGAAAATCTCTATTTACATTTGCGGGCTCAAGTCAAAAGAAGATGTTTCGTAGGAAACCAAGTCGGAGTGGCCTTGAAGATCACTATACTTATCAATAGTGCCCCCAATGTAAGAAGCATCATCCGAGAAAGTGTAATTGTAAGTCAGTATTGACTCTAAAATTTGGACAGAGATTTCCAAGCCACACTCCCTCGCCTGGTTGGCGAGAATGAGATATTTGTTAAGTATAAATAAAGAGAGACACATAAATTTATAGTAATTCACTCCCTATATCGCTACAGTAATGAAGCTACATCAATTTCGAGTTTTTATATCTCATGAGATGGTATTACAGAAAAATAGTCAAGTGTTTCAACTCTAATTTCTAGAGAGAGATGCTCTGATCTTGTGGGTAGTATTCTGTATATGAAAAATGAACCAGAGAAGCTCTCCTTTTATTGGTGAAGGAGGTCTTTGAAAATATGAAAAAATCTAAATTGGCTAATTTTTACAGTAGATTATGATCTAACAGTCAAAATTAACTTCTAAGGTTTATAGTTAATTTTCTGAGCTCAGATCACAACGGGGGGACCCGCTTCGTGTAAGTTGGAGGTTATTTTTTGTAACTCACTTGGGAGTGAAATTTGAGGTCTATAACTTTAGAATTGTGATTGAGTGTGAGCCATGATATTATAGGGCATTGAAATAGCTTTGACACTCAAGTTTAATCGTGTTAATTGGATCAATATTGAGTGAGTTATGACTATTTTACTTAAGCTTGTTCTGGGTCGAGCGCCCAAGTTGACATAAAGCGCCCAAGATGACATCTCAGTGCCCAAGTTGACATCTCATCGCCCAAGTTGACATATGACATCAACCTAGACCTTGGGTAAGTGAAAAAATGTCTAGGGCATGTACTTTATGATGCCTAAGTTATATTTTGACATCACTTAATTAGTGTTTGTGTTCTGGAAAATCTAGTCGCCAGTTCTCAGAGATGATGCTATTTTGCGGAAATGAGAGACTCAAAACTCTTCATTTCTGAGTTGTTTTCCATGTTGGAAATGAGAAATTTGAAGTTGTAAATTTACTTCTCTAACTTCATGACTCTTAGTTATTTTGAAAAACTAAATAGATGGTCCAAACAGAATAAGAATCGGATAAGCAGGACCGAGCACACCAGGCCATTTCTTAACCTAACATTGTGTGCTTATTTCAGAGCTTCCAGGATGTCATTTTGATACTTTCAAGGTTCTAGAACTTGAGGACAAGGACTCTTACCCTATTTTTGACCATTTTGGATTGAATGGTCAAATCAAATTTTTGGCATTTGAATAATAAAAACTAGCACCAGGCCTTTGGGTTTATGGTTCTCTCTTTGAGTTTACATGAATCTTAATTATTTTAAATGACTAAAAATATTCATAGAACACTTTTTTGAGAACTTGATTGGAAACAGCCCAAGTTGACAATATGTTTACTAGGGCGCTAGACCAAATGCCAAGTGTCAAGCCGAGCACTGTGTCCCAATTTTTGCCATCCAAAACTTCCATTTTGTCCCAAAAAATAGTTGAATCTTAATATTTATTGAAAATCAAGAACATGCTTGAAATAATTCTGAAAAAATATCATAGGAATTAGCCTAGGTTGAAAACCTAGGTGTTGGGCCAGCCCCAAGAGTTAACCTTGGCTTTGGGCCTTGCTTCCCTAGAAGTACCTATTTCCCCATTTTTTATGAAGATGAAGATGATGTGATATTTGAATTATCAATCTGATACTTGGAAGGGACTCATATTGATAAATTTTTAACTTGGGTGTTAGGTTCCCGGGCACCAGGTTCTTTGGGTGCTAAAAAATGAAATTTCTCTGAATTTGATTATGATGCCTCAAATATGTCAGTGGCATGTCTAGTTCATTTGCTAATGAAAATGTTTGCCCATTTTTAGAAAGATGGTCCCAAAAATTGAAACCCTAGTTAAGGATGTCAACTTGGGTGCTAGTTGAAACCCTAGGTGTCGATGATGACTTCCTAGGTTCATGTTCAAGTAATTTTAGCTCTTGGGGCCTAGATTTGATTTATCCATGTATTCATGGTATAGAGTAATGAAGGATAGTTAGTTGGCAACAAGTTATTAAAGTTCAAACTTCCATCTCAAAGCTCCCGAAGACAACCTAAGGACAAGGCTAGGGACCCCTCCTAGGTTGACTGCTATGACTCAAGTCTACTCAACTCCATGATGTCATATTTCTTGCCACATGTCAAACATTGATGTCCACGTTACCAAGGAAAGTTTTTGGGTTAATATTTTCCCTTAAGTCAGCTTCGCACTTGTGTATAATTGACTTGATGACGTGAACTGGGCCCGTTTCTCTTGAAACAAGTAGACGTGCATCGATTTTGACAATCTTAGGAAATTTTTTCTATTCTTCAAGCATTTCCAATAGAATTAGGACTTTTAATTCCCTTGTTCTTGTGTAGGGAAATTTTGAAAATTAAGTAGTCAAAGAAAAAGAGGAAAAACTTATCATTTTTCACTCTTCTTTTATCTTTTTCTTTAAAAACTTGCAATTTTCATGTATTTCTTGTGGAACTAAGATTAATTCGATTCAAATCTTAATTTTATTATGAAATACTATTCTAAAATTAGAAGAGAAAAGAAGAAGAGAAAAGATCTTTAATCTTTTTCTTATCATTTATCTTTTTCTTTTTAAATCTCTAATTTTTCCTTAATCTTAGTAGCCTTAGGAATGAATGTTAACTTTCGAAAAATCTTATTTCTATTTCTATAGGAATTTCGAATTCATGTTGAAAGGAGAATAGAAAAGATATATTTTTATCTTTTTCTTATCATTTACCTTTTCCTATAAGGATTTGAATATAGAAGACTCCCATTGCTCTAGGATTAGGAGATCGAACTCATCTATAATTAAGAGAGGCTTTAATAAAATTTTAACTCTTCCTCTTTGAATCTCTCATGCTCAAGACTTTGAAAAGGTCCTTGAAATTTCATCTTCATCATGCCTTCAATTGCTCTTCACCCTTTATGGTAGAAAAAATATATTTTTTTCTTTCTTTATTCAGCACCACTTTTTTTTCAAAATTTTTTTCTTCTTCTCCTCATTTGATGAGCTTGCTTCAAGGATTCTAAAACTCCTAAACAACCTTTGAATTCTTATTTCCATGGCCTCCAAAATTCAAATACAATATCCTTGTGAGTTAAAAAATTTCTTCCTTTTCAAATTGCTTGAACTTCTCCTTTTCAAAACTTAATAAGACTTTTCTTGAGTTGTAAGAAACATGAAATTTTAGAGTTATCATGGCTAGGATGAAGAGAAGTAGAAAATTTCTTGATGAATTTAATCCGCATGTGGCTCAATTTATTAAATCTTAGTTGATTGTGCACAAGTCAAAAAATTTAGACAAGGCGTATGGCGGGAAGGTAATGGCAAATGAACTCCTTAAAACTGACATTGAAAGTGATGACCCGAGAGATCGAGCTTTCAATTTGATACCTCTTTTGTTTAGCACTCTTACTGAACACCTAGCACATTTAATCTATGATGATTATTTTCTTCCTGAAACTATTCTCTGGAAGCCATCATCTGAGGGTCCTACTAGCTCTCAAAATCCTTGTTATAGTGCTTGGTCGAGGTTCCATATGAATGCAGGTGCTTATTTTCTTTTGCACCCTTGCAGATTTTTTGGAGTTTGTCCCTACTAAAAAAATCCAAATGGCTATATCGCCTTCTTCATCTTTTATTGCCTGAGAAATTGGCCTATTCCAACACCTCATGAGATAAACTTACTTTACAACTTGAAAAGAAGTCCAACTCGAAAAGAAGAAGGCTTCTATCACTTCCACCAGTTCACCCCATACATAGAAAACATTACAAAAGCAATTGCAGCGTTTACCATGATGAATATTTCTACACCCTAGTTCTTCCATCAAGAGACATAACATTTCAAAAGGTTGGCCCTTCCAAAAGACCTGCTGCTCTAATTGACATGAATAGGATAGTAGATGCAACAATGATTGAGGAGAGAGATGGGAGAACTTTGTTCAATACTGAAAATCTTCAAAAGGTTGGACAGATAATGTCTTACCAATGAGTATATGCCGCTCAAGAAGGATCATGAGAATGCTTAAAGTGCAAATATCATCTTGTCTCAAAAAATATCAGAAGATGTGACTTTAGTTTGAAATGACTCTGAGTACTTAGGGAGAATATGGAGAAGTAACCTCCACTTGAACTTCTCCAAAGAAGGATGGGAAATCAAGAGGTGGTTGATGCTCCATGTTGTGTAGTTGAGCTTTGCTGCTTTTATTTTCCTCTGTTCTACTAACAACTTCTCTTTTTTTGTAGATAATGCTATGGCATCTTGTTTGAACTCAAAGCAGAAAAATTCTAATGCCAAAGGAAGTTGAACCTCTGGTCAAGGATTTATTTAGGGTATCCCTGCTACGTCAAAGAAGAAATTAAAAAAAAGGAGTAGAACTGTTGACTTCGTTCCTCCTACCCAAGACTTTAGCAAGGAGAAGTCTATAACTACTGGTGCTCATGAGGGATCTTCCATTCATATTTCTCTAGATAAGGCTGAGAATGGTGTTTTGAACTCAGGCTTGGATCTAGTGGAGCAGCTGCACACGCAGGGCTCCTAGCTTCTTGTTAAGTGTGATGCCTTAATTGGTTCCAAGGCTGAGAATATCCCACTACAGAAGTTGGTTAGCTCTAAACCTCCGCATGTCATCACCCAAATATGCTTCAGTGATATCTTTGGGGTAACTATTGTTCTTGTTTCATCTTAGATTTGTTTTATATTATTAACCATCACCTAACTTTGTCTTCTTCTTTGAGGCTTGTGTTGGTTATGCTTACACTATGGATAATGAACACAAGAAAGTGGTTGAGCTTACTGAAAAGCTGACTGCTCTAGAGGAGCATGTTGTTACTACATAAGATCAAGTGACTATTTTGAATGTGAGCATTGATTCTCTAGATAGTGAGTTGTCTAGTCTTCTGAAAGTGGCTAATGATACTAAAGCTTAAGAAAATAGCTTTATGAAGAGCCTAGCTACTTCTTGGAAGAAGACTTCATATGTTTACGAGTTTTCTTGTCTTGCACTTGATGAACAGACCTTAGTTGCGGCTCAACTTAGAGATCAAGTAAAGGTCTTAAGAGAGCAGGTGACTCAACTCAAAGAGCAAGCTGCTGCGGATGTAACTGTTATGGCTTATGCTTTGATGTCTACAACACATGGTCATCCAACAAAGAAGCACAATCTTTTAATTGGTCAACTTTCCCTGATACAAAAGTCCTAAAGTTTATAAAGTGTTATGAGTAGCGTTTCAGTGAAGATGCTCCCTAGAATTACCAAAAGAAAGCTTTGTTCAATGTTTTTACTCATCAAATTAAATACAATTACATAATTGTGAGCTAAGTTAAAATAAAAAGTATAGTTAAAGTAGTAGTTCCAGATTTCCTTCTTCTGCCAAGCTTAGTTAAAGTGATCTTCACTATACTAATACCATATTCAACTTTTTAGTATAGGAGCCACACCTTAGCGATGGACCTCTTAACTAAGAGACAACTTCATCGCATCTCGTCAATTTAAGAGGCAACCGTTTCACTTGTAGAATGCGAAATAAATCTCACTGTAAAGCAAGCTGTTTTGGAGAAAACTGCCTTTATTAGTAGTACCATCGTAGATGCACCCCGTTCCAGTACCTTGGTATTGGTACTAGATTCAAGTTGTATTCATAGCATGCTAACTTGTATGTCCCAGGTTCTAATGCTTTAGTGATGACATATGGCCCTTTTGAATAAGGCCCCAGTACTTATGCTGATGCATCTTTTGTGTTTAGGAATACTCGTCATAACACCATATCTCTAGGCTTAAATTTTCTATCTTTAACCTTGGTGTTATAGTGTTTTGTGACCCTTTGCTAATACATCACCTCTCAAAGCTTAGACCTTTCTCTAATCTTTTCAATTCCGTCTAAAGGCAAAGCCAACAGTTGATGGTTGGTTTACTGGTTAAATTTTAGTCTTTGATGTGATGGTGGTGTGAGCTTTACATGTATCATAACTTCATACCTGTAGGTTAGAGCAAAGGAGTGTGGCCGGTTCATATTTTTTCTGTGGTGCGATAAGCCCATAGTGCTTCGGGCAGTTCTTTAGGCTAATTCCCTTTGGCTTGCTCCAAGTGTTTTTTAGCATATCCTTAAGAGTTTTGGTTGACTGCTTCCACTTGTCCATTTTTTGTGGATAGGAAACCACTAAAAAACACTTAATGATTCCATGTCTGGTGCAAAAATTATTATAGATATTACTGTCAAACTTTGTTCCATTGTCTGACACTATCATCTGTTGGAGTCCAAAGCGACAAATTATGTTCTTGACAACAAAATCAAGAACATCTTTGATGTGATAGGGGATAAGAGCTCTGCTTTGACCTATTTCGTGAAGTAATCTACTGCCACTATTGCATATTGAACTCCATCTTTCCCCTTAGGTAGTGAACCTATGAGGTCGATTCCCCAAATAGCAAATTGTTAAGGAGTTTGAATACTCTTGACTTTGTTTGGGGCAACTCTAGGTATTTTGGAGAATCTCTGGCACTTGTTGCACTCTTTAGCATAGTCCATCAAGTCTTCTGTCATTGTTGGCCAAAATTACCCTTGCCTCAATATCTATTTGAGAGGCTTTTGCCTAGCACGGTTGCCACAAAAGCCCTCATGTACCTCGGCGATGAGGAGTTTGGCTTCTTCTTTTGTGACACACATCAGACGTGGCATTCAATAGCCTCTTCAGTGCATTACTCCATTTATGATGATGAAGCAAGCTACTTTTCTCATCAATCTCTTAGCTTCGTTCTAGTCAGTTGGAAGAATACCTTCTTCTAAGTATTCTCCAATTGGTGTTATCAGCGATGGACTGTTGTCAATCATGAGGATAGGCTCCGAGTCTTAGTTAATGCTTTGTTTGGCTAGGTATTCGATTTGAACTACACTGAGAGTATCAAAATCTGTTGTACTAGCTAGCTTAGCTAGTGAATCTTTATTTGTATTATGTTCATGCAGTACATGTTGGTTGGAGCAGTACTTAAGCTAGGCTAATAGATCTTTAACTTTGCGTAAGTATGCTATCATGTTTGACCGAGAGGCTTGATACTAGATGAGCATCTAATTAACAACTATTTACGAATCACTATAGATCTCTAGTTATTTTGCTTTGATTACATGTGCTAATCGTAGTCCTATTATGAGCGCCTCATACTCTGCTTCATTGTTTGTTGCGATGAACTCAAACTTCAATGTAGTGTGATTTTCAAATCCCTCTAGAGTAACTATGATGAGTCCAGCACTAGAATCATGCTCATTGAAGGATCCATCTAGATAGAGTTTGTAGGAAGGTCCCATGTCCCCATGAGTTGCAGTCTCAAGTATGTGGACCTCGTCGTCACAAATCATGGGATCATCTTCTTCAAGGCCAGTGCGTTCAACAATGAAGTCTACTAATTCCTATCCTTTGATTAATGTTCGAGGCTAGTAGGTGATCTTAAACTGACCTAGTTAAATACCCACTTGAGCAGGTGACCTAATTCTTTTGGTTTCATCAAAACTTCCCTAAGTGGTTGGTCAGTCAATACCTTGACTATGTGAGCTTGGAAATATGGCCATAATTTTTTTGAGGCTAAGAATAAGCAATAGGCTAGCTTCTCAATGGAGGGATACCTTGCTAATGTAGTAAACTAAGTGTTTTACCCTCCTTCCTTATGTATTAGAGAACCACTGGCTTGCATGCTCAGTGATAGCCAAATAGATGAATAATTCTTCGTTGACTATTAGTTTTGATAGGATGGGAGGCCTCGCTAGGTGATGTTTGAGAGCTTGGAAGGCTTGCTCGCATTCAGTACTCCTTTCAAACCTCTTATTGCTTCTTCTAAGTAAATTAAAAAAGGGTACACACTTCTCAGTTCACTTTGAGATAAACCTACTAAGTGCATCAATTCATCCTATTAGGGCATGAATGTGAGGAGTTCATGGTCGGTGTTGCATCAACTAGTTGATCAATTTGTGATTGAGGAAAATAATCTTTAGGGCATGCTTTTTTTAGATGAGTGAAGTCGATGCAAGTTCTCCACTTACCATTTGGCTTAGGCACTAGAATAGGGTTGGACACCCAAATAAAGTAGAAAGCATCCCTAATGAAGTTGTGCTCCCGTATTCTTCCAAATTCTTCCTTGAGAGCTTTGGAATGCTCTTTGTCAAGGAGCTTGCGTTTCTATTGTATAGGTTGGATGATTACTTTGTCTATGTTGAGGGCATGATAGATGACCTGGGGGTTGATCCCAATCATGTCCTCATGTAACCAAGGAAAAATGTCTTCATTTCTCTTCAGAAAATCCATGAGCATCTCGCTTAGGACCTCCATTAAGTTTGTTCCAATCTTGACAACCTTGGTTGGGTCCAAGAAGTTGAGGGGAAGTTCTTTGAGTTCCTTGGTCAGACCACTACCGAGTCGATTTCCCCAAAATAGGGGTCAATGTCATCCCCATCTTAGGCACGCCTTTAAGTAGATTTAGGTGATGTCTCTGTCTTTTCCATAGTTTGAACTCTTGGGGTCATGGTTGTCTTTCTGGCTCTTGCAGTAGAGATCATGCTCAACTCCCTGGTGCCATAGACATAAGAGGTCTTCTTGGCGAGTGATAACAAAGTGTTATAGAACTCGCAAGCAGCTCCTTGATTTCTATGGAGAAAATCGATACCAGCCGTCATTGGGAACTTGACAGACAAGTTGTATATTAACGAGATAGCTAGAAGGTCGTATAGGACTAGCCTTCTGAGCATCACGTTGTATGGAGACTTCACATCCACAACTATGAACGTGGCCATGATGGTGGTCTTCTTAGGGCAGTGTCGATAGTGAGTGGCAGTCTAATCTTGCCACATGGAGCAATGCCAACTTCGCTGAAACCATACATAAGTTACTCTCATGGTTCCAAGTTTTTAAGTGCTAAACCCATCTTGATTAGGGTTTGCTTGAATAAGATGTTCGAGGAAGATCCTTCGTTAATCATCACCCTTGCCACCATCATATTTTTTATTTTCACTTCAACAACCAAGGGATCGTTGTCAGGGTAGTTGATATGTTAGGAGTTCGATTCTCCAAACGTGATGGATCACACCTGTAGCGTTGAGATTTTGGATGACATTTTGTCACCTCCAGTACTTTGGCTCCTAGTTCATGTTGCAAGGATCGTGCATATCTAGGGATTTCCTTAAATTTCTAGCTACATGAGGGCCTCCAATCACGATCTCTAGCCTGTCTGCAATTGGCACAGGCTAGAGAGGGGAATTTCCCCCAGCTAGAGCTTCAGGTTGTACATATCACTAAAGAGTAGACTGTTTTCGTCTGATAAGAAACTATATTTTATCCCTCAACTGATTACACTCATTAGTGTCATGACAATAATTGTTGTGGTAGCGACATAATTTATTCATGTCTCTCTTCCCTAACTCTTTGAAGGGAAGACATTAGCAATGCAACACTGTAGACTCTGTGGCCATATAGATCTCCTCTCTTGGGGCCAAGGGGATGGAGTAGGTTGTAAAGTGAGGCTCATACTCTCGTAAATGCCTGCCGTAAGCCTTGGGCTTCTTTCCACCTAGGGAGTTGCCTTACTTACCACCATTGTTGGCTTTTTTCCCTCTGTTAGAACCTCTTTTTTCCCATTACCATGGACCTCAGTGTTAGAGGATGGGGAGTCTGGAAACTTCTTCTTCCCATTACCATGCACCTTTTGAGCCCTTGGCTTAAGTGATAACATCTTCTAGTTTGATAAAGCCATCTGCTTTATGGAGGAAGTCATTCATTGTGTAAACAGCCTTGAGATGAAGGTCAGACCACAGAGGACTCATCTCCTTTACTCCAATTGCAAGTGACATTGCCCTCACGTCCTCGCCATGTCTTTTGGTCTTAGTGGCTGCCTCCAAGAACCTTTTGAGGTAGTCCTTGAGCGGGTCATCTTCCTATTTCTTGATGTATACCAAATCATTAGGTTCGATTTTGCGTAGTCCGAAAGGAGTGAATTGGTTGCCAAATGCATCCACTAGATCTTTTCATGAATCGATTGATCCAATGGAGAGCTTGAGGTACCACCATTGAGCTAGGTTTGCCATTGTGGCAGGGAAGATTCTATAATTGACATCATCTCTTACTCCTTATCGATTTGTCTGCACTTCAAAGTAGTAGATGTGAGATAGTGGATCTTCCTTCCCAGTGCATTGATGCAAGTAATGGTTCTTGAACTTTGGAGGGATTGGTGGAGCTTTGATTCTTTCAGAGAGTGGTGAGCATCACTCCTTGTCAAGTTCGAATTCTAATAGCTTAGGGGTCGTGGTCCCTTTCACTAAGGTCCATCAGGTATCAAATTCTACCTTGTTGATACCATGGATGGTGGTTTGCATCCCAGCTAGAGATTTTGTTACCTAGTTAGGGTCTTCTCTATAAGCTCCTTCTTCCACCAACTGTTTTTTATTTAGAGCGTCACGTAGGTCTCTTTGTCTTCCAAGTCGGTGATGGACTTCGATCGACTTGTTCTTATAGTTGTCTCCTAACCACAAAGTCATGAAGGAAACTCTGGTGATGTCTCTCGAATGAACTCCTGATCATCTCGGGGGATGTGCTCTAGGAGGGGTCATCAACAACATTGTAGTGACTACTCCCCTCAAAGTTGTCTTCTCCTAGATCACAAGTATGAGGAGAGTTGAATTGGTTGCTCGGGTTCAAATCCTCTCCATGTACTTGAAAGAAGTACTCATACTACTGGCCATTGAGGCCACAGGCAAAGTAACGACATAACTCACCCATTTCATCTCGAAAGTACTTTTGAGTATAAAGTGGCTCATTGGTCATTACTTGCCACATCTCATAGCCTCAAGTTTCAAAGTAAAGCCTTCAATTACCTACATTGTCTTGAGTGGCAGGTCTATTTCCCCTTGCAAGGTCTTAGGGCCTAGTGTCATAAGAGCATTGAGGAGGACCTGGTGGAGGAGTCATGTTGGTTATCCCAATGTTCTAAGATCACTCTACATCAGATGAAGGGCCCATTAATTGGTGCCCACAAGTTTAAGTCTGTTCGAGATCTTGCTTGAAGGTAGCTTCCCTCTAGGAGGTCTCAACACCTAGTGTTTTCTTAATGCTTGCACGATTACCCTGTGGTATTTGTATTTCGTGCATTAAGGGTTTCTACTTGAGCACTAGTTCTCACGTGACCGATTGGTCGACAGGGAGTCTCTTTCACCAACTCAAAAATACTCCTGCATGGGGGAGTTCCTTAACCTAATCGATAGGCTTCTCTAATTTGTAGAGAGATGCTAGCTCTCCACTATACCAGATCAACTCATTGGATATCGATGTTTTTTCATTTCTCTATGAACTAGTATTGAAACTCTTCGTGTTGAGTGTCGAGAGAGTCTCATAGCTTTTGTTGTAGATCAGCCACAATTTGAATGAGTTGTTCAACTTGGGGATCGACTTCCTCAGGGTCTTGTAGCTCCATGTGTGGCTCTCCAGGTGGAATTTTCTCTCTAGTTCTAATATTAGGAGCATTTGGTGGCCTTGAGGGATGAGTTGTGGAGATGGTTTTGGGACCTCCTCCTCGCACATGAGGTGTAAGAGTAGTCCTGGCTCTAGCTTCAGTAACTGGCGTGCCCTCACTTGTTTTTCCAGATGTTGGGGCACCCCTATTGATGCTTTAGGAACGTTTTGCAACCATCTTGAAAGTAACTTTCTATAGTTGTGCCTCTCAATGAAAACACCAAAATATTGACTCAAAAATCTGGGTAGAGATTTCCTAGCCACACCCGCTCTCAAGGTTGGTAAGAATGAAATATTTGTTAAAAATAAATAAAGAGAGACAACACAATTTATAGTACTTCACTTCCTGTATCGCGACAGTAAAGAAACTACGTCTACTATGAGTTTTTATTTCTCAAAAGATCGTATTACAAAAAAAAATGGCTAAGCGTGCGTTTCGTAACACATTTTTAATCATTTTTCTATTCTTTAATTAGAAAAGTTAAAATATTTTCTATAACCATGTTCTGTTAAATTATTTTCACTTTTCAATATTTTTTAGTTAAGAATCAAAATTTTGAAAAAAAAAATACTTTCAAAATTTTTTTAAATAGTTTTTTTTTCTTAGTCAATATTTCGGACTCTAACTTAAACTTGGACCTTGGGACCCAGACTTCGGCCCCAGCCTTAGTCTCAGACTTAGACCATGGCCTCGACCCTGCCAAACCTAGATTCGACTTAAATAAAATCAAAAAATAAAAATCAAAATGAAAGTTATAAAACACACTTTTATTTTCTATTTTTAAAATTGAAAAATAAAAATGGCTATAGAACACATTTTTATTTTTTTGAAAAAAATTAAGAACACAAATTTTAGTTTTATTTTTGTAATTGAAAAATTAATAAATAAAAATGTTACCAAACGCCCCCTAAATGTATCAACTCTAACTTCTACAGGCTCTCTTCTTCAATAAGTGAAGGAGCTCCTTGAAAATAGAAAAACATAATTCAAACTATGAAAAAAAAATATAAATTGGCTTATTTTTTACCATAGATGAATAGTCACAATATTTATTGTGAGTAAAACTAAATTAGTGACAATTTGTATCTAAATACTATATTTTAGTCACAAATAACTTTTTGTTGTGACTAAAAGTCACAATTAGTCGCAAAAATTTATGTTGTAACTAAAAATTTGTCATTAAAGGTATCCACTTTTTCTAGTGTATATTTAAATTAATTTTCAAATAAAAAATAAAAATTTAATAATTTAGACCAATCCGAGACTTTAATGTCGTCATTGATTTGATACTTAACGGCTAAGTATATACAAAAATTTCAGATATATAAATTATGTATTATTACAATCAAAACGTAAACTTAAATATTTATCTGTAATCAAAAGTTTAGTTTAAATATATATACAAACTACCTAAAAATTAATATAATTAAATATGCAACAACTGGAGCTCTCCAAAAACAGACAGAATCTAAAAATATATTTACACTACAAAAAACTGTTACTTAATTTTAGTGATAATTTTGTAGTCAGAACATAATTTTTTTGTGACTAAATGTGATTTTATATCACAACAAAATATTCTTTGTGACTAAAACATAATATTTAGTTACAAGTTGTCACTAATTTAATTTTAGTCACAACAAATATTGTGACTAAAAATATATTTAGTCACAACAAATTGTAATTTTTGACGTGATTAATACTTATAATCACAAATTATAAATTAGTTAAATTTTTTTTAACACTTTAGCTTAGTTCGTGTTGAAAAAAATAAAAACAGAGATTATCATATTTTATATTAATATATATAGTCGGCTAGAGATATGGTATTAATTTCATCGACAAAAAGACAATGTTGTGATTTGCTTACACACGTATACAACACAGCATTTTCAATGAATAAAGACTAAAACCCACTCATATTTTAACTTTGACCTGCAAATATAATAAACTCATCCAAATATAGAAAATGTTAAGTTTAATCAACTACGTACATCTTTAATTTGTCAAGTAATAGTTGATGTGAGAAAAAAATAGAGTATTGATAAGATAATAGAGTATTTGTCATTAGATATTCCTAATATTACTTAGTATTGGTGCTTTCCCATTAGTTAATTATATTTTATAAAAATTATTATATAAAATTTAATACTTAATTACACTAATAATAATAATAATATTAGATATTAGTGTTGCCATTAGCATTTCTCTGTTAATAATGTATTCTCGATCATTAATACCACGACAAAACTCAATCTAATTAATTGTATGTTTGATCGTTTCTTATATATATATAAATATATATTGCTGTACTTTCTTGTAATGAACCATCTATATTATATTAAGTTTTGTTGAATTTATAAAAATTAATGCAAATGTAATTAATCAGCAAATATACAAATTTTGGGCATTTTTTTTTTTAGAAATATGTATAATAATAGAGAAAATAAAATCAGAAACTTCACCGATCCAACAAACATATATGCATTCAATTTAATAACATATTTAATTAAACCATCATCTAAAATTAAATAAAAAGAACTTGATAAATCCTTAGATGTAGAGTGTAAAGCATTTAAAACTCGCAAAGCATTAGGTTCAATATGACATATATTGGCAGTTGTAATTGCATCTTTGGGCATGCTTTTTTAACATCATCATTATTTAGCATTTGAAACTTAAAAGCTAAAATCATTAAGAAAATCAGAAATTTTTGTGTGCATTATATGGACTAATACTTAATTAATTAATCTAATGTTTAAAAATAAACTAGATATATATGTTAATATCTTTCCACAGAATTTTATTAATAAGTTGTAATGAACATTGTTAGATCATGTTAAATAAATGAAAAAATTATTAAATAAAACAATACTTGTTTTTGTTTTTAAATTTAATTTTTAAAAAATTATTTCAATTCAACCATTAAATCATGTATAAATGTAATATAATCTAATATATAGGAAAAAATTGCACTTTTATGATTTTTTTGTGGAAAAAATAATAATATTTCCAATTAATTAATTACAAAAATAGGAATAAAAAAGTTTGTAATAATTCCTGCAACGTTTGTGATAATAATTCCGTAACAGTTTAGGTGAAAAATTCCCCTTAATTAAATATATATATGTCATTGTAAGATCATTTGGGTCAAAAGGAAAATATATATCATCATAAGAGTGGAGTCTTCACTACAATATAAATATATATATGTACACTACTACAAACATATCTTTTATTTTCGTTTTTTTCCTTTAATAAATTAAAAATCCGAAGATAAAACTATTTTAATGCACCTATCATCGCTTATTTAGTGAAATTTTTATTATATTTTCGGTCTTTGTTAATAAGCGAAGTCAAAAAGGGTTTTATTGTGTAAATTAGGAAGGGAGGATTTTGGAGGACCTTTGTCTTCGGTAAGTCACAAATTACCGAAAACAAAGGGCTCCACGTGGAGCCCTTTGTTTTCGGTAATTTGTTACTTACCGAAGACAAAGGTGTGCACCCGCCCAGTTTATTACATACACCCTCAGCCCTTTTGTCGAAACCCTTAACCCACGACTTACGCACGACCCTCAAAACCCACAACCCTCTTGCTCAAACCCTCAAAACCCACGACCATCTATAGCTCTCTCCGATCACTACAGCCACCCCCGACGAGTACGACGGCAAGGACGACCTTCAGTTTCTCTCTTCGACGACGACGGCGACCCTTCAGTTACTCTCTTTGACAGCTGGTTGGAGAGGAAAGGGGTGTTGGCCGAGAGATAAGCTATTGAGTCTTTGAAGGTTCGTGTTTTTCCTATGGTTTGTCGGTTTGATTTTCTATTATGAATCTGTGATGAGCCAATGCAGCTAGCTTATTTGTGACATTGTTTTTGTGATTTTCTATTATGATTGCCCAGCACCATAATCTGTGATGAGCTGCAAGACTCAACCCTTCATTTTCAATCTTCATCTCCAACAAGTCTCCAATTTTCTTTGAATAGTAAGTATGATACGAATTTCTTTGTACTGTGTTCCTTATTAATTTTTATAGTCGATTTAATCATGTCATTGCCAATTTAGGTGACTTTAGTAATCAAAACCCCATTTCAGATTTCTGGATTTTGTGATCTGTTTCGATTCCCCATTTGTTTTTTGTTTTTGTTTTTCCTCTAATAGGATATATGTAGGTGTGGATGCGCCTCTTACACAGAGCATTTCAAAACTGATGTGTGTGTTTGTATATATATATGTGACAAATTTTATCACTCTGACATGAGAAAAATAAATATATAAACTTATATATATATATATTGAGGTGGGAAGAGAGAGAGGGAGAGGAATATATATGTGTGTGTGTGGTGTAGCTATCGTTTTGAATTTGAAAAAAAGTAGAAAAGTCAAGAATATTTTCTTATGATTTAAAGGGAACAAACAAAGATAATCAAATATTGGGAATGAAATGGTTTTGTCGTTATGTGTTGGTCAAATCCTTATTTAATCTTTCATATATTTGGAGGAGCACAGGACAAACAACACAGTGCATGTGAACTCTTCAAACTCACCTTATTTACTTCTTTTCTTTGCTTTTGGTCACTCACTATGACATCATCGTATCAACCTCTCTCTTTACTTTCTCCTATTCATATTTTGCTACTTATTTCATTTCTTCCCTTTTTCCCTCTAAATAATCAGTGTACAAACAATCCCACAGTTTGTTTAGCCCCCACATTTCTATTCAATTTTCTTATTTTCCTTAAAAAAGGAAAAAAGAAACAAATTTTGTTGTTTAGATTATGTGTTGTCACTGTTGTGTGAGTTTTTTTGTTTTTAAAGGTATAATTATGTTCTTCTTCATTAAAACAACTTCTCCTTGGATCTTCTTGTGATTCGTTTCCTCTTTCTGGTCTTTCATACAAAATGTTTGCATTACTTTGTGTGTAATTCCTGGACTTGAACCAGAACCCATTGTAAGTTCCAACTTCCAAGTCAAGGACAAAAAACACCAAGTCTTTAAGGAGTACTTTTAATGTATGGTATTGTTTATAGAAACAAAAACGTATTTATAGAAAAACAAATAAAACCCCCTCTGTCAATAAAAAAACCTTTAACTGTCTATTTTTGTCATTAATTGTATTGATGTGTTTACTTTCAAATTATTAGTAACATGGCCACTTTATTAGTGAATAAACAAAGGACCTGATTCCCCCTTGGCAATGGCATCGCCAATTTGCCATATCTTTTGTCAATAGAATAATATTACTATAGTCTTTATAAATTATTAATCTTTGTTCATACCTACTTAAATATGTCAACAAATCATATTTTTTTATTAATTGTGTGGCTACAAATAATTGGCAATGGAAGCCAAACAAAAAAAAAATGGAATGATGATCTCTGTTTTGTTCTTTTTTAGGTTTAGAAGACTCTCTCTAGAAGTTATGGTATAACTAATAACTGCATTTTTCTTATTAAAAAAAAAGCTATTAGAATTGGATGAAATATAGCAGCTTTTGTCATCATCCCCACATGGCAAGCATACACGTTTAGACACCTTAAAATAATAAAGAATAAAAAGACTAGTCTTTTTGTTGTGTTTTTAAGTGTTGTGGTCGGCCACTTACTTGCAATATGGATATAATAATAAACTCATTGATATTCATATGTGTCCTTCAGCACTCATTGAATTATACGAACCCAATCCAATAAATATCTTATGGTCAATGGTCCCCTCTTTACCTTTATCAAATTGTTATGGTCACATGGCCAATCATCAATAGAAAGTGCTATATTTCTTTAGCTATATATTGTATTTGATTCATTAATTATATATTTAATTTGTTATTGATTATGATTATAGACAATATAATCATGACAGAGAAATAGTTATAATTTTTTGAGCTAGCCTTAATATATATGAGTGGTCTTATGGTGCAGACTGTTTTTCTTTCTTATTTTCTTCATAAATTTGACCTTTAATTGATAAGAAAAGATGAGTATAATAAAGTGAAATGATCTTAATTTTTGAGTTTATGATTAGTTGTGTATGCCAACTAAAAAGGATAATGACTGGAATTGGCTCTAGTTTTCATGGAAGTTAATTGCCTTGTAGTTAAAATACAATCATGTTATCTATTCATGGCCAATGTTATTATTAACATTCTTTTTAATTGTATTTATTTGTAGGTTTTGGGGTTAAGCATCAAGAATCTAAATTGGAAGGAGAGTGGTTAAGCATCAAGAATCTAAATTAGAAAGAGAACACGATTTTTTCCAAGTTTTGAGCTAGAGGTATATATAATTTTTCTATCTTTTAATTAATTATTAATAAACATGTTAGAGGAGTTTGAATATCTTAAATATTCATCCGTAGTGAAGTAGGTTCTGCGAATACATGTACTGCGGTCGGATGGGTGGAATTTAATTTTTTTTGTTGTGGATTGTTATATGTTTTGATTTTGTGGTTAATTTTTTTCGGGAACGTCCGATTTATAGTTGTTATGCTGCCGAAATTTCGGTAGAATTTAGATTAATATTTTGATTTAAGTTATTACAAATTTACTTGTTAGGAATTTATTTTAAATTTGCGGTATGGATAAATCGTGGATGCTTGAGAGGAGAGAAACACCGCAATTTCTAGATGGGTTCAATTATATTCCCTTATTAATTACATGTTTGTTGCAGAAAAAAGAAATCAAAATTCAAGATCCAGCCCGCCATCATGTTTGGTTAAAATCCCGCAAGAAAAATAATGTCCTAGTTACGGACTTGGATAGGGAGATTGCCGCAAGAATAGTAAGTGATATCTAACACAATTCAATAACATGAATATATGACTTGTTATTATAAAGTATTAACTATTATCAATCATAATGCATAGGCTGAACTCGAGGAAAAAGTAAACTCGGGGGAAGTTTTGGCCAGTGGTCGGAATGACATATTGACTCAAGCATTAGGGACACCTGAGCACCCTGGCCGGGTCAGAGCTGCTGGGTATGCCACTTTATTGATTTAATGTTAGATTATTTTTTATTTATTTTACTTAATTTTTTATTAAATGAGTGTTCCAACTGTTATTTGTAGGTTCACTGCAAAGGCTAGTAAGATATTTGGTCGAAAGAAAAGGGCTAAATGTAGTGAATCATCCTCCCAAAAACAAGAAATTCTTCAACTCAAAAAAGAAATTGAAGAATTGAAGAAAAAACTGTATGCTGCACAAGAACAAGATGATGGTAATGACAACTCCTCAGAAGAAAATGATGATCACTTAGATGATCATCAGGAGTTTGGAGGGTACGAAGATGATAATCAGACACCTCCTGTCATGTACAACTTCTCATCCACTAATAACAACGAAGTACTTTTGTGTTCAGACAACATCCATAATATAGTGGCCAAAGGTGTGGTTCTGGAATCTGTTAGTCCAGTAACAATTCATACCGTGCAGTATAAAGAAGGGATTGCACGAGTTTTAATTACAGAACAACTTCAAGAGGAGGCTGAAATTGCTCATCCTATCGAAAATATCCGATATGTCTATGAGACAAAGGACACATTTCTTCCTTGGCCAAAACATTTAATTTTAAATTTGGATAAGGTAAAAATTATTTATTTATTGTCATATATGATTAATGCATATTTATTGTATATTGATGCTATAATTCATATTTTACAGGTTCCCATATTCCCAGATGTCGCATCCACCCATAAATCATCGTCAAAGGGGAAGCAGATAGCAACCCCTCACAGATCACCGAATAAAGGGAAACAGATATCAACTCTTCCTGCTATGTCTTCGGCTGGGTCACAATCAAATGTCAAGATAGATCAAGTGGACAAGAATGCAACATTCAAGCCGGAGGTCTGGGCTCAAATACCTGTATGTCTCCACTTTTTAGTTGAAGAATTTATAAGGAGGAAAGGGAAGTGGAGCGTTGTTGAAGTTCCAACTGATCCAGACTTCATGCCACCTCGCACACATATTATCTTGTCATCAGAGGATGTAGAGCAGGTTGGAACCTTAAATTTTATTGGATGTCAAGGCATGATCTTTGGAATTAGGTATGTTTTACGTAATTATTTTTGGAATTAAGTATGTCTTACATAATATTTTTCCCATTTATTAAAATGTAACACTTAACCATGATAAATTTATGTAGATGCATTTGGGAGGATTTAACGAATATGCGGGAGTATTTCAAGTTCTTTGACCCAGAGCTACTCAATGCCACAGACAAAGATGGAATTGTCCACCAAGAAGTTGTTATCAAATTGGCTGAATGGTTGAATACAATGAATAACAAATCTCAGATGTTCTTCATACCGTGGAACTACGAGTATGTACAAGTACTATTTAAGGACTAGTTAAGTATAATTTAATTCTTCTTTTTAAATTAACACTTAATATTTTCTTATTAATTTCTTATTAGACGTCATTGGATGCTTGAGATCGTTTGTGCTGGAAAGATCATTCACTTGGACCCTTGGCTTAGACATAAACGCCCTAAGATGACTATTGACCTCACACTCCAAAGGTACTTTTCAATTTTCATTTTAAAATTATAATTTTAATTTTCTATAAATTTATACCAACTATTGCTAATTAAATCAATATAAATAATTGAATTTAATTAGGGCATATGAACTGCTCGGAGGTTCCAACGAGTTACTTGGAACATTTCCAGGAGTAACCGTTGCAGCGTGTCCAAAACAAACATTGGGAATTGAATGTGGTTTTTATGTACTTAGGTACATTAATGACATTGTGAAAGCTCTAAATTCATTCGTTATTATAAGAGAAAAGGTAATTAAGCTATAATTAGTTCATTTATGTATACCCGTAAATAGGATACTATACTTGTAAATAAGTGATACATATAACTATTTACACTTTAATTTTACAGTTTGGAAAGATGGACACATACGATGTGGAGACGATGTTGCTACCACTGCAACATCAATGGTTATCGAAATTGACACGATACTTGTACTAGTTAACTTTAGACTTTTAATTTTAGGCAATACTTATTTTGTTTATTTTTTTTATTAGTAAGGACTTAACATATTTTGTAATGTATACTTTAACTTTGTTATAATATAATTACAATATCTTTTGTACTTAATTTTGTTATATAATTGAAATAATATTTATTTTAATAATTAATTTATAATTATTTCAAAAAAAAATTAATATATAATTAATTATTTAATAAAAATTAATATATATTTAAATATTTAAATAATAACCGAAAATATATTTAACAATAACCGAAGATATAGGTCTATTTTCTCTTTTGATATTCGAAACATATGTCTTCGGTTAATATATAAAAATTGAAGATAAAAGTAACCTACGTCTTCGGTTATTATATAAAAACCGAAGACATAGATTACCTTTCTCTTCGGTTTTTATATAATAACCGAAGACGAAGGTTACTTTTATCTTCGGTTTTTATATAATAACCGAAGACGTAGCCTCACCTTTAACTTCGGTATTTTAAAACATATGTCATCGCCTCAAATGACTTCGGTTGCGATTTTTACTAAAATCCGAAGATAAACTGGCCTAAAAACCGAAGATAAAGGCCCTTTCTCTAGTAGTGGTAAATTAAAAAATATATGTTTCTACAAATTTAAATCACATGAAAGTATGGGAAACCCTAGTACATACATGTGAAGGGGCTAAATCCATATTTATATATATAGAGAGAGAGTTGTAGCAATGATATATGATATATATATATATATATATGTATATATATGGTCCCATAAATGATATGTTGGGTATTGGAGTTGGACGGTGGAAAAGGCAATAGCCGCACGCAGAGACTTCGTATACGACTCTTCTTTGTCTGCATCAATAATACATTTGTATCTTTTTGTTTTCGATCTTCTGCGTGACCTATTAGACATCACAAAAGTTCAAAAATAAGCCAAACAATTTCAATTTATATATGTATATAATATATATGAGAGAGAAGAGCCACATATATATAAATATTTATATAGCATCGAAAAAAATGACAAACATGTATGTCATATATATATAGACTTTGTTTGTTTCAGAAAAAGGTAACTCATGTATAATTCATTTTGCATGTGGATTCTCCATGAAATAGTATAATATATTTTGCAATTATTGCTACTTTGATTTGAACTTATTTGAAGTTAATTAGTGTACTCGATCTCTGTCCTACGAAATATGTAACCATTATTCACATGCACATAAGCTTTTCTTTAATTTCCTTCTCTTCTCAATTTCTTTGCAGCTAGAGTGATTATTCTATATTCCTTTTTCTCTGTATATTTAATATTGGACTTTAGAGACACACATAGCTACCACGTGGGTTTTCTTGGTCGTACGTAATGATATTAATTATATATATTTATATTATGGATAGCGTGCATGCATAAGTAGAAGGATATGTGTAGTTTGTAGAGTTATGCACGTAAAAATTATGTGATGTATCACAAGTTCACAGCCTAGGATTTATATATAAATATATATAGGTACTTTTTTCGTTATTATTGCATGAATTGCTTCAGATCATGATGTGACCAAAACCAAAATATGGTGAAACTTATTAGCTTCTTTTACTTTTAAATTAACATACTATATATTATTAGATTTCTATAATAGTATATAGTAAATGTGTCATATATGTAAAAGAGAAATGTTAAAGAGTACTAGTGGTGTCTAATATTTTCCTATGTCTTAATATCGCTATTGGTTCAACTAAATATCGGGTCTCATATAATTTAATATAATAACTTTTAGGAAGTATCGCTAGTCAATCGCAACCCGACATGTTGAGAAGGTACTAGGCACCACTTGTGCCTAATAGCAACTCTATTTAAAATATACCACCATGATTTTTTTTCCCATAATTAATACTGCATACGTACATGCATATATATGGACATCCCCGTACGAAAATCAAAATGTTTATAGCGCCTAGCTAGGGGTCTTATTCATTAATAAACTTAATTTAAAATCAGATACGTACTTATTCAAATAAGAAAATAAATAAAGAAATCAGATACGTACACATACGTACATATGTCTAGGAGTATACAATAATTGTGGGGCAAGTAATTTTCTTTTAAGGGGAATTGTACAAGTATTTGATTCCATTTTTTTTTTTTTTGGAAATGAGAGAGTTATGTATTCTATTAAACAAACCTTTACATCCTATGAGAACTTTTCAAACAAACATGAATAATTACAGGGTATACTGATCTTTCTATATCGTGTTTCAAACCATTCTCTATCCTGTGTACAAATTAATGCTCTTCCGCTAAATGATGGTTTGAGATTAATTTATATTGGTTTAGATTTGAATAGGTAAATATGACAAATAAGTGTTTAATAATTGTTATGGTAATTGAAGTAGTGATGTTGATGAGTAGTTGTTGATTTAGTATATGAGAATGGTTTGGGCTTAGAAGAGACGGTTGTATGAGAATGTAGTAAGCTTTATTAATAGTTTGGATGTCAGTTGTTGGGTTGGCTACGATTTGGAACCCTTGAAAGGGTATTTATAGTTGCTCACTCCTTACACTTTAGGGTTAGAATTATTTCTTCTAGATCCTTCTTTTACTAGAAAGAATTATATCCAAACAAATCTAAATGTTTCTAGAGTTCAACATAACTAGTATATTATAGACTTAATCTAATCTAGAATTCTCTTAAGTTCTTAGATAATTTTTCTACAAGTGTACAGAAATTTCTAAAGTAAATTGTGTAGAAATATGTAGCAAATTCTAATACTCCTCCTTGGTACACATTTCGGTAACTCCAATCGTGTCTTGCAGTAGCTCGAACTTACCTCTTGGTAGTGCCTTTGTGAATATGTCTACTACCTGCTCTTCGGTCTTGCAATGTTTGAGCTCAATTTCTTTATTTTCTTCTGCTTCCCTGATGAAATGGTACTTGATGCTTATATGCTTAATTCTACTATGAAATACTGAATTTTTTGTCATTGCTATAGCTGATTTGCTATCGCAATATATCTTTGTAGCCTCCTTCTATGATTCTCCCATGTCTTCTAGTATTCTTTTAACCAATATAGCTTGGCTTCTAGTCATTGCTGCTGCAATGTACTCTGCTTGTGCAACAGTTGCTTGCTTCTTTCATGCCCAAGAAAATATTCTTGATCCAAGTGTGAAGGCATATCCTGACGTGCTTTTCATGTCGACGTCTATGGATCATGCCCAGTCACTATCTGTGTAGCCAACAAGTTTTGAGTCACTTGTAATTCTGTACCATATTTCGTAGAATTTTGTTCCTTGCAAGTATCTGAGGATTCGATTGCTGCTCCGTAGTGAACTTGACTTGGATTATGCATGAATCTTGATAGGAGACTAACTGCGTACATTATGTCTGGTCTTGTAGCAGTTAGATATAGTAGGCTGCCAATTAGACTTCAAAATTTGATTCATCATCTTTCGGTGAGCCATCTTCCTTCTTGAGAGCTTTGTTGTTGTCTAATGGAGTTGATATAGTCTTGCATCCCTATATTTTGAATTTCTTCAATAGTGTCTCTGTATACTTCTTTTGTGAGATGAAGATCCCATCTTCTTTTTGAGTTATTTCGATCCGAGAAAGTAGTGCATTAATCCCAGGTCGGACATCTCAAAATTTTTCATCATGTCTTCTTTAAACATCTTTATCATCTTCTCATTATTGCATGTGTAGATGAGATCATCAACGTATAATGAGATAATTAGTGTATCATTCGTACCTTGAGTTTTGATGTAAAGAGTTGGCTCACTCTTGCTCCTACTTAATCCTTGCTCGATAAAGTAGCTGTCAATTCTGCTATACAAGGTTCACGGAGCTTGCTTTAGGCCATATAAAGCCTTTTTCAATCTAAGGACTTTATCTTCTTGTCCTTGTACCACGAACCCTTGAGGTTGCTCCGCATAAATTTCTTCTTCAAGATAACCATTAAGGAATGCTGACTTGACGTCGAATTGAAAAATCTTCCATTTCTTTTTTGTGGCCAGGCCTATTAAAGCCCTAATAGTGTCAAGGCGTGCAACTGGAGTAAATGTTTCGTTGTAGTCGACTCCGTATTATTGTGAGTATCCTTTCGAAACTAATCGTGGTTTGTGCTTTTGGATAGAACCATCTGCGTTTAGTTTCGTCTTGTAGACCCACTTGGCTCCTATAGTATCTTTGTCTTGTGGATGATCTACAAGCTTCCAAGTCTCATTCTTTTCAATCATCTTTATCTCTTCATTCATAGCTTTTCTCCATACTTCTTGTTTTAGAGCTGCTTCAAAGCTTTTTGTGTAAAGCCCGCTTAGTTAATTTGGAAATTAGCAGCTGTTTATGTTTAATCAGGAAATTATTTATAGCTATTTAAATAATTTATTATTGATTTATGGAATTCAGATATGCATGAGTATGTTATCAGTAGCTTTTATATTTCGCATTTCCGGTGTCCGGTATTTTGGAACGCGGCGTTTGGCTCAGTAGAAATCACAATTTAGTATGTTAGTATTTTGGGGACGGGTTTTAGACATTGGGAATGTCGGGAATGGCCGGGAATTTAGAATGTCCCAAAAATACCCCTTTAGTATGATTTTCATGATTTTATGGTGGAGGGGCAAAATGGTCTTTTTGCCCCATTAGTGTTTTGTCTTATGTGATTTATTAAATGGAAAAATAAAGGATTATTTTATTATTGCATGGCTGAAAAGGATTTAATGAAATGGTATTATATGACATTTGTTTCACTCATTTTCCAACACTTAGTCATTTTGAAAGAAAATTCCAAAAAACACACACACAAGCTCTCTCTTTTCCTCTCTTGTTCGGCCAAGCTTGGGGAGCAGCTAGGGCTGGATTTCCTTGTTGATTTCAAGTCATTTTAGCAAGATCATAGTAATTATTAGTTGAGGTAATTCTTGGCTTAAGTTCTTACTTGTTTTTATTGAAAAAAATGATGAAAAGTGATGAATGCATGCATGATTTTAGTTGATTTTGGCTGCTGTGTTTTGAGGTTAATTTGTGTGATTCAAAGCATGTTTATGTGATAAATAATTGGATTGTTTGAAGCATGCTAGATAGGGTGTTCAAAGCTTCTAGTTTCTTTGTTAAAAAGTTATGAATTTTGAAAGAAAATGTGATGTTTTGTTTCTGTGAATTGCTGGATGTTGTTGTTTGTTTTCAGAGGTTATATTATGCTAGTTTAAGAGGTTTTAAGCTAGTTTGATTGCTGTTTAGGTGGTTTTGCTCAAGCTTGAGTTTGGAACTCAAAGCTTGAGCTCCAATGGCATATTTTGTGTATGTGGTTTCTGGGTAGGTTTGATGCCTTGGAATTGTTATTTGGGGCATATAGAACAGGTCTGGAAAGTTTGGGACCAATTGGGTTCGAATTGGTCAAGTTAGGAGATTTTTAGTTGGCTGCCTACGAGGAACCAGAATTCCGGTTGAGCATCCCGAATTCCGGATGGGGGTTCAGAATTTCCCAGAACCGGAATTCCGGTTGGGCAACCGGTCTGCCGGTTGGGGGATTTTTCAGAACCCTAGTTTTCCTCGTTTTTGGGTTTTTAGGGGTATTGCCATGCTTTTTATCGATAGGGAAACTTTTAGTTTCAAGTTTTAGTCCGGGAAGTGATTTAGCGTGTCACTTATAGCGTTGTGATTTTTATGGTTTAGGAGCCGCAATCCGCCGTTCGGCCTTCGAGTTCCGGTCCAAAGGGTTGACCGCACACTTCGAAATCGGAATCCGAGTAAGATTAGTATAACGGTATGCATATGTAGATTACATGTTTAGCGTGCATGTAGGAAGCCCGTTAGATTACATTAGATATGTATTTAGGCTTCGAACCATCCAACCCCGTCACGTCGGTACAGTGGAGTATGACCGACGGCGGAGTATGACCGGTTCGACCGATCAGCCGACACTTGGTTGGTGGTTCGATCATTGACCTATCCCGTCGGTACGGCCGGAGTATGACCCGAATGGAGTATGACCGGTTCGACCGATCGGAGGATACTTGTCAATAGTACCGTCCCCCGAACGTTCAAAACTCGGTACCATGTTGGACATGGCGGTAGTGCTCGGTACCATGTTGGACATGGCGAGAGCGGGACTCGCATCGTGTTGGACACGGCAGTCAGTTTTATGTATGATATTATTATGCTTTTCTTACTGAGTCTGTCGACTCACAGTTTACGTTCATGTGTAGGTAAAGGCAAGGCAGTTACTGATGGACCGTGAGCGAGCTTATGAGATTGTACATGTCGAGGCGGTTAGGCCTGGAGCGTACGATCATCGGGACAGCACGGCTGAGATTTTTGTAACTGTCGTTAGACGACTTTCATTTTGATGTAAAAGTTAATCAGTTAAAACGTTTGTAAATATTTTTATAAATCGGGATCCCGAGACTTTTTGTAAAATGGTTTATAAGTTTAATGAAAAAGCAAAATTTTAATTAATCACGTTTTTCCATAAACCTCGTTGATTAGCAACGAGCTGCACAGTACGTTTAAAAATCACGTAATACGCCTAAGTTAGTTAGGGTGTTACAATTTGGTATCGTAGCCGCGAGTGTTGTCTTCCGAAGATCGTCACGACATGTACAATCATCATCAGCAGTTAGCTCGGTTCACGGTTCAGTAAGCCTTTATTGCTTTAGTAGTTTATTTTATTCAGTTATGAAAAAGAAAAGCCTGTTAGGAAGCATGTTAGTAGCCTGACAGTAGAATAGGCGCATGTTTCATTTCTAATTTCCAAATTAAGCGGCATTAGTAAGCTCGCCTTGAATACGACCTGATATGCCAACTCTTGGTTTCGCAGGCGGTTCTAATTAGATGGACGCCAGGCGGACTACCAGGAGTCGGGGCAACTCCGTGGGGTCGAATCAGGGAGAGGGAGCTCGGTTTCCCCCACCTGCTAGGGGCCGAGGTAGAGGTCCCCGAGGCAGGGCTCGTGGTCGGGGTGTTGAGGACCCGCCACAGGCTGCCCGAGCTCCCCGGCCGATCGGGGAGCCCCGGCCGGGAGTTACGGTTTGCGGAGATGCAAGCCGGGATCGAAGAGCAAGACCTCGAGATTCGAGAGGTTGAGACGACGGGGTGCTCCTGCGGTTCCGGTGCCGGTGGTTCCAGTGGCACCTGCCCCTGCTGCCCAGGCCGAGATAGTGGTGGCGGCCCACAGATTGGAACCATTGTATGAGCGGTTCCGGAAGCAAGCACCTCCGGTATTCCTGGGAGGTCCAGATGTATCAAAAGCCGAGCAGTGGCTGACGGTGATTACCCGAATCCTGAATTTCATGGGTGTCACCGGTAATGACAGAGTGGTGTGCGCCACATTTCAGTTCCAGGAGGATGCCCTGGTATGGTGGGACATGGTGTCTCAGATTCACGATGTCACCACCATGACCTGGGAAAGGTTCCAAGAACTCTTCAACGCGAAATACTATAATGAGGCGGTCAGAAGCGCCAAGAGGAAAGAGTTCGTTCACCTGACCCAGCGGGAGAACATGAGCGTCACTGAGTATACTACTCAGTTTGACCGGTTGGCGAGGTTAGCCTCGGGAATTGTGCCGACCGACTTCAGCAGAAAGGAGAAGTATCTGGACGGGTTGAATCCCAAGATCAGGCATGACCTGATGATTACCACGGACGACAGCACCACCTATGCTCAGATGGTGGAGAAGGCACTGCGAGCTGAGGGCGCAGTGGGGTGCATGTCAGATTCAGTCAGTACTCCGGTTGGTGGCGGGGCTCCTACCCCTCCTGCATCAGGCTTTAGCAGGGGGAGTAGTGGTTCGGCCAATGATCAGAGGAAGAGGGCACCCACTGTTTCCGGCGGCTCGAGTCAGAACAAGAGGTTCCGGGGGAACCAGAACAGAGGGAGTCGTCCTGGTGGTAATGAGACCCGATTCTCCTATCCCGAGTGCCCTATCTGTAAGAGGCATCATCGGGGTGAGTGCAAGGGGCAGGGATGCTTTCATTGTGGCATGCCCGGGCACTTCAAGAGGGAATGTCCCCAGCTCCGGCCAGAGGCACCGAGAGCTCCAGCGATACCCACTCCGGCCCGGGTGTTCGCTATCACGCAGGCTGATGCAGATGCCAGCCCATCAGTTGTTACAGGTCAGATTTTTATTAACGACTCGCTTTATTCAGTGCTGTTTGATTCTGGGGCTACACGTTCTTATGTGGCGGCCAGAGTCTTTAGTAAGTTGGGTAGACCCTTTGATAGATATGAATCAGGGTTTGGAACCCTGTTACAGCGGAGAATTGGTTATCTCCAATAGGTGGATTAGGTCTATGCCGATCAGGATAGATGGTAGAGAGTTAAGCGCTGATCTGATAGAGATGAGCTTAGTCGAATTCGATATTATTTTAGGAATGGATTTCCTATCTAAATATTCGGCGAGCATTGACTGTAAGAGGAAGATGGTAATCTTCCAACCGGAAAGTGAAGAACCGTTCGTGTTTGTGGGTTCGGTTCAGGGATCTCGGATCCCGGTGATCTCGGCTATGTCAGCGAGAGAATTATTGCACGGTGGGTGCTTAGGGTTTCTGGCCGTGGTGGTGGACACCACTCGGCCAGACACCATTCGGCCAGAGGACATCAGAGTGGTTCGGGAATTTTTGGACGTTTTTCCCGAAGAACTTCCAGGGTTACCACCTCAGCGGGAGATTGACTTCGTGATTGACTTGGCACCAGGGGTGGATCCGGTTTCCAAAGCCCCGTATAGGATGGCTCCAGCTGAACTTAAGGACTTAAAGATTCAGCTCCAAGGGTTGCTTGACATAGGGTTCATTCGGCCCGTGTGTCACCTTGGGGAGCCCGGTTTTGTTCGTGAAGAAGAAGGATGGATCTATGAGGATGTGCATCGACTACAGAGAGTTGAACAAGCTGACGGTGAAGAATAAATATCCATTACCTAGGATCGATGACTTGTTCGATCAGCTTCAGGGGAAGACGGTCTTTTCTAAGATTGATCTCCGTTCGGGTTATCATCAGTTGAGAATCCGAGAGGAGGACATTCCAAAGACGGCTTTCCGCACTAGGTATGGACACTACGAATTTCTGGTTATGTCATTCGGACTAACCAATGCTCCTGCAGCATTCATGGACCTGATGAATAGAGTATTCAAGGATTTCCTCGATATCTGTGTGATTGTGTTTATCGACGACATCCTCGTGTACTCTCAGTCAGAAGAGGAGCATGAGTTACATCTTCAGATGGTACTGCAACGACTTCGGGAACATAGACTCTACGCCAAGTTCAAGAAATGTGAGTTCTGGTTGTCTCAGGTGTCCTTCCTAGGGCACATTGTGGGTGAAGACGGGATCAAGGTGGATCCCGGGAAGATCGAATCCGTCAGGGATTGGCCGAGACCGAAGACAGTGACAGAGATCAGAAGCTTCTTGGGATTAGCTGGGTACTACCGTAGGTTCGTGGAGGGGTTCTCCAAAATTTCAATGCCCCTAACCGAGCTTACAAAGAAGAATCAGCGATTTATCTGGTCAGATAAATGCGAAGCTAGTTTTCAAGACCTGAAACAGAGATTGATTACTGCTCCGGTACTAGCTTTGCCTTCGGACGAGGAGAAGTTCGTAGTCTACTGTGATGCATCCAAACAGGGTTTGGGGTGCGTATTGATGCAAGCCGATCGGGTTATCGCTTATGCCTCCCGTCAGTTAAAGGATTATGAACAGCGATACCCGACTCATGATTTAGAATTGGCCGCGGTGGTTTTTGCACTGAAGATTTGGCGGCATTACCTGTATGGGGAGAAGTGTGAGATCTATACCGACCATAAGAGTCTCAAATATTTCTTTACTCAGAAAGATTTGAACATGAGACAAAGGCGTTGGTTGGAATTAGTGAAGGACTATGATTGTGAGATCCTTTACCATCCCGGGAAAGCCAATGTAGTGGCCGATGCCCTGAGCAGAAAGGGTCCCGGGCAAGTAGCTAGCATGGTTCAGATCTCACCCCAGCTAGCAGAGGATATGGTTAGATCCAGCATTGAGTTTGTGGTAGGTCAGCTTCACAACTTAACGCTGCAATCTGATCTGTTGGAAAGAATTAAGGTTGCTCAGATGACAGATCCGGAGTTAGTGAAGATCCGAGATGAGGTATTGGCTGGTCAAGCCAAGGACTTTTCAGTGACAGACAGTGGGATGCTTTTGTATAAAGCTAGGGTTTGTGTTCCGAGCAGTGTGGAACTGAGGAATGAGATTTTTGAGGAGGCTCATTCTACTCCATATTCTCTGCATCCCGGCACCACCAAGATGTACCAAGATTTGAAACCGTACTTCTGGTGGAGCGGTATGAAGAAGAATTTGGTAGAATTCGTATCGAGATGCCTCACGTGTCAGCAGATCAAGGCTGAACATCAGAGACCAGCAGGGTTGTTGCAGCCTTTAACCCTACCAGAATGGAAATGGGAGGATATTGCGATGGATTTTGTGGTCGGGTTACCTAGGACCACGGGTTTGCATGATTCCATCTGGGTAGTGGTGGACCGATTTACGAAATCTGCTCATTTTCTGCCGGTTAGAACGACATTTTCAGTGGATCAGTTGGCAGAGTTATATGTCAGGGAGATAGTGAGACTTCACGGGGTACCGAAGTCTATAGTTTCGGACAGGGATCCGAAATTCACCTCCAAATTTTGGCAAAGTTTGCAACGGGCAATGGGTACAAAGCTAAAATTCAGTACAGCATTTCATCCTCAGACAGATGGTCAGTCCGAAAGGACAATTCAGATATTGGAGGATATGCTGAGAGCCTGTGTTATGGACTTTGAGGGTTCATGGAGTAAATATCTACCGTTGATAGAGTTCTCTTACAACAACAGTTATCAGAGTACGATAGGGATGACTCCCTATGAATTGTTGTACGGTAGGAAGTGCAGATCCCCTATCCACTGGGATGAGACAGGGGAGAGGAAATACCTAGGTCCAGAGTCAGTTCAGCGGACCAATGAGGCAATAGAAAAGATTAAAGCTAGAATGCTTGCCTCACAGAGCAGACAGAAGAGTTACGCAGATCCGAAACGTAGAGATGTTGAGTTCCAAGTAGGGGAACATGTGTTTTTCCGAGTATCTCCGATGAAGGGGATTAAACGTTTCGGGAAAAGAGGCAAGTTATGCCCTAGATTTACAGGACCTTTCGAGATTCTCGAGAAGATAGGTCAAGTGGCATATCGGTTAGCATTGCCTCCAGCTTTATCAGCAGTGCACAACGTATTTCATGTCTCAATGTTGAGAAAATACGTTTCGTACCCCTCTCATATACTCGGTTATGAGAGCCTTGACTTCGGTCGGATATGTCTTATGAGGAACGGCCCGGTGCAGATCCTGGATAGAAAGGATAAAGTCCTTCGGAATAAGACCATAGCGTTGGTCAAGGTTCTCTGGAGAAACAGTAAGGTGGAAGAAGCCACCTGGGAGCTTGAGTCAGATATGCGAGCTCAATATCCAGAGTTATTCAGGTTAGATTTCGGGGACGAAATCCTTTTAAGGGGGGGATAGTTGTAAAGCCCGCTTAGTTAATTTGGAAATTAGCAGCTGTTTATGTTTAATCAGGAAATTATTTATAGCTATTTAAATAATTTATTATTGATTTATGGAATTCAGATATGCATGAGTATGTTATCAGTAGCTTTTATATTTCGCATTTCCGGTGTCCGGTATTTTGGAACGCGGCGTTTGGCTCAGTAGAAATCACAATTTAGTATGTTAGTATTTTGGGGACGGGTTTTAGACATTGGGAATGTCGGGAATGGCCGGGAATTTAGAATGTCCCAAAAATACCCCTTTAGTATGATTTTCATGATTTTATGGTGGAGGGGCAAAATGGTCTTTTTGCCCCATTAGTGTTTTGTCTTATGTGATTTATTAAATGGAAAAATAAAGGATTATTTTATTATTGCATGGCTGAAAAGGATTTAATGAAATGGTATTATATGACATTTGTTTCACTCATTTTCCAACACTTAGTCATTTTGAAAGAAAATTCCAAAAAACACACACACAAGCTCTCTCTTTTCCTCTCTTGTTCGGCCAAGCTTGGGGAGCAGCTAGGGCTGGATTTCCTTGTTGATTTCAAGTCATTTTAGCAAGATCATAGTAATTATTAGTTGAGGTAATTCTTGGCTTAAGTTCTTACTTGTTTTTATTGAAAAAAATGATGAAAAGTGATGAATGCATGCATGATTTTAGTTGATTTTGGCTGCTGTGTTTTGAGGTTAATTTGTGTGATTCAAAGCATGTTTATGTGATAAATAATTGGATTGTTTGAAGCATGCTAGATAGGGTGTTCAAAGCTTCTAGTTTCTTTGTTAAAAAGTTATGAATTTTGAAAGAAAATGTGATGTTTTGTTTCTGTGAATTGCTGGATGTTGTTGTTTGTTTTCAGAGGTTATATTATGCTAGTTTAAGAGGTTTTAAGCTAGTTTGATTCCGTTTAGGTGGTTTTGCTCAAGCTTGAGTTTGGAACTCAAAGCTTGAGCTCCAATGGCATATTTTGTGTATGTGGTTTCTGGGTAGGTTTGATGCCTTGGAATTGTTATTTGGGGCATATAGAACAGGTCTGGAAAGTTTGGGACCAATTGGGTTCGAATTGGTCAAGTTAGGAGATTTTTAGTTGGCTGCCTGCGAGGAACCGGAATTCCGGTTGAGCATCCCGAATTCCGGATGGGGGTTCAGAATTTCCCAGAACCGGAATTCCGGTTGGGCAACCGGTCTGCCGGTTGGGGGATTTTTCAGAACCCTAGTTTTCCTCGTTTTTGGGTTTTTAGGGGTATTGCCATGCTTTTTATCGATAGGGAAACTTTTAGTTTCAAGTTTTAGTCCCCGGGAAGTGATTTAGCGTGTCACTTATAGCGTTGTGATTTTTATGGTTTAGGAGCCAGTAATCCGCCGTTCAGCTTCAGTTCCAGTCAGGTTGACCTAAGCACACTGAAATCGGAATCCAGGTAAGATTAGTATAACAGTATGCATATGTAGATTACATGTTTAGCGTGCATGTAGGAAGCCTGTTAGATTACATTAGATATGTATTTAGGCTTCGAACCATCCAACCCTGTCACGTCGGTACGAGTGGAGTATGACCCGACGGCGGAGTATGACCGGTTCGGCCGATCAGTCGACACTTGGTTGGTGGTTCAGTGCTATTGACCTATCCCGTCGGTACAGGCTGGAGTATGACCAGCAGCCGGAGTATGACCGGTTCGACCGATCAGGAGGATACTTGTCAATAGTACCGTCCCCTGAACGTTCAAAACTTAGTACCATGTTGGACATGGCAGTAGTGCTCAGTACCATGTTGGACATGGCAGTAGCGGGACTCAGTATCGTGTTGGACACGGCAGTCAGTTTTATGTATGATATTATTATGCTTTTCTTACTGAGTCTGTCGACTCACAGTTTACGTTCATGTGTAGGTAAAGGCAAGGCAGTTGCTGATGGACCGTGAGCGAGCTTATGAGATTGTACATGTCGAGGCGGTTAGGCCTGGAGCGTACGATCATCGGGACAGCACGGCTGAGATTTTTGTAACTGTCGTTAGACGACTTTCATTTTGATGTAAAAGTTAATCAGTTAAAACGTTTGTAAATATTTTTATAAATCGGGATCCCGAGACTTTTTGTAAAATGGTTTATAAGTTTAATGAAAAAGCAAAATTTTAATTAATCACGTTTTTCCATAAACCTCGTTGATTAGCAACGAGCTGCACAGTACGTTTAAAAATCACGTAATACGCCTAAGTTAGTTAGGGTGTTACATTTTGGCTCCATAAGTACTAAGTTGCATGTCTCGTAGATTTCTAATAGTGGCCTTATTCGCCTTACTAGTGAGTCTGGTGGGGATTCAATAGCTTGTACTGGTACTTGTGTTGTTGGTTGAGTAAGAACTTCATTTTGATCAATTTTTTGTCTTGGCGGTAGAGTAATATTGATTGTCTTTCTTTCAACTTCTTGTGTCTCCCAATTATATGCAGCATCTTCGTCAAATTTTACGTCTCGGCTGATTATTAGCTTGTTTGTTTCTAAGCTATAGACTCGATAATTTTGATTGAGTACTATAGCCTAAGAAGATTCCTTTCTCAGTCATCTCATCAAGCTTTCCTCTTTTCTCTTTTGGAATGTGACTGTAGCATATGCAGCTGAAGACTTTGAAATGCTTCGCTGATGGCTTACGTCCGCTCGAAGCTACAATTGGCGTCTTATTCGGCACGGGTTAGGTTGGACATTGGTTGAGCAAATAGACTGTAGTGCTTACTGCCTTTGCCCTAAATCGTTTTGGGAGACCATTCTCTAGCAGCAAGGCTCTTGCTGCCTCCATAACAGTGTTGTTTTTCCTTTCAGATACGTCGTTTTGTTCTGGTGTGTATCCAACAGTGAGTTGGTGCTCCATCCCTTCATCTTCACAGAACTTGTTAAATTCATTAGAAGTGTACTCTTTGCCTCTATCACTTCTAATTTTCTTGATGTAGTGACCGCTTTGTTTTTCGACACAGGATTTGAATTTTTTGAAAATATCGAAGACTTGCGACTTTTGTTGCATTAGATGAACCAATGTCATTCTAGTAATGTCATCAGTGAAGAGAATAAAGTACCTGTTTTGGTCATTTGATAGAGTACGCATTGCCCCACAGATGTCTGTATGGACTAGCTCCAATGGCTTTTTGGCTCTCGAAGCTTTGCCAGACGAAAAAGGTTGACGTTGTTGTTTCCTGAGCATGCATCCTTTGCAAACTATGTTGATCTCCTTAACTGTTGGGAGGTCTTGCATCATATTCTTCTCCTTGAGGATCTTTAGCATGTGGAAGTTGAGGTGACCAAATCTTTTATACCATGACCATGACTCATCTGTCTCCACTTGCATTGCCACATTGCTTGCATATCTCCATTGTATAGGAAAGCATCTATTTTCTTTCATTTTCACCTTTGCAACTTAAAAGGATTTATCTTGCTTATCATAGATTGTGCAAGAATCTCCTTCAAAATGCAAAGAGTACCCTTTTCGAATCATTTGACCTGCGCTAAGTAGGTTTTGATCAATGTTGGGTACCAAGAGTACATCATTGATGTATCTCTTGCCTTTTTTAGTGTCAATGGAAATGGTGGCTTTGCCGACTGCTTCCATGAAGTCACCATTAAAGATTTTGACTTTAGTCTTGGATCTATCAAGACTACAAAAGCTGCTTTCGTTTTTTGTCATATGATTCCTGCAACCACTATTAAGATACCAAGTATCTTTTCCTTCTTCTGTTGGAGCTTGGCAGACATAGAAGAGAGTATTTTCATCATTTTATCTTCAGAAAAATTAACTTGATGGGATTTCTTTAAACGACAAGTTTTCTCAGTGTGGCCAAATTTTTTACAATTTTGGCACTGTTGTTTTCCTTTAAACTAGCAATCTTTCTCCAAAGTGACTTTTTCTTTTACAAATGCCACATGGAGGATACTTGTCATTATTTTCTTTTTATTTTTCTTGTGTCTTTTTCCCATCAGCTTTTGGTTTTCAAGACCTCAGATTGATTTTAGACTAAAAGGCATGTCCAGCTTCACTTTCGTTATGCCTTTCTCATCTACTTTTATATGCTTCAAGAGAGCCCATTAGTTCTTTTGGTGATAGAGTTTCTAAATCTTTAGTTTCCTCTATCACAGAAACTATTGAATCATATTTTCTGTATATGAAATTAGTATTCTTTGTACTATATTCTTGTGAGAAATTATTTCTCCATAGGCTCCCATTTGATTTACTATTTCTTTAATTCTAGAATAGTAATATTTTGTATTCTCATTATCCTTCATTTTAAGATTCTCAAAATCTCTTCTAATCTTTTGTAGTCTAACTGTGCATACCTTGACTGTTCCTTGGAACTCCTCCTGTAGTGTGTCCCATGCTTCTTTTGCTGTTGCTGCGCCCATAATTCGTGGAAAAAGATTGTCTGCCATAGCTTGTTGCAAGTAGTATAATGCATGAGAATCTTTTTGTTGATTATCCTCTAGTGCCTTCTTTTGATCTTCCGAAAGAGATGTAATATCTTCCAGAATATTGATTCCTTCTTCAATAATTTTCCATAGATTTTGTGGTCGAAAATAGGTCCTCATTTTGATGGACCAAAAATCATAGTTTTCTTCATGGAAAATTGGAAGAGGTAGAGAAGAGGGATTGGACTATGGACTCATGTTGATGAGTGGAAAAAATTACACCCAGTGATATGATCGAATGGAGCTCTGATACAACTGATCATTTGAGAATAAATTTGTATTGGTTTAGATTTGAATAGGTGGATATGAGGAATAAGTGTTTAATAGTTGTTATGGTAATTGAAGTAGTGATGTTGATGAGTAGTTCTTGATTTAGTATATGAGAATAGTTTGGGCTTAGAAGAGAGGGTTGTATGAGAATGTAGTAAGCTTTATTGATCATTTGGATGTTAGTTGTTGGGTGTGTTGGTTACAATTCGGAACCCTTGAAGGGGTATTTGTAGTTGCTCACCCCTTACACTTTATGGTTAGAATTATTTCTTCTAGATCCTTATTTTACTAGAAGGAATTATGTCCAAACAAATCTAAATATTTCTAGAGTTCAACATAACTAGTATATTGTATACTTAATCTAATCTAAAATTATCTTAAGTTCTTAGATAATTTTTCTATAAGTGTATAGAAAGTTTTAAACTAAATTGTGTAGAAATGTATACCAAATTCTAATACTAAACAAATAAAATTCTATTCTTGACATTTCTAATTATTATCTTTACAAGTAAATTAATTCTTGTTAGTTTTAGAAACCAAAGCCCTTTATTCCGAGCACTCCAAACATTATTTTAACTAATGAGGCAATACTCGAGAGGCAGAATAGAGCCTCTTGAGTTTATTGATTTTTTCTCTGAAAATTCACCAAATAGCTACTGAAGTGAACTTGTAGCAATATTCCAATTAAGCCACTTTTTGACTTCCTGTAGACACCTTTTACTTACATCACAATCAAAAACCAAATATGCAATAGTTTTGCACAATAAGCAAATATCATCATGAACAATATTGTCTTTAAACAATTTGTCTCTAGTTTTTAACGTATTTTGAAGAACTAGCCATGCACATAATAAAACTATGTTTAGGGAGATTGAATCTACCAAAAACTTTCTTACTCCAATGAAGTCGATTTAGTTCGGGCGAGATGATGTTATAGCCATCACTACCACAAAATGTACTTTTTGTATTTGTTTTAAACTGGCACTTATACCTATAGTGTCAGTATATAGAACCAACACCTATTCCACCGCGACAAAAAGTCTGAGTTTAGGTGTCTGTTATAAACCGAGACTAATGAGTTTTGGTGTTGTTTTAAAGTGTGCATATATATTTTTCCTTTTAGTGTTGATTTATAATTAACTGAGACTAAAGGTTTTTTTTTAGAAGTTTTTAGTAATGCAATTTAATATTATTTAGTTCATTTTATAAATTATTTAGCATCATCCTAGTTAGTAATTATTTTCAAAATTACCAAATTTTAGAACCCATCAAACTCTTAAAAGTCCCATTAATTTTTATAAAATTTTTGGCATTATAACGACTGCAAAGTGGATGTTTCCTATTTCAAAACCTATTAAAACATATAAAAAATATCCCAAAATTCCAGGACAATTTTCACAATCATTGGTCGATCGATGCCATGCCGAAGCTCTAGAGACTGACAAAGGCATAATGGTTTTTGGGGAACTTAAGATATTGGTTTTAAAGCTCATGGCAAGTGGAGAAAGGATATGGAAGTTATTTTTATTGAAGGGGTTCAGAGTTGCTCAGACCTAAGCCAAGATATCTTAGCTCTGAAGAGTTATTCCATCACGATGAAGGGGGAGAAAGCTCGAGGATCGCAGGCCTTAGGGGTTTCAGGGCTTGTGGAGGTTAGCCATGGCCTCCGTTTAGGCTTTAAACACATATAAAGTTTAAGAAATCTTACATTGGGTGCAGCGGAATATAATGTCTCCTTCCGCTCAGATCTCTAACCCTTGTATCCTGTCTGTCGCAAAGTATCACCAAGATCTGAGCCCGAATGTCCTTCTCTTGATTCTGGATTCTTCACAATCTTCCACACTATGATTGAGATACCACTTGATGTTTGTGGGCACTCACTCTATCACTCAAGGGCTTCGGTTTAGAAGAGAGGAAGAGAGAGAGGAGGTGGCGGCTAGGGTATAGGAAGAAGGCTTTGAGTTTTTCTCAGAAGGAATGAGAGGCATCATCTTTTTCCTAAAGCCATCACTACCTGTTTATAGTAAACCACCTAGGGTTAGGTTAGATTTATTTGGCATTAAAATAATAAAAAAAATAAATGGTAAATTGCACTATAACTGGCCGGCCATGTATGGATAATGGGCTTCCCTTTGCAATTTTGCCATTTTGTTATTTTTCCATCTCATTTTCTTAAAAACGCCAATTTTCCAATTTAACCACTTAAATGCCAATTCTAATTATTTAATAACTAAAAATTAATTATTAAATAATATTGTCATTTAGTATATTTATTAGTTAGACTAATCAAAGTGTCTTAATCAACAAATAAACACTAGAAACTCTTTCTTCACAATTTAGCCCTTGCTTAGTGAAAATTCATAAACTAGACATAGTCTAATTTTAGGATTATAATTAATTAATTAAAATCAATTATTTGAGTCTTACAAGAAGTATGGTCTCAACTAGTATGGGGACCATGGGCCTATACAATTGAGCTTCCAATAAGCTGAACTAGAATTTATCGAGTAAATTCCCTAACTTATTAATTCCTTATTGCATCCACTTATAGAACTTGGAATTGCACTCTCAGTCATATAGAGCGCTCTATATATTCTACCATATAGATACACTATCAACATTTAACCATCGTTATAATCTCAATAATTAAAGATCCTTTATAGATGATTTACACCAAGTAGAAATAAATTTACCGTTTCACTCCTCAATGTATTTTATCCTTAAACCACTTAGCTTCCTGTAAATGATATTTCAGTGAACTAAAATATAATCACTGAAACACGAGCTCTTCCATTTACCTATATTAAGCCAAGCTCGAAGGAAATCATCGTTTCACTTCTAAATACTTATAGAAGCTATAGATTCCATATCTATGTTTAGCGCTCCCACTCAATCATACTACCATGTTCCCAAAATGTACGTATCACCGTGACCAGAAAGTAGGTTTAACTAACAAATCAAAGAACATGAATAGCACGCCTGAGATTGAACCTGAGCATGTCAGGATTAAGATCTTTTGATCTAAGATCAACTAGTGATATTGACTTAGAAAGATACAACGGTAGGATTATAATATCTTTACCAAGATCAATATCGGTCCAGTCCAATGTATACTCCATACATTCGAAACTAGTATACTTTGTTAATGTTCTGGAAAGAACATAACACTTATTCAAAGTGTAAGTACACTTCATCGCTGATTATCACATCAGTGTAAATCCAGTGCACTGATGAATCAGGGACTTTGTCTTTTGAAGCATATAATCACAATCACATTGCACTGTGTTGACATCACTGTAATTGTAAATGATTATATGTTTTGGACTTAATAAATTTTGTATACATTAAAGGACAAACATGAAAACTACATGTAAACATAAATGACTTCTAATATTTTATTAATAACAAATCAGATTAGATTGAAATGGGTTTTATTTAGGGCATAAAATCCCAACAAAGAGAACAAAATTTTTCACTAATTACGACAAGGAAATTGCCGAAAAGATAATAAGTATATATTAATCATTAATTGAGTACTACTAATGACTTAGTATATATAATTCATATACTAATTGCTTGAAAATGTGCATTAGACTCAATTAGAGGAGCAACTTACTCAGGGACAAATTCAGGTCCATGGCCAAAATAATATCCTGACGCAGGCGCTTGGGACACCAGAGCATGTTGGACGTGTCAAGGCTGTTGGGTATGCTAGTACATGAAATGTTGTTTCCTTAGTTCTACAAAAAAATCATAGCGAACTTTATTTCATGATTTGTAGGTTCCTGACCAAGGTATCTAAACTGTTCGACAGGAAGAAAAGGGAAGTTTCTGATGTTGTGGCTCGGCAACAGAAGGAGATTGATAAATTAAAAGCAAAAATCCAATCCCTTAAATAGAAGAAAAACACTGCCCAACAAGAGGAAGAAGGAGAGGTGGTTGATCAGGCGTATGTTCCACAACAATACGCTAGTGAGTATGAGGGTCGACCACAAATCTATGTTGAGGAGTTTATTTCCCTCAATGAGCCACCTCTCCTGTATAATTTCGATGACCAGAGGGCCCTTGATCAACAAGTATATCTCTGCTCTGACAATATCGACAACATTGTGCCCCGAGCGTATCTGTACGAGCATCAGGGTCCAATCACTGTTCACTACAAGGACTACGATGATTCACATGCCCGGGTTCTGATTTCAAAAATGCTGGAAAAGGATGCTAAAATCCCAATCTCAATTAAAGGGTGCATATATATTAGGGAAGTAGCAAACATGTTCCTTCCTTGGCCTAAATATCTAATTGCAACACCCGAGGTAACTTTTGTTATAAATTAATTATTAATGATTAGTGGAGTTTGAATATCTTCAATATTTAACCATAGTGAAGTAGGTTCTGCGAATATATGTGCTGCGGTGGGATGGATGAATAAATAACTGTTAAATATGTGTTATTTGTCATTATACAGGCATGTTTAAAATTTTAGGGGGCATTCAATTACAGGCGTTATGCTGCCGAAAGGTAGAATTTGGATCAAATTTATATTTTATGGTGTGTTTTGTATAGGGTCCACTCGCTCGACCGCCTTCAAGATGTGATGCGTCGAAGGGGAAAGCTCCCATGCTTTCTCCACAAGGTGGTCATGATGAAGAAGATGAATTATTCTGGTGAAAGGTCATGGATTTGATCCCTAAATTGCTGAAATGGATGGTTGTTGAATTTCTGAACCTCAAAGGTAAACGTGATATAATAGCAATTCATGTGCCTAAGGGGGGATTCATAACACCGCGTACCTAGATCATGTAATCTGGAGAGGATTTGCAGCAGGTTGCATTGTGTGACTTCATCGGCAACCAGGGAATGTTGTTTGGAATGATGTATACTCTTCATTAATCTAATTAACCTTATATATCAAATTTTAGTAAAGTTATTATAAGACACTAATACTTAACAATTTAATATAGGCACATCTAGGAGAGCATAAACAATTTGAGAAAAGTTTTCAAGTTTTACGACCCAGAGCTTCTCAGAGTGAATGGTATCAACGATGAAGAGAAGAGTGAGTCTTTTGACAATGCGACAAGACGATTTGCTGCTTGGTTATCATCGATGAATAAAAACCATCAAATGTTCTTTATTCCTTCGAATATCGGGTAAACACTATTTAATTTTTTAGTGCTAATTGTTCATTTCTATATTATAAGTTAAAATTATTTTTATACTATTTTACTTATACTCCAATATAATTTTCTAGTCCGCATTAGATGCTAGAGGTCGTTGTGCCAAGGAAAATTATCCATTTAGACCCTATACGTGACCACCAAGTTCCCGAACAAATTACTCAAATGTTGGGAAGGTAATAATTTAGTGACTATTTATGTAACAAATTGTTTAATTAACTAATGAATTGAAATGCTAATATAATTTTTCAAAGAGAGCATACAAATATATAGGGGCATCAAATGCGTATCTTGGCCTGTAGCCAAGAATTTCACTTGCAAATTGTCCAAGACAACCTAAAAACTAAGAATGTAGTTTTTATGTTTTTAAATACATGACTCCCATTGTCTCACGTGCAAACCCCAATCGTTACATACAAGATCAAAAAGCTGTAAGCTTTAATTATTGATTATAGTATTTATTATAATAACAAATAATAGTAATATATATAAACTAATATAAATTTTTATTTTTTTCTTACAGTTTGGAGATAAGCAGTAATATAATCTAAAAATTGATTTGTTACCATTACAACGACAATGGATAGAACGGTTCATAGCGGTGATTCACGAAGGCTTGGACGATTGATGTTGAAAGGCCTGAGAATTTTTCTTCCCTAGCTTATTTTTTTAGGTTAACTAGTGGGTAGATTTATTAACTTGTTAATACTTGGACTAATTGTTTAATATTTGTGTATAATTTAATTGTAATTTATTTAATTACTTCTATGAAATGAAATTAGGTATTTTGGCCAATCATAAAATTAATTTAAATTATATTTAATATACCTTTTAAAAAAAATAAATATCTAATTTAAATTTAAATTAAATAATATAATATATGAATTAATAAATATATAGTTTAAATTAATTAAATTAAATTAAATAAACTGAAAAAAAAAAATAATCCTTAGGTCTTTTCCGTCAGTTCCTAGGGTTGTATATGGGGTCGGTTATTAGCTAGGAACCGACGCCATATACACCTCTATGGCGTCGGTTCCTAGCAAATAACTGATGTCATATGTACCCCTATGGTGTCTGTTATTTTAGACCTTAAAGCGTTACTTGGATCAGCATCGGTAGCGAATTTTACCAAAACCGACGCTGAAAGGCCTTAAAAACTACCTCTAAAAGGTATTTTTGTAGTAGTATTTCTAAAATTTCTTTTGAAATATGTGGAGAATTGTTGTAAATTATATAACTGATTATATATTATATATTGAGGAAATTACACTTACTATGAGATTTTAAAAGTTCTTATGATAAATATGGCACATTTAAGTTTGACCAATTTATATGGTATTTTTTTGTTTTTAGATCTTTTTATGGTATTTTGTGTGCCATATATATGTAATTAGATTTTCAAATCCCATATTTAATGTTTTTATTTGTTTAAGAAGTTTAATTTGTCATTGATGCCGGAAAAGTCACCGGAGTTTACTGCAGGTGCCGGAAAAGTCACCGGAGTAGCGGTCGTTGCCGGAAGTCATCAGAGTTACTGCCGGTGCCGGAAAATTTGTCGGAATTGGCATTGTCGCCGGAAAAATCACTGAAAAAATCACCAAGAAATTACTTTCTTGGTGATTTTTCAGTTGACAATGCCAATTCTGACAACTTTTCTGAAGCTAGCAACTACTTCGGAGACTTTTCCGGCACCGACAACAAACTTCGGAAAAGTCATCAGAATTGGCATAGTCACCGGAAAAATTACCAAGAAACTGAAGAAACCAGTTTCTTTGTGATTTTTCCGGTATTTTTTTTTGACGATAATGGTAATTCTGACGACTTTTCTGGCGTTGGTAGCAACTCTGATGACTAATACACCGGCAACTACTCTGGTGACTTTTTCAATACCGACAGTAAACTCTGGAAAATTTGTTGGAATTGGCATTTTCCCCGGAAAACTAACCGAAAAAATCACAAAGAAACTGGTGTCTTTTCTTCATCAAGAAACCAATTTCTTAATGAAGAAACCAGTTTCTTAGTAATTATTTTTGTATTTTTTTTTTCTCTATTTGGTTGATTGATGAAACTGGTTTCAATTATTTTCAGCGTATATCATTTTTGTTTTTTTTTTTCATAATATTTATTATTGTTGTGTAACAAAACTAGTTCCTTGATGAAGAAACCGGTTTCTTGATGAAAAAACCACTTTCTTGGTGATTTTTCTAGTGATTTTGCTGGCGACAATGCCAATTCTGACGACTTTTTTGACGCCGGCAATAACTACGGTGATTTTTTCGACACCGACATCAAACTCCAGAATAGTCGTTGGAATTGGCAATGTCATCAATAAAATTACCGAAAAAATCACGAAGAAACTAAGAAACCGGTTTCTTCATCAAGAAACCAGTTTCTTAGTGATTTTCCAGCGACAATGCTAATTCTAACTGTTGGGTTTTATGCCCTAAATAGAACTCATTTCAATATAATCAGATTTACTTATTAATATAGATCAGAAATAACATTTAATGTTGCATGGTTCACATGATTTATTCATGATTATATGTACATAATGTATAAATTCATCTGAAACCCTTTTCACATACTTGATCCTGTTTATTGTGTCGTCAACACATTGGAACGTAAACATGACTATGTGAATAAAGTTTCCTAGATTTATCAGACACAGGGTTTTACTGATATGATAATCTACAACAGAGTTTACTTGCATTTGGAGAATTGCTATGTTCTTTCCAGAGCATTGGTTAAAGTAAAGCTCAGGTTGGATGCATGGAGTATGCATCGGAAGGGACCGATATTGAACTTTGACTTAGATTTATTAAACTTACCGTAATATCTATTCAAGTCAATATCGCCTAGTTGATCCTAGATCAAATGATCTTAGTTCTGTTATGATTAGGCTCAATCTCAGGAGGCTATTCATGTTCTTTAATTTGTTAGTTAAGGTTACTTTTAGGTCAGGGTGATACGTACATTTTAGGAACACGGTAGTGTAATTGAGTGGGAGTGCTAACATAAACATGGAATCTATAGCTTCTATCTGGCGAATAGTAAGCAAAGGATGATCTCCTTCGAGCTTGACCAAACGAAAATAAATGGTGGAGATCTCATTTCACATAAGCTGAAATATCATTCATACGGGGTTAAGTGTTTTAAGGATTAAATACATTGTAGGGTGTAACGGTAATCTAATCCCTTTACAGTGTAGATCATTCATATAGAGGATCATTGATCAAATTAGGATTATAACAATGGATAACTAATGATGTGTCTATATGGTGGAACATATAGAGCATTCTATATACTGAGAGTCCAATTCTAAGTTCTATGCGTGGATTCAACGAAGAATTAATAAGTCACTGAATTTAGGTTATAAATTCTTGATCTGCTTATTGGAAGCTCGGTTATATAGACCCATGGTCCCCGCACTAGTTGAGATAATATTGCTTGTAAGACTCATATAATTGGTTTTGATTAATCAATTATAATTCTCAAATTAGACAATGTCTATTTGTGAATTTTTCACTAAGTAAGGGCAAAATTGTAAAGAAAGAGTTTTAGGGGCATATTTGTTAATTATGATACTTTGTATGGTTCAATTAATAAATATGATAAATGACAATATTATTTAATAATTATTTATAGTTATTAAATAGTTAGAATTGGCATTTAAATGGTTGAATTAGAAAATTGACATTTTTGAGAAAATCAGATGCAAAAAAGATTAAACTTCAAAATTGCAAAAAGTGAGGCCCAAATCCACACAATAGGGCTGGCCACTTTTGTAGGGTTTTCCCTCTGATATTTTCATTATTTTAATGCCAAATAATTCAAACCTAACCGTAGTGGAATGCTATAAATAGATAGTGAAGGCTTCAGGAAAATTACGCTTTTCTTCTGACTTTTCATTCAGAAAAAACTGAGCCTCTCTCTCTCCCTATCTTTGGCCGACCCCACTCTCTCTCTCCTTTTCCTTGAATTTCGAAATTCTTAGTGTTAGAGTAGTGCCCACACACAGCAAGTGATACCTCAATCATAGTGAGGAAGATCGTGAAGAAAGACTTTCAGCAAGAAGGAGTTTCAGCACTAAAGAATCAGAGAAAGATCCAGGTTCAGATATTGATAATGCTCTGCTACAGAAAGGAATCAAGGGCTAGATATCTGAACGGAAGGAGTCATATTATTCCGCTGCACCCAATGTAAGGTTTACTAAACATTATATGTGTTTATTTCATCGTTTTAGAAAGTTCATATTTAGGGCTTTAATCAACATACTTGTGAGTAGATCTAAGATCCTGGTAAAATAATTTCCAATACTAACGACTTTTTCGGCGCCGGCAGCAACTCCGGCGACTTTTTCGGCACCAGCAGCTACTCCGACGACTTTTTCGATGCCGATAGCAAACTCTTATGACTTTTCCAGCACGAGTGACAACTCCGCGCGATCACTATAGTTTTATTTGTTTTATTTTTTTAAAAAAAAATAAATACGAAGGAAATTATAATATTTTTTATGGTAATTTAATTAAGTTTTTATTTTTTATGAATCTTAATTTCAGATTTTTTTTTTAGGAATTTTTATTATATAAATACTTACACACGGTTACCTCAACATTTTTACATTTTCCCTTTATTTTATTACATATATACCACATGCACACTCCCCCATGCATATGACACGTGCATCTCCTCCATCCCTCTTCAATCAACCATCAATCACTTCCCTCTCTTTTTTTCATTTTTTCCTTTGATTTTTCATTTCATTTCAGTTTTCTTTTTTTAAATATCTTGTAACTTCCATTGATGACTTATATCAATCATACCTTACATCATTTCCCTCTCTTTTTTTTTTATTATTATTATTTTCAATTTCTTTTCAGTTTTTTTTTTTTTAAAAATAAAACCTCCATAGCTGAACTCTTCTCCTTCCCCTGTGCCAAAGAAAAGTTCTAAATTGGGATTGAAATCTGTAGCTAATAGGAATAAGAGCAAACGTCCTGTTGTTCAAGACAATGACTTCGATTTTGTTCCTCAATTGTCGAAACGTGAGTGAGCTCCTCTTATAAAGAAATCAAAGGTTGCTACCCATGAAAAAATTTCTCATGCTCCTGCTCAAAAAAATGATTAGGATGGTGCTCCTCTTCGATCGCAGATTTGTTTTCGGTTTCTTTTTGGTTTTCCCCCATTTTTGAAATTTTTTCATATTCAACTTTTGTGGGTTTTGTGTTTATTGATTTCTCATTTTGTAATAGTTTTTTCATAGTTTTTTAATAGTGTAAACACCTTCTGTATGTATTTTTTTTAGTATGTTTTTTATTTAGTTGTTTCCTATCCATTTTTATATCATCAATGGGTAACAATGAGATTTATCATCGATGTTGATGTTTAAAGAGTTTTTCCTGTATTTTAGTTTGTATACAGTTGTTTTGTAGTTTTATTATAGTTTTGCTACTTGCATATGTTATTTCATTATAAAACTAATATGCAACTATTTGCACAAAACTTACTATGTATAACTACTATTTCTTAGTTCCCGTCAAATTAAATTCCTGCATAATATATAAACTATCATAAAACGATAAGGCAACTATAAGGCAACCAAAACAAAAAATAAACAGACTTATACGTAACTGGTTGTACCTTAATTCGAATTTACTCTTCTTATTGTGTTTTTAAAAAAATATATTTATATTGGAAACCAGTAATTAATCAAAATGCAACTGTATATAACGTAGATGTATTATTCATGAGATTTTTTTTTTATTTTTTCACATCATACATTGTTTTGGATTTGGTGGGAGATCCACATCTTTTTGTTACAGATCTACATTTCATGAATCTGGATTTCGATATTAGGGGGAGTTGTTTTGATCGAATAAAACAGAAAACAAATGTGTAATTTCAGTTTCTTCACAGTTTTTCAGATTTTTTTTCGTCATTTTCTGTTTAGATCATTGCAGGTCTTCTTTTCCAGTTGATTTCGCCATAATTAATGATTGTATTTTCCTCGTTTTGGTTGTTTTGCGGTTTTGAAACGATCGAGGTATGTTCATCTTCATCGTTTGATATGTACAGTTGAAGGCTTAGTGCATGTGGTATTTTTGTAAATATTTGTATGTGGACTGTATAAATGTTTAATGGGCCGGTCCATAGTATTTTTTTAATTTTTTTCCTTTTTTGTATTTTTGTGTTTTTTTCTGTTCTTTTCAATGTTTTATATATATGGTTTTTTTAGAAAAAAAAAAAACCATATTTTTAGTTTGATTGGTTAGATAATGTCATATTTAGTGGCATTTACTTTTTATTTCATATTTATCATAACCTTAATAATTTTTCCCATATTTTTAAAAAATAGCCCTTATATATATTATATAATCAATATATATTTCAAATAGGAAACGTGGCCACTTAATTTTTTGACTTGGTAGTATATACATGTATGCCACTTAATTTTTGACTTGGTAATATATTGGAGTTTTATTGTGTTCCTATTAATTAGGATCAAGATCCACCTTTTTCTAAAAGATTAAAAGCAATGTTCATAATGAATGTTAATGTTCTATATATTTCTATATATAATACTTAAGATAAAAAACAGAAAATATAACATATATCGCACATAGGGCATTATATATATACCATATATAACTTATATATGTATATATCTTTTACATATATTTACTAGATAGATGTTACGTGCCAAGTCACATATGTTAATTTTATTTTAGTTTTGAGTTTTTTTTTTAATATCATAATCTTAAATTTAATAATATTCAATGTAGTGATAATCATTGAAATTTGAAAACATAATAGCGATTTAAATAAAAACAAAAATTATTATTATACTTTGTAATAGTAATTAAAAAAAAAGTATCATTCGTCCTAAATTTATCTTCGGAATTAATAAAAATGTTCATTTAGTTAAATTATCAAAACATTCAAATTTAATTTAAAATAATATTTAAAATTTAACTAATTCTAAATATCAAAAATTTGAAAATAATTTTTAATAAAAAAATAAACAACATGAACAAATTTATTATTAATTGCAACACTTTAGGTGGATTAATTATAAACAATATGAACAAATTTATTTTTTTTATTAAAAAAAAAAGTCACCCAATAATTTCTCATTATATAGCCACATTTTATATAAAATAGATATAATTGTTTTTGTCTGGGTTATGATATTTTTGGTGTTTCTGTTTTCTTTGTTCACTCATTGTAATGAGAAGACCTGTTGAATTCTCGAGATTACTTTGTAAATTCTTAAGGACAATGTGTACGCCTCAAGCGTTATCATTTTATTATTGTATTTAATATTTTTGAACAGTTTTATTATGACTAAAGGTAAAATTTTTTGTAGTAAAATAATTTATAAATTTATAAAAAACTTATTATATTTGAAGTTTCAACAACCATGCTAGCACGTAGCTATATTAAACTACTTTTCTTCTCTCCTTGGTAACGTTATGTCATGTACGTAATTTTCAACTATATGTTAAGAAGTGAAGTCCATATATTGGAAAATAAATATGGCACCTAAATTTTAGTTTGCATTGATATGATAGAATAATTAGTGTCCGATTTCGTTTTCATCAATTTTCTGAGTCAAAATTTCACATATATATTACAATTGCACTTTTGTTATTTGACCGACTCCAACTGATCTAGAAACTCATCACTTTCAGTTCCATTATTTGCGTGAAGAACATTCTAAGCACACAAAAAATTCTATGCGCGTCTATACAAAATATTATACATTGACATATATAGGGACATGATTTTGTTCCGTGTACTTTCACGGAATGTATTCCGTAATGTACAGCAGCCCTTAGATGAGAAAGTTATTTGATCTGAGGGCTGAGATTGATCTAGGGGTAATTAAGGTTAAAAAGTAGTAGCGTACTCTGACACTCATCTAATGTAACCTGAGACTCATCTAATATACCACGGAATACCTGTACATTCTGTAAAAATATATTACGAGAAAAAATTGTATCCATATATATATTTAGTACATATACAGTTATTAAGTACTATTGCTAAAGTAGTCTATATTTGATCAAAGGAAAAAAGAAATATATTAAGAGGTTTATTACTACATCCCGACTCCATTATATCATGTGCATGCATGTGTAACGTATGAGGATATATAACTACGCATACTATAAGTATAATTTATACACAACGTGATTATATGAAATATTAATTATTATTCCACACAAATTTAAATTTCGTGTCAATTTTGCATAAATTTTAGGGCTTTTTTCATAAATGTACAACAAAAACAACATAATTACAAAAAATGTGCAAAAAAAAATTATTTTAAAAACTTATACATTTTGAAAACTTATTACATAAAACTATACATTTTAATCATTAAATAATAAAATATATTTATTAAAACACAAAATAAACAATTTCGTAAAATTAATTAAACAGTTTTATAAAAATAAACAAATTAAATATTTTTTTTAGTAAAAGATAAATGTTTATTATCTATTTTAGTATGAATTATTATAATTTAATAAGAATTTTTTTTGAATAAAATACAATATCAAAATTATAAACACTAATCTATATAAATATAAATCAATACTTAAAATTACTAAAAATAAACATGACACATAGAGTGATATCTATTCTATATAAAGTGTGGCTATATAACTAAAATTCTTGGTTTATGAAAAATTTATGGGTGACTTTTATTTTTATTTAATAAAATAATAAAATATTATTTATATATAATAAAATAATAATAAAACAAATCTTATTAATATTTGAACTGATATTAAATATTAGCTTATACCATCAAAATTTGCACTGCCCACATATTTCGAAATTTTTTTTTAAACTTTTGGCGGAAGATTATTACAGATCTGATGTCTGTTTTGGGAGAAAATTTAATTTTGTTAAGGCTTGAGCTTCCATAGAAACGAACTCCAAATCCTTTCTTGTAAGATTTTATATTTTTATTTTGTTTATTACGGTTTGGTAAACATGACATGCCGTATTTGTGTTTTGATTATATATAATATTTGGTTTCTTTTTGTTTTGATTATATGGAGTCTAACGTTTAATAGTGGGAATCTAAGAGGAGAACCCTGAATTTGTTGTAACAGATGAATCAGGGAGTAATGCCTCCACTAGCATAAGGAATCCTTTTAAGAGACGATATCGTCCAGTAGCTTCAAATGAGATACTATATATAGCGGTATGGTTTTATTTTGGTTATATTTTTTTATCTGCGAATATATTTCTAGGATCTTTATAGTTCTCAGGTTCAAGTTTATTTGTTTGCCTCTCTTAAATGTTTATTTGTTTTTTTGTTTTGGCCAAAAAAAATCTCAAATATGGATGGTTTCAAAATTTGTAAATACATTTACAATGTATAGTTAGGTCTTGGTTATAGGTCCTTTAAGGGTGCTATTTGGGTGTAATCAAATGTTCTCGAGCTAATACAATTTCTGATTCATTAAAAAAAAAAAATTGTTTAAGAGAGGAGTAGTATGACTGAAAATGCATGAATTGACTTTCTACAGAACTATGTGATTTTGTGTATGTCATTTTGTCAAGTAAATCAGGTGATTAGTAGTCTTTAAAGTTGTATTCTACTTCATTTTCTCTTATTCTGCAGGTTTCTCTTTAACAGTGCTACTAGAGTGAAATACAATAAAACTAAATTGAGAATCAACATTGTTTGTGATTCATAATTATTAATCTGAATACAAATTACATGATAAATCTTTGTAATTCTGATCTATAAAACAATTTTTTTTTCAATCACAATAAGAATGACAACGATATTTTTTTCTTATTATTCTGTCACTATAGAAACTGAGCTTCTATGAAATTATTGATTGGATAGTTTCATATCTATAATTATGCAGATCATCTATTTGATAAAATGACTCAAAAAAGGTTTTTATCACCTCTTTAGCATTGTTTGAATTGATTTATTGTTGTTGGTGTGGGTAATTCTTAAACCTAATAATACTTTTCCCTACCAGTAGTTTCATATATTTTTGTTTAGTTATTGGATGAAGGCCATTTTGTTTTCTCTATTAAATAAGTTTGAGGAATTTTTGTTGAAGCAATATTTCATTTCCTTTGGCCTATAATTATAAAAAAAAGGCCTAAATTTTGTCTATGATCTGTAAAAATCATTGTTTTCAATCACAATAAGGGTGCCAACAATTTTTATTATATAATAATATAGAAAAAATCTTTTACCAAAATATGTAGATACACCCTTTGTATTCAACAGCTCCTCCTACACATAAGTTGGTTCTTATTCCAGTGGCTCATTGAGTTTCTCAGCAGAATAATGGCTTATCTCAATATGGACAGTAAATTATGCAAGGAACTCAGCAACAATAGCAACAAAAGAACCAACATGGACATTCAATGCAACAATTTAGGGGCACTTTGTACAATATGCAACAGCCTGCAAGAAAGGGTCAATTGCAGCCAGCTGGTACTGGTTCAGTTTATAACCCACTTAATGAGAGAGACTCATCAGCAATGTGTTCTGCAATCTAATATGCCTCCCCTGTTGGATTAAGAAATGGGGCATGGGAACAATATGCATGTATCTTTTCATCTTACTTGGTTTAAGTTTAACATGGGATTTAAGTTTCCAATTAAAATTTAGTAAGTTGTGATCTGAAGTACTCTTACTAAATCTATATATTCTTTCCATTTTAATTGCATTAGAAAGCAAATTCATTTTTATATGCATAGGTGTGATATGTTTTTGCTCCTTTAATTTTCTTAGAGAATGATAAGATGTTTTGGTATTTTCTGAAGATATTACTAAATTGAATAATCACCATTGAATTACAATATATTTTAAAAAAGCCTTATGTTTTCGCAATTGTAGATCTGGCATTTTCTAACTATATTTTTGCTTGATTTGGTATCCTAGCCATCTTATTTTGTTGTGAGAAGTGAGATGTTTAGTGGTGGTTGAATTTATCATAGTATGAGAGCAATATTAACTTAAAAGTTTGTATTTTTGCCTCCTTAGATATTTATCGTACATGTTATTATTATTAATAGCTACTGATAACTTGAATGTTTATATTGAAATTTTTAGGTAGACAATATGTTCTTGTGCCATTAGCAACATTTGAGATTGAGGTTACTAGCTTTCCTCTAGAGATATTGTTGCAGCTTCAAATAATTGGGGTTGAGTTTGAAGATTAGAATAAAATTCTACAATGCTTTGTTTAAGTTCATTTATCATGTTTCGAAATTTTTTTCACATTAAAAATAAATGCTAGACGAATACATATATTGAGATCAATGTACTATTTATTATTAATAACAAGATATGTATCATTTATTTATAAAATAATTGTGTTTTACTTACCAAACACACTGACTCACTATTTGACTTAATGAGTTTAATCGTTCATATAATTATATTATTTTACAATTTTTTTTTTCATTTACAATAACATTCTAATACTATGCTCAAAAAAGAACTAAAAAGAATAACCTAACATTTTAATATTAAATTTATTTACAATTTTCATAAATATACTATCATTGTTTTTAATATATTTAACTAAAATTTTGAATATGAATATTATTCCTCCAAACAAAACACTATATATTACTTAAAAAATAAATATATATAAAATCTAGACTAAAACTAATCATACTCTCTCGGTACGTAACATTTCTCTAAATAACTTGTATTTTTCCACTTGTGTCTAAATATACTGCCAATTTTTATTTGCACTGAAATTTCTCTGCATAATCTCAAATTTATCAACATCATTCCTATTCCGTTTAGCTAATTATTTTGTTTCTATTTATTGCATATTTTACCTTTTTAGATTGATTGTTTAGGAAATTAAAATTTTCTGTGTGCTGGTTTTAGGATTTTTTTCGTTGCCCTTGGAATATAGATCAGAAGAAGGATTAGTTGTTTTGGTTTTGTTTTTTGGATTTTTATCTAATTTGGAGTTTTGACCAATATGAATAAGAAGGATTCGTTCCACTTGTTTGCCATGGCCATTCGCATTCTGTGGTCGATTTTTTTTATAGTCCCATCACGCCCAATGAGTTCTTCCTCATTGGTGCCAGCAAAGGTGAGTTTGATTCATAATCTTAATGTTGTTTCGAATGAATTAGTTTATTGGAATGAATAATTATTTGATGTATAGGATGATTGAATTCATCTAATGAAAAATCTTTATGCGTGGTCGTGCAATTTAGACATTAACCATCATTCTCCACAATTTTCACACGATTATTTTGAAATGGTCAGTTAGAATCTTACTCTCACTCTTAAGTGATTGATATACCCCTTTCACCACACCCGAGCTACAAAATTTCAATCAGAGAAATTCAAAGGGGTTAACTATGAGAGCACATCCTTTTTTTAATTGGATTATTATTAAATTATTATGACATTTTTTTACTTGTAGTTTGCAATGATAACTATATATGATTATCAAGCTCGAAGTGAGTGAATGAGTTATCTTCATCACTTCTTATATTATTTGGTGAGGTCTTATATTATTTACATTAATTGAATATATATATTAATAATCTCAAACAATAATTAATAATATTTTTTTTTAATTATTTATTGTATTATTTTTAAATAAAGCAAAACACATCTATCATAAAATTTAGTATATATACGTGCCTCGCACGTAACATTCTACTAGTAATAAACATATGTGAATATTATTATTTTGTTTATTAAATTAGTATGTTTAATAGATAAAAAAACAAAATAAACATATATATACAAAGTATTTTATATTATTAGTATGTTTATTATAGTTGTAAACATAAAAATAGGCATAGCCAATTTATACTATACTAAAATAAGTATATTTTTTTTCCTATTGTTTCTATATATTGATTATTTTTTAATGAGTTAGTGAACGAATTTTCTATTGAAATATAATTTTTACATCAAAAAATAAATAAACAAACATAACTTTTTAAACTCCAAAAATTATTTAATTAGAAAAAATAAACATGACACAATAAACAAAGAAAAAGATAAAGATAAACAATTTTTTTTATATATATTATTTATTTTTTAAAAAATTATTAGAAAATAAACATAATACATAGAGTGATATAATAAACCTATGTGAATATTATTATTTTGTTTATTAAATTAGTATGTTTAATTAATAGAAAATAAAATAAACACATATATAAAATATTTTATATTATTGGTATGTTTATTATAATTGTAAACATAAAAATAAACATAGTTAATATTATCATATATATAATAATCAATAACTATTACCATATATATTATAAAAAAAAAATCTAAAAAAAGTTTTTTAGTTATATATAAAAATGTATGAGAAAATGATAATAAGTTTTTTTTGTACATATTTTGTAATTAATTAAAATAATGTATACAAAATTGTAAAATGTCCTAAATTTTATGATATTTTGATCAGTTGTATATAGTAATTAGTTTGTTAATAATGTTTTAAAGAATGTATATTTTAAATTGTTAATAAGAATTAATATATATTTTCCATTAATTAATGTATATTATCGCGTCAATATATAATTATAATAATTAGTCGTGTTATGTTTTTTTTTTAGGAAAAATAAAAGAATGGATTGTCTTTTAAAATTCATCCATCGATTCTATATAAAATATGTGGTTATCTCTCCTTTTTCTTAGTGAATAGATTAGTTTCGTTAGTTTATTAATTTCAGTATTATAAGTGGAATGGCTTAGCCGAGCTAGAAAAGAAAACAGATTAGATATAAAAAGAAAGAAAAAGAGAAGACTTTAAAAATATTGCCGACTCGCCCAATTTATTAACTTACTTAATAAGAGTAGGGTGGAATCCAATTGATTCCTACTTCAAGCATTGGGTCTCCTGTCTTAAGTAAGAGGAGTCATGGAAAGAACAGGTTCTAAATCACGATCAATTCCTTTTTCAAATCCTGCTGCAGCTGCACGAGCCCTTCCTGCGTGCCATAAATGACCTATGAATAGGAAGAACCCTAAAATAAAATGAGAAGTAGCTAACCAACTTCTAGGAGAGACATAATTTAATAGAATCTTTAGTTTAACGAAATTTATAAATTTTTTACGTCAATTTTAACAAAATATCCCAATTAATTAAGAGAATAATTTTTATTAATTTTGTAATATTATTATATATATTTAAAAATAAAAGTTATATATAATATTTATATCAAAAAAAATAATTTAATTATAGATATATTTAAAAATAAAAATCACATCTACATATAATCACATCTATATAAAATATATATTTAAATTTTTTATTTTAAAAATGACTAATGATATATATATATACATGCTTCTAATAATTTTTACACTTTATTATAACTCCTAACTACAAATTAAAATACTGTATCTATCACTATCATTATTTTTTTAAAAAATATATGTTTGGACATAATATATAATATATATTTTGAAAGCAATTAATTGTCTAATCAAATTCAAATTTTGTCAAAATATTTTTCTAATATAATCGTTATATATAGATAACAATATAAAATACGTATAATAATTAAATTCATTTTTTTATATATAGATATAATAACATTTAATGAGCACATCAATGTAGCTCCAATAACTAAAAAAAATTCTTAAAGATCGAAATTTCAAATTCTATTTCATAAATTAAAAAATAAAAATATATTACTTAGTTAAAATAATTGAATATACATGTATTTTACTTAATATCACTTAAATAAATTTAGTTAAAAAAAAATTATTATATGTGCATTGCACGTAACATCAACTTAATAATTATATATACTACTATGTATTATAAATTTTAAGTTTTTTAAGTTTTTTATCTTCACATATTTAACAATCCTATTAGATATATATTGAAACCAATAATTAATGTGATATGAGTTAAATAAATAAATAAAAAAAAACAATAATGTTACCGTGTAGAATGAGTGTAATTAACACTATAACATTAACGGTCCGTGTTATCCTTAGAAAAAAAATTTAATGTTACAATGTTAATTACAACTAGACAAAATTTGATAATTGCCAAACCCACTTAAATGTGTAGAATGAGCAAACCCATTTGCCCATAGTATAAGTTATATATCATTATAACAACTAGCTACTCCGCTCCGCACGTACAAGACTTTTCACTTTTGAGTCAATAATCTAGGTATGTTGAAAATAACAATTAGCCATCCCCATCCTATTCCTAAAAAATAGAATAATTAAAAAACTGTTCATAATAGTAGAAAGAGCATTGCTATAATGTACCAGTGGTGTCTAACACCTTCTCGACATGTCACGTTGCGATTGGTTAGCGATACTCCTTAAAAACTATTATATTAAATTATATGGGACTCGATACTTAGTTTGATAGCGATACTGACACATAGAAGGGTGTTAGGCACTACTAATACACTTTAGCATTTCTCTAGTAGAAATTATAATACAATTAGTTAATACAACTCACCTTTTTAGAGATTGGTGATGAAGTGGAAATTAATTGTGATTAATTAGTTTAAGTAGTGTTTGATCGTTGTAGTCAAAACATGCTATATGTCGCCATGGTGGAAAAGGTCAAAGTAAATTAATCATCAATTAAATAATAATTGATATAATTACATAACGCCTCCTTTTCATAACATACGTTCCCTCATTAGTAGCTACATGAAAAACATTTTTTTTTAACAAATGAAAAACATTTTATTGATAAATATAAAAGGGAAAAAAACAGAAAAATACAAAAAAAAGAAAAAAAATTACAAAAATACTATGTGTCGGCCCATTAAACATTTATACAGTTCACATACAAATATTTACAAAAATACCACATGCACTAAACCTTCAGCTGTACAGAGCGAACGATGAAGATGAACATACCTCGATCGTTTCAAAACCGCAAAACAACCAAAATGAAACCAAAACGAGGAAAATACAACCATTAATTTTGGCGAAATCAACTGGAAAAGAAGACCTACAATGATCTAAACAGAAAATGACGAAAAAAAAATCAGAAAAACTGTGAAGAAACTGAAATTACACATTTGTTTTCTGTTTTATTCGATCAAAACAACTCCCCCTAATATCGAAATCCAAATTCATAAAATGTTGATCTCTAACAAACAGATCTGGAGCTCCTACCAAATCCAAAACAATGTGTCATGTGAAAAAATTAAAAAAAAAAAAAACATCATGAATAATACGTACGTTATATACAGTTGCATTTTGATTGATTACTGGTTTCCAATATAAATATATTTTTTTTAAAAACACAATGAGTAAATTCGACTTAAGGTACAACCAGTTACGTATAAGTCTGTTTATTTTTTGTTTTGGTTACCTTATAGTTGCATTATCGTTTTATGATAGTTTATATATTATGCAGGAATTTAATTTGACGGGGACTAAGAAATAGTAGTTATACATAGTAAGTTTTGTGCAAATAGTTGCATATTAGTTTTATAATGAAATAACATATGCAAGTAGCAGAACTATAATAAACTACAAAACAACTGTATACAAACTAAAATACAAAAAAAAAACTCTTTGAACATCAACATCCATGATAAATCTCATTGTTACCCATTGATGATATAAAAATGGACGAAAACAACTAGATAAAAAACATATTAAAAAAATACATACAGAAGGTGTTTACACTATTAAAAAACTATGAAAAAACTATTACAAAATGAGAAATCAATAAACACAAAACCCACAAAAGTTGAATATGAAAAAATTTCAAAAATGGGGGACAACCAAAATGAAACCGAAAACAAACCTGCGATCGAAGAGGAGCACCATCCTAATCATTTTTTTGAGCAGGAGCATGAGAAATTTTTTCATGGGCAGCAACCTTTGATTTCTTTTTAGGAGGAGCTCGCTCACGTTTCGACAATTAAGGAGCGAAATCGGAGTCATCGTCTTGAACAACAGGACGTTTGCCCTTATTCGTATTAGCTATAGATTTCAATCCCATTTTAGAACTTTTTTTTGGCACAGGGGAAGGAGAAGAGTTCAGCTATGGAGGTTTTATTTTAAAAAAAAAAAACTGAAAAGAAATTGAAAATAATAATAAAAAAAAAAAAAGAGAAAAAGAGAGGGAAATGATGTAAGGTATGATTGATATAAGTCTTCAATGGAGGTTACAAGTTATTTAAAAAAAAAACACAGAAAAGAAATGAAAAATCAAAGGAAAAAATGAAATAAAAAAAAAGAGAGATGGAAGTGATTGATTGTTGATTGAAAATGGATGAGGGAGATACACGTGTCATATGCATGGAGGGAGCATGTGGTATATATGTAATAAAATAAAGAGAAAATGTAAAAATGTTTAGGCAACCGTGTGTAAGTATTTGTGTGATAAAAATTCTATTTTGTATTTTTTGTATAAAAATTTCAATATAAATGTGTTTATGTAATAGAATTTTTAATTTAACAAAATTTTTTAATTTTCTACATCATCTTTAATAGATTATTCAAACTACTTAACAAAATATTCATTATTAATTTTATAATATTATTATTTATATTTAAAAATAAAAATTATGTAGATATTTTATACAAAAAAAAATTATTAATTATATATTTTAAATTTTTAATTTAATTTAATTATATATATAAAAATAAATTTAATTTAATTAAAGTTTAATTAATTAAAAATAAAAATTACATTGATATATAAAATATATATATATTTAAACCTTAATTTAACGATAAGTTTTTGTTTTAGAAATAATTAATGATATATAAATGCTTTTAATAATTTGTACACTTTATTATAACTACACTCTCTTAACTAAAAATTAAGAATATTATATATAACATTATTTTTTAAAATATATATTTGTACATAATATATAAGATATATTTTGAAAGTAATTAATTCTCTAATCAAACTCAAATTATATCAAAATATTTTTTAATATAATCCTTGTATATAGAGAGATCAATATAAAATATGTATAATAATAATAAAAAAAATATTGTATATATAAAATACTGTTATACCCGAAATTCGGCTACAATTCAAAGGATGACTTATGTTAAGTAGTGGAATATGAACCACTTGATATAATGAATTTATATCATTTAATGCGAAGAAAAAGAATAACTCGTTAAATAAAAGACTAATAGAAAATATTCATAACTCGCTGACTATGTAGTCTTCAATGAGACAAGGATAGAAAACTATTAAAACATATATCGACGAGACACATACCTGCCTCAAAATACACAAGCTCAAGAAGATAACTCATTTATTCATAAGAATAAATGCAGTACAACACAACCTCGAATGATGGATAAGCGTGGCATTTACTTCGCTATTCAAAAAGAACTTGGCAAGGCGAATGACTTGCTGACACTTAGTGTTTCTTTCACATTATAAAAGACAAGGATAACAACTTGAAAATATGGGAGATGCTATCATCCAAATCAGTATTGACCATTGACAAGTCAAACGAGATGTTATTATCCAAATTAGCATTAACCATCGACAAGTCAAGCGAGATGCTATTATCCAAATCATCATTAACAATCGAAAGGATAAGAATAACAAGCAGTTTTGTAGTTATTAATTGTTATCCACACGTGATTTAAATAAAACGTGAAAATTAACCACGTTTCATCAAACATTTATAATTTTAATTTAAATATAAATTACTGCCAACTTATATTCCTATAAATAGGAGCAGATCCCACAGAAAAAAGAATGGAGAATTTTAGAGAGAAAAACAGTAATACGATCAATTATATCTTGTATTAAATACTCAGAAAATATCTTGAATAAGATAGACTCATAGAGTATGTAGATTTAACTGCAAAATTATGTAAAAATATCTTGTGTTATTTATACATTATTTATACTTTATTTATTCTTTATTATTTCCGTGTTTAAATTTATTACAAAAGGGCTTATTACTGGTTAACGAAAATTGGCGCTAACAGTTTGCTGCTTTCATTGAGAACCTACGTGATAAAACTCAGAAAAATCCCTCCTTAGAAATAAAAATCTATCCACGGCTGATAACAATCAAATGATGAAAGTCATCGTGAGGAAACTGCACATCGCCCTGAGAAAGAACCAATGGGTTTCTCAAAGACCCCATACTTCTGAACAACACGTTCAAGAAGAAATTATGGTGGTGATAATCAAAACTCAAAAGGAAGAAACGAAGAAACCAATGCTTCTACAGGATATGTACCTAGAAGTGAGGATGTTTATGATCCAACTAGGTATGTACCCTTAGTTGAATTGGAAAATTGACAACTCTGGCAACACTTGGTCGAATCTAACCAGCAAAATGCTGAGTTGGAAAGAGAGGCTGCAGTGGCAAGGGAAACTCATCGAAATAATACACAGAAGTAACTTGATCCTTGGGTAAGAAGGCCACGAGGCAGACCTCGGGGCTCAAGAACCAAGAGGCAAGAAGCAAATCAAGGAAATCCCTAGAACACCTAGGAGGTGCAACCTGGGGATACTAGGGATTTTCCAGTGGATGAACGCCAAAATAACGAAGAACCACGTCGAGAAGTTCCTCAAAGATCTCAAGGATTTATGAATAAGGGGAATGCACGTAATGATATACCAGAGTCTTCTCGCAGGAATGAGGACACAAGGCAACCCCGATTTAGGGAACAGGAAATCCCTCGTAATAACGAAAGAAATCCTGAGACTCAACCTAGGACAAGTGGGTTACCACCGAGACACCCACAACGTCCTTCTCCATTTGAAAGGAAATGAGTATACACGTATCTAACTAGAGGATGTGTATCAAACCTCTTCTGAAGGAGAAGGCCGGTGCAAGATGAGGCAAGTTCTAGTTCAAGATACTCTAGATCTCAAGGACAGTCGATCAAGCAGAAAAACGCGAGAAGGAAGTAGGTATCACCGTTATGCTGATCAAGAAAGCATGAGCAACACACGAAGTTATCAATCTGAGAGTTACTCAGATACAAGATCTGTGAGCAACTATGAGCGAAGACAACCCGATCTTCGTGAACACTTGAATCGAAGACAACGCGATCTATGCAAGCGATTAAATCAGAATTCACTTGACTTACACCATCAACTTAATGCAAATTAATAGCAAGTGGATCCCATCCAGTTGCGAATCACTGAGTTGGAGGATATGTTTAGAAAATAATAGGATGGGGAATACAGGAAATTACCTGCTATGACTCGAATGAGAAAACCAAGCCATTTCATCCTGATATTATGAATTCTCAATTACCTCAGGGATTCAAAAACCCACACATCTCGCAGTATGATGGGACTACGGACCCAGTCGCTCACCTAAATAACTAGAATACCATAATTTGAGCGAATAATGTCTCGAATAATCGATGTATTTTATTCCCAACTTCATTGACTGTGGTAGCGAGTAGTTGGTTCGATAAATTCACTCACCATTCGATAACTTATTGGGAACAGCTATCCAAGGATTTTAAGAAACAATTTTAGGCTACTAGAGATAGGCGACCTGAAGCATCATCCCTAACTAACATAAAGCAGCAACCAGGCAAGTCACTTAAGGCTTACCTGAGTCGCTTTCGTACTGCAGCTGCAAAAGTTAGAAACTTGAATGACAGTATACAACTTACTACTCTTCAAGTAGGGATCACAACTGACCTTTCAACAGCTGGGGGCGAGCTGTGGGATGACTAAGGTCGTCCAGTAAGAAATATTAATGAACTTAATGAAAGAGCACAAGTGTTTGTGTGCAAAGAGGAGGTGAGGAATGAGATGAAGTTGCTGAAGACTAGCTAAGGAAACAAACCCAGCACAAGTACTGCCACAGCAAGTACCATCTCAACAAAGGATGATAATCTAAGTGGTTCAAACACCAAATGAAAAGATGACTGAAGAGAATCATCTAAAAATAAGAAGAAATAGAAAAATCATGACAAATATGTGCCAATCTATATCGTGTACACCAAGTTGAATGAAACTTGTGAAAACATCTTTCTCGCAAATTAGCACAGGATTGCATTTCGCAAGCCCAAACCAATGAGACATGCGAGACATAAAGAAGATTCAACAAAATTTTGTTGAGTTCATAAAGACATAGGGCATACAATAGAAGAATGTCAACAACTGAAAGAGGAGATAGAGAGCCTTATCTGGCGTGGTTATTTTCGACAATATGTGAGGCGTCAAGGTAATGAGCCAAACCAGCCAAATCTGCCCAATCACCCAGATAATAAAAGATTACAACCTCCTCCTGTCGAGGGAGAGGATATATTGGATATCTCAGGAGGGCTACATCTCGCTAGAGAAAGTTGTAAAGCCCAGAAAAGATATGTCAATGAAATAAAGAATGAGCAATCGGTGTTTATGTTGAGCTTTGTGCCTTAAATAAAACTCTATTTCAATGTAATCTTCTCTATTCAAATATCAATAAAGAAACAAATTTAATTTCATTACTTGTTTAATGTGTTATTTGGTTCATGTGGTCATCTATTTACTTATTTGATTAATAAATTCATCCAAACCCTTATCACATTGATATTCTTGTTTATTGTGTTGTCGACATAGTGGAAAGTAAACAAAATTAAGTGATTAAATGTATTCCTATATTTATCAGCACACAGGGTTTAAATGATATGATTGTTGGAAATATTTTACCAGGATCTAGATTTACTACCATGTATGTTTCATTAACATCCTAATATGAATTCTAAAACAATGAAATAAACACATATAAAGTTTAGTAAACCTTACATTAGGTGCAGCGGAATATAATGACTCCTTCCGTTTAGATCTCTAGCCCTTGATTCCTTTCTGTAGCAGAACATAATCAAGATCTAAACTTGGATCTCTTTCTCTCCTACTTTGATACTGATTCTCCTGCTTGTTGTTTGGAATCTCCTACAGTCTTACACACTATGATTGAGATACCACTTAATGTGTGTGGGCACTACTCTATCACTCAAGGATTTCGAAATTGAAGAAGAAAAGAAGAGAGAAGTGGTTTCAGCTATAGAGAAAAGAATAGGAGGCTCAAATTTCATCTGACAAAGTTAACAAAGTTAAGTGTGAATGAGAGCCATCACTATCTATTTATAGGTAACCACCTAGGTTTAAGTTAGAATTCTTTGGCATTAAAATAATGAAAAATTAAATGATAAAAGCCTATAAGAGTGGCCGGCCATGGGCTTTGGCTAATGGGCATCACTTATGCAATTTGGCTGTTTTATCATTTCTGCATCTCACTTTCTCAAAAATGCCAATTTTCAAATTCAACCATTTAAATGCCAATTCCAATTATTTATAACTAAAAATTAATTATTAAATAATATTGTCATTTAATATATTTATTAATTAGACATATAAAGTCTCTTAATTAATAAATAAACCTAGAATCTCTTTATTGGAATTTATTTTACCAGGATCTTAGATCTACTCACAAGTATGTTGATTAACACCCTAAATATGAACTTTCTAAAACGATGAAATAAACACATATAAAGTTTAGGAAACCTTACATTGGGTGCAACAGAATATAATGACTCCTTCCGTTCAGATATCTAGCCCTTGATTCTTTTCTGTAGCAGAGCATTATCAATATCTGAACCTGGATCTCTTTCTCTGAATCTTTGATGCTGAAACTCCTTCTTGCTGAAAGTCTTTCTTCACGATCTTCCTCACTATGATTGAGGTATCACTTGCTGTGTGTGGGCACTACTCATACACTAAGGATTTCGAAATATTGAAGAAGAAAAGAAGAGAGAGAGTGGTCAGCCAGATAGGGAGAGAGAAGGCTCAGGTTTTTCTCTGAAGGAAAAATAGAAAATTTAAGTGTAATTTTCCTGAAGCCTTCACTATCTATTTATAGCATTCCACTAGGGTTAGGTTTGAATTATTTGGCATTAAAATAATGAAAATATCAGTTTAAATTTTCTACAAAAGTGGCTGGCCCTATACTAGTGGATTTGGGCCTCACTTTTTGCAATTTTGCAGTTTTACCTTTTCTGCATCTGATTTTCTCAAAAATGCCAATTTTCTAATTCAACCATTTAAATGCCAATTCTAACTATTTAATAACTATAAATAATTATTAAATAATATTGTCATTTATCATATTTATTAATTGAACCATACAAAGTATCATAATTAACAAATATGCCCCTAATAACTCTTTCTTTACAATTTCGCCCTTACTTAGTGAAAAATTCACAAATAGACATAGTCTGATTTGAGAATTATAATTGATTAATCAAAATCAATTACATGAGTCTTACAAGCAATATTATCTCAACTAGTGCGGGGACCATGGGTCTATATAACCGAGCTTCCAATAAGTAAATCAAGAATTTAGCACTAAAATTCACTAACTTATTAATTCTTCGTTGAATCCACGCATAGAACTTAGAATTGCACTCTCAGTATATAGAATACTCTATATGTTCCACCATATAGACACATCATTAGTTATCCATTGTTATAATCCTAATGTGATCAATGATCCTCTATATGAATGATCTACATTGTAAAGGGATTAGATTACCGTAACACCCTACAATGTATTTATTCCTTAAAACACTTGACCCCATATAAATGATATTTCAGCTTATGTGAAATGGGTACTCCACCATTTATGTTCGTTTGGTCAAGCTCGAAGGAGATCATCCTTTGCTTACTATTCGCTAGATAGAAGCTATAGATTCCATGTTTATGCTAGCGCTCCCACTCAATTGCACTACCGTGTTCCCAAAATGTACGTATCACCCTGACCTAAAAGTAGGCTTAACTAACAAATCAAAGAACACGAATAGCCTTTCAAGATTGAGCCTAACCATAACAGGATTAAGAACATTTGATATAGGATCAACTAGGCGATATTGACTTGAATAGATTTTACGGTAAGTTTAATAAATCTAAGTCAAAGTTCAATATCGGTGCCTTCCGATGCATACTCCATGCATCCAACCTGAGCTTTACTTTAACCAATGCTCTGGAAAGAACATAGCACTTCTCCAAATGCAAGTAAACTCTGTTGTAGATTATCATATCAGTAAAACCCTATGTCTGATAAATCTAGGAAACTTTATTCACATAGTCATGTTTACTTTCCAATGTGTTGACGGCACAATAAACATGATCAAGTATGTGAAAAAGTTTTCAGATGAATTTATACATTATGTACATATAATTATGAAATAAATCATGTGAACCATGCAACATTAAATGTTATTTCTGATCTATATTAATAAGTAAATCTGATTATATTGAAATGAGTTTTATTTAGGGCATAAAACCCAAAAAACTCCCACTTGCACTAATATAAAACAAAAAGTGTGTTTCAAATAATCTCAACACCTTGATATACAAATCAAGTGTAGTAGTAGTAAACTCCTCGTAATAAGACCTGAAAGGTTGAATTAAACACAACCTTTTCTGTACCATTACTCTTCCTTTAATCACAAAATCATTGATAATGTGAAATTCCTCTCTATATGTCTACTCTCTTGGGATACTGGATTCTATATCTTTGGCAACTACTTTTGGTTAATCAGGAAATTAACACTAGTAGTTTAAGGCAATTTGGAATGATGCCAAAAATGTATAGAACTTTCCTTAGACTGAATAAGTACCTTTCCTGCAACCTTAACATTCAGTCCCTTCCTGGTAGACCTAGAGACTTCAGATAGGTTTTGACACTTCTCCAAAATCACTATTCCACCCCCAGAGTAACCACCATCTTATCAGAAAGATTTACTAGCACAAAGGCAAATTTCGAAATCTGATATGGTGTAGTCTAAGAGTTTTAAACACACCCTTATAGACTAACATATAGTTCCTCTTCTTAATCTTAGGATTTACTTGATTGTCTTCCAATGTTCTTCTTCTGGATTAATCTGATACCTACTCATTACTCCCACTCAACAGCAGGTGTCTGGTCTAAGGCATACAAAAGCATATCTAAGACCTCTCACTGTTGATATAAGAAATTCTTTCATGGCTTTATCTTTCCTAGAATAGTTAAGACTTTTCCTTAGATAAATAAAATCTATACCTAAGAAGTTGTGAAGCTTCTATAGATTTTCATTAGAAAGAAAATGCTTCAGCATCTTACTAAAGTAAGTTGCTTGCATTAGAGTAAGTAATTACCAGGTATACCACAAGCCATAGGTTTAGATAAACTCAAACATATAATACTAGGAACAGGAAGTTTGTTAAGTCCATTGAATAGACTTATAAACGAAAATTTCCTTTTATGTCCTTGTAATAGAAAACTTTAGGTTGCTCCATATGAATGGATTAAACCATAGTTCTTTTGGCTTTCTTCTTAGTTTCTTATCTTGACAATCCATTACTTGTTTAAACTCACAATGGATTTTAATCACTAGTGTCTCCCAAGTCATAAGAAGGTGAATTCCTAGAAACTCTCCCACTATGACAAGGTACCGTGAATTATGTCGAAGAAAACTAAATGGTATTAACCTCTTTGGTTGTGACAAGACAACAGAGGCAGTGGGATCATCATATGTAAGATGATAGAACACTTTTTGAATCAAGAATTAAATATCTCCTTTATTTGCTACTTGTTTTCAGACTTAGTCATTATCTTAGAAAAGTAGTATTTGTTTGAATAAACACTTTCTTATCTATTGACAATGGGATGGTCCACCCCTAATCACTTAGAATAGCTAACAATCCATGGTTAACAGTTCTAGCTTTTCTTAAGATTTTGATTAGGTCATCCATGAATCTAGTAATGATTTACATTAAGTATACAACCATTACATCATTCTGAAATTGTATTACCATAGAAGGAATTAGGCAACGACTAGTAACTAATCATCAACATGCAACTCGAAATTTACGGGAGGTAAGTTTGGATATAATTCAAAAATCAATTTAATGATCTTTGAACTGCATATCTACTAACTATTTCTCCACCCCTATCAGTTCGCAAGATCTTTAACCACTTACCTTAATGGTTTTAACCATTGCTAGAAATTAATGAAATTTTTCAAACATTTCAAATTTCTTGCTAAAAGGTATAATCTAGAGTTATCGTTTTAAGAATACAACGAAAAACTCATATCCACTTCTGAATGTACATCCATCTGCGAATGAGATGAACTATTTCAGTGGATATAGGCATATTAACTCTTTGCAGAGATTAATCTTGTCAAATCCACTATGAACAAGATACAAATGCCATAGATAAAAAAAAATGTGGTAGTGTCTTTTGATGACTTAGGTATAGTTACATCAACGAGTCAATAGAATACTGCAAGTGGATCCTGGTCACAGAATACCTAACTCATATTCCATACAGTTTTAATCCATTAATATAAGATGGATATTAAACACTTGAGAAAGTGTAACTGTATTGTATTCTGGAATTAGAAATATAAGAAAATTTCTATTGGTAATCTAAAATTAAAGTCAAAGACTTAAATTTATACCAAATATAATGAGTAATTCTATCTTGGACCAGCACTACTAATACAAACTCTAAGTCAGATTTGCCCATACAAGTAGGAGATTTCTAAGATTGAGGTTTTATATCAATTGGGAATAGAATTTCGGGATTATAATCATATGCGTCATTAAATTTCTTAAGAGAAAATATAGAATGACATGAAATGATTTATAGACCATTCATCCAAGGATATATTTTTAAGCTAATTCGAAATGAATAAGCTAAGAGGAATTAGGATAATTTCGTTTATAAATAAGAATCCAACGATGCTTCGATTAGCGAAAGATAAAGTAATCTTATTTATGTAATCTTCTTGTTTCATATTGTAAAAAATACTAGTCTAAGGTGTCATCAATTGATGAACAGCTAGATGTTGCATATACAATATTTATCTTTCGAGATCTTACACTATTATGTATGTCTAATGGTGAAAATCCATTAGGGATTTATCTCATTAGATAAACAAACATGTTAGACCAACAATGAAGATTCGAAATTAAACTACAATTTAATAACAGAAAATAACATGGTTCAATATAAATTCATACACAATTCAGAAATTATTAAACATATAGCAAGTAGGAATGACAAGTGAAAATACTAAAACTTACAATCCTAAATAATTTCCAAGGTTTTTCAACAAACTGATACAGTGTCCCGTTTAGGCGAGAGTCAAAGCATCATCCATTGAATAGAGTTGTCAGCTCATCTAAAATGATAACCATTCTAGCAACCTTTTATTCGATCAAGATTGGAATTCAGCGTTGTCCCGTTTAGGCGAGAGTCAATGCAATTCTATCTTATGAGCTTCCACCATTGTTTCATAATTTGCAAGTCAAGTATGGTCGCCACCATTAGGGTGATCCATACCATACAAAACACTTACAAACTACTTATCATTCGAGATTAAACGGTGCGAAATTGCTAATGAACGTTCCTCCATTAGGGAGGATTACTCACTAAAACAAACGCGGTGTAAAACCCACAATGGAGATCGAATGTCTTTTGATTAAAAGCTCATTATTTAAAAAGAGTTGTATTTTCTTTGATTCTCTTTATTTATTTTATTTATTTTAAATATATATTTATTTAATTAAAATTTCCAATTTAGAATGAAAAATTCTAAATATAAATTTTAATTTAATATTTATAAATTTTACTTAGATGGATATGAAAATAACATGAATTATTTCCATCTTAGTAATAATTTCCAATAAATATTTATAAAAATATTCAATTTAAGTTGTTACAAAATTAATTCAAATTAATTTACAACTCAAATTTAATTTTCTATAAATATATATTGCATTTCGAAAAATTAAAGTATTCAAGCACACAATTTTCGAAAATGCATGTTAAAATAAAAAAATAATCCTGGAAAAATTATTCTAATTTAATGTTGGCCCAAAATTAATTTATAAAATTAATTTACAACAAAAAATATAATTTTCCTATTTAATTAAATATATAAGAAAAATTTCAAATATTTAAGTATGGTGATGAAAATCAACTTAAATATTAATTTTCTATTTAATTAAATATACTAGAAAAATACTTCAAGCAAAAATATCATCTATCTAGATTTTCCTTTGACTAATTAATTCAATTTCTAATAATATATTTTAATTCATTTATTTTAAATTAATCAATTAATGAAAAAATCATTGATTTAAGTTGGTCCAAAATTAAAATAAATAATTTACAACTTTAATCTATTTTTCAAATAAAATTCGAAATTCCAGCATTTAAGAAATGCAATTTCGAAATTTGATTAATAAAATAAAGAAAAAATATATTTTGAAAATTATTTAAATTTAGTTGAAAAAATAAATTTCAACTAAAAATAATTTTCTATTTATTTAAGTGTCATGAAAAAAGAAATATTTAAGTATCATGATGAAAATCAACTTAGATATTTAATTTTCAAATTAATTAAATGTACTAAATTCAAGAAATAAATAATTAAGTGTAGAGAAGGCTTAATTATTAATCTCTAGTTTAATACTAGGAAAAAAATATACTTAAAATAAATTGTACCAAAATTAATTATTTAAATAATTAATTTCACAATGTATAATATTTTCCTATTTAATATTAGAAATAATAAGTTGCCTAGAAATAACTATCTAGAAAATATCATATTTGACTAAGTATCTTTTCCACAAAATTTTAAAAAATATCTAATTTAAGTTGTATTAGAAAAAAAAATCTAGAACTTAAATATTTTCAAATTTAAATTTAATTAAATATCAGAAATTAAGTTGTAACTACTTAATTTAAAAATATTCCATTTTAAGTTAATATTCGAAAAGATATTAACTTAAAAAATATCTAAAATATTCCATTTTAAGTTACTATTTGAAAAGATGTTAACTTAAAAAATATCTAAAGAATCTTAATAACCAATGCCTAAAATTCCTCAACTTAATTTTGAAATTTTAAATCCAAAAGATATTCAGATTTAAGTTAGTTAGTTGTTGATCATAACTAAATATCAACTTAAATAGGAATATTTAATGAAAAATTTAAATTAAGCTCCAGAAAGAATCTAGATGGTTATAATTCTATATTTAATTAAATACAAGAAAATAAATATAGTTTAGCTTAGAATAAAGAATTCTTTAAACTATAATTTTTCTTAAATTAATTTCAAAATAAATGAAATTAATTATGTTGCTAATCAATTTTATTAGGTTAAACTAGTTTAATTAACCTAGTACAGTTATTCAAATCAGGCAAATGGGCCTTCACAATTGGGGTGGTTCATGTGAGGGGGTGCTGGGTTCAGTATGTCGTACCCACTACTATGGCTCCCAACTCTCACACAAGGCCCAAAAGAGAGGAATTTAACCTTAATAAGAACAACTGTTATTAATTGAATAGGCCCAAAAACTAAATGGGCCTAAATAAATTCTATCAAGAACTATGATAATTTATTTTAGCAACAACAACCTATATGCATCTATAATAAAATTAAACACATAGGCTCACACAGGCACACTTTGGATGGGTTCTATCATGTTCCTAGGTCATACACAGATGAAAGAAGATTGTAAATATACTTGTTACAAATTATTATCTTGACCAAGGGAGCCATCAGATCAATAGGTCTGGCAAAAGGTAACCATGGCTATTTGCAATCAAGTAATAATAGGTTTTTGAAAACTTACAAACAAGCTAAAACACATACTCCTGCAACAAGGTTAGCTGGATAGTTGGATGTAGGATTTATTTAATTTTAAATTAAATAATTAATTTCGAAATAATTAATTAAATAAATAAATTATTTATTTTCCAAAAATTAAAATAAAATAAAAAAATTTCGAAAATTTAAAAAAAAAATTTAAATTTAAAATTAAACCTACAATTTTGAAAAATTAGGTTTCAACCAACCTAAATATCATTTCAAAATTTGCTAACTACTTTTAAAATTTAAATGTTATTTTATAAATAAAAATTAAATAAAAAATTAGAAAAGATAAATGAATACCGTTTTCAGATTTTAAATGTAATTTAAATAAATAAAATAACAAAATTTAAAAGTTAGCAAAATATCTTATATCTATTTAAAATTACATGATTATAGTTATCTTATTTTAAATTTAAATAAGGTCAAATTATTTAAAAAAAGATTTAATTTAAAAAATTTAAAATCTGACCTTAAATTTAAAAATAAGATAAGATATAATCAAATTTAAAAATAAGATAGATAATTAAGCAAAAAGATAGATACTAACTATTTTCAAATTCAAATTACACTAATATCTTGAATTAAATTTAAAAAATATTAAATTAATTCAAAATGATAATTAGAATTGAATTAGGAATAGTAATAGTATAAATATAGAACTACACAAAAAATCGGAAGTTAATTCCATGAAAAAGCATGAAAAAACGAAGAAAAACGAAAAAATTGTGAGCTGTACGGACAGCTTTCGCGATCGCAGAAAAATTTCAGCAGAGCTCCGATTTTTTTGAATCTTCAAAAAATCATAACTAATTCAAATTAAATCGAAATTGAGTTCTGTTAAAAAGTAACTTGCTTAATTTTTTCCATACTATCCAATAAAAATAATTCCAGAAACAGAATCGCAATTATTTTTCACGAAAATTTACAAGCATCAATCAATCATCAAATAACACTCAATACAACATGATACCATCCAAAAACAAACAAACAATCGTTTTAAAGTCCAAATTTCTTGCAAGTAAATCAATTATCATGGCTCTGATACCAGTTATTGGAATTTATTTTACCATGATCTTAGATCTACTCACAAGTATGTTGATTAATGCCCTAAATATGAACTTTCTAAAACGATGACATAAACACATATAAAGTTTAGGAAACCTTACATTGGGTGCAGCAGAATATAATGACTCCTTCAGTTCAGATATCTAGCCCTTGATTCTTTTCTGTAGCAGAGCATTATCAATATCTGAACCTGGATCTCTTTCTCTGAATCTTTGATGCTGAAACTCCTTCTTGCTGAAAGTCTTTCTTCACGATCTTCCTCACTATGATTGAGGTATCACTTGATGTGTGTGGGCACTACTCATATACTAAGGATTTCGAAATATTGAAGAAGAAAAGAAGAGAGAGAGTGGTCAGCCAGATAGGGAGAGAGAAGGCTCAGGTTTTTCTCTGAAGGAAAAATAGAAAATTTAAGTGTAATTTTCCTGAAGCCTTCACTATCTATTTATAGCATTCCACTAGGGTTAGGTTTGAATTATTTGGAATTAAAATAATAAAAATATCAGTTTAAATTTCCTACAAAAGTGGCTGGCCCTATACTAGTGGATTTGGGCCTCACTTTTTGCAATTTTGCAGTTTTACCTTTTCTGCATCTGATTTTCTCAAAAACACCAATTTTCTAATTCAACCATTTAAATGCCAATTCTAACTATTTAATAACTATAAATAATTATTAAATAATATTTTCACTTATCATATTTATTAATTGAACCATAAAAAGTATCATAATTAACAAATATGCCCCTAATAACTCTTTCTTTACAATTTCGCCCTTACTTAGTGAAAAATTCACAAATAGACATAGTCTGAATTGAGAATTATAATTTATTAATCAAAACCAATTATATGAGTCTTACAAGCAATATTATCTCAACTAGTGCGGGGACCATTGGTCTATATAACCGAGCTTCCAATAAGTAGATCAAGAATTTAGCACTAAAATTCACTAACTTATTAATTCTTCGTTGAATCCACGCATAGAACTTAGAATTGCACTCTCATTATATAGAATGCTCTATATGTTCCACCATATAGATGCATCATTAGTTATCCATTGTTATAATCCTAATGTCATCAATGATCCTCTATATGAAAGATCTACGATGTAAAGAGATTAGATTACCGTTACACCCTACAATGTATTTTATCCTTAAAACACTTGACCCCGTATAAATGATATTTCAGCTTATGTGAAATGAGTTGTAAAGCCCGCTTAGTTAATTTGGAAATTATCAGTTGTTTATGATTGATTATGAAATTATTTATAGCTATTTAAATAATTTATTATACTGTTATTTATGTTATTCAGTATCTTGCATATTTTGCATTTCCGGTGTCCGGTATTTTGGAACTCGGCGTTTGGCTCAGTAGAAATCACAACTTAGTATGTTAGTAGTTTGGGGACGGGTTTTAGACATTGGGAATGTCGGGAATGGCCGGGAATTTAGAATTTCCCAAAAATACCCCTTTAGTGGTTTTTATGTGATTTTATGGTGGAGGGGCAAAATGGTCTTTTTGCCCCATTAGTGTTTTGTCTTATGTGAGTTATTAAATGGAATTAATGTTTAATTTAATGGTTTATTATGGCTGAAAAGAATGAGTATTTGTGACTTGTTTCATTTTATTCCTTTTTCTCAAAAAAAAAACACTAAGTTAGAATGATAGAATTTTTCAAAGAAAAGCTCTCTTTCCTCTCCATTTTCGGCTGGGTATTGGGGATTCAAAGGCTGGGTTTTTCAAGCTTGATTCATCACATTTTAGAAACTCTTGATTGTGGTATGTATCTCTTACTTGTTCTTCTTGGTCTTCTTGGAATTTTTGATAAAAAAATGAGTTAATGCATGATAATTTGAATGTTGTTGCTGCTGAGTTTGATTGTTGATTTCTGAGGTTAAATCATGATTTTTAGATGTTAATTAAGCTACTTGTGGTGTATGATTCCTAGGTTGAGCATGCTAGAATTTTCTTATGCAAAAGTTTGGTTTTCAAAGTAAAAATTGAGAAGTTGGTGGCTGTAGTTGTTGCATGAACTAGGTTTTGTTTTCTGCAGTATTTCTATGCTAGTTTAAGAGGTTTTAAGCTAGTTTGATTGCTTGTTAGGTGGATTTGCTCAAGTTTGAGTTTAGAACTCAAAGCTTGAGCTCCAATGGTGATTTTTGAATCTGTGAGTTCTGGGTTACTTTGAGGCCTTAGAAATGTTCTAGGGAAGGTATATAACAGGTCTGGAAAGTTTGAGACCATTTGGGGTTGATTTGGTCGAGTTATGAAAAAATTGGTTTGCTGCCTGCGAGGAACCGGAATTCCGGTTGTGATCCGGAATTCCGGATGAGGGTTCTGAATTTTCCAGAACCGGAATTCCGCTTGGGCAACCGGTCTACCGGTTGGGGAAAATTCAGGGACCCTAGTTTTCCTCGTTTTTATGTTTTAGGGGGTATTGCCATGCTTTTTATCGATAGGGAAACTTTTAGTTCCTAGTTTAAGTCCCCGGGAAGTGATTTAGCGTGTCACTTATAGCGTTGTGATTTTTATGGTTTAGGAGCCAGTAATCCGCCTCTCAGCTTCAGTTCCAGTCAGGTTGGCCAAGCACACACTGAAATCGGAATCCAGGTAAGATTAGTATAACAGTATGCATATGTAGATTACATGTTTAGCGTGCATGTAGGAAGCCTATTAGATTACATTAGTTGTATGTTGGCTTCGAACCATCCAACCCTGTCACGTCGGTACAGGCTGGAGTATGACCAGCAGCCGGAGTATGACCGGTTTGACCGATCAGGCTGACACTTGGTTGGTGGTTCCGTGCTATTGACGTATCCCGTCGGTACAGGCTGGAGTATGACCAGCGGCGGAGTATGACCGGTTCGACCGATCAGGAGGATATAGTAACACGTCGGTACAGGCTGGAGTATGACCAGCAGCCGGAGTATGACCGGTTCGACAGATCAGGTTGTTACGTGTCAATAGTACCGTCCCTATGAACGTTCAGAACTCAGTACCATGTTGGACATGGCAGTAGTGGCTCAGTACCATGTTGGACATGGCAGTAGCGGGACTCAGTATCGTGTTGGACACGGCAGTTAGTATTATGTATGATATTATTATGCTTTTCTTACTGAGTCTTTCGACTCACAGTTTATGTTCATGTGTAGGTAAAGGCAAGGCTATTGCTGATGGACCGTGAGCGAGCTTATGAGATTGTACATGTCGGGGCGGTTAGGCCTGGAGCGTACGATCCTCGGGACAGCAAGGCTGAATTTTTGTAACTGGTCGTTAGACGACTTTTAATTTTATGTAATAGTTAAACAGTTAAAACTTTTGTAAATGATTTTATAAATCGGGATCCCGAGTCTTTTGTAATATGGTTTATAAGTTTAATTAAAAAGCAAAATTTTAATTAATCACGTTTTTCCATAAACCTCGTTGATTAGCAACGAGCTGCACAGTACGTTTAAAAATCACGTAATACGCCTAAGGTAGTTAGGGTGTTACATGAGTACTCCACCATTTATGTTCGTTTGGTCAAGCTCGAAGGAGATCATCCTTTGCTTACTATTCGCCAGATAGAAGCTATAGATTCCATGTTTATGCTAGCGCTCCCACTCAATTGCACTACCGTGTTCCCAAAATGTACGTATCACCCTGACCTAAAAGTAGGCTTAACTAACAAATCAAAGAACACGAATAGCCTTTCAAGATTGAGCCTAATCATAACAGGATTAAGAACATTTGATCTAGGATCAACTAGGCGATATTGACTTGAATAGATTTTATGGTAAGTTTAATAAATCTAAGTCAAAGTTCAATATCGGTCCCTTCCGATGCATACTCCATGCATCCAACCTGAGCTTTACTTTAACCAATGCTCTGGAAAGAACATAGCACTTCTCCAAATGCAAGTAAACTCTGTTGTAGATTATCATATCAGTAAGACCCTATGTCTGATAAATCTAGGAAACTTTATTCACATAGTCATGTTTACTTTCCAATGTGTTGACGGCACAATAAACAGGATCACGTATGTGAAAAAGTTTTCAGATGAATTTATACATTATGTACATATAATCATGAAATAAATCATGTGAACCATGCAACATTAAATGTTATTTCTGATCTATATTAATAAGTAAATCTGATTATATTGAAATGAGTTTTATTTAGGGCATAAAACCCAACACTCTTCTCATTACAATTTCGCCCTTGCTTAGTGAAAATTCACAAAGTAGACATAGTCTAACTTTAGAATTATAATTGATTAATCAAAATCAATTGTCTGAGTCTTACAAGCAGTATGGTCTCAACTAGTATGGGGACCATGGGCCTATATTTCCGAGCTTCCAATAAGTCGAACCGAATTTACCAAGTAAATTCCCTAACTTATTAATTCCTTATTGAATCCACACTTAGAACTTGGAATTGCACTCTCAGTCATATAGAACGCTCTATATGTTCCACGATATAGATACGCTATTAGTTATCCATTGTTATAATCCTAATTTGATCAATGACCCTCTAATAGATGATCTACATTGAATAGGCACTAAATTACCGTTACACCTTCAATGTTATTTATCCTTAAAACACTTAGTTCCGTATAAATGATATTTCAACGAAGTGAAATGAGATCTCCACCATTTATCTCTGTTTAGCCAAGCTCGAAGGATATCATCGTTTCACTTCTAAATTCCTATAGAAGTTATTGATGGAAATTTATTTTACCAGGATCTTAGATCTACTCACAAGTATGTTGATTAACACCCTAAATATGAACTTTCTAAAACGATGAAATAAACACATATAAAGTTTAGGAAACCTTACATTGGGTGCAGCGGAACATAATGACTCCTTCCGTTCAGATATCTAGCCCTTGATTCCAATCTGTATCAGAGCATTATCAATATCTGAACCTGGATATCTCTTTCTCTGAATCTTTGATGTTGAAACTCCTTCTTGCTGAAAGTCTTTCTTCACGATCTTCCTCACTATGATTGAGGTATCACTTGCTGTGTGTGGGCACTACTCATAGACTAAGAATTTCGAAATCTCAATGAGGAAGAGAGAGAGAGAGAGTGGGTTCGGCCAAAGATAGGGAGAGAGAGAGGCTCAGTTTTTTCTGAATCAGAAGTGTAGAAATTTAAGTGTAATTTTCCTGAAGCCTTCACTATCTATTTATAGCATTCCACTAGGGTTAGGTTTGAATTATTTGGCATTTAAATAATGAAAATATCAGTTTAAAAATTCAAACCAAGTGGCCGACCATGTACAGTAATGGGCCTTACTTGGATTCTGCAGTTTTCTCAATTCTGCATCTGATTTTCTCAAAAACGCCAATTTTCAAATTCAACCATTTAAATGCCAATTCTAACTATTTAATAACTATAAATAATTATTAAATAATATTTTCATTTATCATATTTATTAATTGAACCATACAAAGTATCATAATTAACAAATATGCCCCTAATAACTCTTTCTTTATAATTTCGCCCTTACTTAGTGAAAAATTCACAAATAGACATAGTCTAAATTGAGAATTATAATTGATTAATCAAAACCAATTATATGAGTCTTAAAAGCAATATTATCTCAACTAGTGCAGGGACCATGGGTCTATATAACCGAGCTTCCAATAAGTAGATCAATAATTTAGCACTAAAATTCACTAACTTATTAATTCTTCGTTGAATCCACGCATAGAACTTAGAATTGCACTCTCAGTACATAGAATGCTCTATATGTTCCACCATATAGATGCATCATTAGTTATCCATTGTTATAATCCTAATGTGATCAATGATCCTCTATATGAATGATCTACACTGTAAAGGGATTAGATTACCGTTACACCCTACAATGTATTTTATCCTTAAAACACTTGACCCCGTATAAATGATATTTCAGCTTATGTGAAATGAGTACTCCACCATTTATGTTCGTTTGGTCAAGCTCGAAGGAGATCATCCTTTGCTTACTATTCGCCAGATAGAAGCTATAGATTCCATGTTTATGCTAGCGCTCCCACTCAATTGCACTACCGTGTTCCCAAAATGTACGTATCACCTTGACCTAAAAGTAGGCTTAACTAACAAATCAAAGAACACGAATTGCCTTTCAAGATTGAGCCTAATCATAACAGGATTAAGAACATTTGATCTAGGATCAACTAGGCGATATTGACTTGAATAGATATTACGGTAAGTTTAATACATCTAAGTCAAAGTTCAATATTAGTCCCTTCCGATGCATACTCCATGCATCCAACCTGAGCTTTACTTTAACCAATACTCTGGAAAGAACATAGCACTTCTCCAAATACAAGTAAACTCTGTTGTAGATTATCATATGAGTAAAACCCTATGTCTGATAAATCTAGGAATCTTTATTCACATAGTCATGTTTACTTTTCAATGTGTTGACAGCACAATAAACAGGATCAAGTATGTGAAAAGGGTTTCAGATGAATTTATACATTATGTACATATAATCATGAAATAAATCATGTGAACCATGCAATATTAAATGTTATTTCTGATCTATATTAATAATTAAATCAGATTATATTGAAATGAGTTTTATTTAGGGCATAAAACCCAACAAACTCCCACTTGCACTAATATAAAACAAAAAGTACGTTTCAAATAATCTCAACACCTCGATATACAAATCAAGTGTAGTAGTAGTGAACTCCTCGTAATAGGATCTGAAAGGTTGAATTAACCACAACCTTTTCTCCACCATTACTCTTCCTTAATCACAAAATCATTGATAATGTGAAATTCCTCTCTATATGTCTACTCTCTTGGGATACTGGATTCTATATCTTTGGCAACTACTTTTGGGTTAATCAGGAAATTAACACTAGTAGTTTAGGCAATTTGGAATGGTGCCAAAAATGTATAGAACTTTCCTTAGACTGAATAAGTACCTTTCTTGTAACTTTAAGATTCAATTCCTTTCTGGTAGACCTAGAGACTTCATATAGGTTTTTACACTTCTCCAAAATTACTATTCCACCCCCAGAGTAATCACCATCTTATCAGAAAGATTTTCTAGCACAAAGGCAAATTTCGAAATCTGATATGGTGTAGTCTAAGAGTTTTAAACACACCCTTATAGACTAACATATAGTTCCTCTTCTTAATCTTAAGATTTACTTGGTTGTCTTCCAATGTTCTTCTCCTGGATTAATCTGATACCTACTCATTACTCCCACTCAACAGCAGGTGTCTGGTCTAAGGCATACAAAAGCATATCTAAGACCTCTCACTGTTGATATAAGAAATTCTTTCATGGCTTTATCTTTTCTGGAATAGTTGAGACTTTTCCTTAGATAAATAAAATCTATGTCTAAGAAGTTGTGAAGCTTCTATAGATTGCCATTAGAAAGAAAATGCTTTAGCATCTTACTAAAGTAAGTTGCTTGCATTAAAGTAAGTAATTCCCAGGTATACCACAAGCCATAGGTTTAGATAAACTCAAACCTATAATACTAGGAACAGGAAGTTTTGCTAAGTCCATTGAATGGACTTATAAACGAAAATTTCCTTTTATGTCCTTGTAATAGAAAACTTTAGGTTATTCCATGTGAATGGATTAAACCATAGTTCTTTTGGCTTTCTTCTTTGTTTCTTATCTTGACAATCTATTACTTGTTTAAACTCAAAATGGATTTTAATCACTAGTGTCTCCCAAGTCATAAGAAGGTGAGTTCCTAGAAACTCTCCCACTACGACAAGGTACCGTGAATTATGTCTAAGAAAACTAAATGGTATTAACCTCTTTGGTTGTGACAAGACAACAGAGGCAGTGGGATCATCATATGTTAAATAAGATGATAGAACACTTTTGGAATCAAGAATTATATCTCCTTTATTTGCTACTTTATTTTCAGACTTAATCATTTTCTTAGAAAAGTAGTATTTGTTTAAGCAAACACTTTCTTATCTATTGACAATGGGACGGTCCACCCCTAATCACTTAGAACAGTTAACAAACCATGGTTGACAGTTCTATCTTTTCTTAAGATTTTGATTAGGTCATCCATGAATCTAGTAATGATTTACATTAAGTATACAACTATTACATCATTTTGAAAGTGTATTACCATAGAAGGAATTAGGCAACGGCTAGTAACTAATCATCAACATGCAACTCGAAATTTCTGGGGAGGTAAGTTTGGATATAATTCAAAAAACAATTTAATGATCTTTGAACTCCATATCTACTAACTATTTCTCCACCCCTATCAGTTCGCAAGATCTTTAACCACTTACCTTAATGGTTTTAACCATTCCTAGAAATTAATGAAATTTTTTAAACATTTCAAATTTCTTTGCTTAAGGTATAATCTAGAGTTATCGTTTTAAGAAAACAACGAAAAACTCATATCCACCCCTGAATGTACATCCATCTACGAATGAGATGAACTACTTTCAGTGGATATAGGCACATTAACTCTTTGCAGAGATTGATCTTGTCAAATCCACTATGAACAAGATACAAATGCCATAGATTAAAAAAAATGTGGTAGTGTCTTTTGATGACATAGGTTTAGTTACATCAAAGAGTTCTTAGAATACTGCAAGTGGATCCTGGTCACAGAATACCTAACTCATATTCCATACAGTTTTAATCCATTAATAGAAGATGGATATTAAACACTTGAGAAAGTGTGACTGTATTGTATTCTGGAATTAGAAATATAAGAAAATTTCTATTTGGAATCTAAAATTAAAGTCAAAGACTTAAATTTATACCAAATATAATGAGTAATTCTATCTTGGACCAGCACTACTAATACAAACTCTAAGTCAGATTTGCCCATACTAGTAGGAGATTTCTAAGATTGAAGATTTATATCAATTGGGAATAGAATTTTGGGATTATAATCATATGCGTCATTTAATTTCTTAAGAGAAAATATAGAATGACATCAAATGATTTATAGACCATTCATCCAATGATATGTTATTGAGCTAATTCGAAATGAATAAACTAAGAGGAATTAGGATAATTTCGTTTAAAATAAGAATCCAACGATGCTTCGATTAGCGAAAGTCAAAGTAATGTTATTTATACAATCTTCTTGTTTCATATCGTAAAAATACTAGTCTAAGGTGTCATCAATTGATGAACAGCTAGATGTCGCATATACAATATTTATCTTTCGAGATCTAACACTATTATGTATGTCTAATGGTAAAAATCCACTAGGGATTTATCTCATTAGATAAACAAGCCAAGTTAGACCAACAATGAAGATTCGAAATTAAACTACAACTTAATAACAGAAAATAACATGGTTCAATATAAATTCATACACAATTCAGAAATTATAAACATATAGCAAGTAGGAATGACAAGTGAAAATACTAAAACTTACAATCCTAAATAATTTCCAAGGTTTTTCAACAAACTGATACAGTGTCCCGTTTAGGTGAGAGTCAAAGCATCATCCATTGAATAGAGTTGTCAGCTCATCTAAAATGATAAACATTCTAGCAACCTTTTATTCGATCAAGATTGGAATTCAGCGTTGTCCCGTTTAGGCGAGAGTCAAGGAAATTCTATCTTATGAGCTTCCACCATTGTTTCATAATTTGCAAGTCAAGTGTAACGCCCCAATATTTTGTCTTATTTTACAAAATACTATTTTTGATGCATTAATTAAAAAGATTCAAAGATGTTTGGAAATACACAGTGGGTTTTACAATGAATATGCAAAAAGGTGAATGATCATTCATATTAAAACAAAATAAGTAGTTGAGTGTATTTTTCTTAAAAAAAAAATAAATTTGCAACATCCCACTGAGCTCAGATTACTTTATTATAAAAAAAAAAAAAAACCAAGGCTCCACCGGCGTTCTAGACCGTTTGCTCGTCCATAGCCCCTCGCAGTATACATACCAGAACTAACCCAGCTCATCAAACTTACATTCAATGTTCCCTGTCTATTGCCTGTAGGGGGAAAGTAAGGGGGGTGAGCTAAAAGCCAGTAAGGAAATGCTTAACATACAATAGCATTCAATACACTAAACATATCTTAAAATTCACAATAATACGATTCTTTATAACATTAACGTATCCAGTCTTAACAAAATTATATGCCTTAGCTCATAATTGTAATTTAAATAACTCAAGATATGGAAAGCTATATCATATACCATATATTTGTACTAAACGAAACCATTACATATATGTAGGGATCACAACCCTGACATCATACTCATAGCACAATCATAGCAATAACATATAAAAATTATTTCAATCATATCATGTCTTTACCATAACATTGGCATATCATAGCCATTACCTACATAACCTGGG